>NC_048566.1:82327461-84727461 GCF_013265735.2 Oncorhynchus mykiss | reverse complement strand
AAGCATTGCCTTGGGAAACATTTCACTCATGCTGTCCCATTCCTCCATAACACAGGTTTCGATACAAGGTGTCGAAGCAATTTGCCTGCTATTTTCGGCCCTCACAGAGTGCTAAAAAGTTCACTAATCCACAGCCCCTCGGCCCCAATGGACTTCAAATTGTAACAACCATAATGACGTCCTCTCTCACCAGAAGTCTATCACAAGTTACCTTAATCCCACTGCTAGGGGATGTATAGGTTGTGCTGAAATAGAGGTGCACTGAATTGTTTGAAATCCTGAAACCAGCTTTCAATCATTCATAATGCCTTCTTACATGGAATTCCAATACCGCCATGCAAACTGATTAATGAGGCTTGTGCTGTTTACGAATGGCCTAAGTAACACATTACTAATCGACCTGGCCCGGGTATCCTGGAAGGATATTGACCTCATTCCGTCAGTAGAGGATGCCTGGTAATTCTTTAAAAGTGCTTTCCTCATCATCTTAAATAAGCATGCCCCATTCAAAAAATGTAGAACAGGAACAGATATAGTCCTTGGTTCACTCCAGACCTGACTGCCCTTGACCAGCACAAAAACATCCTGTGGCGTTCTGCATTAGCATCGAATAGCCCCCGTGATATGCAACCAATATACACAGGCAGTTAGGAAAGCTAAGCCTTGCTTTTTCGAACACACATTTGCATCCTGTTGCACAAACTCCAAAGGGTTCTGGGACACTGTAAAGACCATGGAGAATAAGAGCACCTCCTCCCAGCTGCCCACTGCACTGAGGCTAGGAAACACAGTCACCACCGATAAATCTACAATAATTTATAATTTCAGTAAGCATTTTTCTATGGCTGGCCATGCTTTCCATCTGGCTACCCCTACCCCGGTCAACAGCTCTTCACCTCCCACAGCAACTTGCCCAAGCCTCCCCAATTTCTCTTTCACCCAAATCCAGATAGCTGATGTTCTGAAAGAGCTGCAAAATCTGGACCCCTACAAATCAGCTGGGATAGACAATCTGGACCTTCTCTTTCTAAAATGATCCGCCAAAATTGTTGCAACCCCTATTACTAGCCTTTCATATCGTCTGAGATCCCCAAAGATTGGAAAGCTGCCGCAGTCATCCCCATCTTCAAAGGGGGAGACACTCTAGACCCAAACTGCTACAGACCTATATCTATCCTACCCTGCCTTTCTAAGGTCTTTGAAAGCCAAGTTTACAAACAGATCACCGACCATTTCGAATCTCACCATACCTTCTCCGCTATGCAATCTGGTTTCCGAGCTGGTCATGGGTGCACCTCAGCCACGCTCAAGGTCCTAAACGACATCATAACCGCCATCGATAAAAGACAGTACTGTGCAGCAGTCTTCATAGACCTGGCCAAGAATTTAGACTCTGTCAATCACCACATTTTTATCGGCAGACTCAACAGCCTTGGTTTCTCGAATTACTGCCTTGCCTGGTTCACCAACTACTTCTCAGACATAGTTGAGTGTGTCAAATCGGAGGGCCTGTTGTCCGGACCTCTGGCCGTCTCTATGGGGGTGCTACAGGGTTCAATTCTCAGATTGACTTTTTTCTCTGTATACATCAATGATGTCGCTCTCGCTGCTTGTGATTCTCTGATCCACCTCTACTTAGACGACACCATTCTGTATACTTCTGGCCCTTCTTTGGACACTGTGTTAACTAACCTCCAGACGAGCTTCAATGCCATACAAATCTCCTTCCATGGCCTCCAACTGCTCTTAAATGCAAGTAAAACTAAGTGCATGCTCTTAAACCGGTCACTGCCCACACCTGCCAGCCCGTCCAGCATCACTACTCTGGACAGTTCTGACTTAGAACATGTGGCAACTACAAATACCTATGTGTCTGGTTAGACTGTAAACTCTCCTTCCAGACTCACATTAAGCATCTCCAATCCAAAATTAAATCTAGAATCAGCTTCCTATTTTGCAACAAAGCCTCCTTCACTCATGTTGCCAAACATGCCCCCATAAAATTGACCATCCTACCAATCCTTGACTTCGGCGATGTAATTTACAAAATAGCCTCCAACACTCAAATTGGATGCAGTCTATCACAGTGCCACCCGTTTGTCACCAAAGCCCCATATACTACCCACCACTGCGACCTGTATGCTCTCGTTGTCACGACTTCCGCCGAAGTCAGCCCCTCTTCTTGTTCGAGCAGCGTTCAGTGTTCGACTTCACCGGCTTTCTAGCCATCGCCGCTCCATTCTTCAATTATCTATTGGTTTTGTCTTGTTCCATTCACACCTGGTTTGCATTCCCCAATCACACTACATGTATTTATTCCTCTGTTCCCCCTCATGTCTTTGTGTCTAATTATTTAACATAAGCGTATGTTATTTTCCGTGTGTTTTCACAAAGCTTATTTGTATTGCTATACATTTATGTTGTGTGACATTTGTGCACGCTATACACTTTGCCTTGTTGGCTGGAGGAGGTTTTTGACGCAGCTGTGTCAATCTGTATATCTCTCCTGACGTAATCAAGTGTGCGCCTGTTCACAATTCTCTGCGCTCCTGCACCTAACTTCACCACAAGTACGCACACGCCTGATACTCGTTGGCTGGCCCTCGCTTCATATTCTTCACAAAACCCACTGACTCTAGGTCATCTATAAGTCTTTGCTAGGTAAAGCCCCACCTTATCTCAGCTCACTGGTCACCATAGCAGCACCCACCCATAGCAAGTGCTCCAGCAGGTATATTTCACTGGTCACCCCCAAAGCCAATTCCTCCTTTTGGCAGCCTCTCCTTCCAGTTCTCTGCTGCCAATGACTGGAACAAACTGCAAAAATCACTGAAGCTGGAGACTCATATCTCCCTCACTAACTTTAAGCACCAGCTGTCAGAGCAGCTCACAGATCAATGCCCATCTGTAAATAGCCCATCCAACTACCTCATCCCCATACTGTTATTTATTTTATTTATTTTGCTCCTTTGCACCCGTGTCTCTTCTTGCACTCATCTTCTGCACATCTATCACTCCAGTGTTTAATTGCTATATTGTAATTATTTCTCCACTATGGCCTATTTATTGCCTTACCTCCCTTATCCTACCTCATTTGCACATACTGTATGTAGGTAGACCTTTTCTTTTTCTATTGTATTATTGACTGTACGTTTGTTTATTCCATGTGTAACTCTGTGTTGTTGTTTGTGTGGCACTGCTTTGCTTCATCTTGGCCAGATCGCAGTTGTAAATGAGAACTGGTTCTCAACTAGCCTACCTGGTTAAATAAAGGTGAAAATATATATTTTTTTATTAAAGTATTGAGAAGCTAAATCGATCAATACTTTAGGTTAATAAAGACAATTCATATCCATCCGTAACAGTACAAAAGCACATCATCTTGCCATGTCCATTTTTACAAATATGAACATGACATATCTGATCCTCCTGCATTGGACCTTGCATTTAATTTATTTACATTTACATAGAAGAAACGTTGACGTAGTTGATATGCATTTAATTATTATACGTTTTGTATTTAGCACCCCACAGGAGAAGGCAAAGCCTTGGCTCAATATTCCTACACTAACCTGCTCTTTGAATATCTCCATTCTATACCCTCTCTCCCTGCCTGTGTCAAATAGCTAAGTGTCTGAGGAGATCAGTCTAATTTACCCATCTCCACCCACCCCGCTCCTTCGATCATCACACTGCTGCGTAGTATACCTCTGCAGAGCTCATTCGCTCGTGTAGCAGATCAAATGGGATATGGGCACGTATGTTTCGCTCCAGGGGTGCCTAGAGGCTGGGGATTGGGGAGGTTTGGGGGCGGTAGATAGGGGGGTTGGTGGGGGGTGTAGTTTGTCAAAGAGTTAAGTATTTCGTTTTTTTGTGGTAAACATTTTGAATCTAAACAGGCATTATCATAGGGTAGTGATTCCCATCTCCAGTCCTCAAGTACCCCCAACAGTACTCATTTTTATTGTAGCCCTGGACAAGCACACGTGATTCAGCTTGTCAATTTATCATCAAGCCCTAAATGAGTTGAATGAGGTATGTTTGTCCCGTGCTACAACTAAACTGTGTGCTGTTGAGGTTACCTGAGGACTGGAGAAGCACTGTCCTAGGGCAGGAAGAAATGTTATTTGGTGAACAGCTAGAGATGGAGACCAGATGAAATAACAACTGCTGTGAGAGAGGTAGCTAAGCTATCTCCGTAAAACCTTGGGCACCTGCCATTGTGTGACAGTTGCTTGGCATCCCTCTGACTTCTCCTGTTCTCGGAGGAAGTCCTCTTCCTTTTTAAATATAGCCAAGGAAAGATATAGAGAGATGACCATCATTAGTTCTTCATAGATAACCAGGACCTCATTAATAAACATGTCATGTCAAACCATGTGCCTCTGGGATTATTTTCGAAGCAATAGTATCACTTGGTCGGTCACAGAAGTGGATTCAGTACTGAGAATGCGCAATTCAAAATATATTTTGATCTGTAGGAGACGTCTGTGATGCTGGCAATATCGCCTTTTTACTTTTGAGAACTATGCACACACATAGTTAAGGATTTACACAACAGACTGACTACAAAGTGAACATTGCATTGATTCCCAATTGGATCTTAATTTCAATGATTGCTGTGTGCATTGCACAATAGTGGATGGTTGTAAAATGCTTTCTTCGAGAAATTAAATGCATCTGAAAGTGATTGTCATTGTGTTGATACAGCATTAGCGATAGAGGCTGTGGTATATTTGGTATAAAAGGCTTAGGCATACATTATATTTTGTCATATTCCCCCTGGGGAATTTATTCTTCTCAATAAAATACTTTGAGGCCTCTACTTCCAGACCCATATCAAACATCTCCAATCCAAAGTTAAATCTAGAATTGGCTTCCTATTTCGCAACAAAGCATCCTTCACTCATGCTGCCAAACATACCCTTGTAAAACTGACCATCCTACCAATCCTCGACTTTGGCGATGTCATTTACAAAATAGCCTCCAATACCCTACTCAACAAATTGGATGCAGTGCAATCCGTTTTGTCACCAAAGCCCCATATACTACCCACCATTGCGACCTGTACGCTCTCGTTGGCTGGCCCTCGCTTCATACTCGTCGCCAAACCCACTGGCTCCATGTCATCTACAAGACCCTGCTAGGTAAAGTCCCCCCTTATCTCAGCTCGCTGGTCACCATTGCATCTCCCACCTGTAGCACACGCTCCAGCAGGTATATCTCTCTAGTCACCCCCAAAACCAATTATTTCTTTGGCCGCCTCTCCTTCCAGTTCTCTGCTGCCAATGACTGGAACGAACTACAAAAATCTCTGAAACTGGAAACACTTATCTCCCTCACTAGCTTTAAGCACCAACTGTCAGAGCAGTTCACAGATTACTGCACCTGTACATAGCCCACCTATAATTTAGCCCAAACAACTACCTCTTTCCCTACTGTATTTAATTAATTAATTTATTTTGCTCCTTTGCACCCCCATTATTTTTATTTCTACTTTGCACATTCTCCCATTGCAAATCTACCATTCCAGCGTTTTACTTGCTATATTGTATCTACTTTGCCACCATGGCCTTTTTGCCTTTACCTCCCTTATCTCACCTCATTTGCTCACATCGTATATAGACTTGTTTATACTGTATTATTGACTGTATGTTTGTTTTACTCCATGTGTAACTCTGTGTCGTTGTATGTGTCGAACTGCTTTGCTTTATCTTGGCCAGGTCGCAATTGTAAATGATAACTTGTTCTCAACTTGCCTACCTGGTTAAATAAAGGTGAAATAAATAAATCAAAAATACTTCAAATAGGCCATCTATTTTGTGGTATTTTATGGTTGCGTAAGGCAAACTTTTGTTGTATTCTACCCACAAAACTGAGATGTGATGTTCTGGTGCTGTTTATCTACTGTATGTAAAAGCAACATTTAAAAGAACATATATCCTTGAAGTGTATTTACCTTGTTAAGGGTTATAGCGGATTATTTGTCTACTGTATGAATAATTTCTCAGTTGGTTTGTTGAGTTAACTTTATTGTTTCTTTTCAGACAGTCGGGCTCTTCTTTCGTTCAGAGCTACTGCACTGTTTTTACATTGTTACAAAAATCCCCAACCTTTAATACCCAGAATAATGGGACTCTCAGTATGTTTTATTGTGCTACAATATTTACTAAGGAGCTTCATGCAAATAGGTGTTGAGTATAAAGTGTGCCCATGCTTGTCCTTATACTGTAAACTGTAAACATTTTCCTTGTAAATGTACAGCATCATATTGGCACCAAAGTTGCCAGCTTAAAACGGTAATTTAGCTGCTAAAAACATTATTCCACCTAACAGCCACTTCACAAAGATATTTACTAAAATAGTCTGAGCTTCATGTGTCTCACCATTTGAATCTACAGTAGGCATAAACTACTGTATGTTAGAGTAATTTCACAGGAGGCATACAACCTACAGCATTAATGGTGTAAAAGACATTTACGCTATTTTACTGTGCATTCTACAGTATTTTACGGTTGAAATTACAGAAAAGTCTTAGTGTAGGAGGTGCTTGGAAACTTGTCTTTATCTCATGCCTCCACTAACTCCGCTAATCTGCAGTGAATTAATGTAGAATGTTAGACTAGCTCGTTTGCCTCGTCCTACTCAGCATTTTCCTCTGTCACCCAAAGGCAAATTAAGGAAATACCCCTTCTCCCTCAGAGCCTCAACTCTGAGGGAGAAAGCTGGGACAATTTCTTTCCACTTGGTCTGCTGAGCGATAACTTGGTTTTGATTGGATTACCTCTCTGCTATTAAGTTAATAATTTTGGGCGGTTGGCTTTGATGCCCCTTGGCTGTAGACCGTAACACACTCAGTTTCCTGTGTTTGATGTAGCCATAGAATTAGGAATTAGAATACTAGAATGGACATGAAACTTCTTATGATGGTCCAAAGGTCAGCCATGTTGGTCAGGGAGTTGGTCAACCATGGTTTGCCAAAGCTGTGATAAGATATTGTGCAAAACAATGAATGTCACAAATGTATCTGCACTGTATGTGTGTTAGCAACCCAACCAGTTTCAGGGGAATGATTCCAGTAATATTTCAAATGAACTTCCAGTATGCCAACATTTTATTCAAACAATGCAGTCAAATTCACAGCTTTCCAAGAAAACAAAATCTGATACATTTATGGTCTGTTTACATACACTGAGTATACCAAACATTAGGAACACCGTCCTTATATTGAGTTGCACCCTCTGCCCCCCCAGACTCATCACGGTGTTGAAAGCTTTCCACAGGGTTTGCTGGCCTGGCCCATTTTGACTCCAATACTTCCCACAGTTGTGTCAAGTTGGCTGGATGTCTTTTGGGTGGAGGACCATTCTTTATACACACAGGAAACTGTTGAGTGTGAAAAACCTAGCAGCGTTGCATTTCTTGACACAAACCGGTACGGCTGGCACCTACTACCATACCCCGTTTAAAGGCCCATCAATCTTTTGTCTTACCCATTCACCCTCTGAATGGCACACATACACAATCCATGCGCTCCAGCAGGTATATCTCAAAGGTCATCCCCAAAGCCAACACCTCGTTTGGCTGCCTTTCCATCCAGTTCTCTGCTGCCAATGACTGGAACGAATTGCAAAAATTGCTGAAGCTGGAGACTTATATTTCCCTCACTAACTTTAAACATCAGCTATCTGAGCAGCTAATCGATCGCTGCAGCTGTACATAGCCCATCTGTAAATAGCCCACCCAATCTACCTACCTCATCCCCATATTGTTTTTATTTACTTTTCTGTTCTTTTGCAAACCAGTATTTTTACTTGAACATCACCATCTGCTCATCTATCACTCCAGTTTTAATTTGATAAATTGTAATTACTTCGCTACTATGGCCTATTTATTGCCTTACCTCCTCACGCCATTTGCACACACTGTATATAGACTTTCTTTTTTTTCTATTGTGTTATTGACTGTACGCTTGTTTATTCCATGTGTAACTCTGTGTTGCTGTTTGTGTCGCACTGCTTTGCGTTATCTTGGCCAGGTCGCAATTGTAAATGAGAACTTGTTCTCAACTAGCTTACCTGGTTAAATAAAGGTGAAATAAATAAATAAAATGTCTCAATTGTTTCAAGGCTTAAAATTCCTTTAATCTGTCTCCTCCCCTTCATCTACACTGATTGAATTGGATTTAACAGGTGACATCAATAAGGGATCATAGCTTTCACCTGGATTTTTCTATACTCAGTGTATATTTTAGAGGCTATTTATACAGAACATTTGTATAAAACCCGTATAAACTGTATTTCTAATTATATGACAATATTTTAGGTCGACTATAATTCCATTACACAATTTCTGATACATCACATGCCTTACTTTTATTGTCCTGCGTAAGTAAAAGCAGGAAATGCATCACCTATGCCTCTACTACCGTTAATTCCAATTAGACTGGTTTTGGATTTCTCCCTGATCAAGATGGCTGCCATTTTCACCCCATTATGGAACCTTGAGGGTTTATGACATAACCCCTCTAGTAATTTAATAGAATATTTATAGTTGTAGCTGCCATAGGGGATTTTGAGCCCCACTTTAATGGTCATCATGTGAGACTGTTGTCGGGTCGATCATGGGAATCCCTAATGTTTTCCAATTGAATTTATCAGGAAATTATATTAGCTGCCTGGTCCGTCTTACTGACTGGCCAGGTCCTCCAGAGGTTAGACATTCTGGGCTGAGGATCCATCATTGACTGTATCTAAGGGGTATTTCCCCAAGGTCACTATCCTGCAATTGATTCTATTGGGCTTGATTGCTTTCGCACCATAGCTCTCCATCCCTCATATCCAGATACCATCCTCCTCCTCCTCAACCTTCTCCTCATCCTCCTGCTTATCTCTTTTCCTCTATCCAAACCGAAGTCAGATAACCTAGACACTTCACAACCTCTTCACTTTGGCATCTCAGTCACCAATAGTGATGCATGCAAAATATGAGCGGCAAATTGCCTTTGAATACATGCATTTCTAGCGCTTATCATCTTGCATTTGGCCTTGGGGATCCAGTGTGGTGCACAGTGACAGGGTGAGCATGGGCCCACAGCGACAGGGTGAACAACTTGATCCCCTGTCAGGCTCCTATAGGACACAGAGCACCACCCAAGGTGGGAGGGACCAGGAACTAATCTGCATCAGGCATATTTATGCTTTAAACATTATAACACTTATTGATTTATTAGTCTTTACAGCCCCGTCATCCTGCCAGGTAATAACTCACCTATGACTGGGTCGCACAGCATTATGGATGGTGTAAACGAAAACACAAACGCCCCGGCCCAATGATTGGACATTAATCATTGCCATGTTTTTATCATTATTAGTTTAGTGAGCTGACTTTATTTGGCACATACTGACCCTGTGTTATATGCAGTACTCCGTGTTCTCAGTGGAAGAGGATGCATCTTTTTCTATAATGAGATAAATCTCCCTGAAGATAGATGGGGAAACCAGCAACAAGGCAACATCAACTCTATCTATCGCAAACTGACTCTGTCAAGTTTACAGGGATTTTAACATGGTTCCTAAATGCAAATTGCCAATCTTCACTCTTTTCATGAACTGAGCTTCTGCATGTCCCTGTGACCTTCATCATGTCTTATCAAACACTTCACTCTCATATTCCTCCTCATTTATTTCACAACCCAGTTGGATTATGTTGGCAAATGCAAACATAGTCCGACATAAAAGAGCATTTGCTTTGTAGAACTCTGCGTTTTCACAGGGGACTGAGTTTTATGTGTTTTGCCGTCTCTGATCTGAAGAGGTCTAATTGCCCACAGCATATAAAGTGTATATTGAAGCAGGAAGTGCATTTAACCAGCCTCCTTCTACTAGAAGCGTATATATCTATAACACTGAAGAGTACCCCATTTAGAAAGCATTTTAGAACGGATCTTATAGTTTTATGGCGTATAAGTGGGCCACGCGGCACACATAGAGCTCTATGGCAAATAGAATGAATGGAGTCATTATTTCTGGACAGATGTCTGCACTACACTTATTAGGCTGATTAGGCAAACCAGTCATGAGTAATGGATGATTTCTGGTTCTGTGACAAAATACAAAAGAGCAGATGAAGGTGGATATAGATAGAGGGGAGGAGAACTGTGATTTGTACACTTTAATATGAGCTCATCACCACCATCCCTCTGCTTGATGTCATTCAAGCATTGAAGCTGTGTGATTTGAAATACAGCCATTTTGACATAAATGTAGTGCTACTCAATCTTACTGGGCAGGATGACGAGAGACATCATGATGTTTTAGGTAGTGCTAATGGGTAGGGAAAGGTCAGTGTGTAGCCCCATTAACGATTCTCTGTCAACACATTTCAGTGTGAAATGGTGCTCAGAGCTAGTTTGTCATAATTCTCTCCGCTAGGTCTGTCAAAATCAAATCAAATGTTTGCGGGTGTAGCGAAATGCTTGTATTCCTAGCTCCAATTGAACAATACAAACAATACACACAAATCTAAAAAGTAAAGTAATGGAATTAAGAAATATATAAATATTAGGTCCTGGTTGGTAGTGGGTTTGCTGTAGCTGGCATGGCCACATGGACCATCTTGAGCTCAGCTCCTGGGGAGATGGTGAACAGACGGTGCTGGACAGGGTTCCTCCATCCTCCCTCTGAATACACAGACCCATCGCAGACCCAAAATGGCTTCCTAGTCTTGGATCTGTGGATGCATGGGCTCTATTCATAGGGCTGGGTTACGGTGGGTAGTAGGGGCCCTAATCCTACCCCAGGGCCCTGACAGCCCAGTCAGGTGAAGACCGTGATGTGTAGTGACAAGTCCTATGACGTGACTCACCCAGCCCTATCTCAGTGGTCCTGTTGGCGATTGCTAAGGCATACACGTCATGTCATGTTTGTTTGTCACTCTCCCTCAGGCGGAGAGGTTGCTTATCATTCCAACTCAGTTTTATGGGGAAATAACTGAAAGACTGGTTATAACTGCTATTAGACAGTGTTGTGTTTCTCATTCTCTCTGGTGAATACTTATTTATTAACTAACAATTTGCCACACACTATAAATTACATGTTCATCAAGGGACTGCACATGTTGATTAACAGAGCAGAAAAAAAATCCAGAAAATGTTTGTGAGTCATTTACACTGATGAAATGTTCACTCACCTTTGAGGTGTAATGATGTTTATCGCTCTGTGCAAAAGGAGGGAACATTTAAGAATGAGATGAACAGATAAAAACAGATAAACCATAAAGAGGGGGTTCGATTTTAAGTGGCTGTTTGAAAGCTGAATTAAGCTGACACAATCAGTGTGTGTTTAGTGCTTGATCCCTCTTCCATTTATCCTTTCTCTAGTCTCTGATTAGCTGTGCTAAGCACAATGCTTTCATGGTCACATTATGCATTATGCATCTCTATATGGAAGGCTGCAATTGTATTAAGCTGTACTATGCTAGATTAAAAATGACCTCTGCTTTACCACGATAGGTGGATAAATGCATTCATTTGTTTGTTAATTTATCCATCCATTCAGTAATTTATTCATTCATTTATGGCCCATAATCACTAGAATGTAACATGTGGCTAATGTATACTTTACATCTATTCTAAACATGATGACAGTGTTAGATGTGTGAACACCCAGTGTACAGTCAGTTCCCACACAAATCAATTGACATTGTTTATGGGTGGTGTGGCGTTGGTGTGCTGATTTTACACTGTGTTGGCCCACCAGATGAGGTCATCCTGTTCTCAGCTGGACTTCAACCTGGTCTGGGGGTGGGCTGATTAATTGTGTGCCGATGGCATTCTCCAGAAATAGGACTATCCAGAGATGGCTGGATGCAGGAGGACATAACCGTCATTGCATTGGCCCTCACATGTGAAGGATGATATCAATTGCCAGTCCCAGTCACTCATGTCTGTGTTCATATGATATGAAAGCACACCTCATCTCACTATTAGAAGAACATAGTTATCTAGGAAATCTCACTCACAACCAGGGTTTGGAACCGGTTTAGGGAATAGAACTGAAAACCATGAAAGAACAATGTTTATAGAGGAACAGAACCAGAACCGAGAATGAAAGTGATCTATACTGTTCCGGAACATAACCGCTATTTTAAAAGCATGGGAACTGGTTAATAACATTATTTTATGATTTCGGCATTTTTTTCCAGTCCCACAAAAAATGCAACAAAGCACCTATGCAAAGCCCTCACCTTATCACTTAGAAAGATATTCCAGTGTCCGCCTACCTCCCAGTTTAAAATCTTTGCCAGTGTGTTTGTAGGCTATCTGCCTCTCCCACGTTTCACATTGGATTGATTAACTACATGTCAAATTCAGGGTGTAGCCATGGGCTCTCCCTTTGCCCCCAACTATGCAAACCTGTATGTGGGACAATTTGAGGAAGCACTCGTTTACAAAAGAGACACACACCCTACTTTCTAAAAGCCTCCTATGGAAGAGATACATAAATTATGTACAGTTGAAGTCAGAAGTTTACATACACCTTAAAAAATGTAAATACCCTGTCTTAGGTCAGTTAGGATCACCACTTTATTTTAAGAATGTGAAATGTCAGAATAATAGTAGAGAGAATTATTTATTTAAGCTGTAATTTCTTTCATCACATTCCCAGTGGGTCAGAAGTGTACATGCACTCAATTTGTATTTGGTAGCATTGCCTTTAAATTGTTTGTCTTGAGTCAAATGTTTCGGGAAGCCTTCCAAAAGCTTCCCACAATAAGTTGGGTGAATTATGGCCCATTCCTCCTCCTAGAGCTGGTGTAACTGAGTCAGGCTTGTAAGCCTCCTCGCTCGCACACGCTTTTTCGGTTCTGCCCACAAATTTTCTATAGGATTGTGGTCAGGGCTTTGTGATGGCCACTCCAATGCCTTGACCTTGTTGTCCTTAAGCCGTTTTGCCACAACTTTGGAAGTATGCTTGGGATCATTGTCCATTTGGAAGACCCATTTGTGACCAAGCTTTAACTTCCTAACTGATGTCTTGAGATGGTGCTTCAATATATACACGTAATTTTCCATCCTCATGATAACATTATTTTGTGAAGTGCACCAGTCCCTCCTGCAGATAAGCACCCCCACAACATGATGCTGCCACCCCCATGCTTCACAGATGGTGTTCTTTGGCTTGCAAGCCTCCCCCTTTTTCCTCCAAACATAACAATGGTGATTATGGCCAAACAGTTATATTTTTGTTTCATCAGACGAGAGGACATATGTCCAAAAAGTACAAACTTTATCCCCATGTGCAGTTGCAAACCGTAGTCTGGCTTTTTTATGGCGGTTTTTGGAGCAGTGGCATCTTCCTTGCTGAGCAGCCTTTCAGGTTATGTCGATTATAGGACTCGTTTTGCTGTGGATACAAATACTTTTGTACCTGTTTCCTCCAGAATAATCACAAGGTCCTTTGCTGTTGTTCTGCGATTGATTTGCACTTTTCGCACCAAAGTACATTCATCTCAAATTGATCAGAAATACAGTGTAGACATTGTTAATATTGTAAATGACTATTGTAGCTGGAAAGGAATGGACTATCTACTTAATGGATTATCTACATAGGCGTACAGAGGCACATTATCAGCAACCATCACTCCTGTGTTCCATTGGCACATTGTGTTAGCTAATCCAAGTTTATCATTTTAAAAGGCTAATTGATCATTAGAAAACCCTTTTGCAATTATGTTAGCAGAGCTGAAAACTGTTGTTCTGATTAAAGAATCATTAAAACTGGCCTTAGACTAGTTGAGTATATGGAGCATCAGCATATGTGGATACAAATACTTTTGTACCTGTTTCCTCCAGAATATTCACAAGGTCCTTTGCTGTTGTTCTGCGATTGATTTGCACTTTTCGCACCAAAGTACATTCATCTCTAGGAGACAGAACACGTCTCCTTCCCGAGCGGTAGGACGGCTGCATAGACCAATGGTGTTTATACTTGTGTACTATTGTTTGTACAGATGAATGTGGTACCTTCAGGCGTTTGTCAATTGAACCAAACTTGTGGAGGTCTACACATTTTTTTTGAGGTCTTGGCTGATTTCTTTTAATTTTCCCGTGATGTCAAGCAAAGAAGCACTGAGTTTGAAGGTAGGCCTTGAAATACATCCACAGGTACACCTCCAATTGACTCAAATTATGTCAATTAGCCTATCAGAAGCTTCTAAACCCAGGAATTTTCCAAGCTGTTTAAAGGCACAGTCAACTTAGTGTATGTAAACTTCTGACCCACTGGAATTGTGATACAGTGAATTATAAGTTAAATAATCTGTCTGTAAACAATTGTTGGAAAAATGACTGTGTCATGCACAAAGCAGATGTCCTAACCAACTTGCCAAAACTATAGTTTGCTAACAATAAATTTGTGGAGTGGTTGAAAAACGAATTTTTAATGACTCCAACCTAAGTGTATGTAAACTTCCGACTTCAACTGTATTTGTGCTCTGGGAAGGAAGTCAGCAGGAACTAAATTAATTCCAAACTCTGCTAAATGAGAGCTCTGAATATCTCAAATTCACCATGCAGACTGATGAGAATCAATAAACTTCCTGGACTTGGATCATTAAAGAGAAGGATTCATTTCACACAGACGTATACACAAAGCACACAGACCACAATACCCTGCTATGTGCGGATAGTATGTATCCCCTTCCCCTCAAGAATGGTCTGCCATGTAGCCAGTTATGCAGGGTTAAACAAATCTGTGGCCTCCAGTCAGATTTTGACAGCAAAGCTAAGAAAATTACAGATACATTCAAAATGAGAGACTACAAGGACAAAACTCTGGATGCTGCAATGATGAAAATATCTAAAACCAAGAGAGGAATTGCTAAAAAGTAAACCAAATAAGAAAAACAACGCAACAGTATTTTGCACTAAGTACACCAAGTGTTTGGAGAAAATGAAAGCAATCCTGAAAAAGCATATTCTGCAATCAGACAAAAAAATTGCACACCTCTCCAAGGAACTCCTACTGGTGGTTTATAAGCGTAATCTCAGCTCTTTACCTGTATAAAAGACACCTGGGAGCCATAAATCTTTCTGATTGAGAGGGGGTCAAATACTTATTTCCCTCCTTAAAATGTAAATACATTTATAACATTTTTGATATGCGTTTTCTTGATTATTTTTGTTGTTATTCTGTCTGTCACTGTTCAAATAAAACTACCATTAAAATTATGAACTGATCATTTCTTTGTCAGTGGCAAACGTACAAAATCAGCAGGGGATCAAATACTTTTTTTTCTCACTGCTTATCTGACCTGCCCCCTGAGCCCACTCACACTTTTGACACCCATTCCAAATGGGAACTACAAATGTGGCTCATGCGCATAGTGCACTAAGCACTACAAAAATATCCTTCTTCAGACACCCAGACACCCAGGTCGAAAAATCCCTGTTCGGGGTATCATCTCATGCAAGACAAAGGGAGTAGTCTATCTCATCACCTGTCCATGTGGGAAAGCCTATGTAGGACAAACAAAAATACATTTAAAACAATGCATAGCTGAACACCGCAGCTCAATCAGGGGTAAGAACACTGACTATCTTGTAGTAGCTCACCTTGTTGAAGCTAAACATCCTCCCTCAAATACACAGGCATTGAGCATGTTGCTCTACCAAGGAGAGGAGGAAAAATGTACATCCTACTACTACAGAGGGAGGCCTACTGGATATCCTATCTAAAAACATTGACCCCTAATGGTCTGAATATTGACTTGGATCTCAGGCCCTTCTTATGAGCAATTCTTATAAATTAAGTCTTATAAATGAATATATTCCTTCTACAGTTTATAAGCTTACAACTTTGATGCTTTTTATGCGTTATGGTTGAACCAAAAGATTACATGTAACAAAAATTACATTAAATTGGAAACAATTAAACATATACACTACCGTTCAGAAGTTTGTGGTCACTTAGAAATGTCCTTGTTTTTGAAAGAAAAACACATTTTTGGTCCATTAAAATAACATCAAATTGATCAGAAATACAGTGTACACATTGGTAATATTGTAAATTACTATTGTAGCTGGAAAGGAATGGACTATCTACTTAATGGATTATCTACATAGGCGTACAGAGGCACATTATCAGCAACCATCACTCCTGTGTTCCATTGGCACATTGTGTTAGCTAATCCAAGTTTATCATTTTAAAAGGCTAATTGATCATTAGAAAACCCTTTTGCAATTATGTTAGCAGAGCTGAAAACTGTTGTTCTGATTAAAGAATCATTAAAACTGGCCTTAAGAAAAACAACGAGTATATGAGTATATGAAGTATATGAAGTATATGGAGCATCAGCATTTGTGGGTTTCGATTACAGGCTCAAAATGGCCAGAAACAAAGACCTTTCTTCTGAAACTCGTCAGTCTATTCTTTTTTTTGTTTTGTTTGAATTTTACCCCTTTTTCTCCCCAATTTCGTGGTATCCAATTGTTTTAGTAGCTACTATCTTGTCTCATCGCTACAACTCCCATACGGGCCCATACCACTCTCCTGAGCCCGTATGGGAGTTGTAGCGATGAGACAAGATAGTAGCTACTAAAACAATTGGATACCACGAAATTGGGGAGAAAAAGGGGTAAAATTCAAACAAAACAAAAGGTTGAAAGTCATGCGTCCTCCGATACACAACCCAACCAAGCTACACTGCTTCTTAACACAGAGCGCATCCAACCCGGAAGCCAGCCGCACCAATGTGTCGGAGGAAACACCGTGCACCTGGCAACCTTGGTTAGCGCGCACTGCGCCCGGCCCGCCACAGGAATCCCTACCGGCCAAACCCTCCCTAACCCGGACGACGCTAGGCCAATTGTGCGTCGCCCCACAGACCTCCCGGTCGCAGCCGGTTACGACAGAGCCTGGGCGCGAACCCAGAGTCTCTGGTGGCACAGCTGGCACTGCAGTACAGCGCCCTTTACCACTGCGCCACCCTCGTCAGTCTATTCTTGTTCTGAGAAATGAAAGCTATTTCATGCGAGAAATTGCCAATAAACTAAAGATCGGTGTACCCTTCACAGAACAGTGCAAACTAACCAGAATATTAAGAGGAGTGGGAGACCCCGGTGCACAACTGAGCAAGAGGACAAGTACATTAGTGTCTAGTTTGAGAAACAGATGCCTCACAAGTCCTCAACTGGCAGCTTCATTAAATAGTACCCGCAAAACACCAGTCTCAACTTCAACAGTGAAGAGGCGTCTCTGGGATGCTTATAAGTCTGGTTCATCCTTGGGCGCAATTTCCAAATGCCTGAAGGTACGATGTTCATCTATACAAACAATAGTACGCAAGTATAAACACCATGGGACAACGCAGCTTTCATACCGCTCAGGAAGGAGACGCATTCTGTCTCCTAGAGATTAATGTACTTTGGTGTGAAAAGTGCAAATCAATCCCAGAACAACAGCAAAGGACCTTGTGAATATGCTCGAGGAAACAGGTACAATGTATCTATATCCACAGTAAAGTCCTATATCTATATCGACATAACCTGAAAGTCAAGGAAGAAGCCACTGCTCCAAAACCGCCATAAAAAAAGCCAGACTACGGTTTGCATCTGCACATGGGGATAAAGAGGATACTTTTTGGAAAAATGTTCTCTCGTCTGATGAAACAAAAATAGAACTGTTTAGCCATAATGACCATAGTTATGTTTGGAGGAAAAAGGGGGAGGCTTGCAAGCCGAAGAACAGCACCACAATCGTGAAGCATGGGGGTGGCAGCATCATGTTGTGGGGGTGCTTTGCTGCAGGAGGGACTGGTGCATTTCACAAAATAGATGGCATCATGAGGTAGGAAAATGATGTGGATATATTGAAGCAACATCTCAAGACATCAGTCATTTTAAAGCTTGGTCACAAATTGGTCTTCCAAATGGACAATGACCCCAAGCATACTTCCAAAGTTGTGGCAAAATGGCAACAAAGTTAACGTATTGGAGTGGCCATCACAATAGCCCTAAACACAATCCTATAGAAAATATGTGGACAGAACTGAAAAAGCGTGTGTGAGCAAGGAGGCCTACAAACCTGACTCATTGTGGGAAGCTTGTGGAAGGATACCCAAAACATTTGACCCAAGTTAACTTCTTATGGCTGGGGGGCAGTATTGAGTAGCTTGGATGAATAAGATGCCCAAAGTAAACGTCCTGCTACTCAGGCCCAGAAGCTAAGATATGTATATTATTAGTATATTTTGATAGAAAACACTCTGAAGTTCCTAAAACTGTTTGAATGATGTATGTGAGTATAACAGAACTCATATGGCAAAAACCTGAGAAAAAATCCAACCAGGAAGTGGGAAATCCGAGGTTTGTAGTTTTTCAACTCTTTGCCTATTCAAGATACAGTGTAAATTTGGTCCGATTGCACTTCCTAAGGCTTCCACTAGATGTCAACAGTCTTTAGAACCTTGTTTGAGGCTTCTACTGTGACGGAGGAGAGAATAAGATTGAGTAAGAGGTCTGGCAGAATGTCATGAGCTCAGTCAGGCGCACACCCATGAGAGGTAGCTGCGTTCCATTGCATTTCTAAAAACAAAGGAATTCTCCGGTTGAAACATTATTGAAGATTTATGTTAAAAACATCTTAAAGATTGATTCTATACATCGTTTGACATGTTTCTACAAACTGTAACGGAACTTTTTGACTTTTCGTCTGGCCTGCGTGTCGTGAATATTGATTTGTGAACTAAACGCGCGGGGGAAAAGGAGGTATTTGGACATAAATGATGTACTTTATCGAACAAAACAAACATTTATTGTGGAACTGGGATTCCTGGGAGTGCATTCTGATGAAGATCAAAGGTAAGTGAATATTTATAATGCTATTTCTGACTTCTGTTGACTCCACAACATGGCGGGTATCTGTATGGCTTGTTTTTGTGTCTGAGCACCGTACTCAGATTATTGTATAGTGTGCTTTTTCCGTAAAGCTTTTTTGAAATCTGACACAGCTGTTGCATTAAGGAGAATTTTATCCAAAGTTCCATGCATAACACTTGTATCTGTTATCAATGTTCATTATGAGTATTTCTGTAAATTGATGTGGCTCTCTGAAAAATCACTGGATGTTTTGGAAGCAAAACATTACTGAACATAACGCTCCAATGTAAACTGAGATTTTTGGATATAAATATGAACTTGATCGAACAAAACATACATGTATTGTGTAACATGAAATCCTATGAGTGTCATCTGATGAAGCTCATCAAAGGTTAGTGATTCATTTGATCTCTATTTCTGCTTTTTGTGACTCCTCTCTTTGGCTGGAAAAATGGCTGTGTTTTCTGTGACTAGGTACTGACCTAACATAATCGTTTGCTGTGCTTTCGTCGTAAAGCCTTTTTGAAATCGGACTCTGTGGTGGGATTAACAACAAGTTTATCTTTAAAATGGTATAAAATACTTGTATGTTTGAGGAATTTTAATAATGTTGTTTAAATTTGGCGCCCTTCACTTTCACTGGCTGTTGTCATATTGATCCCGTTAGCAGGATCTCAGCCATAAGAATGAAACCATTTAAAGGCAATGCTACCAAATACTAATTGAGTGTATGTAACCTTTTGACCCACTGGGAATGTTATGAAAGAAATTACAGCTGAAATAAATCAGTCCCTTTACTATTACTCTGACATTTCACATTCTTAAAATAAAATGTTGATCCTAGCTGACCTATTTTCTGAGTTTTTACTAGCTAACATAGTGTTAAATCTTCCTGAAATGCAATCGCATAGCATACGTTCCTCCATCTCCCCCTGTCTATTTATCTGCTTTGATAGCAGACAGAACATTGCCTCTTGAAGATTCTCACTAGAGGAAGCTGGCTGTTTAACAGATATTAAGCATTACAGGTGGATGCCTTCATAAGCCCTGAATTCCCCAGTGATCATCGGTTTCCATTTTCGTCTCACCGGCAAGAATAACTTAATTCCGAGGCACATTAAGTTGCACAAAAGCACCGTATACAAACAAAACAAAACATCGATATGTCTTCAAAACACATCTACGCTCTTCATCAATACCAGAGTGAGGCTGGTGTGGAAGACACTCTCATTATATCACAGTGCATTTACAATTCACAGAGATGAGCCCATTGGATTTGTGTGGGCTTGCTGTGCAGCAGGGATCACATAGAGGAGTATCTTCCCATGGTTTTCTGCTGTCAACATTTAGTTTCTGCATAATGCAGTCCACAATGAGTCCCAGTGTACAGGAGGCAGGCAAGGGCAGCAGAGCATGGCCCATGTATATTCATTGACAAGGCCTGGAAGCCATACACATTTAAATGTATTTACTGCAAACCTCCAGACATGAAAAGAAGCTCCCAGTCAATAGGTTTCCTTAGGAGTGTCAGTCACTGTGGGCTCCGGCTCTGGGCCCCAGCAAACTGTGGACATCTAAGCCCCCATTACCTGATAGTAGTTATTCATAGACCCACTGATAATAAATATCAGCAGGATCGGGATTCGGCTCTTTTGCTCTCCCTTTTATTTTATTTTTTTATTGGTTATTGTCTCACGTCGCAAATGGAAACAAAAGGCGCTCCGCAAAGTGTAGCCTCAGGATAGGACGAAGGTATGAAGAAAAGTAGGCTGCCATTAAACGGAAGGCTTTTCATGGTTGGGGAGATGCCCTTCTCGCCTTCCCTCATTCCGTGCGTCTTTGTTTCACTTTCTTTGGCGGTAATGTGACCATTCTTCCCAGGCACAGGGGACATAAAGTGACGTAAAGTGGTCATAGCTCAGAGAGAAGGAGCAATGGCCACTCTCTCTGTGTTCCCTCCAGTAATGAGGGGAAGAACAGACGCACAGCAGAGTCAGTGGGCTCTAATGATTAGAGGTGAACACCATGACCGTATGGTCTTGTGATCTACTGTACGCCACAGCTTGTTTGTTACCTTATTGGATTACACTCACTGTCTGTCCTCCTTTCTTTTACTCGTTTAATTGAATTACACTATCAAAGTGTGTTTGGATTGCTCAAAGCGCGAAAGATCGATTCAACTTGGTGATCACTCTTATATATAACTGACATTTATATCTGTGTCTTATTCCCTAAGGTAATGTTCCCAATTTATTTATTGTCATCCTTCCTTAATTACACAGAAGTAGACAGACAGTAGTTCATGGGAGAATCCATGCTTGGGATAACCTTGCTTGTCAGCCTGATAAAGTTTGATGAAGACCATGAAGGCTTCAACAAAAAATAAGGCTCCCTCTGTTAAGTTGTCAAGGTCATATTGTGTGTTAAATAACTCGGATGACAACATCACAGCTTGACGTTTATTATCATGATACTCGCTCTGGAGGCAGAACTGAGAGATTTCCGCTAGATAGCAAAAAATGGCTACATTGTAGAAATTAATGAAAGACCAAGCTAATTTCAGTTAAGGTTAGGACTAGGCATTAGGGTTAGCAGTGTGGTTATGTTTAAAAAATATATATAATGACTTTGTAGCTGTGCCAGCTAGTGATCACTCAGTAGTGCTGCCTCCAGGGCAAAATTCATGACAATAAATGGCAATCTGTGACAACATTGGCCACCCAAAATGCCAATGCAAGCCTCATTAGACTCTCATGTTAGGAGTTACAGTATAAAGACACTTCTTTAGTCTGTACCTGGATGTGAATATAAACACGACATTAGTGCACTCTGTCACTAAGGTCACTAAGCAAATATAAAGTCCTCTATTGATCTAAATGTCCTCTGCACCTTCTCCCATGTCCAGGTCATGTAGAACATGGTGATTAGAGAGATCAGGCAATATCAGAATGTGCAACACAATGGAGTGGCTGAGGTCTGGCATGTCCAACCACACAGGATCTGAGACAGCTTTTTCCATCTCTTAAACACCATTTATTATATATAGCCAATCATATAGGATGCACAGCAGTGAGGGTAACTCAAGTAGCTAAAGAAGAGGAACAAATGTCCGCTTTAGCTGCTGCAGCAATACCTCCTCCTCCTCCTTTGATATTAATGGTTAGGATAGTGAAAGAGTTGAGTTACACTCCCATTACACTCCATGCAATGTGAATGGAAACACTAGGAACCAGAATGCTTTTTGAATTGAGTTACAATGTATATCTAATCTATGGTCTGGGTGATGGGCTTTTGTAGACACACAGATACTGTTAGTAGCTGTTGCATGGATCAACCAGTGGTGGTCTCCTGTGGTTCATTGTTCCTGTTTGGATGGGACAGGCTCTTATCAGTTGGCCACCAGGCTGTGTTGATAAAGGCCAGCCGCTGTTGTTGGCACCTGTGTGACAGGCGAACAGACCGCCGACTTTCACAGCCACTGCCATTATCCTCGCTGTTACAGGCCTTCCTGAAAGAAAAGCCAGTTAGAAGACAAAGCACCAGGAGCGGAGGTGGCAGTTAACACTGCGGTAAGTATCAGGCTGTCTGTTTATACTGCGGTAAACATCAGACTTCGTTAGCGTTCGGGCCGCAGGGTGCGCTGCAGGAGCTGTTCAAGCCATAGAAGATGAAGCAGGCTTTATCCTGCATTCAGTCCCTCCCTACCACTCTGAGGCAAGGGCTCTCCAAGCGTCTTACCATGTCGAGCCTTCTTAGGTGGGCCTCTTGAGAGAATCTATGGACATTGCTCAGTAAACACAACAGCTCTGAAGGAAGGCTATTTGCATAGTAAGACGAGGGGAGAGGGAGGAGGGGACACCTGTTGCAGCAGTGGTTGGAGGATGGCTGTGATGTATTTTGATTTATGGAGGTGGCTCAATGTGTACGCTGACTATGCGCCCCGGTGAGATTGTAGTGTATTTATCCACTTTCGAAGGACTCTTTCGGCGCTTGCTTCCCCATTCTCTGGGCTCAGGCTGAAAAACAAAGCGCAGATAATGCTAAATATGGAGTGCCAAGCAGCAAAGGCACAAGTACAGACTGAATGTTGCCAGAACCTAGAAACTCTGTAGAACTCCTTACCTCTCTAGACCTGTCACTTTGCTTTTCATCGGCTGACACTAAAAGCGTCATTCCTTCCAATTTTTGCTGTTTTAAATCTATGCATGTACATTTCATATCACGCTGTTGCATTTGTAGGTAAGGTGTGCAAGTGCAGCCAGTCCTCAGAGGGTTAAGAATGATAATTTATAGACATTATAGATGGTAATAACCTTCACCGTAGCTTTTAAGGTTATCCTTGTGACACAGCCTATTTGTGGCGCAGAGTAGCCTTCCAACTCAAATCTGACTGAGCTCACTGCAGGTTGGAACCTAAGGATGGCTGAGTATTCATAGCAGTAGAGCAAGCTGATATTTACTAGATCATGAGCCGAGAGCTCCCGTGTCTGCAGGTCTGCAGCGACAGGCTGCTCCCTAGCACATCCTGTAGTACCCACACATCTTCCTGCAGTCTGCAGGCCATTTCCATTACACTGAAAATAACAGCCAGGGAAATAAGGGAATTACAAACAACTATTTGAAGGAAGAATATTTCATTACAAGTTTGCCCAATGTGAATGGCTTGTGGAGAGATTTGTTTACTCAATCTGCAATTACCTCTTTTACTCTCAACTCCAGTAAATTGGCCTAAAGGCTGAAATGTTATTGGTATATGTGAACTCCCAAGTGTTAATGCTACTGCCTCCCCTCCTACTGAGTAGTGCCTCTTCACAGTGATCTGACTGCACTCCAGGGACGCCTGGTCACAGCTGCAAGGACAGCAGCCATGCAAAGAAGCGGCTGCATGTATTACTCTGTGGGATTGCAGGCCTATATCCCCCCATAGGACTGCCAATGTCTCTCAGTTGTTTGTGTTGTTTTTTTGTTTTGCTTTCCTGTTTCATTTGCTGTATCTCCCCTCTCCAGCTCCCAGTGTGCACTGTTTCGTTGTCTACTCATCGGAGGGTGATAGATCACACGCCCTCTCCCTCTGAAGTGCTTGTCTTTTCCTCGCCATGTAGGCGTGAAAACCTCCAGCACCTCAACATAATGAGGGAAATGATGAACACAACACAGAGCTTTTGCTTTGGTTTATCTCTCAATGGTGACTGGAGGCTAGCGGGGGATTCAGTGTAAGAAAATGCATTTATCTTTATTGGCGTGAGCAGATGTTTGTTTGAGTGGGAACATCTCTTTAATGCTAATTTCATATTGTGTGCATTTAGTTTTAAGACTTCCCACAAGGCCTCACCTGTTTCTTGTTTTTTTCCAGGAGCTCTGGGAATACTTGATTGATAAAAAGAAACAATTGAAACACACCATAATCATCTATATGACAGTTTTCAAACCAAATATTTAGTTTGACATGTTATACAACAGAAATGCCTTCTTGATTAAACAAGTGAACAGGAATCACTTCATCCTGTCTCCACTAATGGAAGAGTTGGGAGATAAATCCTGAGGTTTTGTTTACCCAGCAACTTATCTGAAACATTTTGGTTTACGTTCTAGCTTAATGGGATATGAGTTGTGATGGCATTGGACTGTATGTGGACACATATCTGGAGACACATCAATTGGATTATGAGCCTCGTTCTGCAGATGCTTGGCCTGACCTGGTTCTGTTGCAGAGTGCAGTTTTTCAATATTGATGTGAGGAGGAATTAGACTAGATGACCGCAGCTCTGCTCTGAACATTTCCCCCCACAGGGAAATTATGTTTACAGCTCTGCTTCTCTCCATCTATTACCAACCTTGTCTATTCTGTTTATTTCTGTTGCCCGGAAAGGGAGAGTATTATTGGTGAAACAGTTCCTCTGACCTCGGTATGATGGAAGCGTTTGGACCCAGATTGGATTAGCGCCCAGTCGAAAACTAGGCATAAATTATAAATGGTATGTGTTATCATTATTGTCATTACAACCTCTCTCGGACTTCCTCTCATTTGCCAGCCAGAGCCAAAACAAATGGGAGCAAAAATGATTACTGTAAAAAAGGTCAAATAAGAAAATAAATTCAGCTTGAGTGGTGAAAACCACAGTGCTTGCTGTGTGAGGGACCAATGCGGAGTTGGGTTTGTTAGAAGTTAAATGTATGACTACTGTGAAATCAGAGTCGATACGCTCTATGCACCTGCTGCTGTTGCTGTAGACATGGAGTGAGTCGTCATGGCTACAAAACCATCTGTTGATGGACTGCTGACACCATGTCACATACTCTTGCTTATTCACAGGATGACAATGTCACTATAACCAAGGGCTTTGTTAACCTTTGTGTGAGGAAATTAGCTTTGAGAAGTTCAGCGCCCATCTTAGCTTCCCGTTTCTGTTAATTTAGAATGGATGCTGCATAACCTTCTACTCGAATCTCAGATTGTTGTCTACTTTGATTGAGGCTTTAAGATTTCGGTGCCGGAATAAAAGAGCTTTGAGCTTTCAATCAAGTTTCGAAGATGCCAATGGCCATTTGGATAGGACCATTGGAAATGTGTTGAGTCACCTGACATATTATTTGCCTCATTTCCCCCTTTGTCTAGTGACATGGCTCGGAGTAAACAACAGAGAATGTGAGCTGAAAGCGGTGTAATTTAATTGACCTCCTCTCCACACACCTCCATTGTGTTGCTGCAGGGGAAAGTCATTTCTCAGCACTTCGGGGAGAAAAATACTACGATTGGAAGGTATTGATCTTTCCAGCAGTGTTGCTTCACAGACCATTGAGTTTCCCAGGCAGGCAGGCAGGCATTTAGCTCCAGAAGGGATCCTGACCTCCCCTCTCTACTCGTAATCTCCCTCTGGTTATCACCACGGCATTGAGCGGGGACTGCTAAGAGGCTGTATGTTATCATTGGCCACAATATGAATGACCTTTTATCCCCTCTCTGTGGGAATAAAAACTCCTCCTTTGCACTGCCCTCCCACAGGCCTCCCCTGACATTGAGACAGACAGGGCTTCCCCATCCTCACCATATGGAAGCACATCGGCCATTAATTCAACCTGCTAATTTCAAGAGTGGCACTGCCAAGTTAAGTGGCGTCAAGATGTTTACATACGACACATTCTAGATTATACCTCAATCGGCCACCTGAGAGCTTTGTTGTATCATAAACTCTAAAATTGAAAGGATGAGATGCAGAGTATGGAAATGGGTCGGTTTGTTTTCAGTGGAATCTGTCTTGTTTGTTGATGTATGACATCATGCATCGACAAATATAAACGCCAGAGAAGTTATTTACTGTGCTAAACTTCAATTTATTTCCTCATGCCTTTGACATCTCGCATTCATAGATTTGTCTCTGGTGTATTATTACATAATTTGTCATTCAGTGTCAGTCAGGGACATGATAGGGCACCAATGCTTATTTATGACCTCAATTATATGAAGGATTTGGGACTTTGGCTCTAATATAAAGGCAGCAGAAATCTGTGTTTGTTCTCAAGTCCAAACATCGGGAACACGACTGCCTACTTCCATATTTTCCACACATTTCTAGAATTAGTAACACAGAATGGACTCTACCCTTAATATTTTAGAAGTGAGCAGCTTGGCATGCATCCATTGCCCCCGGGGAATCTGAGCCTCCAGCAATGTGTCAAAGTGGAGTTCCTCTTATAGCCCAGAAAGAAGTGTGTGAATGAGTGGGTGTGTGTGAGGGTGTGGGTGCGAGTTTAGGTGAATGTGTGTGTGTTTGTTTAGAGAGGATCCTCAATGGCCACTCATGCAGAACCGTTACATTGACTAACCCTCCAGAGACTAGCGGCAGACGCTTTACCATATGAGCCTCTCTTGTCTATCTCATCTACGACCTCCTCTCCTCTCTCTGCTAATAACACTGCAATTACCCACTGAATAGAGTGGAGGACCCCAGGGAGAGTAGTAGACTTGACATGTCATTTGTTGAATATATTTTCTGTAGGTGTATGGATGTGACTGTGTATAGTGTATGAGAATATGTGTGTATCGTCATTGGTGGCTGAGTCAAGAGTGTAGATTAGCAGAGGTCGTCCTGCGGATGCTTGCGGGGTTAATTAGCTCCAACAAATGAGAACAGCGAGCCGCCTGTTGATTCATTAGCTACTGTGTGATCTCCACTCTGGTGTCTGTAGCGTTGACACCTCATTGTAGTGTCTCAGATGTATGGGGTTTGTGTGATTAAAGAAAGTTTTTCATATAGAGAAAACCATTCAATGGTAATCAGGGAGAGAGAGACCTGTCAACACGTGTGGTACACTTCCTCACATATTGTACCACACACACACACGCAGGCCTAAAATAACATCAAATTGATCAGAAATACAGTGTAGACATTGTTAATGTTGTAAATGACTATTGTAGCTGGAAATGGCAGATTTTAAATGGAGTATCTACATAGGTGTACATAGGCCCATTATCAGCAATCATCACTCCTGTTTTTCAATGGCACGCTGTGCTAGCTAATCCAAGTTTATCATTTTTAAAAGGCTACCTGAACATTAGAAAACCCTTTTGCAATTATGTTAGCATAGCTGTTGTCCCAAATTATCTTAATTTCTCAGAACAAGAATAGACTGACGAGTTTCAGAAGAAAGATCTTTGTTTCTGGCCATTTTGAGTCTGTAATCGAGCCCACAAATGCTGATGCTTAAGGATACTCAACTAGTCTAAATAAGGACAGTTTTTTTGCTTCTTTAATCAGGACAACAGAAAACCTGATGGAGTCTGCAAAAGACCTGAGACTGGGACGGAGATTTGTCTTCCAACAAGACAATGATCCAAAACATAAAGCAAAATCTACAATGGAATGGTTCAAAATTAAACATATCCAGGTGTTAGACTGGCCAAGTCAAAGTCCAGACCTGAATCCAATCAAGAATCTGTGGAAAGAACTGAAAACTGCTGTTCACAAATGCTCTCCATCCAACCTCACTGAGCTCGAGCTGTTTTGCAAGGAGGAATGGGAAAAAATGTCAGTCTCTCGATGTGCAAAACTGATAGAGACACCCCAAGCGACTTATAGCTGTAATCGCAGCAAAAGGTGGCGCTACAAAGTATTAACTTAAGGGGGCTGAATAATTTTGCACGCCCAATTTTTCAGTTTTTTGATTTGTTCAAAAAGTTTGAAATATCCAATAAATGTCGTTCCACTTCATGATTGTGTCCCACTTGTTGTTGATTCTTCACAAAAAAAGACAGTTTTATATCTTTATGTTTGAAGCCTGAAATGTGGCAAAAGGTCGCAAAGTTCAAGGGGGCCGAATACTTTCGCAAGGCACTGTACATACTGTCGGCAGCCAACCTTCACATCAAACACACAGTGCAGGACCATGCTCACCAAGGGGCTGCCAGAAATCTCAATCACAGCCTTCGTCAGCACTGAACCATTGCATGATAAGAGATGAGTCAAAATGGAGGTGCTACTACAGAGAACAGGCAAAAGTCATAATTTTGCCTTGTTTTCAAAGTGAACAAGTCACAGCAGTTAGTGTCTGGAGAGAGATAGCAAAACGTTTGGTGAGTGACTCCAGTGCCTTATCATTCTTTCATATTGCAGCTGCACAAGGTGAATATGGTGATATGGGGGACTGAGGGCAGCAGTTTGTGTTGCAGTAGCCCCTCTGCGATGGATGGCAGGCGTGACAGGGATTAAAAGCTCTACCGCTGCTCTCCTCCCTCCCTCAAAGTTGACCTTGTTTTGTACCTAACCTGGAGAAGGTACATTCCTTATTTTCTTCATCCCTGTAATGTTTGGTTCCCACTGCAAAACGCATTGTTGCCAAAACATCTTAAACATTATGGTAATTTCCTGCCATTGTAAGTGCGGAGCCCCCTAAGGCGCCTTTATTTTGGGTTGGTCTTGCCAAGCTATCTGTTCTCCCTGGTGCATCGTACGGAAGAGGGAAGTCTTTAACAGGCAGGCAGGCAAGCTCAATCAGAAAGAGAATTAACAGTGCACAACAATGCCAAATGGACTGTTTCACTTGCTAAATAGATTGACTAAATAGGTTGATGACTAAATAGGCTGATGACAAAATAGGTTGATGACTAAATAGATTCATGACTAAATAGATTCATGACGAACTAAATTGGTAATGATTAAATAGGTAATGACTAAATAGGTTAATGACTAACTAAATAGGTTAATGACTAAATAGGTAATGACTAAATAGATTAATGACTAAATAGGTCATGCCTAAATAGGGTAATGACTAAATAGGTAATGACATGTTGACTCTGAAAAACATTTTTAAGAGCGTGTTTTCCACCCATTCTGTGAACAATAGTTTATTTTACCCTATCCAGAAAACACAAGCTGATTTGTCCCCTGCTTGAGTTATTTTTATTAGGGAACTTTTGGATCAATCTTCCATCATGTCAGAACTTTTCCAGTCAATCGAAGGAAGATAAGAAGATAGGAGCTTGCACAACCTCCAGGGAACACGGGCCCAATTTGTCCACAGTGGCTCTTCCAAACAAAGTCTGTCATTTATCTTCTAAAGAATATTAATTACTTCTTACTCTTAGAAGCCACTGTGTGGATCTATGGCAAACACAGCGCCCTGCGGAAGTGGAATTGCATCTGAAATTGGATTCAGAAAAATCCCTCTGAGAATACATTGTTCAGGTGGTGAATACAGAAGGAGGGAATGTGTGACTGGGTTTCTGTGGTTCTAACAAGGATAGAGATGCGTGGAATCAAAACATCCCCTTTCCTTTGGGAGCCAGAGTCTGCAGATTCTCAATTAACAAGGGCAAATTTAGCTGGCTTCTTCTTTTATTACACTTCATTTAGATGATGCCAGGGGGTTTTAATTCAGTAAATTATGCAAGAGAACTACCCACGGGTCCCCAATGAAGACCGTGGTTCTGGCTAGTGTCCCTCATGCTGCACATAGAATAAGGAGAGATTTCATTAATTATGATCAGGATCAACATGCCTGCCCTGAGCTCAGGCTTAGTGCTGGGAGAATCTTAATGAAGGTCTATAAAACATGGTTCTGGCTTTCTAGTCTAAAAGCCATTCACTTCACCATGAGCACTGGCCTGGCTAGATCATCCACATGGAGCACCTTCACACCTTTATTGTACTCAGGTGCTGATTTAGCCAGAGAGTATGGTGTTTAATACACTGCAATTGACAAATTGCCTTTCTGTCATAATTGGAAAACATTCAGCACACAGAGAAGCATGGTGCTAGTTGTGCAATTGCAGAGGATTACCGCAGGTAAGCTGAGTATCCCAGGTCTCAGACCCTGCCTGACAGGAATGAAGAACAGGCACTTTCTCTCCTCTTCTCTCAAATCAAATCTAATCAAATGTTATTGGCTCACATACACATTTAGCAGATGTTATTGCAGGTGTAGCGAAATGCTTGTGTTCCTAGCTCGTCAATTCAGAATACACACAAGTCTAAAAGTAAAAGAATGGAATTAAGAAATATAAATATTAGGATGAGCAATGTCAGAGTGGAATTGACAAGAATACAGTAGAAAACAAAATATATTCGATTTGATTTGATACACATGAAACTAGTAGTTTAGTTTATTAATTCGACCATACTGTAAAACAGTATGTAAAGATGATTAAAGTGACCAGTGATTTCGTGTCTATGTACATAGGTCAGCAGCCTCTACGGTGCATGGTTGAGTAACTGTGTGGTAGCCGGCTAGTGACAGTGACTGAGGTCAGGGCAGGGTACTGGGTGGAGGCCGGCTAGTGATGGCTATTTAATAGTCTGATGGCCTTGAGATACAACCTGTTTTTCAGTCTCTCGGTCCCAGCTTTGATGCACCTGTACTGACCTCGCCTTCTGGATGATAGCGGGGTGAACAGGCCGTGACTTGGGTGGTTGATGTCCTTGATTATCTTCTTAGTCTTTCTGTAACATCGGGTGCTGTATGTGTCCTGGAGGGCAGGCAGTGTGCCCCCGGTATTGCGTTGGTCAGACCGCACCACCCTATGGAGAGCCCTGCTGTTTCGGGTGGTGCAGTTGCCATATCAGGCCGTGATACAGCCCGACAGGATGCTCTCAGTGTTGCAACTTTAAAAGTTTGTGAGGGTCTTAGGGACCAAGCCAAATGTCTTCCGCCTCCTGAGGTTGAAGAGGCACTGTTGTACCGCCTTCACCACACTGTCGGTGTGGGGGGACCATTTCAGATTGTCAGTGATGTGTACGCAGAGGAACTTGAAGCTTTTCACCTTCTCCACTGCGGTCCCATCGATGCGGATGGGGGCATGCTGCCTCTGCTGTCTACTGAAGTCCACGATCATCTCCTTTGTTTTGTTGACATTGTGGGAGAGGACAGGACCCTCACCTCATTTCTGTAGTGTCTCGTCTTGTTGGTAATCAGGCCTACTACTGTTGTGTCATCTGCAAACTTCACGATTGAGTTGGAGGCGTGCGTGGCTATGCAGTCATTGGTGAACAGGGAGTACAGGAGGGGGCTGAGCACCACCCCTGTGTTGAGGATCAGCATAGTGGAGGTGTTGTTTCCTACCATTACCACCTGGGGCGGCCCGTCAGGAAGTCCAGGACCCAGTTGCACAGTGCAGGGTTCAGACCCAGAGCCCCAAGCTTAATGATGAGGATACTTGGAGGGTACTATGGTGTTGAAGGCTGAGCTGTAGTCAATGAACAGCATTCTTACATAGGTATTCCTCTTGTCCAAATGGGATATGGCAGTGTGATGGTGATTGCATCGTCTGTGGATCTATTGGGGCAGTATGCAAATTGAAGTTGGTCTAGGGTGTCAGCTAAGGTGGAGGTGATATAGTCCTTAACTAGCCTTTCAAAGCACGTCATGATGACAAAAGTGAGTGTTACAGGGCGATAAGTCAATTAGTTCAGTTACCTTTTGCTTTCTTGGCTACAGAAACAATGGTGGACATCTTGAAGCAAGTGGGGACAGCTGCCTGAGATAGGGAGAGATTAAATATGTCCGTAAACACTCCAGCCAGCTGGTCTGCGCATGCTCTGAGGACGCGGCTAGCGATTCTGGGCCGGCAGCCTTGCGAGGGTTAACGCGCTTAAATATCTTACTCACGTCAGTCAAGGAGAGTGAGAGCCCACAGTCCTCAGTGTTCTCCCCTCCCATATTAATGGCTTTCTCACAGTCAGGAACATGTCTCTCCAGACTCGAGTGTTTTAAAGAAGACAAAGTAAAAAACATCAACAGCCAATCCCTCTTCTCTCCCAGCGTTCTTAGGATTTGTAATAAAAATTACAACATGGATCAGCAGCCGTGCTGCAGAGTAATGAAGAGGAGAGCGAGGGAGACAGGCTAGGGATGTAAACAGCCTAGACAGCTCTCATCAGGGACATTACAGATACTCTAACTCTCTCAGTATACGGACACATGCACACTCACTCTTTAAGGTCTAACCATTCTATATTCATTATCTTAGTTTGCCGTCAAGAATTGGAAATACCAATTGTAATAGCAAGCATCCTAAATATATTTGCTAATGGAATGGCTAATACATTCTGCCATTTGTCTCTATTTACCATTTACGTCACTGCCAGCATTCCAAGTATCTATTTTTTATGACTGATTTATTCATTACCCTTTAGAGACATAAAAGGATAAAGATTAAATATTTAAATTAGAGAACTACGCACATTAACACCCAGTCCCACAGTAGTGTGTCCGCAGAGACCGTAGATGGTAAAGCCAGATCTTTAAAGATAGGAAATTACCAGACATCATTCCTCAGGCGACAGTGTTTGTACAGTAATTGTTCTCTTTGTTTTTTTAAACGAGGAACTTCCAATCAGGGGTGACAGTAACAATACTAGGGATTGTAGCAGGTTCAAGGGTGTGGGGTATCCACGTCACCAAGTTCAATAACCAAACAACCACAAGGAGCACAGCTAGAATGCAAATGGAGTTTATTAGAGAGTTTTGCACACTGGGGAAAAGGAGGGAATTCACCAACCATTTCACAGCCGACAATCCGTTCTCATCGTCCGTTCAGTTCTCCAGGGATAATCCTAAAATGTGGGTCCTTAGCCAATCCGGTTCGGTACACAGTGGGGGCAGTCAGTTATTGCTCTTATTTCTCACACTCTTCATAACATACACTTCCCTCTCCGTTCTCTGACCCTTTGTGTAGGGCCGCCTCCTCTTTTATCCCCCAGTGCTCCCTGGCTTAATGATCCACAGGCTCGCCTCGTTGGGCAGGAAGTCCATATAAGGCTCAGGGGTGGAGCCAGCGGGTTGCAATATATCTCCCTTCAATAACCACTCCCTTCACCTCTCCCTGCCACAAGATGTAACGATTCACCGATATGGACTGGTCCCCGGTTTGTTTTGATAATATCCAAGGTATTTCTAAGTCAGTGAGATGTGTTTCACACAGAATTGGCCATGAAGAGGGCAGGACTGGACTTCACGCACCAAAAGATACACCCTATGATGAGTTCCAGTATATTGAGGAGGGGTGCAGGATCTGAAAATAAATGTAGTCCTGCTTTGTGGCATTTCTTGAAGCCTCTGTCAGTGTTTCCCAAACCCGGTCCTCGGGACCCCAAGGGGTGCACGTTTTGGTTTTTGCCCTAGCACTACATAGCTGATTCAGATAACCAACTCATCAAGATTTGAATATTTGGTTGACATGAGGCTACATCTGCCTACAGCTGATCAGGGCTTACATTAGATCTTAAATGGATTGTTCAGGTTCACCATCAGCAATCATTTTGGTAGTTTTCCTTGAAACAATCAGTATAAATGGTCATTAAGATATACAGGGTAAAGTTGAAAAATGTCATGAAGAAGACAGATTTTTTTTTTTTCTTTTTACCCGCATTGCATGGTTGAAGAGAAGCTCACTCCGAGTCAGTCAACTACCAAACGGTCTAAACCATTCGATTGACATCCAAAGTTGTGCTATATATATATATATATATATATATATATTGGCTATGTCATAGCTAACTTTAAAAGTGACATTAATAGCTAATACTTTTAAATTGCAAAAAGACACATTACTTAGTGGGTGATGATTTCAGTTTAAAAGACATTGCCCCCTAACTGGTGGTAGAATCCCAGCTATCCTTATTGTTTAGCTCAGATGCCTACATACACCATTGACATACACTGAGTGAACTAAACATTGTGAACACCTGCTGTTTCCATTACATAGACTGACCAAGTGAATCCAGGTGAAAGCTATGATCCCTTATGAATGTCACCTGTTAAATTCCCTTCAATCAGTGTAGATGAAGGGGAGGAGACAGGTTCAAGAATATTTTTTAAGCCTTGAGACAATTGAGACATGGATTGTGTAAGTGTGCCATTCAGAGTGTGAACGGGGCAGACCCCAGATGTAAGTGCCTTTGAACAGGCACACACACCGGTTTGAGTGTGTCAAGAACTACAACGCTGCTGGGTTTTTCACGCTCAACAGTTTCCCGTGTGTATCAATAATGGTACACCATTCAAAGGACATCCAGCCAACTTTACACAACTGTGGAAAGCATTGAAGTCAACTTGGGCCAGGATCCCTGTGGGACGCTTTCAATACCTTATTATTAGGAAGGTGTTCTTAATGTTTTGTACACTCAGTGTGTATACAGTGCCTTCAGAAAGTATTCACACCCCTTGACTTTTTCCACATTTTGTGTTACAGACTGAATTTAGTAGTTAGACTTTGTGGCACTGACCTACACACAATACCCCATAATGTCAAAGTGGTTCAAATGTTTTTAGAAATGTTTACAAATTAATAAAAAATGAAAAGCTGAAATGTCTTGAGTCAATAAGTATCAATAATCCGAAGCCTAAATAACTACATGAGTAAACATTTGCTTAACAAGTCAGATAATAACTTGCAAGGACTAACTGTGTGCAATAATGGTGTTTAACATGATTTTTGAATGACTACATCTCTGTACCCCACAAATACAGTTGTAAGGTCCCTCAGTTGAATGTGAATTTCAAGCACAGATTCATTGACAAATCCAAGCAAGATTTTCCAATGCCTCGCAAAGAAGGGCACCTATTGGTAGATTCCAACAACACAAATAAGCCGACATTGAATATCCCTTTGAGCATGGTGAAGTTATTAATTACACTTTGGGTGGTGTATCAATACACCCGGTCACTACAAAGTACAGGCGTCCTTCCTCACTCAGTTGACGGAGAGGGAGGAAACCGCTCAGGGATTTCACCAGTTTGAGTTAAATGGATGTGATAGGAGACAACTGAGGACGGATCAACAACATTGTAGTTACTCCACAATACTAACCTAAATGACAGAATTATCTCTATGAGACAGAACTCGTCTCCTTCCTGAGCGGCTATGACGGCTGCGTGGTCCCATGGTGTTTATACTTGTGGACTAACTATTGTTTGTATAGATTAACGTGGTACCTTCAGCCGTTTGGAAATTACTCCCAAGGATGAACCAGACTTGTGGAGGTCTACAATTTTTTTCTGAGGTCTTGGCTCATTTCTTTTGATGTTCCAATGATGTCAAGCAAAGAGGCACTGGGTTTGAAGGTAGGCCTTGAAATATATCCACAGGTACACCTCCAATTGACTCATATGATGTCAATTAGCCTATCAGAAGTTTCTAAAGCCATGACATAATTTTCTGGAATTTTCCAAGATGTTTAAAGGCACCGTCAACTCAGTGTAAACTTCTGACCCACTGGAATTGTGATACAATGAATTATAAGTGAAATAATCTGTCTGTAAACAATTGTAGTAAAAATGACTTGTGTCATGCACAAAGTAGATGTCCTAACCGACTTGCCAAAACTATAGTTTGTTAACAAAAATTTGTGGAGTGGTTGAAAAAGAAGTTTTAATGACTTCAACCTAAGTGTATGTAAACTTCCGACTTCAACTGTATGTATTCACTACCGGTCGAAAGTTTGGGGTCACTTAGAAATGTCCTTTTCCATTAAAATATACATGAAATGAGTTGCAAAATGTATAGGAAATATAGTCAAGACGTTGACAAGGTTATAAATAATGATTTTTAATTGGAATAATTGCGTCCTTCAAACGTTGTTTTCATCAAAGAATCCTCCATTTGCAGAAATTACAGCCTTGCAGATATTTTGCATTCTAGTTGTCAATTTGTTGAGGTAATCTGAAGATTTTTCACCCCATGGTTCCTGATGCACCTCCCACAAGTTGAATTGGCTTGATGGGCATTTATTACATACCATACGGTCAAGCTGCTCCCACAACAGCTCAATAGGATTGAGATCTAGTGACTGTGCTGGCCACTCCATTATAGACAGAATAGCAGCTGACTGCTTCTTCCCTAAATAGTTATTGCATAGTTTGGAGCTGTGCTTTGGGTCATTGTCCTGTTGTAGGAGGAAATTGGCTCCAATTAAGCACCGTCCACAGGGTATTGCAAAATGGAGTGATAGCCTTCCTTCTTCAAGATCCCTTTTACCCTGTACAAATCTCCCACTTTACGATCACCAAAGCACCCCCAGACCATCACATTGACTCCACCATACTTGATAGATGGCGTCAATGTAACGCTCGTCTTTCTCCTCTTCTGAGGAGGAGTAGCAGGGATTGGAGGACCAATGCGCAGCATGGTACGTGTTCATGATGAATTTATTAAACACAGAACACTAAAACAAAAATAACAAAGAGAATGACACGAAATTAAACAGTCCTGTCTGGTGACATACACAAAGACAGAAAACAATCATCCACTAAACACAGGTGTGAAAAGGCTACCAAACTATGATTCTCAATCAGAGACAACTAACGACACCTGCCTCTGATTGAGAACCATACCAGGCCAAACGCAAAACACAACATAGAAAAACGAACATAGACAACCCACCCCAACTCACGCCCTGACCAACCTAAAACAAAGACATAACAAAAGAACTAAGGTCAGAACGTGACAGTCAAGCACTCCAGCATCTTTTCATTTTTTCTTTGTGATCCGAACAACTCAAACTTAGATTCGTCTGACCATAACACTTTTTTACATTCTTCCTCTGTCCAGTATCTGTGTACTTTTGCCCATCTTAATCTTTTCTTTATATTGGCCAGTCTGAGATCTTTTTCATTGCAGCTCTGCCGAGAAGGCCAGCATCCCGGAGTCTCTCTTAACCTTTGACATTGAGACGGGTGTTTTGCGGGTACTATTTAATGAAGCTGCCAGTTGAGGACTTGTGAGGAGTCTGTTTCTCAAACTAGACACTCTAATGTACTTGTCCTCTTGCTCAGTTGTGCACCGGGGCCTCCCACTTCTTTTTCTATTCTGGTTAGAGCCAGTTTGCGCTGTTCTGAGAAGGGGGTAGTACACAGCGTTGTACGAGGTCTTCAGTTTCTTGGCATTTTCTTGCATGGAATAGCCTTCATTTCTCAGAACAAGAATAGACTGATGAGTTTCAGAAGAAAGTTATTTGTTTCTGGCCATTTTGAGCCTGTAATCGAGCCCACAAATGCTGATGCTTCAGATACTCAACTAGTCTTAAGAAGGCCAGTTTTATTGCTTCTTTAATTAGCAGTTTTCAGCTGTGCTAACATCATTGCAGAAGGGTTTTCTAATGATCAGTGAGCCTTTTAAAATGATTAACTTGGATTAGCTAACACAACGTGCCATTGGAACACAGGAGTGATGGTTGCTGATAATGGGCCTCTGTACGCCTATGTAGATATTCTATAAAAAATCTGCCGTTTCCAGCTACAATTGTCATTTACAACATTAACAATGTCTACACTGTATTTCTGATCAATTTGATGATATTTTAATGGACAATTTTTTTTGCTTTTCTTTAAAAAACAAGGACATTTCTAAGTGACCCCAAACTTGTGAACGATAGTGTATATGTATGTATATTATTTTACTGCTCTAGGATTTATTATTGTTTGGATAACCTTATTTACTATTATCTATTTATTTACTTTTTTGTTTATAATTATTTTCACTCTTCATGTGATGCGCAATACAGAGAGCGCCAGAAGAATTATCATTTAATTAGCATAATGAATTATTGTAATGTTTGTTCATGTGTCAAATAATCCCATAAGGGATGGGTTGCCAATTGGCGATTTGACACTCAAATAACATTTCATAAATTCATTCATGCATATATTTACTCAGCGGGTTGAATACTTATCGAATTTAAATATATTAGTGTTTTATTTTCCATTAATACAAGTTTTGTTTCACCTTTTTCTTCAGCTTTGAAATGACCAAGTATGTTGTGTAGATGGTTGACAAAAAATGGCAATTAAATCATTTATAATTCCACTTTGTAACACAACAAAATGTGGAAAAGGTCAAGGGATGTGAATACTTTCTAAAAGCACTGTAAAAACAGTTGAGTAAATGATGGATAGAAAGTACATTGAAAAGCAGGTGCTTCCACACACATGTGGCACTTGATTTAATTAAGCAGTTAACATCCCATCATGCTAATGGTCATGTAAAAAGATACTGTGCTGGCCATTTGTTTGGCTATACCATGGCTTTGCACCCATAGGGTAATAATTCCCCCATCCACAGTGTACAAGTGGACAATGAATGGTTTGAAGAGATGACAACGATGTAAACCATATGCTATGGCATCTCAGTCACCAGATCTCAACCCATTTGAACACTTAATGGAGATTCTGGCGTGGCGCCTGAGACAGCATTTTTCACCACCATCAATAAAACACGAAATTATGACATTTATTGTGGAAGAAAGGTGGCACATACCTCCAATAGAGTTCCAGACACTTGTAGAATCTATCTCAAGGTGCATTGAAGATGTTCGGCTTGTGGTGGCCTAACGCCTTATTAAGACACTTTATGTTGGTGTTTCCTTTATTTTGGCAGTTAGCTGTCCATCATTTACGCACACACACAATTTAGAATGGAAAATGAATGTGTTTATACAACAAATGTTAGTGCCTCGAATTGTATTTCATCGGACCGAATCACATCGATTTGTTCCTATAATCAAACAGAATCGCACCAGATCATTTCTAACTAAAACGTATCGTTCCTGTATCGGATCCTATGCATCTAGATGTGTATCGAATCATCTTCAAAGGGAAAGATGCACATCTCTAAACAATACGATGCAATGGAGATTATGGAAGCTGATGTAATATTAAACAGCGGTATAGTGAGATCATTCTGTGTCTCCACCAGCCTCTCTGTCTAATGGCCCGGAGAGAGTTGGTGTTTCCTCTAGTGTTCTATAATGCAGTGCACGCTTCCATCCTCTCTCTCTCTGTCCAGCCAAGCGAGTTCTGAGTGAGATGGCGTAGTCGGTGGAGTTAGGAAGTGCCTCAAGCTTATCTGCCTGGTCGGAACGTCATACTGTAGGTAGATCCCCAGGCTGTAGACTAGTATAAGAAACAGTACGTCAAGCCCATGTTTTTTTCTGTTAGATGGACACCTGGTGAGAGATGTTGTACATCTTTATTACACTTCAGCTGTCATGCTGCTACAGGTGTCATGACACAGCTCTAGTATCTTGCTCCCCAGCTTTAAGGGGGCTGTTCTGTTCATAGATTTGGGCACCAGGATAAGACCATGACGTTAGCAATGACAGAGCATAATGTCAGGCTGGAAATATAGCTGGCCAAGTGATGCCTGGTCACCTGGTAGAGATAGGCCCTCGTCAGGGCCGTGTGTGTTACCCGGCGTGACGAATGAGGTGGAGCAGTCAGTACATCACAGGGGTTCTTTGTTCCACTAATAAATCACTCCACATCTCACTCTAGATCAGAAGTCAAAGCTGCCCGGCTTGTGTTAGTATTTAGTATCACCTGGCCCCAAACTCCAGATCAGATCAGAGATCACAGCTAGGCTAATGTTAGGTATGTTGTTACTGTCTGTACCCGTTACTGTCCCTTAAAGCTACACCTGAAAGCCATGCTCTGTTGCATAGCTACAGCAACCTATATCTCTAATGTGTCAGGAGTGTGTGCTGTTTAACAGTAGTAAGTCACTTGCTGCTGGATTCCGATTCACAGCTTTACCACTGCATTACAGTTCGTCACCCAGGGAGCAGTGGAAATGTACCAGTCAAATTGCCACCGCTCCTGGGATTTGCATGTGTTTAGGTCGTCTCTTTCTCTGGGTAATCTCTGTCACCCCTTCCTCTGCCCCTCAGCACAGCCCTCTCACTTTATAGAGCCATCCGTTCTTACTCATTTTAGGACTTTCTTCAGATTTCAGATTCCTAATTGAGTTTTCAGTCCTGCATCCTTTTCCCAAAGAGAAAGATCTGGGCTCGAGTTAAAAAGTATTATATAAAGGCAATAGTGTTTTGATATTCAAAACATTCATTTTACTACATTTCTGCCTTGAGGACTCCACTCACTGTCTCCCCTTCCTCCCTCACTGCCTGCCTTCCTCCCTCCCTCCCTAGCTATGGCTTGGTGAATTAAGCTTGTGCTTGGTTGCGTCTCTTCGCTGTGTTAATGCCTGGGGAAAACCTTGTTTAACATGTGCTAAAGAGCATACATCAGAGTTAACTAGTACATCTAGGTATTGTTGTAAGTCTCTGTCTTCCCGTAATGCACATAAAATAATTGTGTCACCTGTTAGGTGATTATTCTGAATATGTACAGTAGCAGTCAAAAGTTTGGAGACGCCTACGCATTAAATGTTTTTTCTTTTTTTCTACTATTTTCTTCATTGTAGAACAATTGTGACAAGATAAAAACATAAAAAAGAAATAACACATATGGAATTATGTCAAATAGCCCTTACACAGCCTGGAGGTGTGTTTTAGGTCATTGTCCTGTTGAAAACACATGATAGTCCTAGTAAGCGCAAACCAGATGGGATGACGTATCGCTGCAGAATGCTGTGGTAGCCATGCTGGTTAAGTGTGCCTTGAGTCCTAAATAAATTACAGTGTCACCAGCAAAGCCCTAGAGGTCAACCGATTAATCGGAATGGCCGATTAATTAGGGCCGATTTCAAGTTTTCATAACAATAGGTAATCAGAAATTTTGGACAAATTTTGAATTATTTTGCAACCCACGAGGAGACTGCGTGGCAGGCTGACCACCTGTTACGCGAGTGCAGTCAGCAAGGAGTCATGGTAAGTTGCTAGCTAGCATTAAACTTATCTTATAAAAAACTATCAATCTTAACATAATCACTAGTTAACTACACATGGTTGATGATATTACTGGTTTAACTAGCTTGTCCTGCATTGCATATAATCAATGCGGTGCCTGAAATTGTGTCACTTCTCTTGCGTTCATTGTAAGCAGAGTCAGGGTATATGCAGCAGTTTGGGTCGCCTGGCTCGCTGCGAACTGTGTGAAGGCCATTTCTTCCTAACATTTCTTCAATTCAAACCGCACTTTCCTCCGTTTGCCAGCAGATTTTCGCAATGCATGAAGCACAGTGCTGTTTATCAACTCCCGAGATTAGGCTGGCAATACTATAGTGCCTATATGAACATCCAATAGCCAAAGGTCTATGAAATACAAATGGTATAGAGAGAAATAGTCCTATAATAACTACAACCTTAAACTTCTTAACTGGGAATATTGAAGACTCATGTTAAAAGGAACCACCAGCTTTCATATGTTCTCATGTTCTGAGCAAGGAACTTAAACATGAGCTTTTTAACATGGCACATATTGCACTTTTACTTTCTTCTCCAACATTGTGTTTTTGCATAATTTAAACCAAATTGAACATGTTTCATTATTTATTTGAGTCTAAATTGATTTTATTTATGTATTATATTTAGTTAAAATAAAAGTGTTCATTGTTCATTCAGTATTGTTGTAATTGTCATTATTACAAATATATATAGATACAGTGCCTTGCGAAAGTATTCGGCCCCCTTGAACTTTGCGACCTTTTGCCACATTTCAGGCTTCAAACATAAATATATAAAACTGTATTTTTTTGTGAAGAATCAACAACAAGTGGGACACAATCATGAAGTGGAACGACATTTATTGGATATTTCAAACGTTTTTAACAAATCAAAAACTGAAAAATTGGGCGTGCAAAATTATTCAGCCCCTTTACTTTCAGTGCAGCAAACTCTCTCCAGGAGTTCAGTGAGGATCTCTGAATGATCCAATGTTGACCTAAATGACTAATGATGATAAATACAATCCACCTGTGTGTAATCAAGTCTCCGTATAAATGCACCTGCACTGTGATAGTCTCAGAGGTCCGTTAAAAGCGCAGAGAGCATCATGAAGAACAAGGAACACACCAGGCAGGTCCGAGATACTGTTGTGAAGAAGTTTAAAGCCGGATTTGGATACAAAAAGATTTCCCAAGCTTTAAACATCCCAAGGAGCACTGTGCAAGCGATAATATTGAAATGGAAGGAGTATCAGACCACTGCAAATCTACTAAGACCTGGCCGTCCCTCTAAACTTTCAGCTCATACAAGGAGAAGACTGATCAGAGATGCAGCCAAGAGGCCCATGATCACTCTGGATGAACTGCAGAGATCTACAGCTGAGGTGGGAGACTCTGTCCATAGGACAACAATCAGTTGTATATTGCACAAATCTGGCCTTTATGGAAGAGTGGCAAGAAGAATGCCATTTCTTAAAGATATCCATAAAAAGTGTCGTTTAAAGTTTGCCACAAGCCACCTGGGAGACACACCAAACATGTGGAAGAAGGTGCTCTGGTCAGATGAAACCAAAATGGAACTTTTTGGCAACAATGCAAAACGTTATGTTTGGCGTAAAAGCAACACAGCTCATCACCCTGAACACACCATGCCCACTGTCAAACATGGTGGTGGCAGCATCATGGTTTGGGCCTGCTTTTCTTCAGCAGGGACAGGGAAGATGGTTAAAATTGATGGGAAGATGGATGGAGCCAAATACAGGACCATTCTGGAAGAAAACCTGATGGAGTCTGCAAAAGACCTGAGACTGGGACGGAGATTTGTCTTCCAACAAGACAATGATCCAAAACATAAAGCAAAATCTACAATGGATTGGTTCAAAAATAAACATCCAGGTGTTAGAATGGCCAAGTCAAAGTCCAGACCTGAATCCAATCGAGAATCTGCGGAAAGAACTGAAATCTGCTGTTCACAAATGCTCTCCATCCAACCTCACTGAGCTCGAGCTGTTTTGCAAGGAGGAATGGGAAAAAAATGTCAGTCTCTCGATGTGCAAAACTGATAGAGACATACCCCAAGCGACTTACAGCTGTAATCGCAGCAAAAGGTGGCGCTACAAAGTATTAACTTAAGGGGGCTGAATAATTTTGCACGCCCAATTTTTCAGTTTTTGATTTGTTAAAAAAGTTTGAAATATCCAATAAATGTTGTTCCACTTCATGATTGTGTCCCACTTGTTGTTGATTCTTCACAAAAAAATACAGTTTTATATCTTTATGTTTGAAGCCTGAAATGTGGCAAAAGGTCGCAAAGTTCAAAGGGGCCGAACACTTTCAGGGGCACTGTATATATAAAATCGGCCAATTATTCGGTATGGGCTTTTTTAGGTCCTCCAATAATCGGTATCGGTATTGGCATTGAAAAATCGGCGTTAAAACACCCCAACACCATCACACCTCCTCCTCCATGCTTCACAGTGGGAACCACACATGCAGAGATCATCCCTTCACCTACTCTGTCTCACATTAGACACGGCACTTGGAACCAAAAATCTCCAATTTGGACTCATCAGACCAAAGGATAGATTTCCACCGGTCTAATGTCCATTGCTCGTGTTTTTTGGCCCAAGCAAGTCTCTTCTTATTATTGGTGTCCTTTAGTAGTAGTTTCTTTGTAGCAATTTCACCGTGAAGGCCTGATTCACACAGTCTCCTCTGAACAGTTGATGTTGAGATGTGCCTGTTACTTGAACTCTGTGAAGCATTTATTTTGGCTGCAATCTGGGGTGCAGGTAACTCTAATGAACTTATCCTCTGCAGCAGAGGTAACAATGGGTCTTCCTTTCCTGTGGTGGTCCTCATGAGAGCCAGTTTCATCATAACACTTGATGGTTTTTGCGACTGCACTTGAAGAAACTCAAAGTTCTTGAAATTTTCAGCCGGATTGACTGACCTTCATGTCTGGAAGTAATGATGGACTGTTGTTTCTCTTTGCTTATTTGCACTGTTCTTGCCATGATATGGACTTGGTCCTTTACCAAATAGGGCTATCTTCTGTATACCAACCCTACCTTGTCACAACACAACTGATTGGCTCAAATGCATTAAGAAGGAAAAAAATTCTAAATTTAAAAAGGCACACCTGTTAATTGAGATGCATTCCATGTGACTAGCTCATGAAGCTGGTTGAGTGAATGCCAAGCGTGTGCAAAGCTGTCATCAAGGCAAAGGGTGGCTACTTTGAAGAATCTCAAATATATAATATATTTTGATTTGTTTAACAGTTTTTTGGTTACTTCATGATTCCATGATTCCATATGTGTTATTTCATAGTTTTAAAATCCCCAGCTACAATGAATGCAGCCTCAGGATATGGGGTTTCCAGTTTACATAGAGTCAAATAAAGTTCATTCAGGGCCATCGATGTGTCTGGTTGGGGGGGACTATATGTGATTATAATCGAAGAGGATTCTCTTGGTCTGCATTTTCTTGTGAGGAATTCTAAGTCAGGTGAACAGAAGGACTTAGGTTCCTGTATGTTATTATGATCACCACACGTCTCGTTAATCATAAGGCATACCCCCCCACCCCTCTTCTTACCAGAATGATGCTTGTTTCTGTCGGCGCGACGCGTGAAGAAACCAGTTGGCTGTACCGACTCCGATAGCTTGTCTCGAGTGAGCCATATTTCCGTGAAGCAAAGAACATTACAGTTGCTTATGTCTCTCTGGAATGCTAACCTTGCTCGGATGTCATCAACCTTGTTGTCAAGAAACTGGACATTGGCGAGTAGTATGCTCAGGAGTGATGCGCAATGTGCCCGTCTCCAGAGCCTGACCAGAAGACCGCTTCATCTGCCCCTTTTACGGCGTCGTTGTTTTGGTTCGCTGGCTGGGATCAGATCCATTGTCCTGGGTGGTGGGAAAAAGAGAGGATCCGCTTCGGGAAAGTTGTATTCCTGGTCGTAATGATGGTGAGTTGACGTTGCTCTTATATCCAGTAGTTCCTCCCGACTGTATGTAATAAAAACTAAGATTACCTGGGGTACCGATGTAAGAAATAACATGTAAAAAATAAAAAATACTACCGGAACGCGAAGTGAGGCGGCCATCTCTGTCGGCGCCGGAAGTTATAAGAGTTTATTAGCAAGCGCATCGGCTATGTCGTACCCACAGCAACTATTAAAACATTCCTAAACCAGAAACCGTGGATTGATGGCAGCATTCGCGTGAAACTGAAAGTGCGAACCACTGCTTTTCACCAGGGCAAGGTGACCAGAAACATGACCGAATACAAATAGTGTAGCTATTCCCTCCGCAAGGCAATCAAACAAGCTAAGCGTCAGTATAGAGACAAAGTAGAGTCGCAATTCAAGGGCTCAGACATAAGAGGTACAGTGCCTTGCGAAAGTATTCGGCCCCCTTGAACTTTGCGACCTTTTGCCACATTTCAGGCTTCAAACATAAAGATATAAAACTGTATTTTTTTGTGAAGAATCAACAACAAGTGGGACACAATCATGAAGTGGAAAGTAAAGGGGCTGAATAATTTTGCACGCCCAATTTTTCAGTTTGTGATTTGTTAAAAAAGTTTGAAATATCCAATAAATGTCTTATTGGATATTTCAAACTTTTTTAACAAATCACAAACTGAAAAATTGGGCGTGCAAAATTATTCAGCCCCTTTACTTTCAGTGCAGCAAACTCTCTCCAGAAGTTCAGTGAGGATCTCTGAATGATCCAATGTTGACCTAAATGACTAATAATAATAAATACAATCCACCTGTGTGTAATCAAGTCTCCGTATAAATGCACCTGCACTGTGATAGTCTCAGAGGTCCGTCAAAAGCGCAGAGAGCATCATGAAGAACAAGGAACACACCAGGCAGGTCCGAGATACTATTGTGATGAAGTTTAAAGCCTGATTTGGATACAAAAAGATTTCCCAAGCTTTAAACATCCCAAGGAGCACTGTGCAAGCGATAATATTGAAATGGAAGGAGTATCAGACCACTGCAAATCTACCAAGACCTGGCCGTCCCTCTAAACTTTCAGCTCATACAAGGAGAAGACTGATCAGAGATGCAGCCAAGAGGCCCATGATCACTCTGGATGAACTGCAGAGATCTACAGCTGAGGTGGGAGACTCTGTCCATAGGACAACAATCAGTCGTATATTGCACAAATCTGGCCTTTATGGAAGAGTGGCAAGAAGAAAGCCATTTCTTAAAGATATCCATAAAAAGTGTTGTTTAAAGTTTGCCACAAGCCACCTGGGAGACACACCAAACATGTGGAAGAAGGTGCTCTGGTCAGATGAAACCAAAATTGAACTTTTTGGCAACAATGCAAAACGTTATGTTTGGCGTAAAAGCAACACAGCTCATCACACTGAACACACCATCCCCACTGTCAAACATGGTGGTGGCAGCATCATAGTTTGGGCCTGCTTTTCTTCAGCAGTGACAGGGAAGATGGTTAAAATTGATGGTAAGATGGATGGAGCCAAATACAGGACCATTCTGGAAGAAAACCTGATGGAGTCTGCAAAAGACCTGAGACTGGGATGGAGATTTGTCTTCCAACAAGACAATGATCCAAAACATAAAGCAAAATCTACAATGGAATGGTTCAAAATTAAACATATCCAGGTGTTAGACTGGCCAAGTCAAAGTCCAGACCTGAATCCAATCAAGAATCTGTGGAAAGAACTGAAAACTGCTGTTCACAAATGCTCTCCATCCAACCTCACTGAGCTCGAGCTGTTTTGCAAGGAGGAATGGGAAAAAATGTCAGTCTCTCGATGTGCAAAACTGATAGAGACACCCCAAGCGACTTACAGCTGTAATCGCAGCAAAAGGTGGCGCTACAAAGTATTAACTTAAGGGGGTTGAATAATTTTGCACGCCCAATTTTTCAGTTTATGATTTGTTAAAAAAGTTTGAAATATCCAATAAATGTCGTTCCACTTCATGATTGTGTCCCACTTGTTGTTGATTCTTCACAAAAAAATACAGTTTTATATCTTTATGTTTGAAGCCTGAAATGTGGCAAAAGGTCGCAAAGTTCAAGGGGGCCGAATACTTTCGCAAGGCACTGTATGTGGCAGGGTCTACAGTCAATCACGGATTACAAAAAGAAAACCAGCCCCGTCGCAGACCAGGATGTCTTGCTCCCAGACAGACTAAACAACTTCTTTGCTCGCTTTGAGGACAATACAGTGCCACTGACACGGCCCGCTACCAAAGCCTGCGGACTCTCCTTCACTGCAGCCGACGTGAGTAAAACATTTAAACGTGTTAACCCTCGCAAGGCTGCAGAACCAGACGGCATCCTCAGCCGCGTCCTCAGAGCATGCGCAGACCAGCTGGCTGGTGTGTTTACGGACATATTCAATCAATCCCTATCCCAGTCTGCTGTTCCCACATGCTTCAAGAGGGCCACCATTGTTCCTGTTCCCTGTTACCGCCCCGTAGCACTCACTTCCGTCATCATGAAGTGCTCTGAGAGACTAGTCAAAGACGATATCACCTCCATCCTACCTGACACCCTAGACCCACTCCAATTTGCTTACCGCCCCAATAGGTCCACAGACGATGCAATCGCAACTACACTGCACACTGCCCAAACCCATCTGGACAGGAGGAATACAGTACCCATGTGAGAATGCTGTTCATCGACTACAGCTCAGCATTTAACACCACAGTACCCTCCAAATAAGTCATCAAGCTCGAGACCCTGGGTCTTGACCCCGCCCTGTGCAACTGGGTACTGGACACCCCAGGTGGTGAGGGTAGGAAACAACATCTCCACCCTGCTGATCCTCAACACTGGGTCCCCACAAGGGTGCGTTCTGAGCCATCTCCTGTACTCCCTGTTTACCCTCGACTGCATGGCCATGCACGCTTCTAACTCAATCATTAAGTTTGCAGACGACACTACAGTGATAGGCTTGATTACCAACACGACGAGACGGCCTACAGGGAGGAGGTGAGGGCCCTCAGAGTGTGGTGTCAGGAAAATAACCTCACACTCAACGTCAACAAAACAAGGGAAATTATTGTGGACTTCAGGAAACAGCAGAGGGAGCACCCCCCATCCACATCGACGGGACAGTAGTGGAGAGGATAGTAAGTTTTAAGGTCCTCGGCGCACACATCACGGACAAACTGAATTGGTCCACCCACACAGACAGCATGGTGAAGAAGGTGCAGCAGCGCCTCTTCAACCTCAGGAGGCTGAAGAAATTTGGCCTGTCACCAAAAGCACTCACAACTTTTACAGATGCACAAAATCGAGAGCATCCTGTCAGGCTATATCACCGCCTGGTACGGCAACTGCTCCACCCACAACCGTAAGGCTCTCCAGAGGGTAGTGAGGTCTGCAAAACGCATCACCGGGGGCAATCTACCTGCCCTCCAGGACACCTACACCCCCCGATGTCACAGGAAGGCCATAAAGATCATCAAGGACAACAAACACCCGAGCCACTGCCTGTTCACCCCGCTATCATCCAGAAGGCGAGGTCAGTACAGGTGCATCAAAGCAGGGACCGAGAGACTGAAAAACAGCTTCTATCTCAAGGCCATCAGACTGTTAAACAGCCACCACTAACATTGAGTGGCTGCTGCCAACATGCTGACTCAACTCCAGGCACTTTAATAATGGAAGAATTGATGTAAAAATGTATCACTAGCCACTTTAAACAATGCCACTTAATATAATGTTTACATACCCTACATTGCTCATCTCATATGTATATACTGTACTCTATACCATATACTGCATCTTGCCTATGCCGTTCTGTACCATCACTCATTCATATATCTTTATGTACATATACTTCATCCCTTTACACTTGTGTGTATAAGGTAGTTGTTGTGAAATTGTTAGGTTAGATTATTCGTTGGTTATTACTGCATTGTCGAAACTAGAAGCACAAGCATTTCGCTACACTCGCATTAACATCTGCTAACCATGTGTATGTGACAAATTACATTTGATTTGATTTGATCACTATTATTCTACAATGTAGAAAATAGTAAAAATAAGGAAAAACCCTTGAATTAATAGGTGTATCCAAATGTTTGACTGGTACTGTACATTTGGTAATTATTTGGTAATTTCCCAGTGAATATGCATGACATCGGTCTCTGCATTCATTTTGGTGTTTTCACAACTAAGGTGACAAAAAAGCGTGATCTTATGCTTCATTGAAGTTGCATTCATGTAATCTCAGCTAGCATTACTTTATTGCACATAAGGTGTTGTGAAACTCATAGAAATATATCCCTTTTCCACCATTACAGTTATGGTTTAGCCTTATATTGCTGTTTGGGGAATCATTTGTCTTTTTAATAGATTTTTTTTATTGTATAATTAGTAATCCCTTTAAATTCCTATGAATTAAATGTACAGTATAAATGCAATCCATCTAAATGCAATCCAACTTTATTATGTGGGGGAAAGGATTGTATATGGGATTAGTGGTTTTTAGATTAAATATTATTTTTTTTGGGGGGGGGGGCGTGTTAACACACACACAAAAGGATTTTGAACTCATGTGATGTGCTTGTTGCTAGCTGGTCTAGTTCTCAACCCTGTGCGTACAGTGGAGACAGAGGTGGCTGTAGGATTTCTCTCTGTCTGATCTACTCCCTTCCTGGGTTGTAACCGGTCGCCTCTCATAATGGCCTGCTCTGTACCAATGTCCAGTCCAAATATAATGTGTTCAGCACACAAAGGAGACAGGGATGATCACATTTAAAAGCCAGGTGGCTCCGTTATAAATTGCTGTTCCCTTGTGATGGAACGGACTAGAAGCTTCACCTTTCTTCAAGTATCAGAATGATAATGTGCCCAGCCAAATAAAGTTATTATTGTCTAGAGCTGTCAGTCAGGGACGGGGGGAGATGAGATCAGCTGAGCTAACTGTGGATAATTATGGAGTTATTTTTAATTAAGGTAATCAAGGAATCAATTAGTCCTGCTTAGCAAATAAAAGGTCAACTCAGCCGCTATTCTTTCACATTTTGATACACAGTTAGCTTTGTGTCTCAATGAATGATAGTTAAGCAGGAGTGGTCCGTTTCCATTTTAGTACTCTTTACTCTGAAAGAGGTCTTTTCATATTTTGTAACTCACTGCCTTTCAATTTTTGTCCTGAACTTTAAGTGATGAAATAGGTGGCGTCCTCTAGAGTCCTTCACTCTAGGGGTCTGGTTAGATTTAGCAACAGTGATGTTTTCATCTTGCAACGCTGCCTCTAGAAATCTATTATTCATTCAATTTTTGAATTAGGAAAAGAGAGGTTGAACTTCCCCCCCAGAATAGGACAACATTGCATCTATTCACTCTCCACCTATTCTGAAATTGAGGTCAGCCCATGTGAATGGCATTGGGACCCCACATTGAAGTTCCTTAGTTGACCTGAAAACTGCCTGTGTTGTAAGTGTTGAGATGGTGCAGTGGAATGATGAGCTGTCCTTCAGTGATATTTAGACATTTTTTAGGACCTCAACCCCCAGTTGGCTTGTGTGCACACCTCAAATATCATCATATATACATACAGTGTATATATACAGTGGGGAGAACAAGTATTTGATACACTGTCGATTTTGCAGGTTTTCCTACTTACAAAGCATGTAGAGGTCTGTAATTTTTATCATAGGTACACTTCAACTGTGAGAGACGGAATCTAAAACAAAAATCCAGAAAATCTAATTTTATGATTTTTAAGTAATTCAATTGCATTTTATTGCATGACATAAGTATTTGATACATCAGAAAAGCAGAACTTAATATTTGGTACAGAAACCTTTTTTTGCAATTATAGAGATCATACATTTCCTGTAGTTCTTGACCAGGTTTAAACACATTGCGGGAAGGATTTTGGCCCACTCCTCCATACAGACCTTCTCCAGATCCTTCAGGATTCGGGGCTGTCGCTGGGCAATACAGACTTTCAGCTCCCTCCAAAGATTTTCTATTGGGTTCAGGTCTGGAGACTGGCTAGGCCACTCCAGGACCTTGAGATGCTTCTTACGGAGTCACTCCTTAGTTGCCCTGGCTGTGTGTTTCGGGTTGTTGTCATGCTGGAAGACCCAGCCATGACCCATCTTCAATGCTCTTACTGAGGGAAGGAGGTTGTTGGCCAAGATCTTGCGATACATGGCCACGTCCATCCTCCCCTCAATATGGTGCAGTCGTCCTGTCCCCTTTGCAGAAAAGCATCCCCAAAGAATGATGTTTCCACCTCCATGCTTCACGGTTGGGGTGGTGTTCTTGGGGTTGTACTCATCCTTCTTCTTCCTCCAAACACGGCGAGTGGAGTTTAGACCAAAAAGCTCTATTTTTGTCTCATCAGACCACATGACCTTCTCCCATTTCTCCTCTGGATCATCCAGATGGTCATTGGCAAACTTCAGACGGGCCTGGACATGCGCTGGTTTGAGCAGGGGGACCTTGCGTGCGCTGCAGGATTTTAATCCATGAATCCATGGCGTAGTGTGTTACTAATGGTTTTCTTTGAGACTGTGGTCCCAGCTCTCTTCAGGTCATTGACCAGGTCCTGCCGTGTAGTGCTGGGCTGATCCCTCACCATCCTCATGATCATTGATGCCAAACGAGGTGAGATCTTGCATGGTGCCCCAGACCGAGGGTGATTGACTGTCATCTTGAACTTCTTCCATTTGAGCTCTAATGTTGGCACTCATGTGTCTCTAATGTCAAATGCACCAATGTGGAAGTTTATATCTGTATGTAAAACAGTGAAAGGTATTTTCAGGGAGCCTTTCCAAGGCAGACCTAGTACACTGTAATCTGGCTACGTCAAAGGTCCCTGTTTCTCCAATCGTTGCATAGCAGAGATTAATGCGCCAGCCCTCTTTCACTAAGCCCACTGTGAGCAGCCTGGCTCGACAGATGCAGAAGCATTAATGAAGACATTCACCAAGCTAAACCTCCTATACTCCTCTGCCTAGGTGGAATATATAACCCATGCACTGTAGAATAGGTTCCAGGCCAACGTGTGTGTGTGTGTCTGGTTGGCCGTGCACATTCTTCTGTCTGCGCATTCCTCTGTACATGCATACATGAGTGAGGGGCTTGGGCGGTATACCGTATAAACCGTATACTGGTTTATTTGGAAAAAGCCTGTTGCGTTGTAGCCATAGACATGTAATCCATAGAAGGGTATTGCTTACCCTGGTAATTTGACTGTTAAAGTCATGGGTACACTAGCAGTTGATGCCAGTCCTGACTTGAATGTAACACATTTCAGGTAAGAACCTAATGCAGATTGTGTTGAAGTAACAATGTTTATTACAGCAACAGGGGTAGGCAAACGACAGATCATGGCAGGCAGGGGTTGATAAACCAGAGTAATGGGGCAAAGGTACAGGACGGCAGGCAGGCTCGGGGTCAGGTCAGACAGAGGTCGGTAATCCAGACTAGTGGAGCAACTGTACAGGACATCAGGCAGGCTCAGACCGGACAGGAAAGGTCAAAACCGGGAAAAACAGGAAGAATCAATAGACAGGAACAGAGGGAAAACCTCTGGTAGGCTTGACATAACAAAACGAACTGGCAACAGACAAACAGAGAACACAGGTATATGTACCCAGAGGATAATGGGGAAAATGGGCGACACCTGGAGGGGGGTGGAGACAAGCACAAGGACAGGTGAAACAGATCAGGGTGTGACATAATGGGAACTGCCATCTATGGATTATTGCAGTTGTCGGTTTGCCTTTTGTAGATTTCAAAACACAATTGCTGGAGAAACACACAGTTTGGAAAGCAAATGACTACTGATGAAAAGAGAAGACTAATCTGTCTTTAGATCCAATATAAACCATTTTTCTCAACTCCCAATTTGTAGCAAACAGCAGCACTGTTTTTCAAAGTATCTCATCTTGAGATAGGCTGTTGCCACAACGAGCGCATTGGCCATCACCGTGAGTAGCCTATGGCTTCATCTTCATCGTTAGGTGAGTCATTGTGCCACCGGAATTTTTATTTAATAGCCTACTCTAGCCTATGATATGATACAGAGTATATTACCTCCTAATATTGTACTGTGTGTCGCTTCATTGGCCTGAGTTATTGTTTGAGTTCAAGACCAGATTGATCTTTGTTTGCCAGTGTCAGAGTAGCCACACATTTGTGTGATAAGATTCAACTAATGTCTTCTATAATATAACTGACAAAAAAAAATATCCTAAAACTGTCTCTGCTCAACTCTAGCCTACACATGACAAACGTTATTATGGCTTTATTATAAAGGGGCTTTTTCTTGAACAGTAAATTTACCACGCATCCAATTTCATCTTGGTCCACAGATTTGTTTACAGAACATTATGGTGTCCTAGGAACCCCCCTATAAAAAAAGACGAAGCCCCGGTGCCTGTGATTTCTTCATCCGGCCCTATGTGTGTACGTTGCATACGTGTATGCTTTAACTTGCCTCACTTTGATTTGAGGTCCAAAGCTGGCACCTGGTGTAAAATGAATGTTGGAGATGGATGCTATCTGTCCATCTCCAGATGTGCTTTATTTGGACTCCATTGAACAAAATTGAACTCCATTAAAAGTTAAGTCCGCTTCCCTGAAGTGTTCTTAATAGTCCTCCTCTATTTAGTCATTTTGATTTCCACTTATGATTATGTTTCAATAAAGTTAACCTTTTTGTTTCAGAAGGGCTTGAATTGAGTCTATTCTACGTGTAAGGAGGACCAGACTTAATGAAAATGTTCCTCTGTTTCATTACCGGGATTCACATCAATCAAATAATTCCCCTGTGACACAAAATGGTTGAGAAAGAATTAGATTAAAATGAAGTGCAGTCAAATAAAAATACTCTCATACCTTTTCTCCAGTCCAGGAAAAAGGATGTTCCTATTGTTACAGAAGCGTTCTGTACTGTTATAGGCTATGGTTATACTGTTATGAAAACCCTTTTAGTCTAGAATAAGAGCACTAATGGTGCCTACACTGTGCCGGCTACACAAGTTGTTTTGCGCGTCAATACATTTTCCATTGGAACAGTGTATCATTTAAGATACATGAGTGCGGAACATTATTTAACTTACATCCTATATTTCGAGCATTTCACCCTTCATTCACCCAGTTAAACATCACCTGCTCCTAGTTCTTCACCAGTTAAACATCACCTGCTCCTAGTTCTTCACCAGTTAAACATCACCTACTCCTAGTTCCTCACAAGTTAAACATCACCTACTCCTAATTCCTCACCAGTTAAACATCACCTGCTCCTAGTTCTTCACCAGTTAAACATCACATCCTCCTAATTCCTCACTAGTTAAACATCACCTACTCCTAATTCTTCACCAGTTAAACATCACCTGCTCCTAGTTCCTCACAAGTTAAACATCACCTACTCCTAATTACTCACTAGTTAAACATCACCTACTCCTAATTCCTCACCAGTTAAACATCACCTCCTCCTAGTTCTTCACCAATTAAACATCACCTCCTCCTAGTTCTTCACCAGTTAAACATCACCTACTCCTAATTCCTCACAAGTTAAACATCACCTCCTCCTAATTCCTCACCAGTTAAACATCACCTCCTCCTAGTTCTTCACCAATTAAACATCACCTCCTCCTAGTTCTTCACCAATTAAACATCACCTCCTCCTAGTTCCTCACCAGTTAAACATCACCTACTCCTAATTCCTCACAAGTTAAACATCACCTACTCCTAATTCCTCACCAGTTAAACATCACCTCCTAGTTCCTCACAAGTTAAACATCACCTCCTCCTAGTTCTTCACCAGTTAAACATCACCTACTCCTAATTCCTCACAAGTTAAACATTACCTACTCCTAATTCCTCACAAGTTAAACATCACCTACTCCTAATTCCTCACCAGTTAAACATCACCTCCTAGTTCCTCACAAGTTAAACATCACCTACTCCTAGTTCCTCACAAGTTAAACATCACCTACTCCTAGTTCCTCACAAGTTAAACATCACCTCCTCCTAATTCCTCACCAGTTAAACATTACCTCCTAGTTCCTCACAAGTTAAACATCACCTACTCCTAGTTCCTCACAAGTTAAACATCACCTCCTAGTTCCTCACAAGTTAAACATCACCTACTTCTAGTTCCTCACAAGTTAAACATCACCTGCTCCTAGTTCTTCACCAGTTAAACATCACCTCCTAGTTCCTCACAAGTTAAACATCACCTACTCCTAATTCCTCACCAGTTAAACATCACCTCCTAGTTCCTCACAAGTTAAACATCACCTACTCCTAGTTCTTCACCAGTTAAACATCACCTACTCCTAGTTCCTCACCAGTTAAACATCACCTGCTCCTAGTTCTTCACAAGTTAAACATCACCTACTCCTAGTTCCTCACAAGTTAAACATCACCTACTCCTAGTTCCTCACAAGTTAAACATCACCTCCTCCTAATTCTTCACCAGTTAAACATCACCTCCTACTAGTTCCTCAACAGGCAAGACAAGTGGCTTGCCTATGTATTTCTGGAGGTTTCCATACAATAAGCTTCTCAAATGTAATTAAGATTGAATAAATACATCAGAGAACGAGGGCAGATATTTATAAGCAGACACCAAAATTAACGAAACAATTAAATATATCCCAATCTGACCCCTTTAATTTAAACTAGATTTTATAAGAGCCAGCATAAAAGGCTCATCTCAGCCATGCTATACCATGCCACGAGACCGATGGAACACTGCAAGTACCCAGAATGCTGCATTGCCCTCAGGGACCCGGTGTTGTTCCATGTCTGCTACGCCAGGCATGCCTAGAGTGATGGTGCCCGGGGATTACACTGTAGGTTTCTACTGCAGCCCATGTGTCCACATACAGTACATAGCCCATAGACATTGACATCACAGTGGCACACAATGCTATTCAGATTATGTCCAAATGATCTGAATCCCATGGGCATGATCCCTCTAAGGCACAGTTAAACGGTTCCATACCACCCACTGACCATGCCCTGCTCTCACTCTGCTGCGGTGGCTGTGGCCTCTCACAAGGGCATTTAATGGATCATTCTTATCCATTTATGTTGAATTGGTTCAATACACTTAAGGGGAAATATTGTTATCGTTTCTGTCTCTATAAAGTTTCATTATAATTGATATGCCACGGTATTACGTCCTCCGTTTTTCTTTCTGCTGGGCTGATAGCACTGCAGGAACAGTTCAGTGTGCGATCCCCTCATTGCTGGCTCAGTGACGTCTCTAAATATGCCCCCCCCTCATCAGCTCAGTGGCTGGCTGGACTTGGCATGACCTTACAGTGTTAAATGGGGTAGAGAGGCCCTGTGATTTTACACTGGGAGAGCCCTAGCTGCCATGGGTGAGCAGGAACCTCTGACTGCCTGGTGTGGGAATTGTGAAACAGCTGAGGTAAACAGGCTGACATGATACTGTTCACACCCCTACACCTGAGAGGTCTCAGTCACACAGATACAGTAGCTAGGACAAGACACTACCTGCTCAACCTGATATTATCCTACCCAATAGAGATTCTCTGTTTAGACAATGGCCATTTCCACTTGTTTTATTAAAAATAAAATAAAACCTGTTTCATTTAATGCTTTTGCAAAAGTTTCAGAACTGTTCTTCAGTTTTTGTTCTGTTTCTTTTCAGTCAACCACCCACCCACACACACATATCTTGTTTAATTCAAAGACAATATATTTGAATAAGTCACAAAAATGGCAGAATGCAAAGTGACATGTTGCCTGGTTTGATACAAATAGATGTGAGAGACACTGTAGGTGTAAGACATTGACAGTAGGTGTTTATGAGACCTTGAGAGCAGAATGGACTGAAATACATACAGAGGAATTGTCGGTATGAGAAAGGGATCGTTGGTATGTGAAGATGTAGAGCAGAAAATCCATAGGGTGTCCAAGGTGGACAACCCCATAGCCAGAGGTCACATTGACCGACATTTCCCATGAGCGCCTCCTGAAGGGAAATCTATGCCTCGGTGTGTGTCATTGCTTATGTCAGTTTACTCCAAAATAGGCCTCTTCTATACCACACAGAAATAACCGTTTTTTAGGCTACATGACTGACAATTGGAAAAAAGGGTTCCAAAATGTTTCTGTGACTGTCCCAAAAGGAGAGGCCTTTTTGGTTCCAGGTAAAACCATTTTTGGAACCAGGTAGAACCATTTTGGGTTCCATGTAGATCCCTCTGTGGAAATAGTTATTCTTGGAACCAAAAGGGTTCTACCTGGAACCAAAAAGCGTTCTTCAAAGGGTTCCCTTTTAGGTTCTAGATAGCATTTTTTTTCTAAGGGTGCATTGACGGTACTTATCCGAGCTCGAAGGCAGCATTCACCGCCTGCTATTTATTTTTAACTTGAATTCTACAGCTCAACAGATAACAAGTGATCCTGACAGTTGTCAACTCCCACGTCAATATTGTACCCTGCAGTGTTTACTCTTCCCTACAGCTGTTTGCATGTATTTCTTGTTTCCTGCAGAAGATTTCAACTTTCTTATGACAGTATGATGTGTGTTCTCTGGAGGAAGCCTGACTAGCGTCTCACTTTGACCTGGGCCACATGCTCCGGTGCTTTAACAAAAGCAACCCGAGAGGCCTGGCTGGAGCATTTTCCTCAAACACCCCTCTATTCCTAGAACAGGTTATGGTTAGGAGGACGGAGGGTACTGACTTTCTGCATGCTCGGTGGAAGATACCCGGTTGAGGTTGGGATGTTCTCACAGCTCGGTACATTTGAAGATTAGATGATCTGCCTCTACGTCAGGGATAACCATATTAGAGAACAGGATATTGTATTTCTACAGCACCTTTACAAGTGTGTATGGCTCAGTTGGTTGAGCATGATGCTTGCAATGTCAGGGTTGTGGGTTCGATTCCTGGGGCCACCCAAACAAAGTTGCTTCAGATAACATTGTCTGCCAAATGGCATTACTCATTCATGTTATAGAATATGGATTGTTGAATTTGGAGGCCAAGAGCATTAGTGTTAGATCTTGCCATTCTGTAATCATGATTTAGGGACAGAGTAGAGATTTGTCTATCTGCATCAAATCCCTGTGAGTCTGTAGATGTCAGTGTCTTACTACTGCTGCCCAGCAAGTGCACTCAGCAGTACGTCCTCCAGATCTGTGTATTTTCGGGCTAAGTAAACAAATTATCAGCATCACATCTCAAATGCCCCCTGAAGTGTATAATCAACCTTCCCCTTTCGAAATGAGAGTGCATTTCCCCCGCTTTGATGTCTTCATATTTAAAATCCTTTCAAAAAAGTTAATTGGGTACGGAAATTAGAATTTGTCAAAAACACTCATACATATTTGATGACTTTGATGTTTGAGTAGTAGTCTGCTGCCCCATTTCGGGCTAGCCTGTGTCCTATCTTTGAGCAATTTAACTGGCTTGATATACCAATGCTGCTATCAAGACAATATACAATAGTTGCAACAACAATCGGTTATATTAAGAATCATGACGACCCTATTACAGCACCATTGATTGGAATTAGGGAATAGGAAAGGTTGAGGTCTGGGGGATTACCATAATGTATTATTGAAGACCCCATGACAAGCTATGTCACATTCTCCCTGTGTGCCTTAAGTCTTGGCCAGGGACTAAGCTCCAAGCTAACCACCAACGGTATGGGAGGAAAGAGGTGTAGTTGTCACAGAGAGAGACGACCTCCTGTTGGCATTCACTCCTCCTGCTGCCTGGCTTTGTCTTTGAACCCGTGTCTGGTGACAGGTGACCGAGCTGCCTGGGAGGGACTGGAGAGGAACTGAGATGTTGTCTCAATGCACCCCATAACCCCACCCCAAACGTTCGTAGAACTCTAGCAACCCCACGTACTACAGGTGGCTAGGCCCAGAGGGAATAGGCATCACTGCCTTATTATACCTTTGGGAGTCTGTGGAGGATTGACAGAACACCCTAATAGCACACATATAGGACTATGTTAAAGGTGTGAGAATGATTCATATAGTTGTTGGGGGACTGCGCCGTAGTCCACAGTGTTTTATTTAAGAAAAAATGTTTTTTTAATCTCCCCAATTGGTAGTTACAGTCTTGTCCCATTGTTGCAACTCCCGTACGGACTCGGGAGAGCCATGCTTCACCCAGGAGCACCAATGTGTCAGAGGAAACACCATATACCTGGCAACTGTGTCAGCATGCATGTGCCCAGCCCACCACAGGTGTCAATAGAGCATGATGGGACAAGGATATCCTGGTCTGCCAAACCCTCCCCATCTCCCGGTCGCGGCCGGCTGCAACACAGCCTGGGATTGAACCCAGATGTGTAGTGACACCTGCGATGCAGTGCCTTAGACCGCTGCGCCACGTGGGAGGCCCTGTTTTACTTAATTTAACCAGTATTATTTTATCGCACACCTTCATACTTATGTACTGAGTATTGATTTATTCAGGGTCAGTCTTCGGAGCAAGCCAGTTATCCATATTGTCCCCATTCCTCCCAGTGTCTTTTCTCCTAATCTCTCTTGGACAGATGTTGTAGTATAGATCAGTCTTGATACAATGAGATGGGTGAGATAACGAGCAGCATTAGTTCCGGGGACTTTGGATAAATCACAATTTTGCAGGTGTTATAATCTTTCAAATTTCGGAAGGGAGAGGACAATTGGCCCATAGACTTGCCCGTAACTTGCAATGAGAGAGAGGGTGGAGATCTTCGTTCCGTTCCTTGTTCAATCTCTTCTATTAACACATATGGACCCAGAACTTAATCGAGCATCTGACCAATTACGCAATACTTTAGTTCTGGATAAACCAAGATTACTTTTCTCCCCATGCGCTGACGTCCTCACCTCGGAACAATCGGATAAACATTGTAATATTTCAATTTTGTGGAGGGGGGGGGGATCTCTACTTTCCTCCCCTGCCTTCAAACCTGGCTCTGTGAGTTGATGTTATTAATGTGCCTACGTCATGTGTGTATAGCTAGGACTACCTGTGTGTAAATGACAAGCATGCTTTATGGCTTATTCTCCTCGTCCCGGCCCATTTTTCTATTCATTTATGGCAGAGTTGGGAGCAGGGCGATGGGGGAGTTGATTAGGTCGTTTGGCTTTTTGGCCTTCAGCACTACCCAGCCTCCTTTGCAGTGGAGGTCATCGTCTGTATGCCATTACCAGCCGATCAGTCTGGAGGAACATAACTGTCAGAACAGGCTTACATGATCCCTCACCGCTCCCCTCCCTTCGCCCTGGGTCTGTTCCAATGGCTGCGTTATTCCTCACACGTATAATATGAGAGAATGGATTCATGTGTGGATATGGTTTTGTAAGAAACCTCCATGTATGCGTTCCAATGCTTTGGGATGGGGGGGGGGGAGCTCGCTGACTAGAACAGACTGGTTAAGGCTCGCACACAGCGCACCGAATGTGGATTTCGCCTGCCGATTGTCCAGCTGGGTGTGTTTTAGGGGCCACTCGCTGTAAATGTTTGACTGCCGACATTTTCAAGCAATCCTGCATGTAAAATCGGTGCGTACTCAGTTCAGAAATTATGTCCGGGACTCTGTTCAGAGAGGCTAAGTACTCTTGGCCAGCAAACCTTATTAGTGTGTCTGAGCCCTTAAACACCCCATAAGCCTTCCCTTTGTGCTAACTAGCATGTCAACTGTAAAGTTGCCTCCGATGAGCCGTTAAGGTGGAGGGGGAGTGGGGGCAAGTTAGTGGTGGATACTCCCTGCTCCATTGCACCCAGCACCATAGAACCTGTCCTTTCCACAGGTCAAAGGGGTGTGGAGGGGCATGAAGGGTTGCTAGTGTTGAAGAGACTACCCTTGCACTGGTGATGAGGGTGTCAGCACAGTATGTCTATGGTTAGTTGTGTGGGTGTGTATGTGGAGGCTGAGGGAGGGTAGGTTTTTATTATTCAGTGTCATCAGAATGAGGTGTGACTGAGGTCAGTGTGTTAGGGAGCCCTCCATGAGAACCTTAATATTGTCACACATACAGAGAAGGCACACAATCCAACCCCCTCCATCACACACAGTCCTTCAGTGAATGGTGCTAGACAATACAGATTAGAGATGGGGAGCGAGATGGATGCTGTGCAATCAACAGGGGATTCTAGAGGAGATACTGAGAAGCTAGAATGTCATTTTACAGAAACCTGCATAAGTTTGAATTTCTGAAGGACGTTTCTTTTCATTATTTTTATCCGAGCTCCCTTAACACTAAGCCACTCTCTTATCATTTTTGTTGTAGCCGGAGGAAAATGCATGCGTCCTCTGATTCTAATCAGTATACACTGAGCTGTCAAGGCTAGACTCATTGTGATTCTTATTCGGAGTCAAGTCTGTTTTATCCTTATGCCAACCTGGTGGTGTCTTTGAATGGGCTTTTCATAATCATGAATAATACGGGAGAGTTTAGCCTTTAGACAGGCACCGTGTATGCGTCTTATTTCATTCTAAAGGTGAAATAACACACAAGCATGAATGCATGCACACACGTACACACCACACGTACACACATTTTTCCCCTGATGTGGAGACAGCTGCAGGCCAGAGTGAGCATCATCAACATTCACAGAGCCTGGACGACCACATAAGACTTTCATGAATACAGATGGGGGCTGAGTGTATGTATATGGTGTTGTTTTCACACGCTGTTTTCTCTACGCTCTAAACTTATTTTCAGGTGCAGGTGCCAGTGTGTACGTGTGCGTGGGTGTGTGCACCGTATGTGTATACAGTGTGTGTGATTGTGGGTTTTTACACCATGTTTGGTAGTATTCCAAATGCTTGTTAATGCCTAAATCTGTTGATTCAGCATGTGCAACTTGTTGTCTGGAATGAGCCGAGTTTGTAGGAAATACTAAAACACACCAGGGTTAAACTCTGGTTCATTACAGAATATAAAACAGAGAGATAATAGTTGTGCCGCTCGGCGTGACTCTAGTAGGGATTGATTGAAGCAGTTCATTACCTCTTTCAAATGAATATGTAAGTAAAAATTGTGTATTTGTATTTCTTTTTTATACTGAACAAAAATATGAACGCAACATTGTTTCATGAGCTGAAACAAAAAATCACAGAATGGTGAAAAAAAGGCACAAAAAGCTTATTTCTCTCAAATTTGTTAACATCCCTGTTAGTGAGCATTTCTCCTTTGCCAAGATAATCCATCTACCTGACAGGAGTGGCATATCAAGAAGCTGATTAAACAGCATGAGCATTACACAAGTGCACCTTGTGCTGGGGACAATAAAAGGCCATTCAAAAATGTGCAGTTTTGTCACACAACACAATGACACAGATGTGTCAAGTTTTGAGGGAGCGTGCAATTGGCATGCTGACAGCAGGAATGTCCACCAGAGCTGTTGCCAGAGAATGTGATGTTAATTTCTCTACCATAAGCTGCCTCAATGTCGTTTTAGAGAATTTAGCAGTACATCCAACCGGCCTCACAACCACAGACCATGTGTAAAAACACCTGCCCAGAACCTCCAAATCCGAGTTCTTCACCTGCGGGATCGTTTGAGACCAGCCACACGGACAGCTGATGAAAGTGAGGAGTATTTAGGTCTGTATTAAAGCAACTTTTGTGGGGAAAAACTCATTCTGACTGGCTGGGCCTGGCTCCCCAGTGGGTGGACCTATGTCCTCCTAGACCCACCCATGGTTGTGCCCCTGCCCATTCATTTGAAATCGGTTTATTAGAGCCTAATAAATGTATTTTAATTGACTGATTTCCCTATATGAACTGTAACTCAATAAAATCATTTGGCACCTGCCAAACCCAGATTCATCCGGTGGACTGCCAGATGGTGAAGCAAGATTCATCCCTCCAGAGAAAGCAGTTCCACTGCTCCAGTGTCCAATGGCGGCGAGCTTTACTCCACTCCAGCCGACGCTTGACATTGCGCATGGTGATCTTAGGCTTATGTGCGGCTGCTCGGCCATGGAAACCCCTTTTATGACGCTCCCAACGAACAATTATTGTACTGACTTGCTTGATTTTTATGCTCTATGCACTTCAGCACTTTGCAGTCCCGTTCTGTGAGCTTGTGTGGCCACCACTTCGCGGCTGAGCTGTTGCTTCTACATGTTTCCACTTCATAATAACAGCACTTTCAGTTGACCGGGGCAGCTCTAGCAGGGCAAAAATTTGTTGGAAAGGTGGAATCCTATGACGGTGCCACGTTGAAAGTCACTGAGCTCTTCAGTAAGGCCATTCTACTGCCAATGTTTGTCTATGAAGATTGCATGGCGGTGTGCTCAATGTTATACACTTGTCAGCAACAGGTGTGGCTGAAAAAGCATAATCCACTCATTTGAAGGGGTGTCCACATTTACAGTGGCAAGAAAAAGTATGTGAACCCTTTGGAATTACCTGCATATTCCAAAAAAATATTACCTGCATATTTCTGCATAAATTGGTCATAAAATTTGATCTAATCTTCATCTAAGTTACAACAATAGACAAACATAGTGTGCTTAAACTAATAACACGCAAATTATTGTATTTTTCTTGTCTATATTGAGTAGATCATTTAAACATTCACAGGGTGGGTTGGAAAAAGTATGTGAACCCCTAGGCTAATGACTTCTCCAAAAGCTAATTGGAGTCAGAGTCCAATTAATGAGATGCGTTTGGAGATGTTGTTAGAGCTGCCCTGCCCTATTAAAAAACACTGCTATTCACAAGAAGCATTGTCTGATGTGAACCATGCCTCGAACAAAAGAGATCTCAGAAGACCTAAGATTAAGAATTGTTGACTTGCATAAAGTTAGAAAGGGTTACAAAAGTATCTCTAAAAGCCTCGATGTTCATCAGACCATGGTAAGACCAATTGTCTATAATGGAGAAAGTTCAGCACTGTTGCTACTCTCCCTAGGAGTGGCCGTCCTGCAAAGATGACTGCAAGAGCACAGTGCAGAATGTTCAATGAGGTTAAGAAGAATCCTAGAGTGTCAGCTAAAGACTTACAGAAATCTCTTGAATATGTTGACGAGTCTACGATACGTAAAACGCTAAACAAGAATGGTGTTATATGGGAGGACACCACGGAAGAAGCCACAGTTGTCCAAAACAACAGGTTATTGCTGCCAAAGGAGGGTCAAGCAGTTATTAAATCCAAGGGTTCACATACTTTTCCCACCCTGCACTGTGAATGTTTACACGTTGTGTTCGATAAAGACATGAAAATGTATAATGGTGTGTTATTAGTTTTAGCAGATTGTGTTTGTCTATTGTTATGACCTAGATGAAGATCAGATCACATTATATGACCAATTTATTCAGAAATCCAGGTATTTCCAAAGGGTTCACATACTTTTTGTTGCCACTGTATAGCGTAGTTCCAGGCCACTGTATCTCTACACAGCAGAGTTGACTATCCTCTTCTCTCCCCTCAGCAGCATATAATAACTTTAGCAGTAACCTCTTTCGTTCTCTCTCTTCCTCTCCTTCTCTCTGTCTCTGCCTTAAGAGTGTGGTTGTTTACAACACGAAGAGAAGGTGGGTTATTAAGAAGAGCCTCAAATGGAGGGAAACTAGACCTTTAGCCAGTGGCGTGGATGTAAAGTGGCTATTGATTAGACGCCCACTATGGTGAACTTCGTCTTTCTTACTAGGGGGGAGATACCTGATGATGCTCGTATTGTTTATACTTAAGTGGATGTGCATATTTTGAGTATTCCTTCCCTCCCAGGGGATGCGTAATGTTATGCACATTGCATAACACAAGTGTGTTTCCAGCACACAGTCAGATTGCTTCTGGAATAAGCATGTTCAATGTTCCCAAATGAACCATGCATTTGTGAAACGACAGGTATCATCGAAACAGGTACAGGTAGCAGTGGCACACAAACTGAACCACAATACCTAGTCAACATCTTTTGATGTCTTGATACGCGTACAGTCGCTCAAGTAATGTGCAGTTTCATGCAGCCCTCCAGTCTTAAGTGAAAGTCTATCTAATTACTGATAGCGATGGTAACCCAACCTCCCATCACGTTGTGTTGAAATGCTATCAGTCATTTGTGTGCCACTGGGTCTGATGTATGTTGGGGACCATGACTGAAGATGAGAGGTGGTTATGTGGTAACCAGAGCCCACTTTCAGTCACCTGTCAGACCCAATAGCACAGGCAGGCAAGGCATCCCTGGCCAGGCAGCAAGGCAGCAGTGAGGCCACAGCGGTCAATGCCCTTGAATTAGACATGAGCTAATAAACCCCTTCGGGAGGCTCACAATAGACCCAGAAGCCCCAGTGGCTTTTCTCTCTATGCAGTAGGTCAAAATGGCTGACCTTTCGGATACCATCACCCTGATACCCAAGTCACCCAAGCCCCTTACTTGTTCCCAGGCCAGGCCAGAGAGGCAACTTCAAACCAGCCCACTTCAGACTAACTATAAGACTATTCTCAGACACTTTGAATATACTTGTATTGGCGTTTCAGTGCCTCTGGCTCTACTTAGGCCTCTCTGACTCCAAAGTCATGACAGCTCAGCTCTGACAGTCCCACTGCATGCCTGGAAAGCCCAGCAACACTGTTGTTGTGTTTACTGTAGGGAGAGAGTTTCACTTTTAGATATGCAGCATTTGGACAGCTACATCAGTGGACATATTAGTGTATGCAGCCGGTGCATAGTAGCCCAGAGGATATAACTCTGCTTACCGCCCCCTTTACTGTGTGTGTGTATCATCTGCACTATAGTCCACTACATCCCTACAGATCAGCAGACCTGGTAATAATTGCTCAGTGTGCTTGGTGAGCTGTATCTCTCACGGTCCCGGTCTTTAATAGCCCAGTCTACTGTACTACAGTAAAAATCTTAGATCTCACCATGAGGCCATGCCCGATGGGCCATTTCATCACCTGCAGCCCTGTGGACTTTTGTTCCGGGCCAAGTAGCTGTACTATCTAGGCTAGAGCTGCCTCTGAACCTGTACCACACCTACTCTGATGAGCCAGCACAGCCCCTCATTAAGCATCTCTCTAGATAGAAACAGGGCTGGAGGGAGGCCAAGCGTCAGTCTAACTGTCTGCACCATTGAATGAAAGGGATAAATGCACTGGCAAGACACAGAGCCAGATTGTTCTATGTGTGTGTTTGTTTGCCTCGATAGATGAGAAGTATAGCGTAGGGGAAATTGCACTTGTATACCCAGTGCCACATTAACAGATATTTCTATTTCTTACAGCACTTCCAGTTTTATGGGACCTCCATGACTTGTTCTGTTAATATAACCCAACTGCTTGATGTCAACAGCAAGCAGCAGTTGGCTCTTTTAATCAGTTGCTCTTGTAGTGTTGAGTCTTTCTTTATCAACTCTGTTTATGTTTTGTATTGTTTTGTCCTCATTAGAACATCAAGGATGGTTTGTGTTTGTGATCCTTCATATCTGCGATTCTAAAACTGTTTGGGTGCTTTGTGGCTCCGCTGAGAAAAGGAGACAGCTGCCTCAGATGGCTGCTTTAGTCTACTCACAGAGCAGAGAAGTAAAGGGTGCAGCTTTGCTTTGCAGCATGGGCTGTTCTATTGCTTTGCAGCATGGGCTGTTCTATTGCTTTGCAGCATGGGCTGTTCTATTGCTTTGCAGCATGGGCTGTTCTATTGCTTTGCAGCAAGGGCTGTTCTATTGCTTTGCAGCATGGGCTGTTCTATTGCTTTGCAGCAAGGGCTGTTCTATTGCTTTGCAGCATGGGCTGTTCTATTGCTTTGCAGCAAGGGCTGTTCTATTGCTTTGCAGCATGGGCTGTTCTATTGCTTTGCAGCATGGGCTGTTATATTGCTTTGCAGCAAGGGCTGTTCTATTGCTTTGCAGCATGGGCTGTTCTATTGCTTTGCAGCATGGGCTGTTCTATTGCTTTGCAGCAAGGGCTGTTCTATTGCTTTGTAGCATGGGCTGTTCTATTGCTTTGCAGCATGGGCTGTTCTATTGCTTTGCTGCATGGGCTGTTCTAGAGCTCCAATCACTGTAGTAGCACCACCTCTTTCTGTCTATCTCTCTCTCTTTCTTTCTTTCTTTCTTTCTTTCACTCTCTCATTCTCCCTCTGTCTCCCTCTCTGTCTCTCTGTCTGTCCTTGTTTCAATACATAATTGAAGTGCAGGTGACTGCCCCGGCTGATTGAAGAATCCTGTTGGGCTGCCTGCCTGTAGATCTACAGTGCTTTTCTTGTTCTGTCTTCTTTCCTCCCTCTTTCCTCTCTTTACTCTCTTTACTCTCTCCTTCCTCTCTCTTTCCTCTCTCCTTCCTCTCTTTCCTCTCTCTTTCCTCTCTCTTTGCCCTCTCTTTCCCCTCTCCTTCCTCTCTCTCTTCTCTCTTTCCTTTCTCCTTCCTCTCTCTTTCCTCTCTCTTTCCCCTCTCCTTCCTCTCTCTCTTCTCTCTTTCCTTTCTCCTTCCTCTCTCCTTCCTCTCTTTCTTCTCTCTTTCCTCTCTCTTTCCTTTCTCCTTCCTCTCTCTTTCCTTTCTCTATCCTCTGTCTTTCCTCTCTCTTTCCTCTCTCTTTCCTCTCTCTTTCCTTTCTCTTTCCTTTCTCCTTCCTCTCTCTTTCCTTTCTCCTTCCTCTCTCTTTCCTCTCTCTTTCCTCTCTCTTTTCTCTCTCTTTCCTCTCGCCTAACTTTGGAGATAGTTGTTAGGAGGAGCGTCAGAGCCAAGAGTGGGATTGCGTGGGACAGGCTGAGATAGAGCCCTGTCCTTTAGTACTCCTCTCCTGACCCGACCTGATTGATTTCGAGTCACTCCTCTCTCCCTCTCTTCAGTGCTGCTCAGGAGGCAGACAGATGGATATCTTTCTCTCTCTTTCTATCTCTCTCCCTCACTCTATCGCTGTATCTCTCCCTCTTCCTCTCTGTATCTCTCTCCCTCTTCCTCTCTGTATCTCTCTCCCTCTTCCTCTCTGTATCTCTCTCTCCCTCTTCCTCTCTGTATCTCTCTCTCCCTCTTCCTCTCTGTATCTATCTCCCTCTTCCTCTCTGTATCTCTCTCTCCCTCTTCCTCTCTGTATCTCTCTCTCTCCCTCTCTTTCTCTCTGTATCTCTCTCCCTCTTCCTCTCTGTATCTCTCTCTCCCTCTCTTTCTCTCTGTATCTCTCTCCCTCTTCCTCTCTGTATCTCTCTCCCTCTTCCTCTCTGTATCTCTCTCCCTCTTCCTCTCTGTATCTCTCTCCCTCTTCCTCTCTGTATCTCTCTCCCTCTTCCTCTCTGTATCTCTCTCCCTCTTCCTCTCTGTATCTCTTTCTCCCTCTTCCTCTCTGTATCTCTCTCTCCCTCTCTTCCTCTCTGTATCTCTCTCTCTTCCTCTCTGTATCTCTCTCTCCCTCTCATCCTCTCTGTATCTCTCTCTCTTCCTCTCTGTATCTCTCTCTACCTCTTCCTCTCTGTATCTCTCTCTCCCTCTTCCTCTCTGTATATCTCTCTCCCTCTCTTTCTCTCTGTATCTCTCTCTCCCCCTCTTTCTCTCTGTATCTCTCTCTCCCTCTCTTCCTCTCTGTATCTCTCTCTCCCTCTCTTTCTCTCTGTATCTCTCTCTCCCCCTCTTTCTCTCTGTATCTCTCTCTCCCTCTTCCTCTCTGTATCTCTCTCTCCCTCTTTTCCTCTCTGTATCTCTGTCTTCCTCTCTTTCTCTCTATATCTCTCTCTCGCTCTTTTTCTCTGTCTATGTATCAGTATCGGTGTGTCTGTCTGTCTCTCTCTCTGTATCTTTCTCTCTCTATCTCTCTCTCTCACTCTCTCCAGAGTCAAAAGGCCCTTTACTAAATGCCCTTAAACTAGCCAATCTTACACATACTGGGTTCAGAGAACTCAACCAAGCCGCTAGCAGGACAGTGTATAGGGCACAACTGCCACAGTCAGCAGAATTCACTCTGAATCGGAACGCTTGATTAAGACTCTGATGGAGAAGCAAGCCTGGATGGGGCATTAATGAAGCAGGACTGTATTGAGGCATTTACATTAACATTCCAACAGAGGCATAATTTCAAAGCCACTGGCGATAGTCCCATTTACACAGTACTTTGTTACACAGCTTTGCCTTCAACTGTGCTTTTTTTTAATGTACAATTGAATTCCCAAAGACTCTCTGGTGCCCCGAATTAAACTTTAAGCAGGTGCTACTGCTTTTTAATCTCATACTCTGCATCTGTCTCACTTTTTAAGTATTTTTCATGTTTATTCTCATCCCCGAGAGCACTGTGCTGTTCTCGAAATTGCCCTACTGAATTATTTAGTGGGAAGTTTACTGTACCATACTCAACCTAGGACGGTGGAGCAGAGTAGCAACCCAGGAACACACCAAGGAGATAGTGTACAGTACATAGGATGTGTTTTGCTGTAAAGCAGAGAGAAAGGCTTCCTGAATGTAATAAGGACCAGCAGGCAGCAGTCATTGGTTGTGTTTGTTTGTAGTGCCTGCTGGGTGTTGCAAAACAATAGTCATGTAGATCGAGACGGGGCTATAAATGCTGTATATTTGTTTGTGCCAAAGTATAGTTTAGACAGACTCGAGTCCAATCAATATTGAGCGCACACGCGCACACACACAGTATGATGGTGCCCTCCAATTTCATCTGAGCTGCAGAAGAGATTCTTCTGTATTGAGGAGTTCTGCGTCAGAACAGAGTTTTCTGAACATAACTCTCTCTCTCTCTCTCTCTCTCTCTCTCTCTCTCTCTCTCTCTCTCTCTCTCTCTCTCTCTCTCTCTCTCTCTCTCTCTCTCTCTCTCTCTATATATATATATATATATATATATATATATATATATATATATATATATATATATATATATATATATATATATATATATATATATATATATATACATGGACTTTGAACCAGACAGCGCTGTGAGAAGCTGTGGGTCATTATATTCACTCTGTACTTCACTTGTACTTGAGTGATAAAATAGTTTCTACCCACTGGGCACAGACATCAGTTCAATGTTTAGTTCACGTGTATTCAATGTGAAATCATTAAAAATGTCACCATGTCATTAGATTTAGGTTAAAAGTTTAGTCAAACAAAATATGAAATGCCCTTATGTTGATTACTTTTGCAAATCCAATCAGTTTACCACATTGATTTAACACCATTACATTGATTTCTTTGGTTGAAATTATGTGGAAACAACGTTGATTCAACCAGTACTTGCCCTGTTCGAGACATCTACCTGGGATATTGTATGGCTCACACTCACAGACTACGCTCCGGTATGAGAAAACCGTACAAGAATCCACTGACAATACTCAAGCTGTTATGTTGTACATGAAAAGAACAGAAAGGCCCACACTCCGTATGCTTATCATACTACCTTTAATGGCAACGTTCCGATCCGAACAGGATCTTCATCGGATCACACAGAAGTGTACACATTATTATAAGCCCAGCACCTGGGTTTTTAAAGGATGTAGGCGTATGATCATAACCAATGTTATGTTGAACAGCCAAAACTATAAAAACGTCAAACATAGATTCATCTGTCTGTTGGTTTCGGCTGGGTAATGGGGGCAACAAGAGAGCATACTGCCCCTCTCTCCGATCGTTCCAATTTAACACATAATCAAGTAAGACGTTCTGTATAATGACAACTGTGATTTCATTAGTATTTGATGAGAGCCAAGCAAGAGGAATACATTTTTAAGCATAAGGGATGTTATTTTTAAATAAAATGTATTTAACCAGGCAAGTCAGTTAAGAACAAATTCTTATTTACAATGAGGGCCTACTCCAGCTAGGCCCAGACAACACTGGGCCAATTGTGTGATGCCCAATGGGACTCCCAATCGCAGTCGGATGTGATGCAGTCTGGGTTCGAACCAGGGACTGCAGTGGCGTCGCTTGCACTGAGATGCAGTGCCTTAGAATGCTGCGCCATTGCTATTCTCATCACTCTGTTTTGCTTAAGTCCCCCAAAATATTGTGTTCATCATAGAAACTACATTTCCCTATATTTATTCATAACTTTTCATCTAAAAAGATGGCAGCTTTTGCCAAGCTGTATCAGTCAAGACTAGACTTGTGCACAGTTAACTTGACATCCAGGCTGAAAAGGTTGGTTCTGGAAAGATGACTGGTATATATGATCCTTTTGATTTACGATGGAGTTTCATGAGAAATACATTTTCCCATTTATTTTAGACTAACGTTATTTAGAGTCATGATTCAGTATGGAAAGGAAATGATAGAATTTCTTGTGTAATTTGTAAGTTTAATTTGTTCAGTCATTTCAGATATTTTCCTATGTCAAAAGTACATTTCCTGAACTTTGTCCATGTGCCTATAGTATGGCCATATGCCACAATCTCCAAGCAGCATTGTAGGCCTGTATCATGGGTCGGTAACAGGCTGCCAGCGCTAAAAAGCGTCCTGAGAGTGATTTTCTTTAACCAGGAATTCAGCAAACAAATCGTTTAGTTTAGGAAATCTGTTCCCAAATATTCCCACAAATAAAAGAAGAGACAAGTGATCGTGTTTCAATCTAATCAAGGTATGAAATTATTATTTTCAAATACAATCTTTTTTTGGCCTAGTTGTGGTGAATTTGGAGTGTACAAATTATAATTATGTTGCCCCAACCCCGTTTTATCTAAGGTGTTAGACATTGTCTGTCTTCATTACAGTATCCAGGGTTATTTCATTGTAAAATCAATGAGAGCTAACCGCCCTTTTAAAGGTGGGCAATCATGTTTGCTGCTAAAAATATGTTTTTTCCAATGAAGTGAAGAATAGAGTGGCTGGGAATGATAAAGGGATAATGGAGCACTAATTCTCAGAACCAGAACAGTCAAGCTTTGTCACCAGTCTGTAATGTTAGAGGTATTCTTTAACAAAACACACTTTCACTGAACCATTACACTTCTGAAGAGTTTTGTGTCCAGAATGGATGACTTCTGAGCTGGCCAGGTCAGTCATCAGTTTCAGCCTCTGTGTTGCAAAATTATGTTGTCAAGCCAATAAACAGGTTGAGGTGAGTGAGTAGTTTGGAGGGTCAGTTTCACACACACTCACACACACACACACATGTTTTGTTATTCTATCCTCATGGGAACCTAAAATTGATTTCCATTCAAAATCCTATTTTCCCTAGCCGTTAGCCTAACCCGTAACCCTAATGCTAAACCTAACCACTAACCCCTTACCCTAACCTAACCCGTAACCCTAATGCTAAACCTAACCACTAACCCCTTACCCTAACCTAATTGTAACCAAAACTCTAAATCTAACTTTCAAGCTTAAAGAGATACTTCGGGATTTGGGCCATCAGGCCCTTTATCTACTTCCCCAGTCAGATGAACTAGTGAATACCATTGTAATGTTTCTTTGTCCAGTATGAAGGAAGTTAGAGGTAGTTTCATGCGTCAATGCTAGCTAGTGTTAGCACAATGACTCGAAGTCTAGGGGGTTTTTACTAGCATGCTAGAAGATACCCATAGACTTTGTCATTGTGCTAACGCTAGTTAGCAATTGTGCTAGTGCTGTTCGCAAATTCCTTCAAACTGCACGCAGAGATATACAAATGGTATCCACAAGTTCATCTGACTCTGGGGAAGTAGATCAAGGGCGCCATTGCCAAAATCCCATATAATCCCTTTAAAATAGCCTTTGTCCTCATGTGGATTTGGGAAATGTACCCACTTGGGAGAATTCTTCTTGTTTAACTATTCTTGTGAGGACTTTTGGGGATTTTAGGTCCCCACAAGGATAGAAGAACCAACCCACACACACACCAAACCCCTTCAGAAATCAACCCCTGATCAACCTCCATTGTAATACCAAGAGCCCAAAAAAAGAGATGAAGCAGTTTTATTTAACAAAAGCCATCAAAGCCATCATTCCGGGTTGTTTGCGGCTGTGTGCCCTGTGACCTCTGAGAGAGTGTGAAAAGTTAAACTCCTCCCGCCCACACTCAGCCAGTCTCAGGCCCTCTCCAAGTCACGTCCCTCCTGCTTGGCCTGCTTGCACCACTGAGGGGGAAGATTGAAGTGGCGTCCTGCGTAGCGTGACTCTCCATGTCACTGAGCAGGTTGCTGATAAAACACCCAGACAGTGTCATGAGAAGTGCTGCTCTCGCTTCCTCTCTTCTTCTTTTTGCTCTTCTCCTCCTCGCTCTCTCCCCCTCTCTCTCTCCCTCGCTCTCCTCCCTCTCTCCATCCTCTCTTTCTCTTCTCTCTACTGGTGAATTTGTCTCTACAGTTTAACTTACCCTGACCTTGAGCATTGAGAAGGACCCACACAGCAGGGCTCCCATTTATCCAGTCCAATAGAGCCCTTTCTCATGTCCTCCAGTCAAATAGAGCTCTCTATCATGTCCTCCAGTCAAATAGAGCTCTCTATCATGTCCTCCAGTCAAATAGAGCCCTCTCTCATGTTCTCCAGTCAAATAGAGCTCTCTATCATGTCATCCAGTCAAATAGAGCCCTCTCTCATGTCCTCCAGTCAAATAGAGCTCTCTATCATGTCCTCCAGTCAAATAGAGCTCTCTATCATGTCATCCAGTCAAATAGAGCCCTCTCTCATGTCCTCCAGTCAAATAGAGCTCTCTATCATGTCATCCAGTCAAATAGAGCTCCCTATCATGTCCTCCAGTCAAATAGAGCTCTCTATCATGTCATCCAGTCAAATAGAGCTCCCTATCATGCCCTCCAGTCATGTAGCGCCCTCTATCATGTACTCCGGTCAAATAGAGCTCTCTATCATGTCCTCCAGTCATATAGAGCCCTCTCTCATGTTCTCCAGTCAAATAGAGATATCTATCATGTCATCCAGTCAAATAGAGCTCTCTATCATGTCCTCCAGTCAAATAGAGCTCTCTATCATGTCCTCCAGTCAAATAGAGCCCTCTATCATGTCCTCCAGTCAAATAGAGCTCTCTATCATGTCCTCAAGTCATATAGCACCCTCTCTCATGTCCTCCAGTCAAATATAGCTCTCTCTCATGTCCTCCAGTCAAATAGAGCCCTCTATCATGTCCTCCAGTCAAATAGAGCTCTCTATCATGTCCTCCAGTCAAATAGAGCCCTCTCTCATGTTCTCCAGTCAAATAGAGCTCTCTATCATGTCATCCAGTCAAATAGAGCCCTCTCTCATGTCCTCCAGTCAAATAGAGCTCTCTATCATGTCCTCCAGTCAAATAGAGCTCTCTATCATGTCATCCAGTCAAATAGAGCCCTCTCTCATGTCCTCCAGTCAAATAGAGCTCTCTATCATGTAATCCAGTCAAATAGAGCTCCCTATCATGTCCTCCAGTCAAATAGAGCTCTCTATCATGTCATCCAGTCAAATAGAGCTCCCTATCATGCCCTCCAGTCATGTAGCGCCCTCTATCATGTACTCCGGTCAAATAGAGCTCTCTATCATGTCCTCCAGTCATATAGAGCCCTCTCTCATGTTCTCCAGTCAAATAGAGATATCTATCATGTCATCCAGTCAAATAGAGCTCTCTATCATGTCCTAAAGTCAAATAGAGCTCTCTATCATGTCCTCCAGTCAAATAGAGCCCTCTATCATGTCCTCCAGTCAAATAGAGCTCTCTGTCATGTCCTCAAGTCATATAGCACCCTCTCTCATGTCCTCCAGTCAAATATAGCTCTCTCTCATGTCCTCCAGTCAAATAGAGCCCTCTATCATGTCCTCCAGTCAAATAGAGCTCTCTATCATGTCATCAAGTCATATCGCACCCTCTCTCATGTCCTCCAGTCAAATAGAGCTCTCTCTCATGTCCTCCAGTCAAATAGAGCTCTCTCTCATGTTCTCCAGTCAAATAGAGATCTCTATCATGTCCTCCAGTCAAATAGAGCTCCCTATCATGTCCTCCAGTCAAATAGAGCTCTCTATCATGTCCTCCAGTCAAATAGAGCTCTCTATCATGTCCTCCAGTCAAATAGAGCTCTCTATCATGTCCTCCAGTCAAATAGAGCCCTCTCTCATGTCCTCCAGTCAAATAGAGCTCTCTATCATGTCCTCCAGTCTTTTCCCAAAAGCTAATAAGGTTACTGCTTCGCTCCTCTCTCCACAACACTGACAGCCAGCTAGTAACCAATGCCATTTGGTATTTTGACTTGGGAATAACTCAATCTAGTCATAAAGGGCTAAAGGAATAGGTACAGTAGTCTAGTCACAAATTCAAAACAAGCCTGGTCTTCATTCAGCCTTTATCTCCTTGGTACCCTCATAGGACCCTTTTCATCCAGCTGAACCTTGAAACTCAATGTCCTCTTTCTATCATCTCCCCAAATGTCTAAGTTACTGTATATTCGATGTTAAGAACTGTAGACTTGTATTGACTTGGATCTTTTCTTTTGATGTATTCCAGGGATTGTGTACTACAGGCCTTTAACCAAAAAATACACCAGATCGGTGCAGTGAAATGTGTTATTTTACAGGGTCAGCCATAGCAGTACAGCACCCTTGGAGCAAATTAGGGTTAAGTACCTTGTTAAGGGCACAAGGACAGATTTTTTTACCTTGTCGGCCCGCATATTTGAACCAGCGACCTTTCGGTTACTGGCCTATATACATATATATAGGCCAGTGTATATATATATATATATATATATATATATATATATATATATGTATGTGTGTGTGTGTGTGTATGTGTATGTACAGCCCTACAGTATATATACATTGAGCTCCAAAAGTATTTTGTTGTTTTGGCTCTGTATTCCAGCACGTTGGATTTGAAATAATACAATGACTGTGAGGGTAAAGTGCAGACTGTCAGTTTTCATTTGAGGGTATTTTCATCCTTATCGGGTGAACCAATTAGAAATTACAGCACTTAGATTACAGTCCACCCATTTTAGGGGACCAAAAGCATTGGGACAAATTCACTTATACAGTGCATTCGGAAAGTATTCAGACACCTTGACTTTTTCCACATGTTGTTATTGTTATTCTACAATGGATTACATTTTCATGCTTTGTCATCAATCTACACACAATACCCCATAAGGACAAAGCAAAAACCTTTTTTTTTTTTTTGCAAATATACACTACCGTTCAAAAGTTTGGGGTCACTTGTAAATGTCCTTGTTTTTGAAAGAAAACAATTATTTTATCCATTAAATAACATCAAATTGATCAGAAATACAGTGTAGACATTGTTAATGTAGTAAATGACTATTGTAGCTGGAAATGGCATTAACATTTTTTATGGAATATCTACATAGGCGTACAGAGGCCCATTATCAGTAACCATCACTCCTGTGTTCCAATGGCACGTTGTGTTAGTTAATCCAAGTTTATCATTTTAAAAGGCTAATTGATCATTATAAAACCATTTTGAAATTATGTTAGCACAGCTGAAAACTGTTGTCCTGATTAAAGAAGCAATAAAACTGGCCTTCTTTAGACTAGTTGAGTATCTGAATCATCAGAATTTGTTGTTTCGATTACAGGCACAAAATGGCCAGAAACAAAGACCTTTCTTCTGAAACTCGTCAGTCTATTCTTGTTCTGAGAAATGAAGGCTATTCAATGCGAGAAATTGCCAAGAAACTGAAGATCTCGTACAATGCTGTGTACTACTCCCTTCACAGATCAGCGCAAACTGGCTCTAACCAGAATAGAAAGATGAGTGGGAGGCCCCGGTGCACAACTGAGCAAGAGGACAAGTACATTAGAGTGTCTAGTTTGAGAAACAGATGCCTCACAAGTCCTCAACTGGCAGCTTCATTAAATAGTACCAGCAAACAGTGAAGAGGCGACTCCGGGATGCTGGCCTTCTAGGCAGAGTTCCTTTGTCCAGTGTCTGTTATTTTCCCCATCGTAAACTTTTCTTTTTATTGGCCAGTCTGAGATTTGGCTTTTTCTTTGCAACTCTGCCTAGAAGGGCAGCATCTCGGAGTCGCCTCTTCATTGTTGACGTTGAGACGAGTGTTTTGAGGGTACTATTTAATGAAGCTGCCAAAAACAAGGACATTTCTAAGTGACCCCAAACTTTTGAACAGTAGTGTATACATTTTTTTTTTTAAACACAGAAATATAACATTTACATAACTATTCAGACCCTTCACAGAGTACTTTGTTGATGCATCTTTGTCAGTGATTGCAGCCTAGAGTGTTTTGGGGTATAATGCTACAAGCTTGGCACACCTTTATGTTCGATCGGGTTAAAGCCCGGGCCCTGGCTCGGCCACTCAAGAACATTCAGAGACTTGTCCCGAAGCCACTCCTGCGTTTTCTTGGCTGTGTGCTTAGGGTCATTATCCCCAGTCTGAGGACCTGAACGCTCTGGAGCAGGTTTTCATCAAGGATCTCTCTCTGTACTTTTCTCCGTTCTTTCTGATCTTTCCCTCGATCCTGACTAGCCTCCGAGTGCCTGCCACTGAAAACTTCCCCACAGCATGATGCTGCCACCACCATGCTTCACCAAGTTCAACCTTGGTTTCATCAGACCAGAGAATCTTGTTTCTCATGGTCTGAGAATCCTTCAGGTGCCTTTTGGCAAACTCCAAGTGGGTTGTCATATGCCTTTTACTGAGGAGTGACTTCTGTCTGGCCACTCTACGATAAAGGCCTGATTGATGGAGTGTTGCAGAGAATCTCTGGAGCTCTGTCAGAGTCACCATCGGGTTCTTGGTCACCTCCCTGACCAAGGCCCTTCTCCCCCGATTGCTCAGTTTTGTGGAAAAGTCAAGGGTCTGAATATTTTCAGAATGCAATGTATGTATGTGTATTCAACTAGTCAAAAGATTAGTATTTGGTCCCACATTCATAGCACGTAATGATTACATCAAGCTTGTGACTCTACACATTTGTTGGATGCATTTGCTGTTTGTTTTGGTTGTGTTTCAGAAAATTAATGGTAAATATTATATTGTGTCATTTTGGAGTCACTTTTATTGTAAATAAGAATAGAATATGTTTCTTAAGTCAGTTAAGAACAAATTCTTATTTACAATGACGGCCTACCAAAAGGCAAAAAGGCCTGGGAGAGACAACATAACATAACACTACATAAAGAGAGACCTAAGACAACAACATAGCATGGCAGCAACACACCATTACAAGAACATGGTAGCAACACAACATGGCAGCGGCACAACATGGTAGCAGCACAAAAAAATGGTACGAACATTATTGGGCATAGACAACAGCACAAAGGGCAAGAAGGTAGAGACAACAATACATCACGCAAAGCAGCCACAACTGTTAGTAAGTGTCCATGATTGAGTCTTTGAATGAAGAGATACATGTGGGTGCTACCATGATTACAGGTAGTCCTGAATAAATTGTGAATAATGATAGTGATAAAGTTACAGATGCACAAATATCATACCCTCAAGACATTTTGGGGGGGTGTATGATATATGTAACTTACTCACAATTTGTTACTGTCCCAATACTTTTGGAGCTCACTGTATGTACAGTATGCCAATGCTATACATATTTGAATGTTATGATGCACTAAAAACTTTTAACACATCCCCATCAGCCAGTAAAAGCTTGTCAACGCTGGCAGAGAAGTAGTAGAAAGCAGCGTACCGCCCCCACACACTCCCAGCATTGGCTTAATGGGAGAGACTGTGTCGCTGCAAGGGCGCGCACGGGGAGCCAGGGGATTGTGGGAGCTAAGACAGAATGTCAGAGCCCAACGCGCCCCTCTGTCTCTCTCCGCCCCGTTCGATGCAAAGTTAATTACTGCAGGATTTGCCATGCGGCAAAGAGAGGCAGCCAGAACCAAAATACCCAGCTCACACATTACTTTCATCTCAACATTAAACTATGCTTTTGTCTTATATGGCTCCCTATTCCCACATAGTTGGCCTCGACTCCAGGCTTTTCCATCTCCCACCAGCTTAATGATAAACAAGACTTGGAAGTATGGTAATGCAGGACTACTACCACATAACTTTAGGGAATGTGGAACCATGTGGGATGAAGATCTAGCTATTTCACATGTGGAAGGACATTTGGTCCATCATTTTCATGTGGCTTTTAACTACTGTACACTCGTGTGCATTATGTCTGTTTTATGACCGCTCTGAGTTATTCAGTATCTTGAGATCCTACAGTAAAATAATAAGAGATCCATTGGTTAAAGAATGGGGATGGCCGCCATTCTATGTGGCCTGACCAATAATTGTTCTATTTTGTGTGCTGTTTTGAGCTGTTTTAATTTTTTGGGGACGTAATGTTTACACCATCGTTTCCTATGACCGAAAAGAGCTTCTGGACATCAGAGGTTGACGAGCTGGATGCCTGACGAGACTGCATCAGCAAGTGGATAATCCGCCTTTACCCTTTTTCTACTGGTGAACGTGGAATCACGGAAGAATAAACTGTATGCGCTCCGTTCGAGACTATCCTACTAACGGGACAATAAAAACTGTAATATCGTGGCTGAACAAGGACATGGATAATATACAGTTAGCTGGATTTTTCCATGCAGCGGCAAGATTGGGGGGTGGTGTGTGTCTCTTTGTCAACAACAGCTAGTGGAAGTCTCAAGGTTTTGGTTGCCTAAGCTGGAGACCCTCATGATGGGGTGGCAGGTAGCCTAGTGGTTAGAGTGTTGGACTAATAACTGAAAGGTTGCCAGATCAAATCTCTGAGCTGACAAGGTAAAAATCTGTCATTCTGTAAAAACCTGACTGTTCCTAGGCTCTCATTGAAAATAAGAATTTGTTTTTAACTGACTTGTCTCGTTAAATAAAGATAAAAAAATGAGCTGTAGACCACACTATTTTCCAAAATAGTTTTTATCTATATTCTTCGTAGCTGTCAATTTGACAGAACAAACCAATCCTGGCACTAAGACCACACTTAACGAGCTGTATAAGGCCATAAGCATACAAGAAAATGCTCATCCAGAGGCGGAGCTCCTAATGGCCAGGAACTTTAATGCAGGAAGACTGAAATTTCTACCAGTATGTCACGTGCAGCTAGAGACTGTAGTGACTGTAATGACTGTAGTGGAATAGGTGGAATGGTATCAAATACATCAAACATATGTTTGATCCCATTTCATTTGATCCGTTCCAGACGTTATTATGAGCCGTTCTCCCCTCAGCAGCCTCCACTGACACAGAGACACGTACAAAGGTCTCCCTCACCCTCCATTTGACAAATCTGACCATAACTCTATCCTCCTGATTCCTTCTTACAAGCTAAAATTCTAGAAGTACCAGTACGCTCAATACGGAAGTGGTCCGATGAAGCTAATTCTAAATTACAGGACTGTTTCACTAGCACAGACTGGAATAGGTTCCGAGATTCATCCGATGGCATTGAGGAGTATACAACATCAGTCACCGGCTTCATTAATAAGTGCATTGACGACCTCGTACCCACAGTAACCGTACGTACATATCCCAACCAGAAACCATGGATTACAGGCAACATCCGCACTGAGCTACATCCGCACTGAGCTAAAGGCTAGAGCTCTTGCTTTCAAGAAGTGGAACACTAATCCGAACACTTATAAGAAATCCCTCTACGCCCTCCGACAACCATCAACAGGCAAAGTGTCAATACAGGACTTAGATCAAATCCTAATACACCGGCTCTGACGCTCATCGAATGTGGCAGGGCTTGCAAACTATCATCGATTACAAAGATAAACCCAGCCGCAAGCTGCCCAGTAACACAAACCTGCATGAGAGAACCAGCTGTTCCGGATGATGGTGTGATCACGCTCTCCATAGCCAGTGTGAGTAAGACCTTTAAACAGATTAACATTCACAAGGCCGCAGGGCCAGACGGATTACCAGGACATGTACTCCGAGCATGCGCTGACCAACTGTGTCTTCACTGACATTTTCAACCTCTCCCTGACCTAGCCTGTAATACCTACATATTTCAAGCAGACCACCATAGTCCCTGTACCCAATAACGCCAAGGTACCCTTCCTAAATGACTACCGCCCCGTAGCCATGGAATACTTTTAAAGGCTGGTCATGGCTCACATCAACACCATTATTCCAGAAACCCTGTACCCACTCCAATTTGCATACTGCCCCAACAGATTCACAGATGATGCAATCTCTATTGCACTCCACACTGCCCATTCCCACCTGAACAAAAGGAACACCTACATGAGAATGCTGCTCATTGACTCCAGCTCAGTGTTTAACACCATAGTTCCCTCCAAGCTCATCACTAAGCTAAGGACCCTGAGACTAAACACATTCCTCTACAACTGGATCCTGAACTTCCTGACTTACCACCCTTAGGTGATGAGGGTAGGCAACAACACACCGCTGGCCATGCTGACACTCAACACGGGGGCCCATCAGGGGTGCGTGCTTAGTCCCCTCCTGTACTCCCTGTTCACCCATGACTGCGTGGCCAGGCACAACTCCAAAACCATCATTAAGTTTGCAGACGACATGACGGTGGTAGGCCTGATCACAGACGACAATGAGACAACCTGTAGGGAGGAGGTCAGAGACCCGGCAGTGTGGTGCCAGGACAACAACTCAACGTGAGCAAGACAAAGGAGCTGATTGTGTGCTTCAGGTAAAAGCGGGCCGAGCATACCCCTATTTGGTTAAGGGCTCGTAAGTAAGCATTTCATGGTAAGGTCTACTACACCTCTTGTATTCGGCGCATGTGTCAAATAAAATTTGATTTGATCCACACAGATGGGATGTGAAAAAAAGCCTATCTCAGTAGGCAGGCTTGAGGTCAGTCGCGACCATCGAAGGTCAAACGACCAATCGCTCTCTACTCTGGGCTTCCCTACATAACATCTGTTCACGTTTGACATTAGGGCTGGTAGTAATGGTATTGTGAGACAGAGATTACACAGACAGAGATCAGACAGATTGGGTGGGGGCTGGATGGCTTCACAGTCACTTACAGCAGACACACTTGGACGCGTTCGGGCATTACTCACAATCAACTAGGCACAGGATCCTACCTCCACCTGGACTGGCTAACGTCTCTGCGCTCCCTCCTCGTAAATACAGCCTGTCTGCCCTCATAATGTACCTAGTACCGCCACTACATGTCCTTGCAATAAACCCTCTCACTCAACAGCAACTGTGGCCATAGAGAGAGAATTATTAGAACGGAAAAAAGCATGCTTTACTCCTATAGGTACACTCAATATGGCCACCTCTCCACCCATCACAGACCCATTGACATGAAAGGGAAAGCCTTGAAAGGGAAATATTTAGTTATTCTATTTCTATGGCAGAGGCCTCATGAGCTGGGAAATCTATCTTCATATCCACTCAGCATAAAGACATACGTGACCTTTCACAGCATTTCCAGTTGACATTTTCATTTTCTATGTTTAATCGGGCACTCCTGGTTCACTCCTCCCAGTGAGTGGTTGGTTATGTATTATTAAGATGATTACATTTACATTGTAGTCATTTAGCAGATGCTCTTATCCAGAGTGACAATTATACTGTAGCATTCTTGAGGCCCCGTACTGAGCTGATGCTCCCTTGATCTAATGCCATTCAAATAAACAACTCCTGGGTCGGTCTCTCTCTTTGTTAGCCGCACAGCAGTTAGTTGTTTGTTTTACTGCTGTTTTTCTGAGGGAAGGAGCAAATGCTCCCTGTGTCCCTTTGAATAGGATGCCCATCGGGTGGCCAATCTTATCTTCCGCTCCGGAGGGATCGAACGCTGTACTTCGCTGAGGCTTCATGGACTCATCTCTTGCTCCATCCTTTAACCTTCACAGGAGCTCTCCTTTTTGTTTGTTATGATAGAGGGTCTAATTTTAGTCAGGCAGTCAGGATCGGGCCCCTGGCAACACATTCTCTGTGGTAGAATCTCAGTACTTTCAACTCGGCAACCTTTTGTTGCCAACGGACTGAGGTACTTATTACAGGAGTGTTTTCCATCCATTTCAGGTCTTAAAAGGTTATGCAGACCCCCTGTAGCCCCCATGTATATATGAAGCGGTATCATCTCCCGTCGACTCTAGCCTACACAAACACAGGCCACACAGCCCTCACAATGGAGATGTCAAGGGTTAATTCGAGTGATCCTTCACTCAACAGAAGGCCGCTGGGGGGGGGGGTTGACGACCTGGACTCAGGTTTATATATCCATGGTTCCAGACCCCGTAGGAATCATTAGGATTGAGACGTCTCTTGACACCACCATCAGCAGCAGACAGAAGTTTACCCCTGGCCGGCCCCTCTTGACACAGCCCTCACATAACCATCACACAGCCCTCCCAGACCCCACTCCCACTCATATACACCAGCAGTGTGGAAGACGCTTACTTTAACCTGGCCAAACTGTAAAGTTCTTACTGTAAAGTAAAGTCACACTTTCGTGGGGCTCTTAGATGAGGGTGTCGATGATGTTGAGAGAGGCTGACAGAGCCATTAGTCATCTCTGGATGTAAGCCGGCTTTAAGTGCTCAGTGCTTAGAGGTATTAAAGGCGCTATTTGTCAGTCCAATTAACCAACTCATTTAGCTTGTGGGTACGTGTGATTAATTATTTATTGTGTCCAGGTTTGCCTGCGTTCCTGTGGTGGGTTGCAGGTTTCCAGGTTGGTTAGTGTACAGTACACAGCTCCATATATTGCTGACAGGCGTTAATGTGTTGGAAAGCACTGGTGTGATCACAAGGAAGGAGGGAGTGTCCTCTGCAAACAAGGAAGTTTTCAGACAACACAACAGTAGTGAGCTTGATTACCAACAACGACGAGACAGCCTACAGGGAGGAAGTGAGCTCACTCGGAGTATGGTGTCAGGAAAACAACCTCGCACTCAACATTAACAAAACAAAGGAGATGATCGTGGACCCCCCTATCCACATCGAAAGGACAGCAGTGGAGAAGGTGGAAAGTTTTAAGTTCCTCGCCGTACACATTACAGACAAACTGAAATGGTCCACCCACACAGACAGTGTGGTGAAGAAGGCGCAACAGGAGGCTAAAGACATTTGGCTTTTCACCCAAAACCCTGACAAACTTTTACAGATGCACAATCGAGAGCCTCCTGTCGGGCTGTATCACAGCCTGGTAAGGCAACTGCACCGCCCTCAACCACAAGGCTCTCCAGAGGGTGGTGCGGTCTGCACAATGCATCACCGGGGGCAAACTACCTACCCTCCATGAGACCTAAAGCACCCAATGTCAAGTCCAAAAATATCATCAAGGACAACAACCAACCGAGCCACTGCCTGTTCACACCGCTACCACCCAGAAGGCGAGGTCAATACAGGTGCATCAAAGCTGGAACCGAGAGACTGAAAAACAGCTTCTATCTCAAGGCCATCAGACTGCTAAACAGCAATCACTAACTCAGAGAGGCTGCTGCCTACATTGAGACCCAATCACTGGCCACTTTAATAAATGGATCACTAGTCACTTTAAACAATGCCACTTTAAATAATGCCGCTTTAATAATGTTTACATAGCTTACATTACTCATATCATATGTATATACTGTATTTTATACCATCTATTGTTGTTGGAAAATTGTTAGATTACTTGTTAGATATTACTGCACTGTGTAGAATTTCGCTACACTCGCATTAACATCTGCATGTGACTGATTTGATTTGAGGGAAAGGATAGAGGGAGGAGTGGCGGTGCTATGATTTACCACGGCGTCTAACCATATTTCAACTTGTTGTGATTTCTTATTCACGACATGATTGCATGGGATATTTCATTCCATTAGGCAGAGGGAAAATGTCACTACTTACCTCTCCACTTATATTTCACTGGGGCCGGCATGGCGGGCTGCAGCGCATCACTGTTTGCTAACATCACAGTATCAGGCTGTGTCTCATCACAGTCACATAATAATCCCCAGTTTACAATTGGCTCATTCATCCCCCTCCTCTCCCCTGTAACTATTCGCCAGGTTGTTGCTGCAAATGAGAATGTGTTCTCAGTCAACTTACCTGGTGAAATAATGGATAAATAAAATAAAACATTTGTGATGCATCCCAGCGTCTGTCCGGTCTGCCTTTATCACTAGAGCCAAGGCAACTTTAATGCAGGGAAACTTAAATCAGTTCTACCAAATTTCTTTCAACATGTTAAATGTGCAACCAGAGGGAAAAGATTTCTAGATCACCTGTACTCCACACACAGAGACGCTTTGCAAGTTGGTAAATCCAACCATAACTCTATCCTCCTGATTCCTGCTTACAATTAAAAATTAAAGCAGGAAGCACCAGTGACTCAGTCTATAAAAAAGTGGTCAGATGAAGCAGAAGCTAAACTACAGGACTGTTTTGCTGGCACAGACTGGAACATGTTCCGTGATTCTTCCGATGGCAATGAGGAGTACAACACATCAGTCACTGGCTTTATCAATAAGTGCATCGAGGACGTCATCCCCACAGTAACTGTACGTACATATGCAAACCAGAAGCCATGGATTACAGGCAACATTCGCACTGAGCTAAAGGGTAGAGCTGCCACTTTCAAAGTGTGGGAGGGCTTGCAAACTATTACAGACTACAAAGGGAAGCACAGCCGCGAGCTGCCCAGTGACATGAGCCTACCAGACGAGCTAAATCACTTCTATGCTCGCTTCGAGGCAGGCAGCACTGAGGCATGCATGAGAGCATCAGTTGTTCTAGATGACTGTGTGATCACGCTCTCCGTAGCCGATGTCAGTAAGACCTTTTAAACAGGTCAACATACACAAGGCTGCGGGGCCAGGCGGATTACCAGGACATGTGCTCCGGGCATGTGTTGACCTTACTGGCAGGTGTCTTCACTGACATTTTCAACATGTCCCTGATTGAGTCTGGAATACCAACATGTTTCAAGCAGACCACCATAGTCCCTGTGCCCAAGAACTTAAAGGCAACCTGCCTAAATGACTACAGACCCGTAGCACTCACGTCAGTAGCCATGAAGTCCTTTGAAAGGCTAGTAATGGCTCACATCAACACCATTATCCCAGAAACCCTAGACCAACTCCAATTTGCATACCACTATAACAGATCCACAGATGATGCAATCTCTATTGCGCTCCACACTGCCCTTTCCAACCTGTACAAAAGGAACACTTATGTGAGAATGCTATTCATTGACTACAGCTCAGCGTTCAACACCATAGTTCCCTCAAAGCTCATCACTAAGCTAAAGATCCTGGGACTAAACACCTCCCTCTGCAACTGGATCCTGGACTTCCTGACGAGCCGCCCCCAGGTGGTGAGGGTAGGTAGCAACACATCTGCCACGCTGATCCTCACCACTGGAGACCCCCAGGGTTGCGTGCTCAGTCCCCTCCTGTACTCCTTGTTCACCCACGACTGCATGGCCAGGCACGACTCCAACACCATCATTAAGTTTGCAGACGACACAACAGTGCTAGGCCTGATCACCGACAACGACGAGACAGCCTATTGGGAGGAGGTCAGAGACCTGGCCGGGTGGTGCCAGAATAACAACCTATCCCTCAACGTGACCAAGACTAAGGAGATGATTGTGGACTACAGGAAAAGGAGGACCGAGCATGCCCCCATTCTCATCAGCGGGGCTGTAATGGAGCAGGTTGAGAGCTTCAAGTTCCTTGGTGTCCAGTCAAGTTCCAGTCAGTCTCTGTAGGGGCAGAGGGGCAGTGTCTTGAGGAGGAACTCAAACTCAAATGTAGACCTGGGACACCATTATCATTCATTATCAGGTAGAACAGAGAACCAGCAGTCTCCGGACCTCGTAGGGTAAGAGTTGAATACCCCTGCCCTACAGTGTTATGAACCTAGACTGCATTATGTGTGTGTGTGTGTGTGTGTGTGTGTGTGTGTGTGCGCGGTGGGGGGCGGGTTGGAGTCGTGTGAGTGCTGGTGGGTAGAGGGGCGGGTTGGTGCCGTGTGGGTGGGTAGAGGGGGGCAGGTTGGTGTCATATGGGTGCCGGTGTGTAATTTTGTGTTTGTTCAATGCCAGTAAGCTGCTCAGACTGGCGGAACGCATTTCTCTCCTAATCATTGGTAGAGCTCTTATTGGCTTAACAGAATCAGTTAATATGCTGTAATGGGTGTAAATGCTCTTGATTAGTTGTTCTCTCCTCCCCTGGTGCGTAGAGGGTAATCAGCCTACTGCTACAGCCTACTGCTACAGCCTTTCTGGGGATATCTATATGCTCACTTAGCTTGGATTTATACTTTGTGAAGACTATGAAAATACATAATGAATATATATTTTTTCATTATTTGTGAATATTAGGGATGCAACGGTACAGTGGGCCCACGGTTCAGTATGTATCACGGTTTGTGGGCCACGGTAACTGTACCGTAACGGTACCGTACGGTAACGGCACTTGTATGACTCTCATACAGGGGACGAGTTTGCAACACGTAGCTCTTCATCTCCCAAACCAGTACATAGTGAACCATCACAGTGAGGTAGCTTCCAGTACATAGTGAACCATCACAGTGAGGTAGCTTCCAGTACATAGTGAACCGTCACAGTGAGGTAGCTTCCAGTACATAGTGAACCATCACAGTGAGGTAGCTTCCAGTACATAGTGAACCATCACAGTGAGGTAGCTTCCAGTACATAGTGAACCGTCACAGTGAGGTAGCTTCCAGTACATAGTGAACCATCACAGTGAGGTAGCTTCCAGTACATAGTGAACCATCACAGTGAGGTAGCTTCCAGTACATAGTGAACCGTCACAGTGAGGTAGCTTCCAGTACATAGTGAACTGTCACAGTGAGGTAGCTTCCAGTACATAGTGAACTGTCACAGTGAGTTAGCTTCCAGTACATAGTGAACCATCACAGTGAGGTAGCTTTTTTTTTATATATATTTTTTTTTTTAACCAAGCAAGTCAGTTTTAAGAACAAATTCTTATTTACAAAGACAGCGTAGCTGCCTAACTGCCTTGTTCAGGGGCAGAACGACAGGTTTTTACCTTGTCAGCTCGGGGAATCAATCTAGCAACCTTTCGCTTACTGGCCCAATGCTCTAACCACTAGGCTACCTGCCACCCCGTTTGAGTTGCTCTGGATGTCCAACTATCAGTGGAGAGAGCTAGATATTGTGTCTGTGTCAATATGTTTTAAATTTCTCTCCATGATGTTTCATAGTGTTTGGGAATTACTTTGCCGCTGAAATGTGTGCGGGAGGGGACATTGTCACATTGTTTTCATCAGGTGATGAAATCCTGAATCAGTAACCACAGAATAGGGCTGCAAATCTTTGGCTATGAATACTCCCACTGCTTTCGTTATTTCTTTGTTTTTCTGAATTTGTAGCAAATTGTTGTTGGAAGGCAACGGCGAGAGATTGTTGTGTTTTGGCTAATGAGTGGACTCTCCTTGCTCCAGCTCCACCTGCAAGGGTTACGGCCAGGTGATGGCCACATAATTGACACATCATGTAAGAATTGTTTCCACTTGAGTAGCTGATGGTGACAAAGCAATGCTTGCAGACTGTACTTTGTTTGTTTATGGTCTTCTTACCCTCGTCATTGTATTGACCGTTGAATCCAAAATGTTCCTACACAGCGGATTTGAAAGACGGTGGTGCCTCTTCAAATTTGCTTCTCTCTGTCTCGCTATCGCTCGCCATTGTCAGGTTGGAGCTGAGAGAATATTTGTTTTTAGTTTTGCCTTTCTTCATGGGGCCCTTTTAGGGGGATTTCCTACTGAGAAGTCATTGCAAATTGTCCATAGGTTATTTAAGGGGAGGGGGTTGTGGTCACTGCAGTTTCTACATTTTGAGACATTGCTGTGGAGTAAAGTTTGTCAGCCCTCAGGAGCCCCCTAACGGCCTGGGGCCCCAAGCAGTTGCCTGCCTTGACTGTTCACAAGCTGGGCGTTTGGTTCTGTGGATCTGAATGTACAACTTGTGTGTAGTGTGCAGCACAATAAGCAAGTTTTGGAAATTATAGGAAAATTACAGGCATATCATAATTCCGAGGTTCACGTGTACGTATTGAACGTACCGAGGGCGTACCGAACGGTTCGACAACATACTGTGTACCATTGCATCCCTAGTGAATATGCATGCTCATTTCAGTACTGCAAAGAAACTATAAGCCTCTTGTTTTCTGCCAACTCCAATTAATTCAGAACAGACATGTCTTTGTGATGATTCTATTTTAAACCTCTCTTACCTGGTATCTCTTGCTTTGCAGTTGTGTGGCTGTGGGCTGCTGGGCGTGGGCATCTGGCTATCTGTGTCCCAGGGCAGCTTTGCCACCTTCTCACCCTCCTTCCCGTCGCTCTCCGCTGCCAACCTGGTCATCGCGATCGGCGCCATCGTCATGGTGACCGGCTTCCTGGGCTGCCTGGGAGCCATCAAGGAGAACAAGTGCCTGCTTCTGAGTGTGAGTTAAGAACTGGCCTGCCCACGCAGGCAGACATACAAACACACACGCACATATATACAACTCTGTCTTTCTGTCTTTCTTCTCTCCCTCTATCTATTTCTCTCTCTACCCCAGTCCCACACACACACACACAAACACACACACACCAGCCTTCAGTAGAGCAGTCAGGCTAACGAGCTCAACGGGGGAGATGAATCCTCAGTAAAAACCTTGGGGGCTCACAGATAAAATTAGACCCGAGTGCCAGGCACTGCGGGAGTCTCCCATTCCTCCATGGCCATGGTCACAGCCTGATTGAAAGAATTGTCAGTGTGAGGCCCTTTGTGACATGCTGTCACATGCTTGAGTTATGTAGATTAGACATTCATTGTATTGGTAAAAATAATTATTTATTTTATTTATTGAATTATTTAATACAAAGAATACTCTTGTTTGTCTAGACTCATGTTGTTCCCGGAGAACTGTTAACTTAAGAGTTTTATCTCAAGTGTTATTTAAGTAGCAAAGTTTGAAAAGATAACGCACAAGTAGGTTTACATAACTGGATGCAAAACTTTTTATATCAACTTGAAAATGAGACGAGTTGGAATTTCAAACACCTCCAATCCCTTGGAGCAGCTATCTCAAACATCAGTTAAAAGCATATTGAATATTCCGCATCAGCAAATCACTACGTCTGCACTATGTGCTTTAACAATTTTGTATAGCATGAAGCGAGAGAGAGAGAGAGAGAGAAAGAGCGAGCGAGACGGACAGAGAGAGAGACAGAAATAGAGAGACGGAAAGAGAGAAAGACAGAAATAGAGAGAAGGAAGGAGAGAGAGACAAAAAAATAGATAAAAAATAGAAAGAGTGAGGGAGGGCCTGGATCTTTGCCAGAACACCACAGTTATAAATAATGAACTCTGGTGTAAAAGCTTCATAACACATCACTGTAGTATGTAATTTTGTGTGCAATCCTGACCAAATTCACATAGAAATGTACAGTTGAAGTCAGAAGTTTACATACACCTACAAATACATACAAATACATTTAAACTCAGTTTTTCACAATTCCTGACATTTAATCATAGTAAGAATTCCCTGTCTTAGATCAGTTAGAATTCCCTGTCTTAGGTCAGTTAGAATTCCCTGTCTTAGGTCAGTTAGAATTCCCTGTCTTAGGTCAGTTAGAATTCCCTGTCTTAGGTCAGTTAGAATTCCCTGTCTTAGGTCAGTTAGAATTCCCTGTCTTAGGTCAGTTAGAATTCCCTGTCTTAGGTCAGTTAGAATTCCCTGTCTTAGGTCAGTTAGAATTCCCTGTCTTAGGGCAGTTAGAATTCCCTGTCTTAGGTCAGTTAGAATTCCCTGTCTTAGGTCAGTTAGAATTCCCTGTCTTAGGTCAGTTAGAATTCCCTGTCTTAGGTCAGTTAGAATTCCCTGTCTTAGGTCAGTTAGAATTCCCTGTCTTATGGCAGTTAGAATTCCCTGTCTTAGGTCAGTTAGAATTCCCTGTCTTAGGTCAGTTAGAATTCCCTGTCTTAGGTCAGTTAGAATTCCCTGTCTTAGATCAGTTAGAATTCCCTGTCTTAGGTCAGTTAGAATTCCCTGTCTTAGGTCAGTTAGAATTCCCTGTCTTAGGTCAGTTAGAATTTCCTGTCTTAGGTCAGTTAGAATTGCCTGTCTTAGGTCAGTTAGAATTCCCTGTCTTAGGTCAGTTAGGATTCCCTGTCTTAGGTCATTTAGAATTCCCTGTCTTAGGTCAGTTAGAATTCCCTGTCTTAGGTCAGTTAGAATTCCCTGTCTTAGGTTAGTTAGAATTCCCTGTCTTAGGTCATTTAGAATTCCCTGTCTTAGGTCAGTTAGAATTCCCTGTTTTAGGTCAGTTAGGATCACCACTTTATTTTAAGAATGTGAAATGTCAGAATAATAGAGAGATTGATTCATTTCAGCTTTTATTTCTTTCATCACATTCCCAGTGGGTCAGAAGTTTACATACACTCAATTAGTATTTGGAAGCATTGCCTTAAACAATTTAAACTTGGGTCAAACATTTCGGGTAGCCTTCCACAAGATTCCCACAATAAGTTGGGTGAATTTAGGCCCATTCCTCCTGACAGAGCTGGTGTAACTGAGTCAGGTTTGTTGGCCTCCTTTCTCACACACGATTTTTCAGTTCTGCCCACAAATTTTCTATAGGATTGAGGTCAGGGCTTTGTGATGGCCACTCCAATATCTTGACCTTGTTGTCCTTAAGCCATTTTGCCACAACTTTGGAAGTATGCTTGGGGTCATTGTCCATTTGGAAGACCCATTGCGACCAAGCTTTAACTTCCTGACTGTCTTGAGATGTTGCTTCAATATATCCACATAATTTTCCTGCCTCATGATGCCATCTGTTTTGTGAAGTGCACCAGTCCCTCCTGCAGAAAAACACCCCCACAAAATGATGCTGCCACCCCCATTGCTTCATGGTTGGGATGGTGTTCTTCAGCTTGCAAGCTTCCCCCTTTTTCCTCCAAACATAACGATGGTCATTATGGCCAAACAGTTCTATTTTTGTTTCATCAGACCAGAGGACATATCTCCAAAAAATACGATCTTTGTCCCCATGTGCAGTTGCAAACCGAAGTCTGGCTTTTTTATGGCGGTTTTCGAGCAGTGGCTTCTTCCTTGCTGAGCGGCCTTTCAGTTTATGTCGATATAGGACTCGTTTTACTGTGGATATAGATACTTTTGTACCTGTTTCCTCCAGCATATTCACAAGGTCCTTTGCTGTTGTTCTGGAATTAATTTGCACTTTTCGCACCAAAGTACGTTCATCTCTAGAAAACACGTCTCCTTCCTGAGCGGCATGAAGTCTGCGTGGTCCCATGGTGTTTATACTGGCATACTATTGTTTGTACAGACGAACGTGGTACCTTCAGGCGTTTGGAAATTGCTCCCAAGGAGGAACCAGACTTGTGGAGGTCTACAATCAGGTCTTGGCTGATTTCTTTTGATTTTCCCATGATGTCAAGCAAAGAGGCTCTGAGTTTGAAGGTAGGCCTTGAAATACATCCACAGCTACACCTCCAATTGACTCAAATAATGTAAATTAGCCAGTCAGAAGCTTCTAAAGCCGTGACATAATTTTCGGGAATTCTCCAAGCAGTTTAAAGGCACAGTCGACTCAGTGTATGTAAACCCCTGACCCACTGGAATTGTGATACAGTGAATTATAAGTGAAATAATCAGTCTGTAAACAATTGTTGTAAAAATGACTTGTGTCATGCACAAAGTAGATGTCCTAACCGACTTGCCCAAACTATAGTTTGTTAACAAGAAATTTGTGGAGTGGTTGAAAAATGTGTGTATTTAAGTGTTTGTAAACTTCCTGTAAATTAAAGTTCTGTCATTCTCATTGAAAGCAAGTCTAAGAAGCATGTGATCAGTTCTATGTGTGCTATTTCCTTGCTTCCCGGTTTTACATTTGAGTTTTTTTGTTGATGGTCTCATCCAGAGCGACTTACAGTAGTGAGTGCATACATTTGAATTCATACGGGTCCCCCGTGGGAGTCAAACCCACATCCCTGGCATTGCAAGTGCCATGCTCTACCAGATGAGCCACACAGGTCTTCAGTTTTGTTTTTGCATCTTTTACTTTTGGTTTTGTGCACCAGCTTCAAACAGCTGAAAACACAGTATTTTTGGTTATGGAAAATATATTTTACTGTGATTTAGATGGTACAATGATTGTCTACACACTGTACTTGTTTTGCCACATAAACTGAAATTAGGCAAACTATTAGAATTTTAGCAACCAGTAATTGGCAGAGTAATTTCTGCATCATGCATCTTTAAGCCGTATCATATTGAGCCAATGGGTATTTCATGCATCTGCATTGCTTGCTGTTTGGGGTTTTAGGCTGGGTTTCTGTATAGCACTTTGTGACATCTGCTGATGTAAAAATGGCTTTATAAATTAATTTGATTGATTGCTATTCGCCCAAACCTTCCCAAACCTGGGAAGATAAATTCTGTCTGCCAATCAGATCTGAGGTACCGGCCTGACATATTATCTGTAAAATTGTTCTGTGAACAAACTCTCTTTAGATTGGAACTATTTGAAATGTATAAAGCTCAGAGAACCTTTTCCATCAGGAAGCTTGCGCCTAGGCTAGACAAGTTGAGCCCATCTCAAAAGGCAGGATTGTTATGTGTGACACACTCGGCCGACATTGTTGACATGAAAGTGAGTGTGTATGTGTCCGTGCGCGCACACACACAAACACACACACACCGTAATCAGAGCACTAACTTTTTGTCTAAACAAGCTGTTCCCGAAACTTTCCACACCCAGAGGAAATATGACAAACAAACTTTGTGGGACCTGCCAACAAAAGACAAAACATTCAATGAAACAATCTAACGCTGAACTGGCCACCTAAAGATTCAATAAACAATTGTCTGTGTGGTTTTCGCTGTGATCCCTTGTTCATACAGACCGTGACACAAATAATAAACGCATAACAAAATTAATAGAACTCTACCCAAATTGAATTTCTGAATGTGCCGGTTGCTGCGCTCCCATGCTGTGAAGAAGGGACAGAGTAAATATTTAGTTGAAGGAGAGAGGAGGCACTGGGCTGCGTCCGTGGGAGATGAATCTGTAGAGCAATTAAACCTCCTCCATGCATGTTCACTGGCCCTCGGGCACTCACTTTCTCTCCATCTCTCTCCCTCCCTCTCTTGCTGTCTTTCCCTCTGTATCTCTTCATCTCCCTCTATTCTCCCCCCTCTCTCTATCTCCCTTTCTTTTGCAGTTCTTCATTGTCTTGCTGATAATCCTGCTGGCAGAGCTGATACTACTCATCCTGTTCTTTGTGTATTCAGATAAGGTAAGGATACTTTAATGTCCCCAAGGTTAACAGTGTTTGACTATGATACATTATAAGATACTCCAGAAAACCCTTACAGTTGCCCAAGAGTACTTCTCAGTGACCATGAAAAAGAGCGCCACCAAGTGGTGGTCTTTGAAATAGGTACAACTGTCCCAGAGTCCTGGCAAGAGGACTGATAATGACCAGCAGGAGACAGGGTTACAATCAGGGTTGTGGAGTAACGGATTACAAAAAACGGTAACTGTAATCCGTTACGTTACCAGTAAAAAATATTGTAATCAGATTACAGATTTTTGAAAAACTAGATGATTACTTTTAAATTCAGAAAGGATGTTTGCGAAAAACATCTTTGACACTTCTCTGTTTTCTCAATGACATTCAAATCAGCATTGAAAAAAGGCACAAGTTTAAATTTGTTCCACCTGAGCGAGTCTGACCACAAGTCAGAGACCACTATGATGACACACCAAATATGTTTGATGGATCGCGGGAAAACAGACGGAATAGGCTTTTGTAGGCTATAGTCCAATGTCTTCCAATGGTCCGACTGCTGTCGGCACCCAAAGATTATCCAAAAGTGGGGTTTCTAATTCATGCTGATAAAAAAATAAATATGTAGGCCTAATGGACACATGCTCAAACTCACACACTTTTGATAGACTTAAGAGGAAATCTGTAGTTGCTACATACATTTTTGGACAGTACCAGTCAAAAGCACCCCCACACAATCACACCACCTCCTCCATGCTTCCCGGTGGGAACCACACATGCGGAGATCATCTGTTCACCTACTCTGCATCACAAAGACACGGTGGTTGGAACCAAAAATCTAAAATGTGGACTCATCAGACCAAAGGACAGATTTGCACCGGTCTAATGTCCATTGCTGGTGTTTCTTGGTCCAAGAAAGTCTCTTCTTCTTATTGGTGTCCTTTAGTAGTGGTTTCTTTGCGGCAATTTGATTATGAAGGCCTGATTCATGCAGACTCTTCTGAAAAGTTGATGTTGAGATGTGTCTGTTACTTGTTACTCTGTGATGCATTTATTTGGGCTGAAATTTCTGAGGCTGGTAACTCTAATGACCTTATCCTCTGCAGCAGAGGTATCTCTGGGTCTTCCTTTCCTGTGGCGGGCCTCATAATCATAGCGCTTGATGGGTTTTGCGTCTGCATTTGAATGTCTTGAAAATGTATGCATTGATTGACCTTCATGACTTTAAGTAATGATGGACTGTTGTTTCTCTTCGCTTTTTTGAGCTGTTCTTGCCACAATATGAACTTGGTCTTTTACCAAATAGGTTATTCCACAAATTAACTTTTAACAAGGCACACATGTTAATTGAAATGCATTCCAGGTGACTACCTCCTGAAGCTGGTTGAGAGAATGCCAAGAGTGTGAAAAGCTGTCATCAAGGCAAAGGGTGGCTACTTTGAAGAATCTCAAATATAAAATATATTTTGATTTGTTTAACACTTTTTTGGTTACTACATGATTCCATATGTGTTATTTCATAGTTTTGATGTCGTCTCTATTATTCTGCAATGTAGAAAATTGTCAAAAATAAAGAAAAACCCTTGAATGAGTACTTTGACTGGTACTGTATATCAACTGAACCGTAACCAGTTACTAGAACACTTGCTTGGTCAAAGACTCACTAACACCAGTCAGGGACTCCAGAAGAAGGATTGTTCATGTTGCACGGGTCCAGAAGTGAGTTGAGGTGGAGGACAGGACTTTATAAAGGTTGTCTCAATCTGCCCTCCTGGAGACAACAAAAGAGTTCAGGGCCAGACTGGTGTCTCCAACCCCAAGATATACCACTGATTGGCTGACCGGGTCAGCTGACTCTGGTCCATGACAACCCGGTCCCTAAGACATAGGTGTGAAGTGGCCTTCTGCAGCAGGAAAATAGCTTCAGGCTGAGGTCGGGGGTTGGTAACCTACCCCAGCTGTACGAAGTCACAATGTTTGTCATCAGAATTGGGAGAATCCATGCCAGCGTAGCCCCCCCCCAAAAAAAATTGTATCTCAGATTGTTCTGGCACTTCTCACAGAGAAACGTAATTGTGAGGAAGGATGATTGACCGCTTTTTACATTTGTTTGACTTTTTTTGAAAATCATGATGAAAGTGGCCATTTTAGGCCCTTTTTAAACCTACAGTATACATGCCTCCAGTAAGACCCTATGATCTGTGAACCATACATGATACAAATCTAATCTAATTCTACTTCTCACATGCGGCAAGTACAACAGGTATTTAACCAACAATGCAGTTAAGAAAAATAAGTGTAAAAAACAGATAAGTAGAGGCACACCAGCGCACCAGCGACTCCTGTGGCGTGCCGGGCGCAGCGGATAAGGGCGCTGTACTGCAGCGCCAGCTGTGCTACCAGAGACGCCCAGGCTCTGTCGTAACCTGCCGCGACCGGGAGGTCCGTGGGGCGACGCACAATTGGCCTATCGTCATCCAGGTTTGGCCGGTAGGGATATCCTTGTCTCATCGCGCACTGCAGCCATCTCCTCCGGCACCATTCTAATAATACAAACAACATATTGATGTCATTATATTCCTTATAGTATGTTGTTCTAAAATATGAAGTATGTCTTCATTTTGAATTAAAAAATGTCTGATTTAATTTATTCAATATTACAAATATTAATATCTGAAAAGTTGCCTTTTTGACTTTGCTTAAGACATTGTTTGTAACAATATACTCTTCAAGTACAGCAAATTTCCAGTGTGGGCTCTGCTAATTCTGAAGGTAGGTGCATTTTACGAGCACCACCAACACAGTGAATGGGAAAATGGTTTCAAAGCGTACTCCCTCTTCTGGTGATTTGCTGAATGTGCAAATTTGACGTGTTTGAAGAGTATATTGTTACAAACAAATGAAATAGGGTACTTTTGAGATAGTAATATTTATATTTATTATGTTGAATAAATTAATTTGAAAAATAGTGTTTCAGAATCTAATGACACCAATATGTTGTCTGTATCATATATGGTTCTCAGATCAGGGTCTTACTGCAGGCATGTATAGATCTAAAAAGGGCCTAAAATGGCCACTTTCATCATGAATTTCCCCAAAATGGTTTGTGATACAAATTGTATAAGCATGTCAAATGTCCTTCCTCCCAATGAAGTTACAATGTGACAATTGACAGAACATTTTCGGCCAACTCTGGCGTGGAATCTCCCAATTCACTTAACATCTACTTTCCTTTAATTACTTATCATGTATTAGGCCTCACATGAACCGACATGAAACCTGCAGACATACTGCATATTTGCACACACCCCAAGACACAAATGGTGTCATGTACATAAGCACGGCCCAGTTGTTCTATGCTGAGTGTCCTCAGTCTCCCCTTTCAAAGACACTTGTCTCACAGCGAGAGTTTAAGCGTCTTCACCCCTCAGAGGTGACCCCCAGGGTTAAAAAGATCACAGGTCAGCCCGCACAATGCAGTCTAACCCCTGGCCAGTTGGCTCGGTGTAATTGCTCCTGAGCTCTGTTTTAGCCCCACTCTCTTATTTCCTCCACCTAAATCTTTAGATCAGCATTTCCCATGACCCCTAGAGCCTGGGATGTTGCTATGTGCTGCTATGTATGGCCAAGGGTCTGAGAATCTGAGAACACTGGATAGCATGTAAAGCTCATGAGATTATTGACCGCCATGGGTGAAGTCTTAAAATCAACCTATAAATGTTCACAGATAGATGACGCACCCAAATATTTCAAATCAAAGTTTATTTGTCACGTACATAGATTTGCAGGAGTTATAGCAGGTGCAGTGAAATGCTTATGTTACTAACTCCAACCGTGCAATAGAATGTCACGTAAATACAATGCAAATACACACAAAAAAGAAATCAAAACAATAAACCAAGAAATGACAGAAAGAAAATGGTATGTACAGTAGTAGTTAAATTAAGACGAGCTATGTCGAGAATACAGTATATACTGTACATGCACACTGAGTCAACAACAGTATATAACAGAATAAACATACATTTTGTGTAGGTCAAATGGACCAGCAATGAAATTGTGAAAGTATCCTCTTTTGTCCAAGGGCATTGTATGACATTTTTAAAAATGAGTCAGGGAAAAATCTTTCTTTATATATTCCAAGTCGTTTCCCTCCGGGACATAAGTTAATTCTCTTTGTTCTGAGGTTATTGCTCAAATTCAGCTTCTCCAACAGATAAAGGAATGACTTTAGCAGTTAGCACCCAATCCATTCAGAGATTTGAATCTATCCCTGTCTCCCAGGAAGGCAGGCGGGCAGGCACACACTATCAGGAGTCAATATGTCTGCCGTAGCCTTATTTCCAGATATCACCAGCTTAACATCATAAACCCAATACGAGAGCCTTTCCAAAGGATCTTATAGGAGAGTACTTGACAGCAGTACAGCAGTCTCAGATCACCTGTGAAGGTGTGGGGTGATCGGCAGTCAGAGAAGCCTGGGCTCGTGTCCACTCAGAGTAGAAGTGCTGATCTAGGATCAGTTTTGCCTTTTAGATTATTATTATTTATATTATTTATTATATTTTTAAACCTTATTTTACCAGGTATAAATAGACAGGGGGACTTGGGACTGCTGATTATAGGATCAGTACCACTCTGTCAATGTAATCTTGTTCATTAAGATCTAAAAGGCAAAGACACTCCTACTTCACCCCGCTACCATCCAGAAGGCAAAGTCAGTACAGGTGCATCGAAGCCATCGGGTACAGGTGCATTAAATAGTCATCACTCGCCGGCTACCACCCGGTTACTCAACCCTGCACCTTAGAGGCTGCTGTCCTATATACATAGACATGGATTCACTGGTCACTTTAATAATGGAACACTAGTCACTGTATTAATGTTTACATACTGCTTTATTCATTTCATATGTAAACACAGCAAAAAAAGAAACATCCTCTCAGTGTCAACTGTGTTTATTTTCAGAAAATTAACGTCTAAATATTTGTGTGAAAATAACAAGATTCAACAACTGAGACATAAACTGAACAAGTTCCACAGACATATGACTAACAGAAATGGAATAGTGTGTCCCTGAACAAAAAGGGGGTCAAATCAAAAGTAACAGTTAGTATCTGGTGTGGCCACCAGCTGCATTAAGTACTGCAGTGCATCTCCTCATGGACTGCACCTGATTTGCCAGTTCTTTCTGTGAGATGATACCCCACTCTTCCACCAAGGCATATGCAAGTTCCTGGACATTTCTGGGAGGAATGGCCCTAGCTCTCACCCTCATTCCATCGGCGATAAACGCGAATCCGACCATCACCCCTGGTGAGACAAAACCGCAACTCGTCAGTGAAGAGCACTTTTTGCCAGTCCTGTCTGGTCCAGTGACTATGAGTTTGTGCCCATTGCCGGTGATGTCTGGTGAAGACCTGCTTTACAACAGGCCTACAAGCCCTCAGTCCAGCCTCTATCAGCCTATTGCAGACAGTCTGAGCACTGATGGAGGGATTGTGCGTTCCTTGTGTAACGCGGGCATTTGTTGTTGCCATCCTGTACCTGTCCCACAGGTCAAATCAAATCAAAGTTTATTTGTCACGTGCGCCGAATACAACAGGTGTAGACCTTACAGTGAAATGCTTACTTACAGACTCTAACCAATAGTGCAAAAAAAGGTATTAGGTGAACAATAGGTAAGTAAAGAAATAAAACATGTCGCGAGGCTACATACAGACACTGGTTAGTCAGGCTGATTGAGGTAGTATGTACATGCATGTATAGTTAAAGTGACTATGAATATAAGATAAACAGAGAGTAGCAGCAGCGTAAAAGAGGGGTTGGGGGGCACACAGTGCAAACAGTCCGGGTAGCCATTTGATTACCTGTTCAGGAGTCTTATGGCTTAAGGGTAAAAACTGTTGAGAAGCCTTTTTGTCCTAGACTTGGCATTCCGGTACCGCTTGCCATGTGGTAGTAGAGAGAACAGTCTATGACTGGGGTGGATGAGGTCTTTGACCATTTTAGGGCCTTTCCCTGACACCGCCAGGTAGAAGTCCGGGATGGCAGGCAGCTTTGCCCCAGTGATGTACTGGGCCGTATGCACTACCCTCTGTAGTGCCTTGCGGTCAGAGGCCGAGCAATTGCCATACGAGGCAGTGATGCACCCACTTTCGATTTTGCAGCTGTAGAACCTTTTGAGGATCTCAGGACCCATGCCAAATATTTTTAGTTTCCTGAGAGGGAATAGGCTTTGTCGTGCCCTCTTCACGTCTGTCTTGGTGTGTTTGGACCATTCTAGTTTGTTGATGTGGACACCAAGGAACTTGAAGCTATCAACCCGCTCCACTACAGCCCCGTAAATGAGAATGGGGGCATGCTTGGTCCTCATTTTCCTGTAGTCCACAATCATCTCCTTAGTCTTGGTCACGTTGAGGTATAGGGTGTTATTCTGGCACCACCCGGCCATGTCTCTGACTTCCTCCCTATAGGCTGTGATCAGGCCTAACACTGTTGTCTCGTCTGCAAATGTAATGATGGTGTCGGAGTCGTGCCTGGCCATGCAGTCGTGGGTGAACAAAGAGTCACTGGTGATTCCTGCTTTAATTTTTGCTTGTAAGCAGGAATCAGGTGGTCGGATATACCAAATGGAGGGTGAGGGAGAGCTTTGTACGCATCTCTGTGTGTGGAGTACAGGTGATCTAGATTTTTTTCCCCTCTGGTTCCCCTCACATTTAACATGTTAATGGAAATTTGGTAGAACTGATTTAAGATTCCCTGCAATAAAGTCTCCGGCCACTAGGAGTGCCGCCTCTGGGTGAGCGGTTTCCTGTTTGCTTATTTCCTTATACAGCTGACTGAGTGCAGTCTTAGTGCCAGCATCTGTCTGTGGTGGTAAATAAACAGCCACGCAAAGTATAGCTGAAAACTCTCTTGGCAAGCAGTGTGGCCTGCAATTTATCCCAATATACACTACTTCAGGTGAGCAAAATCTAGAGACTTCCTTAGATGTGATATTCGGATGTACCGATCCTGTGCAGGTGTTGTTACACGTGGTCTGCCACTACGAGGATGATCAGCTGTCCGTCCTGTCTCCCTGTAGCGCTGTCTTAGGCGTATCACAGTACGGATATTGCAATTTATTGTCCTGGCCACATCTGCAGTCCTCATGCCTCCTTGCAGCATGCCTATGGCACATTCACGCAGATGAGCAGGGACTGTGGCTATCTTTCTTTTGGTGTTTTTCAGAGTCAGTGGAAAGGCCTCTTTAGTGTCCTAAGTTTTTATAACTGTGACCTTAATTGCCTACCGTCTGTAAGCTTTTAGTGTCTTATCGACCGTTCCACAGGTGCATGTTCATTAATTGCATTTCACTACACCCGCAATAACATCTGCTAAATATGTGTATGTGACAAATACAATTTGATTTGATTAGACTCTGAAAGGCTTTATGAATACAGGCCCTGATCCTAGATCAGCTCTGCTACTTGGAGTGGCTTCATAAATATGGACCCTGACATTTTGTGCTGTAAGACCGACTTTAGGCTTTACTGTAAGAGTTGTCTCAAGTTAGTTGTATTCAAATCCAGTCAATAGCTACAGTGCTTTCTGAGCCCTCTGTCTCCTGTGTGTATCTCAAAATCAAATCAAATGTAATTTTATTGGTCACATACACATGGTTAGCAGATGTTAATGCGAGTGTAGCGAAATGCTTTGTGCTTCTAGTTCCGACAGTGCAGTAATATCTAATAAGTAATCTAACAATTCCCCAACAACTACCTAATACACACAAATCTAAAGGGGTGAATGAGAATATGTACATATAACTATGGATGAGCGATGTCCGAGCGGTATAGGCAAGGTGCAGTAGATGCTATAAAATACAGTATATACATGTGATATGAGTAATGTAAGATATGTAAACATAATTAGTGGCATTATTTAAAGTGGCATCATTTAAAGTGACTAGTGATCCATTTATTAAAGTGGCCAGTAATTGGGTCTCAATGTAGGCAGCAGCCCCTCTGAGTTAGTGATTGCTGTTTAGCAGTCTGATGGCCTTGAGATAGTAGCTGTTTTTCAGCCTCTCGGTCCCAGCTTTTATGCACCTGTACTGACCTTGCCTTCTGGATGGTAGCGGTGTAAACAGGCAGTGGTTTGAACAGGATGGTAGCGGTGTGAACTCCACTTGCACATTAAGGTTAGATGAAGGGACGATAACGCGGATGGCCTGAAATGTATCTTCTTTTGTTGGTCTCTAAGTGTCATTCAAATGTAAAGCTGTTACTGCAAATTGTGTGTTATTGAATGTGGCATGTCTTGCTTTTCTTAGTTCAGGAACTCCGTATCAGGTCAGGAATAGTTCAGCACAGGATTATTCAGACTGTGTTCAGACTGTGACATTACATGAGGCTACTGGATATGAGAATGGTGAGGAGAGAGTATGGAGCGATTTGTAGGCCCTGAACATAATTGGTTTTGTTTTTTAATTTTCTTTCTCATTCTCTCTCTTTTGCTTTCTCTCTATCGCTCTCGTTATTTATTTGTTTATTTTTTCTCTCTCTCTATATATATATATTTATATCTCGTGTTAGACTCTCCCCCATCCTCGAGCTCTACGATCAGAAGTATGGCTAGTTTACCAAGGCTATTTGATATGGAAATCACAAGGCATGAGTATGCTCTGGTGTTTGTGATACCACATGATGGGGAGGTGCTACCATCTTGGGATATGTCAGTTCACTGGAATATGGGAGTATCTTCCTAGCCTGGAATCTAGTTGATATGCTTAATTTCATCATTGAAACATGGCATATCAGTTTTTAATTCCAGGCTAGTATCTTCCCCTTCTCCCACGGTGGCTCTGCAATGGGAGTCTTGCCTCCAGGTATGGCAGAGACTCAGGTACGTCTCTTTCTTTCCTCTTTTTTCAAAATAAGCAAACACAGGCTTCATCTCTGATGAAAGCCCTCCAGTATACTACTACTGGCCCTGCAGTGACCCACTATCTGACTACAGCAGATGGCAAGGCCAGACAAAAAATGACTATCATCTGTCTTCAGCGCCGTGGCCTCATTCTGGGTCAGCTACCCTATGCTAACGTTAATGACTCCAGGCACACAAGCCATAGACTGTGATACAAGACTGCTAAATAGCTAATCAAATGGCTACCAGGACTAAACGGAAATTGACCCTTTTTGCACTAACACACTTGCACTGACTCTATGCACACACGCTGGACTCTACCAACATACACACACACACACATATATATATACTACATATATATATATATATATATATATATATTTTATATATTTATATATTTATATATATATATTTATATATATATTTATATATTTATATATATATATATATATATATATATATATATATATACACACAGTGGGGCAAAAAACGTATTTAGTCAGCCACCAATTGTGCAGGTTCTCTCACTTAAAAAGAGGAGAGAGGCCTGTAATCTTTGGAGGGAGTTGAAAGTCTGTGTTGCCCAGCAACAGCCCCAAAACATCACTGCTCTAGAGGAGATCTGCATGGAGGAATGGGCCAAAATACCAGCAACAGTGTGTGAAAACCTTGTGAAGACTTACAGAAAACGTTTGACCTCTGTCATTGCCAACAAAGGGTATATAACAAAGTATTGAGATAAACTTTTGTTATCGACCAAATACTTATTTTCCACCATAATTTGCAAATAAATTCATAAAAAATCCTACAATGTGATTTTTTTTTCTCATTTTGTCTGTCATAGTTGAAGTGTACCTATGGTGAAAATTACAGGCCTCTCTCATCTTTTTAAGTTGGAGAACTTGCACAATTGGTGGCTGACAGAATACTTTTTTGCCCCACTATCTTTATATATATATATATATACATACAGTGCCTTGCGAAAGTATTCGGCCCCCCTGAACTTTGCGACCTTTTGCCACATTTCAGGCTTCAAACATAAAGATATAAAACTGTATTTTTTTGTGAAGAATCAACAACAAGTGGGACACAATCATGAAGTGGAACGACATTTATTGGATATTTCAAACTTTTTTAACAAATCAAAAACTGAAAAATTGGGCGTGCAAAATTATTCAGCCCCCTTAAGTTAATACTTTGTAGCGCCACCTTTTGCTGCGATTACAGCTGTAAGTCGCTTGGGGTATGTCTCTATCAGTTTTGCACATCGAGAGACTGACATTTTTTCCCATTCCTCCTTGCAAAACAGCTCGAGCTCAGTGAGGTTGGATGGAGAGCATTTGTGAACAGCAGTTTTCAGTACTTTCCACAGATTCTCGATTGGATTCAGGTCTGGACTTTGACTTGGCCATTCTAACACCTGGATATGTTTATTTTTGAACCATTCCATTGTAGATTTTGCTTTATGTTTTGGATCATTGTCTTGTTGGAAGACAAATCTCCGTCCCAGTCTCAAGTCTTTTGCAGACTCCATCAGGTTTTCTTCCAGAATGGTCCTGTATTTGGCTCCATCCATCTTCCCATCAATTTTAACCATCTTCCCTGTCCCTGCTGAAGAAAAGCAGGCCCAAACCATGATGCTGCCACCACTATGTTTGACAGTGGGGATGGTGTGTTCAGGGTGATGAGCTGTGTTGCTTTTACGCCAAACATAACGTTTTGCATTGTTGCCAAAAAGTTCAATTTTGGTTTCATCTGACCACATGTTTGGTGTGTCTCCCAGGTGTCTCCCAGGTGGCTTGTGGCAAACTTTAAACAACACTTTTTATGGATATCTTTAAGAAATGGCTTTCTTCTTGCCACTCTTCCATAAAGGCCAGATTTGTGCAATATACGACTGATTGTTGTCCTATGGACAGAGTCTCCCACCTCAGCTGTAGATCTCTGCAGTTCATCCAGAGTGATCATGGGCCTCTTGGCTGCATCTCTGATCAGTCTTCTCCTTGTATGAGCTGAAAGTTTAGAGGGACGGCCAGGTCTTGGTAGATTTGCAGTGGTCTGATACTCCTTCCATTTCAATATTATCGCTTGCACAGTGCTCCTTGGGATGTTTAAAGCTTGGGAAATCTTTTTGTATCCAAATCCGGCTTTAAACTTCTTCACAACAGTATCTCGGACCTGCCTGGTGTGTTCCTTGTTCTTCATGATGCTCTCTGCGCTTTTGACGGACCTCTGAGACTATCACAGTGCAGTTGCATTTATACGGAGACTTGATTACACACAGGTGGATTGTATTTATCATCATTAGTCATTTAGGTCAACATTGGATCATTCAGAGATCCTCACTGAACTTCTGGAGAGAGTTTGCTGCACTGAAAGTAAAGGGGCTGAATAATTTTGCACGCCCAATTTTTCAGTTTTTGATTTGTTAAAAAAGTTTGAAATATCCAATAAATGTCGTTCCACAGCATGAATGTGTCCGACTTGTTGTTGATTCATCACAAAAAAAATACAGTTTTATATCTTTATGTTTGAAGCCTGAAATGTGGCAAAAGGTCGCAAAGTTCAAGGGGGCCGAATACTTTCGCAAGGCACTGTATATATATATATATATATATATATATATATATATATATATATATATATATATATATATATATATATATATATATATATATATATATATATATATATATAAATATATATATATTATAATTCACCTTTTATTTAACCAGGTAGGCCAGTTGAGAACAAGTTCTCGTTTACAACTGCGACCTGGCCAAGATAAAGCAAAGCATTCTGACAAAAACAACAACACAGAGTTACACATTAAACAAACGTACATTCAATATTACAATAGAAAAATATATGTACAGTGTGTGCAAATGTAGAAGAGTAGAGAGGTAAGTCAATACATAGGCCATAGAGGCGAAATATTTACAATTTAGCATTAACACTGGAGTGATAGATGTGCAGATGATGATGTGCAAGTAGAGATACTTGTGTGCAAATGAGCAAGAGTATAAGTAACAATATGGGGATGAGGGAGTTGGGTGTGCTATTTACAGATTGGCCAAGTACAGGTACAGTGATCGGTAAGCTGCTCTGACAGCTGATGCTTGAGAGAGATATGACTCCGGCCAAAGGAAATGTTGGCTTTGGGGATGACCAGAAAAATATACCTGCTGGAGCGTGTGCTACGGGTGGGTGTTGCTATGGTGACCAGTGAACTGAGATAAGGCGGGGCTTTACCTAGCAACGACTTATAGATGACCTGGAGCCAGGAGGGTTTGGGGACAAATATGCAGTGAGAGCCAGGAAACGAGAGCATACAGGTCGCAGTGGTGGGTAGTGTATGGGGTTTGGTGACAAAATGGATGGCACTGTGATAGACTACATCCAGTTTGCTGAGTAGAGTGTTGGAGGCTATTTTGTAAATGACGTCGCCAAAGTCAAGGATCGGTAGGATAGTCAGTTTTATGAGGGTATGTTTGGCAGCATGAGTGACGGATGCTTTGTTGCGAAATAGGAAGCTGATTCTAGATTTAATTTTGGATTGGAGATGCTTGATGTGAGTCTGGAAGGAGAGTTTATAGTCTAACCAGACACCTAGGTATTTTTAGTTGTCCACATATTCTAAGTCAGAACCATCCAGAGTAGTGATGCTAGTCTGGCGGGAGGGTGCGGGAAGCAATAGGTTGAAAAGCATGCACTTAGTTTTACTAGCATTTAAAAGCAGTTGGAGGACACGGAACGAGTGTTGTATGGCATTGAAGTTCGTTTGAAGGTTTGTTAACACAAAGAAAGGCCAGATGTATACAGAATGGTGTCGTCTGCGTAGAGGTGGATCAGAGAATCACCAGCAGCAAGAACGACATCATTGATATATACAGAGAAAAGAGTCGGCCTGAGAATTGAACCTCTGTGGCACCCCCATAGAGACTGCCAGAGGTCCGGACAACAGGCCCTCTGATTTGACACACTGAAATTTGTCTGAGAAGTGGTTGGTGAACCAGGCGAGGCAGTCATTTGAGAAGCCAAGGCTAGTGAGTCTGCCGATAAGAATGTGGTGATTGCCAGAGTCAAAAGCCTTGGCCAGGTCGATGAAGACGGCTGCACAGTACTGTCTTTTATCGATGGCGGTTATGATGTCGTTTAGGACCTTGAGTGTGGCTGAGGTGCACCCATGACCAGCTCGGAAACCAGATTGCATAGCGGAGAAGGTACGGTGAGATTCGAAATGGTCGGTGATCTGTTTGTTAACTTGGCTTTCGAAGACCTTAGAAAGGCAGGGTAGGATAGATATGGGTCTATAACAGTTTGAGTGTGGGGATGACTACGGCAGCTTTCCAATTTTTGGGGATCTCAAAGAATACGAATGAGAGGTTGAACAGGCTAGTAATAGGGGTTGCAACAATTTTGGCGGTTAATTACAGAAAGATAGGGTCCAGATTGTCTAGCCTAGCTGATTTGTAGGGATCCAGATTTTGCAGCTCTTTCAGAACATCAGCTATCTGGATTTGTGTGAAGGAGAAGCGGGGGGGGGGGGGGGGGCTTGGGCAAGTTGCTGCAGGGGGTGCTGAGATGTTGGCTCGGGTAGGGATAGCCAGGTGGAAAGCATGGCGAGCCGTAGAAAAATGCTTATTGAAATGATTGATTATCGTAGGTTTATCGGTGGTGAAAGTGTTTCCTAGCCTCAGTGCAGTGGGCAGCTGGAGGAGGTGCTCTTATTCTCCATGGTCTTTACAGTGTCCCAAAACTTTTGGAATTAGTGCTACAGGATGCAAATTTCTGTTTCAAAAAGCTGACCTTAGCTTTCCTAACTGACTGAGTATATTGGTTCCTGTTCATCTAATACAGTACGCCACAGGAGGGCAGTCAAGTCTGGGGTGAACCAAGGGCTATATCTGTTCTTAGTTCAACATTTTTGAATTGGGCATGCTTATTTAAGATGGTGAGGAAAGCACTTTAAAAAAATGTAGCCCCTTTTTCTCCCCAATTTCATGGTATCCAATTGCTAGTAGTTACTATCTTGTCTCATCGCTACAACTCCCGTACGGCCTCGGGACAGACGATGGTCCAAAGTCATGCGTCCTCCGAAACACAACCCAAATAAGCCGCACTGCTATTTAACACAGCTCGCATCCAACCCAGAGTCTCTGGTAGCACAGCGATGCAGTGCAGTGCCCTAGACCACTGCGCCACCAGGGAGGCCCTAGGAAAGCACTTTTAAAGAGCAACCAGGCATCCTCTACTGACGGGATGAGGTCAATATCCTTCCAGGATACCCTGGCCAGGTCAATTAGAAAGGCCTGCTCGCTGAAGTGTTTTAGGGAGTGTTTGACAGTGATGAGGGTTGGTCGTTTGACCGCGGACCCATTACGCATGCAGGCAATGAGTCAGTGATCGCTGAGATCCTGGTTGAAGACAGCAGAGGTCTATTTAGAGGGCAGGTTGGTCAGGATGATATCTAAGAGGGTGCCCATGGTTATAGATTTAGGGTTGTACCTGGTAGGTTCCTTGATAATTTGTGTGAGATTGAGGGCATCTGGCTTAGATTGTAGGACGTCCGGGGTGTTAAGCATGTCCGTGTTTAGGTCACCTAACAGTATGAACTCTGAAGATAGATGGGGGGCAATCGATTCGCATATGGTGTCCAGGGCACAGTTGGGGGCTAAAGGGGGTCTATAACAAGCTGCAACTGTGAGGGACTTGTTTCTGGAAAGGTGGATTTTTAAAAGTAGAAGCTCAAATTGTTTGGGCACAGACCTGGGTAATATGATAGAACTCTGCAGGCTATCTCTGCAGCAGATTGCAACTCCATCCCCTTTGGCAGTTCTATCTTGTCGGAAAATGTTATAGTTAGGGATGGAAATTTCAGGATTTTTGGTGGCCTTCCTAAGCCAGGATTCAGACACGGCTAGGACATCCGAGTTGGCGGAGGAACATGCGAACACATGCATACCAGGGATACAACAGTAAAGTGGGCCCACCATTCGGTATGTATCACGGTTTGTGGGCCACGGTAACGGTACGATTTCTGTATCTTTATATTTAAGTTTGCACTTGTATGACTCTCATACAGGGGACGAGTTTGCAACACGTAGCTCTTCATCTCCCAAACCAGTACATAGTGAACCATTACAGTGAGGTAGCTTCCAGTACATAGTGAACCATCACAGTGAGGTAGCTTTCAGTACATAGTGAACCATCACAGTGAGGTAGCTTCCAGTACATAGTGAACCATCACAGAGAGGTAGCTTTGAGATGCTCTGGATGTCCAACTATCAGTGGAGAGAGCTAGATAGGTTGTATGTGTCAATTTATTTTCAATTTCTCTCTGTGATGTTTCATAGAGTTTGGGAATTACTTTTCCGCTGAAATGTGTGCGGGAGGGGACATTGTAACACGGTTACATGTTTTTCATCAGGTGACGAAATCCTGAGTCAGTAACCACCGAATGGGGCTGCAAATGTTTGGCTATGAATACTCCCACTGCTTTCGTTATTTCTTTGTTTTTCTGAATTTGTTGCAAATTGTCGTTGGAAGACAACGGCGAGAGATTGTTGTGTTTTGGCTAACGAGTGGACTCTCCTTGCTCCAGCTGCAAGGGATACATTGCTGTGGAGTAAAGTTTGTCAGCCCTCAGGAGCCCCCTAACGGCCTGGGGCCCCAAGCAGTTGCCTGCCTTGCCTGTTCACAATCTGGGCGTTTGGTTCTGTGGATCTGAATGTACAACTTGTGTGTAGTCTGCAGCACAATAAGCAAGTTTAGGAAATTATAGGAAAAGTACAGGCATATCGTAATTCTGCGGTTCACGGGTGCGTATTGAACCGTAGGGGGCATACCGAAAGGTTTGACAACATACTGTTGCATCCCTAATGCATACTGATGCTACACACACACACCACACACACACACACACACACACACACACACACACACACACACACACACACACACACACTCTTTCACACTCACTACATATGCTGCTGTTACTGTCTGTTATATTTCCTGTTTCCTAATCACTTTACCCTTACCAATATGTACATAGCTACCTCAATTACCAGTACCCCTGCACATGGATTCAGCACTGTTACTCCCTGTATATAGCCATGTTATTTTTTACTCCTTATTGTTATGCATTATTCATTCCTCGTGTCGCTATTTCTGTTTTATTCTACTTGTATCTTGAACTCTGCATGGTTGGAAAACGACCTGTAAATAAGCATTTCATTTCACTGTCTACAGCTGTTGTTTATGAAGCATGAGAATCAGGGAGGACGGGGCGATGTCCGGGCCCTAGAGGGTTTCAGGAGGTTTTGCTGCTCCTTCTTGCCCCTGCTAGAAGACCGCAACAGCATTTTAGTGTGTATGGGGTTGTGAGCCCCTCTGGCATCTCACAGTGCTGGACAAATGGGGAGAATTAAAGTAGTACTGTACTATAAATCCCCACCCATACCTTATTTATCCACCATCCACCATTCAATTACACTCTCTTGCCCTGTCTATCGGTCCACAGCCAGGACCCCCTGCAGTCAGCACTGACCTTAATCACTCTACAGTCTATAGAGGGAGATTAGAGTAGCTCTATTAATGAACTTATGTTGTTGGGCTCTTTTGGCTTCTTGGCTTTGCCCTGCTGTTTTTGTTGTTGTTTCTCTCTGTTAGAGGGACAGTGAACAAGCCGTTAGTGGTCAGAGGAGGAGATCTGTGTATGTGAACTGTTGAGGGAGGGGCATAGATACATACGGCGGGGCTCTGGGACCAGTTCCAAACCATGTGACAGACATGGGATGACCCCCAGAGTATCTTACTGTATGTGAGGACTGGCGAGGGACACTGGGTGGGGCACTGGGACAGGTTCCAAACATACAGTAGAACCCAATCTGGCTAAGTCTCTCATATACGTGAGCACTAGCAAGGGACACTGGGTGGGGTGCTCTGTCCCATTCCAAACCATGTGACTGATACCATGTGGTACCCAGCCTGGCTGAGTGTTGTTGTGCCAGCTCTTAGCATGGACACCTGTGTGTGTCTGTCTGTATCGTAGAGTGTCCCAGGTGGTGTGGCTGGGTCTCAATAGCAGACCTTGGTTCAAATACTATTTGAAATCATTTCAAATACTTTTGCTGGGCTTGATTGAACTTGCCTGTCTCAATGGAACCAATAGAATATTAGCAAAAGTGCAAAACCTGACCATCTGGCAATTAAATGGCAGGCTAGAGCAAACGGTAAAATGATTTGAACGATTGTGAGTAGTATCTGAACCCAGGTGTGCTCAGTAGCAGCCCTGGCCAGGTAGCGGAATGTTCAGTGAACTGTGGATAGAACAAATCCAACGGGAGCAGGTCAGGAGGATTACGCTAGGATTTGACCGTGGGGATGTCTAAGAAATATTTTCTCTTTGATCAACAATATAGTTCTCCCTCAGTGAGCATTAAGGCACCACAATGTAAGCTGTACGATGTGTGGTGAGTCACACAGCCTTTAGTGGTTTTCTTACCTATTTTTACCTGAATGTAACCCTTATTTGTCCAGGTTCGCCAACTATGTCATCTAATTCTCATTTTCAATTCCAATCAATTTCTGACCTTGAAACGTCAACACGATAAACAGTGGTAGCAGAGGTGATGTGTGTGGGAGCTGTCACCTCTGCTATCTTTTCTACAAAGTAGTAATCGCTGGAGCTGTAATTCCCTGCACCACAAATAAGAAAATAATAGCATGTAAACATGTCACTTCTGAAAGTGAACAAAACAATGGACAATGTACTCAAAATGTTTTTGTATATTTTCAAACGGGATATTTTACTTAAAAAAGCTTTGATACTAAAAAGCTATTCTCTTTACATTCACCTGGCCAAGTGACCCAAGCCCCAGAGAGAGAAAGAAATTGTCTTCCATGACAGAGGAAAATCATGGTCCGTGTCCAAATGCCTGTACTTACCCAAGCAGTCTACTACTTAGACCGTATGTGGAAAATATGACGTTTCATAGTATATGAAATGTAGGAAAATGTGTATGCTTTAAATGCCAGGATGTCATACTCATACCCAACAAGGCCATTGTCTTCCATGACAAAGGAGCCAGAGGAGCCAGGCATCCCCCAGGTCTGTAGGTCATTAGCAGGCAGGGGGTAGCAGTGTTCCTCTCTCTCACACTGGCTGTCTGCTCTGAAACACTTTACAGTGATCTCAGAGCCACTTGCCCCCTGCAGCCAGGGCAGGACACATTGACACTGTCGTGTCTTTACTATCATTAACTGAAGACTGATAGTTTTTATCAAAGATTCTCTGTAATTAGTTATTACGCGATCAACTGATTAATCACGTAACTAATTAACTAGGAAGTCGGGGCACCAAGGAAAAATATTCAGATTACAAAGTTATCATTTCCTAAAATAACTTTTCAGATATTTTATCTGATCAATTAGTCTTCGAATTAATTCATGATTTACTTTACCTCACATTAGTCTCATTACAAACGTCGTAAATTGTCTGCACGAACCCAGTCTTCACTATGAGTCATCCATACCTCAATTGTCTTAAATAATGTATTTATTACTAACTAAGTAATTCACAGAAATGCATAAACAAACAAACAAACAAACAAGGTAAATGTGGTTACATTAAATGATAGGGGAATGTGCCCTAGTGGGCTAAACTGGCATGGCGGTTTGTTAGACAAAAGGGAAGTGGGGATCGACTAAGAGGTCACTACAGAGTGATAATTCTAACAATTGAAATGCTAATCCTTTGCACATGAACGCTCACTCATTTGGGAACAATTACAATCAATATATATATTTATGCTCAGTATGTCATCTTGATCGCTGGTGAAAAGTTTGTTTATTTTGTAGAATTGTCTGTTTCTCTCCCTCTCTCTCTCTCTCTGTCGTGGTTAGAGGGGATTGTTCAGAGTGACATTCGTTATAGAATGGATGTTTCGGCGGTTGTCGTTCTTCGCGTTCACTGATACGGAATTCCTAGCTGCAGACTAGTAATTAATATCAAAGACTTGTTCTTATTCTGTCGGTATCGATAGTCTAAGGGTTTAACCACGTGGTATGGTTAAAAGATTCAGCCATGGTCTACAACCTTTGTCTCATCCTAATGGAGAAAAGCATGTTCTGTAACCTTTAGCCATCTCGTAATTGAGGTAAGCTCAGTCTGCTGATCGAAAACCCGAGTGGGGGTTTTATTCGGAAGGGCCGAAGAGGGCTGTCCCAGGATGTCTGACCCTAACTGGGCTCAGGAGCGGTCCTCTGATTTAGTTCAACTCAGAAGGGAATTGTATTTTTCTTCATTAAACAGTCCAAAATCATATTACACAATTATACAAACAGTATCATCCTCACTCATTCATCTTATACAACAATTAGATGTAAACCTCATATCTGAGGCTATTATATAAAGAGCGTTATGGTAATGTTGCCACGCTGTCTCCCATGAGCTTCCCCAAGTTGTGACAAACGAACCAGTTCGTAGCTGGATTCTTCACTGATCTTTTATACTTTCTCCGGAACATGAAATTTGTTCGTACCTCAAGTTCTGTGAGGTGGAAGGATTTCCTTTGTTCTCCATGAAAATCTACTCTCTCTCTACTATGTGGCCATGTGGCAGGGTCTTCTCAGGAATTTACGACCTCTGACCACAGCAGCCTAGTTGAAGGAGGAAAGGGGGAGGCAGGGAGAGGGGGATGGGGTTGCTATACCCAAAGAGGCCAACGTCATGACAACACCAAACAGCACAACCCACCTCTATGTTAGTGTGTCTGTCTCCAGCACCGGAGACACACGGTGACCGGTGGGAAGCTGGCTCCTTATCTAATCACTTACAGTAGTGTAATGGCCTTTCCCTCTTACTCCCTCTCACTGTCCATCCCGTCCACCTGGCCATGGCTCCAGCCTGCAGCCCGCATCCCCCTGGCTTGCTTGGACATGATGGATGGCCTCTCTCGCTCCCATCCTATTCTGCTGATGCAGGTGGATCTGCAGCCCAGAGGAAGCCAGTACAGTGTGCTCCATAATGAGACACATTTTACACTCTGTCAATATGTCTCCTTTAGGTATTCTGTTGATGCATTTTGACAGGTGCTGAGGAAAGTTAATCTCATCATGAGTGATTTTTCTCTAGGAATGGCATAGTTTTGCTATCAGGGAACTACTTCACCATCAGCATAGACTGTTTTATCAGAACTCACACAATGTGTTTGCAACCATTTCTGCTGTGAAGAGAGAAAAATTGATCAAAGTAGTGAGAGATCAAGCCTGTCGTTTGTTTTGCAGTCATTAGTATGCCTCGCTAACTGCGGTAAACACTTGATCATTATGTTGCATTTCAAGCCAGGTTCGAATAAGGTGCTTTTGGGCTCAATGATGACTGGTCCCCTGTTCTCTCCTGTGATTGTGTGGCTGTGGGGAGCAGTAATGAGCAAGAGAGAGCAGAGAGGTAGGAAGGAGGGAGAGAGTGGAGAGAGACTCAGTGGGAGATGGAGACATGGGGCTGAGAGAGTAGAGAGGTAGGAAGGAGGGAGAGAATAGAGAGAGACTCAGTGGGAGATGGAGACATGGGGCTGAGAGAGGGAGAGCTGGATGATAGTGGAGAGATGAAGACATGGGGCTGAGAGAGGGAGAGATGGATGATAGTGGAGAGATGGAGACATAGGGCTGAGAGAGGGAGAGAGAGACTCAGTGGGAGATGGAGACAAGGGGCTGAGAAAGTAGAGAGAGACTCAGTGGGAGATGGAGACATGGGGCTGAGAGAGGGAGAGCTGGATGGTAGTGGAGAGATGGAGACATGGGGCTGAGAGAGGGAGAGCTGGATGATAGTGGAGAGATGGAGACACGGGGCTGAGAGAGGGAGAGCTGGATGATAGTGGAGAGATGGAGACACGGGGCTGAGAGAGGGAGAGCCGGATGATAGTGAAGAGATGGAGACATGGGGCTGAGAGAGGGAGAGATGGATGATAGTGGAGAGATGGAGACATGGGGCTGAGAGAGGGAGAGCTGTATGATAGTGGAGACATGGAGACATGGGGCTGAGAGAGGGAGAGATGGATGATAGTGGAGAGATGGAGACATGGGGCTGAGAGAGGGAGAGATGGATGATAGTGGAGAGATGGAGACATGGGGCTGAGAGAGGGAGAGATGGATGATAGTGGAGAGATGGAGACATGGGGCTGAGAGAGGGAGAGATGGATGATAGTGGAGAGATGGAGACATGGGGCTGAGAGAGGGAGAGATGGATGATAGTGGAGAGATGGAGACATGGGGCTGAGAGAGGGAGAGCTGGATGATAGTGGAGAGATGGAGACATGGGGCTGAGAGAGGGAGAGATGGATGATAGTGGAGAGATGGAGACATGGGGCTGAGAGAGGGAGAGATGGATGATAGTGGAGACACGGGGCTGAGAGAGGGAGAGCTGGATGATAGTGGAGAGATGGAGACATGGGGCTGAGAGAGGGAGAGATGGATGATAGTGGAGAGATGGAGACATGGGGCTGAGAGAGGGAGAGATGGATGATTGTGCAGGGAAATCATGGAGACACGGGGCTGAGAGAGGGAGAGATGGATGATTGTGCAGGGAAATGATGGAGACATGGGGCTGAGAGAGGGAGAGATGGATGATTGTGCAGGGAAATGATGGAGACATGGGGCTGAGAGAGGGAGAAATGGATGATTGTGCAGGGAAAGGATGGAGACATGGGGCTGAGAGAGGGAGAGATGGATGATTGTGCAGGGAAATGATGGAGACATGGGGCTGAGAGAGGGAGAGATGGATGATTGTGCAGGGAAATGATGGAGAGCACTAAGAGACAGATATGATGATTCCTCCCGACTGATGAGGTACATTACACACACACTGCTCCACTTTGGCAGAGAGAGGGAGAAAAAAAGGATGATTTGAAATTATAGTAATCTTATTTCAAAGATTTGGGAGAATTTAAGTGGGTTATGCATGATTAATGATCATTTTTTATTCTTTGTGAAATTATAATTACTCTGAAGAAACAAATTCCTCTCTTATGATTAATTCAGCAAATCATTTATTTACACTTGTTTTATTTTTTTCACACCGATTATGAATCAGTATGTATTACTCAAGATAATTCAAATGAGTTCAAATGTTTTGCTGTGGCTCACTGATTGTGACACAGAATAGTAGGGGACTACTGGTCTTTCAAAGGGTCATCTTATATTTCAATGTCCTCAGCAAGAATCAATTGTTGTTATTCTCTGGCTGCTCAGTTCCTGTCCAGAAGTATTGTACTTTGATGTCCGGTCCTTTCATATTAATTTTCACCTTTTACCAAACAACGAGCCTGTCTTTAGTAACAATGTTGTTGTCTCACACAGCTATCTTAAGACGAATACACTTAACTGTAGGTCGCTCTTGATAAGACCGTCGTCTAAACGACTGAAATGGAAATGGAAACATTGTTCAACTTTTCCTCAGTCAGTCTGTTTGTGCTTCATCGCAGAGTGTAGATTAGAGATGACAGACACACTGCATATCCTTGTATCTTCCACTGACCGCATTGGCACAATAAATGTGCCATTCACTTCAATGGGGGGAAATCTTGTACTTCTACAGACACCGTGCTTACGTTTTAAGATTTCAATATGATACAAATTGCTTTCCCCAGCCCCAGCCCCGTTCCTTCCTTCCTTGTGAAATAATCAGCAACCACTCCACAGTGTAATTTCCCAATATAATGACTCTCGTCTCCATTCTCCGTCTCCAATATATCGCAGTTTCCCAGCCCTCTAGGTATACAGGGCTGCTGTGGAACAGCCAAGCATTGAAATATGTATCTCCACCAGATATGGCATGAGCACTGGTCTTATTGTTAAGATCCAGTCGAGAGGAAAATGCTATAGCAATACATAAGGCATATTTAAATGTAAGCTCAGTGGAGGGATTCGAGTGACGTCAGTCAAAGTCAAATAGATATACAGTATAATTCAATGTTTCTTCCGGATTTCTAGCTCACCTGAAGCTATCTATCTAACCCAGGGTTGTGTTATCTGTCCTCAGGTCAGCGAGAATGCGAAGCACGTATTGTTGTAATCAAGGTTTCTGTGTTGTCTGTGATCTGTCCTCAGGTCAGTGAAAATGCCAAGCAGGACCTGAAGGATGGCTTGTCTCTGTACAACACAGACAACAACGTAGGCCTTAGGAATGCATGGAACATCATCCAAGCAGAGGTTTGTAGTATGTGAACACACTGAACACTCTGGGATCATCATGACTGCACACTAACTTTCATGTGGACTCAAGTTCACCTCAGGATAGTACAACAATGCATTTACTGTATAGCGAAGCCTTATTTACCATGAATGTTTAAAAATGTATTATTAATGGAACATCCAGTATGGAAAGTCCATATTGTTTCTTCAAATATGCTATGGGCTCCTTGAAGCTACATAGGGACTGCATTGTACAGGGAGCATAAATCATTACAGTAGACTACTTACTGTGGTATTTATCAGATTTGGTTTAAGGGCTCACAGACAGGTAGCACTAACTGTGTGTGTGTGTGTGTGTGTGTGTGTGTGTGTGTGTGTGTGTGTGTGTGTGTGTGTGTGTGTGTGTGTGTGTGTGTGTGTCATGCAGTGGAAGTGTTGTGGGGTGGTAGGGTACACAGATTGGCATGAGGCCCTCAAGGAGAAAATGGTGCCCGACCGCTGCTGCCAGGAGCACTACCAAGAATGCGGACGCAACTCCACCAACATGTTTTGGACAAGGGTGAGCGGACTGGGTGGGCACTGGGCAGTCACAAGATTTTAAACTTGTTTAAAAAGACTTCTGAAGTTTGTAATTTTCCCTTTGAAATGTCAGACTTGATTTTCCCTTGTCCATTAATTGTAATCCAGAAAATAATTCATATCTTGTGGCTGCAGGACTTTTTCCCTGCTGTAGCAAACTGGCTAGGTAATGTGCAACAATCCAATGTATTTGCCAATGTCACAAGCCTGGGAAAAAAAGGGCACTTTTCTGCTCAGAAAAAAAAAATCTATATTTTTTAAATGGATAAAAGCTAAATAACATATGTTATTATATTATTATTTATACTATTATTATTGTATTTTATTATATTATTATATTACTAAACTAGTTAATTTGCAAGTGTGTTAAGATAAGGATTAAATTGTTTTGAATATCATTAAGATTTTAAATGGTCTGCATTTTTGGTCACCATGTAAACTTTTGCTTTCATTATGCGTAAAGCAGTTTGATTTCAATTTTTTTTAAATATTTTTTTTCACCTTTATTTAACCAGGTAGGCTAGTTAAGAACAAGTTCTCATTTGCAACTGCGACCTGGCCAAGATAAAGCATAGCAGTGTGAACAGACAACACAGAGTTACACATGGAGTAAACAATAAACAAGTCAATAACACAGTAGAAAAAATAAAAAAAAGAGTCTATATACAATGTGTGCAAAGGGCATGAGGAGGTAGGCGAATAATTACAATTTAGCAGATTAACACTGGAGTGATAAATGATCAGATGGTCATGTGCAGGTAGAGATACTGGTGTGCAAAAGAGCAGAAAAGTAAATAAAATAAAAACAGTATGGGGATGAGGTAGGTAAATTGGGTGGGCTATATACCAATGGACTATGTACAGCTGCAGCAATCGGTTAGCTGCTCAGATAGCAGATGTTTAAAGTTGGTGAGGGAGATAAAAGTCTCCAACTTCAGAGATTTTTGCAATTCGTTCCAGTCGCAGGCAGCAGAGAACTGGAAGGAAAGGCGGCTAAATGAGGTTTTGGCTTTAGGGATGATCAGTGAGATACACCTGCTGGAGCGCGTGCTACGGGTGGGTGTTCGTGACCAGTGAACTGAGATAAGGCGGAGCTTTACCTAGCATAGACTTGTAGATGATCTGGAGCCAGTAGGTCTGGCGACGAATATGTAGCGAGGGCCAGCCGACTAGAGCATACAGGTCGCAGTGGTTGGTATAAGGTGCTTTAGTAACAAAACGGATGGCACTGTGATAAACTGCAACCAGTTTGCTGAGTAGAGTATTGGAAGCTATTTTGTAGATGACATCGCCGAAGTCGAGGATCGGTAGGATAGTCAGTTTTACTAGGGTAAGTTTTGCGGCATGAGTGAAGGAGGCTTTGTTGCGAAATAGAAAGCCGACTCTAGATTTGATTTTGGATTGGAGATGTTTTATATGAGTCTGGAAGGAGAGTTTGCAGTCTAGCCAGACACCTAGGTACTTAAAGATGTCCACATATTCTAGGTCGGAACCATCCAGGGTGGTGATGCTAGTCGGGCGTGCAGGTGCAGGCAGCGAACGGTTGAAAAGCATGCATTTGGTTTTACTAGCGTTTAAGAGCAGTTGGAGGCCATGGAAGGAGTGTTGTATGGCATTGAAGTTCATTTGGAGGTTAGATGGCACAGTGCCCAAGAAAGGGCCAGAAGTACAGTATACAGAATGGTGTGGTCTGCGTAGAGGTGGATCAGGGAATCGCCCTCAGCAAGAGCAACATCATTGATATATACAGAGAAAAGAGTCGGCCCGAGAATTGAACCCTGTGGTACCCCCATAGAGATTGCTAGAGGACCTGACAACATGCCGGTCCTGAGCATTTACAATACAAAACTTCAGGGACTTCAGTTTGAATATTTGCCATGTAATCCTGCCCAGCGGGGATGACCAGATAGTCATGTATGTTTCAGTATAGACAGGACACACTGTAACAGCTGAAACTGTAACAAACTCCCCCCGCCAAATGGAGATAGTAATTGTGACCTGCGAATGAACTCGCGATAACATCTAACCGTATGCATGAACCAGAGATGATAGCTACAGTGATTTAACTGCGTCTGTGTTATTTTCTGAATACCCTTGTTTGTCTGAAATATTTCATGTCTCCCACATTCAAAATGTATCGTGTTAAAATGCTTGACAATTTCGGCAGACCATTATTCATCTCCATCAACTATCACTATTCCTCTATATCTTCTCCATCGCCCTGTATCCTTCTCTCTTCTATTTCTCTTCTTTCTCACTCTCTCTCTGTCAGGTGCTAGTGTCCACTCACTCTTCTATTGTTATCTTTCTGTCCCCTAGGGCTGCTATGAGAAGGTGGAGGAGTGGCTCGATGACAATAAGCATCTCATGGGAACCATTGGCATGTGCATCTTGGTAGTGCAGGTAAGCAGCAAGCTCTCCATGGAGCCTGTGTGTGTGAGTGACTCCTCTCTCACCCTGCCTGTGAGAGACAGCCCCGTAATAAGGTCCATGCTCCGTGAGTGTAGTAGCACACACACATTCTGCCATACTGAAATATTGAAGATGGTGTCTGGTGCACCCTGGTCCTGTCTGAGGGAATGAAATCCCCCTGGCTCTGTGCCGAACACTGGAGCTGGATCCAGAGCCAGACACTTGGAAGTGATATGAGACCTGATAAAGAGATCTCAGCATGCTGCTGCATCTCTATGTTCCTCATGTGTGTCCTTCTTGTCTTACTCTCTGTCTACCCTAAAGTACATCTCTGTCTCGCTGTCCTTGTGGTGTGCAATCTTACTAACCTAAAGTACCTGTCTGTCTCTCTGACCAACCTAAAGTACCTGACTGTCTCTCTGTCCTTGTGGTCTGTCTCTCTTACTAACCTAAAGTACCTGTCTGTCTCTCTGTCCTTGTGGTCTGTGTCTCTGACTAACCTAAAGTACCTGTCTGTCTCTCTGTCCTTGTGGTCTGTGTCTCTGACTAACCTAAAGTACCTGTATGTCTCTCTGACTAACCTAAAGTACCTGTCTGTCTCTCTCTCCTTGTGGTCTGTCTCTCTGACTAACCTAAAGTACCTGTCTGTCTCTCTGACTAACCTAAAGTACCTGGCTGTCTCTCTGACTAACCTAAAGTACCTGTCTGTCTCTCTCTCCTTGTGGTCTGTCTCTCTGACTAACCTAAAGTACCTGCCTGTCTCTCTGTCCTTGTGGTCTGTCTCTCTGACTAATCTAAAGTACCTGTCTGTCTCTCTGTCCTTGTGGTCTGTGTCTCTGACTAACCTAAAGTACCTGTATGTCTCTCTTACTAACCTAAAGTACCTGGCTGTCTCTCTGACTAACCTAAAGTACCTGTCTGTCTCTCTCTCCTTGTGGTCTGTCTCTCTGACTAACCTAAAGTACCTGCCTGTCTCTCTGTCCTTGTGGTCTGTCTCTCTGACTAACCTAAAGTACCCAACTCAGAAGTCTGACTCACTTTCCTTTTTGTCTGACTATCTTCTGTTATTGTGTGATTCTCTGTGCCCTACCTGTCTGCTCCTTGTCTACCCTTCCTGTCTTCCCTACCTGTCTGTCTCCTTGTCTACACTTCCTGTCTTCCCTACCTGTCTGACTCCTTGTCTACCCTTCCTGTCTTCCCAACCTGTCTAACTCCAGCATTCTGTCACTCTGCTATCACCTACCCTCTGTCTCAGAGGCAGCAGAGCCCAATCTCTTTCATGTAGACTAGTGTAGCCACCATGATTTTAGACTGTACCACAGGGATGGTATGCTTCTGTCTGCACACACACAAATCCCAAACACACCTAACATTTGCATAGGGTGTTTGAGAGGGAGGGAGAGAAAGAGAGCAGGAAAGAGAATGAGAGAGAATGGGGATCTGGATCTCCTCTAAAGCATAGTATATAGTAGGCTGAGCATGCAGCAGCAGAAGGGCAATAGACCCTTGCCCTTTCCTCTGCAGGGCTTTGACCTTTGACCTGACCCCACCACCTAGATAACATCCCACAGCCCATTAGTGAGACAGTACAGTACACCTGTATGCCAGGGGTCCGACACCTAACGAAAAATACATTACAGACAAGACTTTACAATTGACATACATTTCAAAACATGAACATGTAGTGTGTGTGTGTGCATCTATTGGTTACACATACATGTCAGTACATATACACAACAAGGGTGTGGGTCTGTGTGTGACAGTGTATGGTTTGGGGTGTGATCTGTGGTGTGTGCTTAGCCTTGCTCTGGAGACTGGTATAATAACTGTGATTACACACTCAAGGTAACTTCTGGCTGCAGTAAGTGCAGTCTGCTTCTGTAACAGACCTGGTTTCAGTCTCAAAACTGTGAACCCCATCCATATGGCACTCCAGGCAGGCTAAGGCAAACGCTGAAGGTTTTTAAAAGATTTTAAATAGTATTTGAACCCAGGTCTGTTCTATAATAAAGAGTACCACTCACTCCCGTCCTTACTGCTTCAGATAAAGAATTTAGGATCAGCCTTCCGACTTTGTTTGATGTGAAAGTAGTTGTGCGTATCACAGGCTATTTCTTAATGGAAAACTTCAAAGAGAATACCATTTCTTTGAGGTGCATCAAAATTCACCTAATTGACATAATGCGCTCACTTATCTCACGTTATTCCTTCAGTGAGATACAGAGGAAGCTTGTTATGTGTGGAGAGAGAGAGGTAACACAACACTAGTGTAGCACAGTACAGATGTAGGATCTTAATTTTATCACCCTGTTGCAGGAGAACTTTCTGCAACTTGTAGAGTATTTGAGGTTTAAATAGGCTTCTGAAGTTTGTAATTTCCCCTTAGAAATTTCAGACTTGATTTTACCTTACAAAAAATCAACCGCTACAAAAGTCTGACCAGGTTTCAAATACGATTTCAAATATCACAAACGTCCAAAGTTTTGGAAGTATTAAAAAAATGTGAATACACTGACTCAAATACACTTGCATGCGTTTACCCAGGTATTTAAAAATAGTTTTTTTAAAGAATTATTTGAAAATCTTCTTAAATACAATTTGGTCAAGTATTTTATTTTTTTATTTTTTTACAATTAACGATTCAAATACTCAAATAAAATTACTTGTTTTTGACTGTGTATTTGAAAATACTTACAGTGCCTTGCGAAAGTATTCGGCCCCCTTGAACTTTGCGACCTTTTGCCACATTTCAGGCTTCAAACATAAAGATATAAAACTGTATTTTTTGTGAAGAATCAACAACAAGTGGGACACAATCATGAAGTGGAACGACATTTATTGGATATTTCAAACTTTTTTAACAAATCAAAAACTGAAAAATTGGGCGTGCAAAATTATTCAGCCCCTTTACTTTCAGTGCAGCAAACTCTCTCCAGAAGTTCAGTGAGGATCTCTGAATGATCCAATGTTGACCTAAATGACTAATGATGATAAATACAATCCACCTGTGTGTAATCAAGTCTCCGTATAAATGCACCTGCACTGTGATAGTCTCAGAGGTCCGTTAAAAGCGCAGAGAGCATCATGAAGAACAAGGAACACACCAGGCAGGTCCGAGATACTGTTGTGAAGTAGTTTAAAGCCGAATTTGGATACAAAAAGATTTCCCAAGCTTTAAACATCCCAAGGAGCACTGTGCAAGCGATAATATTGAAATGGAAGGAGTATCAGACCACTGCAAATCTACCAAGACCTGGCCGTCCCTCTAAACTTTCAGCTCATACAAGGAGAAGACTGATCAGAGATGCAGCCAAGAGGCCCATGATCACTCTGGATGAACTGCAGAGATCTACAGCTGAGGTGGGAGACTCTGTCCATAGGACAACAATCAGTCGTATATTGCACAAATCTGGCCTTTATGGAAGAGTGGCAAGAAGAAAGCCATTTCTCAAAGATATCCATAAAAAGTGTTGTTTAAAGTTTGCCACAAGCCACCTGGGAGACACACCAAACATGTGGAAGAAGGTGCTCTGGTCAGATGAAACCAAAATTGAACTTTTTGGCAACAATGCAAAACGTTATGTTTGGCGTAAAAGCAACACAGCTCATCACCCTGAACACACCATCCCCACTGTCAAACATGGTGGTGGCAGCATCATGGTTTGGACCTGCTTTTCTTCGGCAGGGACAGGGAAGATGGTTAAAATTGATGGGAAGATCGATGGAGCCAAATACAGGACCATTCTGGAAGAACCTGATGGAGTCTGCAAAAGACCTGAGACTGGGACGGAGATTTGTCTTCCAACAAGACAATGATCCAAAACATAAAGCAAAATCTACAATGGAATGGTTCAAAAATAAACATATCCAGGTGTTAGAATGGCCAAGTCAAAGTCCAGACCTGAATCCAATCGAGAATCTGTGGAAAGAACTGAAAACTGCTGTTCACAAATGCTCTCCATCCAACCTCACTGAGCTCGAGCTGTTTTGCAAGGAGGAATGGGAAAAAATGTCAGTCTCTCGATGTGCAAAACTGATAGAGACATACCCCAAGCGACTTACAGCTGTAATCGCAGCAAAAGGTGGCGCTACAAAGTATTAACTTAAGGGGGCTGAATAATTTTGCACGCCCAATTTTTCAGTTTTTGATTTGTTAAAAAAGTTTGAAATATCCAATAAATGTCGTTCCACTTCATGATTGTGTCCCACTTGTTGTTGATTCTTCACAAAAAAATACAGTTTTATATCTTTATGTTTGAAGCCTGAAATGTGGCAAAAGGTCGCAAAGTTCAAGGGGGCCGAATACTTTCGCAAGGCACTGTATACGTGGACTACAGGACCAAGCACGCCCCCATTCTCATCGATGGGGCTACAGTGGAGCAGGTTGAAAGCTTCAAGTTCCTTGGTGTCCACATCACCAACAAACATTTTTTTAGTTATTTAACTAGGCAAGTCAGTTAAGAACAAATTCTTATTTTCAATGACAGCCTAGGAACAGTGGGTTAACTGCCTCCTTCAGGGGCAGAATGACAGATTTGTACCTTATCAGCTCAGGGATTTGCTCTTGCAACCTTTCAGTTACCAGTCCAACACTCTAACCACTAGGCTACCTGCCGCCCCAACATGGTCCAAGCACACCAAGACAGTCGTGAAGAGGGCACGACAAAACCTATTCCCCCTCAGGAGACTGAAAAATTGGGTCCTCAGATCCTTAAAAGGTTGTACAGCTGCACCATCGAGAGCCTGACTGGTTGCATCGCTGCTTGGTATGGTAACTGCTCGGACTCCGACTGCAAGGCACTACAGAGGGTAGTGCAAACGGCCCATTACATCACAAGGGTAAAGCTTCCTGCCATCCAGGACCTCCATACCAGGCAGTGTCAGAGGAAGACCCTAAAAATGGTGAAAGACTCCAGCCACGCTAGTCATAGGCTGTTCTCTCTGCTACTGCACAGCAAGCGGTACCTGAGTCTAGGTCCAAGAGCCATAAGACTCCTGAACATCTAGCCAAATGCCTACCCAGACTATTTGCATTGCTCCCCCCCTCTTTACACCACTGATACTCTATGTTGTCATCAATACATAGTCACTTTAATAACTCTTCCTTCATGTACATAATACCTAAACTAACCGGTGCCCCTCGCACATTGACTCTATACTGGTACCCCCCTGTGTATATAGTCTCGCTATTGTTATTTTACTGCTGCTCTTTAATTACTTGTTACTTTTATCTCTTATTTTATTTTTTTATTTTTTATTTTTTTAACTGCACTGTTGGTTAGGGGCTTGTAAGTAAGCATTTCGCTATTGTATTTGGCGCATGTGACTAATACAATTTGATTTGACACAGACAATATTTTTTTTTTATACCAGATACTTAATGTCTGACAAAAATATCCATTAATTATAATCCAAATAATAATTTGCATTTCCTGTGGCTGCAAGATTTTTTCCTGCTGTAGCAAACTGGCTCAAATTAAGATCTTACATCTGTATACACATCACTCAGAGCTGGCTGCACTGTACCATTCATTGTGTCAATAACAATAATAAAACCCATTTAGACTTCAAATTCACTGTGTTCTCCCTCTCCTCTGCAGCTCCTCGGCATGGCGTTCTCCATGACACTGTTCTACCAAATCCATAGAACGGGGAAGAAGTACGACGCTTAGCGGGTGACAGAAGGCACACAGTGAAACGAGCCCCATACGCTGCCTGATGGGAAAGACTCTGGATGACCCCCTATCCCCCCCTTACCCACTGCATCACTAAGCCTCCCCATTCTTCCCAGAAACCCTGTACAGACTGCAGCTGTCACCCTCCTCCTCTGCTCTGTCCACTCCACCATTCATTTGCCAAAGAAAAATCGGACTGGAAGATAAAAGGACAAATATACTTTTGGCAAGGAACCCTTAGGTTATCGCTCTCCTCTTCAGAAGTACATTTCTGTTTTTGGGGTGCTTGTACTAACAGTTTTGTGGGAAGTACGCATTTTGTGAAACGACAAACGCTTTACTAATACTCACATCCCCCTGCAAGGCAAAGAAAGAGAAGACAACAAAACCGATATTGTAGTTCCCTCCTGGCTTTCATGGATTTTGTCGTGTTGATTATTTACGTTAACTTTCCCTTGTAAATGATGAAAGGCTCCAACATAGCATGCTAGTTTTCTACTCCCTGGAACTTTTTGTTATTGAAAATGTCAGACAACAATGTTTTTTTCCCCATTACAACATGATTTTTTTTCTAAGTGTGTTCTTAATGCTCATATGGAATGGAGTGTTTGATATGCTAAGTCTTATCTCTTGTCAGAGCTGTAAAATGGATGAGGCTGTGGATGGCCAGAGGTCAGGGGTTAGGATCAAGGTTATAATGCCAGGAGTCCTTAGTGCGTGGTGCTCTGGATTCAGACAGGTTCTTGGAACGTCAGGAATGTTCTGTGATAGGAAGAATTACAAATCTTGAAATCAATAGTCATTTCAACCAAATCCCCCAGATAACCATCTCACCATGCAAGACACAAAGAAACATACCAGTGTTGTTCTCTTTTCAACTTCCACCTACATTTACATTTCAAAGTTTAGTCATTTAGCAGACACTTATCCAGAGTGAATTACAATTAGTGCATTCATCTTAAGATAGTCTATAACCACCAGTACTTCCATTCTGAAATAAAATAAATAGACGGTTACAAAATGAATGTTTAATACGGGCCCGTCAGGACTGGCACATATCTGGTGCTCTCTCTCTCTCTGAGGGCTGAGACTAGTGACTGCAGCATTAGATCAGACTGATGGAGCTGCTACTGCAGTGGAGGCAGCGTGAGATTTGAGAGGAGAGAGAGAACAGAACTGCTGGATGGATGGCTGCCTTCAAACGTCTACTGATCGTCTGAAGAGTTTCTCTGCTGTTTCTCCTCTTGCACACCTGAACTCTTTTTTTTAAATCCCTCTCTTTCTCTATCTCCTTCTCTCTCGCTCTCTCCTCTTCCTCTCTCTCTTCCTTTTTACATGTCAGAACGGCAGGAGGGATAGAAACTCTTCGCAGTACACATTTCCACTGACATTCCTTCTAGACTAAGTGATGATGTATCTATCTATACCTCTAGTCTGGATGCTACTGCTGTTGTAGTTTTCAAAGCACATCCCCTGCTTCAGTCTGTCACAGAGGGGGTGGAAGGTGAGGGAGGGAATCGGATCAAAAGGTGATGCAGTGGTTTAGATACGGCAACGCGTCCTGTTACTGGCGCCACAACGTAGGTCAATGTATGGCTCAACCACAGGAGTCCTGAACAACAAGTGTAGTTCTGTTCAGGCCACTTGGATATCTACACTCTAAATTACTTAGGAGGGCTTTACCAACAGGATCATGTCCATTAGGCTCCATCAAAACAGACCGAAACAGTGTGGGACTACCTGGAAACGCACATTTTCCAATGCTTGCCCTAATGAACGCAACCCAGTTTTCCTTTAACATGTCATCGTGCAGAAGAAGAGGGAACTTTAAGAGGCTTTCACTGCCAACCGTCTGCTTGTAGTAATCGATAAACTGATTCATCATTAACATGGAGGTTGGCTGAACTGGCTGAATGTTTACTGTACTTTGGGAAATTTGATAAGAAGTTAGATAATCGGGCCCAGAAGTTGCAAAGCTAAAAAATGTAATATTTTTATGAATTTGACCTCTTTTTCTCCCCAATTTCATGGTATCCAATTGTTTAGTAGCTACTATCTTGTCTCATCGCTACAACTCCCGTACGGGCTCAGGAGAGACGAAGGTTGAAAGTCATGCATCCTCCAATACACAACCCAACCAATGAGACAAGGATTTCCCTACCGGCCAAACCCTCCCTAACCCGGACGACGCTAGGCCAATTGTGCGTCGCCCCACGGACCTCCCGGTCGCGGCTGGTTACGACAGAGCCTGGGCACGAACCCAGAGAGTCTCTGGTGGCACAGCTGGCGCCCTTAACCACTGCCCCAGCCGGGAGGCCCTAATAAATGTGATCTTACAAATGTAGGAGGGTTAGGGCTAGGATTCTGTTTGGGATAAGAAGTGTAAGAACTCTGACACTGCATTGCTGCTACATGAAGAATAAAGGGGAAGTAGAGGTAATGTAACCAAACACAGCTAGCTCAGAGACACTGCTGCCTAGCTTTTACACTCTCCGTCTGCAGCAAGGATCATCTGCAGGATCATCTAAGGTCATTAATTAAGGCTGATTAGGACATCTTTATTTGAACATATTGGGATGTACATACCCTACATAGTGGTAGATTCGGGCAGATGCTGGTTTGTGGGTAGCTGCGTCACAGGCTCAGTTGGTTGTTGCTCACCTTTACCTCTGATTCACCGGATGCCCCCGTCATACTCCACAGGGAAAACATGACAGCTGCTGATGTAAAGCACAGGTTTCACATCCCCTCAGCCTGGGTGCATCCACAAACAGTCGTCACAATTTAGCGCTCCAGCAAATTCTGCAAGGTACATGCCAGGATAGACATTTGTACCGACGTGACAGTTGTTTTTGGTCCCTTAAGAACTTGTTTGCTGTAGAGTGTAGACCTACATGTGTATCCTTTGTACCTCCCTTGTAAATCCTTGCACCCTCTCCCTTGAGTAAGATTGGGTGGTGGTGAGGGGCGTTTTATTTGTCACTATGTTTGCTCCCAGAAGTAATACTGCATCTAACATCATAGACTTAACTGATCATATCTGTGATCATTACTGTATTGTAAAAGTCTGACATTGCCACATTGTGTGAACTGATTTGGGGTGGAATGGTTTGATGTTGAATGAAATGCAGAATAGCCTTTTCAGCATGAAGATAGATAGATATATATTTAAAAATCCTGAAGACGAACCAGCTTCACACTGTTTATATGTCAGACGTGGTTCAAGAATTATCTCAAAATCCCAAACTGTTTTTCCGTTGTCATTCATGTAACTGTCACTGCCCTCTTTGAAATGTCAGTTTTCAACCATTCAGAAATGTTTCTGTTCTTCTGAAGGAATTCATTCATGTCTTTGCTTCTCTCACATTCTCCCATCGTCAATTGGTTTCTCAGTGTTTTAACAATTGTTGTTTGTTCATGTTCGTAGGGGTGCAGTATAAGAAGGCCTGTTACTTTAACACAAATTGTTTTTGTCTCTTGCTTTTATACAATATGCTGTTTTACTATGTTCTACTTGGCTTTGTTTTGTCTGAAGCTCACTGTCAGTTATCCGGAGAACATAACATCATTAGTATTTTATCCTCGGGATTATAAAAGGATGGTTAGACGGGAGAGTTGAAGATAAAATAAACTTTCCTGTTCAAGGTGCAACTAAACCACCTTCCTGTCTTAACTTTGCCACAGGCATTTATCCAAGTCCCGTTTTGAGGGAGGAACATGCAGTCAGAGTAGGACGATATATGAAGATCTTTTAAATTAAGAGTGCTATTCTATTATCTGCAGTATGTCTTTAACCATGCCTGTACCACTTTTATAAATGCCTGCCCAACCTTGCCCTGTGGAATGTGTTAAATCTCAGATGACACTGACTAAGCAACATAAATCCTTTTACTGCATTAAGCTTATGCTAGTCCTGAGTGTAAATAATATAATTTCACAAATGATCAACTGTTGCAGTTGCACCTCTACAGTAGGAAGGAACTCATGAACCTAATACCTATTGGCATCATTTGATATGAAATTCTAAATGACAGCAGGATCTTACCAACTAACACCTACGCTCTCTCTGACTGTATATTTTTGGAAATCATTTTCTCAGCTGTATGGGTGATAACTAATATCCTACCCATTAATTGTTATTTTATTCATATTTTAATCCTTTGATAGTTTGTTTGCATTTGTACATTTTCATTCAGGAGCAGTGTATATGAAATGTTCATATGTTTTTTGAGGTTAGTACTGTATTCATGTTTTTACACTATTGCAGCTTGTAGTGAGAGATACATTTCATGCATGGATTTGGAATGAGCATTAAGTATTGACTCTCTTCACATGGAAACACTGCCACAGACTAGAGACGGAAAGGGAAGAATGGTTGTTGGGGTTTTGTCGGCTATGAGGGAATTTGAAAGGAAGCAGCTCATTTCTATCTACCACCTTTGACATATTTGTATAATCTCTTCTCTAATCCCCCACCACTAAAGCTGACTATCTGAGCTGTTCTGAAGTGTATGCTCTTGAATAGTGTGTTTGATGTAGTGGCAAACGGCAGTATTATCTGCTCCATGTCAGCCTTGTCCTGTGGAGTTTCTCTGCTACATGTAAAATCACTCTGAATATAAGGTGGTGCACTACATTTCATTCTTTAAATCCTGCTATTTTTTGAAATAAAGGAAAGTGTGTCGTAAAATTCCATGATACCCTGTACACTCATTTGCCTTTCATGTTTGAAGACTGACATTGTTGATGTGTTGCTTTTTTGTTGGCACTGTTAACTATATGTTTGAATCTAAAAAACTATACCGTATATGTTTGAATCTAAAAAACTATACCGTATATGTTTGAATCTAAAAAACTATACCGTATATGTTTGAATCTAAAAAACTATACCGTATATGTTTGAATCGGGACCGGTACGGCAGACAGTGTGATGAACTATCTTAATAGAAACTCAAATGACAGTTGTCATCAGAGTCTCTCTCTCTCTCTCTCTGATTTTATGAGTTGGTTTCTACAGATGATGAGCATCCTATAACATTGGCCATTTTATCTAGTATTTTTACTGCTTGATGTGGGTACGAGTATTTTTTTTACTGAGCTTTACCCCATGAAGTCATCTGTCCTTCCTGTGTGGTAGTTATTGGAGTTTACTGTGCCATTCCATTCTGGCTTTCTTTAACCTCACTGTTCCGTCTATGCAAAAAATACCTAGTTTAGCTTTTGTACATACTATTTTGTATTAGTAATATGTATTGAAATAAAGTGATTAGAATCAATGATGAATGGGGATTTTTTTTGTTGATTTTCCAGCATAGGGTAATACTGTATTTTTATTTCATCAGTAGAAAGAAAAACTAGAAAACCCCTATAGTAGTCTTCTCATGTAGTCCTCCTGACGTTTTCACTCCATTCCCTGGCATCCACAGCAATTCGGCCTCGCATCTCAGCACCTCAATGTCGAACATAGATGGATGTTTTCCACTTGTTTTACCAGTGTTTTTCAGCTTACACATTCAGCTATCTCTTTGACCAAATGGTTGAAAAAGCACACCTCAGTCTCAGTGCTCTAACTTCCTTCCATCCTGCACTGGAAGGCTATCTTGAACCACTCAAGGTAAGAAACTCTTTCTCTATCAGGCTTCAGCCATAATGCTGAAGGACTCGATCACATCAATTAGTTGATTTAGCTTTGTTTTAGATTTGGTTCATTAAGAAATGTCGGTCTCCCGAGTGGCGCAGAGGTCTTTGGCAGTGCATCGCAGTGCTAAAGGTGTTACTACTGACCTGGGTTCAATCCCATGCTGTGTCACAGTTGGCTGTGACTGGGAGACCCATGAGGCGGTGAGACCCACTGAGGCACAGTTGGCCCAGTGTTGTCTGGGTTAGGGGATGGCTCTAGTGACTCCTGTGGTGGGCCGGGCGCATGCATGTTGACTTTGGTTGCCAGTTGTACAGTGTTTCCTCCAAAACATTGGTTAAGTGGCTTGGCAGGGCTGTGTTTTGGTGGACGCATGGCTCTCAACCTTCACCTCTCCTGAGTCTGTACGGGAGTTGCAGTGACGGGACAAGACTGTAACTACAAATGTAACTACAAACTACAAAAATAAAGTTTGCCAAATTACCACATCTCACAAAACTGTTTTAGACTAAACTGACTTTATGACCAAAACTATCTTCTTTTATACTTTAATAAAGCCTAGATTCAATCAGATCAAGCATTATCCTGCAATAGCAGACAGAAGCACAGCGGATGTATAAGCTGTGATGGAGATGGAACTGCGTTGTAGCTGTCAAATCTGTGAGCAGCTGCTCTTGCGATCAATGTCACGAAGCCACACCACCCCACTCACGTTAGAAGTTCAGACTGAGAAAGTGTATGGCAGGCTATATAGACATTATACGCCCAAAATTCAAAAGCATTCAACAAAAAAAGCATTCAACAAAATAATGAGGGTTTCTATCATCATAATAGAGGCGTAGATTCCATCTCACATTCCCATGTTCCATCAAGGCTGCATGGGATTTCTCCTAATGCAACTCCATGCACAAAAACTTATGAATTACACATGGGGAGGTGTCATTCAGATGAAAACAGCAGGCAGACGCTCCCTTTGGATAATTCACAACTGTAATATTTAGACATTCACATCAACAATATCTAAATTAAACTTGTTGTGGGTGAAACATACTTTCTCATTTCAATGGTTGTTCATGAATTTTGCAACCTTAATTAATACTCAAAACTTGCCAGAAGTCTCAGGGGTTGTGTTAAAATCTAAGCAAAATTGATCATTGTGCTGAGAAATTTTGATTATCCAAAATGTGCAGTACAATAGTTTCATGCAATGTTTTACAGTACATGCCCAAAATCACAAGTTTGTTGTACTGTAGATGCTAAGCCTATACAGATATAGGATCTTAATTTGAGCCAGTTTGCTACAGCAGGAAACTAATCCTGCAGCAACAGGAAATATGAATTTTTATGTGAATTATAATTAATTGACATTTCTGTAAAGGTTGATGCATTTCTCGAAAGGCTAAATCAAGTCTGAAATTTCAATGTGGAAATTACAAACTTCAGAAGTGTTTTTGAACCTCAAATGTTTTAAACATTTTAAATGTTCTGCATTGCAGGAAAGTCCCCCACAACAGGGTGATCAAATTAAGGTCCTACATCTGTAGGTTAGTTGGCCTGTTTTGTATTTGTTCAATGTAGAGCTTGTGTTTCTAGTAAGTCTTGAACACCAAAGTTCAAATTGCAGAGTGTCAAATTCAAATAAATGACTCTAAAAATCAAACTTTCACACATGTAACATACCAAATTAAAGCTACACGTGTTGTGAATCCAGCCAACGTGTCAGATTCCAAAAAGGTTTTTCGGCGAAAGCAAACGATGCTATTATCTGAGGGTAGCACCTCCATAAACAAAGAGAGAAAAACATATTTCAACCCTGCAGGCGCGACACAAAATGCAGAAATAAAAATATAAATAATGCTTACCTTTGACGAGCTTCTTTTGTTTGCACTCCAATATGTCCCATAAACATCACAAATGGTCCTTTTGTTCGATTAATTCCATCGATATATATCCAAAATGTCCATTTATTTGGCGTGTTTGATCCAGAAAAACACCGGTTCCAACTTGCGCAACGTAACTACAAAATATCTCAAAAGTTACCTGTAATCTTTGCCAAAACATTTCAAACTACTTGTGTAATACAACTTTAGGTATTTTTTAAAGTAAATAACCGATAAAATTGAAGACAGGATGATCTGTGTCCAACATGCAGACAAAGGAGTCCAAAAAGCTACCGCTAAACTTTGTCCAAACAAGTCTAATGACGTTTCTATTTCATCCTCAGGTACTATCAAATGTAAATAAACTATAATATTTCATACGGAAAGTAGGATGAAAATTAGTAATATCGCGCCCTCTCCCTCCAAATTCTGTCTTGTTTTTCAAAAACCAAGCCTGAAATCTTGAATAAAGACTGGTGACATCTAGTGGAAGCCATAGGAATTGCAATCTGGGAGACGGATTTACATAGAAACAATAGGTTTCCATAATAAGAGCCTTGGTTTTGTTTGGATTTTCGCCTGCCATATAAATTCTGTTGTAGCCTCAGACATTATTTTAACAGTTTTAGAAACTTCAATCTTACCAATTATATGCATATCCTGGCTTCTGGGCCTGACTAACAGGCAGTTTACTTTGGGCACGTCTGTCAGGAAGAAATTCAGGAAACTAGACACTATCCCAGAAAGGTTTTAATAAGGAATTTAAAATGATTTCTACTTTTACTTTTTGTACTTAAGTGTATTTTAACGATTAAATTTACTTTTGATACTTAAGTACATTTTAAGTCAAATCATTTTAGGCTTTTAGTCAAGTAGTATTTTACAGGGTGTCTTTCACTTTTACTTGAGTCATTTTCTATTAAGGTATCTTAACTTTTACTCAAGTATGATAATTGGGTAATTTTTCCACCACTGTGTAGGAGCAACTCCCACCTGGAATATATTGAAACTGGGTTTCTGTATAGCACTTTGTGGCATCTGCTGATGTAAAAACGGGCTTTATAAATACATTTGATGATTGATTGATTTATTGATTGAATGTGTGTTATGAACCGTCCAGGCCAGGGGACCAGTTGCAGCCGAACATTACTGGGCTAGTTGTGTGTGTGTGTACTTGAGACAGGCTCCAGACTGCAGTATTGCAGCCTAATCCTTCAGCCCTTTGTTCCTGTCTTGTCCCCCTGGCCTGGCTCAGACTCTCCCCTTTCAATGCCTGAAAACATATCTGGAATACTTTCACCACAGAGTGTCCCAATACAATTGTCATGTTTCAGTCAGCCAACCAACCTAAGAGCAGCAATTACAGTATTGATTAGAAGACCCAGGAGCTCCAATCAAGCTGTGTTGCTGTGTTACAGATGTATTGTCTGGATGTGGTATAGGGAAAAGAACACTGTTGCTAGGTCTTGCTCTCCAACCAAGAAGGTCATGACAGCAACTCTTTTCAGACTATGATTCTACAAAGGAAAGACAACACAACAAATCATTTTAACTCCCTCATGCGTCCTTGGTGTGCATAAGCAACACAGTTTCTCTTTGAAAACACACTATACCATGCATTTTATTCAAGAGTGATCAAGTTTAATATATTACAAAACAAGCAGACTGGATAGAAAATGGTCAAATATGCACCAAATGTGTTACAATTGATGGATTCAACCATGACTCACTCAAAGCCACGGGAAGTAGTTTGGGGGTGGGGATGCTGCGCCGAGGGGGTGCATGCAATGCAAAAATAAAAAATGCACGCAGTGAAAATTTATACAGTATATGTTTTCCAGTTTCTTGAAATACTTTGCAAATGCAACTTATTTCTTTGAGGACACTGAAACGGTCTATTCATTCCTTTTACATTTTAGTCAACACTCTTATTCAGAGCAACTTACAGTAGGGAGTACAAACATTTTCATATTGGTCCCCCGTGGGAATTGAACCCACAACCCAAGCATCATGCGCTACCAACTTAGCCACATCATGCCTGCTTCATGATTGTGTTGGTGTGTGTGAACCATGATAGAACCTTAGTTATGTGGACACCGAGGACCTCTCGACCTGCTCCACTACAGCCCCGTCAATGTGAATGGGGGTGTGCTGGGCCCTCTGTTTCCTGTAGTCCACAATCACCTGTCTTGTCTTGCTGATGTTGAGGGAGAGGTTGTTGTCCTGGCATCACACTGCCAGGTCTCTGACCTCCTCCCAATAAGCTGCCTCATTGTCGTCAGTGATCAAGCCTACGACCATTGTGTTGTCAGCAAACTTAATGATGGTGATAGGTCGTACGTGGCCATACAGTCGTGAGATAACAAGGAGTACAGGAGGGGACTAAAGGCATGCTTCGGTTCGGCTGGCGGCTAGTTGAACTTGGCTAGGCGAACCAAACGAGTATGCTTCAATACTCCCTTAAAAGACCTTCTCTTGAAAAACAAAAAAAAGTAGAAATAGTACTGTTTGTCCTGCGTCATCGTAGCCAGTATTCACTTTCTAAAAATAGTCCAAATTAAGATAACTCAAGATATTCATCACTAATTTTGACGTATTTGCCGAAGAGATAGTTGCACAATTTTAAATCTAACTAAGATGTTTGTTACAGTATTTCTCAAGTGCAAAAATGTGCATGAAATCGAGTCGTCTATCATTGAATAACAACAGACACTTAATTGAAGAATCCCTATTGTTGACCAATGACCGACAAAGGGGCATAGACATCGGCTACGGACTTAAGCTTGCCTCAAAACATTTTTGTGTGTGCATGAGCAGGTTTTGTCATCTCCAGCGGTCAGTGCAACAATTCTGTTGCATACATTTTTATTTAACTAGCAAGTCAGTTAAGAACAAATTCTTATTTACAATGACAGCATAGGAATAGTAGATTAACTGCCTTGTTCAGGGGCAGAACAACAGATTTTTACCTTGTAAGCGCGGGGACTCGATCTAGCAACATTTCAGTTACTGGCCCATCGCTCTAACCAATCAAATCAATCAAATGTATTTATAAAGCCCTTATTACATCAGCTGATGTCAGAAAGTGCTGTCCAGAAACCCAGCCTAAAACCCCAAACAGCAAGCAATGCAGGTGTGGATGGAAAAACTCCCGAAAGGCCAGAACCTAGGAAGAAACCTAGAGAGGAACCAGGCTATGAGGGGTGGCCAGTCCTCTTCTGGCTGTGCCGGGTGGAGATTATAACAGAACATGGCCAAGATGTTCAAACATTCATAGATGACCAGCAGGGTCGAATAATAATAATCACAGTGGTTGTCGAGGGTGCAACAGGTCAGCACCTCAGGAGTAAATGTCAGTTGGCTTTTCATAGCCGATCATTCAGAGAATCTCTACCGCTCCTGCTGTCTCTAGAGAGTTGAAAACAGCAGGTCTGGGACAGGTAGCATGTCCGGTGAACAGGTCAGGGTTCCATAGCCGCAGGCAGAACAGTTGAAACTGGAGCAGCATCACGACCAGGTGGACTGGGGACAGCAAGGAGTCATCAGGACACGTAGTCATGGGTCATGGTCCTAGGGCTCAGGTTCTCAGAAAGAAAGAAAGAAAGAAAGAAAGAAAGAAAGAAAGAAAGAAAGAAAGAAAGAAAGAAAGAAAGAAAGAAAAAGAAAGAGAGAGAGAATTAGAGAGAGCATACTTAAATTCACACAGGACACTGGATAAGACAGGAGAAATACTCCAGATATAACAGACTGACCATAGCACCCCCAACACATAAACTACTGCAGCATAAATACTGGAGGCTGAGACAGGAGAGGTCGGAAGACACTGAGGCCCCGTCCGACGATACCCCCGAACAAGGCCAAACAAGCAGGATATAACCCCACCCACTTTGCAAAAGCACAGCCCCCACACCACTAGAGGGATATCTTCAACCACCAACTTACCATCCTGAGACAAGGCCGAGTATAGCCCACAAAGATCTCCCCCACGGCACAAACCAAAGGGACGGCATGGAAGAGCACCAGTAAGCCAGTGACTCAGCCCCTGTAATAGAGTTTGAGGCAGAGAATCCCAGTGGAGAGAGGGACCTGGCCAGGAAGAGACAGCAGGGGCGGTTCGTTGGACCTACTGAAGAGATGAGTCTTCAATAAAGACTTAAAGGTCAAGACCTAGTCTGCGTCTCTCACATGGATAGGCAGACCATTCCATAAAAATTGAGCTCTATAGGAGAAAGCCCTGCCTCCAGCTGTTTGCTTAGAAATTCTAGGGACAGTAATGAGGCCTGCGTCTTGTGGCCGTAGCGTACGTGTAGGTACGTACGCCAGGACCAAATCGGAAGGTTAGGTAGGAGCATGTTTTTTTTTCAAGCTTTCAGGGAGGGTTTAGGTAAAATACATTTTGCTGAAGGTAGGGCCATCCATTTACATTTTAGAGAAGTCTAATTTTCTCCACATATTATCCCTTATTATAAATAAAGTTCACTCCCTTAGTGATGAGCTTGGAGGGCACTATGGTGTTGAACGCTGAGTTGAAGTCAATGAACAGCATTCTCAAATAGGTGTTTGTCTTTTCCAGGTGGGAGAGCGCAGTGTGGAGTGCAATAGAGATTGTGCCATCTGTGGATCTGTGGTATGCGATTTGGAGTGGGTCCAGGGTATCTGGGAAGATGATGTTGATTAGGGTGACCACATTTAAAATACCCAAGTGCTGGACAACAGCATGATTTTGCAGGACAATGTAACCTACATGAGAGCAATACAAATGTAAATGATGTCATAATTTATCAAATTTGTACCGACAGATATGGAATATTATTATAGAATAGGCTATGCGTACAATGCATCCTCCAATTGCAAAGTCTGCCTATTGTCTCAATACAATTGTATATTTTTGGGGGTATGGTGGTCTGCTTGAAACATGTAGATATTACAGATTGGGTCAGGGATAGGTTGAAAATGTCAGTGAAGACACATGCCAGGTGGTCAGCGCATGCTCTGAGTACGTGTCCTTGTAATTTGTCTGGCACTGCAGCCTTGTGAATGTTAAGCTCTTTAAAGGTCTTACTCACATCTGCTACAGAGAGCGTTATCACAGTCGTCCGGAACAGCTGGTGCTCTCATGCATGGTTCAGTGTTGCTTGCCTTGAAGCTAGCATGAAGGTATTTAGCTTGTCTGGTAGGCTTGCGTCACTGGGCAGCTCGCGGCTGGATTACCCTTTTGTAATCCGTGAAAGTTTGCAAGCCCTACCATATCCGACGAGCGTCAAAGCTGGCGTAGTAGGATTCAATCTTAGTCCTGTATTGATGCATTGCCTGTTTATAGCTCATCGGAGGTCATAGCAGAATTTCTTATAAGCGACCAGATTAGTGTTCCGCTTGAAACCAGCAACTCTAGCCTTTTACTCAGTGCAGATGTTGCCTGTAATCCATGGCTTCTAGTTAGGATATGTATGTAAGGTCACTGTGGGGACGTCGTCTTCGATGCACTTATTAATGAAGCCAGTGACTGATGTGGTAAACTCATCAATGTAATCAGATGAATCCTGGAACATATTCCAGTCTGTGCAAGTGAAACAGTCCTGTAGCTTAGCGTCCGCTTCATCGGATCACTTCCATATTGAGCTGGTACTTCCTGATTTGAGTTTTTGCTTGTAAACTGGAATCAGGAAGATAGAGTTATGGTCAGATGGAGGGCGAGGGAGAGCTTTGTATATGTTTCTGTGTGTAGAGTAAACATGATCTAGAGCATGGTTTCCCAAATTTGGTCACAACTCAGAGAAATTGGATAGTACAGTACTTCAGGTCCGCCGTTGATAGGATAGTCTTGAAAGACGCTCATCCAGTTTTTTCTCCAGTTATTCTACGTTTGCCAATAGAGCGGAGGCGGTTACTTGCTCGCTGACGTAGTTTCGTAAGGGTGCCCGCACGTTGGCCTTACGCCATTTCTTCCTTTTCCGAGTCTCGGGGATTAGGGACTGGGGTGTCGACTAGTTGAAGTAGCAATCTTCATCCAAATCGAGGTTAGTGATCGTTGTTCTGATGTCCAGAAGCTCTTTTTGGAGTTTGGGGGCTAAACTATAAAACTATATAAACCTCTCACTAAAAGCTTTTGTCATACAAAAGTTATACTTAAACCCACAATGGTTCTCCAGTAGATTAAATTGTTCACCCTTTGTTAAAAAATTTCATTTTTTACTTCATCCAGATTACAACCTCTCACTTTCGGTTACTTGGAAATGGAACCATGTTCAAAACATCACTCTTTCTAAAAACAAGCCATACTAAGCTGTTTGCAATTCCACTTTCATCTCCCAGAAGAGACAGAACAAATATTACAACATATATTCTCAGGTTAAACAGAAATGTACTAATTGATAAAAGAAAATAACATTCTCTATGGATTATTTGTTGTTGGTGATATTATGAATGGGAATGGTGGCGTTATGTCACATGGGTAGTTAACAAAATATATGGAAAAGTTAGCTCTTGTAACAGGATTCTTCCGTCGAAGGAGAGGCGGACCAATACGCAGCGTGGTTGAAGTTCATGTTTTTTTAATAAGAAAAACTATACATGAACAAACTACAAAACAATAAATGTGAAACCCGAAACCAGTCCCGTGTGGTACAAACACTGACACAGGAGACAATCACCCACAAAAACCCAACACCAAACAGGCTACCTAAATATGGTTCCCAATCAGAGACAATGATGAACACCTGCCTCTGATTGAGAACCATATCAGGCCAAACACAGAAACAGACAAACTAGACACACAACATAGAATGCCCACTCAGATCACACCCTGACCAAACAAAACATAGAAACATACAAAGCAAACTATGGTCAGGGTGTGACAGCTCTATCCTAAATTACAACCAACTGATTGCAGCATTACCACAAAAATGTAGGAGGCAGGTGGAAAGGGGAGATGGTAGGGAATTTGTTTATCTGCCCTTTAATTAAATATCAAAATTGGCAAAAGAAAATAATCTGAAAAAATATATATTATTTTCATTTGTTGAACAAAATGGTGACCGAAGCGCCAAAATAGTTGGGAAAGAGATTTTCGATGTGTTGATTCCATGGCACATGGTTTATGAACTGATACACAAAACAACGATTGACTCAAAACGTTGTTTTTCCATTTAAATTATTATACAAAATTATTGCAACCAACAGAATGTTATGTATATGGGGCATACAACCATCTCAACTCTGACTATATATATATATACCACCAAAGAGACTGAATCATTAGATCACTTATTCTGGTTTTGCCCCATGTACTGTATCTTGTTTCTGATCGCAGGTTCAGGAATGGCTGAACAATCACATTCAAACTAATCCTACAAAAAGCACTGTTGGGAGATTTGGAAAGCCATAGTCAATCAATCAACAATATAATAATGCTCTTTGGGCTCTATTCAAGTATATTGCATAAATTCAGCTTTACAGTGTGACTGAAATTTAAAGGCAATGTTCCCGACTGCATTCATGGTAAACGCTGCTCAATAGGAAATTACATTTCCAGTGCGCTATTTTTTTTAAATTTCACCTTTATTTAACTAGGCAAGTCAGTTAAGAACAAATTCTTATTTTCAATGATGACCTAGGAACAGTGGGTTAACTGCCTGTTCAGGGGAAGAACGACATATTTGTACCTTGTCGGCTTGGGGGTTTGAACTTGCAACCTTCCAGTATCTATTCCAACGCTCTAACCACTAGGCTACCCTGCTGCCCCTATATGTTTCAGAAATACAGATTGAATAGAGCCCTTAGTAAAAATATTAATCTTAATTTACAACCTGTTGATGCTATGCGATTAAAAAGGTTCAGAAGGTATATGAAACATCAGAGCAAAATGTAAAAATATACAGCAAATGGAAATCATAAAAGGGTAATGGGATGGGCTAAGAGTAGCTGAGGGGATTAAAGGCTTACGATCTAGTGTTTAATACATAGTTATGACTGAAGACACTATATATAAACACTATGTATAATGTATACCGGATATGTTTTTACTACTATCTATCCAGATGTAATGTCTATCAAATAAATATATTTTGCTATGTAATTACTGTCTGTAAAAAGTTATTTTTGATCACCAAAGATAAGGGATTTTAATGTTATTTATTCGGATCCCCATTAGCCGACGCCGATGGCGACAGCGAGTCTTACTGGGGCCCGACACAGAAACGACATTACAGACAAAATACTTTACAATTTACATACAATTAAAAACATTCACATGTAGTGTGTGTGTGTACATCTAGCACATGCATGTCAGTATATGCACACAACAAGTAGGTCACATGGGGGAGAGGCGTTGTGCCGGGAGGTGTTGCTTTATTTGTTTTTTGACACCAGGTTTGCTGTTCACTTGCGCTACATAAGATGGAAGTGTGGTGGATAGCCCCCCCCCCCCCCCCCTCTTTATTACTATTGTAAAGAGATCATATGCATATCTATGTCTTCTTCTCTTCCAGGTCTTTTACTTGCTGATTGTTGCTATAGGGGTATATGCAAAGGTTAAAAAGCAACCGTTATGACACATTTATTTCAGCATATACCAAACCATATTTGAAAATATGAATCAATACCTGACTTTCTACAATAAACATAGAATTCCATGGTTTGCTTTCTTGTTTTCCAATATCATTGTGAAACTGTGAAATGAATCACCAGTGGTGGTGCCCAGAAATATGCCCCAGCTCCTAGTAGGTCGTGCTAGTGGGTCACACCACATGGTTTTCTGTGAACACCTCTTGAAGACACGGTCAGAGACACGTTCCTGAATGACCCTGCAGTCATTCTGATTGTGGTGGTCGTGGTCATGTTCTTCATCACCTTCTGCGGCTGCAGCGGAGCCCTGCGAGAGAACATTCACCTTCTGAAGGCAGTAAGACCAATCATTTTCTAATTTCCTTTCCTCATTTCAACCTACCTTCATACTATACATTTAGGAAGATTTGCTCTAAAATTATGTTGAGCACAAATATTTTTTGGCCTTCTATTGGCAAAGGTCAGGACTAGGAACAATGTTATTGAGCAACTTCTCTCTGTACCTTCAGACCAATTACTTTCTCTGGGATACTCTTTATTGTCCATTCCTTACCTGTCCGTACCCACACTCAGTATGTGTCTGCTCTCTTCTCCAGTTCTCCTTCAGTCTGACTTTGGTCTTATTCACTCAGGTGGCCATAGCTGTCCTAGGCTTATTCTACTCAGACCAGGTACTGTTTCTACACTGCCTGAGGTCTGGTACTGTCCCTACTGCCTGGTGCCTGTCTTGTTCCTACTCTCTACCTGTGCTATCCTCCACTTCTAAACAGGGCAGTTAAACAATGCTCGCATCATCCTTTCCACATCCGCTAAATTATTCAAAATGTTCTGCCACTTCAAAGTGGAACCAAATGTTCCATTTCAACAAGATCCCTTAAAAGAAGTTTTCTGCTACTGACATTCTGGATGTGCACTGGCATGCTAGCATGAGGCAGGCGCAAGACAGCAAGGGAGGGAGAGGGGTGGTAGGGGGAGATTCTCCAGGGTAACCGCAAGCTCATTACCACTCTAAAAGCATATGGTATAAAACCAGTCATAGCACATTAGGACCCGATGCTTCCAGCCCATGGGCCTCTACGTGAAGCCTTCTCAACACGGGTCCCCTAGGGACCATTCCCATATTCAAACAATCCGATTTACATGAACATAGTGCTTTACAAATGTACTTAAAGATCTTACTCATCTGAAACCCCACACCGGAGATGCTCTGGAGAAATTTGTGAAAAAATCTATTGTGTACTATAGGGATGACCTGGATCTGCAGAACCTCATGGACTACATTCAGAGAGAGGTAGACCATTTCACACAAAATTCATCCCTGTTAGTGAGCATTTCTCCTTTGCCAATATAATCCATCCACCTGACAGATGTTGCATATAAAGAAGCTGATTAAACAGCATGCTCATTACACAGGTGCACCTTTTGCAGGGGACAATAAAAGGCCCCTCTAAAATATGCAGATTTGTCACCAACACAATGCAACAATGCAACATTAATGCAGGAATGTCCAGAGCTGTTGCCAGATAATTGAATGTTCATTTCTCTACCATAAGCCACCTCCAACATTGTTTTAAAGAATTTGGCAGTATGTCCAACAGGCCTCACAACCGCAGACTATGTGTAACAACGTTAGCCCAGGACTTTCTTCACCTTATTCACCTGCGGGATCGTCTGACCAGCCACCCAGACAGTTGATGAAACTGTGGGTTTGCACAACCAAATCATTTCTGCACAAACTGTCAGAAACCATCTCAGGGAAGCTCATCTGTGTACTTGTCGTCCTTACCAGGGTCTTGATCTGACTGCAGTTCGGCATCGTAACTGACTTCAGTGGGGAAATGCTCACCTTCGATAGCCACCGGCACTCTGGAGAAGCGTGATCTTCATGGATGTACCTCGGTTTCAACTGTACCAGGCAGATGGCAGACAGTGTGTATGGCGTTGTGTGGGCAAGCAGGGCGAGTCTGTGGATCGAGTCCAATCTGATGTTGATGAGGGCCCTAGCTCTGGTTCTCTCCTTGCCTCAGTTAACCATACACAAGTTGCTATCTGTAACCTAAAAACCATTTTTGGTTCCAGGAAGAATCCGTTTGGGTTCCATTCAAAACCTATTCCACAGAGGGTTCTACATATAACCCAAAAGTGTTTTTTACCTAGAACTTTGTTCTAAGAATGCACATACAGAGGTGGAGTGGGGAACAAAGGATTCTCAGAGTGGATCTGCACACCACAAAATCATGCACAGGCAGATTTTAGATTCAAGCCAACACTTGGCTAAAGCTCAACTGAACTGTTACTAATGAAATGGGCTGCGCTCTATTCTCCCTCCGTTTCATGCATCTGCTCTCTCACACTACTCTCTCCATCTTTCTCTTCTTTGATTTGGTCCTGGACATTTCCTACGAGAGGGAAGTGTGTGAATTACCCATGAGTCAAGTCAAAACAATTACATTACAATTCCAACAGCTTTGATGTGGAGTCGTTGTCATGAGAAGGAGTCACTCCCTCTTCTCTTTTCTTCTCTCTCCCCTTTATTCAGCATAGTACACATCACCCCATGTTCTGAACACTTGCACAAAAAAAGGTTCCGATCGACGCATGTTAGAGAAAACAGAATGTGTTAATTTAAGTAATAAATATCAGTCTAGACTATGTTTCCATTGAGATGTTTGATGAAATGTGCAAAGCAGTATAATTTTATCCACTGAGCATCATAAAGCCATTCAAGCTTTGACCTTCAGAAACTGTTCTCAGTGAGGTGTATTCAGCTTTAAGAGATTTCTTCCATATGTAACAGTGTGTGTTGGACTGAGTTAACACTCAGGTTGCGTCAAAAATGGCACCCTATTCCATATACAGGGCCAGGGCCGGCTCCAGGCATAAGCGGTCGCTTATGGCCCCAGGCTGCTATGGGGCCCCCCAACCCAGTAAATGTTTTTATTAACTCAGTCTCAGTCTCAACTTACTGTTGAGCGTTAGCATAGTAGAATACACAAGGTGCAAGTTAAACATTTGGTTGGCTATGAAAAGCCAACTGACATTTACTCCTGAGGTGCTGTTGCACACTCGACAACCACTGTGATTATTATTATTTGACCCTGCTGGTCATCTATGAACATTTGAACATCTTGGCCATGTTCTGTTATAATCTCCACCCGGCACAGCCAGAAGAGGACTGGCCACCCCTCATAGCCTGGTTCCTCTCTAGGTTTCTTCCTAGGTTCTGGCCTTTCTAGGAGTTTTTCCTAGCCACCGTGCTTCTAGACCTGCATTGCTTGCTGTTTAGAATTTTAGGCTGGGTTTCTGTACAGCACTTTGAGATATCAGCTGATGTAAGAAGGGCTTTATAAATACATTTGATTTCGTTGTGCAAAAGCTTTTATATCAGTCACAGACAGTCACTCAATTAGCCATGTCAGTTGATAATTTTCAGATTAGTAAAGTAGTCTAGTCAGCTATCTAAACTTGTAGTAATCATGGCAGAATACTTACTGGGCATTTGCCCAGGGGCCTTGACCTCCAGAGGCCCCCATTGATTTTAGTCACTCTCACTCAGATAGCATTAACATCGCATAGGTCATGCAAAATGTCTGAAAAAATGTCTCTCTACCCCATGGCAAAATGTGTAGAACTGCAGAAAACCAAATCTCGACCAGCTCTAGCCCCCAAAAGGCTAGAGCTGGTCCTGCACAGGGCCCGTGGGGCTCTGGACGAAGGTCGTTCACTGTGTGTAGTGATTATGGTTCCATTCGGTACATAGCTAGTGTGTTCTGGTCTCTATCAGATTGCAGGCATTGTTCTCTCCCAGATCCTCATATCTCAGATGCAGGATGAGATCAGCTCAGTGTGAGAAGAGAATGTCCCGACTGACTCAAAGAAGAGAACAGAATGGCCCGGCAAGAAGGAAGAAAACAGTGAGTGAAAAACGACTGGCTACTTGAGAGCCACTCTAGTCTAGGACATACTTCTATGCTTACACTACACAGCCTTCGGAGCATCTTATGTATGGCTGTGTATAGACCATATAGAAATGTGTTCCATCTTACTCTTTGTTGTACATACATGACTCAAGGCTGACATTGGAAGGATCGTGATTTGTCACAAAATTATGGCTTATGGTTCCTAAAATCATATCCCTCTCTTAAAACCTCTTAGGGATAGGCGGGACGCAAATGTCTCAACTGGCCAATTGCCAGGGGAAATGCAGAGCGCCAGATTCAAATAAAATGCTATAAAATTCAAACTTTCATTAAATCACACATGTAAGATACTCAATTAAAGCTACCCTCGTTGTGAATCCAGCCAACATGTCATATTTGAAAAATGCTTTTCGGCTAAAGCATAAGAAGCTATTATCTGATAGCCTTCACCATCTGCACCAGCAGTGAACAAAGGAGCTAGCATATTGCAACCCTGCAGGCGCTACACAAAACACTGAAATAAAATGTAAAACATGCATTACCTTTGACGATCTTCTTTTGTTGGCACTCCAATATGTCCCATAAACATCACAATTGGTCCTTTTGTTCGATTAATTCCATCCATATATATCCAAAATGTCCATTTATAAAGCGCGTTTGATCCAGAAAAAAACAGCTTACAAAAACGCAACGTCACTACAAAATATTTCAAAAGTTGCCTATAAACTTTGCCAAAATATTTCAAACTACTTTTGTAATACAACGTTAGGTATTTTAAAACGTTAATAATCGATCAAATTGTAGACGGGGCAATCTGTATTCAATACAGGAAAGAAAACAAACCAGCGCTGCTTTTCACGTCTTGCGCAACTCACAAAAGTGTCCCCAGTTCCGAGTTGGCCTACTTCTTCAATACACAAAGGAATAACTTCAACCAAATTCCAAAGACTGGTGACATCCAGTGGACGCGGTAGGAACTGAAAATGGGCTCCTATGAAATATCCCATGGCAAAGAAAATACAGTGAACAGAGAGGGGGAAGAAAAAAATTCTGAACAGTTAGTCCTCTGGGTTTTGCCTGCTACATAAGTTCTGTTATACTCACAGACATGATTCAAACCATTTTAGAAACTTAAGAGTGTTTTCTATCCAAATCTATGAATACTATGCATATCTTATATTCTTGGCATGAGTAGCAGGATGTTGAAATTGGGCACGCTATTTATCCAAATGTGAAAATTCTGCCCCCTAGCTTCAAGAGGTTAACACTTTCATAATGTTTCATATTTCATGCACAACTCATAGGATAAACACTTCACACACAACATTTTTTATGACATCCCAAAATAACAACCAAAACGACATTAGTGTTCTCTCGATCGCCTCTGACCATTCTCCATGTTCTATGTTAGAAATATTGTTCCAGAATTCACTTTAGAATGTGTTAGAGTTTTGTCGGGAAAAGTCTGTGAAACAAAGGCACATTCCTCTGTTGAACAATGGAGAGGGAGACCTGAATCTTTTCTCCTTGATTTACAACAGAGTTGTTAACCCCCACATTCCCTCCTACCCCCTCTGTGGGTGAGAGGAGGTCTAGTTGAAGTTATTCATTGCAAACCTTATCTGACCTATTTGGATCCTCACAGGACAGTCATGACAGAAGTATTAATTACAATATGTATATATGGTTTTAAACATAAATTTGTATTTATATTGACATGAGGATATTTTTTAACATGATTTATATATTTCAATGTAGTATGTTTGCTAATAAAATTTGGTCTATGAGATACAACATATATAGTGTTAGAGAACAACCAGGCATGTGCACAAATAGGGCTCTACATGTCTAGAACACATGCGACTTTTCCCTTCCATTCTCCAAAGTGCCCTTTTGGGTGGTGGTATACTTTTAAAAATATTTTTTAAATACATTTTTGTAAATGTTGTTCGGAACACACTGCCCGCAAGTTCTCATCAACCTCGCCAGCCCCCACCATGTCCATTGGTTGCGCCTGTTGATCTGCCCTGTACGGAGTTTGCAGGCTCCCAGTTGCGCCTTTTGCCCAGTCTGCCTTGTATGGAGATTGCGTGTGCCCGGTATCCAAACATGCATGGCTTGAGAGATGTGGTCACCGGTCCAGTGTGTGTAGCTAGCTAGCTAGCTAGCTATCTATACTGAACAAAAGTATAAACGCAACATGGAACAATTTCAAAGGTTTTACTGAGCTACAGTTCATGTAAGGGAATCAGTCATTTGAAATAAATTCATTAGGCCCTAATCTATGGATTTAATGTCGCGGAAATTCACTAATAACTCAATTAAAATGAATCAATCTTTATTATCATGGCCAGAGAGGTTCACAAACTCAATCCAAGCTTGATGAAAACTCTGAAAAGGGAGTTCCCTTCCAGCTCCTATATACTGCTACACAAACAAGTCACATATGTATGATTTACATTATTCATTATTAATATTGGTTCCTGCATGTACACTACCATTCAAAAGTTTGAGGTCACATAGAAATGTCCTTGATTTTGAAAGAAAAGCAAATGTTCTGTCCATTAAAATAATGTCAAATTGATCAGAAATACAGTGTAGAAATTGTCAATGTTGTAAATGACTACTGTAGCTGGAAACGGCAGATTTTTTATGGAATATCTACATAGGCGTACAGAGGCCCACTATCAGCAACCATCACTCCTATGTTCCAATGGCACGTTGTGTTAGTTAATCCAAGTTTTTCATTTTAAAAGGCTAATTAATTATTAGAAAACCTTTTTGCAATTATGTTAGCACAGCTGAAAACTGTTGTCCTGATTAAAGAAGCAATAAAACTGACCTTATAAATAAATATAAAACTGACTAGTTGAGTATCTGGAGCATCAGCATTTGTTGGTTCGATTACAGGCTTATAATGTCCAGAAAAAAATACCTTTCTTCTGAAACTCGTCAGCCTATTCTTGTTCTGAGAAATGAAGGCTATTTCATGCGACTTGACAAGAAACTGAAGATCTCGTACAACGCTGTGTACTACTCCCTTCACAGAACAGCACAAACTGGACCTAACCAGAATTGAAAGAGGAGTGGTAGGCCCCGGTGCACAACTGAGCAAGAGGACAAGTACATTTGAGTGTCTAGTTTGAGAAACAGACCGCTCACAAGTCCTCAACTGGCAGCTTAATTAAATAGTACCAGAAAAACACCAGTCTCAACGTCAACAGTGAAGAGGCGACTCCGGGATGCTGGCCTTCTAGGCAGAGTTCCTCTGTCCAGTGTCTGTGTTTTGCCCATCTTAATGTTTTCTGGCTTTACTGCGAAAGCAGTAAATACTTTCGCAAGGCACTGTATACAGAATTTTCGAATACAGAACTTTCGAATACTTTCGCAAGGCACTGTATAGAGAATTCAGTGACATAATTCAGAACATGGGCCATTCTTACAGTATTCTCCCTATACAGCTAGTCAGAACCATAGGATAAATAAATGGGACATATAAGCAGACAATGAAAGCTCTTACAATATTCAATAATTACATTTCTCTAAAACAGCCTATAGGCTACATGTGCACCAGCAAGTCAGAACAGTAGGCTAAATTATGAGGGGGAAAGTGACCAAATTATTAGGGTGAGGCACATGGGCTACTAACAGCTTACTACCAATGCTTAATTTGAGCCGGGTCCTGCCGGAACAGGATCAGGCACCCCTCAGTTTTGGACTGTTTCATTGCAGAACCCATTTACCAGGATCCGGTGCCTCTTGTAACATTAAACATTATTTTCACTGTTTGCACTGTAAAAATTATAATTAAAGCAATCAGAGTTAATTCAAAATGATCCTATGTCATTCTTACGGCCCCTTATAAAATGTAATGTGAAAACATTGCCTGATATTCTAAGAATTGATTGGTGTTGGGCTGGCTGGTGTTTATGGTTTGCGCAACATTGTAGCCTATATAGACCAACGCATAGCTATTGTTGTGGTGAGAGAGAAGCGCCTTTATCTCTCACAGAACTAGAATGAGATTACCTTTCCGCGATCTCTCTCCCTGCTCTGATAAACATGAGCATGCAACTCTCATCTCTCCAGCGTTGCACTTAATAATTTATGACCTTATAGAATCATAGCGCGGGAAGGGTGCTGGTGGTGCCGCAGCACCCCTGATAAATAAAAAAATACATTTGCCAAAGTTCTATAGTTACTGCTGTCAGCCAAAACAGGCCATTTACGCGATATTTCAAATACAATCGCGGGAAAACACAGATCCTGCTGAAAAGAGAAGACCAATCTGTCTGTAGGCTACCAAGTTATGAACTTCCAAATAGACCTGTTGAGCGAAGACAATGTTTTCAAAGTAAAACAAGAGCGCGAGATAAAGCTTTTGGCACGAGCGCATCGGCCATCGCTGGCTAATGAACCAGTCAGTGAAGCTGGAAAGCTTTTTTAGGACTATAATTTCCTCATATTGTACAATATGCAGTGGTGGAAAAAGTAGGCACTTGGCATAATTATGGAACGCCGTTTGGGTCTTTACGTGTCAAAAAAGATACACATCATATAACACTATTTGACGCGTTAAATAAGCTTTTAATTTGACATGTCAAATAACACTTCTATTATAGAATGTTGTGTGTGATGAATTTTGCACGTGTAAGCCAAGCGCCACCACCACTACTACCAGTAGCACTGTCATAGCTGCAAACAAGCACACACTGGCCACGAACGATGTGTTTACAATACAGCGTTGGTAATAACACGGAACCAAAACCGACTGCGAGCCCTGCGCCATCGGGCATACATTTATTTTGTCCCCCCACGCCTTTATGAATGTTATGCCAATCACATTTTTATTTGGCGTACCCCAGTTTGGGAATACCTGATCTAAACTGATTTAAGTGGATTTAACAAGTGACACAATTAAGAGATCATAGCTTTCACCTGGATTCACCTGGTCAGTCTGTCATGGAAAGAGCAGGTGTTCTTAATGTGTCGTACACTCAGTGCATATCCCTTGTAACAATATTGTAATTACATGATTGGTTATTAAAGATTGTACATACAATGTAACTAAAAGGTTTATACCTAATGTTGTCCTGTCTCCTAATTTCTCCTGTTTAGACTAGTGTCCGCAAAGGTTGTTACATCGTAACTACAAAGGTTGTTACATTGTAACTACATAGTAATTATAAAGGTTATACCCTACTGGGTTTCGAGTTACATTAAGTTGCTTGCTCTTGGGTAGGAACATGACAATTACAAGTAGATCCTATGTAACTATATTGTAACTATATTGGTCTAACGTTACACTTGATTTGGTATAGCCTTTAAGCCAGGTCATAACATAAAAATTAACATATTGAAAATTACTGGTAGTTAATGACAGGGTGTTCCTTGTTACAATTAAAAATAGTTTCAAATTCTTTATATTAAGAAAATCAGATTGTCTTGTTTTTATTTATTAAAGGATAGCCATGGGTATGCTCCAACACTCAGACATGATTTACAAACGAAGCATTTGTGTTTTGTGAGTCGCTATCTGGCAGTAGGGCCGTTTTCCTGTCCTGCTAAGCAAAAAAAATGTAAGCAATACTTTTGGGTGTCAGGGAAAATGTATGGAGTAAAAAGTACATACTTTTCTTTAGGAACGTAGTGAAGTAAAAGTAGGAGTTGTCAAAAATATAAATAGTTAAGTTCAGATACTCCCAAAAACTACTTAAGTAGTACTTTAAAGTATTTTTACTTAAGTACTTTACACCACTGCACTATGTGTCTCCACAGACCTATAGGCTTGATTGATTCAAGACAAGGTCGTTTTCATTGATCTCAGATTCTCAGTTTGTCAGTGTCAGTATTGCCTGTCATTTTGGTCATTTGTGAGGTATTAAAAAATATTCTGCTTAATTCTCCAGTCATCTCAAATGATGAAGAATCGTATGAAATGCGTTTATAAAGGCCATTTTTTTTCCGGACCCTAGGCCACCAAAAATGTTCCTCATATGTCCAACTTCTGCAAGCGCCTCTCTCTGCTCTATTGCTCTATGCCAGTAAGAAAAAGCGATGATATTGCATGCAATGCTTTACTATAGAAGTGATTTTTTTTCTGTCATCAAACTTTGTCATCAACGTCTGGCATTCTCTGGCTTTATGGTGCTTTCAAGACAACTGTGAACTCGGAAAGAAACAAGGTTGAAGCACGACGTCAGTGATCTTCTGGTCGGAGCTGTAGAAAGAGGCCCAAGTTCCCTACTTGGAATTCCGAGTTGGATGATCGTTCAAAACGTATTTTCCCAGTCGGATCTCATTTTCAGTTGTCTTGAACTCATTGAAGTTTGAGATTTCCCAGTTCCGAGTTTCCAGTGGTTTTGAACGCGGTAGAAGCCATACTGGATTGACAGCATGGCCAATGTATTCATACTTTTCTGGTCCATGGTGTTGAATGTTTATGCTTTTAAGCTTGGAAAAGAGACCCTTAATCACAGACTTGGACCACAAACACACTCCACTGAACAGTAGGCTTGTGATTGCATTTAGAGACTGATTCCTTCCAAACCACTCATTGTTGAATTTGCAATTTCCAACTTGTTTTGTAATGTTCATGTCCAATGGCTGAGGAGCACCAATACGTTTTATCTAGAATTTATCTTCATGACAAGGATTGAAAAGGATTTGCCAGTAGATTGTCAACATGATTCATCATAATGACTGCTTGTCAACCTTGATAGCAAAGATTTTGAAAGTATGATCAGTCCAATCAAAGCTACTGTAACGTGATTTGACGTCCTTTTATCTGTGGCCAATGACCTTGAGCCTTCTTGAATGGGCACTTCTAATGTAACTCGATGGCAGCACCCAGGGGCTTGAATTCTCAAGCTCTCCCCGTAGATTTTACGGTGACGTAGTGTCCCCATGAGTGACAGAACACTGAGCCAATCACGGCGTAACTAGAGAATATTACCAAATCCTAAGCTCCACCGCAGGAAGCACTGAGCTAGGCTGAAACACATTTTTGGATCTTACTAAAGAAAGCAGAAAAGAGACAGCTTTATTACTGAATTATTTATTTTTTTACATTGTTTGCAAACTGATATGTGACACGTATTAATGCCAGAATAACATGAAAACCAGGCAACAATTATAATTTTTTAAATGCTAAACAGGTGGCGCTCAAAATATGAATGACGGGTAACCACTGGATACAGTACAAAGTGTACGCAACACAGTATACAGAGAATTGTGTCTGTATTGCACCTAGACATTGTGCATTTTACAGACTGCAGGAGCGTCAAAAAGGGCAAGCTTAGCCATGAGAACATACTGATTTAACAGTCAAGATTGCACTATCAAGATTTTCTTTCTTCTTCTCCCATTGTGGTTTACAAACACGCCTCATGTTAACGAGGGAGCGGACAGCAGAAAAAAACAAGATTCTTACTGGACAGAGAGAGGACCATTTTCGTAGTCGTGTATTTATGGAGAAGCGGAAAAAACAATGTTATACAGAGATACCAATTGTGTGTTTAGCCATTCACTTTTTTCTCATCATTGGACATTTTGAGAAAGTAACATGCACTGAATGGATGGCAATTTTGAATCACAGTGAAACAGTAATGGAAGTCACCGTAGCACTAATAATGTTGTGATTCAGGGCTAAAGGCCTTTCAATTGGAGGCGGCCGCTCAATGTATTGTACCTGGCAAATTTCTGGTGATGCGTCCCTTCCGACTTCATGGCCACGTGAATCAGCAACAGACTGAAGACATTTCTCTGAGAAATGTGAACAAACAAGGCAATTACAGTACACAAGACAAAAAACTTGTTTTCGACACAGAATGTACTGTATGCACTCCTCTGGGTCGTATTCACTAGGGCACACCATTTCAAAACCTTGTGCAGCAGAAAACGTAAGCGATTCTTACTAGACAAGTTTGGGTTGCACCTGCCCGTTTCGTCCCATTTGCTTCCATTTTGTGCCACGTGAAAATAACCTTGGTGTTGTACCTACATATAGGGATTGTTTTCCTATGGACCGACAGGTTTAACACAGGTTTAAATTATTTATCACTCATTACAAAGTGCTTTACATTCATTACATTGTGCTTTACATTTCCATCCCTATAGACTGGAAGATCACGATCGACTGGTCAATCTTCAAAGTATTCCTAGTCGTTCACCAAACATTTCTGTTGAAAAGCCGATGACAAAGGCTTGCGCTCCTTTTTGTATATTATTTGTGTTGCTCTGTTGGAGGAAGCACTTGATTCCAAGGCCCTGCACACCAGGTTGTCAAAGTGTTCCCATTTTAAACCATTTTAATTGTCTGAAAAGATAAACCAGCAAAGTTTGATACTAGCCTACTTTTAAAACCATGATCAGAGAGAGACGTTCAAAGAATACAGCCAAGAGCTGCTGTTATGAGTGAGTTCATGTCTTAAGTTTTCATTCAGCAATAAGCTCACACTATTACAAAACCTATGTCACGCCCTGACCTTAGAGATCCTTTTTATGTCCCTATTTTGGTTTGGTCAGGGCGTGAGTTGGGGTGGGCATTCTATGTTTTGTGTTCTATAATTTCTATTTCTTTGTGTTTGGCCGGGTATGGTTCTCAATCAGGGACAGCTGTCTATCGTTGTCTCTGATTGGGAACCATACTTAGGTGCCCTTTTTTCCCCACCTGTGTTTGTGGGAGGTTGTCTCTGTTTAGAGCACTTTGCCTTTGAGCTCACGGTTTGTTTGTGTAGTGTTAATGTTTTGTTTGGCGTCATTTTGATTAAAATAAAGAAAATGTACGCTCACCACTCTGCACCTTGGTCCTCTCCTTTGAACAGCCGTGACAACATAGGGCTATCGATACAATTGGCTACTCATTCAGAGTTTTTATTATTAATTGCAGCTCATTGTCTATTATAATATAAAAAATATGTAACTTTCTCAGGTCATAGGAACAACATGAATTTGTGCAGATGCGGTGTGACTCGAGTTTTGCCATCAGGTGGAAGACTGTCTCTCTCTGATCAGTCTCACGGGTAGAAAGGAAGGCTAGAGCAGGGACCATGAGAGGCGGACCCTCTGCTGCTATCTCTCTCCATCCCTCCCTCCGGTGATACGAATGCCGTGTTCAAAACAACTGGGAACTAGTAACTGACTTTCGACTGCAGTGCATTCAAGACAACTAGGAACTCTGAAAAAAACTAGATCTGACTGGGGAGAATCGTTTTGAAAGGTCTACCAACTCGGAATTTCAAGTTGGAAACTGGAATCTTTCTAGAGCTCAGATTTTCCGACCTGAAGATCACTGACGTCATGATTTGACACATTTTTCCCCCTCTTCCCAGTTCCTTGAAAGCTCCATGACCATCAGATGCAGGTACCATCAGTCCAGTAAAATAAAAAAGCAAATTATTTCAATTTATGCTCCGCTGTGCCTTGCAAGTGCTACACCAACTGATATATTTTGTCATCAAAGCTCGAGTTTTGAAATGGATGATCTGAGAAAAACAATATGTGCAGTACACGCATACTAACACAAGTGCTAGCACATGCACTTTACACACACGTACAGTTGAAGTCGGAAGTTTTTCAACCACTCCACAAATTTCTTGTTAACAAACTATAGTTTTGGCAAGTCGGTTAGGACATCTACTTTGTGCATGACACAAATCATTTTTCCAACAATTGTTTACAGACAGATTATTTCACTTATAATTCACTGTATTACAATTCCAGTGGGTCAGAAGTTTACATACACTAAGTTGACTGTGCCTTTAAACAGCTTGGAAAATTCCAGAAAATGATGTCATGGCTTTAGGAGCTTCTGATAGGCTAATTGACGTCAATTGGAGGTGTACCTGTGAATGTATTTCAAGGCCTACCTTCTAACTCAGTGCCTCTTTGCTTGACATCATGGGAAAATCCAAAGAAATCAGCAAAGACCTCATAAAATAAATTGTAGCCCTCCACAAATCTGGTTCATCCTTGGCAGCAATTTCCAAACGCCTGAAAGTACCACGTTCATCTGTACAAACAGACATGTTATGTTTTTTTAATTTTTTTAAGTTCACCTTTATTTAACCAGGTAGGCTAGTTGACCGGGCCAAGATAAAGCAAAGCAGTGTGACAAACAACACAGAGTTAGACATGGAATAAACAAGCGTACAGTCAATAACACAATAAAATAAAAAAAAAGTCTATATACAGTGTGTGCAAATGGCGTGAGGAGGTAAGGCAATAAATAGGCCATAGTAGCAAGTAATTACAATTTATCAAATTAACACTGGAGTGATAGATGAGCAGATGGTGATAAGCAAGTAGAAATACTGGTGTGCAAAAGAGCAGAAAGTAAATAAAAACAATATGAGGATGAGGTAGATAGATTGGATGGGCTATTTACAGATTGGCTATGTACAGCTGCAGTGATCGGTTAGCTGCTCGGATAGCTGATGTTTAAAGTTAATGAGGGAAAAATAAGTCTCCAGCTTCAGCGATTTTTGCAATTCGTTCCAGTCATTGGCAGCAGAGAACTGGAAGGAAAGATGGCAAAAGGAGGAGTTGGATTTGGGGATGACCAGTGAGATATACCTGCTGGAGTGCGTGCTACGGGTGGGTGTTGTTATCGTGACCAGTGAGCTGAGATAAGGCGGAGCTTTACCTAGCATAGACTTATAGATGACCTGGAGCCAGTGGTAGGGCCAGCCGATTAGAGCATACAGGTCGCAGTGGTGGGTGGTATATGGGGCTTTGGTGACAAAACGGATGGCACTGTGATAGACTGCATCCAGTTTACTGATTAGAGTGTTGGAGGCAATTTTGTAAATGACATTGCCGAAGTTGAGGATTGGTAGGATGGTCAGTTTTACGAGGGTATGTTTGGAGGCGTGAGTGAAGGAGGCTTTGTTGTGGAATAGAAAGCCAATTCTAGATTTAATTTTGGATTGGAGATTTTTAATATGAGTCTGGAAGGAGAGTTTACAGTCTAGCCAGACACCTAGGTATTTATAGTTGTCCACATATTTTAAGTCAGAACCGTCCAGAGTAGTGATGCTAGTCAGGGGGGCGGGTGCGGGCAGCGAACGGTTGAAAAGCATGCATTTAGTTTTACTAATGTTGTAGGCTACGGAAGGCAGTTGTAGGCTACGGAAGGAGTGTTGTATGGCATTGAAGCTCGTTTGGAGGTTTGTTAACACAGTTTCCAAAGAAGTGTACATGTCTCCTAGTTTTCTAGATTTTTATGAACGTACTTTGGTGCGAAACGTGCAAATCAATCCCAGAACAACAGCAAAGGACCTTGTGAAGATGCTGGATGAAACCTGTACAAAAGTATCTATTTCCACAGTAAACCGAGTCCTATATCGACATAACCTGAAAGGCCGCTCAGCAAGGAAGAAGCCACTGCTTGAAAACCGCCATGAAAAAGCCAGACTATGGTTTGCAACTGCACATGGGGACAAAGATTGTACTTTTTTGAGAACTGTCATCTGGTCTGATGAAACAAAAATAGAACTGTTTGGCCATAATTACCATTGTTATGTTTGGAGGAAAAAATGGGAAGGTTGCATGCCGATGAACACCAGCCCAACCGTGAAGCACGGGGGTGGCAGCATCATGTTGTGGAGGTGCATTGCTGCAGGAGGGACTGGTGCACTTCACAAAATAGATGGCATCATGAGGTCGGAAAATTATGTGGATATATTGAAACAACATCTCAAGACATCAGTCAGACATCAGTCATTTGCAAGCTTGGTTGTAAATGGGTCTTCCAAATGGACAATGACCCCAAGCATACTACCAAAGTTGTGGCAAAATGGCTTAAGGACAACAAAGTCAAGGTATTGGAGTGGCCATCACAAAGCCCAGAACTCAATCCTATAGAAAATGTTTGGGCAGAACTGAAAAAGCGTCTGTGAGCAAGGAGGCCTACAAACCTGACTCAGTTACACCAGCTCTGTCAGGAGAAATGGGCCAAAATTCACCCAACTTATTGTGGGAAGCCTGTGGAAGGCTACCCAAAATGTTTGACCCAAGTTAAACAATTTAAAGGCAATGCTACCAAATACTAATTGAGTGTATGTAAACGTCTGACCTATTGGGAATGTGATGAAAGAAATAAAAGCTGAAATAAATCATTCTCTCTACTATTATTCTGACATTTCACAATCTTAAAATAAAGTGGTGATCCTAACTGACAGAAGACAGATAATTTTTACTCTGATTAAATGTCAGGAATTGTGAAAAACAGAGTTTAAATGTATTTGGCTAAGGTATATGTAAACTTCGTACTTCAACTGTATGTCACGCTCTGACCTTTAATATCTCTGTTTTCTTTATATTTTGGTTCGGCCAGGGTGTGACGAGGGTGGGTAAGCAAGTTTTGTATTGTCTAGGGTTTTTGTATGTCTACGTGTTTTGTAGGTCTAGGTATTTATATATCTATGGTGGCCTGATATGGTTCCCAATCAGAGGCAGCTGTTTATCGTTGTCTCTGATTGGGGATTTTATTTAGGTGGCCATTTTCCCTTTTGTGTTTGTGGGTTCTTGTTCTATGTTTAGTTGCCTGTCTGCACTACTCATATTAGCGTCACGATTCGGTTTGTTATTTTGTTAGTTTGTTCAGTGTTTCTTCCTATAATAAAGAAGAATGTACGCTTACCACGCTGTGCCTTGGTCTCCTTCGTACGACGGACGTGACACTGTACGTTGTAATATTTTTGTATGGTGGTATTATACATTTTGTATTGTAGATATGAAGTGGTGTAATTATGTTATATTTAGCCAAAGCCTTAGACTTTTGTTTTTACACCTGCACAACCTGGCTCCTGGGACTCACTGGGCCATGGCCTTGGTGGACCTGCTCTGACTTGGGGCCAAGGCAAGGCAGCTCGAGCCTTTCAGGCGGCGTTTACATAATGGCTAACTGTGAACATGGAATTATACTAGTGCGATTGGTGCTTTTTTTTTAGGTTGTTTCTGTTTGATTATTTTTTAAATGATCACAATTTTAATTATTAAAAAAAAAACTTTAAATGCACTATGCATTGTGGGTTGAATGCTGTAACACAGAAAATAATAACTAACAAAAGTCCCATGATGGTAGTGACTACCCATGACTGTTTATCGCTTATTAACCAGCAGTTCAGAAAAAAACATCACAGGGATTTTTTAAAACCATTTATTAAGCTATGAATGAAGTATTGGCAGTATAGGGTTTGCTTATTCTGGGTAGTTTACTGCCCGAGCAAAGTGTCAATATAAAATAACCTACAGGCAGTGAGCGCGGCAAGCTATACCAATCCCCCAGCAGGAACAGAGAACCTAACAGGTGGATGATGGGGTGGTGGTGGGAGCTAGAAGCCAGCTCATAGTATCAACAGCAGCAAGCGGCAGCAGGATGAGTGAGCAGACCTGGTCAGCTTAAATAGACCTCCAAATAAGGTAGGCCTGATTGATACTAACCTCTGATGCAATCTCAGCTGATTTGTCATCTTGAGGTTCGGCACTGAGGTTTCCCTTTCTGAACTGTCTCTGCTTAATTTCAGAAAGAAAAACACCACGTGGAAATATGTTTAACCATTTATTAAGCAATGAATAATGCAAGTCTTGGCGGTGTAGGCTCTGATTCTTCCGGGTAGCTCACAGACCAAGCAAAGCATCAATATAAAATAGCCTGCAGGTAGTGAGCTTGGTAAACTATACCAATCCCCCAAAACAGCAGAACCTAACATCAGCCGACTCTGTGTAGTTATGGCAGAGCGCCGTTTAGATATTAAGTAGACCAGCTAAAGTAAACCTACCATCACAATAATGAATACTATGTGAGAATGTTAACCATGTGTGTCATAAACTGAGCAACATATGACTTCTATCCCTCGTGACATACCACCGGGTACCCTCGCTTGAGGCAAGATGAGCTTCATCTTGGCACGTGTGAACTCTCTTAGCAGTGTGAATCCAGCCGCCCTAGAGACACACCACCAAGTGCTCTCACTGAACTATACGAGTAGCCTAATCATCTGTGGGCCTACATGAAATGTCTACTAACAAGCAACCTAAGCAATATGCACGCAGCCATCCACCTGTAGCTAATATGCACTGAACTTTATTACAATAACCAACAAAGCAATGCTGTTGACTGTGGGCTGAATGCCGACATATCATACTATATAAGGCATGGAAATCGCAGAGTTCTAAAATCTCCTTGGGCATCGAAAATCTCCTTAGCGTTTAATCTAACATAGCATTCATAGGAAGCAGAGGAACTCACCACATGATCGTCAGTATGGATGCAGGGACAGATAGAGAAGCCGTTGAAGCAGCGCCAATGCAAAATGAATGGCTGCGTATAGCTCAGGAGATGGCCCATAGCGTTGGCAGAGGAGATGGAGCCATGATGAAAACCAACATCTCGTAATTGCTTTGCTTCATCAGTGATGAGTAATGGGTTACCTGGCGTGGCCAATGGTTGCCATCGCAGGTACCATAACATGAAAGAGAGGACAGAAAGCAGTGTTAGTTTGAGCAATGACAACTGGAGTACCTTTACTCTTCCTAGCAGTTTAAGAATGCTTTACCAACACAGTGAACATGTGAATGTCCATAATTAAATGAGAAATTGTTAGATTATGCTATAATTAAATAGAAATTAGTACAAAGTGTATTCCCCAACTGTAAAAACCCATAGAAAGCCATAAAACGGACTGCCTCTAATAAAATATAATTGTATGAGCTGAAACACCCTCCCCTTAACGTGAACCATTTTTTGCAATCGAGTGAAGGTGATAGGTAGTCTTTTGTCATTGCCTGAAGATTGATATTTTTGAAGGAAATTGAGGCAGAAAGAGCTGTCATCTTGGTGTATGAGGATATTCTACCTATGCAACATAGCTACTGGACATTGGGCTGGCAGAATCAGAATCATGATCATATAGCAATACTGCAGGAACTCATGTAGGTTGTCGTAGCAGCAGAGGATCAGAGTGAAGCCGGGATTAATTGAGAAGCAGTACTGATGCCGAATTGGGTGGCCCATAGCTATGAGTTCCAGTATCTTGTCATTGGCTGCCAGCATCAATGTTGAACAGAGGTTCCCCAGGTTCTGCCCGTGCTCAGCATGCAGGCAGCATAACATAAAAGAGTGGACAAAGCAGTGTTCAATCTGGTGATGATGACCAATGTTCCATGCCAATTCTTTCATCTAAGGGTGTATGAGAGTATGTTTAGCATGTGAGAGTCCATAATGCAAACATAACTTAGGAGATAATGCAAAATTAAAGTGAAGAAACATTTAGTGTGCATTTCAGACTAAAGAACCCATAAAGCCATCATACTGACAGCTTCTGGAAAAGCGTAATGTAAACCCAACACTGTTGCCTTAATTAACTTGAACTCAAACTTCTGCTACTGAAATGATACCGTAAAATGTATGCTACTAGAGTGACTCATGCAACAGTATGCACTAATGAGCTAACAGATACACTACATGGCCACATCTTATTCCAAAAATCATGGGCATTAATATAGAGTTGGTCCTCCCTTTTCTGCTATAACAGCCCCCACTCTTCTGGGAAGGCTTTCCACCAGTGGAGGCTCCTCAGAGGAGGAAGGGGAGGACCATCCTCCTCAGTGAATTTCATAAAAATAAAATATTATAAGGCTGCATTTGCCTGACTGAAATTGGAATAGAAAAGGCATACATGGTTATATAGAAGAAACATTGTACAGAGACAATAGCATAGAGTAAGCCTCTGTAGAGCGGGCACAGCTCAGCCATGACATACCATCACATAAAACATACAGTATTACTAACAAACCCCCCACAACTGCAACTTAACGTTAGTAATGGTGGTTATGTAAATAGCCTCATGTCCTACTAAAATGCTCAGCAGCATCAAATAGCATTTTATTGGTCACATACACATATTTAAAAGATGTTATTGTGGGTTTGGTGAAATGCAGTATCTGCGTACATACACAGTGAAGATATGCTTTCAGAATATATGCTTAGTGATGGAAAGAACCAGTAATGTTTAGCCGACGACAGACTACCGCCATTCAAGTAGCGCAAGATATCACACTGATCGACTGCTGAACGGTGCAGGAGGTGGCCCACAGCATTTGGGCCAGAACAATTGTGGTAGATATGAGTCACGCTCACTGAAATGACTGTAGCATACTGAGCTGCATCAGATGCCTGCATGTGTACAAGCATGCATGATAACGCACGTTAACTTGCTTACAACTATCCTAAAAGTATATGCCATCGTACTGCCATGCTCCAAGCAGATGCTGTGGAAGGGATAGCTAGTGATGGCCTCTGTCACCACGACCAAATGGTGTGCTCTTTGCAATTGCAATAATAGCAACCATGCCATAACGACCATGTGCAGATGATACAGAACATAACAGCTTGAATTAGCACCAAATTCACCTCAGCAAGGTGATATAATGGAGCCTAACCATGCACGTGCTACCACAATGCAAATATTGGCAGCCACGCATACTGTGTGGAGAAAATGAAGGAAGAATATCCCTATCATCTGAATGTGCGAACATTCACCACACAGAGTTGAAACCTAAATCACATGATAGATCTAGTATGTAAGACATGAAGATACTGTAACACAATGCAAGAAAAATTTGAATGAATAACAGTACTAATATGTGATGACTAGAATGAAGTGATTGCTACAATAGCATACAATACCATAGGTAGAATAAGAACAGTCACTAGAATAATATTACTAGATTGCAAAGATGGACCGACAGGGAAGATGTAACATGCATGACACATGATTAGAGCATGCTAATATATCAGCCTAAACCTACTGCGTTGCCTGAAATGATACCGTAAAATGTATGCTACTAGAGTGACTCATGCAACAGTATGCACAAATGAGCTAACAGATACACTACATGGCCACATCTTATTCCAAAAATCATGGGCATTAATATAGAGTTGGTCCTCCCTTTTCTGCTATAACAGCCCCCACTCTTCTGGGAAGGCTTGCCACCAGTGGAGGCTCCTCAGAGGAGGAAGGGGAGGACCATCTTCCTTAGTGAATTTCATAAAAATAAAATTGTAAAACATTGAAAAAGTTATCATTTTCTGATGAAACCATACTAAATATACTCATGTCACCAAATAATTAATTAAAACGCACTGTTTTACAATGAAGGTCTACAGTAGCCTTAACAGCACTCTGTAGGGTAGCACCATGGTGTATCCGGAGGTCAGCTAGCTTTCGTCCTCCTTTTGGTACATTGACTTCAATACAAAACCTAGGAGGCTCTTGGTTCTCTCCTCCTTCCATAAACTTACACAACCTATCCAAGCTCTTGCAGCATGAAGTGACATGTTGTCCACCCAATCAAAGGATCCGAGAATGAATCTAGTACTGAAAGCATAAGCTACAGCTAGCTAGCTCAGCAGTGCATAAAATGTGGTGAGTAGTTAACTCAAAGAGAGAGAAACACAATAGTTGAACAGTTTTTAACAAATACATTTCTTCAAAAATTAAGGAGAAGCAAGAGAGAGAGTGATTGCCATTTTTTTTCAGTTTCACTTAGCTAGCTAGCAAATGCAGCTGGCTAGTTTAGTTACTCAAACAGACGGATGCTATGTTAGCTAGCTGACTATGACTATCCAACACAACACTGGAACTCTTCCAAGTCAAGGTAAGCTTTAGGTTTAATTCATTATTTGCCACCGTGGCCCGCCGGTGTAACTGCTTACTGACTATACACCGTAACATTACTGCATGATTGTAGCGGATTTACTAACATATTAGTTATATTAGCTATGTTGACTAGGACGTTACTTTAGCTAATATGGGGACAACGATGTAGGCTGGTTTGTAACGGTTATGACAAGGTTTGGAAAGGTTTTTACACCTGGTCACATACAGCTGATGTGTTGCTCATTGAAGTCCACAAACGAAAAGGAAAAGGTGAGAGGAGGAGAGTGGATAAAGTCTAGAGTGAATGGCTGCTATGGAAGTGAACTGTGTTTATGCGTGATCAGGGGTGTATTCATTCCACCGATTCTGTTGAAAAACGTTTCTTAAATGAAAGCAAACTAAACGGGGATAAAAATACCTGAATTTTTCCAAAATAAACTATTGTTTGGACTAATGATTACACACTAGATAAGATAGATGCAGGCAAGAGTGTGCAGGTCTGTATTGAATGTGTCACTGTCTGTCATCTAAAAAATGTATCTCGACCTGTGTGCACATACTGTTGTAAACTTTCATTCATAGGCTAGGTTGTGGCAACCTCATGATGGGTATAGGGGAAATTTGAGTATCAAGTAGTATCCTAAACCTATCGATGTTACATTGAACTGGGTGAATAGAATATGAATGACAGTCACCCAACATGCTGTAATAGAAATAAGGCCATGCTCATGACATTTTTTTATTGTCCTCCCTCATCATAAATGGCACGGACCGCCACTGCTTTCCACTAGATGTTGGAACATTGCTGCGGGGACTTGCTTCCATTCAGCCACGAGCATTAGTGAGGTCGGGCACTAATGTTGGGCGATTAGGCTTGGCTTGCAGTTGGCCTTCCAATTCATCTCAAATGTGTTCGATGGGGTTGAGGTCAGGAATCTGTGCAGGTCAGTCAAGTTCTTCCACACCGATCTCAACAATCCATTTCTGTATGGATCTAGCTTTGTGCACACAAGCATTGTCATGCTGAAACAGGAAAGAGCCTTCCCCAAACTGTTGCCACAAGGTTGAAAGCACAGAATCATCTAAAATGTAATTGTATGCTGCAGCATTAAAATGTCCCTTCACTGGAACTAAGGGGCCTAGCCCGAATCATGGAAAACAGCCCCAGACCATTATTCCCCCTTCACCAAACTTTACAGTTCGCACTATGTATTCAGGCAGGTAGCGTTCTCCTGGCAGCCACCAAACCCAGATCCGTCTGTCGGACTGCCAGATGGTGAAGTGTGATTCATCACTCCAGATAACGTGTTTCCACTGCTCCAGAGTCTAATGACTGTGAGCTTTATTCCAGTCCAGCCGACGCTAGGCATTAAACATTGTGATCTTAGGCTTGTGTGCAGCTGCTCGGCCATGGAAACACATTTCATGAAGCTTCCGACGAACAGAGACAGTTTGGAACTCTGTAGTGAGTGTTGCAACCGAGGACAGGCGATTTTTACACGCTTCAGTACTCAGTGGTCTGTGAGCTTGTATGGCCTACCACTTCACAGCTGATCTGTTGTTTCTCCTAGACGTTTCCTCTTCACAATAATAGTACTTACAGTTTACCAAGGTGGTTAAAGCAGGGCAGAAATTGACTTGTTGGAAAGGTGGCATCCTATGACGGTGCCACGTTGAAAGTCACTGAGCTCTTCAGTGCGGGCCATTTTACTGCCAATGTTTGTCTATGGAGATTGTGTGCTCGATTTTATACACCTGTCAGCAATGGATGTGGCTGAAATAGCAGAATCCACTCATTTTAAGTGTCCACATACTTACATACATACATACTGATTTGCTCAGAGCAGAAAAGTGTAGCTAGCTATACAATCGTATTAATTGAGACCAGTCCGCAAATTAAATGTAATGTGTTCTAGCTTAAACTGTGTAAAGCAATAGGGTTCCAAAGAATAATAACCATAGTCAGAATCATTTATACAACATTAAAAGTGTGACTGTTGGCGCAAGTCATATTAACTTATGTGACTGGATGACCTGTAAAATGGGTCATTGATTGCAGGGGTCTCATGAGCTGCGCGACATTGATAGCTGCTATGATATTGATGCTGCACTAAATCAATTAACATCCCCATACACTAAAATACTATCGAATCACTGTGATAAGCACCATCTCTTGCTCAAGATCAGGAAACATTTTCCTTCTTGTATGGATGAGGGATGCTTCTTCATGATGGGATGTGTGTTGACAGAGCGCTCCGACTCTGCCCTTAAACTGTTATTGGGAACAAACTAGTAGGCTATATGATAGGTTACTCCGAGGCTAATTCTACTTAGCTAGCTAGTTTGTAGCCGGCTATTGACTGACAACAGTAGAGAAGCAACATGGATGATCCTCGCAATCAATGACATCACTGCAGCAGCCAAACATTGCAACATGAGCATATTGAACGACGCAGTGGGAGGTTCAAACACAGCTGGCAAGCGTTCCCAAGGAAAATATTATCTCATAAACAGCAGCATAGCAAGAACAGCTAGCTACAGCATCAATGCAGAAAAAGAAGCCAGCTCATGGTAGCAGCAAGCGGCTGTGGGATGAGTGAGCAGACCCGGTCAGCTTAAATACACAGCCAAATAAGGTAGACCTGATTGATACAGTACTAGCCTCTAATTGATGCATCAGCCTGAGGCGGGGCACTAGGGTTTCCTTTCTGAACTGGCTCCACTTAATTTATTCACATTTACTTCAATCAAATATTTCAGTTGTTTTGTATATTACATTTGTTTTATTTGATGACTTGGTACCATTTCATTCCAAGTCATCATCTCACCTCTATAGAGCTGCTGCATATGCTGTCTGACAAAATCACAATTTTACTAGTTCTTCAAAGTAAATAAGGAATATTTTAAGACTGCTGAATAGCAACTATCAAATCACTTCGATTGTGTATTTTCAGGTCAAGATATCGCAAAGAAACTGATCTCTTTGTATGCCCTCTTGATCACACATTCTTAGGTCTCTTACATAGCAAGCGCAAAAGAAAAATACCTGACAATAACTGTGCAATGGATTATGGTCATTGCGCTAAACTACAACTCCATACTACATCACACAGTTCGGGCATGATCTGATTTATCTCTAGATAAACTGCAGCCATATTTGCATTGAGCTCACAGAAAAAACCTGAACGAAATGGAATTCAAATAAATTAACAGACATAGGTCAATTAGTTGTTTAAAAAACACAAAATAATCGCCATTTCGGATAATCGCTCAGCACTAGCTTACACCTTCAATGGTGTAAACTGTTTTGATTATGCAGAGGTTGTTGATTGGGCTCTTCACAAGTCCTCACTGTCAGCCCTAGCTATGGAAATACAATTTCCCTAGTATAACATAAGGGTGTATGAACCACTAGTGGAACACTGGTGTTACAGTCAAAAACTGCACAAGGGTCATTTTCTCTGACCTAGATTATAGCTCATCCTGGTCTAAAAAGCACTTCAAAGGATATTCCCCATTGAACATGCTTTTTTAGGCCAGGTGTAGGCATCATTTTAAAGGAAATTCCACAGAAGTCCATAGAGCTCCTGAAATCCCCCCGAGGGTTCACACATGGGGGATCACATGACGCTGCCCCCATCTCCATCATGCGGTAGAGTTTGGCCTGCAGGAGCTCCATGATGCAGCTGTAGTTGCCCTGGTCATACTCTAGCAGGTCCTGACACATGGGAAGACTCACACTGCCAGCCAGCTGGTGCTGATTATATCTCCTCTAGAGCTCTGGACACACAGAAGAAGTGAAGATAGAAGACAATGGAGTTGTCTAAAGCATTAGCCAACATATAGTTCAGTGAGAACATACATTTTCTGCGTAGTGATCCCTGCAGAAGTTTATCCAACAACTAGCATCATGTTCTTACTCACTGAGCCACACAGGACCAGACCAGGAATAACGGTAAATTGAAGTTATACAACAGAATAACATATGACAATGGATACTGTAGGACACGACAGCATGTGACTGCAACAGAGAGAATTATGTGAAACTGTAAAACGACAATACAGCAAACCAGACAGAACCAGAGTTCCATCTCTAGACTAGATCATGCATGCATCACTGTTCACAAACATGGAAACATAAAAGGAAGCCTCAAAGAAATAGAATAGAAAAAGTGTATATTGAAATTCTATTTCTATGGTTAGCCTACTCTATGTGTCAGGGTCTAAGGAATGCATTAAGCGAAGGAAATTCATTTACCAAAAGATCATACATGGGAAAGAGCCATGTCGGCCAATTCAAAATAGCAGCATAATGGAATCGAGTTTCCCTCGCTTCACTTGAATAAACAGCTGCATTGTCCCAAAGGTGCTTTCGAGCCTCCACACTACATGTTCATGTTGCAAAACGTAACATTCTGAAACATGACATCTGCACAGAATTTTATTTAATGGAGCTCTTGTTTCAGATGGGGTTGTGTGCTGAGGAACATGCATTGTATAGAGCATGTGGTCTGGGTTGTCAGAACACATTACAGCCACATATGTTACCATCACCAGCCACACACAGAGAGAGAGAGAGAGAGAGCGCGAGAGAGAGACAAAGAGAGACAGACAGCCTGTCAGGGGGGGGGGGGGGGGGGGGGATATAGAAAGGAGGACAGAGCCTGTCAGGGGGAGGAAAACCTCTCTGCATTGACACATCTGTCCTGCCCCCTTTCTACTCTGAGGCTTCTCCCTCTCTCTTTCTCTCTGAGTGCCCCCCCCCCCCCCACTCATTTATTGTTTTCCCTCATCTTATGTTCTGTAAGGCGCCTGTGGTAGTGGCGGTGTGGTGCTCACTTGGCCCACTCCCGGAGACCCTCAAGTAGGCGCCGACAACATGAGGAAGTGGAGGTTGTTGAACAGTAGCACATGGTGTGTAATAATAAGAGTACAGTAGAAATATTGTCTAACCCTCCAGTCTATAGAGTAGAGAGCAGGCGTCCAGCATGGCCCCTGAAGCCCTACTGTGCCGAGACACTCAAGGGGAAACAGTCACTTCTGATCAGCAGACTGCAGCCATATGGTTGACTATCTAATCCAGAGGAGGCTGCTTAGGGGAGGACAGCTCATAATAATGTCTGGAATGGAGTAAATTGAATGGTATCAAACCCACGGAAACCATGTGTTTGGTGTGTTGGATACCAATAAATGTATTCCATTCAAGCCATTATTATGAGCCGTCCTCCCCTCAGCAGCCTCCTCGGATCTAATCAAATGCCTCTCCAACAAGGGAATATCAATTTGTTAATATTTTCTTTACTTTCTTGGTTGAATTGATACAGTCGTTTTCTATCCATTTCCAATGTAGCCATACAATGATAAGGGTGACTTGACTGCAGTATGGCATATTACAAAATGTCACCATATAGCCCAGGGACATCACGTAACTTTAGTCACCATCTTTTCATTATTTTTGGATTAGCTCTTTGCCCAGAGGAATAGCACACGGGTTTCATGTAAACAAAAACAGATTGAACATCCATTTGACTTGAAACAGACTGAACCCCAGTATGCAGCACTCAGAAGCACAACACCATATTCCTTTTACTCTGCTCCCCTAAGTGCTGCTACAGGATGAGTCTTGGAAGGCCTCTGGTACACGGTCTACGAAGCCAAATGACTCTTGATGAACTTGTTGGGAGCACTAACCTGGCTGATCGAATGTGTTCAGAGCATATTTGAACATTTTAAAACAAGCATGAGTTTTACAGATAGAATCCACAGTGGTGGGAAACAGCACCATGGTCAGCAGAGGTGGGGAGTGTTGCACATCAAGGGATAAACATTTCAGTACATATGCTGTGGATGCAATGATGTCCGAGGGAAAAATAACAGTGTTTGTTGTTTGTAGTAACTACTTTGTTGTTGTATTATCGTAAACGTACATGGCAGTTTCACCATTAAGGATTACAGCTTTAAAGTTCATTATACAGATAATGCACACTAGTCCAATACAAATTAATTTCCTACTGTAATCAACTTTACACCTCTCATTGGTTACGCAGCCCAAATCTGATATATACATATATATATATATATATATTTTTTTTCAGCTCTGAAAAACGTTTGTGAAAAGATCTGATGTGATTGGTCAAAAGACCAATTAGTGGAAAAAGATCAGAATTGGCTGCCTGTCTAAATAAAGCCATGGTAACACATTTGTCAGTCCAGTCAAGTAGAGTTGATTGTCTATGCAAATGAATCTTCAGCACAGTCATAATGTATTCTAAAAAATAAAAAGTAGCACCCTTGCCTTTCTTGCACTAAACACTCGCACTTCTCTTTACTTACTATCTCTGACTTTGCTGATAGCTACTTTAATGAGGAAACATTTATTAATTCTGACTGTGATGTTGTTGCCCCACGTTGCCATCTTAAGATGAACGCACTAACTGTAAGGCGCTCTGGATATGAATGTCTGTTTAATGACTCAAATGTAAAACTAATTATAATGTATTCTGAATGTGGTTTGATTATCCTACCTTGATGGCAATTTAATCAGCGGAGGTCATCGTTTTATGATGACAAAATGTAAAGATTTACAGCTGCAAATTGACACAGAGGAACATCTGACCTCTTTAGCCATTTCCTCAGCCTGGTCGTATAAATGAGTATCCAGAAGTCCAAAAGAATAGAATCCTTTTAGGTACCTGCAGGCAAAAGTACAGAGAATCTCAACACAGTAGATATTGTACAGGTATGAAAGCAGTCATACAGTAATGCCAGACACAAGGCTAGCTAGCTAGTTCATTATTTTTGTGAAATAATAAAGCATGCATTGATTTTGTGGGATCGCAGAGCACAGTTGACAAGGAAAACAATTAAGGATTAATGATAACGCCTTGTTATAAATAGCCATCAATTTGTTTGAGAAAATTCAATGAAATCATTCAATTTGAATCGACTGTTGTGACTAGATTCATGGTCTGACTGCCAGTGGTGATTGTTGATCACAGTAAGCACTAATATACAGAGGCCATTACTGTCTGGCCGAGAATGTATAGGCAGGCCCCAGCCCCTGACAGAATACTACTGCAATACTATGAGCCTTGGAGTTCCCTCATGAGTTCACATACTAGGACAAATACAGTATTACTAAGAAGGCTATATCTGACGGATACTTTGAGTTTCATGTTGTTTGAGAAATGGTAAATCCCATTAACCTATCGCAATGCCCTGACAAGCGTCATCAGATAAGGGTACCCTTGGGACAGTTAACAATAGCATCTCCTCAGAGTACAAAAAAGCCCCATGTGCTTCTGTGTAATCACTACTTATAGAGAGCCATGTGGGGCTTCCAGTGGGGCAGAGCCCCTCATCTGGGTCTGGGCCCCCAGGTAGAAGAAGCCATCGTGGGCAAACTTGAGGGCGAGCAGGTCAGTAGTGTGTTCCATCAGGATCTCCTCACACACATCACACGTCTTATTGAAACTCCTACAGAGGACAGCCAGTAGTTATTCTATATGGTCTCAAGTCAACTTAAAACCACACGAACACAATGAAAGCAAATCAACAAAAGAGCAAATTAGATGTCACCTTGAAAACTAACTGTAAGCCACTCTGGATAAGAGCATCTGGTAAATGAATAAAATATAAAAGTAGAATGTAATATTATTTCTCTATTGCTTAGATGTTTCTAGACTTTGTAAGGAGGTAAACGTGTTTTTAGAAGCATGTGCTGAAGTCAAGGTTGAGTCCCCTAGTAATAACAAAGCAGAGGCAGTGGGGGTGTGAATGGTCTGTTTTCCTGGGTGACCTCAAGCCTCCAAGGATTTATTTTGACCCAATTCCAGTGCTGCTACTCAAGACAATATAAACAGATGTTTTTGGTTTTTATCTTGTGGAATCTTTTCTGCTGTCCAAGATTTGGACCTTAAATCACACTCCTATTACTTGAACATACTCGTTGAACATCTCATTCCAAAATCATGGGCAATTAATATGGAGTTGGTCCCCCCTTTGCTGCTATAACAGCCTCCACTCTTCTAGGAAGGCTTTCCACTAGATGTTGGAACATTTCTGCGGTGACGATTTAGAGGTGAAAAACATATTGTTGTCTATCAACAATGACAAGCGACCAGGGTCTGACAATCTAAATGGAAAATTAGTGATGATAATAGCTGACGACATTGCCACTCCTGTTTGCCACATCTTCAATTTAAGCCTACTCGAGAGCATGTGCCCTCAGGCCTGGAGGGAAACTTAAGTCATTCCTCTACCCAAGAATAGTAAAGCCCCATTTACTGGCTCAAATAGCCGACCAATCAGCCTGTTACCAACCTTTAGTAAACTCTGGGAAAAAATGTGTTTGACCAGATACAATGCTATTTAACAATAAACAAATTGACAACGGATTTCAGCATGCTTATAGGGAAGGACACTCAACAAGCACAGCACTTACACAAATGACTGATGATTGACTGAGAGAAATTGATGATAAAATAATTGTGGGGGCTGTCTTGTTAGACCTCAGTACAGCTTTTGACATTATTGATCAAAGTGAGCTGCTGGAAAAACGTATGTGTTATGGCTTTACAACCCCTGCTATAATGTGGATAAAGAGTTACTTGTCTAACAGAACACAGAGAGTGTTCTTTAATGGAAGCCTCTCAAATATAATCCAGTTAGAATCAGGAATTCCCCAGGGTAGCTGTTTAGGCCCCTTGCTTTTTTAAATTTTTACTAACGAAATGCCACTGACTGTGTAAAGCCAAAGTTTCTATGTATGCGGATGGCTCAACACTATACAAGTCATCTACTACAGCGACTGAAATGACTGCAACACTCAACAAAGAGCTGCAGTTAGTTTCAGAGTGGGTGGCAAGGAATAAGTTAGCCCTAAATATTTGTAAAACTTAAAGCATTGTATTTGGAACAAAACACCCACTAAACCCTAAACCTCAACTAATACTTGTAATACATAATGTGGATATTGAGCAAGTTGAGATGAGTAAACTGCTTGGAGTAACACTAGATTGTAAACTGTCATGGTCAAAACATATTGATGCAGTAGTAGCTAAGATGGGGAGAAGTCTTTCTATAATAAAGTGATGCTCTGCCTTCTTAACAACACTATCAACAAGGCAGGTCCTACAGGCCCTAGTTTTGTCGCACCTTGACTACTGTTCAGTCGTGTGGCCAAGTGCCACAAAAAAGGACTTTGCAATTGGCTCAGAACATAGCAGCACAGCTGGCCCTTGTTATGCATGTGTCTGTGCCAAATGTTGTGTTGCTTCACAGTCTCGCTGTTCCATAAGCTGTTTTTTAAACTGTTTTTTAAATCTAATTTTACTGCTTTCATCAGTTACTTCATGTTGAATAGAGTTCCATGTAGTCATGGCTCTATGTAGTACTATGTGCCTCCCATAGTCTTTTCTGGACTTGGGGACTGTGAAGAGACCTCTTGTGGCATGTCTTGTAGGGCATGCATGGGTGTCTGAGCTGTGTGCCAGTAGTTTAGACAGACAGCTTGGTGGATTCAACATTTCAATACCTCTCATAAAAGTAGTGATGAAGTCAATCTCTCCTCCACTTTCAGCCAGAAGAGATTGACATGCATATTATTAATTTTAGACTATGGGAGGCACACAGTACTACATAGAGCCATGACTACATGGAACTCTATTCAACATGAAGTAACTGATGAAAGCAGTAAAATTAGATTTAAAAAACAGCTTATGGAACAGCGAGACTGTGAAGCAACACAAACTTTGGCACAGACATATGCACGCACACACACACACACACACACACACACACACACACACACACACAATAACATATGCACTATACATACACATGGATTTGGTACTGTAGAATGTGGTAGTGGTGGAGTAGGGGCCTGAAGGCACACTAGTGTGTTGTGTAATCTGTGAATGTATTGTAATGTTTTAAAATAAACTGCCTTAATTTTGCTGGACCCCAGGAAGAGTAGCTGCTGCTTTGGCAGCAGCTAATGGGGATCTATAATAAATACAAATACAGCTTTGCACACTCTTGGCATTCTCTCAACCAGCTTCATGAGGTAGTCATCTGGAATGCATTTCAATTGAGTTTGAGTTTATTTTTTATTTTTACAGGGACAGTGCACATTAATCAACGTTTCAGTAAAAGTGCCGGTTTTAGCCAGCCGGCTAATTTTCAACCGCAGTCCCTGGGCAGGTTATTAAAAACAATTACAGTAACAATACAGACAATCATTGAGCACTGTGAGATCCTGTGTTATGCACTATAGCCCGTTACCATATATGTGATTGAATATTATCTGCTGTTGGCTTGTGTGGATGTATGTGTTATGCAACATTGCTGACTTGAGACATTGTTAACAGTTTCAGGGCCATGGGCCTTTCTCATGATGGAAAAATACAGAATGACATGAAGACAGGAACTGTGCAATGAGTTGGGGGGGGCACATTCAAAACGTAGTGTTGCGAGAACAAACGGTATTTTGTTAGATAACAGGAGCCAGGTGCCTGATAACTGTATATTCTACACAACTACAACGACTGACCACTGAAGCGCTTAGGGGGCTGGGACCAGCCTTTGCGCCAACAGTCAACGATAGGCTGGGTGAGTCTAAACCACGCCCAGTCTCTACTCTGACAGGCCGGCTCGGAAGCAGGAACTACCTCTGTCAGAGAATATTTAAAATATCTTTGTCAGGAACAAGTCAGCTCTCTATTTGCCCTGCGAGGTGGAACAGAGAGCCCGTACATACGAAAATTGCATTTACCACTTATTGCTTAGCTAATAAAAAATACATAATATACCATTGTTGACTCAATGTCATATTTATCCTGATACCAGATTCGAATTGACGCAACCCTAACAGCACACGCAGAGCAACATAGGACTAGCAAGACATAGCATGAAGATAGAGCAACATAGCACAAAAAGCAACAAGACAAAATTCATAAAAGCAACAAAATGTTTCCACACATCACACGTTACAGACAACATGGAAAGCAGCAATACACATGTTTTTTTGTGAAAGTGTGATAGGTGGTGCAGTTTTGTGTGTCTGATGGCAGTATATTCCAAACATGGGAACCTCTCATAGAGAAAGCAAATTGACTAAAGGTGCTTTTCCTTAAGGGAACTATACAGACCTCTCATGTCAGACCTTGTGGATCTGCTGCCAAGTTTAACAAAAGTACTGAGTGGAGGGGGAGCCAGGCCATTTAGGATCTTGAATACAAGACATGCGTTGGTGTATTGCACAAGATTTTTCCAACTCAGGAGCTCATGCTTTCTGAGGATGTAACAGTGACGATGGCTATTGGGCTTCCTGTCAAGCACTTTGAGAGCCTGTTTGTAGACACACTGAATGGGTTTTAATGTTGTACAGCAAGCTTGGGCCCAACTAGTCAAGCAGTATGTTAAAACTTGTTACGGCTAGACGTTCCGCTAGCGGAACCCCTCGACAACATCCGGTGAAATGGCAGAGCTCCAAATTCAAATAAAATTACTATAAATATTAAACTTTCATGAAATCACACATGCAATGCACCAAATTAAAGCTACACTTGTTGTTAATCCAGCCAACGTGTCAGATTTCAAAAAGGCTTTAAGGCGAAAGTAAACCATGCGATTATCTGAGGATAGCACCCCACCAAACAAACACATGACATTCATATCTCAACCCGCCAGGCGCGACACAAAACACAGAAATAACGATATAATTCATGCCTTACCTTTGAAGATCTTTTGTTGGCACTCCAATATGTCCCATAAACATCACAAATGGTCCTTTTGTTCGATTAATTCCGTCGTTATATCTCCAAAATGTCAATTTATTTGGCGCGTTTGATCCAGAAAAACACTGGTTCCAACTCGCGCAACATGACTCAAAAGAAAAACATCAACCAATTTCTAAAGACGGTTGACATCCAGTGGAAGTGATAGGAACTGCAGGCAAGTGCCACAGAAATCGAGACCCTCATAGAAAACTCATTGAAAAGGGAGTGACCTCAATTTTTTTTTCCTGGATGGATTTTTCTCAGGTTTTCACCTGCCATATCAGTTCTGTTATACTCACAGACATGATTCAAACTATCTAAATCTACCAATTATATGCATATCCGAGCTTCTGGGCCTGAGTAGCAGGCAGTTTACTTTGGGCACGCTTTTCATCCAGACGTGAAAATACTGCCCCCTAGCCCGAAGAGGTTTTAAGTGGGGGAGTATCATAGATTTGAAGTACAGTTTTGCTACCTCTGTAGTCAAACTATTTCGTATAAATCGGAAATTAGCTAGGTTGAGTTTGGTTATTTGAATTACCTTTTTCACCTGCTTTTTAAAAAAGAGGTTGTCAATCAGGTATGATGCCAAGGAACTTAAAATCAGATACCACCTGGAGCTTCTCCCCTGACACATAGACATCTGGCTCAGTAGTATCAGTTGCCCTCTTTGTGAAGAACATGCAGAAGGTTTTTTCACATTGAGATGCAAACATGAGTCACTAAGCCACTTTGTAACCTGGACCATTACAGTAGTGAGTTCTTGTGCAGCTTGTTGTATGCTCTTTGCATGCACACAGGTGTGCCTTGTTAAAAGTGAATTTGTGATTGGCATTTGAGCCAATCAATTGTGTTGTGACAAGGTAAGGGTGGTATACAGAAGATAGCCCTATTTGGTAAAGACCAAGACCATATTATGGCAAGGACAGCTCAAATAAGCAATGAGAAATGACAGTCCATCGTTACTTTAAGACATGAAGGTCAGTCAATTTTGAAACTTTGAAAGTTTCTTCAAGTGCAGTCGCAAAAACCATCAAGCACTATGATGAAACTGGCTCTCATGAGAACCACCACAGGAAAGTAAGTCCCAGAGTTACCTCTGCTCTCTGCTGCAGAGGATAAGTTCATTAGAGTTACCAGCCTCGGAAATTGCAGCCCAAATAAATGCTTCAGAGTTCAAAAAATAGACACATCTCAACATCAACTTTTCAGGGGAGACTCCACATGTGTGGTTCCCACCGTGAAGCATGGAGGAGGTGGTGTGATGGTGCTTTGCTAGTGACTCTGTCTGTGATTTATTTAGAATTTAAGGCACACTTAACCAGCATGGCTACCACAGCATTCTGCATCGATACGCCATCCCATCTGGTTTGTACAATTGTTTTTTAACAGGACAATGACCCAAAACACACATCCGGGCTTTGAAAGGTGTATTTGACCAAGAATGAGTGTGATGGAGTGCTGCATCAGATGACCTGGTCTCCACAATCACCCAACCTCAAGCCAATTGAGATGGTTTGGGATGAGTTGGACTGCAGAGTGAAGGAAAAGCAGCCAACATGTGCTCAGCATATGTGGGAACTCCTCTAAGACTGTTGGAAAAGCATTCCAGGTGAAGCTGGTTAAGAGAATGGCAATAGTGTGCAAAGCTGTCATCGAGGCAAAGGGTGGCTACTTTGAAGAATCTAAAATATATTTTGAATTGTTTAACACTTTTTTGGTTACTAAATTATTCTATATGGGTTATTTCATAGTTTTGATGTCTTCAATCTCTGCCTATCCCAGTCTGCTGTCTCCTTTGCTTCAAGATGTCCACCATTGTTCATGTACCCAAGGAAGCAAAGGTAACTGAACTAAATGACTATCACCGCGTACCACTCACTTCTGTCATCATGAAGTTCTTCGAGGGGCTAGTTAAGGATAATATCACCTCTACCTTACCTGACACCCTAGACCCACTTCAATTTGCTTACCGCCACATTAGATCCACAGACGATGCAATCGCCATCACACTGCACACTGCCCTATCCCATCTGGACAAGAGGAATACCTATGTAAGAATGCTGTTTATTGACTATAGCACAGCATTCAACAGCATAGTACCCTCCAAGCTCATCATTAAGCTCGGTGCCCTGGGTCTGAACCCCGCCCTGTGCAACTGGGTCCAGGACTTCCTGACGGGCCGCCCGCAAGTGGTGAAGGTAGGAAACAACACCACTTCGCTGATCCTCACCACTGGGGCCCTACAAGGGTGCATGTTCACCCATGACTGCATGGCCACGCACGCCTCCAACTCAATCATCAGGTTTCCAGTAGTAGGCCTGATTACCAACAATGACGAAACAGCCTACAGGGAAGAGGTGAGGGCCCTGGAATAGTGGTGACAGGAATATAACCTCTCACTCAATGTCAACAAAACAAAGGAGATGATTTTGGACTTCAGGAAACATCAGAGGGAGCACTCCCCAATCCACATTGACGGGACCGCAGTGGAGAAGGTGGAAAGCTTAAAGTTCCTCGGCGTACACTTCACTGACAATCTGAAATGGTCCACCCACACAGACAGTGTAGTGAAGTATGCTCCTCTTCAACCTCAGGAGGCTGAAAGAATTTGGCTTGGCCCCTAAAACTCTCCCAGACTTTTACAGATGCACCATTGAGAGCATCCTGTCAGGCTGTATCACCGCCTGGTACGGCAACTGCACCGCTCGCAACCGTGGGCTTGCCAGAGCATGGTGTGTTCTGCCCAACGCATCACCGGGGGCAAACCCCCTGCCCACCAGGACACCAACCACCCGAGCCACAGCCTGTTCACCCTGCTATCATCCAAAAAACTTGGTAAGTACAGGTTCATCAAAGCTGGGACCAAGAGACTGAAAAACAGCTTCCATCTTAAGGCCATCCGACTGTTAAATAGCCATCACTAGCTGGTTTCCACCCAGTTATGCAACCCTGCACCTTAGAGGCTGTGCCCTATATACACATAGACTTTGAATCACTGTCTACTTTGATAATGGAACACTGGTCACTTTAATAATGGTTCAATAATGTTTACATACTGCTTTACTCATCTCATATGTATATACTGTATTCTATTCTACTGTAGTTCATTCTACATTTAGTCTATGCCACTCCGACGTTGCTCAATCTATTATTTATATGTTTCTTAATTCCATTATTTTACTTTTAGATTTGTGTGTATTGTTGTGAATCGTTTTTAGATGATACTGCACTGAGCTAGGAACACAAGCATTTATCTACACCCACAATAGCATCTGCTAATTATGTGATTGTGACCCATAACATTTGCTTTGATTTCACTATTATTCTACAATGTAGAAAATAGAAAAAATAAAGAAAAACCCTTGAATGAGTAGGTGTGTCCAAACATTTGACTGGTTCTGTATATGATCAAGAGTGGGTGCGCTCTATTCCTGGCAGGCTGATCAGATTCAATAGCAGCCTCAGAGGCTGATAAATCAGCCTTGTAGTCTGTCTGCAAGGAGCCTTAGATAAGAAACAGCCTACAAGGCAGCATACTGATTTATCAGCTTTTGAGGCAGCTATTGAATCTGATCAGCCTGCCAGGAATAAACTTCACCCCCTTTTGGATTATATGCATCAGCCTATAAAGCGCCGACAGCTAATCTGCCTGCATGGAGCTTTACCTATGAAACAGCCTACAAGTCAGCATCCTGACATCAGCCTCTGAGGCTGCTATCAAATCTGATCAAGCTCTGAGGCTGAAATTGAATCTGATCAGCCTGTCAGGAGTGGAGCTCACCCATTGTAAATATTATCCACAAAACATTAAATGTGTCCCTTATAATTATAAAAGTATCAGTTATAAAAGTTAACAACCAGCATTGATAACAAGCTAACTAACTAACAAGACTAGCCAAGTTAGAGTTAGCTGCATTGTTCCTTGCATGTGACTGGTTGTGGTCTTCGGGGAGCACACAGTCTGGGAGACAGGGCTGCCTGTTAGCCATTGTTCAGTGCTTAAATGCCCCATGAGTGCATAGCAATCACATGGCTCCTTGATGAGGTGGTTATCGTGCATCTGAACAAATTAATGGATGATGCGTGATACTTTTTATTATCTTGTGATCTTGACAAAACAACTTTTGTTATGTCATGATCATGAGATGAATACGTTTTGATCTTGACACAAGGGAACAATTGTTTTATTCATATGTCCTCTCTGGACAACTGTTCTTACCTTGAGAAGAAACTATAAACTGTTGGCCTCAGAATACTTTTGATGTCAAGTGGGATTCTAGTGTGTACTGCCGACAGACACCTTCACTGCACTGAGGCTATTGCAATAGAAAATATTTTGTTATCTCGATAACATAGCCTAGCCTACAAACATTACAGTAGCCAATGTAGCTTGTGCTTTTATGCTTGTGTGCACAATGTTATCGATAAAGACAGGACAATGGTGCAGCATCGATTTTAGCATGTACATTTTTTAGTGCGATGCCTGCCAGCAATGCCACTACACAACACTAAACAATACATTAATTGCACTATAACAGTGACAAACAGTGCCCACAAACTGTTAGGGCCTACATAAAGCTGTCCCAACAGCAGTTCCAACATCTTACCACTGCTACACCTGGCACCTCAGCGGATCCTTGTCTGGCAGCGAAATAGTTCATTCAGCGTCATTTACTGCCTTTAAAAAAAACATAGCTAATTTGGCTGACTTGCTTAAACAAATGTGGTTTCAAATGACAATTGAGATGTACAAACTATGGCATAAGGGGACGACAAGCGGAAAAGAGGCAATCCGTAATTTCAATTAAGACATTAATGAGCAAGCTAGGACGGACGCAACATTAGTCAATATAACTATTTGTTCAGCACTTTTGATATGCACAGAGGCAGAATTCAGAACATAGGTTCTTACAGTGTTCTCCCTGTACACCAAGTCCGATCCGTATGATAAATAAAGGGGGCATACAGTGGTTCCTCCTTTAAAAGTTGTGAACTTGCACCGCGGGACTTAGAGGTACTCAGCGTCACGGCTTCATTGCTCCAGACCACCACAAGGGGGAGTTAGAGCACTCATTATGCATTTGGGTCCCAAGGTTTTTATATGACCAAAAATATTGAGTGGTTTCAATGACAAATTTTGCTGCAAGCCACCCTTACCTTGTGACGTTCTTCAACAATGATGTCTGACAAAACATTATGGTGGAACCAGATGTAAGTTGTTATAACGTCACAATGAGTCAAGCAGAACATGTACAATTGAGAATAATATGTTAATGTAGAGACAAAAGTTTGTGCATATTTTTTTGTCATAAAGTTAATTTACGAAAATTGCTATTTAGCAAGTTAACTGACTAGCTAACATTAGCCAGCTAGCTAGTGTTAGAAGAATGAATTTGTAATTTGTGTTGTTTAATCTTTTAGGGACTGAGAAAACCAGCAAACCAGGCTATTGTCTTGTGAAACAGTGGATGTAATGAATTTAGCTAGCTAAAGTATTTACTGCAAATTGAATGTACAATTGTGTAAGCTTGCCTTGCAATGCAGCTGAAGTTGTTCAATGTAGGTAGCTAACTATTTACTTGCTTATTGTGTAGTGGAAGATACAAATAACTGTATGCGTATGGATGTGCAGCTAGCTACAGTATGTAGCCGATCTGTGTATGGACCCTAAAACGTTAGGTTCTGAACTGATATTCATACCAGTCTATGAACCTCAGCTGTCATAGTTGTTGTATCAACTTCAAGTCTAAATGGCTTTAATGAAGCCTATGGATAGAGTAGAATATAATAACTTCATTGTGCCAAATATGCAAGTCCTATATACACATGTACTGTAGATTCCCACATTGTAGCCTGTACATTTAATATATTCACTGATCATGTACTCTTCCTTGGTAAATAAAGGTGCGGTTCAGGTATGAATCTCTGAAACATTATTTTTCAGTCATATCAAAGTCCATTATTTGAATGATGCTGTGTCTGCATGTATGTATTACAATTATACACTTCAACAGTGTTAACCACCTGTGGCTCCTGGGATGTCAATGATTGCACATTGAAACATGATTGATTTGTAATTCATATATACAGAAATAAAACTATGCATATCTAACTCCCTTCGTCTGCATTAATCTGAGGACACAGGAAAGTATTTCAGTGAGACACTTAATTACAACCAGTGGAGAATGTGAAAGAAGTTCATTATCCAGGTGTTATAGATACATAAATGCATTATAATTATGATAATTGCAGTATTATAAATACAAGTTCAATCTGTACGTCAATGCACATATGGTGTGCATTATAAAACGAGGAAGAAAGACGAGGTGGGGAGAGAGGTGTAGAAGACAGAAAGGGAAAGAGGTAAGAACAGAGGCAGACAGCACATGATTCATGAATTACAGTGCTACCATAATCTTCTCTCAGTTCATTACAATTGCAGTGTCTCCTAACCAGCCATGGGCTCCCAGTTGGCCCGAAGGTTATCTTAAGAGCAGGTGAGGTGACAATGTTGGGACTGGCTTCCTCTCTCAAATCAAAACATACCTGCAGACGAGAGAGCATGATTAAGCCTTGTTTTTTTATTCTAACACGGTCAGTCATCTTAAATCAGGAGGTGAAATGCAAAACTGACCTTGGATCATTAACTTTGGGATTACTACATCTCTGTCTGTATTTCAATGTAAAGCATATCTTTAATAATACTTCCTTTTGACCCAACCAAGTGACATTTCACCTATGAACATGCTGTGCCCTCTGTGTCAGCCAGTTCAGATGTAGCAGGGGTTCACCAACACAGGTGATATAACCTAGAGGATTTAGGGAGAAGGGTGAGAGAGACTTAAGTGAAGAGAAGTGAAGAAGAGAGACTTATGTTGTGTTTGTGTGGTCTCACCTGCTGTCCACACTAAGTGGCTACAGAGTACTTTATGCTGAAAACAGATACTTGAGGACAAACAATAGAAGATAATGTCAATAGAAGATAATGTATGTGATGTAGACACCTATCGGAGTGTACCTGAAACATTTAAATATAGAGGGCTATGTGTCTCACTACTTGGTTATTGCAAGTCTAACCCCCAGGGAAATCATGACTTGGCAGCAACAGATAGTCCAGTGAAAATGGCTGTTTAGGTGGTGTGAATCTGAAAATTAGCAGCTGACATCTTAATAAAAAAAATGTATGCATGTGAGACAGGTTCCATTTACAACAAGACAGGCAGAGATGGAGAAAAAGAACACAGAACAGTTTATTACCTCTGGTTATGGACACTTTTGCCAGCAATAAAGCTTCCACGGCCTGTTCCTCAGACAGTGAACATCTGGCAATATATACATTTCCGACCCCTTGGTCAGCTCGCTCTCTGAAAGTAAAGAAAACAGCTTAATTTTTATAGATATGAAAACAATAACTGAGACATGACCATTCAATCTTAAGCAGCAGATGTCATTTTTAGGATATGTCAGTACAGTCCAGTGCTGCTTACCTGAGATGCCATCCGCGTAGGTGTCCGCTTTGACTTCCTATATGTTGGACAAAAGTTGCTATCAGAACAATTATTTTTGATTGAAAATTAAAAGGTTTTGCTCTCAACAAAAATACACAAATGTACAACCGCTGAATTGCATAGCGCCACATTCAAATAATATTACAAAAATATTTATATTCATGAAATCACAAGTGCAATATTGCAAAACACAGCTTAGCTTTTTGTTAATCCACCTGTCGTCTCAGATTTTGAAAATATGCTTTAAAGCGAAAGCAATCCAAGCGTTTGTGTAAGTTTATCGATTGCTCGAAAAAACATTATGTACACTTAGCATCAAGTAGCTTGGTCACGAAAATCAGAAAAGCAATCAAATGAATCGTTTACCTTTGATGATCTTCGGATGTTTTCACTCAGACTTCCAGTTACACAATAAATGGTCCTTTTGTTCCATAAAGATTATTTTTATATCCAAAATACCTCAGTTTGTTTGGCGCGTTATGTTCAGAAATCCACAGGAAAGAGCGGTCACAACAACGCAGACGAAAATTCCAAATAATATCTGTAATGTCCACAGAAACATGTCAAATGTTTTTTTTTATCAATCCTCAGGTTGTTTTTAAAATATATAATCAATAATATATCAACCGTAACTGTCTTTATCAGTAGGAGAGGGAGAGGAAATGGCAGCCCAAACTCTGTTGCGCGTGCAAAACTCATGCCAACACCTGACGTGATGTTATCTTTCTCGCTCGTTTTTCAAAATAAAAGCCTGAAACTATGTCTGAAGACTGTTGACACCTTGAGGAAGCGATAGGAAAAGGAATCTGGTTGATATCCCTTTAAATGGAGCAAAGGCAGGCTATGGAACATGGATTTTTCAAAATAGAAGCCACTTCCTGGTTTGATTTTCCTCAGGGTTTCACCTGCAGTATCAGTTATGTTATACTCACAGACAATATTTTTGACAGTTTTGGAAACTTTAGAGTGTTTTCTATCCTAATATGTCAATTATATGCATATTCTAGGGTCTGGTCCTGAGACATAGGCCGTTTACTTTGGGAACGTTATTTTTCCAAACATAAACATAGTACCCCCTAGCTTCAAGAGGTTTTAACTTCTTGGATATAGGGGGCGCTATTTTAATTTTTGGATGAAAAACGTTCCCGTTTTAAACAAGATATTTTGTCACGAAAAGATGCTCGACTGCATATAATTGACAGCTTTGGAAAGAAAACACTCTGACGTTTCCAAAACTGCAAATATGTTGTCTGTGAGTGCCACAGAACTGATGTTACAGAAAAAACCCAGATAAAAATCCAGTCAGGAAGTGCCGCATTTTTTGAAAACGCCTCATGGCAATGACTCCTTATATGGCTGTGGAGGAGCTAGGAGTCAGCTTACATTTTCCACATTTTCCCCAAGGTGTCTGCAGCATTGTGACGTATTTGTAGGCATATCATTGGAAGATTGACCATAAGAGACTACATCTACCAGGTGGTCGCTTGGTGTCCTCCAGCTGCAGTATTTTTCCGTTTGCTTCTGATGAGAAACCAACTGCCACGAATGATTTATCATCGAATAGATATGTGAAAAACACCTTGAGGATTGATTCTAAACAACGTTTGCCATGTTTCTGTCGATATTATGGAGCTAATTTGGAAAAAAGTTTGGCGTTGTAGTGACTGCATTTTCGTTTTTTTTTCTTAGCCAAACATGATGAACAAAACAGAGCTATTTCTCCTACACAAATAATATTTTTAGAAAAAATGAACATTTGCTATCTAACTGAGAGTCTCGTCATTGAAAACATCCGAAGTTCTTCAAAGGTAATGATTTTATTTGAATGCTTTTCTTGTTATTGTGAAAATGTTGCCTGCTGAATGCTAGGCTTAATGCTATGCTAGGCTATCAATACTCTTACACAAATGCTTGTGTAGCTTTGGTTGAAAAGCATATTTTGAAAATCTGAGATGACAGTGTTGTTAACAAAAGGCTAAGCTTGTGTTTCAATATATTTATTTCATTTTATTTGCGATTTTCATGAATAGGAAACGTTGCGTTATGGTAATGAGCTTGAGGCTATGATCGCGCTCCCGGAAACGGGATTGCTCGACGCTAGAGGTTAAGAACGTTGGCTAAACTGGAACACTAGCGCGAACCCATAGCAAATTAATGTAATCCAGTTTTGACTGGAGTGATGCTTAGAATTCCGTTGCGCTGTGCACAGGAAGGTGGTGCGGCGGTCCTTTGTGGGCAAATTATGTCATCAAAGTCTGGCATTCTCTGGATTTATGGTGCATTCAAAACAACTGGAGGCCAGATTTACAATTCCTAGTTGACAGACCGTTCAAAATGTATTTTCCCAGTCGGAGCAAATTTATTCCCGACTTCCCAGTTGTCTTGCACTCCATGAAGTCAAGTTTTCACAGTTCTGAGTTAACAGTTGTTTTGAGCGTGGCACAAATCATGCTTTATTGACAGCAATGGCCAATGTTGAATGTCTATCATTTTAAACTTGGAAAAGAGCCCTTTATAATCCCAGATTTGGGACCACACTGCTACGGTCACTGATTCCTTCCAAACCACTTGTTGTGTAATGTTTATGTCCAATGGCCGATGAGCACAGATACATTTTATCTATAATTTATCTTCCTTATTTCTCTTCATATGACAAGGATTAAAAAGGATTTGCCAGTAGATTGTCGACTTGATTCATAATGACTGCTAGCTAAGATTTTGAAAGTATGATGTTGACATGATCAGTCCAATCAAAGTTACTGAACATATAACGTGATTTGACGTTATTTTATTTGTGGCCAATGACCTTGAGCCTTCTTGGATGGGCACTTCTGTGACTCTATGGCAGCACCCAAAGGGCTAGAATTTTCGAGGTCTCCTCTTAGACTTTGCAGTGACGTAGTGTCCCCATGAGTGACAGAACTGGCTTGCCCCACCACCACAAAGTATTGAGCTAGGCTGAAACACCTGCATTTTGGAGCTGCCTTACTCAAGAAAACAAAAGAGAGACCATGTTTGTACGCGGCTTTATTAATACAATGATATATTATTTTTTACATTGTGTGCAAACTGATGTGTGACATGTATTAATGCCAAAATAACATGCAAAACAGGCAAACCCCAGCTGCCCTGAATGAAGGGTCGCCACTGCAATGGTGTAAAATGTAGCCATCTACTGTAAACCTCTGCGCAATAGCTTATGCAAGGAAGCAACATGACCACTTTAACTTTCCTTATAATATATAATTATGGACTATTGAACTTAAACAAATGCTATGCAATACAATGCATACCATGCAGCATTGCTCATCTTACCTGACAGTCCCAGAAACAAGATGCAATCATTTCTGCTTAGCTGTCTTGCATGTTTAAAAAAAAAAGTGTCTCGTCTGCAGACATCCACACCTTGTTACAGATATGGCCCCGCTGGAATACTGGATACACAGAAATATCGGAGTGGAGTTTTCAACCGGCAAGTTGATCAAATCTGTCAGTGTGTGAAGAAACTAAATGCCAGGTTTTGCCCTTGTCGTACAGTAAAAAACAGTGAAAACATCCTTTAATTAATTAGTCGCCAGGTTCATGTAACACATACTGTCATGTTGGGAAGATTCTGAGAACGTTGCACTTATTTAATATGCCATAAAAGAAGCACTCCTGGTTTGAATTGGGCAAATAATCAAGATCAGCTTTTCTTCAGGTGTGCTAGTTCTGGAATAGACCAAATAAGTGGAATTGACAGGGGGAAGCCTACTATGCAGGACAGTCATTAATAAGGTGAATATTCACATTTCTATCATAAAATCATAGTTGTAGTAAGTTTATACAGAAGCCTACACATAAAAGGAGACATGCGTTTCTAAATGAACAACCGCTTTATTGCCGTTTCAGCATACATCCAACACCCTATGCATTTTGGCTAAATAAAGCAGCATTTACATATTCGTTGTGTGTGTCAACATACAGTTTTAAAAATTAGGATTCATTTTTCTTTACATATGATACATTTTTGCACACTTGTTTATAAATATCAATAAAATCTGTCAAACTTATCACACACCATCTAAACCAGCCTTGAAATGATGTAACTTTTTTGTATTCACAGCTCCGTTTAATTCTTACACAAATTCTCAGTGTATGTATCTATCAATACAGAAAAATATATAAAACTGTGACCAACCAGAGATTTACAGTTTGGCAGAAAGGCTAGTAAGGTCAAATGCCAAACAAAAGCACATGCTCCTGTGACTGACAGAATAGAAGTAGTTTAGAGCAACCTTCCTGTCTCCACTTCTACTCATAACTGCTGTTTGACAACCTGTAGTTGTATGAAAGGATTTTACCAAAAAACACAACATAAAAATGTACCTCTGGTGGGATACATAAAAGTTTAAACCCTAAAAAGAACTAAAATATTAAAACAGAAGGGAAAAAGCAGGTAATGTACCTCAGCCCCAGGGATAGCGAAGCCAGAGTTCTATGGTTTAGAACTTCCATATTGAAGCATATCCACTGACGTAAGTGTCTCATGACACCAGTTAGTGATGTCAGTTCACTTATGGTATTATGATAACACGATGTATTGATACTGTGTAAGCCCAATAAGACACTGCCCCTAACGTTGTTCTCTTCACTGTTTAACCTACACTGAGGACATTTCATGGTATATGCCAATTAGTATTGAATAAGGGCTACTGATTATAAAATGAAATATCAGTGTGATTTATGGTGAATGGCATGGTATGGAGAAGCCACATGATCACTCAGAACTAGGGCACCAAGAGATGTGTCAAGTGGGTTGCTTGCTGAAGTATACATGTGTCAATGAATCTATGCTACAGGTTAACTATTCACACCAGCACAACTTTCAGAGTCAAAGACAATGTAACGCAGGATATTTTTCTGAGCCTGCAGCAGCCTCCACCTTACACAATGGCTTCTTGGTGATGGAGTTTTGAGTTGATTTCCTTGCAGTCAATGTTATAAAGAGAGCAGATGTGCAATCCGTCGAGCCTCCAGTTCAGGCACTCTCCTCCGTGAACATGGAAAATACCAAAAACAGTTCATTCAGGTTCTCTATCAAAACCAAGCGAATAAATACAAAACAACCAAGTGACCAGATTCCATTGATCCTTAGTGTTGACTCTTCAGGTGAATCTCTGTGCAAAAAAATGATGCGACTTTTAGAGTCTCATCCTTATTGGCTCCTCAGAATGTGGAAGCCAATGTGTAATTGGAGTGAAAGGCAGCTAAAGGAGAGGATGTCCCTCCCCAGTCAGCAGTCACAATAGTAGAGTATGTTATGAGGTTAGGTTGAGACTGTTAGAATGAGAGTGAGACCACTCCTCCCCTTCCCACAGAAACCCTGTAACAGTCAATAGGTCAAGGGCCGACCCTCATCTAAAAACCCTGCTTTGCTAATATGTCGTGTTCTACACATGTAGTACATTGAAACAGGTATCATTCATTGAATTCCTTTACATCAGCAGGACCTAACCTCTTTCTTCCCTTTGCGTGTTTGAGATTAAAAGAAATAATAAAACATTGTTCCCCATTCTGGAGAACCGCTCCAAGAACTTCTGAAGTTCTGAGAAAGTCCAGGCTGTAGTTGCTCCTCCCACCGTGATTTGATAGTGAGGGGAGATATCATTTGAGGTAATGATGCCTGGCTGGTGGCAGGGTAGATATGTAAACATTATAGACTGCTCCAACAGAGGAGCCGTAATGGAACAACTCCATTCTGCACACATTCTCTGCTGGGTTATCTGGGACCAAGAATGAGGCCGTGGGTTGGGCCTTCACTGAGCCCTGACACAGAGTAGGGGTAGTGTATTATCTGAGTTACGGTGGATGGTGAGTTTAGTCTCTCCTCCTCAGGCCCAGTTGAGGTTGAAGCCCTTGGAGAGCATGACAGACTCCAGGTCCTTGTCCTCCTCCTTCTCACTGAGCCTCTGCTCCTCCAGGAGGGCTACCAGGGAGTCTCTCTGCTCCACCACCTCCAGCATCTCATTCAGGATGTGCTTCTCCTGCGCCAGCTCTACCTCCGTCTTCATGTGGTCTGAGGAGGAGAGGGAGATGAAAGCAAGAGAAAGAGGGACAGATAAGTAGAGAATTCATATATGGAGAGGAACGTGAAAAAAGTGTCTCACTGAGTTAATCAGGATTTGGTGAAACCATGAATGTTGTTTCCCATGGTCCTGCACCTTTCATATTTTTTTATGCTGCGCACTAATTGCACTTCGGGGAAAATAAAGATTTATTGAATTGAAAATTGGCGGTCCTCACCTTCAATTGCCATTCGTTCCCTCAGGTCCTGCTGCAGTCGACTCTGGCGATCCTCCAGCTCCAGTTCTCGTGCACTGGGGGACAGAAAGACAGACTTACGGCCCAACTATTACACCTGTGGCCCTGAATTATGTCTCATGTCTAAATGATGTCTCCAATCTATGTCTAATTTATGTCTGTCTGCCTTTAGTTACAGCACCTTATATAGATACAGAGTTCACCTTCAGTAGGCCAATAACATAGTATAATAAGGGTTAACTCACAATATCATCAGCTCAGATTCGTATCGCACCAGGGCGTTTTTCTCCTGGACCAGTTTGAACCACTCCTGCATGAGCTTGGGGTCGTCCTTTTTGCCCATCCCTGGAAGAAGAAGCAACACGGAAAGGGGAGTGAGGGAAACGGCAGGGCAGAGGAGGCTTTAGGTGGGTCTGATGCAGACACTGACACAGGCAATGCAATGACAGCCAAGCCAAGACGTCTTTGTTGTGGGAATGGATGGCGAAGTGGGGATGATGGGCCGGGCTGGGCCGGACTGTTGACCAGGGGTCGGGATGGTCTTGCCGTACACCTCACAGAAGATGAAGTGGAGGAGATTTCAACTTTGGAAAATGAGCGGGAAAAACAGGCGTTTCAAAGTTGAAAGTTTGTGTATCACTAACTTCTGAGACAGACGCCCTTGCTACTGTACTGTAATATAATAATAATAATCAATAACAACACACTGAACAAAAATATAAACGCAAAGTGTAAAGTATTGGTTCCATGTTTCATGAGCTGAAATAAAAGATACCAGAAATGTTCCATAAGCACAAAAAGCTTATTTCCCTCACATTTTGTGCACAAATTTGTTTACATCCCTGTTAGTGAGGATTTCTCCTTCGCCAAGATAATCCATCCACCTAACAGGTGTGGCATATCAAGAAACTGATTAAACAGCATGATCATTACACTGGTGCACCTTGTGCTGGGGACAATTAAAGGCCACTAAAATGTGACATTTTGTCACACAACAAACACAATGCCATAGATGTCGCAAGTTTTGATGGAGCGTGCAATTGACATGCTCACTGTAGAAATGTCCACCAGAGCGGTTTCCAGAGAATTGAATGTTTCTCTCTCTACCATAAGCCGCCTCCCAACGTCATTTTAGATAATTTGGCAGTACGTCTAACTGTCCTTACAACCGCAGACCACGCCAACTCAGGACCTCCACATCCAGATTCTTCACCAGCCATCCCGACAGCTGATGAAATTGTGGGTTTGCACAACTGAAGAAATCATCTCAGGGAAGCTCATCTGCATGCTAGTCGTCCTCACCAGGTTCTTGACTGGAAAATGCTCACCTTCGATGGCCTCTGGCACGCTGGAGAAGTGTGCTCTTCACAGATGAATCACGTTTTCAACTGTACCGAGCAGATGGCAGAAAGCCTGTATGGTGTTGTGTGGGCGAGAAGTTTTACTGATGTCAACGTTGTGAAGAGAGTGCCCCATGGTGGCGATGGGGCTATGGTATGGGCAGTAGTAAGCTATGGACAATGAACACAATTGCGTTTTATCGCTGGAAATTAGAATGCACAGAGATCCCGTGATGAGATCCTGAGGCCCATTGTCGTGCCATTCATACGCTGCCATCCCCTCATGTTTCAGCATGATAATGCAGGGCCCCATGTCGCATGTCGCAATGTACACAATTCCTGGAAGCTGAACATTTCCCAGCTCTTCCATGGCCTGCATACTCACGAGACATGTCACCAATTGATCATGTTTGGGATGCTCTGGATCGGCATTTTACGACAGCGCATTCCAGTTCCCGACAATATCCAGCAACTTCGCACAGCCATTGAAGAGGAGTGGGACAACATTCCACAGGCCACAATCAACAGCCTGATCAACTCTATGCGAAGGAGATGTGTCGCATGAGGCAAATGGTGGTCACACCAAATACCAACTGGTTTTCTGAACCACGTCCCTACCTTTAAAAAAAAAAAAGATATCTGTGACCAACAGATGCATATCTGTATTCCCAGTTGTGAAATCCATAGATTGGCCTAATAAATTCATTTTAAATTGATTTCCTTTTATGAACTGTAACTCAGTAAAATCTTTGAAATTGTTACATGTTGCGTTTAAATTTTTGTTCAGTATATATGCCATTTAGCAGACACTTCTACCCAAAGCGACTTACAGTCCCGCCTGCATACATTTTTAACATACGGGTGGTCCTGGGAAACAAAAACTCTATCCTGGTGTTGGAAGCACTATGTTCTACCAACTGAGCTACAGAGGACCCCTGTATGTTCAGAGCAGTTGTCGTCTCCTACCACTGTTTGTGTCCCCCCTTACGGAGAGGGCCATAGGTAGGGGGACAGGGCAGAAAACCATGGTGTATTCCACCACATTGTACCCTGGATGTTGTACTCAGGGAACCTATGGATGTTCTACACAGAGATAAAACACCAGAAGAGTTTCTCTCTATGGAAGTTCTACATCCCTACATGCAACAAAGTACCACCAGTAGAAATAAAGTATCCTGTCAGATCCTATTCATACAGAGCAGTTCCAAAAAACCTGTGTTATGAATGATTTAATTCTCCCTATAGCTTCTACTACTGGGTCAAATGATGGCGCCGATCTGTCATTTAGACCAATAGTGAAGCTATCATACTCCCCTATTAAACCTGCCTGAGGGAGAAGACTGGTATTTGGCATGCATTACTGCAGTCAAGGGCCAGCTGCCAAATAACTTTTACCCTTATGCCACTGTAAAGGTGGCCAGTCCATGCTATGCTATAGAAAGTCTGCTAGCATTTTTCATGTGTCGCACGTAGGTGGGAGCCAAGCGGTTTCAATGAGACACAGGGGGGCAAACCATTGATGCAGCATGATGTACTTAGCTGGAGTGGTGGAGTCTCTTGCAAAACAAAAAGGAAAAACACAGCATACACATAAATCAAATGGCTGTGCTCTCGGGTGCTGCTGCCGGTCTTCGCTGATTAACAGACAAGGACAGAGAGAGGCAAAGCGGAGTTCCTCAGACGGAGGAACTCAGACAGGACAAAGAGGAGATGGAAACAGGTGGATTTGCTAACTTAACCAACAATGTGCTTGCTTTTCCCTCTCCCTCTCTCTTTCTTTCTTTGCGCCTCGTCCACCACCCTTAGCCCAGGTTCCAAGATCACAGGAGAGAAGAGCCACAGTTAACAACATAACACACATCCAGCCTGAAAACCAGATCGCACAGAACACACACAGGCATGTTTTGTTTACATTGATCAGAAAGCTTCTCAAGCAGTTTCACACAGACATACATGTGTTAGAGACAGTAGACCAGATGATCCAGAATGTTGTAGAATATGGAAAACTGAGATGCGTCACAAGTTGTAGGTCTATCGCTCTCTTTATCACAACCTTGTCACACACAGTCTTAGTTGTAACACACTATAGTCAAGAGAGAGGCTGTCAGGCAGCTTTCACACACTATAGAGAGACTACACCACTCAGTAGTGGGAGATAGATGGCTGTTCATGTCCATTAGTTTTACAGCAAACAGAGGACATGCTTTTGATTAAACACACAATGAAGCAGAGTAGTTTCCCCTTTAGCTTTAGCTGCAGCTACTTGGAATGATGGAAAAATGTGTGCACAATAGAGGTTTACTTACTTGGGTTGTTAACCAGGGTTGAGGGGTTTCTAATATGTTTCTGCTTGAGACTGTTAATCTCAAGGCAAATTAATCTGGGAGGGGGTCTATAGAAGCCTCCATGTTACATGGTTGATTCAAGACTGTAAATAAACCATTTAAAAATACTATTGGTGACAGTGTGCACTAGGTTTCTGAGTATCCTCAACTCCACAAACCAAAAGTCGCATAGACATGTCCTGTCCTTATTTTCTCATCTACACCGTTTAGGCAAGTTTACAAATGTCTACATAAATGTGTGTAATGTTCAGTGTGATACGACTATGGTAGATAGTGAACAGTGACATCCTGGGGAAATCTACTGAGCCTGGACACACAGAGGGAGAGGAGGAGTTTCAGGAGACCGAGGGGAGGAGCCCTGCTTTGTGGATCCCCGCGGTCGGTTGCTGTGGTAACCTGAAGCAGCCAGCAGCAGGCAAGGCAATAGGTTACGTTACCTTCAGAGGAACAGCAGGGACAGAAGGAGATAGGTCTTCGGCGAGGGGTCCCGACAAAGAGCTCAACTACTTCCACAACATAGGGAAAGAGTGCCAAGGGGTGGGGTGGAGGAAGAGGAGGAAGAAGTGATAGACAGAGAAAAAAGTGTAGAGGACATAAAGCGTGAGAGGAAGTGTAGGAGGGAGGGAGAGATGGGGGGAAGATGAGGAAGAAAGAACAGTGAGGAGAAAAATCTAAAAGAATGAGAGCACTAGGAGAAGGAGGGAGAACTGAAAGCACCTGTAGAGAGGAGGTGAGAGAGATCAGTTGTGTGGGGTCAGAGAAGGTGAAAAAAAAAGAGTGAAAACACAAAGGGCTGGAAAGAACGGGGGAATAATCCTCATCTGATGTACTCAGAATAATACTCCTCAAATTCAGAAAAACTGTTGTGACATTAGAGTTCTATGGGGTGATACAGGAGCCTTCACAATACCAATGTTGTGTAATGTGTTGACAATGCTCTGCAAATTAGATTCATCTAAATGAAAACAGCTTTTTATTCATCATCACTTGAGATTTACAGAAATAGAAGATAAATCATCTAAGCGGGAAAGAGTTCATTATTCAATCTTTGAAAATATTTCAGCTCTCCCAGGTAAACATAACTTGTATTTGTTGACGTTGTGGCTACTTTTGAAGTGCAAATTAGCATTTTTGTGCAAATGCGTGTGAACCTCCGCGAGAAAGTCCTCACATTTAATGAGGTCATACTGTCTACCGGATATAGTGAGGATAGATAAACACTGTACTAGGCACAAACTGTAAGGTGAAGAGGAGATATAAAGTAATTGAGCCTTCTATCAGAGAGTGTATCGGACAAACGATGAGTAGGGGATGGTGTCACACACCGATACAACAGGAAATGCACACAATGTACTCAACAGTCTGAGACTTGGGTGAAAGAGCTCAGAGAGAATGGAATGCTGGTGAAATTAACCACAAGAGACTATCACAGTAGAATCATAACTCTCCACTCAAACATGATAGGCTGTCTCACATACTCACTGCTGTGAGATTTTAAAGTGCAATGGTTCCGCCTCATACCTCATCATAAAACCACAGTTATTTATTGTAATGTGTATGTAAAGTACCAAATCATTGAGAATCATTGTGAAACTAGCGTGCCTATTTGAAGTGATTATGGTTGTAAATGGAGTGATAGATAAGATGTGTCACTGCAGTCAACCCTGCTGGCCAAAAGCGAGAGCATGACAGCAGTTTCCTTTGTTAGCTTTTAGCACCCCCTGCAGGGCTGCTGCACACACAGCACAGCCATGCTGCTTCCCTCAATAGCCTGTGTTTCAGTTCATGATTTGGCCAGTGCCAGCTAGATGGAAGCCAGTCCAATTCACTTCACCAGACAGGGTAACACTGTATCAGGCCAAAGTTGCAGAATGCCGACCATGTATACCGTGTCCTCCACAGCCCAGAAGCTTGAGACCATCAGACACACACTGCATTCAGTTTGGAAGATCAAACCAAGTGGCAATGGTGTCTCTCTTCAATTTCAGAAATACTTACCTTCAATGGATGCCTCATCTAACTTGCTGCGATTTACTCAAAAACCGAAACATTTATAATTGTTGCATGCAATTGTACCGAGGGTCTATAAACCACATAGTGAATATGATCACACTATTGGGGGACAATGACCAGATAGATTTTTCCAGTGTTACAACACTCCATGCCATCTCCTTTCTAATGGGTGACAACGACAACATCATCACAGAGAGCGGGACAGTCAGACGGTCAAGACACCATATCCACGCTGGGTCACTAATACAGACTCTTTTGGACAATCACAGGTAGCATCCAAAATGACACCCTGTTACCTATGTAATGCACTACTTTTTACCAGAGCCAAATGGCCATATATGGGACACTAGTTTAGACCAGGGCCCATACCCAGTAGTGCATAATATCGGGCCATGGTCAAAAGTAGTGCAATATATAGGGAATAGGCCATTTTGGATACACACACAATGTGAATAGGACGGCTATGAGGGGTCAAGACCAAACACTGCTTTTCAGCACAGACACGTATATTACAGGGAGTTATGCAACAGGGCAGGTATGGGAGAGTCAGAAAAGCATGAGCACCAGAGCTGGGACTACAGGGATACAGCAGCACCAGAGCTGGGACTACAGGGATACAGCAGCACCAGAGCTGGGACTACAGGGATACAGCAGCACCAGAGCTGGGACTACAGGGATACAGCAGCACCAGAGCTGGGACTACAGGGATACAGCAGCACCAGAGCTGGGACTACAGGGATACAGCAGCACAGCTCTAAGGCTAGTCAAGGGCCAGGAGTTTAGTTAGGAGTTTTGGGGTCAGTAAGGGGCAGGGTGCACTATTTTCCAGTTGGGTAGGTGAGTGTGTGTGTGTGTGGTTCTACTTTAACATTATCCCTGCCGCCTAGCCTAGTGGTTAGAGCGTTGGACTAGTAACTGGGAAGGTTGCAAGTTCAAATCCCCGAGCTGACATGGTACAAATCTGTCATTCTGCCCCTGAACAGGCAGTTAACCCACTGTTCCTAGGCTGTCATTGAAAATAAGACTTTGTTCTTAACTGACTTGCCTAGTTAAATAACGGTAAAAAAAAAAAAAAAATATGTGTTAGCATGTGTGTGTTCGTTACTAAATGCTTTCCTAGTTATTATACTTGTACACTATTCCAATGCATAGATGTTATTATGTAATCCAGGGGTTCCCAAGCTTTTTCCACTCAGGGACCCCCTTCCAGCATTGGGGAACATACTGTGCAAGTGCCATGTCTATTTCCTGCAATCCTACACATTTTGCCATGGGGTGCAATTCTACACATTTTGCCATGGGATGCAAAGAAAATTGTTCAGATTTAAAACTAATTTTCTTGCAATTCTATTCATTTTGTGACTTAAACAACTACAACAATATTTATGGGCAAAAAAAAACATTAGCTGACATGGGCTACTTGATCTGGACATTTCTGACAAGTTATAAATAGCTCTCTAAGTAACGTATACAATGACTGATATGACAAGAGGAACTGATGACGTACTACCTCATTTCAAAATTACACCTTGCGCATTCAACTATTACAACTTTCAAGAGTACGTTTAACGCCTCACAGTTTGGGAACCACTGATGTAATCAATGCAGTGAAATTCACATTAAAATGATCAAAGAGTGTGTGAAAATGATCTTAACAAGAAAAGGGGGAAAAAAGTGTGTGATCTTTCTGACTGTGTGTGCGCTAAGTGTCTATTAGAAGTGATACTGGAGGGATCTGAGAGTGACCAGGCTTCTGCCGCAGCAGGGGATGCAGCTCTGAGGAGACAAGCTCCAGACCAGTACTATAGAAGGGAAAGGTGGGTTAGCTGTTAGTTATTTGGAAGCGACAGATTTGAAATACATACCGCCCAGATGCAAGTCCATGATTTCACTGTAATTAGACTCTCCCCAATAGTCTACAACAGGGATATATTAGAGATATGAGTTATTGTACACACACAGCCTCCACTGGGCAACACCAATCTGCAACAAGATGGTCATGCACATGGTTGCACACACACACACCACAACCACACACAGTTCAAACATGTATCCAAGTACTCACCACAATACATATGCAGTCAAGTACACATATTGGCTTTTACTACATGTACTTTTCCGTAATGATAGGGTGGCTACATATATTTCCTGTACGGCTGTGTACTGCCTCTGTGTATGAGACATTAACTATGTGTGTGTGAGGCAACACCAGGTATGGAGTGTCACGGTACCGGTGACTCACTCATAATGATACACGGATGCTTTAGAGTAGGCATACACCATATCAACCACAAGGGTGTAGTGGGTTAAGATGTCTTATATGTACAGTAGTATTCCCACTTTTGATTGGTAACCATACCAATACATCAATGCAATGTAGCATATGTATGCCCTTGGCCACAATTGTATTCAGTCTTGGTAAACAGAAACCCTTCCATATGAGACTATGTGGACAAACACATCCAATGTGAGCACACACAAATCTATGTCGAAACACAAAGACATTCTCCAAATCGCATGCAGCTCAGACGATGACCGACAGAAACAATTAGAGTACAGTATGGGTGTTGTATTAACTACAGAGTCTGATGTTTTGATAAAGTACAATAAGTCCCATTATACAGTCCTTTGAAAGCGTAGACGACAGAGAGGTTAAAGTCCACTTGAGAGAAAATTCACTCTGTGATTTAGGTTAGTATTGTGGAGTAACTAAGAATGTTGTTGATCCATCCTCTGTTTTCTCTTATCACAGCCATTAAACTCTGTAGCGGTTTTAAAGTCACCATTCACCTCATGGTGAAATCCCTGAACGTTTTTTCCTGAGTGGTTGGAAGGACACCTGTATGTTTGAAGTGACATATTTGTAGTGACTGGGCGTATTGATACACCACCCAAAATGTAATTAATAACTTCAACATGCTCAAAGGGATATTCAATGTCTGCTTCTATTCCTTTTTTTTACCCGTCTACCAATAGGTGCCCTTCTTTGCGAGGTGTTGGAAAACCTCCCTGGACTTTGTGATTTAATCAGTGTTTGAAATTCACTGCTCGACTGAACGACCTTTCATATAATTGTATGTGTAGGGTACAGAGACGAGGTAGTCATTAAAGAATTCTGATAAACACTATTATTGCACACAGAGTAAGTCCATACAACTTAATTTGTCACCTGTTAAGCAAATCTTTACTCCTGAACGTATTTAGGCTTGCAATAACAAAGGGGTTGCACTTTTTATTAATTTTCTAAATTGCAGAAAAAATATCTAAAAACATAATTCTACTTTGACATTATGGGCTATTGTTTGTTGACCAGTGACACAATATCTCAATTTAATACATTTTAATTCAAATTCAGGCTGTAAAAGTTATGGGGGGGAGGGGGGGTCAAGGGGTGTGAATACTTTCTGAAAGCACTGCGAGCATTCACCAGTTTGTATAGTTCACATAGGTTACCAATAATTATAGATTATTTTGAGACTTACAAAATTGTATCTATTTATGCTATACTTTGCATGCCTTGAAACCCTATTTAAAAGTTGTTAGCATTGTATTGTGTAATGTTCTACAGTAAACAAGAATGACTTCATCACTGAGTGAAAGTTCTGATGTCTGTGATAGTCCCTTGTCTTGCACAGTGTGAATGTATTGTTTCAGAGTAAGAGATACCACCAGTGTCTAGACACTGCATATCTAGATACAAGATGAACTTAGATGAGGATTTCTACAAATTCAAGAATATACTTTCATTCACTGCTAAACTGGTTTTATGAAAAGTATAGTTTGGATACTCTCAAGCAAGAAAGATAAGCAGAATTGCTGCTATCCCAGCTACTCTACATAAAGGGGAGGTCAATGCCCGTTTAGAGGAAATGTGGTACATAGATAATAACCCCTCAGTAACAGTACTTGAGAATGCTTGAATTGATTCTGTATTTACAGATCTAGAATGTAATTAACATACAATTAGCGTATAACTTACATAAATGTATTACCATAAAAACAGAGATTAACATATTCAACTGTTGAAGAGGATCATCTCCACCCAACTAGGACACTACATCAACAAACTGAATGAAAAGCTCCAAACTCATTCCCCAATCCCAACATTTAAAAAGTAGGCAGTGGCTATGGATACGGAAAATTCTCTCTTAAAGCTAAGGATCCAGATCACGTTCTGCATGTGTTATTTTACGCACACATTCATTTTTCTAACGTAGCTGCTGCTCACACTCCCCCCAGTTGTGTAAAGTACTTCATTGAAAACACTAAGTCGTTTTTGGGGTCTGTCCTTTACTATTTTTGACAATGTTTACTTTCACTTCACTACATTCCAAAAGAAAATAATGGACTTTTTACTCCATATATTTTCCCTGACACCCAAAAGTACTCGTTACATTTAGAATGCTTAGCAGGACAGGAAAATGGTCCATTCATGCACTTATCAAGAGAACATCCCTGGTCATCTCTAGTGCCTCTGATCTGACGGACTCACTAAACACACATGCTTTGTTTGTAAATGATGTTTAAGTGTTGCCGTGTGCCCCTGGCTATCCATACATTTAAAAAAGAAAACGGTGCTGTCTGGTTTGCATAATAAGGAATTTGAAATGATTCATTCTTAAGAAAATGTAAAACCAAATACTTTTAGACGAGGTACTTTCACTTGAGTCATTTTCTATTACAGTATCTTTACTTTTACTCAAGTATGACAATTGGGTACTTTTTCCACCATTGACTCCACCTCCATATTTCACTCTTTACTCACCCTCTTCTGAACCATGATGATGTTGGCTATGTCTCTGCCTCATATTTCTGAACAGCTGTCTGTTCTTCTCTGTCTGTCTGTTGTAACTAAATATTGCAGTCACCCCCAACACTTTGGAGCAAAAATAATCTGTGTTTTGTGTGATGATGTAGGCTTTACAGTGCATTCAGAAATGATTCAGACCCCCTTTTCCACATTTTGTTACAGTACAGCCTTATTCTAAAATACATTAAATCGTTTTTTAAATCATCATTCAACACACAATACTCCATAATAACAAAGCAAAAACAGGCACAGACCTGGGGAAGGGCACCGAAAAATGTCAAAGTACTGAGTAAAGGGTCTGAATACTTATCTAAATGTGAACAGTTTTTTAGGTTTAATACATTTGCAAAAAAATACCATTTAATCCATTTTCGAATAAGACTAACATAACAAAACGTGGAAAAAGGTGAGGGGTCTGAATACTTTCTGAACGCACTGCATCTTTATAGTTTCTGCCACATCCTAGTTCCTGAAAAAAGAACACTACTTGACTGCCTGTCTTCATGCACAGCTTGTTTGCAATGATGATAACATTCAATCACTCATTTTACTGCGTATCTTTGTCTTGCTACGTTCCACATCTGGGCAGCCGAACGTTCTAGGCAGCTAAGCATGTATCCGGACCGGTAAAAAGAGTCGGACAATGGGAAGTTCATTTTGTAGCAACCGGTGCCATAGTTATGCTGTATATGCTGGTATCTTGGCGAGAGTAAATAGCTGCATGTACCTCATCAGCTAAGAAGAACATGAAATCTCTAGACTGTTTGTGTCGTAAGTATGTTTGCAATACTGATTTGTTTGTATGTTTCGTATGTTTGCAATACTGAATTTTGAGTAATACATGTAAATAACTGAATCCTCACCTCCTGAAAAAAGAACATGAAATCAGGCTTATGCTTACTGAGAAATGGAATGCAATATTTGGAACAGTTTAGTGTACAACATGACGTTTGTAGGAAATTGCGCTTATGCTTAATAGCCTACTGAGGGAACGCAAGAGTTCGAACAGTTTTGTGCACAACATAAAGTCTGTAGGCTACACCAATGACCAGACAAAGGTGATCAAGGAGGAGGGAGTGGCAGTGGAGTGGGCACACTGATACAAAAAACTAAATCCTGCACATGAGCAGAAATGTCCATATTTTTAGCCTGGGAAAACTGGGATAAAGAAACTCCATGTCCGTATCCACTTCGTAACAAGTATGACCCCACCCCATGTGTGGACCCTGGGGGGGATGTAACCCAATCAGAAAAAGAAGAAGTGAGTGACAGATGGGTACCTGCTTCCCCTCGCAGGGCTTTCTCTACGGCCACGCCCCTCTCCTCCAGCATTCTTTGCTTCTCCTCCACCTGCTCCAGCTGTCTCTGGATGATCTGAGGGAGCAACGACATGCCAGAGAACAATTCAGAACACACACACACACACACACACACTAAAGCTTAATAACCTATTTTGTTGGGAAGTAATAACTAGTTATTACAGGCTATTGTGAAATGGTAGAACATGCTGCTAGCCATGTGATTTTTCTCCGTGACCAAAACATGATGACTTTCGATTTTTAGCTGATATGGGAATAATTACACAAATCAGCATATCAAACTGGTATATTGTTTTAGGTTACACGGGCAAGTATAAGAATATTTGCCAGAGCATATTTTTTTATTATAAATATTATTATTTCACATGGCGATGTGGGAAGCTAAAAAGGATAGCTAGCTTGCAATGTTTTTAGCCAAGCTGCTGCCAGCTAGCTACTACTAGCAAAGGAAACTCTTCCTTGCTTTCACAAAATAAAAAATGTTGCTCTTTCCCCAATGTGAATAGGACCGGCGAGGATATTATGTTACCAAAATGTGTCCGCTACTCCAAAAATCCCACTCCACCTACGTGCATACACGAACATAGATAAACGGAGTGAAATGTGGAGTAAACTTAACCCTAACCCTCTGAATTATCCGAGGGAGGAACGACAGGCCAGAACCCACACATATGAACACACACACACGAACATACACAAACATGGAGTGTCTCATTGCACACATATTCATAATATTTCAATGAACTGACAGTTCCCTGGACTAAAAACTTTAGTTTAAAGTTAAAGAGTTTAAAGTTCATGTCTGAAACCCTCTTAATAATTAACTTCTCAAAGTTGGATTGGTTTTGTTCTTTGGTAAAAAGGCATACTTTTTGTCTTATAAAATATTCATAAGCAGTAACACCGAGGGTGCATAGCTAATTAGTATTGTATTGATCTCTGCATGAAGTTCTGTTTTGATGATCTTCAAAGACATGAAACTGGGCTTGCCAAAATCATTCAAAATTCACAGCGGTCTTGGTTCGCAAGTTGGACCCTTCTGTGGACTCATACACAAGATCCATACTCCACCAACTACATTTTCTTCCAAAACAACATATCCTATTGACTACTTACCTGGGCTCTGTGCAGCCTCTTCAACTCCTCCTGCTTGGCCTGTCGCCGGGCAGCTTTCTGTACCCTCCGTGTCAGCTTGGCATTGAGCTCCTCCTCTGTGTAGGTTTTCTGTAACAACATTACACCGTGTTAGAGGCCTTTAGAGGGGTGCTCCCTCAGGCTCCGAGGGAACCAAGCCCTTCATATACAGGACAGCGGAACCTCACAAGTTCACAGAATGCTCAGAAGACCTTCACAGAACACTTTCTACAGGGGAGAAACCAGCTAGGGGTGACTGATAGATTGTAGATTACATTATACTATATGACATTGCAGAAAAACCCCAGAGGAGCCTTCTCCTATGGGAGAGACCAATAGCTCTCCATCCCCACAATGGGAGTAAATAGCAAACTGGTATTTCTTTCTGATAGGTGGCTATCCATTATACCAAAGATTACCATTGAGAGTACAAGAAGAGATCACCAATTCTAGAAATGGCATAGCTAGGACAAAGCTAGGACAAGCCCCACAATTAAAACTGAACAGACATAAATACACATAAAACTACAAATGTCTGAGATACCTTAGATTTCCTAGTACAATATTTCACACTTGTATTATTTCCCCAGTCTATAAATTCTCAGAAATGTATGGAAATATATGGATATTTTATGAGTTGTCCATGTCAATTTGTCATCTTTCGGTTATTATTCTTCTGCACTAAAAAGCTGGAGCGATATAGGAAAAGCGATAGTAGTATAGAGAAGTAGATTATAACAAGGAGAGGTAGCTGGAATCCAAGTGGATCCGATAGCAGCACTGGAGAACACTGGGTTGGTTAACATCAGACCAGTACAGACCAAAGATAAGCTGATTGACACCCGACCAGAGAAGACAAAGAAAAAACATGGATGGCCATATTGGAAAGTTGTCATTCATTGTGACCAGAAAAGTAAGGAGTGCAGTAGTGTTTACTTCCAGCGGGGGAGGGGGTAAGTTAGGCGGTCAAATTGACCGCTGGGGCAAAATGTAAAGAGAGGGTTAGGATAGAAGTGCAACGGTTGGCGCATGCGCAGGGGTGATATGACGTGGGTCAATGGACATGTATGCACACACTACCTTTGTGGCGTACGCTCTCTTGAACGCCAATGCGTGAGGGACATAAACAGACTTGGGGGAAGACAAAACAAAACAAACAGAAAAAACAAACAAACAAATGGAATGATTAAATGTATTAATCGGCAAAACCCCCCACAAGTCAACCCAATCACTAACACAACCAAACAGGCAATGTTAAAGGCCCCCCACCTACACAAAGATGAGGGAGCAATGATGAGTTATGGATCAACGTTACTACCAGGAATTATTCATGGAACATTCAATTAAATTATTTGTTTTTAAATTGATACCCAAGGGACAAAATGAAAAAAACATTGATGCACAACGGTTGATTAAATGAATATTAAGGGATTGTCCAAAAATAGATTATCCTGAACAGCTAACAGCAGAGCAGTCTGAGCCAAAAATAGGTGACAATAGACTACCTACTATTCCCAGGAGAAGAAGATGTACTACTTCACCTCACAGAACGGTCACTACTCAACATCACATCTCTAAAGAACAACAAACACTAAATTAACCACAGAACTAAATGAGCCCTAGTATATCTCATTGAGCGTCAGAGGGCCTATTAGGATTTAGGACTAGGTGCCTGGGTCCAAAATATGAGGAAACTTGGAGCATGTTTGTCATGCCCATTGATGCTTCAACACATGTTCCGAGACTGTTGTGACCATAACCATGGGCAAGACAATAACAACAGGAAAAGACCACTTTCCTTCTTGCCAGTTGCTTTGGAAAGTGTGTAAAAGTTTAGGATGATGAATGCGTGCCTCTGGCACTGAGATCCATCAATTCTACTGTATAAACCTCCACAAATACAGCAGCAGTGGACTAAACAAGTTTGAATTTCAACCATTTCAGCGTAATAAATGGAAATGACACTGCATATTTTGATTATTCGCTAATATGATAAGTAAAACTAATTAAATTCAACTCCCACCCTAGACGATGCCCGAGTCCAGTTATAATGTGAATATAATACTTTGCTTGCAGACAGAATAAAATTCCAATTCAATATGTAGAAAATGGAAAAGCTCCAGACCTTTTTTTTGATTACTTTTATAATTCTGTTTTGGGATGAGTTAGGGCTTCTAAATAACTTCCTGTTAAAAATAAGAATTTAGGTGATTTAGTGAAATATAGTCCTCAAACCTGTTATTGTAATTGACATTCAACATTTGAATTTTGATGCTTGTTTGAAATTCATAAGCGTTCATCCCACTGTTGCACCTGGTGTAGTACCTCTATGAATTCTTCATGATTCGATCAAGGTCTCGACCTCGTTCTCATTTTTTCTCTCTTTCTTTTTCCCTTTCCCTCAATTTTTTTCCCCTTCTCCATTTTCCTCTATTATTTCATTCTGAATGCCTGACACTAGGTCAAAGATGTCCATATGCCGCTTCGGTTAAGAGTTTAAATCATCATATGAAATAAAAAAAAATCCCACAGTGGGGGTGAGGTTTTCATTAGTGAACTGATGATAGATGAAAATAACATGACTCACATCTGCCTTAGACTTCAGGGACGACCTCTCCAGCACATCATCACATGACAGATCTGAGTCCTCAGAGAAGCTCCGGTTTCGGCGCGACTTCAAATCTGGAATGGAGAAACAAACAAAGACAGCATATCTACCTGTTATTTCTGTATGGACTTGAAGTGACCTTAACTAAAATAACTAGCCTAGAACATATAACCAAAGACTGACCAAAAGGCTTTTACCTCAAAGCCATAAGACTGCTGAACAGTTAAACGGCTACCCAGACTTTCTGCTTTTCACCCCCTACCTACATGTACATAGTACTTCAATCAATCCCCTAACCAAACCTACATGTACATATTACCTCAATCAACCACCCCGACTACATCGTACCCCAGTACACTGACTCGGTAGCGGTACTCCTTGTATATAGCCTGTGTATAGCCTCGTTATTGTTATTTTGTGTTATTTTATTGATGCTATTTTCTTTATAACTATTTGAAAATTGTCTTACTTTTTAACTGCATTGTTGGGAAAGGGCTCGTAAGTAAGCATTTCACGGTAAAGTCTACACTTGTTGTATTTGGCGCATGTGATAAATAACATTTGATTTGATATCTAGACCAAATGCCTTGATCAAGCTCTAAGCAAGTCAGTGCAGTATGGTCCATTGTAAACTACAGGCTCCATGAACTCCCTTGTTTCTCTGTCTGTCTCACCTGATGACCTCTCGAGAGGAGATGATCTCTTCTTCCCTGAATCATTGGTGGTAGAGCTGGACGGCGTGCTGGGACACGACTTGTCATCCTTATTCTTCTTCTTGTCTTTCTTGTACCCTGAGAACACTGCCTTCCACAGGGACTTGTGTTTGGGAGGTGACGGCGTCTCGTCTGCACCGTGCTTGTAGGAGAGCTGGCTCTCGTTCTTGGCTTTCTTCTCCTTCTTGTTCTTGCGTGGCGAGAAAAGGGAGCTGCGCTTCTTGCTCTTGCCTCCCGAGGTGGAGCCGTCAGAGGAGACAGTCGAGCCGTCCAGACTCTTGTTAACCTGAATGCTGAAGAAAAGCTCTGGCAAAGTCTCCGCCTTCTTTGACTCCAGAGCAATCACCGCAGATGTTTTTGGCGAGCCGGACAACTTCTTAGTACTTTTTCCGGATGTCTCTGATGAGGCCATGTTCCACACCACTTTAGCAGTTGCGGCAGAGCCCTTAGCCATGTCCGTCTCTTTCATCTTGCTGAGCTGCTTGGCCATAGCATCTTTTAGAGCTTGGCTCTTGATTGACTTCTCTCTGGCTCTCATCCGCTCTTCAGCTATTTCCTTGGCCTCAGGGGAGAACTGCTGCGCCTTATGGTTTTTTGAGGCCTGCTGGTTCCCGGGGAAATTGGCTGTTCCATTCTCCATAGCCAGGGCCATGTGAAGAGGTTTCTCCCTCTCCCTGTTGGGCCTGCTTGTGGGTGGGGTGTAGAACCTGTCCATGGTTGTGTCTGACGTCCGCTCGTCATACGTGTCCTCCACGTCGTCTGCAAACGGGATCTCTGCCACGCATTCCACAAATGACTTCCTCACCTCCTCCCGACGTGGTTTGCTGCTCTTCTCCCGTCTCATGATCACCACAGGAGCATTGACCGGAGCTGTGATTGGTGACGTGACCAGTGTAGCCCTGGGGGCAGGCTTGGGCACAGACACAGGGCTGAGTTGGGTCCTCGGTACAGGCACAGGGCTCTTGATCTTGGTGGGTGCTGCCTTGGCTGGCTCAGGTGTAGTGGGGCCATCGATCCCATTGTTCCAGGAGACATGGTGCTTCTGCTGCTGCCTTAGGGTGGCTGGCTCCTCGTTGGGTGGGGGCGGCGGGGGGCTGGAGGGCGGGGTGAGCATGGTGGAGTCGGAGGTGTTGTAACTGTCGCTGGCTGCCTGGCTGGTCTGGCTGGTGGTCGTGCTGCCATTGAGGCCCAGGCCAGAGCTGCTGCTTAGGTCCCTTTGATCCGTGGCTTTGCTCTTGGGATCCACAGGGGAGATGACCTGGCCCTCCACTGTAATGTTAAGCCTGCGGATTACCGAGCGGCCGGTGAAGGGGGAAAGCTGCTCCGACAAGTCCTCTGGGGTGTAGGACTTGGGCGAAGAGGAGTCCGGGGTGGGAACCCTACCCACAGTAACAGGACTCTTCTCTGGGGATTTGCTGCTGCTACGTTCCATTGGGGTGAGACCCAGACTCTTTCTGATCTCTGCACTCTTCAGCCAGAACTCCTCGATGATGTCCGTCTTCTTGACAGGGGTTTCCAGGTCTGATGAGTCTAGGGATTTTTGTGGCTCGGGGATAGCCCTGTCAGATGAGGCTGGTTTGACCAGCGGCGTGGAGGTGACTGCAGGGACAGGCTGAGTTCTGACGGGGGTGTCGGAGGTGAGGGATGAGGAAGGCTCTTGGCAGGGCAGGGGCTGGGCACAGATGGGAGACAGCGGGTTCCCTGTCGGGGGACACGAGCATGACGGAGAGTTAACAGGGGATTTGGTGGTAACGGTTTCGAGCAGTGGGACAGGCTGGGAGCAGATAGGGGAATGGACGGGGGAACAAACAGGGGAGCGGATGGGGGACATAGTGGGTGCAGGGTATGGAGGGCTCTTGGCATTGGGAGTCTGAGATGTCCTCTGTGGTGTTGTGATGTCCTCCAGTGGAAAAGGTTCTGGGAAAAAGTGCATGCCAGGGGATTTGACCAGGCAGGGAGAGAGGTGAGACATCTGGAAGACAAGCAGAGGAAGAGGACCATTTAAACTCTGAGAAACTCATAGAATGCCATGAGGGGGAAACATTTCGGTAACCCTTTACATTAAGTTGCCCCTATTATTACGTAACTAACACAGTAATAACTGTGTTAACACAGGAGTTATAGTCTTTACTATGCAATTACATGGCAATACCAGAGTTGATAAATATGCTCAGACCTGGTAACAACAATCGTAACAAGGAACACCCTGCCATTAACTACCGGTCATTTTCAATTAGTTAATTCTTATGTTATGACCTGGCTCAAAGGCTATACCAAATCAAGTGTAACGTTAGAACAATATAGTTACATAGGATAAACTTGTAATTATCACCCAGGAGCAAGCAACTTAATGTAATGTGAAACCCAGTAGGGTATAACCTTTATAATTACTATGTAGTTACAATGTAACAACCTTTGCAGACAATAGGCTAACGAGGAAAAATTAGGAGGAAGGACAACATTAGGTATAACTCTTTTCAGTACAAAGTAACAATATTTAACAACCAACTCAGTAATTACAATGTTGTTACACGGGATATACATGTATTTACAATGTATTTACCCAAGAACAAGCAACAATGTAAAGTTACATTTTTTTATTACTTTGTAGTTACAATAGGCTAACCAGGAGAAATAAGGAGACAGTTTGACCTTTCTTTAATGGATGACAAACCATATTCAAACCATTCAAATTCAATTCCCCATTTCAGACTCTAAGCAATAACTACTTTAGCTACTGCAGGTGGTGGTCAAGCTAGCTGGCTAGCTTTTCCCCTTCACTCACTAATGTAGCTAGCTAGCTAACTAGCTAAGTACTGGCACAATGTCAACACATTTTCCAACTCGGTCAATAAACGTTACAAAATTGTAATAAAACCTATTAAAACATTTAGTTAACAATGTTATTTCACTATTTTTTAGAGTCTTACATGCACGTTTGCACATTACAAAGAAATAGCCTGTGCCTTCCATTTTGGCTACAGAGGAGAGTGTGAGCTAAGACTTGTAATAACTAACCCAAGATAGACCAGAGCCTGTTGTTTCCAATGAGAGCAAATTAATCATAGTGGGCAGAACAAGCAAGGAGGTGGGCAGAACCAAGCACAAGCTAGTGAGATCCTATTGGCATGTTCTAGCATTTATTTGCATATTTCCGTTAGGGAACGTTAACTCTGAAGTGTACGTGTGCAATAACTCAATTAGCCCTTGCACTCCTTCTAAACAACACATTTCTTAAACTCTGGCAAAGGGTAAAGTCTGCAAAACGTAACACACTCAGTTTGTTACAGATTATAGTTTGAAAACAGAAAACTGTATGGAGATCAAATGTTTTTTTTTACTTTTATTTAACTAGGCAAGTCAGTTAAGAACAAATTCTTATTTTCAATGACAGCCTAGGAACAGTGAGTTAACTGCCTTGTTCAGGGGCAGAACGGCAGATTTTTACCTTGTCAGCTCGGGATTCGATCTTGCAACCTTTCGGTTACTAGTCCAACTCTCTAACCACCAGGCTACCTGCCGCCCCTGCCGTTTCATCGATGACGAGATTTGTAGAATGTCGACCAAAATCCATCTTGTGCCATCTGCTCCTACTGCCGGCCATTGGGCTTCCTCTCATCACCATACTTGATAGTGAGTGGAAATGTCAACAGGATGCTTCACATTTATACATCCGGTGAAATATCTGGCTCATTGTTCTATCTGTGGTGTGAGAGGTGAGAGGTAAATGTGATGTCACTTCCTGGTGAATTCGTCATTATATACAAATCTGGTATAAGTGCAAGATGCTCATGTCTCTGCCCTAACAATGGGAGTCGTTGTCCGAAAGGCGGGAAGGCAGGCAACAAGCTTAGGTCAAAGACAGTACAGTATGAAGATAGGCAGAAACTGACGCTCCAATAAAAATCCCTGATCACACTTGTAGGTGATGTCATGGCGACGTTGGCTAGCTAAGCTCAGAAACACGTCATCAGGTCTAACAGTCCTTTGATTTAAAGTTGTTTTTGACGAAAATGAAAACGGGCCAGTTTGTCGCTTTCACAAGGTTGGAGAAATAACATGTTCTTGACACAAACTAGTGGGCCTGGAACCTAGTACTATACCACATTCAAAAGGCACTTAAATATTTTGTCTTGCCCATTCACCCTCTGAATGGCACACATACACAATCCATGTCTCAAGGCTTAAAAATCCTTCTTTAACCTGTCTTCTCCGTTTCATCTATACTAGTGATTCCCAAACTTTTTATAGTCCCGTACGTACACCTTCAAACACTCAACCTCCAGCTGCGTACCCCCTCTAGCACCAGGGTCAGCGCACTCTCAAATGCTGTTTTTTGCCATCATTGTAAGCCTGCCACACACAATACAATACATTTATTAAACATAAGAATTAGTGAGAGTTTGTTACTTCCCACAAGCCGGGTTGTGACACAAAGAGCTCTTATAGGACCAAGGCACAAGTAATATAATAATAATCAATCATTTTGCTCTTTATTTAGCCATCTTACAGATACAACTTTATTTATTCATCGAAAATTGTGAAAAACTCATCACGTTAATGAGAAGGGTGTTCTTGAAAGGATGCACATAACTCTGCACTGTTGGGTTGTACTGGAGAGTCTCTCAGTCTTAAATTATTTTCCACACACAGTCTGTGCCTGTATTTATTTTTTATTTTAGTGACGGCCGAGAATCCACTCTCACATAGGTACGTGGTGCAAAGGGCATCAGTGTCTTAACAGCGTGATTTGCCAAGTCAGGATACTCTGAGCGCAGCCCAATCCAGAAATCTGCATTGGCTTCTGATTAAATTAAAAATGTTCATAGAACCGCTTGCTGCAATTTTGATGAGGCTCTCTTGTTCAAATATCGTTAAGTGGACTGAAGGCAGAGTATGAAAGGGATAACGAATCCAATTGTTTGTGTCATCCATGTTGGGAAAGTACCTGCGTAATTGCGCAACCAACTCTCCCAGGTGCTTTGCTATATCACATTGTCAGTAAGCTTGAGTTCATTTGCACACAAAAAAATCATACAAATGATGGAAAGACCTGTGTGTTGTCCTTGTTAATTAATGCAGACAGAGAATTGCTCCAACTTGTTAATCATAGCCTCAATTTTGTACCGCACATTGAATATAGTTGCAGAGAGTCCCTGTAATTCTAGATTCAGATCATTCAGGTGAGAAAAAACAGCACCCAAATAGGGGCAGCCGTGTGAGAAACTCATCATCATGCAAGCGGTCAGACAAGTGAAAATTATGGTCAGTAAAGAAAACTTTAAGCTGGTCTCTCAATTTAAAAAAAGTGTAAATACTTCGCCCCTTGATAACCAGCGCACATCTGTATGTTGTAAAAGTGTTACATGGTCGGTGCCCATATCATTGCATAGTGCAGAAAATACACGAGAATTCAGGGGCCTTGCTTTAACAAAGTTACCCATTTTCACTGTAGTGTCCAAAACGTCTTTCAAGCTTTCAGGCATTCCCTTGGCAGCAAAAGCCTCTTGGTGGATGCTGCAGTGTACCCAAGTGGCGTCAGGAGCAACTGCTTGCACGCATGTTACCACTCCACTATGTCTCCCGTTCAAGGATTTTGCACCATGAGTACAGATACCAACACATCTTGACCACCAAAGGCCATTTGATGTAACAAAGCTGTCCAAATACTTTAAAAATATCCTCTCATGTTGTCCTGGTTTCCAGAAGAGGATGTCTTTCAATTGACCACCGATAAACGTAACTGACATCCAGCTGAAGTTGGAATGTTAAATGTATTTGGCTAAGGTGTATGTAAACTCAGTTTTTCACAATTCCTGACATTTAATCCTAGTAAAGATTACCTGTCTTAGGTCAGTCAGGATCACCACTTTATCTTAATGAAATTAAATGTCAAAATAATAGTAGAGAGAATGATTTATTTAAACTTGTATTTCTTTCATCACATTCCAAGTGGGTCAGAAGTTTACACTCAATTAGTATTTGGTAGCATTGCCTTTAAATTATTTAACTAAGGTCAAAAAATGTTGGTAGCCTCCCACAAGCTTCCCACAATAAGTTGGGTGAATTTTGACCCATTCCTCCTGACAGAGCTGCTGTAACTGAGTCAGGTTTGTAGCCCTCCTTGCTCGCACACACTTTTTCAGTTCTGCCCACAAATTTTCTATGGTATTGAGTTCTGGGCTTTGTGATGGCCACTCCAATACCTTGACTTTGTTGTACTTAAGCCATTTTGCCACAACTTTGGAAGTATGCTTGGGGTCATTGTCCATTTGGAAGACCCATTTGCAACCAAGCTTTAACTTCCTGACTGATGTCTTAAGATGTTGCTTCAATATATCCACATAATTTTCCATCCTCATGTTGCCATCTATTTTGTGAAATGCACCAGTCCCTCCTGTAGCAAAGCACCCCCACAACATGATGCTGCCACCCCCGTGCTTCATGGTTCGGATGGTGTTCTTCGGCTTGCAAGCTTCCTCCTTTTTCCTCCAAACATAACGATGGTCATTATGGTCAAACAGTTCTATTTTTGTTTCCTCGGACCAGGGGACATTTCTCCAAAAAGTACAATCTTTGCCCCCATGTGCAGTTGCAAACTGTAGTCTTGTTGTTTTTATGGCGGTTTTGGAGCATTGGCTTCTTCCTTGCTGAGCGGCCTTTCAGGTTATGTCGAAATAGGACTTGTTTTACTGTGGATATAGTACTTTTAGGGTACTTTTGTACCCGTTACCTCCAGCATCTTCACATGGTCCTTTGCTGTTTTTCTGGGATTGATTTGCACTTTTCGCACCAAAATACATTAATCTCTAGGAAACCGAACGTGTCTCCTTCCTGAGCGCTATGACAGCTGCGTGGTCCCATGATGTTTATACCTGGGTATTATTGTTTGTACAGATGAACGTAGTATCTTCAGGCATTTGGAAATTGCTCCCAAGGATGAACCAGACTTGTGAACCAGAATTTGTTTTCTTGGCTGATTTATTCTGATTTTCCCATGATGTCAAGCCAAGAGGCACAGAGTTTGAAGGTAGTCCTTGAAATACATCCACAGGTACACCTCCAATTGATTCAAATTTGGTCAATTAGCCTATCAGAAGCTTCATCATTTTCTGGAATTTTCCAAGCTGTTTAAAGGCACAGTCAACTTAGTGTATGTAAACTTCTGACCCACTAGAATTGTCATACAGTGAATTATAAGTGAAATAATCTGTCTGTAAACAATTGTTGGAAAAATCACTTGTGTCATGCACAAAGTAGATGTCCTAACCAACTTGCCAAAACTATAGTTTGTTATTAACGAGTTTCAACCACTCCAACCTAAGTGTATGTAAACTTCCGACTTCAACTGTATACCAGGAGATGTGCCAGGCCCGCCACATCTGCTGACTCATGCAGCTGTAACGCATAGAATTCACTGGCTTGTACGCAAAGCCATGTCACTGATGCGTTGTGAAACAGTGTTGTTTGATGGCGGCATTGTATGTATAGTTTTTTTGGGCCTTTTCCCCCAGCATTGCCCCAGCCAAGTCCTCCACAATTGTATGGGGCTTGCCTGTCCTAGCCACTCGGTAGCTCACCATATAATACGCTTCTAGCGTAACGCTCATTCCTTCGACGATAAACGTGGATCCGACCATCACCTCTGGTGTAAGAAAACTGCAACTTGTCAGTGAAGAGCACTTTTTGCCAGTCGTGGCTGGTCCAGTGACGGTGGGTTTGTGCCCATAGGCAACGTTGTTGCCGGTGATGTCTGGTGAAGACCCTTCCTTACAACAGGCCTACAAGCCCTCAGTCCAGCCTCTCTCAGCCTATTGCGTACAGTCTGAGCACTGATGGAGTGATTGTGCGTTCCTGGTGTAACTCGGGCAGTTGTTGTTGCCATCCTGTACCTGTCCCGCAGGTGTGATGATCGGATGTACCGATTCTGTGCCAGTGTTGTTACACGTGGTCTGCCACTGCGAGGACGATCAGCTGTCCATCCTGTCTCCCTGTAGCGCTGTCTTAGACGTCTCGCAGTACAGACATACGGACATTGCAATTTATTGCCCTGCAGTCCTCATGCCTCCTTGCAGCATGCCTAAGGTACGTTCACGCAGATGAGCAGTGACCCTAGGCATCTTTCTTTTGGTGTTTTTCAGAGTCTGTAGAAAGGCCTCTTTAGTGTCCTAAGTTTTTATAACTGTGACCTTAATTGCCTACCGTCTGTAAGCTGTTAGTGTCTTAACGACTGTTCCACAGGTGTATGTTCATTAATTGCTTATGGTTCATTGAACAAGCATGGGAAACAGTGTTTAAACCCTTAACAATCAAGATCTGTGAAGTTATTTGGATTTTTACGAATTATCTTTGTAAGACAGGGTCCTGAAAAAGGGACATTTATTTTTTTGCTGAGTTTAAGTGAACCCCAAATCAATGTAGTTATCATCATATTTTCACCTCTTCGATGGTCCAACGTCCCCGTCTGTTGTTCGTTCGGTGCTTTCCAGGTAAAGGGGCAGTATCTCTTCGACTACACCAACTGTCAGTGTCCATGCTAGCTGGGCTAACAACAAAGGTAGGATTACTGATGCTAGCATTGGATGTGCTCGTGGAAGCAGAACAACTTGTGCCTTCAACAGGTGCAGGTGTAGTACTGCTGGTAGTAGCAGTACAACCAGTAGAGCTGGTATGCGTCTCTATGGACCCGGGCCTTACTTTTTTTAACCATTTATCAATTTTAGAGCAAACGGAATGAGCAGCAGCTACGTTTGGCTACATACGGAGCGTTAGTGGAATTCCCGCGAGAGAGTAACGGTTAATGTGATTGGATGTTAATTATTTGACTAGGCTACCTGTATTTGACATTGTGTTGTTATTTTGCTGAACAATTGATGGTTTCATTTTATTTTTGGCAGTGAAACGAGGCTACTCAGGCGAGAAAAAAACCTCACCCAAATGTATAGCCCTGTTGGAATATATTTTGAAAATGTGAAGATTTTTTTTTGTAAGTATTTATTTGTAAAAATTATGCCAATCAGATTTTTATTTGGCGTACACCGACGGCATTGCGCGTACCCCAGTTTGGGAATACCTGAGCTACACTAATTTAAAAATGGATTTAACAAGTGACATAATTAAGGGATAATAGCTTTCACCTGGATTCACCTGGTCAGTCTGTCATGGAAAGAGCAGGTGTTCTTAATGTGTCGTACACTCAGTGTATATCCCTTGTAACAATATTGTAATTACATGATTGGTTATTAAAGATTGTACATACAATGTAACTAAAAGGTTTATACCTAATGTTGTCCTGTCTCCTAATTTCTCCTGTTTAGACTAGTGTCCGCAAAGGTTGTTACATCGTAACTACAAAGGTTGTTACATTGTAACTACATAGTAATTATAAAGGTTATACCCTACTGGGTTTCGAGTTACATTAAGTTGCTTGCTCTTGGGTAGGAACATGACAATTACAAGTAGATCCTATGTAACTATATTGTTCTAACGTTACACTTGATTTGGTATAACCTTTAAGCCAGGTCATAACATAAAAATAAACACATTGAAAATTACTGGAAGTTAATGACAGGGTGTTCCTTGTTATAATTGTTGTTAACAGGTCTAAGCCTATTTATAAACTCTGGTATTACATGTGGATTCAATGGTAGTGGCACCTTGTAGTAACATGTAACAAGGTCAGATTTTGGTTTGAGTTGTTAACATTGTAATTCACAGGTGACTTTCAAACATGTAATCACAAAACAGTTACATAGCGGAACAAGAAAATGTGTAATAACAACAAGTTACACATGTGGAATAACCTTCAGCAGGTGAATGTGTAATTACACATTCCATGTTCCAATTGTGTAATAACTGATTTTGCAACAACACGATAACCATGTAATTATATAGTAAAGCCTATGTTACTCCTACATTGTGAGTAATAAGGGCAACTTAATGTAAAGTGTTACCAACATTTCTTACCTGTGAATCAGGCTGTGGAGTCGGTGGTTTGACTGGCAAGAGCACAACTTCCCCAACTAACTTCACTGGACTGACACTAGATTGTTCAATGCTGAAGGCGAGCCCCTGACTTTCCGACTTCTTGTCCTCTTCAGGAAACGCTTCACTGATCTCTGACTGGTGTAGAAGAGCCTCAGCCTCGGCGTCGGAGGGTATGTCTTCTGTAATAATATAGACAATAAGTATATCTTAGAACTCAATAATGTACACTACTGTTCAAATGTTTGGGGTCACGTCCAAATGTCCTTGTTTTGAAGAAAAAGCTATTTTTTTTGTCCATTAAAATACCATCAAATTGATCAGAAATACAGTGGCAGCTTCATTAAATAGTACCCGCAAAACACCAGTCTCAACGTCAACAGTGAAGAAGCCGACTCCGGCATGCAGGCCTTCGAGGCAGAGTTGCAAAGAAAAAGCCATATCTCAGACTGGCCAAATAAAATAAAAGATTAAGATGGGCAAAAGAACACAGACACTGGACAGAGGAACTCTGACTAGAAGGCCAGCATCCCAAAGTCGCCTCTTCACTGGACGTTGAGACTGGTGTTTTGCTGGTACTATTTAATGAAGCTGCCAGTTGAGGACTTATGAGGCATCTGTTTCTCAAACTAGACACTCTAATGTACTTGTCCTCTTGCTCAGTTGTGCACCGGGGCCTCCCACTCCTCTTTCTATTCTGGTTAGAGCCCGTTTGTGCTGTTCTGTGAAGGGAGTAGTACACAGCATTGTATGAGATCTTCAGCTTCTTGGCAATTTCTCGCATGGAATAGCCTTCATTTCTCAGAACAAGAATAGACTGACGAGTTTCAGGAAAAAGTTATTTGTTTCTGGCCATTTTTAGCCTGTAATCAAACCAACAAATGCTGATGCTCCAAATTCTCAACTAATCTAAAGGAGGCCAGTCTTATTGCTCATTTAATCAGCACAACAGTTTTCAGCTGTGCTAACATAATTGCAAAAAAGGTTTTCTAATGATCAATTAGCCTTTTAAAAATGATAAACTTGGATTAGCTAACACAACATGCCATTGGAACACAGGAGTGATGGTTGCTGATAATGGGCCTCTGTACGCCTATGTAGATATTCCATTAAAAAAATCTGCTGTTTCCAGCTACAATAGTCATTTACAACATTAACAATGTCTACACTGTATTTCTGATCAATTTGATGTTATTTTAAATGGACAAAATGTTTGTTTTTCTTTAAAAAACAAGGACATTTCTAAGTGACCCCAAACTTTTGAATGGTAGTGTAATTCACCATATTTGGTTGTGAGTGGAAGTGCCAACCAGATGCTTCAAATTTATACATCCGGTGAAATATCTGGCTAATTGTTTTATCTGTAGTGAGATGTGAGAGGTAAGTGTGATGTAACTTCCTGGTGAACTCACTTATACCAGAGATCGGCATATAATGATGAGATGCTCATGTCTCTGCCCTAACAATGTACTAACGAGTACATCTTTGAACCCGATAATGTACCTCACCAGTTTAACCCTTGCTGTCATCATAGCTCATAAATTACATTTGTTCATACACATTCTGTGAAACCTCACTCAAGTATTAAATTAATAATTAGAAAACTAAACAGTAGATATGTTGAAAAAGTTGGTTGCATACCCTGATCCATCTCGGTGCCCGGCTCAAAATCATGGCTGCCAACTTCTACTTCCGGGTCCTCATCCTCACAGGTCTCTGAGGGCACAGGAGAGCGAGGAAACAGTTAAACAGGGTACCAACTGAGCTTTTAGTTGGTTCAACTAGGGCTGTGGCGGTCATTACATTTTGTAATTGACCGTTAATTAACATAAACACATTTAGCATAGCCTACAAGCCACTCATGCAGAACTTTGGAATATCTACATTTCAATAAATGTTTAATAAATCCATGTAATATAGCCTACACTATCACAATAAATCTATTATTTTCTGAGAGGTCTAAAGAAACATGATATGAAGAAAATGTAGTCTATTTCAGAATAACAGAATAGCATACTCTGCGTTGTACTTACAGTGGGGCAAAAAAGTATTTAGTCAGCCACCAATTGTGCAAGTTCTCCCACTTAAAAAGATGAGGCCTGTAATTTTCATCATAGGTACACTTCAACTATGACAGACAAAATGAGGGAAAAAAAATCCAGAAAATCACATTGTAGGATTTTTAATGAATTTATTTGCAAATTATGGTGGAAAATAAGTATTTGGTCAATATCAAAAGTTTCTCAATACTTTGTTATATACCCTTTGTTGGAAATGACAGAGGTCAAATGTTTTCTGTAAGTCTTCACAAGGTTTTCACACACTGTTGCTGGTATTTTGGCCCATTCCTCCATGCAGATCTCCTCTAGAGCAGTGATGTTTTGGGGCTGTTGCTGGGCAACACAGACTTTCAACTCCCTCCAAAGATGTTCTATGGGGTTGAGATCTGGAGACTGGCTAGGCCACTCCAGGATCTTGAAATGCTTCTTACGAAGCCATTCCTTCATTGCCCGGGCGGTGTGTTTGGGATCATTGTCATGCTGAAAGACCCAGCCATGTTTCATCTTCAATGCCCTTGCTGATGGAAGGAGGTTTTCACTCAAAATCTCACGATACATGGCCGCATTCTTTCCTTTACACGGATCAGTCGTCCTGGTCCCTTTGCAGAAAAACAGCCCCAAAGCATGATGTTTCCACCCCCATGCTTCACAGTAGGTATGGTGTTCTTTGGATGCAACTCAGCATTCTTTGTCCTCCAAACACGACAAGTTGAGTTTTTACCAAAAAGTTATATTTTGGTTTCATCTGACCATATGACATTCTCCCAATCTTCTTCTGGGTCATCCAAATGCTCTCTAGCAAACTTCAGACGGGCCTGGACATGTACTGGCTTAAGCAGGGGGACACGTCTGGCACTGCAGGATTTGAGTCCCTAGCGGCGTAGTGTATTACTGGTGGTAGGCTTTGTTACTTTGGTCCCAGCTCTTTAGGTCATTTACTAGGTTCTGGGATTTTTGCTCACCGTTCTTGTGATCATTTTGACACCACGGGGTGAGATCTTGCGTGGAGCCCCAGATCGAGGGAGATTATCAGTGGTCTTGTATGTCTTCCATTTCCTAATAATTGCTCCCACAGTTGATTTCTTCAAACCAAGCTGCTTACCTTTTGAAGATTCAGTCTTCCCAGCCTGGTGCAGGTCTACAATTTTGTTTCTGGTGTCCTTTGACAGCTCTTTGGTCTTGACTGTTTGAGGTTGTGGACAGATGTCTTTTGTACTGATAACAAGTTCAAACAGGTGCCATTAATACAGGTAACGAGGAGCCTCAAAGAATAAGTTACAGGTCTGTGAGAGCCAGAAATCTTGCTTGTTTGTAGGTGACCAAATACTTATTTTCCACCATAATTTGCAAATACATTTATTAAAAATCCTACAATGTGATTGTCGGGATTCTTTTCTCATTTTGTCTGTCATAGTTAAAGTGTACCTATGATCAAAATTACATGCCTCTCATCTTTTTAAGTGGGAGAACTTGCACAATTGGTGGCTGACTAAATACTTTTTTGCCCCACTGTACGTTAGTTAGGTCCTGATCTGGCTATGCCATATTGCTGTGGGCTACACTAGTTAATTTAGCAGACAAGATTTTGTTAGAATTCCGTGGCATTATTTTATTATTTTATAATACAATTGAACATACTGTAGCTGAATAAAATAGAAAGGATATTTTCTCCAAATGATTTGAGGACGCACATGCGGCTGTTCTGTGTTGAACGGTTAACAAAGAAACAGGTGCTCTTATATGCTTAATTTAGAGTTATTTATGTAACTTTAGTTGTGATACAAATTTTGGGCTGTATGATTTGATTTTTAATACATTCTAGGCTAAATGATGCGACTAATGATGATTTGAAAAAAGTTGCATGAAAGCCATGAGCTCAGCTTTGGTTTTCGCACAGGCTGCACACACTTTAGTCTCTCATTCACAAATTTGACAAGCAATTGATAATCCCTCGAATTTCCCAGCTGCAAAAAAGAAAATCCCCTAAAAAAAAAATCAATGCCTTTAGCGGCCAGTTGCCGTTGTGCCACTTTCTCCCGCTGCGTGCCGAAGCACCTTTCACTCACATGGCTTTCAGTCACGTGATCGGGTCTTTCTCACAGGCTATAAGTGAAGACGGACACATCGGGGACGTAACCTTGTGTGTCCTTATCCAATTCCAAGGCACATTTTGAAGATATTGGAAGTACAGTCCACATTTACTTTTCGTCAGCCAACAAGATGAGTAGGCCTAACGAACAGCAAAAGCACTAGCCTATGTCAATCTACTATCCCTCATAGTAGAAAGGTTGACCTATTCTATTCTGTGCAAGAAATAAATATTCCAAACAGTCAGACAGATTCCAAATTAATACAACCACTAGCATGAAAAAAACTGTTTGACACAATGAGCTTGACGCAACAGATGAGAACGTTTAACCTGTTGAGTGTAGGGGGCAGGATTATGATGTTTGGATGAAAAACGTACCCAAATGAAACTGCCTATTTCTCAGGCCCAGAATCTAGAATATGCATATAATTGACAGATTAGGATAGAAAACTCTAAAGTTTCTAAAACTGTCAAAATATTGTCGGTGAGTATAACAGAACTGATATTGCAGGCGAAAACCTGAGGAAAATCCAACCCGGAAGTGCTGTTTTTCCTGAAAGCTCTCTTGCCTGCCTTCATTCCATTGCCTGCCTTCACTCCATTTAAAGGGATATCAACCAGATTCCTTTCCTATGGCTTCCCCATGGTGTGCACAGTCTTTAGACACAGTTTCAGGCTTTTATTTTGAAAAATGAGCAAGAAAGATCACATCGCGGAATTGTATGGCTGGGTGCCAGCAGTGTCTTGCATGTGCAACAGCTTGGAGCAGACATTTTCTCTCTCTCTCCTATTGAAGAGCGCTACAGTCCCGGTTGAAATATTATCGATTATATATTGTAAAAACAACCTGAGGATTGATTAGAAAAAAACTTTGACATGTTTCTACGAACTTTACGGATACTATTTAGAACTTCCGTCTGCCTGGTCGTGACCGCACGAGCCTGTGGATTTCTGAACATAACGCGCCAACCAAATGGAGGTATTTTGGATATAAAAATAATCTTTATGGAACAAAAGGAACATTTATTGTGTAACTGGGAGTCTCGTGAGTGCAAACATATGAAGATCATCAAAGGTAAGCGATTCATTTTATTCATTATTATTTTATTCGGCTTTCGTCAAAAAGTTTTTTAGAAATCTGACATGCCAGGTGGATTAACAACAAGCTAAGCTGTGTTTTGCTATATTGCACTTGTGATTTCATGAAATGTAAATATTTTTAGTAATTTAATTTGAATTTGGCGCTCTGCAATTCAGCGGATGTTGATGAAAATGATCCCGGTAACGGGATGGGTGCATCAAGAAGTTAACCTAAAATGTTGATAAACTATTAGGCTGTCACATTATAGGCGCAGCAATGTGCATACGGCAGTAGGCTATAATCAAATGTTCCATTAGCAGGAAAACACCATTCTCAAAAGTGACCACAAATACGATTATGCACGATTATTATAAAAGGTGAAAATTAATTTTATGGTGAAAATGATCTTCTCCAAACTTGAAACTCAAGCTCTGCATATGTATGCCAGTTAGGCTCTACACCGCTTGTAAAGCAGATTAATGTGCTTGATTTTAAGAGGTTATTAGACCACTTTAGTTGTGATACAAACCTTAACAAAAAACACAAGCCTATGGGCTAGGCTACATGCAGCATGCGCTGTTTGTCTTAAGCTGGGCATCATTCACAAATGATAGACTAATATTGTCACCCATCAAGACCATTCTTGATTTAATCTTGTCTTTACATATAGTAAATAATATGTGTGTGAAAATTGGACCATTATCATGCACCTGTCTCGAAACAGGGGCAGCGGGAAAAAAATACATGTCATCTATCCACTTAAATAGCGAATGGAGGATGCTTTCCTGTGGTTCATTTTCATGCCAGCCAGGTAGGCTATACTCCTGTTGTAAAGATAAGCAATGTACTTAATATTTTCTTAACATTAGGAAAGTTGAGAAATAAATGTAGTAGGCCTAGCCTATAGAAAGCGGATGGGATACTCCTCTTTTTAAGAGGCCATCACTCTGTTTTCTCACGCAATTGCATAGCCGTTAGAAATGTTGCGCAACATGAGCGTTGAAGTGAAGTGTTTGATTAGATTTTCGATACATTTGCATTGATGCCAGATTGATTAGAGGGACATAATAGTGCGGGGGTACCAGGCAGTTAACAAGTTTGGTAGGTTATTAATGACCATCAGCAGCATCAGAGCTTGGAGAAGCCTAATTACCATGAGTACGGTCACATGGAATTTGACTGCCATCAAGACTCGTGACCGCAGGTGTGGCAGTAATACAGTCACCGTACCAGTTCTAGGTTCAACCAAAGAGAGCTGTCTAAGACTCCCTCAAAGCTGTCTAATCTGAACCCTCTGACCTCAGGGCAGGCAAGAAACGAAAGGTTAAACAAACACTTAAGAAAAAGACCTTTGGGCGAATATGAAGCATGGAGACAGGAATGAGAAAAGCATTTGACTAGGCCTAGGAGAAGTCCATTTCTGGGACAATTATAAAAATACATGTGTGGTAAGATGTTCATAGACACGTCATAACATTTACATATATTTGCACACAACAGGCTTTGCAGATAAACAAAGAAAAAGAAGAGCATATATTACCATGACATGATTGGTGGTTAGAGACAGACATGCACTGATCCATTACTGAAAATGCAAACAGAGGACGCTTGCATCAAGAAATTGCAAATTCACAAGGTGTTAACGGCATCCATGTTGAAGTGGAAAAGCAAAAGTATCCCTCCTGTCCAAATGGTCCTTGTGAGATCCATATACTATACAGTATGTTACAAGTTTGCATGTTTTTTGTTTGTCAAGAACGAAACCACCCCAAAAGCTTGAAAAAGGAGTCAACCCACCTCAGAAACATGCCACTGTTAATATCAGAGGAAAACAAGGATTCCAGAGAAATGACAACTCCACCCACACAAGTCATTACCCATCTAGTGACATCATGCACGCCAGGCAGACCACCATAGGCTTGCAACAGCCCTGGTGAGTGTGGTGTATAGCCCCCCCCCCCCCCCCATAACTTATCTCCTTCTACTCCGATACTTTATAGTGTGATCTGACGTACAGGGAGGTGAGGTTGGGTGGTGAGAAAACTGGTAAAGTGTTGGTCTCTTGCGATGTATAGTTCCAGCATGCATGCTTGTGAGTGTGTGTCTGTGTGTGCTGCCATGCTATAAGGAAGGTAGAGTAGAATAGATCTGCAAAGCCAAGGTATAGGGATCATCATATATAATGATCACATATATCGCTCTGCACTACCTCCAGACACCGACTCCAACCAGACTCGCACAGCCTCATGACGGGCGGATGTGTTGGCGGGGGCTACATTTAAAACAAACATGGTTGGGACAGGATATTAACAGAACAGACACATGGGAAATAAATAACAGAACAAAGCCAAACCAAATGAACAGACAGAATAAACAAAAGGGATAAATAAAGGAAGGAACCCGGGGTGTGATTGGTGACCTTTGATCAGACCAAGTGAAACCTGTGTCTCTCTGTCCATCGGTCACAACCCCAGACTCCTTAACGTCAACACTGAGACACAACATAAATGCTCAACAAAAGAAAGCAGGACAATCAAAACCACAGATAATTATAGACAAGAGGTTGGTTAGTGTGGAAGGGTTGCTCCTCCTGGCCCAGACACACACAGCAGTAGCCAGTCTGATGAGAGACACTGGTCCCCAACCAGGAGACCCACAGTCAGGGAGCAAAGGGGCTGGCCTGGGAAGTGTACCCAGGGATTAGCTCCTCTGGGCTGGGTTACCTGTGGAGGAGGGCTGGGAGGCTGAGGCAGGAGGCCCCTCCGACAGCACGGAGACTCCTCTGATATTCTTAATGACTGTAGGATCCACAGGCTGCGGCACTTGCTGGATCGGCAGGTATCTGGCTGTATGGAGGTGTAGGGGGTGGACCGTATATGGTTGGTGTGTGTGGATTTGAGATCCATATTGTATGAAGTGTAAGAGAGTCGTTGAGCAATGGGGGTAGGAACACCAAGGGAAACAGACAGGACAGAACGGGAAAAGAGAGGGATAAGAGAGAGAAGGTATAGAGGTGATTTTAGACCAGTAGGAGACAGTACGGTTGAAATGTGATATACCACAGGAAGGAGATGGAGGCTGCATGCAATAGTGTCCTGGAACAACAGTAGCAGCTTTACAGTAAAATATTATGAATCAGAAAGACAAAGTCTCTACCATGGTAAAACTGTTGACTGACTAAAAAAGGAACACTGTACATGTTCTTAGTAGAAGTGGATTATTACAAAAACAAAGTTGCAAGAAAACAAGTTAATAGGAAGAACGTTAAGGGGTAGAATAAAACAGGTAGAGATACTTCAGCATGAGAATGTAAAACAGAGAATTAACAATAACCGTCCTTCTCAGTCAAAATTCCACAATTCAAACATAACCATGCCAACCCAACACTGCAGGAGAAAGCCTGGTAAAAAGAAACAAATCCAACACAAGAGTTAATGAATGAGAATGTCCCTTCACTCGTCATTAAGTGTGCAAACCCCATCAGCAGGCAGTGGTGCTACCTTTAAATGTACCTGTATTCTCTTCATCTTTGAGGTTCTCCAGCCATACGCCTGACTGGAGCTCCCTCTCCCACGGGCAGTACTCCCCCTCTGCCAGTAGGGGGAGACATGCCCCACAACAGACAGACAGACAGGCAGACAGGCAGACAGGGAGAGGGGGGAGGAGACACAGAGAAGATGAGGAAAACAATGACTTCACAGTGACAGGTGAAAGAGGAATACTTTTCTTTAAAAAACAGATTTAGAGAGATAAGAGTACCAATAGTCAGAGTTAAGATGAAGACAGAATGTTCACATACAAATGAGGAAGACATCATAGGGAAAACACTGACACCAGTTTACTGTAGAACCCACTGACTGAGTGACTAGACAGGTCTGCTACATTCCAAATCGCACATATCATAATTTTTTATTTTTTTTATTTCATGACAGAATATCAGCACTCCAAACAGGACATCTGAAAACTGAACCTGTAGATAACGACATACAGTAGACACACTTTGTAAACTTTAAATTGTCACGTAATAAAAAAGAAAAAACTATTTTACCATCACTCGATTCCTCCTCATCGTCCTCCTCTTCCTCCTCCTCCACCTTTAGGTCTCTAACAATTTGAGCCCTGTCCTCTCCCCCGGCCCCTGGGTCGCTGTCGGTCTTCAGCTTAGCATGGATCTCCACAGCCTCTTTCCAGGGTACCCCTCCCAGGTCTGAGGGGCTGGGGGGCTCCTGCTGCTCCTCCTCCTCATGGTCCTCATCCTCCTGGTCCTCCTCCTCCATGTCAGACTCAGAGCTGCTGTAGGAGTGCAAGAGAGGCAGATGTTAAAGCAAGCAGGGAAGGAGAGGATATATACACACACACCAACACTTACTGGCACCGTATATATCCAATACTTTACAAGCACTGACATGCCAGCATGCAATATTAAATTATAATTTAAGCATCAGCCACAGTTTGTGTGCATTACAATACAAATCGGAGGGCATGTTGTCCGGTCCTCTGGCAGTCTCTATGGGGTGCCACAGGGTTCAATTCTCGGGCCGACTCTTCTCTCTGTATATATCAATGATGTTGCTCTTGCTGAGGGCGATTCGCTGATCCACCTCTACGCAGACGACACCATTCTGTATACTTCTGGCCCTTCCTTGGACACTGTGCTATCTAACCTAACCAAACAAGCTTCAATGCCATACAACACTCCTTCCGTGGCCTCCAACTGCTCTTAAACGCTAGTAAAACCAAATGCATGCTTTTAAACCGTTCGCTGCCTGCACCCGCACGACCGACTAGCATCACCACCCTGGATGGTTCCGACCTAGAATAGGTGTCTGGCTAGACTGTAAACTCTCCTTCCAGACTCATATCAAACATCTCCAATCCAAAATCAAATCTAGAGTCGGCTTTCTATTCCGCAACAAAGCCTCCTTCACTCACGCCGCCAAACTTACCCTAGTAAAACTGACTATCCTACCGATCCTCGACTTCGGCGATGTCATCTACAAAATAGCTTCCAGTACTCTACTCAGCAAACTGGATGCAGTTTATCACAGTGCCCTCCGTTTTGTTACCAAAGCACCTTATACCACCCACCACTGCAACCTGTATGCTCTAGTCGGCTGGTCCTCGCTACATATTCGTCGCCAGACCCACTGGCTCCAGGTCATCTACAAGTCCATGCTAGGTAAAGCTCCGCCTTATCTCAGTTCACTGGTCACGATGGCAACACCCACCCGTAGCACGCGCTCCAGCAGGTGTATCTCACTGATCATCCCTAAAGCCAACACCTCATTTGGCCGCCTTTCCTTCCAGTTCTCTGCTGCCTGTGACTGGAACGATTTGCAAAAATCGCTGAAGTTGGAGACTTTTATCTCCCTCACCAACTTCAAACATCTGCTATCTGAGCAGCTAACCGATCGCTGCAGCTGTACATAGTCCATCGGTAAATAGCCCACCCAATTTACCTACCTCATCCCCATACTGTTTTTATTTATTTACTTTTATGCTCTTTTGCACACCAGTATCTCTACCTGCACATGACCATCTGATCATTTATCACTCCAGTGTTAATCTGCTAAATTGTAATTATTAGCCTACCTCCTCATGCCTTTTGCACACAATGTATATAGACTCTTTTTTTATTTGTTATTGACTTGTTTATTGTTTACTCCATGTGTAACTCTGTGTTGTCTGTTCACACTGCTATGCTTTATCTTGGCCAGGTCGCAGTTGTAAATGAGAACTTGTTCTCAACTAGCCTACCTGGTTAAATAAAGGTGAAATAAAATAAAACATAGGCCTAAACTGGTGAGATTCAACAGTTGCTCCCACTAGCCATGCCCTCGCAGAGCTGACTGTCCCTCTGTCTTACCTGGAGCCCAGCTCTGCGTGTTTGTCCTTGTCCAGCACGCTGCTCAGGTTGTGTTCAGCCAGCGTCTCCTCGGGCACCTCCTCCAGATCTTCCTCCCGCTGTAGAGAGAGACGGTAGTTCTCCAGCTCGATGCGCTCCGGCGTGCCCCGCAGACGCTTAGGCAGGCTGGGCTCCTGCAGCCCGTTGACCTCTGGGACTGGGGTGGATCGTGGAGGGGCGAGGTCGGACGGTTGTCGGGGAAAGAAAACAAGACAGGCTTTCTAAGAATCAGATGGGTAGCATGATTGAGGAGAGGAGCTGGAGGGATACAGCAGTGTAAGAGCCATGCAAGGTGTAGACACTAGGAAGGCTCGGGAATCATTCAAACTGGGGCTATCCTTATCTCCAAGTCCAGTTTACTGTACCTACTGTATAACATTCTAGCAACCACATCTTTCCAGAATCACGTTTCCATCTATGTTTCTTCCATGACTATAGTTGAGCACTAATTTTGTATGAACTGATGTGTGTCATGTTTGAGCCATTGTTATGTTTGTATACACATGTCTTTAGATTCTAGGACAAACAGACAAAACCACACAGTCATTCTAATAATTTATTGCATTCATTGTTTTTCCTACAGTAGCTCACAAATATAATAGATTTATTATAGACATTATAATATATATGTATTATATAACATAAGGCTGGTACTACTTTGCCTTTTCCCATCCTTCCTAGCAAGTCTTAAAACTGACAGTCTAATACAGGGATGGGCAACTAGTGTCCCAAATCCGTACCCTGTTGTAGTAAACATGGTCAATTTACCGACTGGGGGGCCCACATTGACTTTGTTTTCACTTTCACTCAGATATCATATTAATATGGCATTAGTCAGGGCAAAATGCATTGAATTGCAGTAAATTAGCTTAAAAACGGCTAACATTTCTCTCCACCCCATGACGAAATGTGTAGAATTGCAGGATGGATATGGATGTGGGTACGCAGACCTGGATCGCATTCCCTCATGATGAGTTCAGATTTTTTGTGGCTCCAACCCCCATCAAAGTTTCCCATTCCTGGTCTAGTAGAATCAGTCTAAATTTGAGATGAGATCATCCACTTGCATAGGGCACGGCAACACTTAAAAATGTGTTCTTTAAAATGATAAATGTAGCTTAAAATAAGGTGAGAGAAACTTACCAACAGAAAATGTGTTGTAAGCAATGGCCGCATGCAACCCTCACTAAAGCATGGTTTGGTGAGGCAGAGTGTGATATTTCATTTGTTTTCATGCGATGGCGCATGTGGTGACAGTTTGTCAGATTAGTGAAACTGAAGAATGCAGAACTCTAGTATCAGAGGGACATTTAGAAGTCAATAGAGCCTGCATCACAGTCTCATGAGACAATAAATTCATGAGCCAATGAATTCTATTCGACTAACCTCAGTTTTAAAGATAGGGATTACCACAGGTTAGCATGTGTTATGAAATGATCAATGTTAGCCATTAATAGAAACTATATAAACAAAATGATGTGGACACCCTTTAAATAAGTGGATTTGGCTATTTGGCTATTTCAGCCACACCCGTTGCTGACAAGTGTATAAAATCGAGCGCATGGCCATGCAATCTCCATAGCCAAACACTGTCAGTAGAATGGCCTTAATGAAGAGCTCAGTGACTTTCAATGTGGCACCGTCATAGGATGTCACCTTTCCTACAAGTCAGTTGGTCAAATTTCTTCCATGCTAGAGCTGCCCCAGTCAACTGTAAGTGCTGTTATTGTGAAATAGGAATTTCTGGGAGCAATAACGGATGAGCAGCAAAGTGGTAGGCCACAGAAGCTCACAGAACAGGACTGCCGAATGCTGAAGCGCGTAGCGTGTAAAAATCGTCTGTGCTAGGTTGCAACACTACCATGTTCCAAACTGCTTCTGGAAGCAACGTCAGCACAAGAACTGTCCGTTGGGAGCTTCATGAAATGGGTTTCAATGGCCGAGCAGCCGCACACAAGCCCAAGATCACAGCGTTGGCTGGAGTGGTGTAAAGCTCACCGCAATTGGACTCTGAAGCAGAGGAAAAGTGTTCTCTGGAGTGATGAATCACGCTTCACCATAATTGTTTTATTTAACCTTTATTTAATTAGGCAAGTCAGTTAAGAACAAATTCTTATTTACAATGATGGCCTACCCCGACCAAACCCTAACAACACTGGGCCAATTGTGCATTGCCCAACTGGCAGTCCGACGTAAGGAAACTATGTTTGGCTGATGCCAGGCAAACCCTACATGCCTGAATGCATAGTGCCAACTGTAAGTTTGGTGGAGGATGAATAATGGTCTGGGGCTGTTTTTCATGCTTCAGGCTAGGCCCATTAGATCCAGTGAAGGGAAATCCTAATGCTAGAGCATACAAAGACATTCTAGACGATTCTGTGCTTCTAGCTTTGTGGCAACAGTTTGGGGAAGGCCCTTTCCAGTTTCAGCACGACAATGCCCCAGTTCACAAAGCAAGGTCCATACAGAAATGGTTTGTTGAGATCGGTGTGGAAGAACTTGACTGGCCTGAACAGAGCTCTGACCTCAAACCCATCGAACACCTTTGGATGATTGGAACGCCGACTGCGAGCCAGGCCTAATCGCCCAACATCAGTGCCTGACCTCACTAATGCTTGTGGCTGAATGGAAGCAATTCCCCGCAGCAATGTTCCAACATAAAGTGGAACGCCTTCCCAGAAGAGTAGGGACTAGAGGTCGACGATTAATCGGAATGGACGATTAATTAGGGCCGATTTCAAGTTGTTGTTTTTTTTACACCTTTATTTAATCGTTATTTAACTAGGCAAGTCAGTTAAGAACACATTCTTATTTTCAATGACGGCCTAGGAACGAGGCAGAATGACATCTTGCAACCTTACAGTTAACTACGCTAACGCTCTAACCACCTGCATCACGAGGAGCCAGCCTGTTGCACGAATGCAGTAAGCCAAGGTAAGTTGCTAGCTAGCATTAAACATATCTTATAAAAAACAATCAATCAACGACTGTCGTTGCTCCAATGTGTACTTAACCATAAACATCAATGCCTTTCTTAAAATCAATACAAAAGTAGATATTTTGAAACCTGCATATTTAGCTAAAAGAAATCCAGGTTAGCAGGTAATATTAACCAAATTGTGTCACGTCTCTTGCATTCATTGCAAGCAGAGTCAGGGTATATGCAACCGTTTGGGCCGACTGGCTCTTTGCGAACTTATTTGCCAGAATTTTACGTAATTATGATGTAACAGGAATATTTAGACTCATGGATGCCACCAGTTAAATAAAATACGGAACAGAATAAACGTTTTGTTTTCGAGGTGATAGTTTCCGGACTTGACCCAAGGCTCGTATTTATGTGTGTTTATTATACACTGCTCAAAAAACATCCTTGATCTGAATGAATGAAATGTTCTTATTAAATACTTTTTTCTTTACATAGTTGAATGTGCTGACAACAAAATCACACAAAAATGATCAATGGAAATCAAATTTATCAACCCATGGAGGTCTGGGTTTGGAGTCACACTCAAAATCAAAGTGGAAAACCACACCACAGGCTGATCCAACTTTGATGTAATGTCCTTAAAACAAGTCCAAATTAGGCTCAGTAGTGTGTGTGGCCTCCACGTGCCTGTATGACCTCCCTACAATGCCTGGGCATGCTCCTGATGAGGTGGCGGATGGTCTCCTGAGGGATCTCCTCCCAGACCTGGGCGAAAGCATTCGCCAACTCCTGGACAGTCTGTGGTGCAACGTGGCGTTGGTGGATGGAGCGAGACATGATGTCCCAGATGTGCTCAATTGGATTTAGGTCTGGGAAACGGGCGGGCCAGTCCATAGCATCAATGCCTTCCTCTTGCAGGAACTGCTGACACACTCCAGCCACATGACGTCTAGCATTGTCTTGCAGTAGGAGGAACCCAGGGCCAACCACACCAGCATATGGTCTCACAAGGGGTCTGAGGATCTCATCTCGGTACCTAATGGCAGTCAGGCTACCTCTGGCGAGCACATGGAGGGCTGTGCGGCCCCCCAAAGAAATGCCACCTCACACCATGACTGACCCACCGCCAAACCGGTCATGCTGGAGCATGTTGCAGGCAGCAGAACGTTCTCCACGGCGTCTCCAGACTGTCACGTCCGTCACATGTGCTCAGTGTGAACCTGTTTTCATCTGTGAAGAGCACAGGGCGCTAGTGGCGAATTTGCCAATCTTGGTGTTCTCTGGCAAATGCCAAACGTCCTGCACGGTGTTGGGCTGTAAGCACAACCCCCACCTGTGGATGTCGGACCCTCATACCACCCTCATGGAGTCTGTTTCTGACTGTTTGAGCAGACACATGCACATTTGTGGCCTGCTGGAGGTCATTTTGCAGGGCTCTGGCAGTGCTCCTCCTTGCACAAAGGCGAGGTAGCGGTCCTGCTGCTGGGTTGTTGCCATCCTACGGCCTCCTCCACGTCTCCTGATGTACTGGTCTGTCTCCTGGTAGCGCCTCCATGCTCTGGACACTACGCTGACAGACACAGCAAACCTTCTTGCCACAGCTCGCATTGATGTGCCATCCTGGATGAGCTGCACGACCTGAGCCACTTGTGTGGGTTGTAGCCAGGAAGCATAGGAACTGAGAAGTGGTCTGTGGTCACCACCTGCAGAATCACTCCTTTATTGGGGGTGTCTTGCTAAATGCCTATAATTTCCACCTGTTGTCTATTCCATTTGCACAACAGCATGTGAAATTTATTGTCAATCAGTGTTGCTTCCTAAGTGGACAGTTTGATTTCACAGAAGTGTGATTGACTTGGAGTTACATTATGTTCCCTTTATTTTTTTGAGCAGTGTAGTTAAGTCTATGATTTGATATTTAATAGAGCAGTCTGACTGAGGGGTGGTAGGCAGCAGCAGGCTCGTAATAGTCAAAGGTATATGGTTTAGAGAGAAATAGTCGACGCGTCATAATTCCTGTAATAACTTGCGGCTGAACTTGAAAGAGGTTCCTTCGTTATTTTACCGTTCATGTCTTCCATAGAGAATGTATTGATCTACTTCAGATAAGGTCTGTGTTTCGTGCAGGTTAGGGTTCAGGCTTAAACCACCTCGGCATTTTGATACCCGTGTAAATCTCACTAGGATAAGGTAACGTTTGTCAAAATATTTTCAGAAATCCACTCTACAAAAAAAAAAAGATCTTTGCTTATATTTAGCCAATATTGATCAGAGTTACCTTGTCTTATGGATATCTACACAGTTATAAAATTGGCAAGGTGGTGTAAGCCTACACGTAACACAGACCTTATTTTAAGTGAATCTAAAAATATCCTATGGAATAAATTAATGAAGGAACCGCTTTTCAGATTTTGCTAGAAGGTGTCATGGGAATTATGACTCGCACTTTGGAAGTCAATTCTTACCATGTCCATTATTAAAATAGGATTTCCTGCATATAGAAATGACAGTTTTTGTTTTCAACATTCATCACAGGTAACTTAAACTCTATTTTTATTCAAACAGTTGAGAGTATTTGTCTACTAAGCAGACTCTTCAGTATCATTGTCACTTCAGAGCTGTGTGTGTGTGTTTTACAGATGGCAGAGAAAAGCAGAGCACCAGTGTGGGACTATTACATGGAATTGGCACCAGGGAAAGCAAGGTGTCTTATTTGTGATAAAGATGTAAGCATGGGGTCAGCAACGGCTAAATCAAAAAATGCCACCATCCTGTGGAATCACCTTAAGAACACCCACCCAAAAGCCCATAATATGTATTATATTAAGTTAAAATAAAAGTGTTCATTGTTCATTCAGTATTGTTGCAATTGTCATTATTACAATAATGTGTATATATGTACACTTTTTTATTTATTTATGATTATTTCTTTCTTAAAGCGGCCGATGAATCGGTATCGGCTTTTTTTTGGTCCTCCAATAAATCGGTATCGGCGTTGAAAAATCATAATCGGTCGACCTCTAGTGGAGACTATTATAGCAGTAAAGTGGGGACCAACTCCGTATTAAATGTACATGATTTTGGAGTGAGATGTTTGACGAGCAGGTGTCCACATATTCTTGTAGTGTATACATCATGTTTGCGGCCTGCCTCCTCTTATTACCAAGTATAAAAATGTTCTAGTAGTTGTGGGATGAATGCCTTATACTTACCTTAAATCTAATACTAGCCTAGCAGGCCTACAGATTTCTTAATGAAGTAATCTAAGCTACAAACTTCACACTAGATAATTAGCCGTACATTAGATACAGTGCCTTGCGAAAGTATTCGGCCCCCTTGAACTTTGCGACCTTTTGCCACATTTCAGGCTTCAAACATAAAGATATAAAACTGTATTTTTTTGTGAAGAATCAACAACAAGTGGGACACAATCATGAAGTGGAACGACATTTATTGGATATTTAAAACTTTTTTTTAACAAATCAAAAACTGAAAAATTGGGCGTGCAAAATTATTCAGCCCCTTTACTTTCAGTGCAGCAAACTCTCTCCAGAAGTTCAGTGAGGATCTCTGAATGATCCAATGTTGACCTAAATGACTAATGATGATAAATACAATCCACCTGTGTGTAATCAAGTCTCCATATAAATGCACCTGCACTGTGATAGTCAAATCTGGCCTTTATCACAAATGGCCTTTATCACAAATCTGGCCTTTATGGAAGAGTGGCAAGAAGAAAGCCATTTCTTAAAGATATCCATAAAAAGTGTCGTTTAAAGTTTGCCACAAGCCACCTGGGAGACACACCAAACATGTGGAAGAAGGTACTCTGGTCAGATGAAACCAAAATTGAACTTTTTGGCAACAATGCAAAACGTTATGTTTGGCGTAAAAGCAACACAGCTCATCACCCTGAACACACCATCCCCACTGTCAAACATGGTGGTGGCAGCATCATGGTTTGGGCCTGCTTTTCTTCAGCGGGGACAGGGAAGATGGTTAAAATTGATGGGAAGATGGATGGAGCCAAATACAGGACCATTCTGGAAGAAAACCTGATGGAGTCTGCAAAAGACCTGAGACTGGGACGGAGATTTGTCTTCCAACAAGACAATGATCCAAAACATAAAGCAAAATCTACAATGGAATGGTTCAAAAATAAACATATCCAGGTGTTAGAATGGCCAAGTCAAAGTCCAGAACTGAAAACTGCTGTTCACAAATGCTCTCCATCCAACCTCACTGAGCTCGAGCTGTTTTGCCAGGAGGAATGGGAAAAAATGTCAGTCTCTGGATGTGCAAAACTGATAGAGACATACCCCAAGCGACTTACAGCTGTAATCACAGCAAAAGGTGGCGCTACAAAGTATTAACTTAAGGGGGCTGAATAATTTTGCACGCCCAATTTTTCAGTTTTTGATTTGTTAAAAAAGTTTGAAATATCCAATAAATGTCGTTCCACTTCATGATTGTGTCCCACTTGTTGTTGATTCTTCACAAAAAAATACAGTTTTATATCTTTATGTTTGAAGCCTGAAATGTGGCAAAAGGTTGCAAAGTTCAAGGGGGCCGAATACTTTCGCAAGGCACTGTACATCAACCTACACGTTTCATCTGTAGAATCTATAAAGTATATGCAAGATAAATGCAGCATTTAGCAAAACCAGTGTATGTGTTAGAATGCAAAGAGGGATGCAGGAAGACAGACAGGACACCCACTGATGGTAGAGTTAGAGATGAGGGGCAGGGTGACTTTCACAATGGACCAATCACAAGCCCTGTTTCAAGCACTAGCTCTCAGCTTCAGGCTACTCTGATAGGAGGGTGAAAAGGTAAAGCTTTACAAAGAACCAATCACAAGCAGTGATACAGGCATGCTCTACTGAGAAGGTCAAATAGGACAAGGTAAAACTAAGGAAGTCAGAGAGCACTACAGGTTACAATCACAATAGAGTTGGGCCTTCAATTAAAGCACAGGCAGGCAAAAGAGCATACTCAACACATTTGTTGAGTAATAAAACATATTTAATATTATAATTAAATTAATATAAATATTACATTTAATGTACAACTATTTATCAATTCAACAGGTTACTGTTAAATTACTTAATTTGTTAAATGACTAATAACAGTGAGAAAATCTAAGTAATTACAGTATAATTAAGTCTTAAAAACCCACAGAAGCGAACAGCGAAGGCTCATCATTTTGCCTGACTGTTATTTTAATTTCCCAGCTGAGAAAGATCGAAGATGATGCACCATTCTTTTAAAATGTAGCTGCCAGCGGGGGCTACTATATTGACCAAAAGGGGAGGGAATGCTGCATCTTCAAGAAAAAACCAACACACCACAAGCACAGAATCACAGAAATAACATCAATAGGACAGCAAGCTATACGAAAGAGGAATGGAGGACGCTAGCTAACATTCACTCAGAGTCATTAGTTGTGAAGTAAAGCCACAGGTCATATGAGGGAGGGGGATACAGTATGTTCTATGGGTACTGTAGTACATCATGCTACAGGTCATGCTAGGAGATTGAGCAAGGCGTTGAGGGTGAAACAGCAGAAGAGGTAGATACAGTAGGTATACAGAAGCTGAGAGTTGAGGAAGTTTAGCTCCACCTGGTGGTAGGTCCAGGACAGGGTGCAGCGGAGGGTGCGCAGGGGCCCCTCCCCCAACCATCGAGCCCGGGCCAGTGAGGCCAGGCGGGGCAGTGGCCCCACAGCTAGAGGTGAGGAAAGTGGGCTAGTGGGGGTACCTGAGGTCTGGCGCTCAGCGGGAGACAGGGATGCCATCTCCCCCCTCCCCGGGGAGTCCACGGTGACCATGACGGGCAAGGACGCCTGGTTGTCCTGAAGACAGGGGTGGAGGGGGTCAATACACACCCTACACTTCCTGATTGTCCGACATGACAGATCCAGTGAGTGTGTGGGGGGGAGAGAGGATGGGTAAGTAGTACCTTTGTATTGAGCAGAGCAGAGGTCGGTGCTGGCCTCTTCCTCTGAGCCTGACCAGACAAGCGGTAACAGTAGTGCGGCTTGCAGTAAAACTTCCCTGCAGGAGACAAAAACAGAGAAATATCAAATCAGCGCAAAACAAAACACCTTTCCAGATCAGCCTGCATTCCCCTCATCTGGCTGTTGTATAATCTTTAGTACGGTGAAAGCATCTGTGTGTATTAGACTATGCTGTTCATAGATAGACACTATTATTGTCCTCCTTCGCTCCCTAAGTTCCCAGTGGGCATTCTGGAGTCTGCTCTACCAGTGGGATGACTGGGATCACAAACTAAACAGGGAGAAACAGCCACTCCCTCATTGCTAACAATCTTCCACTTGTTCAATGAGCACAACAGAGACCTTAACACCCATAGAGAAAAGGGAATGACATCACAAGACTGGAGCAGGCTCTATGAGGATAATGCAGGACAATCTGATAACTCTTACTGTAACCACAAGGACAAGGCTTGGTATAATTGACCATGCTAACAGTACATGTATGTCTACCTATGAGTAGGCCAACATTTCAGTCAGCATTTTCTACAGTATCATAAAATTCTCAAATGATCCCTGCTGGTCATCTATAAATGTTTGAACATCTTGAAGAACAATCTGGCCTTAATGGTCATGTACTCTTATAATCTCTACCTGGCACAGCCAGCAGAGGACTGGCAACCCTTCAGAGCCTGGTTCCTCTCCAGGGTTCTTCCTAGGTTCCTGCCCTTCTAGGGAGTTTTTCCTAGCCACAGTGCTTCTACATATGAATAGATTGCTGTTTGGGGTTTAAGGCTGGGTTTCTGTACAGCACTTTGTATCATCTGCTGATGTAAAAAGGGATTTCTAAATACATGTGATATATCTGATTGTGTGTCAGTAATGTCTGTGCCCTGTTTGAATGTTGTCAAGACAAAACAAAGTGACTGTCATTCAGTGGGGTGTTCTTGTTCACATGCAGTGAACAATGAGAGCCGGAATTCTTACTGGTTGGTAGGTGACCAAATAATTATGTCATGCAATAAAATGCTAATTAATTACTTTTAAAAAATCATACAATGTGATTTTCTGGATTTTTGTTTTAGATTCCATCTCTCACAGTTGAAGTGTACCTATGATAAAAATTACAGACCTCTACATGCTTTGTAAGTAGGAAAACCTGCAAAATCGGGAGTGTATCAAAAACTTGTTCTCCCCACTGTATCAACAGCGTATGCAAGCTAGATCTGTTCACATGTAACAAACAGATCTGGGACCAGATTACATTTGTATTGACTGAAAAGTACACTACATTATGATCATTGCGAGTGGTCTAAAGACGCATCTAGGGAGCACGTACCATCCTCCACATCGAAGGCGTAGGATGACAATCTAAGCGTCGTTCCGCAGTAGTCACACTTGAAGCAGCTACGGTGGAAGAACTTGCCCTCGGCACTCAGCCGCTCCATCACGTACACACGCTTCCGGCAGAAGAAGCACACATCACTGCCCCCGATGTTCTGGGGAAACTCCTTCCTCAGGGAACCCTGTAGAGGAAGAGGGGGAAAGGAGATTAGATCAGGGGCAGGGGAGAGGTACAGAGCGATGGAGAGAGAGGGTAGGTATTTCCATGGAGCCCCAGCTTCACAACTTAGTGGGAAAATCAAACTGATCGAGAATAATGGGATCAACTGTTCCATTGATGTCAAACCATTCACAACCTAGTAGGTCATAACATGGGCCACTAAAACAAAATAAGTTTGCATTGTCAGAAACACCTGAGATTATAGCACATTTTGGATACCACAACAAACACAAGGTCAAAATGTTCCACATACACACACAGAACACTGGTCACAGAGTTAGTTTCTAAGAAACACACAATTACAAATCGTTCTCTAGAACTAGCAGGAAGTCCTAGTTACACTCATTATCCCCAAACACCACAGCTGAATTCGCAAGCTGGAGTCACTTCACTCTTGGGTCTACAACATGCCTAGTGCCCTACGACACCATTAGCTCTTACCAATTCCACCAATTCCCTCTCGTCAAGTAAGGGCTTGGGTTCCTCCTGAGGTTGAAGCTGATTGGCTATCTGATCAGCCAATAAGCTTACTCCCCCTGTGTACATCTTTAAATATCTCTATCGAGGGCAGAGAAAGAAAGAAAGGACGGTAGGATGAGAGAAAGAGACATGGAGGAAAAATAAATACATGCAAAGAATGCAAAGGAATGTGATAGGTAAGGCACTAAAGAGCACTGGAAAATAACTGATATCATGAGAGGGAAATGAAGCCATGTTTGGTTGATCAAGCGTGTAGATGTGTCGGCTCACCAATCCAATGAACTGCTTTGAATTAGTGTTTTCAAATATGTGCAAACCTGCATAGAACTCTTGAACCCTCATTTACACTAATAAAGCCATGAGACACACCACCACATGCAGTGTCTGACAGAAAAGGTGCTTGGAGTTTAACCATTACAACACCAGTGATGTCTACACACCATTACTTTAATGAGGAGCAACAGCTGTTGACTAGTATGCATTCCTGTATGCATTGTCCACATGCTTGTTAGGACACACATTGGAAATCAGTTCAATCACATATCAGAGGACAGGCAGTGAGTTATTTGGACCATCTCCCAGAGGCAATGAGTGTGTTAGAGTCAGCCCCACTGCAGATCTCCTCAGGAGGGAGAGGGTACCTGTCGGAGCGTTTCAGGGGAGGAGAGGGGGCTCTCTGGGCTATGGCTGCGTGACAGGTGCCACTGTTCTATAAAGAAACGTGAGCGCTTTCTCTTAGGCTCCAGGGGAAAGAAAGAAATGAGAGGACAATTAAGGCAGGAGGACTTGGCATGAGAACAAAGAGAATAGGCAAAGATGCAAGACAAGCTGATATGGAAAACCCTTGGCTGGGTCATATTCTAATTCTACATAACACGAATGACAGATACTGAGTAAACAATAGGATTAATGGCAGTGTTTTATTTATAGTTGTATTACTCGATCTGACATTAATGACATCTTGTAAAGTAACTCAGGAGATCAGAGATCAGGTCAGTTATTTTGGTAAAGTCCTCAACTTTGAACCCAGGCCAAGGCTATTGAGTGGTGTGTATCACCTGTGGCTTTGTCGGCTTGCTTTGAAACTGCGAGGCAAGCTGCTCAGCCCTCTCCTGTATACTAAGGCTATGTAACAGCATTTGGTCATCAGAGCGCAGAAGCTCTAGCTCCTGCAGAAGAACACATTATTAGATTACAAAGAACAGAATAGGACTGGTAAGGAAGAATTTAGCCAATGCGCAAAGCATCCCATGCTCCACACAACATCCAAATTATTTAACATTTACAGTGCCTTGCGAAAGTATTCGGCCCCCTTGAACTTTGCGACCTTTTGCCACATTTCAGGCTTCAAACATAAAGATATAAAACTGTATTTTTTTGTGAAGAATCAACAACAAGTGGGACACAATCATGAAGTGGAACGACATTTATTGGATATTTCAAACTTTTTTAACAAATCAAAAACTGAAAAATTGGGCGTGCAAAATTATTCAGTCCCTTTACTTTCAGTGCAGCAAACTCTCTCCAGAAGTTCATTGAGGATCTCTGAATGATCCAATGTTGACCTAAATGACTAATGATGATAAATACAATCCACCTGTGTGTAATCAAGTCTCCGTATCAATGCACCAGCACTGTGATAGTCTCAGAGGTCCGTTAAAAGCGCAGAGAGCATCATGAAGAACAAGGAACACACCAGGCAGGTCCGAGATACTGTTGTGAAGAAGTTTAAAGCCGGAGTTGGATACAAAAAGATTTCCCAAGCTTTAAACATCCCAAGGAGCACTGTGCAAGTGATAATATTGAAATGGAAGAAGTATCAGACCACTGCAAATCTACCAAGACCTGGCCGTCCCTCTAAACTTTCAGCTCATACAAGGAGAAGACTGATCAGAGATGCAGCCAAGAGGCCCATGATCACTCTGGATGAACTGCAGAGATCTACAGCTGAGGTGGGAGACTCTGTCCATAGGACAACAATCAGTCGTATATTGCACAAATCTGGCCTTTATGGAAGAGTGGCAAGAAGAAAGCCATTTCTTAAAGATATCCATAAAAAGTGTTGTTTAAAGTTTGCCACAAGCCACCTGGGAGACACACCAAACATGTGGAAGAAGGTGCTCTGGTCAGATAAAACCAAAATGGAACTTTTTGGCAACAATGCAAAACGTTATGTTTGGCGTAAAAGCAACACAGCTGAACACACCATCCCCACTGTCAAACATGGTGGTGGCAGCATCATGGTTGGGCCTGCTTTTCTTCAGCAGGGACAGGGAAGATGGTTAAAATTGATGGGAAGATGGATGGAGCCAAATACAGGACCATTCTGGAAGAAAACCTGATGGAGTCTGCAAAAGACCTGAGACTGGGACGGAGATTTGTCTTCCAACAAGACAATGATCCAAAACATAAAGCAAAATCTACAATGGAATGGTTCAAAAATAAACATATCCAGGTGTTAGAATGGCCAAGTCAAAGTCCAGACCTGAATCCAATCGAGAATCTGTGGAAAGAACTGAAAACTGCTGTTCACAAATGCTCTCCATCCAACCTCACTGAGCTCGAGCTGTTTTGCAAGGAGGAATGGGAAAAAATTTCAGTCACTCGATGTGCAAAACTGATAGAGACATACCCCAAGCGACTTACAGCTGTAATCGCAGCAAAAGGTGGAGCTACAAAGTATTAACTTAAGGGGGCTGAATAATTTTGCACGCCCAATTTTTCAGTTTTTGATTTGTTAAAAAAGTTTGAAATATCCAATAAATGTCGTTCCACTTCATGATTGTGTCCCACTTGTTGTTGATTCTTCACAAAAAATACAGTTTTATATCTTTATGTTTGAAGCCTGAAATGTGGCAAAAGGTCGCAAAGTTCAAGGGGGCCGAATACTTTCGCAAGGCACTGTATTTATCCAGGAAAGACCATTGAGGTTAGAAACTTCTTTTGTGAGAGCAACCTGATTGATTGTGATAGAGGATTTAGCCTTGTGTGCTAGGTTATTTGTGCTTGCTTTAGTTGTTTAAGTGATTTTTATGTGACAGGTTCATCTGACAGGTTCATCATATGCATACTAACAAGGGTGCCCTGACTGCTGTGCCTTGACATAACTGATCCACTATTAGCAGAGGTCACTACTCATTTATGGTGTACTTGTAAATGCTGCATTGTTGCAAAGCCACTTTCTATTTGCCATGCAGTAGAAACACAGTAGAAAAACAGGGGCAAATTCAGCTTTGGTCAGCTATTGAGGTTACTGGTTAACAGGGTGGTTACTAGTAGCCTAGCAGTTAAGAGCGTTGGACCAGTAACCAAAAGGTTTCTGGTTTGAATCCTTGAGATGACTAGGTTAAAACATTGGTTGATGAACAAGACACTTAACCCTAATTGCTCCTGTAAGTTTCTCTGGATAAGAGTGTCTGCTAAATGACTCAAACATAAAATGTAGCAGTCGGAGGAGAAATGTTATAATGCAGCTGTCCTTGATGGCAGTAGGTATATCTTATATAATTTAAAATCGAATCAATCTATCAAAAACAATCTAGTGAGTTTTCCAAGGAGCAGAGATGAGGTAATGTGTTAATATAGTTCTCCCCAGAGAGGAGGGGCTACCTGTCTGAGCGTTTCAGGGGAGGAGAGGGGGCTACCTGTCTGAGCGTTTCAGGGGAGGAGAGGGGGCTACCTGTCTGAGCGTTTCAGGGGAGGAAAGAGGGCTACCTGTCTGAGCATTTCAGGGGAGGAGAGGGGGCTACCTGTCTGAGCGTTTCAGGGGAGGAGAGGGGGCTACCTGTCTGAGCGTTTCAGGGGAGGAGAGGGGGCTCTCTGGGCTCTGGCTGTGAGACCGGTGCCACTGTTCTATAAAGAAACGTGAGGGCTTTTTCTTAGGCTCCAGGGGAAGGTGAGGACAGATAAATAATGTAGGACAGTTCAGAAAAGGCAACAGGACTGAGTTTGATGACAATGAGGAATTCGCTCTTAGCTAGAGTACAGTAGTAAACCAACACCAAAGACACTCAAACTATTTTTAAAAATGAATAAATCCACAAGGCCCATCACTTACAGATAATGAATTGACTGATTATATACGGCTCTGTTTTTTCACACAACATGCCATGGTGTTCACCTTTGGTTTCTCAGGTTTACCCTTAAACTTAGCGACTAATCTCGCAGACCTCTCCTGAATGCTAGGGATGTGAATAGGCTCTGGCTCGTCAAGCTGCGCGGGTTTCCATTTCTGCAGATTAAACGAAGGTAAGCATTGTGTGTGTTTACAGTCTGTGTGGCCAAAAAACATGATAACACTGGTTTGATGCAGTTAGCTGGTATGGTTGGCTTGAGAATTTAAGACAGGCTATGAAATAACAGACCTCTATTGACAACCCACTCTTTCAGGGGGAGTTGGGATATTTAAAAAAAACGAATTTCAAATTCACACATGTATATTAATACACACTTGTACATGTGTCAAATAGGACAAATATAAGCACCCACCAAATTATTATTTACAAATTGCACACATATCATATAATACTGTATGAGTCAGCATGCAAGCACTGCTATGGCGATAGAGATCAAACAATAGTGCCCAAACTAAACATATGAGACTAGCCTTGAAATACTGTATACTTACATACTGTAAGTCATCTGCTTACACTTTGTTGATTGTTCCAATCATATTCTGATCACAACAATCCCTTCCATCCCACACAAGCCGTGGAGCCACCCAGTCACACACACTATGCTTGTGTTGTTAGTTCCCTGAGGGTTAGCACTGACCACAGGCCCATTCAACCATGGTTACCCTGTGTGTCAGAAGGGTCTGGTCCTGGGTGGTGACTTCCTCCTCCATCACAATGCTGAAGGACACCCAGACACTTCAAAACTGACAGCTAGGGCCATGTTTCTCCGCTCATAAACAAACCACAGCATGCCATGTACAGCATCAGATCTTTCACTGCAGAGAGTATGGCAACAAGGCCTACCTACACGCTGGTCAGCCACAACACAAGAAACCCACTGACGAGAAGAACGGAAACTAAGACTAGATACAGTTCATTTTAGTTAGGTTGGAAGTCCTCAAATCAAATGTTATTGTCACATACACATGGTTAGCAGATGTTATTTCAAGTGTAGCAAAATGCTAACGTCTAGGACGTTAATATAGGGAGGGGAAGAAGAGTCACTACATTTAGCTTTCTACTTTGACGGCGCAACTGGATAGCTTGTTCGTAAGGTAAGACAAGACCTGAGAGGATAGAGGTTAGATAAAGGATCAACAAGGCAGAGGACAGGGGAGTGTGTCTGGTCTGGTATGGACTAGACAGACTGGTCACCTGTAAGTGAAGATAGAGTGAGGAGGTGGAGGAAGAGGAGGAGAGCAGAATGGTTTTCTTAGGGCAGCTCCGTGAGCCACAGGTTGACTCTGTACTGCTTCTTGGCTTGAGAGTGGAGAGGAGGACAGGCCGTCATTTGTCACTGACGTGCACAATTCCTCCATTCAACACGTGCACACACAGACACACAGCTCTGTACCCTTCAGGTGTCATATTGCCTCATCCAAATTCACTTTTGAATTCAGTGAGTCAACAAACATTCACATATTAATATCAATTTAACTAATGATTCACATCCAATAGGTTAAAACAGTAATCTGCTACAGTATCACCCTCACACTCATTCTGTAACTACCGCTGGCATTCTACCACACTACACACTCAAGGCAACACTGTTTCATCACACACAGCCACCCACTGGACACGTGAAAATTAAGGCAAATGAACCAAATTTCTTCACATTTACCAACTAATTAGTTTACAGTTAAGCAAGCATGAGAGAAATGTTTTTTTTATTTATTTTTTTACAGCCACAAAAACCTTTTGGGACACTCTTGTGAGTGAATTAGAAAAAGGCGAGAGGAATAGCATGATGAGAAAAGTATGAAATACTGTGGTGAGCGAGAGTATACTTATGTGTAGGGTTGCAAAATGTTGTTTGGAACTTTCAAAAAATTCACTAGTTTTCTAGAAATCCTGGTTGGAGGAATCCTGATCTCCTGCTTATTACCTCCTGATTCTGGGAAATCATCCAACTGGGACTTCTGAAAAACCAGGGAATTTATTGAAAGTTCCAAACTTTTTGCAACCCTACTTATACGAGTCTGAAGAGCTACTAAAACATGTACACTAATCAGTGAAAATGAGTGAGAGATAGAAAAGTGGTATTGGAGAGCCTGCTCCTGGAGAGTTACCTACCCTCCTGAAGGTTTTTACTCAAACCCGTTATAACTAACCTGATTCATCTTATCAACCAGCTAATTATTAGAATGTGGTGCGGTAGATTAGGGTTGGACTGAACACCTACGGTAGCTCTCCAGGAACAGGGCTGGAGAGCCCTGGTCTTTATGTTAATGGCTTAACGGTCTGTTAGCTAATTATTTCCACCCCAAAAATATTTTTCACAACAGACTATTTCCAACCAATTAGCTCAACTGCAGATTAGCTTTCATGGGTGAATGAAGCACAGCTCTGAACTGGCCATTTCACTTAGGGGCTCAAACTGTTAGACATAGCATATTTAATTTAAAAAGGACTAAACAAAAAAACGACAAAGCAGCTTTGATGATTAGTGCACAAGCGAACTAAGTTAAAACTTTGATGATTAGCACAATGAAGCTAACTGAGCTAAGCTGAAGTGATAGCCTTTGTCTATCAAATCAGGGGTTGTTAGCTAGCTGGTAACTAGCTATGATAGCATGGTTAACTGGTTAGTTGGAGATGGGAGACCGACTAGTAGGCAGGGACTACTACAGCGTCAGACCAGCTAGCCATACCTGCTCCCCTCTGTTGGGGAGGGTCTGACACTTGAACATCTCCTTATAGCCAAAGCTGAGCTGCTCCTGCTGTTGGGTTTGTTTCTGAGACAACATGGCAGGGGAGGGAGAGGGATAGGGATACGCCACATGAGACAAGAGAGAACATGACATCACGTCACTCACTGTCTGGAACAAACAGCACCCACACACACAGCTGGTTATTCTGACACCACACACACGGAACTACTGGTTTCATCACTCCACAGAAAATAAAGCATGCTATGTCTAGGATGAATAACAGTTAACCATCTGGACACAAAGCAGCTTTCCCCTTGTATACTACTGTAAAACACAGCAGAGAGACGGTTGGTTAAGGACATCCAGGGGTTAGACAAGGGTCTAGGGGAGGGAGGTGAAGTGTCCACTCTTTACCTGTCTCCATGCAGGGACCAGAGCTAGGCAGACAGACTCCCTGGGGGGGTCCAGGGGGGCCGGAGGCGGGGGAGGGGGCTGTGCCACAAGAAGATCCAGATAGGGCAGAGAATCCCCCTTTGACCAGTGATGAGTGACAGTCAAAGTGGCCAATAAGAGACCAGGACACAGTGAGCGCAACCAACCATGAGTCAAGTTCATGATCCATGATTGGAGGAGAGGAAGAAGAGAAAAATAGAGAGGGAAGTGAATTATCAGAAGACAGAGTTATGCTGGTTGGAAAACAAACTGGGAGCAAAAACTAAGTAAATTGTGTGTGTCATAAGAATAGCATGCTGTGTAATGTAATGTGACTACAAATGTAGGATGTTCATTAGATCAATCTTTTGATACTGAGAATGTTCAAGCAAAGCAGGAAGTACAAACTTGTAGTGTATTTAAGTTTTAAAAAGGCTTCTAAAGTTTGTAATTTCCACTAAATTTCAGACTTGATATGCCATAATGAAAAATGTTATCAACCCCTGCAAACATGTCCATTAATTATAATTCACATAATTTACATGTCCTGTTGCTCCAGGATTATTTTCCTGCTGTAACAAACTGGCTCAAATTAAGATCCTACATCTGGACAATATGACATGCATTATTATTGTACAAACTGGAACTATCTTAGGTTTGTCATTTACTATAGACTTAAGAAAAATAATATGGACACTGTGGCAAAGACATTATCAGCATTTCATGCAAAGAGCTGAGGGTCAAAGAAGTGGTGAAAAGGTGAAGCCCCGTGGTTTGAAACACCCACACAGACACACTCCACTTTCAGCCATTCTGGTGCAACACACAGTCCCAATTCAACTCAGCAGCAGCAGAATCAAATTGAATATTACCACCAGTGGGACTCAACATAAGTAGGGCTTAGCACCTATAAACCAACTTGTACTATACAGCCTCTTTGATGGGCCATGTGTAGCTGGTTATTATACCATTAGAAAAGATGACGACTCAACATTGATTTACCAATCATATTTCAGATTGTCCAAATCTGTGACCAAGAGAGAAACGCTTCTAGCATTCTGCTCGAAGCTCTAGACCTGAGGCAGGCTACTTCTAACGTGTCATCAATTCAATTTACATCAACCAAGTCTTTTGTGTATCAAAGATTGTATCAGATTTCACAACAGCAAAACACACATCCCGAGCAGGAATTTTATATTTGGCACAACTTGGGAATGCTGCCTGTGAGTTGTCTGTCTATGTCAACAATAGTAGCTTGTGTTCCACTAGCCCACAGAGCCCCCCCACTGCTCCAGGCCTGCAGTATTGCCTCTCAGGGTGACTGTCCCAGGATCAGGTCTTGAGTTGGGTCTGTAAACCCATTTCTCCCCATTGTCTGGCTCCTCCGGGACTGTCACCACTATCATCCTACCAACTGTAAGCCGCCAGGCTTAGCATTCTGGACCCGTATTCACAAAGCATCTCAGCATAGGAGTGCTGATGTAAGATCAGGTCCTTTGTAGCTCAGATGGTAGAGCATGGCTCTTGCAATGCCAGGATAGTGGGCTCGAATCCTAGGACCACCTATTAGAGGTCGACCGATTCAATCGGAATGGCCGATTAATTAGGGCCGATTTCAAGTTTTCATAACAATCGGAAATCGGTGTTTCCTTTTGGGCGCCGATTTGCCTATTTTTTTATAATACCTTTATTTAACTAGGCAAGTCAGTTAAGAACACATTCTTATTTTCAATGACGGCCTAGGAAGGGTGGGTTAACTGCCTCGTTCAGGGGCAGAATGACAGATTTTCACCTTGTCAGCTCGGGGGAACCAATCTTGCAACCTTACAGTTAACTAGTCCAACGCAAATACGACTCTCTCTCGTTGCACTCCACAAGGAGAATGCCTGTTACGCAAATGCAGTAAGCCATGGTAAGTTGCTAGCTACTATTAAACTTATCTTAGAAAAAACAATCAATCATAATCACTAGTTAACTACACATGGTTGATGATATTAAAGGTTAAATAAAATAAAAATTACTAGATATTATCTAGCGTGTCCTGCGTTGCATATAATCTGACTGAGCATACAAGTATCTAAGTATCTGACTGAGCAGTGGTAGGCAGAAGCAGGCATGTAAACATTCATTCAAACAGCACTTAAGTGCGTTTTGCCAGCAGCTCTTCGTTGTGCGTCAAGCATTGCACTGTTTATGATTACAAGCCTATCAACTCCCGAGATGAGTAACCGAAGTGAAATGGCTAGCTAGTTAGCGCGTGCTAATAGCGTTTCAAACGTCACTCGCTCTGAGCCTTCTAGTAGTTGTTCCCCTTGCTCTGCATGGGTAACGCTGCTTCGATGGTGGCTGTTGTCGTTGTGTTGCTGGTTCGAGCCCAGTGAGGGGTGAGGAGAGGGACAGAAGCTATACTGTTACACTGGCAATACTAAAGTGCCTATAAGAACATCTAATAGTCAAAGGTTAATGAAATACAAATGGTATAGAGGGAAATAGTCCTATAATTCCTATAATAACTACAACCTAAAACTTCTTACCTGGGAATATTGAAGACTCATGTTAAAAGGAACCACCAGCTTTCATACGTTCTCATGTTCTGAGCAAAGAACTGAAACGTTAGCTTTCTTACATGGCACATATTGCACTTTTACTTTATTCTCCAACACTTTGGTTTTGCATTATTTAAACCAAATTGAACATGTTTCATTATTTACTAAATTGAGGCTAAATTGGTTTTATTGATGTATTATATTAAGTTAAAATAAGTGTTCATTCAGTATTGTTGTAATTGTCATTATTACAACAAAAAAAAAAACACACAAAAAACAGGCAGATTAATCGGTATCGGCTTTTTAGGTCCTCCAATAATCGGTATCGGCGTTAAAATCATTATCGGTCGACCTCTACCACCTATACTTATAGAATATATCCACACATGACTAAGTTGCTTTGGATAAAAGTGTCTGCTAAATGGAGTTTTAATTATGCATTTTACTTAATCATGCATTATGATCTAAAAAGGAAAACTGATCCTAGAGCAGTACTCCTACTCTGAAGCTTTATGAATACAGGCCCTGGAGTTCAACACATGAATACAGTAGTACAGTGTTGCTACACACTCAGCATCACGAGACTTGGAGTCATGTTAGACGCCATGAGATGAAATAGATCTACATCTAACTTCTGCATAGTTACTCTGTCTAGACATATTTACTCTGTCTAGACAAACAAAACACTGTCTAGACAAACAAAGCTGTCTTCATGTCATTATCATCCAGGAAAGCTAAATCTCAAGCAACAGTTCTCTTGTTTAAAACAGTTTACTCCGTCTCTAGTCTCTTTCCCCATCCAGGCAAGCAAGACTACTCCTTCTCCCATCGTCAACACCACCCAGACATAATGTGAGTCTCTCCATACCTGTCGTTTGAGGCCCTTGGACTCTGCAGGAGCATTCTCCTCAAACTTGGCGAGGAGCTGGGTGGCCATGGACTTGACTTTGTTATGGTTCCCTACAGCTGCTGTCTCTTCCTTCATCTTCCTCTCCATTAGAGCAGTACTGTTGGACGGCCTGTCATCATGGTTACCCCTCAAAACCTCCTCCTGTTACAAACACATGGACAGTACGAAACCAGAGAATGAGTTTAACCTGAGAGACATTTCTATCCGTCTGCAAAGCAGAGTTCAACGCCTGAATTATATTTTTAACCCTTGAAAGTTTTACGCACTTCTTCAGAATGGCCAGCCTGGCTAGTCTTCCTCCTCTTCCCCAAACCATCCACATCCTTCTCCTTCTTGTCCTGTTGATCACATAATCACATGTTGTCACTGGTTATTTCAGGCAGACAGCTATGGACTCCTACAGTAGCATTATAAGATGATGATATACACAGCAGTAACACAGTGCTGAAGGGAAAGGGACTGCTGAGCTGACAATGATGCTTTGGAGAACCTTGGGGTTGCGTTTGCGGGATATGGCGATGCTCTGGCCCAGCTTGCTAAGGAAGGAGATGGGAGACTTAGTGCTGTTGATCAACGCAGCCTTCTCCTCAGGGCTCATGTTCTGGTTATCTGGAAATATAAAATATACAAAATGTAAGGCGTTACACTAGGGTTATGAAAATTACAAGCATTTCCCATTGGACGAGTTCAGGTAGTCCCTCCCTGTTTCTGGTCTGTTTGGTGCATAATATATATTACTGATCACTCAGTGTGTATAACATTTCAACCAACCTTCAACACTCCCCCCACCCCCCCAAATAAAAACAATATTCATGAAACTAGCATTACTCACCTCCGGCCCCAGGGGGAACTGTGTCCTTGAACATCTCGTAGAACTGGCTGAGGTACATGACCATGGAGAGCTTGTCGGGCTCTGACACCTGGGACATCTCCTTGCCCGTCATGCAGGGGGAGATTCCAAACTCCCGCTCGGCCACGTCGAAGCCCAACTGGTTGTTTTTCTGTTGGTCCCGTTCGTCCAGGGAGTCAAAGTCACTGTAGGGCAGAGAGAGACAGAATGTCTGGGAGTCAAAGTCAAGGTGGACAGAGAGAGACAGAATGTCTGGGTGTCAAAATGGGAGTCAAATTCACCATGGGCAGAGAGAGACAGCATGTCTGGGAGTCAAAACAACCAGTAACACTGAATGTTATCACTTGGCTTTCCAAATAAACATGACACGCACACTAAGCAGGTTCTAATGCAGTGGATGCAGAGGTTGACATTAGCACCCCTTTCCTTGTACGGTTAGTGTTGCAGCATCAGCACCATGCTATTAGCAGTGCGGGAAGTCAGTGAGATACCTGGAAATAGAAAATATAGAAAATATAAGGCATTACACCAGGGTCCATTAAGGTTTTGCAATGGAAAATAGGGATACCTTCAGAGTATAAGAATATTTTGAAGATAAATACACAACGCAGAGACAGATGACAAGACGTCAATAGAGTACGAGAGGATAAGAGGACGAAAAGTCAATAACGATCCACGAAAAGTGTTTTTTCTGTAATAGGGGATTAATGAGCAATGAGTCAGAGACATGGGAGGAATGTGTCTATACAGTGAACCTGAAATAGAAGGGGAACTATACAGGTATGGTCATGTTAGACTTGCAAAAGCTTTTGACACTGTGGACCATGATATTCTCCTGATGAAACTGAAATGTTTGGGTCTAAATGATGTAGCAGTGAATTGGTTTAGGTCTTATCTGACCAACATAAGACAAGTATGTAATGTTGGTGATGTTCTGTCAGAGGCTAAAGAAATATCCTGTGGAGTACAGCAAGGATACATTTTAGGGCCTATCTTATTTACAGGTTAATGATATGCTAGACACAAACTCCTGCTTTATGCAAACTCCTGCTTTATGCTGATGACACAGCCATACTGGTATCAGGGAAGGATACAGTTTACAAAGCCAGAAGAGGACTGGACACCCCTCATAGCCTGATTCTTCTCTAGGTTTCTTCCTGGAGAGTTTTTCCTAGCCACAGTGCTTCTACACCTGCATTGCTTGCTGTTTGGGGTTTTAGGCTGGGTTTCTGTACAGCACTTTGAGATATCAGCTGATGTAAGAAGGGCTTTATAAATAAATTTGACAGAGGAGACCCTGAGTAAGGAATTGCATTTTGTTAGAGATTGGTTGACGGACAACAAATTGTTGCTACATTTGGGAACAACTGAATCAATTTTGTTTAGAACAGAATGTAGATTGCTTAGGTTTGACAAGATAAAAGGTCAACTGTGCAGGCAAGGAGATTGAATCTAAAACAAGTGTAATTTATCTTTGTGTGTCCCTAGAGCAATCCCTTTCTAGAGACCTGATTGCTGCTAAAGTTCTTTCTAAAATGGCAAACAAATGTATATTTTAATATAGTAACACTAGATATTTTAACATCAAAGTTAAGAAACTGCTCGTCTCAGCCTTGATTCAGTGTCATTTTGGTTATGCCTGCTCTGCTTGGTATAGTGGGCTATCAAAAAAGATGAAAAAGAGAATGCAGGTCATGCAAAATAATGTTAATGTTATCAGCTAAATGTGCCCCCTAGGACCCACATAGGGGTACAATTCCCGGGAGGTGTGCTTGTTGCCTTTGGAGTCCAGAGTGGACCAACTTTAATCATATGTATGACACCTTAAATGATTGTGCCCCAGGTTATATGAAAAGCAACATTGATATGGTCTTTAACCAACACAGTTACAATACCAGAGCTCCAGTAGTATTATGTCTTGTAAAATCCCAAGAGTAAACAGTACTGTGAGGCGCATGTTTTTCTATACAGGCATTTGTCTATGGAATAGCCTTCCCTTGGAGGTCAAGCAAAGAAAAGTAGAAATAGCTTTAAAAAGCAGGCAAAGGTTTTCATTTGGACAAAGTTGTCTTAAGAGAACCCACTCCACTGCCCCTTGTGCCCCTTTCCGCTGGTCAAGTGGATTTATTTTAATGATACTGTACTGTAGGTATGATGTGCAATGAATAAATTGTTTTAATGTGAAATGAATATGCTTGATTTTTAAGGTTAGGGAAAAGTGCAGTGAAAAGTACCACTTTTTAGCATGTCAATATAAATGAATGTATTGTTTGTAATTTGGTCTCGTCTTTTAATCATTATATGTATTATTATTATTTTTACCATCGAAGACCACTTTGGAAACCAGCTTTTTAATTAATAATTCCAAGTGGGTCCACTGGGTCCACATTGTACATTTTGTGGTACATTTATTTAACTTTATTTAACTAGGCAAGTCAGTTAAGAACAAATTATTTTCAATGACGGCCTAGGAACAGTGGGTTAACTGCCTGTTCAGGGGCAGAACGACAGATTTGTACCTTGTCAGCTGGGGGGTTTGAACTTGCAACCTTCCAGTTACTAGTCCAACGCTCTAACCACTAGGCTACCTTGTTACCCAAAATAAATTCAATTAAAATGTGAACTAATTGGAGCCGTCTGTACACTGCCCTTAATGCATATTTCCCATCCATGCAGCCTTTTCCCACACCCCTGCCCCAGTCATCTGGACAATGAAAGGCAGCAGGGCAGAAGTGAACTACTTGGTAAAAGTCAGTCAGGGTTATAATGCTAATCGCTGTGTAGCCAGCAGAGGGTAACAACTTAATCTCTCCCCTCGTTAGGCAATGTGTGTGTCTCTGCTGTGTGTGTCGTCTCTGCTTTGTGTGTGTGTAGTAGGGGTACCATACATAATTTTCCCTGAAGCTACAGGCAATTTGACTCTGAGCTTTTACCTAATGTAAAAGCCAAGGCCTTGACAGCAAGTGCCAGGAGATAAATAACACATGCTACAAACAAAGTGGTAAAGCAGTCACATCAGTCAGGCCTTTCCAGTCAATGAAGGTTTGAACAGTTGCTGTTGCTGACAGTAAGGACCATGTTAATGCCAGGATGTAAGGACCTGACAAAGATCTAAACCATGTGCATATTGACTATCCTGATTAATATTTACTGGCCTAATTCATATTTACTGGCCTAATTCATATTTACTGGCCTAATTCATATTTACAAGCCTAATTACGTGATGGAGCAATCATGTGTGCCGGTCGTACTTCATTCCTATGCTTATAATAATAATAATAATAATAATAAATAATAATAATAATAATAATAGGAACTTAGATAGCGCTTTTCAAGGACCCAGAGTTGATTTACAAGTAAACCTAACCTGTAAGCATTTCTACAGGAGAAATCCAGATATACAGAACCAGTTAAAATTTGAACACACCTACTCATTCCAGGGTTGTTCTTTATTTGTACTATTTTCTACATTATAGTGAAGACATCAAAACAATGAAAAAACACATATCCAATCATGAAGTAACCAAAAAAAGTGTTAAATCAAATTAGATTTTATATTTGCGATTCTTCAAAGTAGCCACCCTTTGCTTTGATGACAGCTTTGCACACTCTTGGCATTCTCTCAACCAGCTTCATGAGGTAGTCACCTGGAATGCATTTCAATTAACAGGTGTGCATTGTTAAAAGTTAATGTGTAATTTGAGCCAATCAGTTGTGTTATGAGAAGTTAGTGGTGGTATACAGAAGATAGCCCTATATAGTAAAAGACCACGTCCATATTATGGCAAGACAGCTCAAAAAAGCTAAGAGAAATGACAGTCCATTACTTTAAGATATGAAGGTCAGTGAATCTGGAAAATATCAAGAACTTTGAAAGTTTCTTCATGTGCAGTCGCAAAAACCATCAAGCGTTATGATGAAACTGGCTCTCATGAGGACCGACTAAGGAAAGGAAGACCCAGAGTTACCTTTGCTGCAGAGGATAAGTTCATTAGAGTTAACTGCACCTCAGATTGCAGCCCAAATAAATGCTTCACAGAGTTCAAGTAACAGACATCTCAACATCAACTGTTCAGAGGAAACTGAGTGAATCAGGCCATGGTCGAACTGCTGCAAAGAAACCACCAATAAAGGACACCAATAAGAAGAAGAGACTTGCTTGTTCCAAGAAACACGAGCTATTGACATTAGACCGGAAATCTGTCCTTTTGTCTGATGAGTCCAAATGTGATATTTTTGGTTCCAACCACCGTATCGGGGCGGCAGGGTAGCCTAGTGGTTAGAGCGTTGGACTAGTAACCAGAAGGTTGCAAGTTCAAATCCCCAAGCTGACAAGGTACAAATCTGTTGTTCTGCCCCTGAACAGGCAGTTAAACCCACCCATCTAGGCCGTCATTGAAAATAAGAATTTGTTCTTAACTGACTTGCCAAGTTAAATAACAGACGCAGAATAGGTGAACGGATGATCTCCGCATGTGTAGTTCCCACCGTGAAGCATGGAGGAGGAGTTGTGATAGTGTGGGGATGCTATACTGGTGATACTATCTGTGATATATCTATAATTCAAGGCACACTTAACCAGCATGGCTACCACAGAATTCTGCAGTAATACACCATCCCATCTAGTTTGCGCTTAGTGGGACTACCATTCCAAGGCATTTAAATGTTTCCCCTTAAACCACTCAAGGGTTGCTTAAGGTTATTGTCCTGCTGGAAGGTGAACCTCCATCCCAGTCTCAAATCTCTGGAAGGCTGAAACAGGTTTCCCTTAAGAATTTCCCTGTATTTAGCGCCATCCATCATTCCTTCAATTCTGACCAGTTTCCAGTCCCTGCCGATGAAAAACATACCCACAGCATGATGCTGCCACCACCATGCTTCACTGTAGGGATGGTCTTTCACGGTAATGAGAGGTGTTGGGTTTGCACCAGTCATAGAGTTTTCCTTGATGGCCAAAAAGCTCAATTTTAGTCTCATCTCACCAAAGTACCTTCTCCCATATTTTTGGGGAGTCTCCCACATGCCTTTTGCTTATTATTTTCTTTAAGCAATGGTTTTTGTCTGGCCACTCTTCTGTAGAGCCCAGCTCTGTGGAGTGTAAGGCTTAAAGTGGTCCTATGGATAGATACCCCAATCTCCGCTGTGGAGCGTTGCAGCTCCTTCAGGGTTAACTTTGGTTTCTTTGTTGCCCCTCTGATTAATGCCCTCCTTGCCTGGTCTGTGAGTTTTGGTGGGAGGCGCTCTCTTGGTGGCAGGTTTGTTGTGGTGCCATATTCTTTTCATTTTTTAATAATATGTTCAAAGTTTCAGATATTTTTTTACAACCCTATAGTGATCTGTATTTCTCCACATATTTGTCCCTGACCTGCTTGGAGAGCTGCTTGGTCTTCATGGTGCCCCTTGCTTAGTTGTGTTGCAGACTCTGGGACCTTTCAGTACAGGTACATACACCTAGATTGCACACAGGTGGACTTAACTAGTTATGTGACTTCTGAAGGTAATTGGCTGCACCAGATCTTATTTAGGGGCTTCATAGCAAAGGGTGAATAAATATGTACACACCACTTTTCTGTTTTTTTTTTTTTTTTTTTTTTTTTTTTTCACTTCACCAATTTGGAACATGAAATCCAAATAAAAATCTATTTAAATTACAGGTTGTAATGCAAAAAAATAGGACACACGCCAAGGGGGATGAAAACTTTTGCAAGGCAATGTATGTAAATGTGATTGTTTTGCTTTGGCATCATGGGGTATTGCGAATAATTATTTACGAATGCACTGTATATACACACACGACTCACATGAGGTCAGGTCTGTAGCGGTGGATGAGGGAACACAGGGCCATGCCACTCTTCCAGGACATGGTGAGGTCGGTCACACTGACTTTCCTGTAGCCCTCTGTCTGTCTCTGACACCAGTTCAGCAGCTTGCTGGAGCGAGCGATGGACTCTGGGAAAGGAAAATCAATAAGTGACTAGTGGATGATAACATGTTTGGGACCAGGGCTTAGGGTGTTTTAGACCAAACAGTCAGAAGTTTTGCTCTTTGGAGTGTTCATACAGTCATTGAACACTGGTCACTTCAATAATGTTTACATACCGTTTTAACCACTTTATATATAGTGGGGCAAAAAAGTATTTAGTCAGCCACCAATTGTGCAAGTTCTCCCACTTAAAAAGATGAGAGAGGCCTGTAATTTTCATCATAGGTACACGTCAACCATGACAGACAAAATGAGGGGAAAAAATATTTTTATCTTTTTTAATCTTATCATTTTTTATGAATTTATTTGCAAATTATGGTGGAAAATAAGTATTTGGTCAATAACAAAAGTTTCTCAATACTTTGTTATATACCCTTTGTTGGCAATGACAGAGGTCAAACGTTTTCTGTAAGTCTTCACAAGGTTTTCACACACGGTTGCTGGTATTTTGGCCCATTCCTCCATGCAGATATCCTCTAGAGCAGTGATATTTTGGGGCTGTTGCTGGGCAACACAGACTTTCAACTCCCTCCAAAGATTTTCTATGGGGTTGAGATCTGGAGACTGGCTAGGCCACTCCAGGACCTTGAAATGCTTCTTACGAAGCCACTCCTTCGTTGCCAAGGTGGTGCGTTTGGGATCATTGTCATGCTGAAAGACCCAGCCATGTTTCATCTTCAATGCCCTTGCTGATGGAAGGAGGTTTTCACTCAAAATATCACGATACATGGCCCCATTCATTCTTTCCTTTACACGGATCAGTTGTCCTGGTCCCTTTGCAGAAAAATAGCCCCAAAGCATGATGTTTCCACCCCCATGCTTCACAGTAGGTATGGTGTTCTTTGGATGCAACTCAGCATTCTTTGTCCTCCAAACACGACAAGTTGAGTTTTTACCAAAAAGTTATATTTTGGTTTCATCTGACATTCTCCCAATCTTCTTCTGGATCATCCAAATGCTCTCTAGCAAACTTCAGACGGGCCTGGACATGTACTGGCTTAAGCAGGGGGACACGTCTGGCACTGCAGGATTTGAGTCCCTGGCGGCGTAGTGTGTTACTGATGGTAGGCTTTGTTACTTTGGTCCCAGCTCTCTGCAGGTCATTCACTAGGTCCCCCCGTGTGGTTCTGGGATTTTTGCTCACCGTTCTTGTGATCATTTTGACCCCACGGGGTGAGATCTTGCGTGGAGCCCCAGATCGAGGGAGATTATCAGTGGTCTTCTATGTCTTCCATTTCCTAATAATTGCTCCCACAGTTGATTTCTTCAAACCAAGCTGCTTACCTATTGCAGATTCGGTCTTCCCATTCTGGTGTAGGTCTACAATGTTGTTTCTGGTGTCCTTTGACAGCTCTTTGGTCTTGGCCATAGTGGAGTTTGGAGTGTGACTGTTTGAGGTTGTGGACCGGTGTCTTTTGTACTGATAACAAGTTCAAACAGGTGCCATTAATACAGGTAACGAGTGGAGGACAGAGGAGCCTAAAATAAGAAGTTACAGGTCTGTGAGAGCCAGAAATCTTGCTTGTTTGTAGGTGACCAAATACTTATTTTCCACCATAATTTGCAAATAAATTCATTTAAAATCCTAAAATGTGATTTTTTTTCTCATTTTGTCTGTCATAGTTGAAGTGTACCTATGATGAAAATTACAGGCCTCTCTCATCTTTTTAAGTGGGAGAACTTGCACAATTGGTGGCTGACTAAATACTTTTTTGCCCCACTGTATGTATGTATGTATGTATGTATCTATGTATGTATGTACAGTTGAAGTCAGAAGTTTACATACACCTTAGCCAAATACATTTAAACTGTTTTTCACAATTCCTGACATTGAATCCAAGTAAAAACTCCCTGTCTTAGGTCAATTAGAATCACCACTTTATTTTAAGAATGTGAAATGTCAGAATAATAGTAGAGAGAATGAATTATTTCCGCTTTTATTTATTTCATCACATTCCCATTGGGTCAGAAGTTTACATACACTCAATTAGTATTTGGTAGCATTGCCTCTAAATTGTTTAACTTAACTAAATTGTTTAACTCAAACGTTTTGGGTAGCCTTCCACAAGCTTCCCACAATAAATTGGGTGGATTTTGGAAGTATGCTTGGGGTCATTGTCCATTTGGAAGACCCATTTGCGACCAAGCTTTAACTTCCTGACTGATGTCTTGAGATGTTGCTTCAATATATCCACATAATTTTCCTTCTCATGAAGCCATCTATTTTGTGCAGTGCACCAGTCCCTCCTGCAGCAAAACACCCCCACAACATGATGCTGCCACCCCCGCGCTTCACGGTTGGGAAGGTGTTCTTCAGCTTGCAAGCCTCCCCCTTTTCCTCCAAACGTAACGATGGTTATTATGGCCAAACTGTTCCATTTTTGTTTCATGAGACCAGAGGACATTTCTCCAAAATGTACGATCTTTGTCCCCATGTGCAGTTGCAAACCGTAGTCTGGCTTTTTTATGGCGGTTTTGGAGCAGTGGCTTCTTCCTTGCTACGCGGCCTTTCAGGTTATGTCGATATAGGACTCGTTTTTACTGTGGATATAGATAATTTTGTACCCGTTTCCTCCAGCATCTTCACAAGGTCCTTTGCTGTTTTTCTGGGATTGATTTGCACTTTTCACACCAAACTACCTTCATCTCTAGGAGACAGAACGCGTCTCCTTCCTGAGCGGTATGACGGCTGCGTGGTCCCATGGTGTTTATACTTGCGTACTATTGTTTGTACAGATGAACGTGGTACCTTCAGGCATTTGGAAATTGCTCCCAAGGATGAACCAGACTTATGGAGGTCTACAGTTTGTCTTTACTGATTTCTTTGATTGACATCATGGGAAAATCTAAAGAGGCACTGAGTTTGAAGGTAGGCCTTGAAATACATCCACAGGTACACCTTCAATTGTCTCAAATGATGTCAATTAGCCTATCAGAAGCTTCTAAAGCCATGACATCGTTTTCTGGAATTTAACAAGCTATTTAAAAACACTTAGTGTATGTAAACTTCTGACCCACTGGAATTGTGATACAGTGAATTATAAGTGAAATAATCTGTCTGTAAACAATTGTTGGAAAAATTACTTGTGTCATGCACAAAGTAGATGTCCTAACCGACTTGCCAAAACTATTGTTTGTTAACAAGACATTTGTGGAGTGGTTGAAAAATGAGTTAATGACTCCAAGTGTATGCAAACTTCCAACTTCAACTGTATGTACGTATGTATGTATGTATGTATATATGGTACCAGTCCAAAGTTTGCCATTTCACCATCCCGTTAATGACCAGGTTAGTGAACATAAAGTAAATCAAATAAAATCAGTCCATCCAGCAAGTCACATGACATCATGGCAGTTGCTAGTTTCTACGGTTAAGGACTATTATGAAGGAATCGTCAGATGGTCATGCATTTGGACCTAAACCATTAATGATATTACCTTGGAAATGCTTCTCAAACAGGTTATGGTCTAGGTTGAAAGCAATTCATTGTTACATTTCGGTGATTGTAATAATGTCCAGGTCCCAAAAACAAGAGACTTTGAAAAACAGACATGAATGACAATTAAATAATATGAACTAAACTAAATAACTGAATACATTTGTTATGAAACATCGTATAGCTTATTCGAAACAGTACTTACCATTTCGGGTGAGCTTGGGTGTTGACGAGGTCACTACATTCTCCATTTCGATACGCATTTCACGGCTTGAATCCCCCGTGTCAATGAGGTGTTGTACCTGACAACAACAGAGTGGGGTGGGATTTCACATAAGACATATTCCATAGGTCATGGCTACTGCCAGGAGTTTTTGCTGAGCATGCATCTGGACTGAAAAAAACTCTGCTTCTTAGTTATGTTTTGAGCTGCTGCCCTCCAGACAGAGTTTAAGGGTCCCACTGTTCAGTAAGAATAGGAACAAGGCAAGTTTCATTCCATCAGCCACCAGACTGCTGAACAGTGGGATATAGGACAGATGCAGGCCAAACACACGGTCGGACAGTAGGCCGCAGAAACTTTGAATATTTGAAAATGTAGATGCGTGACCTGTGTACTAACTTTCCAGTTTTACATACTGCATGTAATAAAATTACATGTGTTGTGTTTTTGAATGTATTATTTATTTTTGTACCTTTATTTAACTAGGCAAGTCAGTTAAAGAACAAATTCTTATTTTCAATGACGGCCTAGGAACAGTGAGTTAACTGCCTTGTTCAGGGGCAGAACGACAGATTTTTACCTTGACAGTTTGGGGATTCGATCTTGCAACCTTTCGGTTACTAGTCCAAAGCTCTAACCACTAGGCTACCTGAAGAATGCTGACATCACACAATGAAATGGACAATAAAGTATATTGCATCGTGTGTGTGTGTGTGTGCGCCTCTCTAGTTACGCAGACACAGGGTTTTCATTCACAAGATGGTTAGGTAGTCAGGACAAATGTTAGGTAGTCAGTCCTGGCCCTACTCAAACTGGATATCATACACAGAGCATTGTGGGTACTGTAGCTCATCATGTTACAATCACACAGTCCTATGATGTCAGTGTATACACTACCTGGTTGGGCCTGAGGAAGTGGAGGCTGATGTTAGGGTAGCGCGTGGTGGGATCCACACTGTAGTGGCTGAAATTTTTACTGATGTTCTCTGGCGTTGTCTGAGGCAGCAGGCGATATATGCTCTCCCTGAAAAAGAGGAGACCATGGTTACAGAATTATAGAAGGCAACAGAACAGAGGATTCAAAATATTCCATTCAGAGCTCCAGAGGCTCTTCGTCCATTACAACTACAGGAGGGGCAGACAGTGGAGCACTCAGAGATAAAGCACTCAGAGATAACAGTGTGTCGAGGGTGTGTGAGTGTATGAGAGAGAGAGGGATAATGAGTATGTGTGTGAGAGTGTGGAGTGTGCGAGCGTGAAAGTCTGACGTGCGAGTATAATGTGTGTGTTATGACATGTCTGCTCCCTCACCTCTCAGCCAGCACGTCCAGAGGGGTGTTTCCCTGGGCCCAGCTCTTCACCATCCAGCCCGAGTCCATGGCTGCCAGGAACCCCCGGGCTATACCAGTGCCCATGGGCCAGAAGGGCTAGAGAGAGGGACAAATACACTAACATGGTGAACTCCGAAGTAAGCATACAGAGAAGAATACAATCTACTTAAACAATACACCTTTTTTTAAATATATATGTAGGTATATATGTATACATACATACACACACATTTTTGTTAATGTAAAATTGCCTGTTTTAAGTAAGCAAACGTCAATCCACACGTCATCCTTGATAACTTGAATCTCTCTCGATTCACTGTAATTTCTCCACACACATGCTCACGCTTTACTCCCATTTGTATACACAAGACAGTCAGACACTACCTTATCCAGAGTGACAGACAGAGTATATCTTCTAAGTGAGGCTGAAACACCCTCGGCCCAGTAGCCTTCCTCACCTCCAGTAGACTGTCCCCCACCAGAGACACCAGTAGCTGGCGTCCATTGCGTTGGCGCACGAGCGCCGCATTCTCTGAGGCGTACATGCAGGTGAAGTCGAACATGGCCACGTCGGGCTGTCCGTAGTGGTTGATGGCAAAGTCCAGAGTGGGCAGCTGGTGGTTGGTGGAGAAGTCTGCGGCCTCGCGGGCATAAGAAAGAAGAGCCTCCTGGTCCACGTTAGCCCTAGACAGCAGCATCTCTGTGTCTGCATAATCCTGGAGAAGACTGGGAGGTTAGAAGGCTCAGATGACTGGAGGACTGAGAGACACTAAGGATAAGAGACTGCATGTAACATGGCCTGTCACGCAAAGAATGGTGCATGACATCCATGCATGGTATTTGGAAATGGAAATATTTTACACAGGAGGTTATCCTTGACCACCAAAGCAGTACTTTCATTTCAAATCAAGCCAATGTCATTCTGAAGTAATATTGAATTTAATAAACATAGGGCCATTTAAATGTCTTTCATTCGTACTAGAACAATCTAAACACCAACATAGTCTATAATACCCAACTCCCAGCTACTGTGTGTAGCGAGACGCCTATCGATCTCCAGAATGTAGCATCAAATCAAGGCCTGCTTGAACCTGTTTGGGCTAGGGGGCAGCATTTTTACTTTTGGATGAAAAGCGTGCCCAGTGTAAACTGCCTGCTACTCAGTCCCAGATGCTAATATATGCATATTATTAGTAGTGTTGGATAGAAAACACTCTGAAGTTTCTAAAACTGTTTGAATGATGTCTGAGTATAACAGAACTCATATGGCAGGCAAAAACCTGAGAAAAAAATCCAACCAGGAAGTGGGAAATCTGAGGTTTGTAGTTTTTCAACTCAGCCCCTATTGAAGATACAGTGGGATGTTGGTCATCTTGCACTTCCCAAGGCTCCCACTCGTTGTCAACAGTCTTTAGAACATTGTTTCAGGCTTCTACTGTTAAGGGGGGCTGAATGAGAGGGGAATGAATCAGAGGTCTGCCAGAGAGCAATGAGCTGGTCATGGGCATTCACATGAGAGGTAGCTCGCGTTCCATTGCTTGTCTACGGACAAAGGAATTCTCCGGTTGGGACATTATTGAAGATTTATGTTAAAAACATCCTAAAGATTGATTCTATACTTCGTTTGATATGTTTCTACGACCAGTAATATAACTTTTTGTACTTTTCGTCCAACCTTTCCGCTGGACTTGCACACATGTTTGGATTTGTTTACCAAACGCCCTAACAAAAGGAGGTATATGGACATAAATTATGAACTTTATCGAACAAATCAAACATTTGTGGAACTGGGATTCCTGGGAGTGCATTCTGATGAAGATCAAAGGTAAGTGAACATTTATAATGCTATTTCTGACTAATGTTGACTACACAACATGGCAGATATATTTTTGGCTTGTTTGGGCTCTGAACGCTGTACTCAGATTATTGCATGGTGTGCTTTCGCCGTAAAGTTTTTTTTAAATCTAACACAGCGGTTGCATTAAGGAGAAGTTTATCTAAAGTTCCATGTATAATAGTTGTATCTATTATCAATGTTTATGATGAGTATATCTGTGAATTGACGTGGCTCTCTGCAAAATCACTGCATGTTTTGGAACTACTAAACATAACATGCCAATGTAAACTGAGATTTTTGGATATAAATATGCACTTTATCGAACAAAACATACATGTATTGTGGAACATGAAGTCCTATGAGTGTCATCTGATGAAGATCATCAAAGTTTAGTGATTCATTTGATCTATATTTCTGCTTTTTGTGACTCCTCTCTTTGGCTGGAAAAATGGCTGTATTTTTCTGTGACCTAACATAATCGTTTGTGGAGCTTTCGCTGTAAAGCCTTTTTGAAATCAGACACTGTGGCTGGATTAACGAGAATGCTATCTTTAAAATGGTGCCTAATACTTGTATGCTTGAGAAATTTGATTTATGAGATTTCTGTTTGAATTTGGCGCCCTGCAATTTCACTGGCTGTTGGCGAGGGGTTCCGCCCCGTTCCCAGACAGGTTAAATTACTGTTTTGAAAGAGGGCGGTGAGAGGCACATTCTTTTCCTTCCCTGGCTAGGCTGGGCCGGCACCGCCAGGCTGACTGACTGGTGAGATGGATGGGTGGGAAGGAGCAGACAGAGGATCTGAGAGGGTGTTGTTCTCTGATTCATGGTGCTGGGTGGAAGTGTGGACCCGACCCAGCACTCGCCCGCCCGCCTGCCCTTTCCCAGGGGCAGGATGGAGCAGTAAAAAGAGACTAGAGAGTGATTTCCATTGCTATAAAAGGACCTTGCTTGGAAGTAAGTAATCTTGAAGAAAAGAGTGTGAGCAGTAGGGGGTCTGTCCACCCACACCCCTATTGCAACACACACACAGGTCATTAGGGATTATGCAAACTTGGCAGGCGTGGAGACGGGCGACCCTGTGTGAAAACAGTGAAGTCTGAAACACAGGACATAGTGTGTCCACTCTCACATCCCCCCTCAGCCTACAGCCTGGCCCAACTCATCAGGGTCATATTTATTAGTGCACACTTGTAGCAAAACTTTTGCAACTGAAATGGTTTGTCCATTTTCTTCCCTTTGATGGCTAATGACTACGACCCAGCACAAGACATACAGTGCCCCGTTCAGCCCTTCAACTGTATTGCCCTGATTATGACTGCTGATGAAAACTCAGTCAGTGCTAATTAAAAACTCCAATCCAATTATCAAAAGGGTAACAATTCCTAACTTTTTGAATGCCTTGGTAACAATTTTGATATGGTTTGCAAAACATTACCAAACACCTACACCCCCCACGGCTTTCATCTCAAAGGGAGATAGAAATGCAGTGGGAACCGTTACTGGAACATGAAAGCTGAACTTCTAAGAGATGTCATAATGTCCTAAAAGCTTGTGACTGATTTCCTGTGGAAAGTGCCCAGTCTAGTCAAAGGAAACAGCAGTGTTCTGAAGTGAAGTGTTGGGAGTGGGGCACAAACTCATTAAATGTGGTTGAGCTGGTGGTTTGTTCCTGGCCCAGTTTTGGCTTGGTCCTTTGACAGGGAGGAGGCACACAGAGGGATAAAGTGTGTTTGTGTATGAGAGAGAGACAGCTCCAGATGTGTCTCTCTCCCCCTCTGCGACCGCCCCTTTGATCACTCACATGCAGAATGACTCCCTTCTCCAGCAGGCTCTGTTTCTTGGCAGTCATGACAAAGTAGTGCGTGTCATCCTTGTAGTAGACAATGTTTTCTAGGTCAATTCCTACAGAGTCAATAGAAAGAGAGAGTTTTGTTATTTACTTTTGGAAAACCAAGGTTGTTTCTATGGCTATAGCTGCTCCTACAGCTCCTCTATTGGTTGTCTTTGTTAGGGGAATGAGGACAAAGTTGGCGATGACACGACCCAGGAGACAAAACTAAAGGCCCATATAGACAGGACTAGCTCAGCGCCAAGCTCTCATGGCATGGGATCAAAATGTTTAATTGAGAAATGTGAACAGATTTCAGTTCCCCAATCAAGAAGTGCCTCTTTGTTGACATTTTCCCTAATCCATAGATAAACCATGCAGATAGAAACTGACGGGCTCAGAGATGACGCATGGCAACATAAAACTATTCCTAGGTGATACACTGCTCGGCTATTCATTTATCTACAGTTCCTTCAGAAAGTATTCACACCACTCAAAGAGGTGACTTTAAAACAGTTACAGAGTTTAATGACTGTGATAGGAGAAAACTGAGGATGGATCAACAACATTGTAGTTACTCCACAATACTAACCTAATTGACAAAGTGAAAAGTAGGAAGCCTATTCCAAAACATGCATCCAGTTTGTAACAACGCACATATTTTCAAGCATAGTGGTGGCATAGTGGGTATTCTTGTAATCGCTATGGAATGGCGAGTTTTTCAGAAGAAAAAAAAAACGGAATGGAACTAAGTACAGTCAAAATCCTAGAGGAAAACCTAGTTTAGTCTGCTTTCCACCAGACACAGAGATGAATTCACCTTTCAGCAGGACATTAACTTTAAACACAAGGCCAAATATACACTGAGTGTACAAAACATTATGAATGCTCTTTCCATGACATAGACTGACCAGGTGAATCCTGCTCTTTCCATGACACAGACTGACCAGGTGAATCCTGCTCTTTCCATGACACAGACTGACCAGGTGAATCCTGCTCTTTCCATGACACAGACTGACCAGGTGAATCCTGCTCTTTCCATGACACAGACTGACCAGGTGAATCCTGCTCTTTCCATGACATAGACTGACCAGGTGAATCCTGCTCTTTCCATGACATAGACTGACCAGGTGAAAGCTAGGATCCCTTATTGATGTCACACTTGTTAAATCCACTTCAAATCAGTGTAGATGAATGGGAGGAGACTTTTACACTTGAGACCGATTGTGTATGTGTGCCATTCAGAGGGTGAATGGGCAAGACAAAATATTTAAGTGCCTTTGAATGGTGTATGGTAGTAGTTGCCAGGCGCACCGGTTTGTGTGTCTCAAGAACTGCAACGCTGCAGGGCTTTTCACGCTCAACAGTTTGTGTGTATCAAGAATGGTCCTCCACCCAAAAGGACACCCAGCCAACCTGACACTATGGGAAGCATTGGAGTCAACAAGGGCAAGCATCCCTGCGGAATTCTTTCGACACCTTGTAGAGTCCAACGCAATATTAGGAAGGTGTTCTTAAAGGGACATTTCTAAATGTTCAACATCATATTCATCATCTCCAGCACCACCACAACGTCAACATATGTGAAAATGGCACATTTCTATGTTTGTAGTAAAAAATATAGAAAATAAGTGTTTCCAATGACATCATCAACCAGTTAGTAGACAATTAGAAGGCAATGCATACTCATAATGGTTAAAAATCACACAATGCACACTGATGATGTAATTGGACACATGGTCTTATTTTACCACAAAACATTTTTCTTTCATGTTTTGTACACTCAGTGTTCACTGGAGTTGCTTACCAAGAAGACAGTAAATGTTCCTGAGTGGATGAGTTGCAGTTTTGACTAAAATCTGTTTGAGAATCTATGGCAAGACTTGAAAATGGTTGTCTAGCAATGACTAACAACCAATTTGACAGAGCTTGAATAATTTAGAAAATAATAAATGAGCAAATATTGTACAATCCAGGTGTGTAACGCTCTTAGAGACTTACCCAGAAAGACTCACTGCTGTAATCACTGCCAAATGTGATTCTAACATGCATCTACTCAGGTGTGTGAATACTTATGTAAAGTAGATTGCTAATTTATTGAAAATGAAATACAGCTAACATTTGAAAAACATGTTTTCACTTTGTCATTATGGGGCATTGTGTGTAGATGGGTGAGAAAAAATATCTATTTAATCCATTTTGAATTCAGGCTGTAGCATGTGGAACAAGTCAAGGGGTATACTTTCTGAAGCCACTGGATGTGTATCACCTAAATCTAGAACAATGTGTAAAATTGTACTAAAAGCCTAGAATTATAATGCTTTATAACTTGTTATAAGCACCTATGAGCCTTTATAACATCATATAACAAGGATTATTACATGTTATCTCTGCCTATGGCAAAATTACTGACCCGTGGCTTCCCGGAGGTCCTGGAAGAACTTCTGGTTGAAGATGAAGGCCACTCCACTGATCTCCTCCACCTTGGCCTCGGCCGTGGTGTTCCTGTTGATAAAGTTGGCCGTGATGGCGATGGCCAACTTGCCTCGGAACTCCTTCCTCCTGAACCCTGTTTGGAGGAGAGGAAGGAGACAGGATGTAAATGTTAGACTGGGGTCAGTGACATTATGTAGACAGTGAATGCCAGCGTTCTTTGTTAGGTTCAGAAATGAAGAGAACATTTCCTTGTATTACACACTACTCACATGTTTATAAAAGGAGAAATTAAGGTGGCGCTTGTTAGGCTTTGATGCACACTGTCATTGACTGACTATCAATGTAACTGCAAGACTTTTTAATAACTTCATGTAAGGTTGCAGGCTGAGTACGGACACTGTATGAAGTGACTACTGGCTAGCCCTGAGGGAAACTGTTTCCCTCCTCTCTAGAGAGAATCAGACACCAGCAGCAGCAGAGGAGAGGGGTCAGAGCAGTCCACACACTACAGGGCTCCCAGTGCTGCTGAGGGATGTTAGCTCATACAGGAAACAGACAGCCAATTCACAGGTTCCTGCTCCGCTCCAGTGAGAGGCCACGGAGGATTGCTCTCTGAAGATGGATGGAATGAGGGAGGGCCGGGGAGACTCACATCACATGTGCACAGCATGAGGCAGGAAAAGAAGGAGTGAGAGAGGAAAAGAGAGAGGGTTGGACCCGTAAACCAACTACAGGTGTGTTTTTGAGGGCTTCAGTTCTCATGGTGTTTTAAACAACTCATTTTGAACCATGTGTTTCTTAGTGGCTTTTTACCTGCCAGCGTGTTTCTTCTTCCGTCTGCCCCAATGATGACGTCAAACTCCAACTCGTTGACTGGGTGTGTCCTGGGGTGGACCTCAGCCCTCCACCCTATCCCTGCAAAAACACACCATGGGAAAAATGAGCAAGACAAGACATGTAACGTTCTATTATTTAGCATATGGTTTCACTGAGAACCATGAGGGATGAGAGAGAGCTCTCTGTTAGCACTGTAGCATACAGTAACATGAACACATTGCCCTTCCTTGTTCCCATAAATGTTTGGATGAAGAGCAGGCATGTCATATGATATGGGTCTTAATGCAGTCATTAGAGCAGTCACTTCACAAGGGTCTTACTCTCGTTCTCCTGGTCCTCGGGGGGCTCGATGAGACCCTTGAACTCCACATTGACGTGGATCTCGATGCCCAGGAGCAGGGCCACCTTTAGCAGCATCAGTTGGAGCTGGCGGATACCTGCACAGAGAGTCAGACAGATTAGAGGAGAACATTTATTAGCTTCAACAACTGAAAACACCACAATGTTACAGTTGATCTATGGTCCTGGAAAGCACCAGAAGTCTTCTCCTCATAGATGATAATGCTGTACACAGTAAAACATGAAATCATTTTCTAAAAGACAGAGTAGGAAATGGGAGTAGGATAGTCTTATCCACTCACTGATATGGTCGATGGCTCCAGCGCAGAACTTTCCGTGGAATTTCTTTGCCCCGAGGCCCCTGAGGTCCTGGATGGAGAAGGGCCACAGGTGGAGCACGTTGTTCCTGGAGAAAGCGTCTCTCTTCTCCAGCAGCACCACCTTGGCCCCCAGGAAGCCCAGCTCGATGGCCGTCCGCAGGCCACATGGTCCCGCCCCAATGATCAGACACTAAGGATGTGGAAAATATAGCATACACAGTACTAGATCTGGCTGATATTAAGATATTATCGAACACTGGAGATATCGATTAAAGCAAAATATTACAATATTCAACAAGGGCAAATAGACAATATTACAATGTGGATATGGGCACAACCCTATTATATATAGAACAATTATCTCTGAGGTACTTTGAACAAGGATATGAGACAGAAAAATAGTCACACCTTAGAGTTGACACATGCTCGTCCCTTCTTGTACTCCTTCTGGCCTGCCCGCTTGTCTAGCTTAACCCAGAGTGCCTTGGCCTTCCAGTAGTTGAGCCTGGACTTGAGCTTGTGGTAGAAGATCCGGTACTCGCAGGGCTTGAGATCCAGATGGTCACAGAGCTCCTGGAAGGCCTTGAGCGTGCCTTTACAGGTGGAGGCCTGGGTGAAGCGGTCAAACATTACGTGGGCAGGGTTCACCCGCTCCCCTGTGGTGGTGAAGCCTCCAGGATCCCCCATGGTCCCCATGGACCTGCAACCCTCTCAGGGGCCTCTGGTCAGGCCCCAGCCCCTGGCTCTAGCACGCACTCCGCTCTGGTGAGGCCTTTAGCTCCCTGCCTCAAGCATCTTCGTTCTGTCAGGGAGCGAGAAGACAAGCACAATTATTACTGAGTTAGGGTAATGTCTGCATATTTCACAATGTCATCAAGACCCATTACTGAGGCTGATTTGGAACTTCCTTTTTTTTTTTTTAACTAGGCAAGTCAGTTAAGAACTTGTTCTTATTTACAATGATGGCCTACACCGGCCAAACCAGGGCCAATTATGTGCCACCCTATGGGACTCCCAACCACGGCCGGTTGTGATACAGCCTGGAATCGAACAAGGCTGTCTGTAGTGACGCCTTAAATGATCTTCAATAGGAACTTGCTGGACATACCACAGGTGACAGTGTAGACTCTCTCCTTTATGCTGTTCTATTAATAGTCTAGAAAAAGGAGTGATCCAGCAGGATCTAATGGGATATCATGTTCCGTTCCTGCAGGATATCAAGTCCACTGCATCATAAACAGGGTATGGAAGATTGGCCTAATCAGCTATAAATGCCAGAACATCAACAAAATATCCATAGGCTGATTGTACATGAGAATTTGAATGACAACAATCTAGCTGATCAGCCTTTGACTGACCCTTCCTTGCCTTTCCTCTCATCACAAGCATCAGTTGTGACTGTGAGCCATTATGTTGGTGAAATCCCTCTGTGATCAATTACAAGACAGCCTTTTTGACATAAATGCAATGCTTGCAAGGGAGGTAGCCTACCTAGCTAGCGAACCAAAGAGTGGTTACCTCAGGTCTTTGTTGCAGTGCCAGTGTTTCCTGACTGTTTTTTGCTGACTGTTTGCTGATTGGCGAGGGCTTCTGTGGCCACAGGACCTTAACCCTGTTATCTAGGAATGAGGCCATTGCCACCAGAGACAGGAAGTCCACTGAACACACAGGCCAAACAGGAAAAGCAACAGGGGCACCAGTGAGCATGGCACGCTGCTCTCAGTGGTACAGAATTTCAGACTCTGAACACAGGAAGTCTTTCCTTCTGTCATCCAAAAACATTTTAATAAAAAAATTACAAAATAACTCCCATTCATTCAGCTTGTGGTGGTTTAATGGAATCAACAGCAGGCACCCGGCAATGTCTCTTGTTTATGAATGTTCACTTTCCTCTGTTCCATTTGTTAACCTGCTAAAACATGCAATGTGGTTTTAAAATGGTCTTGGTCTAGCCCTTTCACCTCAGGGGAGAGTTCCCTCACACATGTTGGTGTCTATAAATCAGCTGCCAGGTCTGGAATGCCTCTCTGTCTACTCTCTTCAAGACTGGATTAAAGTGCAGACTGTGCCCTTTAAAAACAGCCATAAGCCATATTTTATTAGTTCAATGCATTGCACCGACATGCTAAAACAATGGAGGAAGCATGAGCAATGCAAACTGGTCAGCAGTGAATGAAAGGAAACAGCTCTGTACTCTACTCGGTTTGATCCAACCATTTTTCTGAGCAATTGATGAGTTGGTGGCTTTCAGATTTCCCAACCTTTTTAGGTTTTCACTCTCAGAATCACACTTTTTTTCATAGAAAAACACAATTGGATGTTCTGGGTAGGCTACACAACAATGCTATCTAGGAAATGTAGTTTATTTTTTAATTTTATGTACCTACCCTTTAATTCAAGTACACATTCACCTAGCACTGTTGTTTTGTTAGCTGTGTTTCTGTAGCTCACATGTATTTTTAATTTTTTAATTTCACCTTTATTTAACCAGGTAGGCTAGTTGAGAACAAGTTCTCATTTACAACTGCGACCTGGCCAAGATAAAGCATAGCAATTCGACACATACAACAACACAGAGTTACACATGGAATAAACAAAACATACAGTCAATAATACAGTAGACCAAAAGAAAACAAAAAGTCTATATACAGTGAGTGCAAATGAGGTAAGTTAAGGAAATAAATAGGCCATGGTGGCGAAGTAATTACAATATAGGAATAAAACACTGGAATGGTAGATCGGCAGAAGATGAATGTGCCGGTTGAGATACTGGGGTGCAAAGGAGCAAAATAAATAAATACCAGTATGGGGATGAGGTAAGTAGATAGATGGGCTGTTTACATATGGGCTAAGAAACAAAGAGATCTTCTGTTGAATCTGACAATTAATCTTAATGGTTGTACAGTCGTCTCAAATAAAATTGTGAAGGACGTCGGCGTTACTCTGGACCCTGATCTCTCTTTTGAAGAACATATCAAGACCATTTCAAGGACAGCTTTTTTCCATCTACGTAACATTGCAAAAATCAGAAACTTTCTGTCCAAAAATGATACAGAAAAATTAATCCATGCTTTTGTCACTTCTAGGTTAGACTACTGCAATGCTCTACTTTCCGGCTACCCGGATAAAGCACTAAATAAACTTCAGTTAGTGCTAAATACGGCTGCTAGAATCCTGACTAGAACTAAAAAATTTGATCATATTACTCCAGTGCTAGCCTCCCTACACTGGCTTCCTGTCAAAGCAAGGGCTGATTTCAAGGTTTTACTGCTAACCTACAAAGCATTACATGGGCTTGCTCCTACCTCTCTCTCTGATTTGGTCCTGCCGTACATACCTACACGTACGCTACGGTCACAAGACGCAGGCCTCCTAATGGTCCCTAGAATTTCTAAGCAAACAGCTGGAGGCAGGGCTTTCTCCTATAGAGCTCCATTTTTATGGAACGGTATGCCTACCCATGTCAGAGACGCAAACTCGGTATCAACCTTTAAGTTTTTACAGAAGACTCATCTCTTCAGTGGGTCATATGATTGAGTATAGTCTGTCCCAGGAGTGGGAAGGTGAACGGAAAGGCTCTGGAGCAACGAACCACCCTTGCTGTCTCTGCCTGGCCAGTTCCCCTCTTTCCACTGGGATTCTCTGCCTCTAATCCTATTACAGGGGCTGAGTCACTGGCTTACTGGGGTTCTCTCATACCGTCCCTGGGACGGGTGCGTCACCTGAGTGGGTTGAGTCACTGATGTGGTCATCCTGTCTGGCGACGAGTATGAAGCGAGGGCCAACCAACGAGAGTGTACAGGTCGCAATGGTGGGTAGTGTATGGGGCTTTGGTGACAAAACGGATGGCACTGTGATAGACTGCATCCAGTTTGTTGAGTAGAGTGTTGGAGGCTATTTTATAGATGACATCATCGAAGTCGAGGATCGGTTGGATGGTCAGTTTTACGAGGGTATGTTTGGCAGCATGAGTGAAGGATGCTTTGTTGTGATATAGGAAGCCAATTCTAGATTTAATTTGGGATTGGAGATGCTTAATGTGAGTCTGGAAGGAGAGTTTACAGTCTAACCAGACACCCAGGTGTCCACGTATTCTAAGTCAGAGCCGTCCAGAGTAGTGATGCTGGACGGGCGAGCAGGTGCGGGCAGCGATCGATTGAAAAGCATGCATTTAGTTTTACTTGCGTTTAAGAGCAGTTGGAGGCCACGGAAGGAGAGTTGTATGGCATTGAAGCTCGTCTGGAGGTTAGTTAACACAGTGTCCAAGGGGCCAGAAGTATACAGAATGGTGTCGTCTGCATAGAGGTGGATCAGAGAATCACCAGCAGCAAGAGCGACATCATTGATGTATACAGAAAAGAGAGTTGGCCCGAGAATTGAACCCTGTGGCAGAAGTAGTTGGTAAACCAGGCGAGGCAATCATTTGAGAAACCAAGGCTGTCGAGTCTGCCAATAAGAATGTTGTGATTGAGAGTCGAAAGCCTTGGCCAGGTCGATGAATACGGCTGCACAGTAATGTCTCTTATCGATGGCGGTTATGATGTCGTTTAGAACCTTGAGCGTGGCTGAGGTGCACCCATGACCAGCTCTGAAACCAGATTGCATAGCAGAGAAGGTATGGTGGAATTCGAATGGTCAGTAATCTGTTTGTTAACTTGGCTTTCGAAGACCTTAGAAAGACAGGGTAGGATAGATATAGGTCTGAAGCTGTTAGGGTCTAGAGTGTCACCCCCTTTGAAGAGGGGGATGACTGCTGCAGCTTTCCAATCTTTGTGAATCTCAGACGATACGAAAGAGAGGTTGAACAGGCTAGTAACAGGGGTTGCAACAATTTCGGCAGATCATTTTAGAAAGAGAGGGTCCAGATTGTCTAGCCCGGCTGATTTGTAGGGGTCCAGATTTTGCAGCTCTTTCAGAACATCTGCTATCTGGATTTGGGTGAAGGAGATATGGTGGGGGCATTGGCGGGTTGCAGTGGAGGGTGCCGGGCAGTTGACCGGGGTAGGGGTAGCCATGTGGAAAGCATGGCCAGCCGTAGAGAAATGCTTATTGAAATTCTCAATTATAGTGGATTTATAGTGGATTTATGTGATGGATCTTGCAAAACAAATGCCCACTGGATTAATGCAAATAATCCTGATATGATTCTGCCAGGTATGCTAGGACAGCAGAGTCCCTGCCCATCTTCCGAAAACATCTGAAACCCTACCTCTTCAAAGAGAAGCCCACGGCTGTTTTATTCATTAAATTTCTATGGCAGAACATGCAGTCAGAAGCGTACATGTTACTATTCAAAACGGATAATACGGTGACCGCGGTCATTTGGCTGGCCAATTACAGTCATCCAAAATTCCATGACCATCACAGCACCAGTGGTGGCAACAGTTTAGCAGCAGCGGTGTGCCACAGCTAAATTAATACAGGGGGAAACACTGCTGACCTAGGACCTGTTAGTGTCAGACAAGACTAGATTGTGAGGCAGGTACATGGGCTCCAAATCGCTGTTTCGCACCCTGCCAACTCCTCATCGCTGTCAAAACAACTAGGCTCTGGATTTGGCTCTCCCTCCCAGCTCTGGAAGAGCAGCACCGGCAGAGGTGGCCTCTCCACATTGGCCCCCTTATCCCTTTGCTCAACACCACCTCCATCCCTAAATACCTCAAAGGGCTCCTTGAGAAGGCTTTCTGCACCTGTGGGTTCAGTCTGTGTGGGTTCACCTGCATAGGTGGACTGGTTTAGTTCCTCCCTGTAACTTGGATAACCTCTGAAATATACCAGCAGCAGACTAGAACTATATAGTAGAACTATGAACCAGGAAGTATCTATTTCTGGGATTCTCATTTCATACAAGGTGTATGTTTCCTCAAACTGAATGTAGTGGAACTTCAAAAACACCTCTGGAGTTAGTCCTCAAGTTCCAAAAATAAATCTCGGCTGAAAACAGGGGGTCAGAATAAGACTTTAAACAGCACATGAGAGGGGAGAGGAGAACAGTCCCACTACTGGAACACTGAGGTCAAGAAGAACCAGAAAAGCAGAGTAAACATTTCCCAGATTTCAGTGGACAAAGTATCTTGGTCTCCTTGTTTGCTCTGGCAGGACAATATCACCCTTTTGAGACTGGCTGGAATTGAGCCGAGCCTGAAAGTTAACTTTAGAAGCGCTCAATGTGGTAATTCCCCACACTGACTCACTGCTCACAGGGACCAAAGGATTTACTCTCAAGGTCCTGGAAATCCAAACCGCAAGGCTCTAGTCTGGAGGAGGACACATCATGCGAGACCAGAGGAGGAGCAAGGAGCACTCCCCCAGAATTACAGCTCCGTGGCACACTTCACCTCACTACAACCCAGAAATGACTCAAGTTTGGGCAGGGTGGGGGGGGTTTGCTGGGTGATTCAAGCCAGACAGTCAACACAGGATGTACCATGTCACCGGTGTGCAGTATGCTAGTGTGCTTCCAGAGAAGCCTATAATTAGATGTGCTAGAGCAATGTGGATACTCATATTATCCTCGCCACAGGAAATGCTATGCATGCATCTCTGTTACATAGTGTATGCATAAATAAAACTCAGCACATTAAGAACTAGCCTATCACATTTCAGTGTCGGGAACTTTTACGGCACCAATTACGAATGGGAGAAGGGCATTGACATTAACAAATCATGGACATTATAGAAATAGCTAAGTGACATCAAGAGTGAGATGCAATGCAAACGAGTCAAGCTTTTCTCAAGATGAAGCCTGTGAATCAATATGTTTATTGTGTAGGCCTATTCAGGTGTCCTTAAATCAAACCCCCAGCACAGTGTTTGTATGGGTAAGAAATAGAGGTTGACCGATTAATCGGAATGGCCGCTTAATTAGGGCCGATTTCAAGTTTTCATAACAATCAGAAATATGTATTTTTGGACACCGATTTGGCCGATTTTTTGTTTTGTTTACACACCTTTATTTAACTAGGCAAGTCGGTTAAGAACACATTCTTATTTTCAATGACGGCCTAGGAATGGTGGGTTAACTGCCTTGTTCAGGGGCAGAACGACAGATTTTTACCTTGTCAGCTCGGGGATTCAATCTTTCAACTTTACAGTTAACGCTCTAACCACCTGCCTTACATTGTACTCCACGAAGAGCCTGCCCGTTACACGAATGCAGTAAGAAGCCAAGGTAAGTTGCTAGCTAGCATTAAACTTATCTTATAAAAACAATCAATCATAATCACTAGTTAAACTAGTAATATCATCAACCAAGTGTAGTTATCTAGCGTGTCCTGTGTTGCATATAATCGATGCGGTGCGTATTCGCGAAAAAGGACTGTCGTTGCTCCAATGTGTACCTAACCATAAACATCAATGCTTTCTTAAAATCAATACACAGAAGTATATATTTTTAAACCTGCATATTTAGCTTAAATAAATCCAGGTTAGCAGCCAATATTAACCAGGTGAAATTGTGTCACTTCTCTTGCGTTCATTGCACGCAGAGTCAGGGTTTGTGCAACAGTTTGGGCCCCCTGGCTCGTTGCGAACTAATTTGACAGATTTTTTTTTTTTTTTTTTTACATAATTATGACATAACATTGAAGGTGGTGCAATGTAACAGGAATATTTAGACTTATGGATGCCACCCGTTAGATAAAATACGGAACGGTTCCGTATTTCACTGAAGGAATAAACGTATTGTTTTTGAGATTATCGTTTCTGGATTCGACCATATTAATGACCTTAAGGCTCGTATTTCTGTGTGTTATAATTAAGTCTATGATTTGAGAGAGCAGTCTGACTGAGCGATGGTCGGCACCAGCAGGCTCGTTAGCGTTCATTCAAATAGCACTTTCGTGCGTTTTGCCAGCAGCTCTTCGCAATGCTTCAAGCATTGCGCTGTTTATGACTTCAAGCCTACCAACTCCCGAGATTAGGCTGGTGTAACCGATGTGAAATGGCTAGCTAGTTAGCGGGGTGTGCGCTAATAGCGTTTCAAATGTCACTCGCTCTGAGACTTGGAGTGGTTGTTCCCATTGCTCTGCAAGGGCAGCGACTTTTGTGGAGCGATGGGTAACGCTGCTTCAAGGGTGGCTGTTGTCGATGTGTTCCTGGTTCGAGCCCAGGTAGGAGCGAGGAGAGGGACGGAAGCTATACTGTTACACTGGCAATAATAAAGTGCCTATAAGAACATCCAATAGTCAAAGGTATATGAAATACAAATCACATAGAGAGAAATACTCCTAAAATTCCTATAATAACTACAACCTAAAACCTCTTACCTGGGAATATTGAAGACTCATGTTAAAAGGAACCACCAGCTTTCATATGTTCTCATGTTCTGAGCAAGGAACTTAAATGTTAGCTTTCTTACATGGCACATATTGCACTTTTACTTTCTTCTCCAACACTGTTGTTGCATTGTTTAAACCAAATTGAACACGTTTCATTATTTATTTGAGGCTAAATTGATTTTATTGATGTATTATATAAAGTAAAAATAAATGTTCATTCAGTACTGTTGTAAATGTCATTATTGCCAATGACTGGAACGAACTACAAAAATCTCTGAAATTGGAAACACCCATCTCCCTCACTAGCTTTAAGCACCAGCTGTCAGAGCAGCTCACAGATTACTGCACCTGTACATAGCCCATCTATAATTTAGCCCAAACAACTACCTCTCCCCCTACTGCATTTATTTATTTTGCCCCTTTGCACCCCATTATTTCTCTCTACTTTGCACATTCTTCCACTGCAAATCTACCATTCTAGTGTTTTACTTGCTATATGGTATTTACTTCACCACCATGGCCTTTTTTTTGCCTTTACCTCCCTTATCACACATCATTTGCTCACATCGTATATAGACTTATTTTCTACTGTATTATTGACTGTATGTTTGTTTTATTCCATGTGTTGTTTTATGTGTCGAACTGCTTTGATTTATCTTGGCCAGGTCGCAATTGTAAATGAGAACTTGTTCTCAACTTGCCTACCCGGTTAAATAAAGGTGAAATAAAATAAATAAATAAATTACAACAACAAAACATTTTTTAAATTAAAATCGGCATCGGCTTTTTATGGTCCTCCAATAAATCGGTATCGGCGTTGAAAAATAATAATAATAAATAATTGATCGACCTCTAGTAAGAAACAAATGAAATACAAAGAAGCAGCAAAACATAATTTGCATCATTCTCTGCCTCACAAAGCAAATATGTTGTGGCATCTGGACACATGGCAGGCTTTCACATGTACAAATAGTACACACACACACACACACAAATTTAAAGGGTACACACAAACGCAAACACTCACAGACAAACACACACACGCACAATCAGGCAAATTAACACATTCATATGAGGTTGGATTACATCACTCTGGTTAGCAAATGTAGCGGATTACATGTTTGAATGGACATCCTCGCTGTCCATTGGTTGTTTGACATTTAACCTTTATTTAACTAGGCAAGTCAGTTAAGAACAAATTATTAATTACGTAAGACGGCCTACCCTGGCCAAACCCTAACAACGCTGGGCCAATTGTGTGCGCCGCCCTATGGGACTCCCAATCACGGACGGTTGTGATACAGCCTGGAATTGAACCAGGGTCTGTAGTGACGACCTCTAGCACTGAGATGCAGTGCCTTAAACCACTCGGGAGCCAAAACATGGAGTGGACTTTAGAGACATTAATTCATGACATATATTCTGCCGGTTCAGAGGATCTTGGAGAGATGGTCTGAGGTCCCAGACACAATAAACAGACAAAGTGCCCAGGCTTCAACCTAAGACTAAGTGTTCATTCTCCACAGCAGATGATCAACGCCTTTAGACTGAGAAAGGAGCAAATAAACCCTCAATCATCCAATTTCTCCCTCCTCCTTTACCTCCTTCTCCAGATTCTGCTTCCCTTTGTCATTCCCCTCTCTCCTTCTTTGTTCCAGAAAGAAGCGTTCTCCTGGTGAACTCCGTGACGGGAGCCTCCAGAGACTGTTCCGGAAAGGGCTCCCCATGCTCCAGACACTCTGCTGTCTGAACTAAAACACAGCATGATGACGGCATGATGTCATCCCCTCCACAGAGCAGTCAGGTGGTGTAGAGGAAGTGAATACCACTCCTGGGGGACCAGAGGAACCTGGGTAATCACAGTGGTACAGCTAGTGTGTCATCACACAATCATCCTTCTCTTGGTGCTCCTGGGATGAGGCTGTTTAAGGTAGAGTAGTCTCAGTGACAGACGAATAGCTAACGAGCGCATGCAAAATGTGATTCTAGAGGGACTGGGAACTGAGGCAAAATTGGACAAAGAAGAAGAGATCAATTATGACGTCTGGACACAAAACATGTTTCATTCTTGCTCACATTAGGCCTATGACTGCCCTTTTCTGAGCAAGAAAAAAAGGTTTTATTTTCATTGTTGGACATAAAATACTTTCTTTTTTTTAAAGCAACTCCAAGTGATTTTAATGTAATAAATCTGTTCAAGTATTCCCACGCATAATAGAGACACACTTGATCATATACAAACATAAGCAAGGTTTGTGTTTTAGTCAAACATATCTGTTTGGGATTCTTGCGGTCAATTTGCAGTCTACAAATTATTTGTAATCATGTTTCTGCCCACCGACCATCCGCTCAGCAATTATTTTTTTATAATAATTTTAAAAATCTAGTTGATGATCCCTGATATACAGGGTCAGTTCCAATACCATATTTACACTGTACAGAGATACTGGAGTGATGGAGGCAGACATGTAAAGGGGTAAGGTGACTAGGCCTCAGGTTATAAGATAAACAGTAGCAGCAGCTTGTATGTGTTATGCAGTTATGGGGCACATACAGACTATGGACCTGGACATACTACGTAAGTTCTATATCATTATTTTCACAAGTCGCTCTTACTGGACCTTTACTGGGCTTTCAAAGGGAAACCCAGGAGCGAGCTCCCCAATGATGCGAGCCTACCAGACGAGCTAAATGTCTTTTATGCTCGCTTCGAGGCAAGCAACACTGAAGCATCCAAGAGAGCACCAGCTGTTCCGGACGATTGTGTGATCCCGCTCTCCGTAGCCGATGTGAGCAAGGTCAACATTCACAAAGCCGCAGGGCCAGACGGATTACCAGGACGTGTACTCAAAGCATGTGCCAACCAACTGGCAAGTGGCTTCACTGACATTTTCAACCTCTCCCTGGCCGAGTCTGTAATACCTACATATTTCAGACCACCATAGTCCCTGCGCCCAAAGAAGCGAAGATACCCTGCCAAAATGATTACCGCCCCGTAGCACTTCACAGTACTGATGTGAGTGCTACGGGGCGGTAGCCGTGAAGTGCTCGAAAGGCTGGTCATGGCTAACACCATTATCCCAGAAACCCTAGACCCACTCCAATCCGCATACCGCCCCAACAGATCCACAGATGACGCAATGTCTATTGCACTCCACACTGCCCTTTCACACCTGGACAAAAAGGAACACCTATGTGAGAATGCTATTCAAATAAAAGTAACAAGTAATTTAAGACCAGCAGTAAAATAACAATAGTGAGACTATATAAAGGGGGGTACCGGTACAGAGTCAATGTGCGGGGGCACCGGTTAGTTGAGGTAATATGTACATGAAGGTAGAGTTAAAGTGACTATGCATAGATGGTAAAAACAGAGAGTAGCAGCTGTATAAAAGAGGGGGAGAGGCGGGGCAATGCAAATAGTCTGGGTAGCCATTTGATTAGATGTTTAGGAGTCTTATGACTTGGGGATAGAAGTGGTTTAGAAGCCTCTTGGACCTAGACTTGGCGCTCCGGTACCACATGCCTTGCGGTAGCAGAGGGAACAGTCTATGACTAGGGTGGTTGGAGTCTGACAATTTTTAAGGCCTTCCTCTGACACCGCCTGGTACAGAGGTCCTGGATGGTAGGAAGCTTGGCCCCGGTGAAGTACCTGGCCGTTCCCCCTACCCTCTGTAGTGCCTTACAGTCGGAGGCTGAGCAGTTGCCATACCACAGGCAGTGATGCAACCAGCCAGGATGCTCTCGATGGTGCAGCTGTAGAACCTTTTGAGGATCTGAGGACCCATACAAATCTTGTCAATTTAATTAGACATGTGATATCTTCTGAATTGGAAAGCAATTGTTCATTAAATTCATCCCAACCTGGACTATGGATTTGTTAGGGAACTCAGTCACTGACAAACGGGAAAATAATTAATTAGCCTACAGTAGTAACTGCAAATCTCTTAACTACTCATGGGGAATATTTAGCAGCAACAAAGGATTACTCTTAACACATTTCTATTAGTAACAGGAGCCGTGTAATTTGATTGTGTGGCCAGTGTGTGTTTGCTTTGGGGTGTTATGCCTCCACGTGCTCGATTACAGGAGCCTGCCAGGCCAGTCAGTCACCTGGATTAGGCTACCTCTCAAATCTCAGCTCAGACATCACAGCCCTCCTAGCTTCTAACATGTCTTGTTAGTAGTGGATTGTGAGTAAGTCATAAATTCACTTGGTTACATGGTTCCAGGGATATTGGACTATCTTTCAAAGCATTTGCATACTTTACTGCAATAGTAGGGTGTGTGGTGGCGTATCTCCAGGTACTCATTAGATTAGATGTCTAAAAAAAACAATCTGAAACCTGGGTGCAAACAGAGCCACACAGCGAGTAGTTTTCTAGTTTCCAAGGCTTAGTCATGTCAACTGTGGAATGGTGGAGCGGTAGAGGAGGAGGCCTCAGCCTCAGACCAGGAACATGTTTGCTTTTCTTCATCTGTTATCCTTTTGTTTGAGAAAGAGTCAATTATTATGTGGGATGAGCCATAATACTCCTCCTTACCAATAATATTACAACACAGACTCTCTCTGTTGGTTTCCATCGTGAAATATCTCACTTGCCAGTCAGAGAGGATTCAAGTTCCCCGTGACCATGTTCATGATACAAAACAAACACAGAATGTTAAAAGGATCCCTGGAGGCTTTAACTCGCTCTCGCCACTTAGGCTAAAACGTACGATTGATAGGTTAGAGGTCCGCACATGAACAGTAGCTAGGCTATATCCCACAGTATTATGACATATCTGCATAACACAAAGCAGCTAGTCTAAACTCAATTGGCTTTCATAGTAGTCATGCATGGGAACCTACAGCTCTCTGCACTCTACTCCATTATTGTTCTTCATATTAATTACAAAGCCACTGTTTAAACTTTGGAGAGCCTCAGCAAATAGCCAGAATTCCAGGCCGCTTGGCTGGGCGCTAAAGATAACCGCAAATGGCGCAGTACATCATACAATCTTAAGAATGAGGAGTGAACTGCACTGTAACATTTCATGCATTTTAGGGTGAACTGCAAGATTTCGGGATGTCAAAATCCTTGCAGAATTTATGTTTATGACCATCCAGAGCCAAATGTGTTGTCTCCTGCCACGAAGATGGATTTTCTAAGTAAGAGATCTTAAAAGCAGCAGTTGATGAAATACCTCTTGGTTGAAAAATTGTTGGAGAATAAATCAATAAATGCAGTCAACTCACAGCAATGTTACAATGAGCCATGGAAAGTTCAATGGACATTTCAGTAGGTCCCAAATATGAACAAATGTCCTGCATTACAAACATTGGCAAATGGACAATGTAAGTATATTGGGGCTATCAAGCTGACACTGTTATTCTCATTCGAAAGTGATATTGCAACGATGGTAATTCCATGACAACAGGGTCATGATCAGTAATGTAGTGACTAGCATTTTACCGCTCAGGCCTCCGACATGTCTTTCTCATGCCACACACAGTCCCAGAGCACACCAGAGACATAATCCTGCAGCCTACAGTACACACACACACACACACACACACACACACACACACACACACAAGCTTTAATCCCGCTGCGTGGTGGAATTATGAGCAGCTCAGAGGGTAGAAAACCAGTGGACCTTATGGTCCATCATGGAAGGACCAGAGAGACCGAGAGAAGCAGACCCCACCGGCCCTCTGCCCCCAGGGCCCTGGATCTCTGGGCCTGTGACCAGGGCAGCTTTGACCCGTTGGACCTCACCATGACCTGTGACCTCAGGTCATATGGACAGACAGGCAGTAAAACAGCTGTTGCCCCAGCAGGCCTCCAGACAGCACTGGAGAAGTCTCCTCTCACAGTCTCCTCTCACAGAACCAGGCCCAAGTTCACTGTTATTATTCCAGTAAGAGGGAATGGTTGGGCCAGGCTTCATAAAGCCAGGAATAGCCCGTTTCCAGCTAATGTTTGAGCTCAAGGAATCTCAGTCTTAGCACACTCATTTGTTGGGATAAGTTATTGACATGTCACTAAGGAGTTGTCTTAACAAAGAGTAGACACAGAAGACAATGCAAGGCTATATCCCCTTCTCATCAATCAATAGGAAAAACCTGCTAAAGAAAGAATCTACCCTCACCATACCTAAGCAGCATTGGAGTGTTAGGCCACCTCTCATTAGAAAGCTTCAAGCCAACAACAGGCCAGGCCAACTTGGCCAAGACGGACAGGAGAAGTGGGAAAGGACTGGTTTAACTTGTGAATGGCTTTCCTAAGAGTAAGAGGACTTGCTGCCAGCTGCACTCAGCGCAGCACCACACATCCTGAGCCATAGGAAGAGAGGTTTTCCTGTGTGAATGGAGCAACGCTGCTGTCGATTAATTAAAATGGGAAGGTAACCAAAGCCCTGCACTGTGCAGAGCCATGAAGCACGCTGATAGCTTTACCTGAAAGCATGAAAACCGATTCCTACTGAATTACTCTTGAATCCCAAAGTGACTTTACGGGCTGCAGGCGCTAGTTAAATTGACGCTTGGCCAAACGTGGTGTGAAGAAGCCTGCACACTGGACAAATAGTCGACCTACAAAACAAAGCCTCAATCCTAATCAATCTGTGGAGTCCCACTCGTTGACTCACACGCCTGTAGGCCTATTCCTACTACCATCTCCCTCCGCCTGCCCCCTCTTCTGGCATCCCCCACTACTGTCGCTAAGGAAGTGAGGAAGTGAGGAACAGGATGAGGGGTGAGTGAAAGGAAGTGACAGTGTGCTTTGATGAGCAGTGGACGACAATGGGGGGAGAGGGTGGCAATGGACTGGAGCTGGGGGAAGGTTATCTCTGAGACACACAATGGTGGGCAGAACACAAAACCCTGAGGGAAGGAGGGATGGGCCACCATGGGCATGGAGGGAAAGTCTGACATTCTGACAAGCAGGGACATTTTTGTTAATCTGTTCCATTCTTTTCTTTAGATAAGGTAAAAGAGCCAAGGGCACCTTCAAATGCAGAGTTAGGGAATGTGAAATATGGTGGTTTCAAGAGGCAAAAGGTTTACATGAGAAGAGGGGCTGGAGTTCGAGGGGTGTGGTGGGAGCAAAAGTTGCAGCTGTTTGCAATATAGCCTGATCGAAAAATCACATTCACCTTATAAAGTGTTCTCTTACATCAAGGACGGAACATTTTAAAAGTGAACTGAAAAAGTGTTGGATGCATGTGACCTGACAGGCAGCGTCAGCCTCCATCTTGAAGGGTATATCTGCTGTGTACTAAACCCTGGGCTGGCACTGCTCCCTGGCGTTTCTGTGCACAGGCATGCTATAATTAATCATGTAGTCTTCAGGGTTTGTCGTTTAGATTTCATCAAAGCACACATAAATATCAGCCAGGGTATCTTATTAAGAGGTGAGGTCACTAAGCTTAGTGGTATAGTATATAGTCTATTCCAGCATGGCATTGACTAATGACAGTATAACAGAGGTCATTTCAGGAGTCACTCCTCCTGCCTGCACAGGTAAGTCCACTCCTGCTGAATACTTTCACTGACATGTACCCTGCATTCCAACAAGGGGAGGTTCCAAGCTTGCAATACGACTTATATTGGAAAAAGCTCCCGCGCCTTGAAAGTATGCCTTGAAGAACATAATTCCAGTATTAGATGTGGTGATTATCTTGACACCAGTTTCAAGACACTTTTTAGAACAAAATTATTCAATAATGAATTGCGGTGTCGGGATGGATAAAGTTCATCCCCCACGTAGGTGATTACGACAAACAAATTACTCCAAAGAGAAGCCATGTGGATATATTGTATAAAATATATTCTGTATCTCCACATGGTTTAAACAAAGAATTAGATTTCAAATTTAGACTTCTACAAGAACACTGTCCAGATCAGATATTGCATGTTGTTTATGAGTTAGCCCCACATATTTATGAATGACTTTAGTCTGATGGTCTTTGTGGTAAGCCATTTATTTTATTTCACCTTTATTTATATGCCTTGTATACTGTTGTGCAGGTTAGTTATCATTGTTTTATCATTATCATTGTTTTAGTTTACAATGGAGCCCCTAGTTCCACTCTTTATACCCCTGATACCTCCTTTGTCCCACCGCCCACACATGCGGTGACCTCACCCATTACAACCAGCATGTCCAGAGATACAACCTCTCTCATCATCACCCAGTGCCTGGGCTTACCTCCGCTGTACCCGCACCCCACCATACCCCTGTTTGCGCATTATGCCCTGAATATATTCTACCATGCCCAGAAACCTGCTCCTCTTATTCTCTGTCCCCAACGCCCTAGGCGACCAGTTTTGATAGCCTTCAGCCGCACCCTCATACTACTCCTTCTGTGTTCCGCGGGTGATGTGGAGGTAAACCCAGGCCCTGCATGTCCCCAGGCACCCTCATTTGTTGACTTCTGTGATCGAAAAAGCCTTGGTTTCATGCATGTCAACATCAGAAGCCTCCTCCCTAAGTTTGTCTTACTCACTGCTCTAGCACACTCTGCTAACCCTGATGTCCTTGCCGTGTCTGAATCCTGGCTCAGGAAGGCCACCAAAAATTCTGAGATTTCCATACCCAACTATAACATCTTCCGTCAAGATAGAACTGCCAAAGGGGGAGGAGTTGCAGTCTACTGCAGAGATAGCCTGCAAAGTAATGTCATACTTTCCAGGTCCATACCCAAACAGTTCGAACTACTAATTTTGAAAATTACTCTCTCCAGAAATAAGTCTCTCACTGTTGCCGCCTGCTACCGACCCCCCTCAGCTCCCAGCTGTGCCCTGGACACCATTTGTGAATTGATCGCCCCCCATCTAGCTTCAGAGTTTGTTCTGTTAGGTGACCTAAACTGGGATATGCTTAACACCCCGCCAGTCCTACAATCTAAGCTAGATGCCCTCAATCTCACTCAAATCATCAAGGAACCCACCAGGTACAACCCTAACTCTGTAAACAAGGGCACCCTCATAGACGTCATCCTGACCAACTGGCCCTCCAAATACACCTCCGCTGTCTTCAACCAGGATCTCAGCGATCACTGCCTCATTGCCTGTATCCGCTACGGAGCCGCAGTCAAACGACCACCCCTCATCACTGTCAAACGCTCCCTAAAACACTTCTGTGAGCAGGCCTTTCTAATCGACCTGGCCCGGGTATCCTGGAAGGACATTGACCTCATCCCGACAGTTGAGGATGCCTGGTCTTTCTTTAAAAGTAACTTCCTCACCATTTTAGATAAGCATGCTCCGTTCAAAAAATGCAGAACTAAGAACAGATATAGCCCCTGGTTCACTCCAGACCTGACTGCCCTCGACCAGCACAAAAACATCCTGTGGCGGACTGCAATAACATCGAATAGTCCCCGCGATATGCAACTGTTCAGGGAAGTCAGGAACCAATACACACAGTCAGTCAGGAAAGCTAAAGCCAACTTCTTCAGGCAGAAGTTTGCATCCTGTAGCTCCAAATCCAAAAAGTTCTGGGACACTGTGAAGTCCATGGAGAACAAGAGCACCTCCTCCCAGCTGCCCACTGCACTGAGGCTAGGTAACACGGTCACCACCGATAAATCCATGATTATCGAAAACTTCAACAAGCATTTCTCAACGGCTGGCCATGCCTTCCGCCTGGCTACTCCAACCTCGGCCAACAGCCCCCCCCCCGCAGCTACTCGCCCAAGCCTCTCCAGGTTCTCCTTTACCCAAATCCAGATAGCAGATGTTCTGAAAGAGCTGCAAAACCTGGACCCGTACAAATCAGCTGGGCTTGACAATCTGGACCCTCTATTCCTGAAACTATCCGCCGCCATTGTCGCAACCCCTATTACCAGCCTGTTCAACCTCTCTTTCATATCGTCTGAGATCCCCAAGGATTGGAAAGCTGCCGCAGTCATCCCCCTCTTCAAAGGGGGCGACACCCTGGACCCAAACTGCTACAGACCTATATCCATCCTGCCCTGCCTATCTAAGGTCTTCGAAAGCCAAGTCAACAAACAGGTCACTGACCATCTTGAATCCCACCGTACCTTCTCCGCTGTGCAATCTGGTTTCCGAGCCGGTCACAGGTGTACCTCAGCCACGCTCAAGGTACTAAACGATATCATAACCGCCATCGATAAAAGACAGTACTGTGCAGCCGTCTTCATAGACCTTGCCAAGGCTTTCGACTCTGTCAATCACCGTATTCTTATCGGCAGACTCAGTAGCCTCGGTTTCTCAGATGACTGTCTTGCCTGGTTCACCAATTACTTTGCAGACAGAGTTCAGTGTGTCAAATCGGAGGGCATGCTGTCCGGTCCTCTGGCAGTCTCTATGGGGGTGCCACAGGGTTCAATTCTCGGGCCGACTCTTTTCTCTGTATATATCAATGATGTTTCTCATGCTGCGGGCGATTCCCTGATCCACCTCTACGCAGACGACACCATTCTATATACTTCCGGCCCGTCCTTGGACACTGTGCTATCTAACCTCCAAACGAGCTTCAATGCCATACAGCACTCCTTCCGTGGCCTCCAACTGCTCTTAAACGCTAGTAAAACCAAATGCATGCTTTTCAACCGTTCGCTGCCTGCACCCGCACGCCTGACCAGCATCACCACCCTGGATGGTTCCGACCTTGAATATGTGGACATCTATAAGTACCTAGGTGTCTGGCTAGACTGTAAACTCTCCTTCCAGACTCATATCAAACATCTCCAATCTAAAATCAAATCAAGAGTCGGCTTTCTATTCCGCAACAAAGCCTCCTTCACTCACGCCGCCAAACTTACCCTAGTAAAACTGACTATCCTACCGATCCTCGACTTCGGCGATGTCATCTACAAAATTGCTTCCAACACTCTACTCAGCAAACTGGATGCAGTTTATCACAGTGCCATCCGTTTTGTCACTAAAGCACCTTATACCACCCACCACTGCGACTTGTATGCTCTAGTCGGCTGGCCCTCGCTACATATTCGTCGCCAGACCCACTGGCTCCAGGTCATCTACAAGTCCATGCTAGGTAAAGCTCCGCCTTATCTCAGTTCACTGGTTACGATGGCAACACCCATCCGTAGCACGCGCTCCAGCAGGTGTATCTCACTGATCATCCCTAAAGCCAACACCTCATTTGGCCGCCTTTCGTTCCAGTTCCCTGCTGCCTGTGACTGGAACGAATTGCAAAAATCGCTGAAGTTGGAGACTTTTATCTCCCTCACCAACTTCAAACATCTGCTATCTGAGCAGCTAACCGATCGCTGCAGCTGTACATAGTCTATTGGTAAATAGCCCACCCATTTTTCACCTACCTCATCCCCATACTGTTTTTATTTATTTATTTTTCTGCTCTTTTGCACACCAATATATCTACCTGTACATAACCATCTGATCATTTATCACTCCAGTGTTAATCTGCATAATTGTAATTATTCGCCTACCTTCTCATGCCTTTTGCACACAATGTATATAGACTCCCCTTTTTTCTACAGTGTTATTGACTTGTTAATTGTTTACTCCATGTGTAACTCTGTGTTGTCTGTTCACACTGCTATGCCTTATCTTGGCCAGGTCGCAGTTGCAAATGAGAACTTGTTCTCAACTAGCCTACCTGGTTAAATAAAGGTGAAATAAAAAAATATAATAATAATAAATTTAACCAGGTAGGCCAGTTGAGAACAAGTTCTCATTTGCAACTGCGACCTGGCCAAGATAAAGCAAGCAGTTCGACATGTACAACAACAGAGTTACACATGGAATAAACAAACATACAGTCAATAATACAGTAGAAAAATCTATATACAGCATGTGCAAATGAGGTAGGATAAGAGAGGTAATAGAGGCAATAAATAGGCCATGGTAGCGAAGTAATTACAATATAGCACTTAAACACTGGAATGGTAGGATGTGCAGAAGATGAATGTACAAGTAGACATACTGGGGTGCAAAGGAGCATGATAAATAAATAAATAAATAAATAAATACAGTATGGGGATGAGGTAGATTGGATGGGCTATTCACAGATGAGCCATGTACAGGTGCATTGATCTCTGAGCTGCTCTGACAGCTGGTGCTTAAAGGTAGTGAGGGAGGTAAGAGTCTCCAGCTTCAGAGATTTTTGCAGTTCGCTCCAGTCACTGGCAGCAGAGAACTGGAAGGAGAGGCGGCCAAAGGAGGAATTGGCTTTGGGGGTGACCAGTGAGATATACCTGCTGGAGCACGTGCTATGGGTGGGTACTGCTATGGTGACCAGTGAGCTGCGATAAGGCAGGGCTTTACCTAGCAGAGTTTTGTAGACGACCTGGAGCCAGTGGGTTTGGCCACGAGTATGAAGCGAGGGCCAGCCAAAGAGAACATACAGGTCACAGTGGTGGGTAATATATGGGGCTTTGGTGACAAAACGAATGGCACTGTGATAAACTGCATCCAATTTGTTGTGTATAGTGTTGGAGGCTATTTTATAGATGACATCACCAAAGTCGAGGATCGGTCAGATGGTCAGTTTTACGAGGGTATGTTTGGCTGCATAAGTGAAGGATGTTTTGTTGTGAAATAGGAAGCCGATTCTAGATTTAATTTTGGATTGGAGATGTTTAATGTGAGTCTGGAAGGTGAGTTTACAGTCTAGCCAGACACCTAGGTATTTGTAGTTGTCCACATATTCTAAGTCAGAACCGTCCAGAGTAGTGATGCTGGACGGGCGGACAGGTGCGGCAGCAATCGGTTGAAGAGCATGCATTTAGTTTTACTTGCATTTAAGAGCAGTTGGAGGCCATGGAAGGAGAGTTGTTTGGCATTGAAGCTCATCTGGAGGTTAGTTAACACAGTGTCCAAAGAAGGGCCAGAAGTATACAGAATGGTGTCGTCTGCGTAGAGGTGGATCAGAGAATCACCAGCAGTGAGAGCGCCATCATTGATGTATACAGAAAAGAGAGTCGGACCGAGAATTTAACCCTGTGGCACCCCCATAGAGACTGCAAGAGGTCCGGACAACAGGCCCTCCGATTTGACACACTGAACTCTATCAGAGAAGTAGTTGGTTAACCAGGCGAGGCAATCATTTGAGAAACCAAGGCTGTTCAGTCTGCCAATAAGAATGTGGTGATTGACAGAGTCGAAAGCCTTGGCCAGGTCGATGAATACGGCTGCACAGTAATGTCTTTTATCGATGGCGGTTATGATATCATTTAGGACCTTGAGCGTGGCTGAGGTGCACCCATGACCAGCTCTGAAGCCAGATACGGTGGGATTCGAATGTCTTTTATCGATGGCGGTTATGATATCATTTAGGACCTTGAGCGTGGCTGAGGTGCACCCATGACCAGCTCTGAAGCCAGATACGGTGGGATTCGAAGTGATCGGTAATCTGTTTGTTGACTTGGCTTTCGAAGACCTTAGAAAAGGCAGGGTAGGATAGATATAGGTCTGTAGCAGTTTGGGTCTAGAGTGTCTCCACCTTTGAAGAGGGGGATAACTGTGGCAGCTTTCCAATCTTTGGGAATCTCAGACGATATGAAAGAGAGGTTGAACAGGCTAGTAATAGGGGTTGGAATTTCGGCAGATATATTTTTAAAAAGAGGGTCCAGATTGTCTCGCCTGGATGATTTGTAGTGGTCCAAGTTTTGCAGTTCTTTCAGAACATCAGCTATCTGGATTTGGGTGAAGGAGAAATGGAGAGGCTTGAGTGAGTTGCTGTGGGGAATGCAGGGCTGTTGACCGGGGTAGGGGTAGCCAGGTGGAAAGCATGGCCAGCCGTAGAAAAATGCTTATTGATATTCTCAATTATAGTGGATTTATCAGTGGTGACAGTGTTTCCTAGCCTCAGTGCAGTGGGCAGCTGGGAGGAGGTGCTCTTATTCTCCATGGACTTTACAGTGTCCCAGAACTTGTTTGAGTTTGTGCTACAGGATGCAAATTTCTGCTTGAAAAAGCTAGCCTTAGCTTTCCTAACTGCCTGTGTATATTTGTTCCTGACTTCCCTGAAAAGTTGCATATCACGGGGGCTATTCGATGCTAATGCAGAATGCCACAGGGGGGTTTTGTGCTGGTTAAGGGTAGTCAGGTCTGGAGAGAACCAAGGGCTATATCTGTTCCTGGTTCTAAATGTTTTGAAAGGGGCATGCTTATTTAAGATGGTGAGGAAGGAACTTTTAAAGAATTACCAGGCATCCTCTACTGACGGGATGAAGTCAATATCCTTCCAGTATACCCGGGCCAGGTTGATTAGGAAGGCCTGCTTACTGAAGTGTTTTAGGGAGCGTTTGATAGTGATGAGGGGTAGTCGTTTGACCGCAGACCGTTACGGATAAAGGTAATGAGGCAGTGATCGCTGAGATCTTGGTTGAAAACAGCAGAGGTGTATTTGGAGGGCAAGGTGGTAAGGATTATATCTATGAGGGTGCCCGTGTTTAAGGATTTGGGGTTGTACCTGGTGGGTTTAATGATAATTTCTGAGAAATTGAGGGCATTAAGCTTAGATTGTAGGATGGCCGGGGTGTTAAGCATGTCCCAGTTTAGGTCACCCAGCAGCACGAGCTCTGAAGATAGATGGGGGGCAATCAGTTCACATATGGTGTCCAGGGCACAGCTGGGGGCAGAGGGTGGTCTATAGCAAGCGGCAGCGGTGAGACTCTTGTTTCTGGAAAGGTGGATTTTTAAAAGTAGAAGCTCCAATTGTTTGGGTACAGACCTGGATAGTAATACAGAACTCTAATGAATTGATATAACGTATCCAAGTGAGGACACCTAAGGCAATTGATTGCCCTTTGTGCCAGCTCCCATACAATTCTGTATTTCTTTGTGACTAACTTGTATACAGGGAGACCAGAAAAGCCACAACCCTGATTAGAAGCACCTGCTGCTCATTGGTCCCTACAACTGCTGTTTTGAATTAAAATAACATTTTACCAACAAACAGAAGGCTGGCTGTAAAGCCAAAAATTCTGTGTACGCTATCCCTGATGGAGTGAAGATATAAAAATATAAAAAATACAAAATTAAGTAAGCTTTATGCAACATCTTTTTGAGTGTGGAACCATTACACTTGTTTGTCTGAAGTTCCAAGCTTCCAATGATATATTGGACTTGAGTGCAATATTTTTGTGTATGAAATATGTGATGAGAAAAACATCATGCAATCAAATCAAAATTAACTAATTGCACACACACTTGGTCATTCAAATAGGTTATGAAATGCACAATGAACACAATGAAAATTGGGTTCACTCAAACAAATTATGTGCAATTTTGCAAGCACTCATATAGAGTACATAAAAGTATCATGCTTTTGGGATGAACCGTTAAAACAAATTGTTTTACTATGTAGGCAAGCTACAGTATCTGGTCTTAAAAATGTTAAAATCCCACATTACCTGTAAAGTCTGGTTTTCATACAGTTCATCAAACAAACAAAAACACTGCATCTCCACTGGAAAAGTTCAAGGGTCCCTTAACTGGCTAAATGTAAACGCATCATCTGACTATGGAATGCTTGTCACTCTGACCCATTCCTGACCCTCAGAGAAAGACCTGTGAACGCCCAATCAACATAGCAAAAGGTTGTGACACGGCATATTATGCCCTAAGATTTAGCAATTGACCGTTAGATTTCATGCTTTAGTCAGACAATAAATAATGCCTTTTTCTGACAACACTTTCACCACATTCTTGAAATAATCACATTTCTAAATCCAGCTCATTAATCTTTGATGGCATACTTCGATATTTGGTTAAGTTGGCAGGAAGATAACCGCTTTATTGTAAAATGTCCCATAGGTCTGTTCTATTTTGATAGAGTTGCCCTCATAGGCCTAAATGTTAATATGACAATGACCTTCAGAAGAACATAAAGTTAAAAATCCAGGGTTACATATTAGATAGATTTGATCTATTCAATAGCCCATTACCATCTGGTGAAATAAAAGAGCTTTTGTATGGAAATGTGCCCGAGTGACCCTTCATCATAAAGGTGGACACTCCTTAGACCCAAATAACTATAGACCTACTGCGCATTCAGAAAGCAAAATCAGACCCCTTCCCTTTTTCTACATTTTGTCGCGTTACAGCCTTATTCTAAAATTGATTCCCTCAATCTACATACATTAAATACCCCATTATGACAAAGCAAAAACAGGTTTTTAGTAATTTTGTGCAAATGTATTAAACAATGTACAAAGTGAAATACATTATTTACACAAGTATTCAGACTAGGGTTGCACATTTTGGGGAAAATTCAGGTGGAAACTTTCCGTGGGAATTAACAGGAATATATGTGAATTAACGGGAATATATGCAAATTAATATTAATACCATTTAAATATAGATTTTGTTTGCATTGGATATATTTACCATATTTCCAAATCATGTCCAATCAATTGAAATTACCACAGGTCTACAATCAAGTTTTAGAAACATCAAGGATGGTCAATGGAAAGTAGAGGTCAATTTCAGGTCTCATTGCAAAGGGTCTGAATACTTATGTAAATAATATGTTTTTAATACGTTTCCAAAAAAAACTTTTCGCTTTGGTATTATGGGGTATTGTGTGTAGATTGTTGAGGAAATGTTTTTATTTAATCCATTTTAGAATAAGGCTGTAACGTAACAAAATGTGGAAAAATGGAAGGGGTCTGAATCTTTTCCTGACCACACTGTATAGACAGTATATGTATTTAGGATAATTATGAACGTGTTTTCATTTGGAAATTAAACTTTTTAGGCACGCTCAGGTTGACTTTCCCACAAAATCCCCCATGTCCAGAACAACTGACAATATGTACTGCTCTCAATGGGAATGCACACATTTTCATAACATTTTTAAAAATGTTCATCAATTAATTGATACTAGTCTGGTACTGGATAAGAATACCTCAGTGTTTCTTGACATTATCAGTTATTACTTCAACTGCCACATTAACTGCATGGTAGCTGCTTGAACAAGGTGTGTCCTTTTTTCATGAGTGAAAAGGAGACTTGACTCAACACAACAAAAAAAAACGGTCTTGACTGACCTCATTTGGAACACGTGGTCTATTTAAAAATGAAAGATGGCGGCTTGCTCAATAAATTCCTGAGGTAGCCGTTCCAAAACATAACATCAAGCATAACAGTTACCGGCACAGACATGAGCATCAGACTTAAGAAATCTCCTTTTAAGGCAAACCAAACACACAAGACAAAGTTTCCATGTGAAGTCCATTGTGTCAGTTAGGGAGTGTGTTTGAAACGGTCAGTAGCCTACAGGGATGGTTTTTCTGAGGAGTCAAGTCACCATGCTTTTCAGGGAAAATTTGACAGTCACTTCCAGCTGTTCACTTCCTCCACTGCAGGAGTTGACTTTAAAAACTTCCTTTCATCTCCCTGGTGTTTACTTCTGTATCCCACACAGTCACTTTCTGTGGCCACAGAGGTGTTTTAGTCCATTTTCCCTAATGAACACAACCCCTGTGTGAAGTGGCATGGGGGGAAAGAAAAAAAAGATAAAAAAATTGTTTTTCAATCCATTTTCCCTAATGAACACGACCCCCTGTGTGAAATGGCATGGGGGGGGGGGACAAAAGAGAGAGAGAGAGAGAGAGAGAGCGAGAGCGAGGTTAGGCTTGGGCGGTATACCGTATTTGGAAATAACCACGGATGGATTTTCAATACTGTCAAGCAATGAAACTATTTATTTGAAGTCTTTCAATACATTTTGATATTTGTAGCTATTTTAAGTAAATACCTGCAGTCAACTTGTGCAATGCGTTAGGAGAAAGCAGATTGTGTTCTTATTTCACTGCTCACATTATGAAGCGTACTTTGTTCTCCAGCAGAGAAAAATAGGCTGGCTACACTGAGAAAAATAGCCTACTGGAGAAAAGTAGCTACACATCAGTCAGAGCGATGTCTGCTGATAGAATGCCCATTTGTGAATTCTCATCCGGTTTAGAAGTGCAACTGAAGCACAAAATTAGTCTAATGCCGAGTATAAATTATAATAAAATGCATTTTAGATCTTTGATTACAAAACGCAGCAAGATATTTCTTATGCATTTAATCTTTTTTTCCCTGCGTGAAAACACATAATTATGCATCAACACAGCCCCTAGTTAAACATGCTATCGAAGTAAGTGGATGAATTAATAAGGTGACAGTGCATCATATGGTGTTGCGTTATGCCGTGTTTAAGAAGGCAAAGCCCTTTGGATGAGATATTTGTACAGCTGCCACTGCTATCTTAATTTCCTTGTATTTTTTCCTCCTCTCCGTTCTCTGCTCCTCCCCCCTCTTTTCCAAGCAGAGCAGGCAGGCCCCTTGTCCTAGTGCCTCCAGACTAGAGGTCAACTGATTCAATCGGAATGGCCGATTAAATAGGGCCTATTTCAAGTTTTCATAACAAATCGGCAAAAAAAAAAAATAATAATTTAAAATCGGCAACCAAAATGACCGATTTCCGATTGTTATGAAAACTTGAAATTGGCCCTAATTAAAGAATTCACAAAGAAAATGTACACACCTTTATCTAATTTTTATTTAACTAGGCAAGTCAGTTAACCTGTTATGACTGCAATCCCCCTATCGGGATAAGTGTCATCAACAACCGATGAATAGCATAGCGCTACATAAAATAAATATCACTATAAATAGTGCAATATAGGAAAAGACAGCTTAGCCTTTTGTTAATCCACCTGTCGCGTCAGATTTTGAAATTATGCTTTACAGCGAAAGCAATCCAAGCGTTTGTGTAAGTTCATCAATCACACGATAAAACATTAAGTACACTTAGCATCAGGTAGCTCGGTCACGAAAATCAGAAAAGCAATCAAATTAATCGTTTACCTTTGATGATCTTCGGATGTTTTCACTCACGAGACTCCCAGTTACACAACAAATGTTCCGTTTGTTCCATAAAGATGATTTTTATATCAAAAATACCTCCATTTCTTTAGCACGTTATGTTCAGAAATCCACAGGAAAGAGTGGTCACGACAACGCAGACGAAAATTCCAAGTAGTTTCCATTATGTCCACAGAAACATGTCAAACATTTTTTTATAATCAATCCTCAGGTTGTTTTTAAAATATATAATCAATTATATATCAACCGCAAATATCTTTCACAGTAGGAGAGGGGAAAACAATGGCTGTCCAAATTATGTTACGCAAGCAAAACTCATGTGACCACTTGGCTCATTTTTCTGCCTCATTTTTCAAAATAAAAGCCTGAAACTATGTCTGAAGACTGTTGACACCTTGAGGAAGCGATAGGAAAAGGAATCTGGTTCATATCCCTTTAAATCCAGCAAAGGGAGGCTATGGAACATGGAGTTTTCAAAATAGAAGCCACTTCCTGTTTTGATTTTCCTCAGGGTTTCACCTGCAACATTAGTTCTGTTATACTCAGACAATATTTTGACAGTTTTGGAAACTTTAGAGTGTTTTCTATCCAATACTAATAATAATATGCATATATTAGCAACTGAGACTGAGGAGCTGGCCGTTTACAATGGGCACCTTTTCATCCAAGCTACTCAATACTGCCCCTGCAGCCATATGAAGTTAAGAATTTGTTCTTATTTTCAATGACGGCCTAGGAACGGTGGGTTAACTGCCTCGTTCAGGGGCAGAACAAGCCCGCCTGTTACGTGAATGCAGTAAGAAGCCAAGGTAAGTTGCTAGCTAGCATTAAACTTAATCAATCATAATCACTAGTTATAACTACACATGGTTGATGATATTACTAGTTTATCTAGCATGTCCTGCGTTGCATATAATCGATGCAGTTCGCATTTGCGAAAAAGGACTGTTGCTCCAACGTGTTCCTAACCATAAACACCAATGCCTTTCTTAAAATCAATACACAGAAGTATACATTTTTAAACCTGCATATTTAGCTAAAAGAAATCCAGGTTAGCAGGCAATATTAACCAGGTGAAAGTGTCACTTCTCCTGCGTTCATTGCATGCAGAGTCAGGGTATATGCAACAGTTTGGGCCGCCTGGCTCATTGCGAACTAATTTGACAGAATTTTACGTAATTATGACATAACATTGAAGGTTGTACAATGTAACAGGAATATTTAGACCAATGGATACCACCCGTTAGATAAAATACGGAACGGTTCCGTATTTCACTGATAGAATAAACGTCTTGTTTTCGAGATGATAGTTTCCGGATTCTACCATATTAATGACCTAAGGCTCGTATTTCTGTGGGTTATGTTATAATTAAGGATATGATTTGATAGAGCAGTCGGACTGAGCGATGGTAGGCAGCAGCAGGCTCATAAGCATTCATTCAAACAGCACTTTTGTGCGTTTTGCCAGCAGCTCTGCTGTTTATGAATTCAAGCCTATCAACTCCCGAGATGAGGCTGGTGTAACGATGTGATGTGAAATGGCTAGCTAGTTAGCGGGGTGTGCGCTAATAGCGTTTCAAATGTCACTCGCTCTGAGACTTGGAGTGGTTGTTCCCCTTGCTCTGCATGGGTAACGCTGCTTCGAGGATGGCTGTTGTCGTTGTGTCCCTGGTTCGAGCCCAGGTAGGAGCGAGAGGTACGGAAGCTATACTGTTACACTGGCAATACTAAAGTGCCTATAAGAACATCCAATAGTCAAAGGTATATGAAATACAAATGGTATAGAGAGAAATAGTCCTAAAATTCCTATAATAACTACAACCTAAAACTTCTTATCTTGGAATATTGAAGACTCATGTTAAAAGGAACCACCACTTTTACTTTCTTCCCCAACACTTTGTTTTTGCATTATTTAAACCAAATTGAACATGTTTCATTATTTATTTAAAAATCGGCCGATTAATCGGTATCGGCCTTTTTTTTGTCCTCCAATAAATCGGTATTGGTATCGGCGTTGAAAAGTCATAATCGATCGACCTCTACTCCAGACTCCACACAGACACAGCTTGTAGACATACTGCTGGAGAGCCAGTACTGCATGTATCAAAACTGTGTTCATTTGTATATCTCTCATTCACATTTGCTTGCAAAATGTCCAGACTTACCAAAAATGACAGTCGGTAGCTCCTACCTATACATGTATTGTAAAACCGTAAATTCCGGGTGAGAGAAGGAGGGTACGGCAATATGAAAATCTGGATAGCACCCAACCCTAATCACAGTCTTTACGTAAAGGTAATGCAGATCTGCAGTAGCACAGATCAGAGGAGCCTGGGTTAGGTGCATTAACCCAGACACCACTGCTAGCATTATATCAAAATCCACATTACTATGCACACTGAGGCCAGACCTTTGCTCTTATCTAGGATCACCAGAGCATACAGTACACAGAGGGCCTGGCAAAATGCAACACATGGAATCCATAATCAAATTCAATGATGTAGGCTAAATGCACTGGATTACTCCGCTAAGAAAGAGTAAGAGCCCATTTGTCCAGAGGAAATGTGTCACTTAGCCACAGACTGACCTTTGCGTACGTGCTGATGAATGGTCAAATCTGGGTCAGATGAAAATGTTAAGTACATTAGACTAGTGTTGTTGGCATCAGTGTACAGTCAATCAACAAAGATCAATGCAAGACAGTGACCCCCCCCCCTAAAATGGAAAACGAGAGTCAAATGTGGTTTGACAAGTGCACATAGGCAGATTATCTTTATAGTACATTGTAACATAATAGTCAAACATAGATTGAGGTTATTTTGTTGTCATTGTGCAATATTTCCCATTCATTGTGCAATATTTCCCATTCATGTTGCCTAAGGACTTAAGTGCTTTGCAGTCAGTTTCCCTCCCGTCCTGGAGCCTGACCAGAAGACCGCTTCGTCTGCCCCTTTTACGGCGTGGATCCAATCCATTGTCCTGGGCGAAACAGAGGATCCGCTTCGGGAAAGTCGTATTCCTGGTCGTAATGATGGCGAGTTGACGTTGCTCTTATATCCAGTAGTTCCTCCCGACTATATGTAATAAAACCTAAGATTACCTGGGGTACCAATGTAAGAAATAACAAGTAAAAAAAAAAAAAAATACTGCATAGTTTCCTAGGAACGCGAAGCGAGGCGGCCATCTCTGTCGTTACCAGAAGTGTGTGTGCGTCGCCATGGTTCTAAATCAATAGTTGTTAAGCAGTCAGAAAATGTCAGAAACATTACCTTGCTTGACCAGGTCACTCAAAACGCGAACTTTTTTATTTTTTGTTACATGGAATATGTTTTGTGGAATTCACCGGATTTGTAACGAAACAAATGTGTGATTGAATTTTTGTGAGCTAGACAGCCTACTGCCTGGGAAGGTCTCCCACTCAGAAGTACGAGATGGGGAGGGGGGCGGTGGTAGGTTGACCTCAGGTCTCCCCACTAGAAGCCCGAGGTAAGGGGAGCGGCTAGTCTATCAAATAGCGCACCTCTAACTTTGTACAGTACTAACACAATTAGTCAAATCTGTCACACTATGAAATGCTACCAAATAAACCACAATTCATTCATAATACTATGAATATATCGTTTCAGATATATTGTTGCATTTTTTTTCTGTTTTTTTGCAAAATTGTCAAGATAATATAAAACCAGTCTGCACACCACCAAGGTGAATTGGTTTAGTCTTGACTCTTGGTTGACAGTGTTGGGGGATGGGGAATGTAGTCTTGACTCTTGGTTGACAGTGTTGGGGGATGGGGAATGTAGTCTTGGCTCTTGGCTGACAGTGTTGGGGGATGGGGGATGTATTGATGTTCGAGTGCCAAATCAACACAAATGTGTTTCTATTGGTCTTTGTTGCTACTTTTGAAATGTATGAGTCTTATTTTTGTATATATTTTTTATATATTAAGAGGTCAACCGATTATGATTTTTCAACGGCGACAGCGATTATTGGAGGGCCAAAAAAAAGCCGATACCAATTAACCAGTTGCATCTCTAGGGGCGCTATTTCATTTTTGGATAAAAAACGTTCCCGTTTTAAGCGCAATATTTTGTCACGAAAAGATGCTCGACTATGCATATTCTTGACAGTTTTGGAAAGAAAACACTCTGAAGTTTCAGAATCTGCAAAGATTTTGTCTGTAAGTGCCCCAGAACTCATTCTACAGGCGAAACCAAGATGATACATCAAACAGGAAATGAGCAGAATTTCTGAAGCTCTGTTTTCTAATGTCTCCTTATATGGCTGTGAATGCGACAGGAATAAGCTTAGACCTTCTTCCGTTTCCCCAAGATTTCAGCAGCATTGTGACGTATTTGTAGGCATATCATTGGAAGATTGGCCATAAGAGACTACATTTTCCAGGGGTCCGCCCGGTGTCCTTTGTCTAAATTTGTGCGTAATCTTCAGGTGCGGGCCTTTTCTCCTGGGATTCAGGAGAGAAAGCACACTTCCACGAACGATATATCATCGAAGAGATATGTGAAAAACACCTTGAGGATTGATTCTAAACAACGTTTGCCATGTTTTCAGTCGATATTATGGAGTTAATTTGGAAAAAAGTTCGCGTTTTGAGGACTGAATTTTCGGGTTTTTTTGGTAGCCAAATGTGATGTACAAAACGGAGCTATTTCTAATACACAAATAATCTTTTTGGAAAAACTGAGCATCTGCTATCTAACTGAGAGTCTCCTCATTGAAAACATCTGAAGTTCTTCAAAGGTAAATTATTTTATTTGAAGGCTTTTATGTTTCTGTTGAAATGTTGCGTGCTGGATGCTAACGCTAATGCTAACGCTAAATGCTAACGCTAAATGCTACGCTAGCTAGCTACTTTTACACAAATGATTGTTTTCCTATGGTTGAGAAGCATATTTTGAAAATCTGAGATGACAGTGTTGTTTACAAAAGGCTAAGCTTGAGAGATGGCATATTTATTTCATTTCATTTGCGATTTTCATGAATAGTTAACGTTGTGTTATGCTAATGAGCTTGCTGATAGATTTACACAATCCTGGATACAGGGGTTTTTTCATAGCTAAACGTGACGCAGAAAACGGAGCGATTTGTCCTAAACAAATAATCTTTCAGGAAAAACTGAACATTTGCTATCTGAGAGTCTCCTCATTGAAAACATCTGAAGTTCTTCAAAGGTAAATTATTTTATTTGAATGCTTTTCTGTTTTTTTGTGTAAATGTTGCCAGCTGAATGCTAATGCTAAATGCTACGTTAGCCATCAATACTGTTACACAAATGCTTGTTTTGCAATGGTTGAGAAGCATATTTTGAAAATCTGAGATGACAGTGTTGTTAACAAAAGGCTAAGCTTGAGAGCTAGCATATTTATTTCATTTCATTTGCGATTTTCATGAATAGTTAACGTTGCGTTATGGTAATGAGCTTGAGTCTGTATTCACGATCCCGGATCCGGGATGGGGAGATCAGAAAGGTTAAAATCAGCCGAGATATATATATATATATATACACTGCTCAAAAAAATAAAGGGAACACTTAAACAACACAATGTAACTCCAAGTCAATCACACTTCTGTGAAATCAAATTGTCCACTTAGGAAGCAACACTGATTGACACTAAATTTCACATGCTGTTGTGCAAATGTAATAGACAACAGGTGGAAATTATAGGCAATTAGCAAGACACCCCCAATAAAGGAGTGGTTCTGCAGATGGTGACCACAGACCACTTCTCAGTTCCTATGCTTCCTGGCTGATGTTTTGGTCACTTTTGAATGCTGGCGGTGCTTTCACTCTAGTGGTAGCATGAGACGGAGTCTACAACCCACACCAGGAGACACTAGGAGACAGGCCAGTACATCAGGAGATGTGGAGGAGGCCGTAGGAGGGCAACAACCCAGCAGCAGGACCGCTACCTCCGCCTTTGTGCAAGGAGGAGCAGGAGGAGCACTGCCAGAGCCCTGCAAAATGACCTCCAGCAGGCCACAAATGTGCATGTGTCTGCTCAAACGGTCCGAAACAGGCTCCATGCAGGGTGGTATGAGGGCCCGACGTCCACAGGTGGGGCTTGTGCTTACAGCCCAACACCGTGCAGCACGTTTGGCATTTGCCAGAGAACACCAAGATTGGCAAATTCGCCACAGGCGCCCTGTGCTCTTCAAATAATGAAACATGCACAATTTGGTTTAAATAATGCAAAAACACAGTGTTGGAGAAGAAAGTAAAAGTGCAATATGTGCCATGTAAAACAGTTCAAGTTTAAGTTCCTTGCTCAGAACAGGAAAACATATGAAATTTGGTGGTTCAATATTTCCAGTTAAGAAGTTTTAGGTTGTAGTTATTATAGGAATTATGACGTGTTGACTATTTCTCTCTATACCATTTGTATTCATATAACTTTGACTATTGGATGTTCTAATAGGCACTTTAGTATTGCCAGTCTAATCTCAGGAGTTGATAGAGGCTTGAAGTCATAAACAGCGCTGTGCTTCAAGCATTGCTAAGAGCTGCTGGCAAACGCAGGAAAGTGCTGTTTGAATGAATGCTTACAAGCCTGCTGCCGCCTACCACCGCTCAGTCAGACTGCTCTATCAAGTCATAGACTTAATTATAATAAACACAGAAATACAAGCCTTAGGTCATTAATATGGTCAAATCCAGAAACTATCATTTCGAAAACAAAACGTTTATTCTTTCAGTGAAATACGGAACCGTTCCGTATTTTATCGAGCGGGTGGCAACCCTACGTCTTACATTGCACAACATTCAATGTATTGTCATAATTATGTACAATTCTGGCAAATTAGTTTGCAACGAGCCAGGCAGCCAACTGTTGCATGTACTCTGACTCTGCGTGCAATGAACGCAAGAAAAGTGACACAATTCCCTAGTTAATATTGCCTGCTAACAAGAATTTCTTTTAACTAAATATGCAGATTTAAAAAAAGATACTTCTGTGTATTGATTTTAAGAAAGTCATTGATGTTTATGGTTAGGTACATTTGTGTTTTTTTTGTTGCTAAATCATCCCCCATTTGGCAAGTAGGCTGTGATTCGATGACAAATTAACAAGCACCGCATTGATTATATGCAACGCAGGACAAGCTGGTTAACCTAGTAATATCATCAACCATGTGTTGATTACTAGTGATTATGTGAAGATTGATTGTTTTTTTTATAAGATAAGTTTAATGCTACCTAGCAACTTACCTTGGCTCCTTGATGCGCTCGCGTAACAGGTGGTCAGCCTGCCATGCAGTTTCCTTGTGGAATGCAATGTAATCGGAGTCCAAAAATGCTGAATACCGATTGTTATGAAAACTTGAAATTGGCCCTAATTTGAAATCGGCCATGCTGATTAAATTGGTCGAACTCTAATTTCTATAGTTTTAAATGTTATGATTATTTATTTGTGTTGTTCCAAATGTCTGAATAAAATGTACAGTTATTGCAGAATGGTGTTTGTTTTTGTTGGTTGGAGGGGAGGGGAGGTCGCCCAGGGAGCCATACAAGCTAGAACCACCACTGCCTATATATCACGGTGTCAAGGCATATTAACTAACAGGTTATAGAACAAACAATGCAATTATCACAACCCATAGGTTGTAATGTGGCTTTTATTTGGGGTTGGCTATCCCGGTGATTTTACCAACGCACCGCTACTGGAGGACAGATGTCACGGTCATTAGCCCACTTATAGCATATACATATCTTAATCTACACTTTATAATGTCTACCAGTTAGCAATATGAGAAAACATGGGACCAATAATTATCATGCCCAATGTAATGAAAGGGCGACCTAATCTCTTCTGTAACAAAGAATGCTTCATGCAAAATGAGACAATGTAACAACCTGGGTGAAATGTTAATAACTTGCAGTCTGTGAAACGTCATAATGCATGCATAATGAATAAAAATGTATACAATTTAACTCATTCATGTGTTAAAATGTTGCAAACCAACACGCATATTCAACTGCCAATGTAAACAACGAGTGAAAATTATATTTTGGAGCCGAATGCACATCAATATAGAGGAGAAGCACTTCGAAAAAAAAGGTAACGTATGTGAAAGAGTTAATTACAAAAATAAAATCACCAACGCGTGGCATTCTGAAATGTGCAGTAGTAACCCACTTACCTAGCTAGAATCTTAGAAAATGGACACTCTTACAAACGATCCGCGAATGCACCTCTTCTTAGCTTTGATCCATATGTTTATACAATCCTGTCGTATATCCGGAAGATTTATCCCATTTCGGTTATTATTGCCGTTTCTATATTCCGCCTGGTAATGTATGTGTGTGTAATCTATAGTTTGTTTGGCACATTCAACTATACTGGGAGAAGGCGCAACTTGAAAACGGACAGAGGGTGCGGGAGAGCGCATCACGATGTTGTAGAGGGGGGACATAAACCTTCGATAATAGAAGCTTTCATAGTCAACATTTTTCGCAAAAATGACAGAAATTAAACCACTATATATAAAAACTAGATTGTTTTAATCAAAGAAAAGTGTTTACATGTTGTGATACAACTCTAAATGTTCAGAGAACTGCAATGAGAAACCCCCCTCAACTGTTCAAAGTGAGACATGCTTTAACTCAGTTTAATCTGATTGGTTTCATCGAACGTGAAGCTGGAGTGTGAGGCTGTCAATAGACCAAAAACTTCGGTAGGGGCAGCAAAGTCTTGTGTATTTTTTTCCTCAAATCTGTGTGATATAAGGTACGTCGAGACAGCGATACCTGCGATGTCGCCCTACTATGTGTGTGTGTGTGTGTGTGTGTGTGTGTGTGTGTGTGTGTGTGTGTGTGTGTGTGTGTGTGTGTGTGTGTGTGTGTGTGTGTGTGCACGTAGGTGCTCCAACAAATTGTTATTGTCACCTAGTCTAGAGTCTAACGTATGTGGGCAGGGCGAGCTTGTCAAACTGTGAAGTTTAAACTGTAGATGAGAAAAGGCTGAGCGAATGCAATACCTTTCATCAAACCGAGATTACATTTTGAGAACATGATAGGTTTTCCACTTGATCACTTTCATACAGTATGGCAAGATATCACATGAAAATGCCCAGAGCAGAGAGAGACTTTACCGACAACATTTTCACTGTTACATTCTGCATCAAGCATCCAGCAAATTAAATATGTTGTCAAGGATCCTGCCTTGCCCTGCCAGAACAAACACATCAGAGGGGCATTACCCTAAAGATCATCAGAACAATTGACCTCCATGAGACCACCATAAACTTACATTGCCTCTTGTACTAATAACATTAAAGTGTTGTGACTGTTGGCATTGGTGTTTTGGTCATTTATTAGGATGCCCATTAGCTATTGTGAAAGCAGCAGCTACTCTTCCTGGGGTCCACAGAAAACATGAAACATGTCATAACAGAGAACATTAATAGACAAGAAGAGCTCAAGGACAGAACTACATCAATTTAAAAATGACCACGTAGCCTACATAGCAATGCATACAGACAAACTATCTAGGTCAAATAGCCAGCTACTAAGGGAAAGGACAATGACATACTGATGCTAGACAAGGTGACAATAATAAGAGGCTGAAGGAATTCGGCATGGTCGCCAAGACCCTCACAAACCTCTACAGGTGCACCATTAAGAACATCCTGTCTGGCTATATCACCGCCTGGTGGGGCAATTGTACCATCTGCAACCGCATGGCTGTCCAGAGGATGGTGCGGTCAGCCCAATGGATCACTGGGGGCACACTGCCTGCCCTCCAGGACATCTACAACACCCAGTGTCACAGGAAGGCCAGGAAGATCATCACCTTCTAGAAGGCAGAGACAGAACAGGTGAATCAAAGCTGGGACCAAAAGAGTGAAAAACAGCTTATATATATATATATATATATATATATATATATATATATATATATATATCTCCAGGCCATCACTGTTAAATCGTCACCACTAGCCGGCCTTCGCCCAGTACCATGCCCTGAACTTTAAAGGCTGCTGCCCTATATACAGTACATAGTCATTGAACACTGGTCACTTTAATAATGTTTACATACTGTTTTACCCACTTCGTATGTATATACTGTATTCTAGTCAAGGCTCATGTATAACTTCTGCTGTACACACCTTTCCTATTCATAAACTGTCTATACACACTATTATGTACACACACGCATATACAGTACTAGTCAAACGTTTGGACACACCTACTCATTCCAGAATAGAATGATAGTGAAGACATCGAAACTGTGAAATAACACATATGGCATCATGTAGTAAGCAAAAAAGTGCTAAACAAATCTAAATATATTTAATATAATAATATATTCTTCAAAGTAGCCACCCTTTGCCTTGATGACAGCTTTGCACACTTGTGGCATTCTCTCAAACAGTTTCATGAGGTAGTCACCTGGAATGCATTTCAATTAACAGGTGTGCCTTGTTAAAAGTTAATTTGTGGAATTTATTTCCTTCTTAATGCGTTTGAGCCAATCAGTTGTGTTGTGGCAAGGTAGGGGTGGTATACAATAGATAGCCCTATTTGGTAAAAGACCAAGTCCATATTATGGCAAGAACAGCTCAAATAAGCAAAGAGAAACGACAGTTCATCATTACTTTAAGACATGAAGGTCAGTCAATAAGGAACATTTCAAGAATTTTTAAAGTTTCTTCAACTGCAGTTGCAAAAACCATCAAGTGCTATGATGAAACTGGCTCTAATGAGGGGCGCGACAAGAAAGGAAGACCCAGCGTTACCTCTACTGCAGAGGACAAGCTCATTAGAGTTAACTGCATCAGGCCTTCATGGTCAAATTGCAAAGAAACCACTACTAAAGGACACCAATAAGAAGAAGAGACTTGCTTAGGCCCAGAAACATGAGCAATGGACATTAGACCAGAAAAACCCTTGAATGAGTAGGTGTGTTCAAACTATTGACTGGTACTGCATATATATATATATATATATATATATATATATATATATATATATATATAAGGGTAAAGGGTGTATATATATATATATATAACATTGCTTGTTCTGATATTTCTTTATTTCTTTCTTAAAATTGTTTTGATTTGTGTGTATTGTGTGTATTGTTAGGTATACTGCACTGTTTTGTTGGATCTATAATCCGGGTGGCATTTCCACTCATTACCAAATATGGTGGTGAGAGGAAGCCCAGTGGCCAGCAGCGGGAGAAGATGGAGCGAGATGGATTTTGGCCGACATTCTGCTAATTTTCTGATTGATGAAACATTCGATCTCAATAGAGTTTTCTGTTTCCAAAACCAGACTATGTTATGAACATAGTGGATTAAGTTTTATAGACTTTACCCTTTGCCAGTTTAAAAAAATGGCATTGTTTAGGAGTGCAATGGCAAATGTAGTTATTGCACACGAGCACTTCACAGAGTAGGCGTTCCCTAACAGAAATATGCAAATATTTACTAGAACGCGCCAATAGGCTCTCGCTAGCTCCTGCTTAGTTCTGCCCACATCCTTGCTTGTTCTGCCCACTATGAATAATCTGCTCCCATTGGAAACGACAGGCTGTGGTCTATCTTGGGTTAGTTCTAAAAATCTTTGATAACATCTGTTAAATATGTGTCTGCGACCAATATAATTTAATTTAATTTGAAATCAGGCTACCTGATGGGACTTATGCAGAAAATAGGCAATCAAAATAAACATTCATGCTGGCTGCCCCTTAATAAGAAACACTTCTGTATCAGTGACTTTGTTTGCAAATGTACAAATGTTCACAAAGGACAGGGAGGATCAGAACACAGCAACCGCTCTACGATGTGACTTGTTGAGATAAAGCCCAGATAAATGTGTCAAAAATAGGCCCTTATCTGTTCTAACATGAGTGTTCAGGGGGATTGTGTGCAAACCGGAGTGTATTATTATGCTGGCAGGAGGCGACATTGTAACACACACACATGAATACACACACACACAAATTCAAACACACACACAAACCCACTATCAGCTTTCTGCACATTAGAGACTCTGACTGCTCTCTCTCTATGTCCCAGAAAGGCAGACACTTGAAATGTTGACTCGACGCTACGTGGCATGTGTGTGAGAGGCTAATTTGTAATTGGTTATAAGAATTTAAAGCCAGGGCCATATTTTCAGCTTAACACATTTCTTACATCAGCTGTCCACTGATATAATAGATAACAATGTCAATACCATAAGAAAGCCACCGGATTGGTGGCAAGGTAATTACAAATTAGCCTCTCACACACATGCCACGTAGCGTCGAGTCAACATTTCAAGTTGAAGTTCGTGCTGTATCAATTTCAGTGGCAGAGATAGAGAACCTTTATCTATCTGTCCTGTACATTGAAGTCAGCTTGGCTGTCCACTGTGTCTAATGATAGGAGGTGACAGGAGAGTGTCTGCCTTTATCTAGTAAGAGAGAAAAGATATATGACCAGGTAACTATGTTATAATACACTAAATGCCTATGGTATCTGACAACCACCGCCCAAAGTGATAAAACTGTCACCTCACAAGTAAAGCACTAAAAATAAAAAACATTTCAGAGTCAAAAAATGTCAAATCCACAGGAAAAAGCATGAAGAAAAATGCCTCTTACAAAAGCAAAATGATATCACACACAGGGCTCTACATTAGACATTTTCATTGGTAGCACTGGTGCTTGCAACTTCAAGTTAAAGAGTACCAAATGAAATTTAGAGTGTCAGAAAATACGATTTTTAAAATTGATAGAGATACGACCTATATGAATTCTAGCTTATTTTGTGCCCTAGAAACTAATATGTACTAAGCTAACACTGTATACGTTTATTATACAAGTTAAAATGTTGATATGAATACCTGTCATTGAAATAACAACGTTATTTGTGGAATATTAGGTTTCTGCATTGTGTAAAAGCACCAATTTCCTACTGGGCTTCTCTGCTGCACCGCCAATGCAGACGTCAGATTGACCATGTAGCGCCTTTCAGGGCATCGCTGAACAGCACAGAGCTGTTGTGAAGGAAGTTGTCAAGGAAGTGAGTTTGTATTTATACAGGACCTCCCGCCCTACCGTCAACCAATCATGTCACTGCAGAGCTATACAGAGCCATCCGCATTGTTACACAAGTTGAGGGGCGTGCAAAAGAGCTCAATTGGGCCTCTGCGTGCCTCAGCAATTGCGTCACACCATCCATATGGCGCCTCCGACCACATGTTCGGACAAGCATAATTAGCTGTTAGGGTTAGGTTTAGCTACAATGCTCCAGTTGGTTCACAACTGTTGTCCTTCATGCGAAAGAAACAGCCACGACCAATGACGAGCATCAATGGGTGTAACTTGATATAAAGAAACGCCTATATCAGAAAAGGCCCCTAATTGCGGTCTGCAAATACACCTTTCTCTTGGGATGCATTACGTTGAAATTGTACACTGTCTTTAAAAACGTTCTTGCGATGACGACATGCAAGAGATCGGTCATTCATTCATTGCTATGATCATTTATCCCCTGAAGAAGCTAGTCCCTTTTCTTTCTTTGTGTGCCCCCAAACGTTTGGATATACTGGTAAAGTTACCAGGTTGTCAGCCAATGAGGTAACAACTGAACAAAGTGTAAACAAATGGTTAACGACGCGCAAGTAGTTGTAGAACGGGTCACCACATGTATGATACAAATGTAGTCCTTTAATGTGTCAGTTCCAGATCTTTTGACCTGGTTGGGGTAGAAGCAATCCATTTTCGTTGTAGTAAAGGTGCAACCATGGCGCTATCGAATCTGAACTCGTCTGTTTCTTTAGAGCACTCGGAAAGAACCGTACAGCGCGAAGCCTTATCATTACAACAAATTCTGGAAGATTTTTTCATAGTCACACACTGCTCTCAAAATAAAACTTGTGGTCGCACAACAAAATATTTCGTCACATTTTAGAGCCCTGATCCCACACACTGCTGCCTCCATCAATTTCTTATCATGCAGATGATCTATTAGAGGTTTAGTTAGGCCTACAGTACAATGGCAGGCACATGGGCTCCTGGGTCTACAAAAACTCACACACGGACTCTCAGTCCAGCTAAAAATAGTAGCCAGTTCAGTAATGTAAAGTCAAGTAAACATACAACTCTGATCTTCCTGATTACATTAGTTCCTATTTACAGAGCTGTGATAGAAAGGAGAAACCAGCTTCTATGAAAAATCCTGCTGTCCAATAAATGAAATTACTGTACCGTAGTGTGTAGATTACTTGTTCGCTGCATAATAACGCAGTAATGATCTTTTACGACATTAATGTTTTGCTATGTAATGTTATGAAACAACCCTACAACATCATATTGATTGGCAAGGGTTCACAACATTTCAAATTGCTGCTCTCACATATCTTAGGTTAAATACTGATTGCATAATGACAAAATTACCACACCACACCTGTCACATCACAGCACAAGACAAGGTCACTCCATAGGACCAAAAATACATTCAGGCACGACAACAACCGCGACTTTGAAGAAACCTGTAGTGCTTCCCAAAGGGAAGGATAACATAATTGTCTCCATTCTCCCTCCAAGGACATTCCACATCCTGTCGGAACAGGTTGCCCTAGTTGTATTTGCAGGGGTTTGCTAATTAAACTAACCACAGGGGGCCCGAGGATATCGACTGAGTCCAATTGACTTGAGACAGAGGGAGTAACCTTGCTGGGCGAGGAGCTAATGAAGAGAGCTCATAGAAAAGAGGAGTTTCACAACCTACTGTGAGGATAACAGTCATTAAGAAACCTCAGAGAGGGATCCATCCAGATCTCTGCAGGTGACATTATTTAACTGTCTCTAATTTCAATCGAACCAAACCACCCGTTTTTTAAAAAAAAATTACGACATCTCTTTCCTTCTGAAGATCTGTAAATTACAGACACAGAACAACTGTGAGATCTCACTGACTCCTGCAAACAAATGACTCGCGTAAGGTAGACAGCTCTACACACATTCCACATGTAACAAAGGAAACATGCACAATGTCATCCCTGCAATCTTCAAAGGCATCTACCAGGTATGACATTGCTAATGATAAACTCACAATATCAGTCATGCAGCAAATATGAATTCAGTGTGCTGGATGTGTAGGAGAGAGTGGTGACAGTACTTACAGAGGGAAGAGGCGCAGCAGCTGAAGAGCTTAGGTGATTCCTCTGTCTGTGGTTTGTTCTCGTTCTCTCCCTCCCTCTATCTCTCCTTTCTTGTCTTCCCTTCTCACCACAGCAAGATGCTGCCTGGTCCAGTGCACGTTACCATGGCAACCTGAAAGGGGGGATTCTTATGTGACCTAGTCGCCGAGTTTGAGGATTGGCCAGACAGGGGATAGGGCCCCTCCTCTCAGCGGTAACGTCACACACCCACTGGCTCACAAAGGGGGGGCTCCCGGGCCGCCTGTAAAGAAACACACAATGGGAAGTCTTGAGGAGGGGTGGGGTAATTGGAGCTAATGCACCAAGGCAACAGGGAGGACTTGACTGACAGATCTGAGAAGTATCTGTCTGTCTGTCTACTACTACTGAGCTGGGCACAAAATGTACCCCCAGTGCTCCAAGCTGGCAGGGTACAGAAATAACACATGTTCAATAAGACATACCACTTGTCCCATATATGGGAGCTTGACCAGCATACCTTAAACAGGCTTACTGGGAGAGAGGCTATATATAGATCGCTTGAGAAACCAGACAGATGCACTGCTGTTGTTTCATTCAAAGCTATGTGTGATATTCTACGCTGCGTGCAAATGCAAACACTTGAACAATGCACATTAGATACCTGTCTGTGAATGATAAACAATACATCACATGCTCAAGCACATACACACCCTGACAATGCATATTATAATATTAATTTGACAGGTCTCACCTATTACAGAACTCATTGAATCTATACACTCTGTAGCACAGACCAAGACCTCTGTTCGCAGTAGGGTAAAACAGCATTGATTGTCCTTGCATTCGCTGATAAACCATATCTAACAATACGTGGTCGAGATTAATTTCCTGAATGAACAGATTACTGCACACTTACTTTTATCATAAAAATAAACTTGCCAGAGTCGCAGTTAAAGAGGGATACAAGCAAGAAACCCGAGAGACCGTCATAGGGCAGGCTGCTGGATCCGCATAAGTGCCATGATTACATAATGATAACAACCTGCTTTACATTTTCAGCCATTTTACAGTCAAGAAAATTGATCTTGAGGCTTGGACCAAGCGCAGCTAGCAACTGGAGCACAGTTAGCTAGTGGCTGGGAAGCTGGGAAAGAACGTTCATTCCACTGTTCATGGCAGCAACAAAATCATTTGGAAAGAGGGTTGAGAGTACTTTACACTCCATCTGGAAAGAGGGGCTCTCTGTCTATTTCACTGTCCCTCCAAATGATGACATATGTAAACTGTGACAGCGGTCCAGGATACACCCTGAATGAACCAGACCACAGACACTGATGCAAAGATAATGGTCTGTGATTGGTCCAGTCTGCCAAGCCAGGGAGGAGATGTGAAGTGTTTCTGGGACATCGGTAAGGTCATTGTGTTGTCTTTGCCAGGAACATACTTACTCTCAGAGCATCCATAGGCATTTCTTCATAATAAAATACACATTCAATACCGTTTTTAGTTCCTACAGTATACCTGGAATACTGTAATGGACCAATGACATTCCTTTCTGAAGCTTTGAATCGAAGCAAATAATAATAATCATTAGATTTAGTCAACAACATGTGGTTCTACTATTCTCCACAGACAAGGAGATATGTTAGGGATTCACTGCCAGATCCATCAGCTCTGGCTGCAATTAAGCTTGATAACCACAACAACAAATAAAACAGTTTTCTCAACGTCAGGATCACTCCACACAGACATACACAAAACAACAGTGTACTCTAGAATACGGTTTAGCTAAACTTCCCAGGGTTTTCAGTAAACAATTCATTAACTGTCTGGTTATCTCTGATCTGTGTTTACCAGAGTGAACATAGTCTCCTGATTGGCTGGATCTGGCTAGGGTCTTGTAGGGACAGTGACCGTCACAGCCAATCAGAGGTCGCTCAAACGTAGCACTTCATAGTTATGTATTATGCAGCCCTTTTTGACTTCTAATGCAGTACTGTAGCAAGGCAGGCAGACTGATAGGCCCCAGTAGTAAAACATACTGTGTCTGTGGACAAGGCTGTCCATTTCTCCAAGGCAGGCAGACTGTTAGGCCCCAGTAGTAAAACATACTGTGTCTGTGGACAAGGCTGTCCATTTCTCCAAGGCAGGCAGACTGTTAGGCCCCAGTAGTAAAACATACTGTGTCTGTGGACAAGGCTGTCCATTTCTCCAAGGCAGGCAGACTGTTAGGCCCCAGTAGTAAAACATACTGTGTCTGTGGACAAGGCTGTCCATTTCTCCAAGGCAGGCAGACTGTTAGGCCCCAGTAGTAAAACATACTGTGTCTGTGAACAAGGCTGTCCATTTCTCCAAGGCAGGCAGACTGATAGGCCCCAGTAGTAAAACATACTGTGTCTGTGGACAAGGCTGTCCATTTCTCCAAGGCAGGCAGACTGTTAGGCCCCAGTAGTAAAACATACTGTGTCTGTGGACAAGGCTGTCCATTTCTCCAAGGCAGGCAGACTGTTAGGCCCCAGTAGTAAAACATACTGTGTCTGTGGACAAGGCTGTCCATTTCTCCAAGGCAGGCAGACTGTTAGGCCCCAGTAGTAAAACATACTGTGTCTGTGGACAAGGCTGTCCATTTCTCCAAGGCAGGCAGACTGTTAGGCCCCAGTAGTAAAACATACTGTGTCTGTGGACAAGGCTGTCCATTTCTCCAAGGCAGGCAGACTGTTAGGCCCCAGTAGTAAAACATACTGTGTCTGTGGACAAGGCTGTCCATTTCTCCAAGGCAGGCAGACTGTTAGGCCCCAGTAGGAAAACATACTGTGTCTGTGGACAAGGCTGTCCATTTCTCCAAGGCAGGCAGACTGTTAGGCCCCAGTAGTAAAACATACTGTGTCTGTGGACAAGGCTGTCCATTTCTCCAAGGCAGGCAGACTGTTAGGCCCCAGTAGGAAAACATACTGTGTCTGTGGACAAGGCTGTCCATTTCTCCAAGGCAGGCAGACTGTTAGGCCCCAGTAGTAAAACATACTGTGTCTGTGGACAAGGCTGTCCATTTCTCCAAGGCAGGCAGACTGTTAGGCCCCAGTAGGAAAACATACTGTGTCTGTGGACAAGGCTGTCCATTTCTCCAAGGCAGGCAGACTGTTAGGCCCCAGTAGGAAAACATACTGTGTCTGTGGACAAGGCTGTCCATTTCTCCAAGGCAGGCAGACTGTTAGGCCCCAGTAGTAAAACATACTGTGTCTGTGGACAAGGCTGTCCATTTCTCCAAGGCAGACAGACAAACAATATGGAAGTGTAATTCAATTTAAGATTAAGGAAACATTACTACAGTATATTCTACAATGTGATGTTTCTTTAGAATAATTCGTCACACTAAATAAACGCTTGTTTTGCATTTAGATTGAAGGCCTTTGCGTTAGGTTCTAGTTTGTTGTCACAGAGAGAGGTAATGTTAGAACTGTACAGACCATCCAACATTAGACAATCGCCTCAGCTGTCGAAGCACTTAGCCCTTGGTCCATCCTGCTTTCACGCTTAACAGTTTCCCGTGTGTATCAAGAATATTCCACCACCCAAAGGACATCCAGCCAACTTGACACAACTGTGGGAAGCATTGGAGTCAACATGGGCCAGCATCCCTGTGGAACGCTTTCAACACCTTGTAGAGTCCATGCCCCTATGAACTGAGGCTGTTCTGATGGCAAAAGGGCGTCGGTGCAACTCAATATTAGGAAGATGGGTTCTGCAAAGCATTTATTAGGATGATGGGTTCTGCAAAGTTCTGCAAAGCTTTTGGTTGTATCTGTATAGATTATTTTTTTGTCAGAGAGCCTAGTATCCTTTTTATATATTGTATGTGGATAAACCTAGCCTTGACATAGCCAGCCTTGATGCCAGGCCTGCCTCCTCAGCCATATTGATTTACATTATTGGTAGTAGGTAGGGTTTTGATGTCCTCTCTAACGTGTGAGTGGGTGGTAGTGGGCTCACATTCTACTCAGGCTCTCAAGGAAAAATGTCAGTGTGTGTGGATCTCTGTTACAACTCCCTTCTGCCCTACACACACACACACACACACACACACACACACACACACACACACACACACACACACACACACACACACACACACACACACACACACACACACACACACACACACACACACACACACTTCGACTGCCACTCGGACTTCCCACGGGCCAGAAAAACAAACAGCTGTATCACAGAATCAGAGGAGAGGGATGATCCACATAAACTGTGTGTTGAATAAGCATTGCATCAAGTGGTGGTTTAGAGAGAAAAATAACAATATTCACTATATTACAATTGAACAGAGCTGCTTTTGTGAACAGATGTCCAGTCGCCAGTCTTACAAGACATTTTTAACTGTGTAAAAAGAGTTTAATTCATCTAATTTCCAACTGCTACAAATCTGACAGAAGCTTTACACTGGTCTGTATGTGTGTGTGTGTGTGTGTGTGTGTGTGTGTGTGTGTGTGTGTGTGTGTGTGTGTGTGTGTCTGTGTGTGTGTGTGTGTGTGTGTGTGTGTGTGTGTGTGTGTGTGTAGTCTATATCATCACCACGGATCTGAAGCGTGTAGATCAGTGGTTCTCAATCCTGGTCCTGGGGACCCAAAGGGGTACACATGTTTGTTTTTGCCCTAGCACTACACATCTGATTCAAATCATAAACTCATCTTCAGGCTTTGATTATTTGCTTCAGGTATGTTGTGTTAGGGCAAAAACTAAAATGTTGTGTCCCCAAGACCAGGATTGAGAACCACTGGTGTAGAGGAAAGGCCTCTCACTACACGAAGCTCTCCTGACATCTCTTTTAGCACTCCACTGGATCATCCAGTACAGGAATCAGGGTGGAGCACCCAGCATTCTGCATGAATTAAGTCAAAGTGAGCAACAAGTGTGAAACTGCTATTGAGAACTCTTGAGTTGTAAGAGACATGAAGAAGCAGTTAGTCCCAAGATGCCTCTCTGTCCTAATCGCTGCATGGGTTTCTGACACCTTTATGTAAGCTGGCATGATTTATGACGCATTGGATCCACTACTCATAGAAATAGAATGACTAGAACAGGAATCCCCATTCAAATGAATGACTGGAGGACAGAAAGTAAAGCAGGAATTGTACTAATAAAGAAGATCTGTATTACATTATTGCCCATTCAGCTAATTGTATTGCTCTATTTAAAGAACTGAAGAATGAGAGGTATGTTTGTTTACAGTAGATGATGGATAAGCAAAACATACAATAACTAGGAAAGAGTGGTCAATGAAATCTATATTTGGCAGCACAACAGTACAACTCATCAATGGCAGAAGTTTAGTACTGTATCTTGTTTAAAACAACTAGTGCTCTATAAACAACAGATCATGATTGAACCCCTTACGTATCCCCAAAGTTATGAGAGGAAACAAGCTATAGCGTGAACATCATTACAGCCAAAGGGATCTAATTGTCCAATGAAAAGCAGATTGGAATAGAACACACACACACACACACACACACAAATACACATGAACACACAACCGCCGTTGAGGCCCTCACACAGTATGATACCATGCAGCCTTGCCTCAGAGCAACACAACCAGGCTATCCTCACTACTGTGTATTTACAGAGGTCTGACTAATACATGTTTAAGCCAGCTCTGACAGATCAGGAATGCAACGGTGTGACAATATGCTGTGAGACCCTGTGTTACCCCAGAACCTGTGCTACAATGGGCCTCCAGAGTGTTGTATTCTGTGGGGGATTTGCAGGCCACATAGGAACTATAGGGAGACACTGCCTGGCTTAGCTTGTTAGTTAATGGCTGCACTCCCTGTCTGTCATGTCTGATGTACATGGCCATGCCCCTCTCTGGGCGACCAGGCTGGAGCGTCATAAAGGGCTGGTGTGATAATAACAGCAGTGATACTAATGGGCATGCTCATCATGGGCAAGTCATCAGGAGCTCTGTCACGGGCCACTGAGCATGGAGAGCACACTGCACAGGCCTGCTGCTGGGACTGTTCACTGCAGAGTGGAGAACAAGGGTCCTGCTGCAGTCACTATGTGTTACTTAGTGGGGCACAGGTGCACACGCACACGCACACACACACACACTAAAAAACAAATAAATAAAAAATCTGATGTAGATGTAATTGCCAAACAGTCTGAATCAGTGACAAGGAGTTTTGGGTCATCCTGGCCGTGACCTCTTAATGCTCATTAGACTGAGAAGGCACAATAGAGCAAGACATAGGGATTAGTACATGATGCAAGGTGACCCTTCCCTCCTTCAACCTGCTGTTTTTCTCCAGTCTCCAAACCAATGTGGGCTGACAAGTTTGGTGTGACTGAGTTCTCTGGCATGGCCCATAGACGTATCATCATTAATGTAACGGCATTCTTCCTCCTCTTCTGAGGAGGAGTAGAGAGAAGGATCGGAGGACCAATGCGCAGCATGGTAAGTGTCCATAACGTTTATTTTAAGACATAAACTGAACACTATGAAATACAAAACAATAAACGTGAAAAATGAACGAAACAGTACCGTGTGGCAACAAACACTCACACGGAAACAAACACCCACCACTCAAAAGTGAAACCCAGGCTACCTAAGTATGATTCTCAATCAGTGACAACTAACGACACCTGCCTCTGATTGAGAACCATACTAGGCTGAACTCAAAACCCCAACATAGAAAAACACACATAGACTGCCCACCCCAACTCACGCCCTGACCATACTAAATAAAGACAAAACAAAGGAAATAAAGGTCAGAACATGACAATTAATGGGAGCATTATGGACAGAAGGTATCACTAAAGCTAAACAAACACTCCTATGACATGAGGGCCTCATCTTACAAACATGAATGATAGAATTCCTGGTAGTCAACAATTAAACACATATTTTAGTAGATCATCTATTCAAACTAAAACAAATTCCACCAGTTCTTATGTCATTTAAGTCATCCATCAGATATGTATGTACACTGGGATTTCAGAATTAGGACATAATAGATGCAGTTTCTCTGAAATTGTAACTCGTGCCCAGAATTCCATCAATATATTAAGCAACGTGTATCCAGGCTGACCTGTAACGTGAACATTTCATTTCCTCCTGTGCTATCCAGACTAAACCTGAGACAACACGCTATAATCAACTCCAGTCTGCCTGAGGAGCCCAGAGAGAGCAACAGAGAGGGAGAGAGAGAGAGAGGGGGGGGGGGGGGGGAGAGACAGTGAGACAGACAGATAGACAGAAAGAGAGAGAGAGAAAGAGAGAGAGAAAGAGAGAGAGAGAGAGAGAGAGGAAGAGACAGTGAGACAGACAGATAGACAGAAAGAGAGAGAGCGAGAGAGGGGAAGAGAGTGGAGAGAGTGGAGAGAGAAAGAGTCAGTCCCAGTCATTCTAAGGGCTGTGCTAAGTAGACCTCAGACAAGTGGTGTGGCAGGGCAGGGCTGAGACAGCAATAAAGATCTGGGAACGGCTTTACTGGGCACAATCCTCACATGGCCTAAGTCCTTTAATGGGTCTCTGGTATTGGTACATCTGGCCTGATGGAATAATAGATATACCCTATTCAAGACAGAGGGGTCAAAGGTTGTGGTAAGTGGTTCTGACTTGGATGACCCCTAGTAACGTCTCCACGTTGGACGGTCCATACCTAAATATAAGTCCTGTACAAAATGACTGAGGGTGTCGAGGAGTTCATGGTAACTGAGGCATTCTACAATTATGCTCCTAGATGGAGGGGTCAAAGGTCCTGCCTGCTCAGTAGTCAGGTGAGTTCAGAGTAACTGAGAAAGATTGTATGGTTCTCATGATGTCGGATGAAGGTCATTGTGACCAAAAAACATCACTGTATTCTAAATAACTATTTCATAGTTCTATGTTTTTCTGTGGTGAGTGTCCTCTACCCACATTCAGTATCCTGGGTTGTATTATTAGGAACCAAATTAAAGAAAACCGACTTGAACTACCTGAACTTTTATTTTTTCAATAACAAAACGTTTTTTTTTACGGTGCACCCTAATGAATATGACCCTCTGGTTCCCAGCAGTCTTATGGTCGAGCACAGAGAGAGACTCAGAGCACATGCTGTTCCCAGCGTGCAGAAGCCATTACAGGGTATTGATCAGGATGCATTAGTCTAACTCAACCAGCAGCAGAAGCAGAGACAGGCGGCGGGACACTAATTGAATAAGGAGCAGCTGTTCGGTTCATTTTGGTGTTCCTCCTCCACTCATGTCATGTTGAGGACAGGGCAGTGGCAGAGCAAGGTTGGGACAGGACAGGAGAGTGGTCTTAGTAGGATTTATAGACGCTCTTGCTGTCTCACTCTACAAACAAGCAGTGGATGGAGTACGGGGGTCCATGTTCTTACTATCCAATATAACTACAGTTATACGGTGCAGTTAAGAGTCACTCGTTCAATATCAATAATTCAAAATAAATTGTCAGATACAGTTGAAGCAGACGTTTATTTTGACCGGCTATATATCCTGTCATGTGTGCTTGCTTGTGTGTTGGGGTGGTTTTGCTAGGGCATGTGTGTGTGTGCTATGCATGATATGTATACTATATGTATACTGTATGTATGTGCATATGTGTGTATTTGTTTGTGTGTTCTATGTATTAAACCAAAGTTTTATGTCTTTGTGCCTCTCTCAGCCGGTCAATCACAGGCTGACCGTCTGCTTCAACTCAAGGCACTACCCTGCCGACTGGCAAACAGGGCTTTAATCGGTCACCATGGCAACCAGATCATCCCGCCGCGGGCTGCGTGAGGATCCACAGCCCTGTTGGCTGAGACAATGTTGGTGACCTCACTCCACCTGTCTCTTTCAACTGCTTTTCCTAGTACAGCACACATTGTCCACAGAAATCTATTGGAGCATGTCTGACAAACTATCCGTCAGAATTACCTAAGGATAGATTCCATGTGGGTTTATTTGCAGATGGCGTGTGTACAGTGACAGAGACAGACAGGGGAATGATAATAGGGTTATGCCCTGTCTAATCCAACCTAATGACTGAAGCTGAGTCACTGTGTCATTGTCTTGTTCCATTCTCCTAAATGAATTACAGGTGAATCACATCAATAAACATGTCAATGCTAATATCAACTCAGGACATGATGAGGAGTAAACTGGAATGATAGCCCTAGAATGGAGATGAACAATTCCATATTCATATAGCATCTCTGGGATCAGTTTAGCCTTTAAGATCATACTGAATAAGATTATATGGATAGAGGAAGACCTGATTCTAGATCAGCTTTACTAGTCTGAGATGCTTGATCCATGATGTCAGGTTAGGCGGTATGTTGAGTTGATGGTTCACTTCACTTCCATATAGGCTGGATGCATCATCTGGAGATGTCATGAGGTTGATGACATAATGGAAACACTTTGACCTGTACAGATTTAGGATCTTAATTTGATCACTATTTTGTTGCTGAGAATTTTCCTACACCTTCAGGAATTCACTGAAAACCCACACTAACACACAGTTATATTAACAGTATTGCACTTTTCATGTAGCTTACTTTTTGCCAGCTAATAGCCTAACAACCGATCAAGCAACATTATGGACTAAATGTTAAAATCCTGTTACTGCAGGATTATTTTGCTGTGACAATATAGGTCAAATTAAGATCCCACACCTGTATGTGTGTATGTGTTCATGTTGTTTATGAATAAAACACTGATTCATTTGTGATGCATGGTTTTAGTGGAGTCTACTCTCAGGCGATATCAGTGATGCAGTGTAGCCAGCCAATCGTGCATGTGATGACACAGAGAGAGAGAGAGAGAGAGAGAGAGAGAGAGAGAGAGAGAGAGAGAGAGAGAGAGAGAGAGAGAGAGAGTAGTCCTCTGCTCTCACACAAACTACCCACTCTACCCAGTGGGGCTTTTTTCTCTGTGTCTGTCCTTGAACAGAATATTAATTGCATTCTTGATCACTGCCAACTTGTCCCCTCTCTCCTCCCTCTTCTCTCTCTCTCCCTTTTTCTCCACCACCTCTTCTACCTTGCTCTCCCTCTTTCTACCTCGCTCTCGCTCGCTCTCCCTCTCTCTACCTCATTCTCCATCTCTCTACCTTGCTCTCCCTCTCTCTACCTCAATCTCCCTCTCTCTACCTCGCTCTCCCCCTCTCTACCTCGCTCTCCCTCTCTCTAACTCACTGTCCCTCTCTCTACCTCTCTCTGCCTCGCTCTCCCTCTCTATACCTCTCTCTGCCTCGCTCTCCCTCTCTCTATCTCTCTGTACCTCACTCTTCCTCTCTCTACCTCACTCTTCCTCTCTCTACCTCACTCTCCCTCTCTCTACCTCGCTCTCCCTCTCTCTCTCGCCCTCTCTCTATTGCCTGGAGAGTGACTGGGAGAGAGAGAGAGAGAGAGAGAGAGAGAGAGAGAGAGAGAGAGAGAGAGAGAGAGAGAGAAAGAGAGAGAGAGAGAGAGAGAGAGAGGTCAGCCATTCCCTGCCAGGCTGTGTTAACATACTGTAGGTAACGTAGGCAGCAATGACAGCCCAGCTCTGGACAGAGCTTTTTATTAAAACTCTCTCACAGACCATTCAGAGCTTTATGGCTACAGGTTAGACAACGGCCTTAAAGGACACCACAGAAAGTAGCCTGGATGAATTCCAATTCAAGATATTGACCTGGAAGTTAGCACTTTGATGTATTGTAGGTCCTAAGGAGGCGCACCCCGATAGCCATACCTTTCTTTGTTTAAAAAACAATGTTGTATCATCAGAGTTGTATGATGAGATGTTGACCAATGCTAGGCCTTGACTGTCATCTCAGCAGACATCTTGTTATCAGGGATATCCACAGATTATGTATTAGACAAGCCTGTTTACTTTATCAGCTCAAAACAGACAGAGGTCATGGTTTCAGAGTGCAGTGTTTGAATCGGACACATGGCAGCCATGACTCTCACAATCAAAAAACCTGGATCCGAGTTCATCCCAAGATCAATAACCAATCACACCTCAAATACCCCTCAAACACACCTCACTCACACACACACACACACACACACACACACACACACACACACACACACACACACACACACACACACACACACACACACACACACACACACACACACACACACACACACACACACACACACACACACAAAACCAATACCAGGTCATATACATGTTTCGCCCCCCTTTCTCACCAGACAGACAACCAGGCCTGGACTAGTATGTCTCCCTCGTCCCCAGGGCTAGGGCCTTCTCTTGGGCCTCTCTGGTGCTCTGTGGTGACTGGTGCTCCATGGTCTATGACTGGTGCTCTGTGGTGACTGGTACTCCATGGTGACTGGTGCTCTGTGGTGACTGGTGCTCTGTGGTGACTGGTACTCCATGGTGACTGGTGCTCTGTGGTGACTGGTGCTCCATGGTGACTGGTCCTCCATGGTCTATGACTGGTGCTCTGTGGTGACTGGTGCTCCATGGTCTATGACTGATGCTCTGTGGTGACTGGTGCTCCATGGTCTATGACTGGTGCTCTGTGGTGACTGGTGCTCCATGGTCTATGACTGGTGCTCTGTGGTGACTGGTACTCCATGGTGACTGGTGCTCTGTGGTGACTGGTGCTCTGTGGTGACTGGTACTCCATGGTGACTGGTGCTCTGTGGTGACTGGTGCTCCATGGTGACTGGTCCTCCATGGTCTATGACTGGTGCTCTGTGGTGACTGGTGCTCCATGGTCTATGACTGATGCTCTGTGGTGACTGGTGCTCCATGGTCTATGACTGGTGCTCTGTGGTGACTGGTGCTCCATGGTCTATGACTGGTGCTCTGTGGTGACTGGTACTCCATGGTGACTGGTGCTCTGTGGTGACTGGTGCTCCATGGTGACTGGTCCTCCATAGTCTATGACTGGTGCTCTTTGGTGACTGGTGCTCCATGGTCTATGACTGGTGCTCTGTGGTGACTGGTGCTCCATGGTCTATGACTGGTGCTCTGTGGTGACTGGTGCTCTGTGGTGACTGGTGCTCCATGGTCTATGACTGGTGCTCTGTGGTGACTGGTGCTCCGTGGTGACTGGTGTTCCATGGTCTATGACTGGTGCTCTGTGGTGACTGGTGCTCTGTGGTGACTGGTGCTCTGTGGTGACTGGTACTCCGTGGTGACTGGTGCTCCATGGTCTATGACTGGTGCTCTGTGGTGACTGGTGTTCTGTGGTGACTGGTGCTCCATGGTGACTGGTGCTTCGTGGTGACTGGTGCTCCATGGTCTATGACTGGTGCTCTGTGGTGACTGGTGCTCTATGATCTATGACTGGGGACCTAGTGTTAGTCTGGTTGACACCTAAGTGGATGTCTTCCTGACTTCAGAGTCTGGAAAGACTCCTTGATGTTGTCGGCACGATGCGTTGGTAATGAAGGGAATGTGCTTTTTTACTGATTGGTTCTCCCCCGTGTCTTTCTCACTCAAACACCCACATGCACAGCCACACACAGCCCCTGAGCACCGCCCCCTTCCAATACAACTGTTGGATTTTCAAATCCAAACAGCGAGAGGACTCAACCCCCCCGGGGAAAAAAACTTGCTCACACCAATTTCTGTGTGAATTTTGCACCAACAAATGGTCCAGACCAGTGTGTCACAGCTCTCCCTCGCTGTGTACCATGTGAGCCGCATTAGCCAAGCTACTATAGTGTACCATAACAGATCAATCTTTAATGGACCTGACTGACTTCTTCAATGATTGGTGGGGATGTGGTAAAGTAATTGATGCAGCAGCAGTCTCTATCATTTGACAGCTTAGCATGACTTCCAGATCTGTTTGTGCTGTCTTGCTAATTTGGTGTGACAATGACCATAGGAGTTTTGTGCAGTGTGCACAACATACCTGGAACCAGGCAAAGCATGAATACCTATGAATGATGAACTGGAGTGAGGACAGTGTTGAGTATCGTGAGAATGAAGAAAACATCTAGGCTCAGGTATGAATTCCCACAGTCATCCCTATCCAACCCCACTACCATCATCTTGTCACTCACAATCTCAGCCATCCTTCCCGTGCTGATGGAGTACTGCAAACACACACAACCAACGATCGGCTGCAGCTGTTCAAATATTGTGACAAGTGATCTGGGCTCAGCACAAAGGGGGCTTTTAAACGGGACTGGGAGACGAAGGATGAGAGAACAGGCTGCTCATCTGACAAGCCTGGCTTGTGATCCCCACCTCTGGACCACTGTTCACCAATGGACTACATTGTTTTGGAGAGGCATGCAGGCATGCTCACACACACACACACACACACACACACACACACACACACACACACACACAAACATAAACACACACGCACGAACGCACACACACACATATGTACACTTCGACTGCCACTCAGACTTCCCACGGGCCAGAAAAACAAACAGCTGTATCACAGAATCAGACGAGAGGGATGATCCACATAAACTGTGTGTTGAATAAGCATTGCATCAAGTGGTGGTTTAGAGAGAAAAATAACAATATTCACTATATTACAATTGAACAGAGCTGCTTTTGTGAACAGATGTCCAGTCGCCAGTCTTACAATACATTTTTAACTGTGTAAAAAGAGTTTAATTCATCTCATTTCTAACTGCGACAAATCTGACAGAAGCTCTACACTGGTCTCTCTCTCTCTGTGTGTGTGTGTGAGTGAGTATGTGTGTGTGTGCGTGCATGCGTGCATGCGTGCGTGCGTGCGTGCGTGCGTGTGTGTGTGTGTGTGTGTAGTCTATATCATCACCACGGATCTGAAGCGTGTAGACCAGTGGTTCTCAATCCTGGTCCTGGGGACCCAAAGGGGTACACATGTTTGTTTTTGCCCTAGCACTACACATCTGATTCAAATCATAAACTCATCTTCAGGTTTTGATTATTTGCATCAGGTGTGTAGTGAAACAAAAAATATTTAGCATTGGTCCTGAGATCCTCAAAAGGTTCTACAGCTGCAACATCTGGTACGGCAATTGCTCGGCCTCCGACCGCAAGGCACTTCAGAGGGTAGTGCGCATGGCCCAGCACATCACTGGGGCTAAGCTGCCTGCCATCCAGGACCTCTACACCAGACGGTGTCAGAGAAAGGCCCTAAACATTTTCAAAGACCCCAGCCACCCCAGTCATAGACTCTACTACTGCATGGCAAGTGGTACCGGAGTAACAAGTCAAGGACAAAAAGGATTCTCAACAGTTTTTACCCGCAAGCCATAAGACTCCTGGACAGGTAATCAAATGACTACCCAGACTATTTGCACTGTGTGCCCCCCACCCAACCCCTCTTTTATGCTGCTGCTACTCTCTGTTTATCATATATGCATAGTCACTTTAACCATATCTACATGTACATACTACCTCAATCAGCCTGACTAACCGGTGTCTGTATGTAGCCTCGCTACTTTTATAGCCTCGCTACTGTATATAGCCTGTCTTTTTACTGTTGTTTTATTTCTTTACTTACCTATTGTTCACCTAATACCTTTTTTGCACTATTGTTTAGAGCCTATAAGTAAGCATTTCACTGTTGTATTCGGCGCACGTGACAAATAAACTTTGATTTGATTAGATTTTTCACACTCCACTGGATCATCCAGTACAGGAATCAGGGTGGAGCACCCAGCATTCTGCATGAATTAAGTCATAGTGAGCAACAAGTATGAAACTGCTATTGAGAACTCTTGAGTTGTAAGAGACATGAAGAAGCAGTTAGTCCCAAGATGCCTCTCTGTCCTAATCGCTGCATAGGTTTCTGACACCTTTATGTAAGATGGCATAATTTATGACGCATTGGATCCACTACTCATAGAAATAGAATGACTAGAACAGGAATCCCCATTCAAATGAATGACTGGAGGACAGAAAGTAAAGCAGGAATTGTACCAATAAAGAACATCTGTATTACATTATTGCCCATTCAACTAATTGTATTGCTCTATTTAAAGAACTGAAGAATGAGAGGTATGTTTGTTTACAGTAGATGATGGATAAGCAAAACACAAAAACTAGGAAAGAGTGGTCAATGAAATCTATATTTGGCAGCACAACAGTACAACTCATCAATGGCAGAAGTTTAGTACTGTATCTTGTTTGAAACAACTAGTGCTCTATAAACAACAGATCATGATTGAACCCCTTACGTATCCCCAAAGTTATGAGAGGAAACAAGCTATAGCATGAACATCATTACAGCCAAAGGGATCTAATTGTCCAATGAAAAGCAGATTGGAACAGAACACACACACACACACACACACGCACACTCACGCACGCACGCACACACGCACACACGCACGCGCACGAACGCACACACACACACACACACACACACACACACACACACACACACACACACACACAGCAGTACTGAGAACAGAAATGATGTAATTGTCCAGATATTCACATAATCCCAAGTGAGGGTATGATTTCACGCTGAGGAGGCCTTGTGTGTCATCTTTTTTTCTCAGCTCATTGACATTCCACATCCTCTACTTCTGCTTTAAGAGGGTATGAAATAATACCATCATGCTTTGATGTGAGGGGCCTCTCACACTTGTAATTGTTCCAATGGACTTGGATACAAATATGACCATAGCTCGGTAAAGTTCTCACTAACAAACCTGTTTCTACTAACGGTTCTGAAAGTAGGATGTTGCACTGCCAGAGGGAGAGGTCAATAGTCTTCATGGTGAATTAGCTAGATGTTGTAGCCACCAGCTCCTCACTGTCCCCAGTCAACTACGTTCGTGCCAACTATGTTAGTGTCTGTCAACTACAATATGTTACAGAGCACATCAGTTCCACCATAATATATTCTGTCCATACAGTGGATCCAGAGTCTGACAGATGATTGGTTTGCTGGACAGATGATTGTCAACTAATCAGGAGAATGCTTCCCTCGTAGAGTCTGGATTGGCCACAATCTTGTAAAGCATCCAATAAGACCCAGCAGAAACTAAACACTGGAAGTTGACACAACAGACTGTATTAGATGCCTGCTGATGGAAAGTCTCCATTAGTTACAGCCCAGTTAAAGACAAGTGTGTCTTACTTTATTTAGAGGTTTCTCTGGTTTTACTTAGTCAATGCAGTGAGACATTCGAGCCTACCAGCGATTACCAATGATCGCTATTCACATCTTTTGTTTAGATGATTTGTTTCCATGTTGGGTCATGAGAGGTTGCATATTGAGTCTGTAAATAGCTGGAAGTGTTAAGGCTGGTGTTGAGTGTGTAACGTTCGTCGTCCTCTTCTGAGGAGGAGTATGAAGGATCGGAGGACCAATGCGCAGCGTGGTACGTGTTCATGATGAATTTATTAAACACAGAACACTAAAACAAAAATAACAAAGAGAATGACACGAAACTAAACAGTCCTGTCTGGTGACAAACACAAAGACAGAAAACAATCACCCACGAAACACAGGTGGGAAAAGGCTACCAAAGTATGATTCTCAATCAGAGACAACTAACGACACCTGCCTCTGATTGAGAACCATATCAGGCCAACCGCAAAACACAACATAGAAAAACGAACATAGACAACCCACCCCAACTCACGCCCTGACCAACCTAAAACAAAGACATAACAAAATAACTCAGGTCAGAACGTGACAATGTGTGTATGTGTGTACGAGCGTGCCTTGACTTTCTTGAACTAACACTTGCTCTTGTCTTTTCTCACGAGCATAGTCTTTGCTGCCTTTGTTTTCTGTGATATGCAGTTCTCTCTTAACTACCTTAAGATAAATACACTAACTGTAAGTCACTGTGGATAAGAGCGTCTGCTAAATGACTCAAATGTAAAACTGTAAATGTGTATGTGAGGCTTGCCGTGTGAGGCCTGTGTGAGGCAGGCCGTGTGAGGCAGGCTCTGTTCTTGCCTAAGGAGTATGACCTCAGAATTGAGGTTTACGATCTCTCTCTCCCTCTGTGTCGATGAATCATGTTTGGCTCGTGCTCTGATCATGACATCACTCCTGAACTTTGACCGCATTGCTTTTGTTCAGCCATGTTGAGATTCAGAGAGAGGGAAGAGGCTGTTTGGGAAGAGCTCCTAGATGATCTGTTCTTCTTCTGTCAATGTGGATCCATCAATCCATCCAATCATAACAGTGCAGGGAATGTGACGGTCTGTCACTCTATTGGGCTCCAAGAGATGAGCCCATTTTTCACCTTCAACACAAACTAGCCTATTCTTGATAACTAGATGCTTCAAAGGAGTGTGTCTCTTTTCAGGAGGGAGGCCTGAGCTGAAACCAGGGTCTCCTGCTGAGGGAGGGAACAGTCCTCTGCCAAAGCCACACCCAAACACCACCCTAACGCGCTCCAGGGGGAGCTCAGCAAAGGACATTTGCACCATGTCACCCTTGAAAATAACTGTATTTCTCATCTTACAGGGTCTGCATGGGCAAATTAAGGCTAAATAAATGTATAATAATCTTTCATTCACTATATGCTTCAATATTTCCCGCCCTGCCTAGTGTGAACTAATTCACCACTTTATTCCTCATGTGTTTTACCTGCAGGAGTGCTCAGCTGGAATCCCCCTGTCCCAGTCTCCTCTATCCTGGGAGTCCTCTCTCTCTGGCTTGCATCACAAATGGCACCCTATGCACTTTATAGTCCACTACTTTTAAACAGGGCCCTGGTCAAAAGGTCCCTGGTAACTCTCCTTCCCCCTACTGGAGGAGGCTGTGTAACTAACACCTCGTCTGTCAGACAGAGTGATGAAGACAGCTGGACCCGCTACACACCAGTCACTGTGTGTGTGTGTGTGTGTGTGTGCGGTGTGTGTGATCCAACCTCCACACCACTGCGTGCATACATATCTGAACCAACTCAAACCCCTTGGCCTTGTTAGCTACATGCATGTGTGTAACTGCACCCCAACCCAATCCACTGGCATCTGTTTTTGCCACGACCTCCTCCCCCTAACCTCTTGTCTTGAAGCGCGCACACACACACACAATCTGTCCTTAAACTTCACTAAAGCCATATTCCATGGTGATGCAAGATCAATTCCATATGAAAAAGGTTAGAATGATAAGACAACTGATTGACTACTCCACAGGGAAATACAGTGGACTTTTCCATGACAAATAATGTTAAATGCCATACTGGTCATGCTCATAACAACAACTAGATATGGCACTTCATCCTCCAGCCAGAAGCTTGATAGTGTTACATTCTGACCAGAGTTCTTTTGTGTTTTCCTTGTTTTAGTGTTGGTCAGGATGTGAGCTGGGTGGGCATTCTATGTTGTGGGTCTAGTTTGTCCATTTTTATGTATGGCCTGATATGGTTCTCAATTAGTGGCAGGTGTTAGTCATTGTCTCGGATTGGGAACCATATTTAGGTAGTTTGTTTTGTGTTGGGGTTTGTGGGTGGTTGTTTCCTGTCTTTGTCCCAACAACATTTGTTGTTTTGTATTTGTGTAGTGTTAATGTTATTGTCTATATTAAACATGTCGAACACTAACCCCGCTGCATTTTGGTCCTCCTCTCCTTCGAAGGAAGAAAACCGTTACGGGTAGAGACTTTAGTCAACAAAAAAGGGTTGTGGACATTTATATGAATATGATGCAGACTCATTCTCACATGCAGTGACTCATCATTTATGGGGTGTGTGACCAAAGCATCATCCCATAAATGATGACTGCATTGTTTAACAGAAACCAGATAGGCCATATAACATTCAACAGTCAATACAGTAATCAAATAATCATATGGTCTCCATTCGGTCTCAGAATAACAAGCCTTTTGCCCATGAAAAACGATCAGAACATTTCACTCGTAAAGGGCAACCACTCAAGTCTGAGTTGTCAGAAAAAATGTCACCACCTTGACAGTTTCCTCAGCTACTAACACGCTGAACAGAACAGCAAACACATTTTTCAACAGCTCAACATGAAGTGTCAGAAGTATTATGTCATGATAAAAACATGCAGTTTAATGATGATGGCCATGTACAGTACATTCCTCTTCTAACATCTCAACAAGATTCACAGGGAATACCACACATGTTCATAACATTCACTCCTCCTGTCTCCTCATGACATTCACTCCTCCTGTCTCCTCATGACATTCACTCCTCCTGTCTCATGACATTCCCTCCTGTCTCCTCATGACATTCACTCCTCCTGTCTCATAATTCATTCCTCCTGTCTCCTCATAACATTCATTCCTCCTGTCTCATAACATTCATTCCTCCTGTCTCCTCATAATTCATTCCTTCTGTCTCCTCATAAAATTCATTCCTCCTGTCTCATAATTCATTCCTCCTGTCTCCTCATAACATTCACTCCTCCTGTCCCCTCATCACACTCCCTTCTCCTGTCTCCTCATGACATTCACTCCTGTCTCCTCATCATATTCACTCTTCCTGTCTCCTCATGACATTCCCTCCTCCTGTCTCATAACATTCACTCCTCCTGTCTCATGACATTCCCTCCTCCTGTCTCCTCATGACATTCCCTCCTCCTGTCTCCTCATGACATTCCCTCCTCCTGTCTCCTCATAACATTCCCTCCTCCTGTCTCCTCATGACATTCACTCTTCCTGTCTCCTCATAACATTCATTCCTCCTGTCTCCTCATAACATTCATTCCTCCTGTCTCCTCATGACATTCATTCCTCCTGTCTCTTCATGACGTTCCCTCCTCCTGTCTCCTCATGACGTTCATTCCTCCTGTCTCCTCATGACATTCCCTGCTCCTGTCTCCTCATAACATTCACTCCTCCTGTCTCTTTCACGCCCTGATCTGTTTCACCTGTCCTCGTTATTGTCTTCACCCCCTCCAGGTGTCGCTTGTTTTCCCCGGTGTATTTATCCCTGTGTTTCCTGTCTCTCTGTGCCAGTTCGTCTTGTATGTTTCTATGTCAACCAGCATTTTTCCTGTTCTCCTGCGTTTTGCATTCTCCTTTTTCTAGTCCTCTGGTTTTGACCCTTGCCTGTTTCTGGTCTTTGTACCCGCCTACCTGACCATTCTGCCTGCCTTGACCACAAGCCTGTCTGCCACTCTGTACCTCCTGGACTCTGATCTGGTTTTGACCTTTTGCCTGTCCACTACCATTCTCTTGCCTACTCCTTTGGATTAACAAACATTTTAAGACTCCAAACATCTGCCTCCTGTGTCTGCGTTTGGGTCTTGGCTTGTGCCTTGATAGTCTCCTCATAACTTTCACTCCATCCACCATAGTTCCTGCACCGGGCTGGAATGGACAATGTGAAAAGGACATATCTGAGCCAGCACAGTTTGGTCCAGGTCGGCATGCTAGTGTTGAAAGGGGAATTATTACATTTTCTGGTTAAAATCTGCTTTTGCCCTCTGATCAAGGGCTCATGGCTGCAATAAAGAGTCTGTAAGGTAAACAAAATACTATACTAAACAAACCATGTCGACTCAATAAAGACCATAGGAATTTCATACAGTATGTATGACCGGAGAGGATCGTATCTTCACTATTTTAGCACTCATCCATCGTTCAGGTTTTACTGGCGATAGCAGAGTCATATTTCAGACACATCAAAGCAACTGGGCTATTTAATTTGACATCATCCTCCATGCCAGTGTACACAGAGTGAGCTGGCGGTGTTTTGTCTACTGTGACTGGAGAAGAAGCCAGCTGCCAGTCCTCTGCTGGTACTTTGGTTGTTGTTGGCTGAGAAAGCTCACTTTGTGTTGAGCAGCATTTCAATAAGATGTTGGCACCAACCTGACTGTGGTTATTGAAAACGGTCTCATTTCATAGCATGTCCAAGCAGAGTGGGGGAGAGCCGAAAAAGACTCATGCTCAGGTGAAAGTGCTACTCGTCTAACATTATAGTTTGTTCATGTGTGTAAGGGTCAGTGTGTGATCAACCGTGCAACATCAACAGTATAACCTCAGAGATTACAATGTTGGCTCTCAGCCTGTAGCAGGGATTCATTCAGTGAAGATCAGGTAGCCAGACAGTGACCTGAAAGAAAGGTCCTGATCTGCTCTCCTAGAGGAAACCAACCTGCACACATACCACAGCACATCAACTACTCAATGACATCACATACTGCTGTTCGCACACCTGACAAAATTTGAGAGCTTGGGACTGTCACGACTCCGACCGAAGGTGGCTCCCCTTCCCGTTCGGGTGGCGCTCGGCAGTCGTCGTCGCCGGCCTACTAGCTGCCACTGATTCTTTTCTCCCCCTCCTTATGTGTTTATTGAGTACACCTGTTTTGAGTTGTTTATAATTAGTGAGGCTTTATTAGTCAGCTGGCCCGCCTGGTTCTTTGTGTGGGATTGATTGTTGTAACCCTGGTGTTTGCGTTAGATGTCCATGTTCGTGTATTTAGTGCTAGACTGTTTTCGTTTCCCTGTGTCTGGGGCATTTGGTTTGAGCACCCGTAAGTGGGGGGACCGTAGTTCACTGTGTGTGCATTAAAAAAAGCACTTTATTGAACTCTGCTTTCCTGCGCCTGGTTTCACCCTCACGACACCCAGGACCTTACAGGGACTATACATTTTTTATCAAAATTGAGTTGTTGACATGGCCTTGTTCTGTTCAATGTTTACCTATATAGTACTCTAAATACCCCCAATTTATGTTAAGTTCAAAAGAATACAAGATGAAAAATTCCTGACACCATTCAAACCAATAAGGGTTTGGAACTTCAAAGCCAATCATCTCAGAATCATCTTTTTGCAGATAGAACCTCTCGAGATGCTGATTTGCACATCGATGTCAATGAATCTGCAGGTCTTGATGTCTCTTCTTGCTTGATGAACATTTCAAAAGTAGGCCTCTTTCCTAACCCCATGACATTTCCAGCTAGAGAAAGACCATCATCATGTCAAATGAATTACTGTTCATCTCTCTCGCCGCTCTCCATCTCAAGGGCAATATAACTGGATAAAAATGAAAGAAAGAAAGAAAGAACATTAGAGGCTAGACTCACAGCAATACATAGAAAACCCCAAACTGTGTAGGGCAGGCTCTCTGGGTTTCAGTGGCTTCCTGTTCCTCAGACAAAGGATGGTAGTTCTGGAATGATTAATAGTCTTTGGTTGGAGCCTGTCCACACACAACCAGCACAGAGTAATGGAAGGTTACAGCTATGCAGTGTGGCCTTGCCTGACAAAACATTATACTCATCGAAATGAATGTAGGCTATAACTAAAGCATAGTCCATGCTGGCACAGGCAGTTAAGCCACATACTCAAAAGTCAACAAGCCTGTCAACAAGCAAAGGCAGATTATTACAGGTAGGGCTGTAGTTTTACAATGTTGAACACTTGTTAAACATTGCTCCTCCTCTAAACAACAGGCCTGGATGGGATATCCTGTCAATAATACAGCAATATACATACATCAGTAATGCTTTAATATTCCGTTTCCTAACAGTGTGATTGGATCATCATACAAATCAAGTGTGTGAACATCAGCAGATTTAATATTCAAAGCAATATTAAGTCTGCAATAGCCATAGCTAGTTTATATTTATGAATGTGAGATTTAAATCATCAATTGTGGCCTGGGAAGAAACATTTGGCCCGGGTTGTGTTTTCACAGCTGATGTCTAGGATCAATGTCTGAAGTAAGGGGCAGCTGCCTGCTGGACAAATGGCCCTGGGCTCTTATCAATGACAGCTATTCACTCACGCCGACCTCATCACGAGGGGAGAACTGCTGAGAACTGCCTCCCCCTCAGCACGGTCACAGAGCTGCACAATATCACACTGTGCCCCACTGATACACTACTGGTCAGCAGAGAGAGAGAGAGGATGGGGAGGGGAAGAATGAGAGAATGGGCTGGGGGGGGGGGGGTGGAGAGAGGGGGTGAGGGGGAGGGAGAGGCTTCAATGTTAATTGAATTGAATTGAGAGATATTGAGAGAGGGAGAGAAAGAGAGAAACCAAACTTTGATAAATACCAGTGTGCCATTACAGCAGCAAGATTTGTGACCTGTTGCCCCAAGAAAAGGGCAACCAGTGAAGAACAAATAGCATTCATTGTAAATACAAACCATATTTATGTTTATTTTCCCTTTTGTACATAACTAATTTGCACATTGTTACAACACTGTATATAGACATAATATGACATTTGAAATGTCTTTATTCTTTTGGAACTTCTGTGAGTGTAATGTTTACTGTTAATTTGTATTGTTTATTTCACTTGAGTTAATTATCAACTTAACTTGCTTTGCCATTGTTAACATACAGTTGAAGTTGGAAGTTTGCATACACCTTAGCGAAATACATTTAAACTCAGTTTTTCACAATTCCTGACATTTAATCCTAGTAAAAATTCCCTGTCTTAGGTCAGTTAGGATCTCCACTTTATTTTAAGAATGTTAAATGTCAGAATTTTGTTGTCCCCATGTGCAGTTGCAAACCGTAGACTGGCTTTTTTTATGGCGGTTTTGGAGCAGTGGCTTCTTCCTTGCTGAGTGGCCTTTGAGGTTATGTCGATATAGGACTCGTTTTACTGTGGATATAGATACTTTTGTACCTGTTTCCTCCAGCATCTTCACAATGTCCTTTGCTGTTGTTCTGGATTTGCACTTTTAGCACCAAAGTACGTTAATCTCTAGGAGACAGCACACGTCTCCTTCCTGAGCGGTATGACGGCTGCGTGGTCCCATGGTGTTTATACTTGTGTACTATTGTTTATACAGATGAACGTGGTACTTCCAGGCATTTGGAAATTGCTCCCAAAGATGAACAAAACTTGTGGAGGTCTACAGTTTGTTTTCTGAGGTCTTTACTGATTTCTTTTGATTTTCCCATGATGTCAATCAAAGTGGCACTGAGTTGGAAGGTAGGCCTTGAAATACATCCACAGGTACACCTCTAATTTACTCAAATTATGTCAATTAGCCTATCAGAAGCTTCTAAAGCAATGACATCATTTTCTGGAATTTCCAAGCTGTTTAAAAGGCACAGTCAACTTAGTGTATGTACATTTCTGACCCAATGGAATTGTGATACAGTGAATTATAAGTGAAATAATCTGTCTGTAAACAATTGTTGTAAAAATGACTTGTGTCATGCACAAAGTAGATGTCCTAACCGACTTGCCAAAACTATAGTTTGTTAACAAGTAATTTGTGGAGTGGTTGAAAAACAAGTTTTAATGACTCCAACCTAAGTGTATGTAAACTTCCGACTTCAACTGTATGTTTCCCATACCAATAAAGCCCTTAAATTGAAATTGAATTGAAATTGAATTGAAAGAAAGAGAGCTGGGTGGTAATGATACAGCCCCACACGACTCTACAGTACACTACACACTGCAGAACATAACCACACACCCACACACTGTAGAACACAACCACACACACTTCAGGGATGGCTGGAAATGACATCTTACCCACGAGAGAGAGAGAGAGAGAGAGAGAGAGAGAGAGGCTATGCGGTAGACCAGAAGGACTAATGACAACAAGCAACATCTTGTGCAGTTTTTCCTCAGGGTTGTTTGAGAGAGATGACACTGCATTCACTTAAAGGCCTATGACACAGGTATAAACATGGCACGAGGGCTGACATTGGGTTATGTATTACGCATCTGGTACAGAACATTGTCTATAGGAATATAGCAGCAGTGTAGTGTTCTCTGTACAACATTAGCCTTGGAGAAGAACACCAGAGAAATGTATGTTATGTTATGCAAACAGAGTCAGTGGTGAAGGTCCATGCTTTGCTTCCGTCCACCTCTCTCTCTCTCTCTCTCTCTCTGTCTCTCTCTCTCTCTGTCTCTCCTATCTCCTCTCTCTCTCTCTCTCTCTCTCTCTCTCTCTCTCTCTCTCTCCCCCATCTCCTCACTCCTATCTCTCTCTCTCTCTCCTATCTCCTCTCTCCTCTCTCTCCCTCTCCCTCTCTCTCTCTCTCTCTCTCTCATGGGTAAGATGTAATTTCCAGCCATCCCTGAAGTGTGTGTGGTTGGGTTCTATAGTGTGTGTGTGTGTGGTTATGTTCTGCAGTGTGTAGTGTACTGTAGATTCTTGCGGGGCTGTATCATTACCACCCAGCTCCAAACACAGCCTTTAGTAACGGCTCCACCCACGGCACTCCTGAACGCTCCCAGAATGCACATCACGTCGGCCATAAAAATGAGAAATATGACCCAATAACAGAGTAGAGATAACCTGCGTAGCTGGCCAGGGTTAGGATGAGGAAGGGAGGGAGGGAGTGAAAGAGGGGAAGGATATGTAACTCATGTGTAGCTCTGACAATAGCAGACAATATCACTGCAGGATGAGGAGAGCTATGAGGGCAGAGGAGAAGAGAAGAAGGGAGGAGGAGAAAAGAAAGGATGAGGGGAAGAGAAGAAGAGGAGACGGGAGGCCTCTAAACTGAATAGCTGTGGCATCAGAGGGCTCAATCTGGTGTTTGGGCAAACGCAACCACATAGGTATTTGATGTACGGAGCACCCTGTCACGCTCTACCTAGTCAGTTCTAAATCTCTGGTATTTAGTCAAATTGTGGTATTTATTATTTAAAAATGTTACTGCCTTTTTCTCCCCAATTTCGATTTGATCTCATAATGCGAGCTCCGAAACATGACCGGCCAAACCGTGCTTTTTAACACCCGCCTGCTTAACCATGAAGCCAGCCGCACAAACATGTCGGAGGAAACACTGTTCACCTGACGACCGAAGTCAGCCTGCAGGCGCCCGGCCCGCAACAAGGAGATGCTAGGTTGCGATGAGCCAACTAAAGCCCCACCAGCCAAACCCTCCCCTAACCCAGACAGCGCTGGGCCAAACCCTCCCCTAACCCAGACAGCGCTGGGTCAAACCCTCCCCTAACCCAGACAGCGCTGGGCCAATTGTGCACCGCCATATGAGACTCCCGATCACGGTCGGTTGTGACACAGCCCGGGATCGATGCAGTGCCTTAGACCGCTGCGCCACTCGGGAGGCCCAAAATGGTGGTATTCAAATCATACACAATACTGCTTCAACTAAGTGGCTGAAGCAGGGTATTGCCAGTGAAAGTAATGGATAGATATTGCATTGGGAGAATTGGGCTGGTGGTGCTGCTGCTGTGGTGTCTCTCACTAGCTGCTCGCGTTGATTTATATCAAGCAGGCAACATCTTTGATGATACAGTAAATCAACATGATCTCATGGGAATATGTCAAAATAGTTACATTTAACCATTGAAATGTATCACCCAAGCAGTAAACAGAGGGGGCGAGGAGCATGTCCTGCAGTACAGTAACAACAAGTCTGGACAGACATGGCATTGCATGAACAATATATTCCAGAGATCGTCATCATTACACCACACGCATTCATTAGTGTTATTCCACAACAATGACTCTGTTTCAAAACCATTTGCCACATCAAGAACAACACACAGTCATAACTACGCACAACAAGCACACACGCAGAGCCAGACTCACACACCCTCCCACCAACACACAAAAGCACACATGCTCACGCAGCAACATACACGCACCTACACACGCCTAAACAGACACACACACACACACACACACACACACACACACACACACACACACACACACACACACACACACACACACACACACACACACACACACACACACACACACACACCATGGTTACAAAAGCATGGCGCATCAAGACACCTACCCAGTCTCTGTTAAGCAACTGTCATCTCTGTCGCATCTATTAATAAATGTTCTCTTTCAGAGCTGACAACATGCAGCAGCACACTCTATACAGTAACACACAACCAGCTACATATCACATTGGCAGTCACAGAGGAATGACACATAGACTTACAGTGCTGGATCCTGTGCTTTGGCTCAGTGAAGAGACCCTCTTACCTCTGTATTACTGTTTGACTGGGATGGCTGCCAGACAAGTCCCTCACTCACACTCCTCCACCTACTCCTGTAGGAAGAACAGCATTACACACAGAGATCTGCAGTGCTGCTTGAGCTGTGAAAGTATGCCTCTCTCTTTCTTTCTCTCTCTTTCTCTCTCTCTCTCTCTCTGCTTTCTCCAAGGTCAGGAGAAATATCCGTCAAGCTGAGGCGTGGCTCCTCCTACAACGGAGCAGTCAGTAACCCTGTCAGCTCTAGCGAGCTCTCCTTTTCCTTCCCCACCACCACTCAGCACTATGGCAGTAATTAGCCCATCATGATCCAGATAGACCCTGCCTTCTCTCAACTTCTTCTCATGTCTGCCACGGCCACCTCACAGACAGACAGAACAGATTAACACAGGGATCCAGGCCCCTCCAGGACAGACAGACAGTATTACTACAGGGTCCAGGCCCCTCCAGGATAGACAGGATTACTACAGGGTCCAGGCCCCTCCAGGATAGACAGGATTACTACAGGGTCCAGGCCCCTCCAGGACAGACAGACAGGATTACTACAGGGTCCAGGCCCCTCCAGGACAGACAGGATTACTACAGGGGTCCATGCCACTACAGCACAGACAGACAGGATTACTACAGGGTCCAGGCCCCTCCAGGACAGACAGACAGGATTACTACAGGGTCCCGGCCCCTCCAGTATAGACAGGATTACTACAGGGTCCAGGCCACTCCAGGATAGACAGGATTACTACAGGGTCCAGGCCCCTCCAGGACAGACAGACAGGATTACTACAGGGTCCAGGCCCCTCCATGACAGACAGGATTACTACAGGAGTCCATGCCACTTCAGGACAGACAGACAGGATTACTACAGGGGTCCATGCCACTACAGGACAGACAGACAGGATTACTACAGGGTCCAGGCCCCTCCAGGACAGACAGACAGGATTACTACAGGGTCCAGGCACCTCCAGGATAGACAGGATTACTACAGGGTCCAGGCCCCTCCAGGACAGACAGGATTACTACAGAGGTCCAGGCCCCTCCAGGACAGACAGACAGGATTACTACAGAGGTCCAGGCCCCTCCAGGACAGACATGATTACTACAGAGTTCCAGGCCCCTCCAGGACAGACAGACAGGATTACTACAGAGGTCCAGGCCCCTCTAGGACAGACAGACAGGATTACTACAGGGTCCGGCCCCCTTCAGGACAGACAGACAGGATTACTACAGAGTTCCAGGCTCCTCCAGGACAGACAGACAGGATTACTACAGAGGTCCAGGCCCCTCCAGGACAGACATGATTACTACAGAGTTCCAGGCCCCTCCAGGACAGACAGACAGGATTACTACAGGGTCCAGCCCCCTTCAGGACAGACAGGATTACTACAGAGTTCCAGGCCCCTACAGGACACCGAGCAGAAGCAGCATGAGGACAGGGCTGGGCTAAGGAGGGTGTAGTACTATGATGAGAACAAGATCAGAGATCAAATCAAAATTAAAGTGTTTTGGTCCTGTACACGGATTAGAAGATATTACAGCAGGTGCATTGAAATGCTTGTGTTTGTAGCTCCTACAGTTCAGTAATACTATGTCAATACAACACTAATATGTAAATAATCCAGAAAGTCCAAAACAAGAAAGAAATGCATCCCCTATACAGTAAACATGTATCCAAAATGAAGTAGTTTTGATGGTATACAGTATACAAATTTCATACTGTAATATACAGTATGCAATTTACGTGGCAGACACATATCCAAAGTGACAACAGTCCACACATTTTGGTATGTGACCCCAGTGGGAATCAAACCCACAACTCTGGTGGTGCCATGCTCTTATGAACTGAGCCACATACAGGACCCCTATAATAGATACGGACAACACAATACCGTAAAATACAATACATTATTTCAATAGTTGCATTGTTTGCATTGTTTTTTAGTTGTATTGTTTGTAGTTGTGTTGTTTGTATTGTTTTTTTAGTTGTATTTTTTGTATTGTTTTTTAGTTGTGTTGTTTGTATTTTTTTAGTGCTATTGTTTGTATTTAGTTGTATTGTTTGTATTGTTTTTTAGTTTTATTGTTTGTATTTAGTTGTATTGTTTGTATTTAGTTGTATTGTTTGTATTTAGTTGTATTGTTTGTATTTAGTTGTATTGTTTGTATTGTTTTTTAGTTGTATTGTTTGTATTTAGTTGTATTGTTTGTATTTAGTTGTATTGTTTGTATTGTTTTTTAGTTTTATTGTTTGTATTTAGTTGTATTGTTTTTATTTAGTTGTATTGTTTTTTAGTAGTATTGTTTGTATTTAGTTGTATTGTTTTTTAGTTTTATTGTTTGTATTTAGTTGTATTGTTTTTATTTAGTTGTATTGTTTTTTAGTAGTATTGTTTGTATTTAGTTGTATTGTTTGTATTGTTTTTTAGTTGTATTGTTTGTATTTAGTTGTATTGTTTGTATTGTTTTTTAGTTGTATTGTTTGTATTTAGTTGTATTGTTTGTATTGTTTTTTAGTTGTATTGTTTGTACTGTTTTTTAGTTGTATTGTTTGTATTTAGTTGTATTGTTTGTATTGTTTTTTAGTTGTATTGTTTGTACTGTTTTTTAGTTGTATTGTTTTGTATTGTTTTTTAGTTGTATTGTTTGTACTGTTTTTTAGTTGTATTGTTTGTATTTAGTTGTATTGTTTGTACTGTTTTTTAGTTGTATTGTTTTGTATTGTTTTTTAGTTGTATTGTTTTGTATTGTTTTTTAGTAGTATTGTTTGTACTGTTTTTTAGTTGTATTGTTTGTATTGTTTTTCAGTTGTATTGTTTGTACTGTTTTTTAGTTGTATTGTTTGTATTGTTTTTTAGTTGTATTGTTTGTACTGTTTTTTAGTTGTATTGTTTGTATTTAGTTGTATTGTTTGTATTGTTTTTTAGTTGTATTGTTTGTACTGTTTTTTAGTTGTATTGTTTGTATTGTTTTTTAGTTGTATTGTTTTGTATTGTTTTTTAGTTGTATTGTTTTGTATTGTTTTTTAGTAGTATTGTTTGTATTTAGTTGTATTGTTTGTATTGTTTTTTAGTTGTATTGTTTGTACTGTTTTTTAGTTGTATTGTTTGTATTTAGTTGTATTGTTTGTATTGTTTTTTAGTTGTATTGTTTGTACTGTTTTTTAGTTGTATTGTTTGTATTTAGTTGTATTGTTTTGTATTGTTTTTTAGTTGTATTGTTTTGTATTGTTTTTTAGTTGTATTGTTTTGTATTGTTTTTTAGTAGTATTGTTTGTATTTAGTTGTATTGTTTGTATTGTTTTTTAGTAGTATTGTTTGTATTTAGTTGTATTGTTTGTATTGTTTTTTAGTAGTATTGTTTGTATTTAGTTGTATTGTTTGTATTGTTTTTTAGTTGTATTGTTTGTATTTAGTTGTATTGTTTGTATTTAGTTGTATTGTTTGTACTGTTTTTTAGTTGTATTGTTTGTATTTAGTTGTATTGTTTGTACTGTTTTTTAGTTGTATTGTTTTGTATTGTTTTTTAGTTGTATTGTTTTGTATTGTTTTTTGGTTGTATTGTTTGTATCGTTGTACAGTATGTTACATTTGTGTGACTATCCTTGTCTATCAATGTATCAGTGTTTTGTTACTTGTCACATTTTGTGTGTTTTGTGGTCTCCAGGAGTAGCTGCTGCTTCTGCAGAAGCTAATGTGGATCCAAATAGACAAATAAGTACAATACAGGTGGAAGATGTATAATTCCTATCCCCATGAGCGTACCACCCTCCTTCGGCCATGGATGGAGCATGCAATGATTTAAATAGACCTACACTAAGTCTACAAATCATTATGAACACCTGCTCTTTCCATAACATAGACTGACCAGGTGAAAGCTATGATCGCTTATTGATGTCACTTGTTAAATCCACTTCAATCAGTGTAGACGATGGGGAGGAGACAGATTAAAGAAAGATTTTTAAATCTTGAGACAATTGAGACATGGATTGTGTATGCGTGCCTTTCAGATGGTGAATGGGCAAGACATAATATTGAAGTGCCTGTGAATGGGGTGTGGCAGTAGGTGCCAGGCACACCGGTTTGTGTCAAGAACTGCAAGACTGCTGTGTTTTTCACAAACAACAGTTTCCCGTGTGTATAAAGAATGGTCCTCCACCCAAAGGACATCCAGTCAATTTGACACAACTGTGGGAAGCATTGGAGTCAATATGGGCCAGCATCCCAGCATCCATGTGGAACGCTTCCGACACCTTGTAGAGTCCATGCCCCGACAAATTGAGGCTGTTCTGAGGGCAAAGGGGAGGGGTTGCAACTCAATATTAGGAAGGCGTTCTTAATGTTTTAAACACTCAGTCACTGTATGTCAGGCTTGGATTCGCCATGCCAAAAGATTTTCCCCAATATGCATAAAAAATGAGGATATTTAGAGCGATGCCGATGAGAACCTATGGCCGAATGCTCAAGACAGGCTTGATACAAACTAGTGCCTACTAAACATTGTGAAATATGTCTTCAAAGATCACACCTTTGATCACACATGGGATGAAAATGATGGAAATATGATATTCAGTCAATTGTAATGGGTAGTGTATTGTCTGGTGTGAAAACACTGTACTGTAGCACACTACATTCACAGGGCAATTTTGAAACATGTATCTTCACATTCCTTTACTATTGTATTCCCTCAAGGGAATGTTATATCATACATCACAGACTGGTAGTCAATACCATTGACACCTGTCATCCAAATCAGTCATCAATCCCCATTCACCCCTCCCTCCGTACTACCATGCTAAAGCACCTGAGCCGACTTTGTTGTAAGTGCAGCTTGTGCAACATAGGAGCACATTAGCTACGGTCAATGCTACTAACCCTGTGAATGACATGGTAAACACAGTATGAGGCTGGGAGCTCTAGGGGGTCTGTGTCCTAGCAACCACACATCAAAAAGGCAACAATGTAAAGGTACTGGAAACCAACAGTAGCCTACATTATGATAGGCTTGGGTTGTCTTAGTAGTGAGTGGAGTGGATTTCCATTGGTAACAATGCGTACAGTTTTAGGTTTTGATACTGTACCTTTGCTGATTCCACATCTCTTATGAGCAGTTATGCACCTACACTGTTTATCACTACAAATGACATTGATGCCTGGAGGCTACAGATGCACATTCATCCATTCATGCTTAACACATTCTCCTCACTCCCTCATTGTTGCCAGGGTCTAAAATGTTTAAAGGGAGAACATTTCGTACATTCTCAAGTATCTGTGTTAGGCTAAATGATGCCACACACACACAGCTACACCAGTGGAGGCTGCTGAGGGGAGGACAGCTCATAATAATGTCCGGAACGGAGCAAATGTAATGGCATCAAACACCTGGAAACCATGTTTTTGATGTATTTGATACCATTCTACTGATTCTGCTTCAGTCATTACCACAAGCCCGTTCTGCCCAATAAAGGTGCCACCAACCTCCTGTGAACTACATATTTACTCAAACACACACTCACCCCTCTTACAAGAGTGATGACCTCACTTTCAACAGAGGAGAGTTCTCTTTGTTTAGAAGTGAATGAAGCTCACCACATGGTATTTTGTAATGAGATGGCACCACCGTGCGGTTGCATCTGGTACTTAACGTATTCAGACATCACTGCATTACTGTAGCAGCCTATGAAAACAAATGGACCTCCCTGGATGAAACAGCACTGCTAAGATAACTGTATTAAGAAATAAACTGCATATACAGAGAAATTGTGTGCTCTGCAAAATACATAATTATCATTTTACAAAATACTTTCAGGGGAAAATTAGAATCATAAGCAGATGTTATGTGAGAATGAAATATGTTTTGCTTCTTAATCAGTTGCATGTTTTACTCATGGCGATAGAATACCACAGTATTAAATAACTTAGGACACATGCAACTTGGGTTTCATTGGTTTTTAAAAGCGTTTCTTTTGGAACAGCATGCACAACACAAATGGAAAACAAACCACACACAGCCTTACACTAATGTTCAAAAGTTTGGGGTCAATTAGAAATTTCCTTTTTTAAAGAAAAGCACATTTTTTTCGACCATTAAAATAACATAAAATTGATCAGAAATACAGTGTAGACATTGTTAATGTTGTAAATGACTATTGTAGCTGGAAACGTCAGATTTTAAAATGGAATATCTACATAGGAGTACAGAGGCCCATTTTCAGCAACCATCACTCCTGTGTTCCAGTGGCACGTTGTGTTAGCTAATCCAAGTTTATCCTTTTAAAAGGCTAAATGATCATTAGAAAAACCTTTTGCAATTATGTTAGCACAGCTGAAAGCTGTTGTGCTGATTAAAAAAGCAATAAAACTGGCCTTCTTTAGACTAGTTGAGTATCTGGAGCTTCAGCATTTGTGGCTTTGATTACAGGCTCTAAATGGCCAGAAACAAAGAACTTTCTTCTGAAACTCATCAGTCTATTCTTGTTCTGAGAAATGAAGGCTATTCCATGTGAGAAATTGCCAAGATACTGAAGATCTCATACAACGCTGTGTACTACACCCTTCACAGAACAGCGCAAACTGGCTCTAATCAGAATAGAAAGAGGAGTGGGAGGCCCCGGTGCACAAATGAGCAAGAGAACAAGTACATTTGTGTCTAGTTAGAGAAACAGATGCCTCACAAATCCTAAACTGGCAGCTTCATTAAATGGTACCCGCAAAACACCAGTCTCAACGTCAACAGTGAAGAGGCGACTCCGGGATGCTGGCCTTCGAGGCAGAGTTCCTCTGTCCAGTGTATGTGTTCTTTTGCCCATCTCAATCTTTTATTGGCCAGTCTGAGATATGGCTTTTTCTTTGCAACTCTGCCTTTTAAAAGGATAAACTTGGATCAGCTAACACAACGTGCCATTGGAACACAGACGTGATGGTTGCTGATAATGGGCCTCTGTACTCCTATGTAGATACTCCATAACAAAAAATAGTCGTTTCCAGCTACAATAGTAATTTACAACATTAACCATGTCTACACTGTATTTCTGAAAAATGTGCTTTTCTTTCAAAAACAAGGACATTTCTAAGTGACCCCAAACTTTTGAACTGTAGTGTACATGCATGAAACATGCAACTCAACAAGTCAAACACATTAAACATGGTTGGTCCAGCCAACACAAAGTATGATCTTCACAATAAAACAAGACAACAGTCAAACACATTAAACATGGTTGGTCCAGCCAACACAAAGTATGATCTTCACAATAAAACAAGACAACAGTCAAAAACAAAGGGAAAACATCTCTCACTAAATCTGAGTGATGTGCATGGGAGTTGCAGAACCAGCAGGTGGAGGCATACAGTACATTGTACATTGTTGTCATTTAACAGACACTCTTTTCCAGTACAGTATGGTACAGCACAGTGTTGTGAATGAAGCCAATCAGACCAACTAGGAGTGAAATCACTACAGGTAACTCAGTTTACAATCTAAATCTTAGACTACATCCAGAAACAGTGTTGAATATTAGATGGTGCTAAACCACACACTTTAGCACCAACTGTTAAGACCTATAGAACCCTTGTTGAGAGAAAATCATTTAACTTAATATTGAGACTACTATGATCCAAAACAGTCAGTGGTTGTTGGAGTGAACAGAGCCTGGTTAAGACTCTCGAACAGACAGACAGGCAAGTAGAATAAGACAGGATGGGGGACATAAGTATGAGAGAACCAAAGGGAGGGGGATCCATAAGGTACATGTTGGTCATGAGGAGCCAAAGTAGTGTGTGTCTGGTGTACAGTACTGTAGCCGGTGCAGGTAGCCTAGTGGTTAAGAGTGTTAGGCCAGTAACCACAAGGCCACTAGTTCAAATCCCTGAGCTGACTAGGAGAAAATCTGTTGATGTTCCCTTATGCAAGGCACTTAACCCTAATTGCTCCTGTAAGTTGCTTTGGATAAGAGTGTTGTGGAGTGAAACTGGGATATACAGTATTTGGGACAATGTTCAACACTGATATAGTATTAATTCATCCAAGTCAGTGAATAAATGTAGTTTAACCCTACAACTAAAATCAATAATTTCTCTTTTATTTTATTGAAATGAAATATCACTTCAATGCCCACAGCAAAGCAATGTGTGTGGAGTTTGTTGAAAATGTTACTGAACAAAATGTAAAAAAAATATTGAACAAAGACAAATGGAGGTAATAAAACACGAGGCAAGTCCATTCAAGAATAAAAATAACATAATATGCACAAAACATCTCAAGTTGACAAGATTGACTGAGCAGTAAACTGTGAACAATTAAAACACAGTACATGTAGCTGAACATTTCAATACTGCGTGGAAAAAGGAGGAAATAGATGAAGAATACCCTGGAGATTGAACGAGTGTGAGCACTGACCCTGCTTCTCAGCTGAGAAAATACTGCATTTCCTTCAGCAATTCAATGCATAATTGACTTGACCTATGAATCTTTCAATTACATTTCAGTTGGTGTGACTTGAAGGATATTCACTGAGAAAAGCCAAGTGCAACCCAGTAGTTTGCATACAGTGAATTAAATAGATCAGATTGCATGCCTGGATCTATTAGCTTAATAAAATTGAATAGGCGCTGCAATCTGCATGTAAAGGTACTGTCAATCACTTTGATTTGTTTGCAGGTCAGAACATTTTATAAAATGCCACAAATGAATTATTATACACAATAAATGATCTTAGTGTAATAACTATAGAAATAATGCTGTCATATAGGTTCACCATGTGTTGGAATTTAAAGTCTTAACAAGGTAGCATCCTCAACAACCTGGATATATAAGGTCAAATGTGGACATTGTGCTGAAGATGTTGACAACAAAGTCAATGTAGTTGCATTGGTAAAATAATGTGTATTACCATTTTATTTGGGAATTTTTTTCCCAGAAATGTGGTGGGTACTCTCTTCGTTCGCAGGACTTAATCCTGCTAACTGTTCCGTATGTCCAAACTGAATTTGGTAATTTGGTATGTACTCTGCGCCATCGCCTTGGAATGCCTTTGTTGTTTTATGATTTCGTTATATCCCTGTGGTTTTTACTAGATTACTTGTAGTTTGTCTGTTATGGTGTAATGACTTGGTGCTGCTCATCTTTGCCAGGACGCTCTTGAAAAAGAGATTTCAAATCTCAATGAGCCCTTCCTGGTCAAATAAATAATAATGTATGGGAGTTGCTGAAGTATAATTATTGCAGCTCTCTGTGTCTAGTGTTGTCCCCCCGAACTCTGACCGTAGCTGTATAGTAGATTGAGACAGTTGAAATGACTCACTCTGTCACAACACAAGGCATTGTGTGGCTCATGGCGTAAAACAATGTAGAACAGCTTCAACCCTCACCTGGGACAACTGGTTTCATGGAGTGTGCATATCACCCCTCAATATCATGGCAGAAAACACAAAGTGTTTAAAGAAGCACCAGAAGATGGAGGAGAAGAGCCTCTTCAAAAACAAAACCTGTCATGGTAAGAAGCATCACCGTTAAAAGGTAACATGGTATCAATGTTTGGAGCCTAAATGAAAGATGTCCTACTGATAGAGAAAGACCACTGTACTGTAAAATATTGTTAGGATGTCAAGGCAGCATGAGAGAGAATATCAAACCACATTGCTTATTAACATCATAATCACACACACAGTCTAGACTGCTGTTTAAAAAGAACAAAATCAACAACACCTCAAATTAAAAACAACTGGGCAGGGATCCGTGGTCATGGCCAACCATTCAGTTCACACCTTCTCCCTTAAACCTCTAGGGTCACTTATACTGTAGTACACTGTATGCTATAGGACAGTCTGGGTCAGAGACAGGGGTCTGGGTCAGAGAGCCAGAGCTTAGAGAACAGGTCATTCATATAATGACCCCATCTATGCTTAGGCTACTAGTGGCATATATGATGTCATCTTAGTTTGCCAATAGCCACCTTGACGCAGCCCAGGAGTACTGTCTCTCTCCTGTACAAAGGAACTTCCATGGGAAGCATTGCTAGGTTGGAGCAGGCAGGCAGGGGCAGCGGTATGACTGGTGGATGTAGCAGTAGAGGTTAATTGAGGACCAGAGGAGGCCGTCTGTCTCAGCTGTGGTAACTGGGCACGGCTTGCTGTTTCTGAGAGAGGCGCAGCAGCTCCTCCCTGATGGCCTTGATGAGGGAAGCTGAGGAGTGGTTGGGGGGAGAGGACTCCTCGGGGGGGTAGATGTCCAGGTGGGCAGAGGGCTCCCTTAGGGAACTCCTACTAGGCATCTGGAACATAGAGGAGGAGGAGTCAGGGTAGCCCAGAAGAACCTGAAGCACAAAGGGAAGGAGGGAACAAAGAAGAGGAAAAAGAGAAGAGTTAAGGAGAAAAGAGGACATATGACTACACTTATCGATATATATTAAGGGATAGTTCATGTACAGATTGACAGCTGGGAGGTAGAAGAACTAGAGTGAACTGTCATGACGTTGGCCTGGGGGTAGGTTTATGACAGTCATAAATACCTCTTCCTCCCCTTTTCCTCTCTCTACCCTACTGATGTGAAATTTGAAAATCCCTTGGTTAACATAGAGATTCTGGGAACATCAGAACGTGGGGGGAAATGAACTATATTCTTGTAATCCGACCAATTGAACATATGCGGTAGTACTTAATGAATATGATGTCAGTTCGGTTGTCATCTGAGACATTCTCATCAATCATAAGATGACATAAACTCTACAGTGGAAGGTCTGCACATTGTTTTTATCGGATTCACATGGAATTGTTGTTCAATTTAAATGTTTGAATATAAAATTATTGGTGAAGAGATGAAATGTAATTTTAGCTTCCAATTTAGAGATTTGGGTTTTCATAAGGTTAGGGCTCTGCTCAATCAGTAGCTCGCCCCTGTGAAGGGACATAGGTTATAAAACGTTTCAAACACGCCCTCCTCTCCCTTCCTATATAAAGCCTTGACGACAATATAACCTCCTGTTCCAAGTACGTGAGGTCTACAGCCTCTGCGTTAAAAGGACTAACATGTCAACTACAGAACTAAGGCAACCTCAGCGTGAGCTTTGGTTGTGAATGGTATGAACTTTGAACTCTTATTCACTACAGAAGTGATACCTCCTAGCCGTTGAGTTAGCAACAGCAGCTGCAAACGCGGGCTAGGAAAGAACAGACAGAGTATCCCATCTACCACACAACGACGTTACTACAACGTATCATATTGACCACCAGAGACATTCTTGAAAGGACAAAGGACTCGGTTTGGCAACACGGCCTTCCATCTACCACCAACCTACCGAAGTGCAGCTCAGAGTAAATATTTAATTAATTTAAAAGTAATTTAGAATGCATAAGATGCTGTATTTACGATAGCACAGCTTCTTCCCTTTGTCCCTCAGTCTTCGCGCTCCTTCACTCAAACCCAGCCCCTTTTCTTTTGTGTAACCAGCTGTCATATCTGTTCCGCCCGCCAGGGACGTTTTCCTTTATGACGTAATTTGTAATCAAGGTATGATTCATTCTTTGTATATGTAATTCTGTGTGATTAGTTAGGTATTTAGTAAATAAATAATTAAACCCAATTTTGTATTGCTGATTCAACTTGTTAGCCAGGGTTCGTGAAGATAACCAATAATTTACAATTTTCAGATGAGACTGAATTAAGGTGAAGATTAATATTGACTGCTATTGATGTAAAATATTACTAGGTCTTTAAGAGTTTATTCGGAAGATAACAGCTCTATAAATATTATTTCGTGGTGCCCCGACTCTCTATTTAATTACATTTACATGATTAGCTCAATCAGGTAATATTAATTACAGAGAAAGGATTTTATAGAATAGCATGTCATATCACTTAATCTGGCATAGCCAAAGACAGACAGAACCAACATCCAGATCTACAGAAGTCAAACAGATATGCAGCAGCAATAGAGCATAGAACAACAAGCATGCCATTGTCCTGTATATTTAGAGGACAACTTGAAGAGGAAAATGGAGGTACAGTAAGTCTCATAAGGCAGTGTGAAGCCAGAGCAGGACTCACAGGGTCTCTGGTGGGTCTGAAGTCACCGTCAGAGTAGGGTGCCCAGAATGAGCCTCCAGTCTGACCTGGAGGTGCCCTGCCACCTAATGGGTACCCCCCCTTGATCCGGCTCCCAAGATCCACCTGGTTCAGGTGATTGAGCTGGTTACCTACAAACAGATACACGCACACACACACACAAAAAACACATCAACCCTCAGCCATTTTTTACACTTAATCCTCTGTCACTTCTAATATGCTTTGATGCAATCCTTCAGTTGAAATGCACTCTGTGCAGCACCAGCACTCCATGAGGCAGAGTCCACATATAGAGTTGAAGTCGGAAGTTTACATATACCTTAGCCAAATACATTTAAACTCAGTTTTTCACAATTCCTGACATTTAATCCATGTAAAAATTCCCTGTCTTAGGTCAGTTAGGATCACCACTTTATTTTAAGAATGTGAAATGTCAGAATAATAGAAGAGAGAATTATTTATTTCAGCTATTATTTCTTTCATCATACCCAGTGGGTCAGAGGTTTACATACACTCAATTAGTATTTGGTAGCATTGCCTTTAAATTGTTTAACTTGGGTCAAACGTTTGAGGTAGCCTTCCACAAGCTTCCCACAATAAATTGGGTGAATTTTGGCCCATTCCTCCTGACAGAGCTGGTGTAACTGAGTCAGGTTTGTAGGCCTCCTTGCTCACACACGCTTTTTCAGTTCTGCCCACACATTTTCTATAGGCTTGAGGGCTTTGTGATGGCCACTCCAATACCTTGACTTTGTTGTCCTTAAGCTATTTTGCCACAACTTTGGAAGTATGCTTGGGGTCATTGTCCATTTGGAAGACCCATTTGCAACCAAGCTTTAACTTCCTGACTGATGTCTTGAGATGTTGCTTCAATATATCTACGTAATTTTCCGTCCTCATGATGCCATCCATTTTGTGAAGTGCTGCATGATGATGCAACCCCCGTGCTTCACGGTTGGGATGGTATTCATCGGCTTTCAAACCTCCCCATTTTCCTCCAAACATAACGATGGTCATTATGGCCAAACAGTTCTATTTTTGTTTCATCAGACCAAAAGACATTTCTCCAAAAAGTATGATCTTTGCCCCCATGTGCAGTTGCAAACAGCAGTCTGACTTTTTTATGGCGGTTTTGGAGCAGTGGCTTCTTCCTTGCTGAGTGTCCTTTCAGGTTATGTCTATATAGGACTCGTTTAACTGTGGATATAGATACTTTTGTACCTGTTTCCTCCAGCTTCTTCACAAGGTCCTTTTCTGTTGTTCTGGGATTGATTTGCACTTGTGGCACCAAAGTACATTCTTCTCTAGGAGACAGAATGCGTCTCCTTCCTGAGCAGTATGACGACTGCGTGGTCCCATGGTGTTTATACTTGCATACTATTGCTCGTACAGATGAACGTGGTACCTTTGGCATTTGGAAATTGCTCCCAAGGATGAACCAGACTTGTGGAGGGCTACAATATTTTTCTTCTGAGATCTTGGCTGATTTCCTTTGATTTTCCCATGAGATCAACAAAAGGCATTGAGTTTCAAGGTAAGCCTTGAAATACATCCACAGGTACACCTCCAATTGACTCAAATTATGTCAATTAGCCTATCAGAAGCTTCTAAAGCAATGACATAATTTTCAGGGATTTTCCGAGCTGTTTAAAGGCACAGTCAACTTAGTGTATGTAAACTTCTGACCCACTGGAATTGTGATTCAGTGAATTATAAGTGAAATAATCTGTCTGTAAACAATTGTTGTAAAAATTACTTGTGTCATGCACAAAGTAGATGTCCTAACCGACTTGCCAAAATTATAGTTTGTTAACAAGAAGTGGAGTGGTTGAAAAACGAGTTTTAATGACTCCAACCTAAGTGTATGTAAACTTCCGACTTCAACTGTATATGAACTCTCACAGCAAGCCAACAGCCAACCCCAGACTCTTTAATGATTCAATAGAGACAAGGCTGTTTGAGGCTGGCAGGTTTATGGGAGGGGGTGAGTGGTCTGGGTTAAACACAATGGCATACATTCAGTGAATGTTGAGCTGTGTGTGTGTGTGTGTGTGTGTGTGTGTGTGTGTGTGTGTGTGTGTGCGTGCATGCATGCACGCATATGTGTACCTGTGGTGCCCCCTACTGGCCGTGGCCTGGTAGACGAGGGCAGGTCTTCAGTGTACAGGCCCCTGGTGGAGTAGTGGCTCTCTGGAGGGAGCTGGTCAACATGTCCTGGGTCACCTGGTGGGTAGTTGGAGCCCAGGCCCTGTCTGAAATACACACAATCTCAAATACTGTTCCTACAGAACAATATCATAGCTTCCATTGTATCGTGCATCAACTGTACAGAAGTGTCGGTCAATATTTCAGTGTGTGGTATGTGTGTTTGTGTGTGTGACGTGTATACGTGTGTCTCTCCATATAAGTATTTGCGTGGGTGTGTAAACTAATCAATTATCCAAAAGAAGATAGACCAAAGCAATCGCCACCATGTCTGTGTTTTATTGGGTAGTTAGGAGCCCATCAAATAAAGATGGTCCAGACTAAATCATGTATGAGGCCCAACTCCCTGGTCTGCGAATAGACACCTGCAAGGGAGAGCATCCCCCAACTAAATAACTATAGATAATGTATGGATCAACGTAGCCTAGAGTCATCTGAGGAAAACAATACTCCTCCTTTTCTCTCAGAGTTAGTTATCTACACATAGTATTACATTCAATAACATATTATGACGCATATACACATGATATTGTATCTCTGTGGTAAGCTACTCACCTCTGTAGTAAACCTTGGAGTGAAGGAGGGGACATTCCTAACTCAGCGTATCTCTGAGGGGAGAAACAGGCATATTGTCAGGACAAAGACACACAGACACTGGGTAGACTCCCAATCAAAACAGATATCACCCAATAACCCAGAATAAATCAAGATAAAGCTGGAGCATAACATGGGTATTTCTATTGACTTGAATTTTACATGACCCTTTGATACATTTTGGCTGAGAGTCTAGAATCGTACAGCACAGTAATTGGTGTTTTGCAGGAAAGGCTTTTCTGGTTTCTGTTGGATGTTATTTGAACCAGAACAGAGGAATTCAGAACTCTTTCTACACCTGAGCTAGCTAACTGGTTATATATTGGGCTGGTTTTAGACAGAGCTCTTACTCTCTGAATTCATTTCAAATGAAAGGTGGTGAACTTTATAAAACAAAACAGGAACGGTCTAATATTTATTTAGAGCAGCTGAATAGACTATTTGCTCTGATCAAATAGCCTATAATCTGTAGCATATATGTTCTGGTCTTGGTTCAAATGCCCTAAAATGAATTTTGAACAGCAGACAGTGTTATATTTAAGAAAGGAATGCAGTGTAAATCTAAAGTAATGGCATATGCACTATAAATATAGTGTTGGCATTTGTTTGAAGCCGTTGCATCAGGACTGGAAACTCCCTGATTCATATACATAATTTATGATATACTGCTCCTTTGCCTGAGTATACAAAACATTAAGAACACCTGCTTTTTCCATGACAGACTGACCAGGTGAATCCAGGTGAAATCTATGATCCCTTATTGGCCTCCCGAGTGGCGCAGCGGTCTAAGGCACTGTATCTCAGTGCAAGAGGCGCCACTGCAGTGCCTGGTTTGAATCCAGGCTACATCACATCTGGCCGTGATTGGGTGGCGCACAATGGGCCCAGCGTTGGCCAGGGTAGGCCGTCATTGTAAATAAGAATTTCTTCTTAACTGACTTGCCTAGTTAAATAACAATTTAAAAATATTATCAATGTCCCTTGTTAAATCCACTTGAATCATTGTAGATGAAGGGGAGGAGACAGGTTAAAGAAGCATTTGTAAGCCTCGAGACAATTGAGACATTGTGTACGTGTGCCATTTAGAGGGCGCACCAGTTTGTGTCAAGAACTACAAAGCTGCTGGGTTTTTCCACACACAAATGTTTCCTGTGTGTATCAAAAATGGTCCACGACCCAAAGGACTTCCAGCCAACTTGACAGAACTGTGGGAAGCAATGGAGTCAACATGGGCCAACATCCCTGTGGAACACTTTTGACACCTTGTAGAGCCTATGCCCTGACAAATTGAGGCTGTTCTGAGGGCAAATAGGGGGGTGATGCTCCATATTAGGAAGGTGTTCCTAATCTTTGGTATACTCAGTGTATATAATATTGTAAATCTTTCTAATATAATCAGAGTTAATTTAAATCAGAACATATATCTATAGTATTCCAGAGCAGGCTGAAGTCACATTTACAGTTCAGTTGTGCTAGGTAATCAATAGGTCTATTGAAAGGCCTAGTACTTACTGAGGAGAACGGGCTCAGGGCTGGGTAGGTAGTACCCCAGGGGCGGGCTCCACCACGAGGTGGGGGGCTGGAGCTGGGGGGGTTGGAGTTGACACCGGGCAGGGTGATGCCGGCAGTGCTGCCCTGGGAGGTGGGGGAGACCAGGGCGAAGGCATCGTCCAGCAGGGAGTGCATCTGCTGCCTGGCCTCCTCGATGGAGGGCTGGGGGGGCATGTAGGGGGGAGGGGGAGGGGCGTGCCCCGGAGGGGGCGAGATGGGGCCCAGGAACACGTCGTCGTTGGGGGACGGGGTCCCAGACTCTGGGGCCTGGTCAGGGTCCGACTGGGAACAATACAGGGTTCATACACATACGCATCTCTATGTACGTATACAAAAGTAAGTGTAATGTGATAGACACTGTGCGCCTGCTCTCTGATCCCATACCCTCTCCTGTTGTTGAACAAGGAACTTAACAACCCCCCCCCCCCCCACAAGTAGAATACATGTTAGGCAACTGTATAAAACACATGTAGTCAACCCTCAGTCTGGAGAGAAATTGGGTGTGCAGGCTTTTGATCAAGCCCTGCTCAAACACATCAGAGCCAGTTTATCAAGGTCTGGTTGAGAAGCTCATTTCTAAAATGTAGTTTGCCAGAGGGGGACTGGAATAAAACCCTGCGCACCCATTAGCGCTCCTGGATGATGGTTGACCCCCCGTGATGTAAAACACTGCAACATTACAACCAAATACGTTTGATGCCAATACACTGGGTGCCCAAATCAACTGGAGGCATCATTATATCTAATATTTTTCCTAATTCAAATGATTAGAGTCACCACGATTGAACCGAATCCCAACTAATACAATGGCGAAGTGAATTGTTTGTTTTGTCAAAAATAATTGTTTAAATGAATCATATGAATCGTTAAAAAAAGTACATCGCCTTATTTGTGATGTCGGTGGAAAGTTTTTGGGGAGATGACGAAAACAATAATACATGCTATCAGTTAACTAGAGGGTACAACATTTGTTTTAAAATGGCTACATAGTTAGTCTGTTCTGTATCATATTTTATAGGCTAGGTCTACCTGATGCTGCAATGTCCGACGGCCCACTCGTCTTGCAAACACAGACTGCTGAAGTGTCATTCTGACCATGGCTGATATGTTGATTTTTAGTTGATCATTTCCCAAAATTTTCCAGGCCTGGAAAATACTATTTTAAAATTCCATGACAGGATTTTCTTGACCGTACTAACTCTGACAATAAGAGACTCAATTTTTCTAATGTATTACTAATGTTAAGAGAGGAGAGGGGGGAAATGAACATTCATGTTTAATGTACAGTATGTTACGTCTGGACCCGGACCATCGCTCTCTGTTAACATTATGGTACTCTTTTAAAGCACCCTTTTATCCTTGCTCTGGTTGAGATCTCCATTGGAGGAATATTGATGTATGTTTGTCTGTGTGAGTAGTTTGTCTGTGTGAGTGGTTTGTCTGTGTGAGTGTACCAGTGGATGCGGGTGGGAGGAGCTATAGAAAGAATATAGAATGGGATAAATGGAACGGACTCAAACGTGGCTTCCATATGTTTGATTCTGTTCCATTTCCCATTCCAGCCATTACAATGAGTCAGTCCTTATAGCTCCTCCCACCAGCCTCCACTGGTGTATACAATATGTTCCACAGGTATACCCACCACATAGGCCACGTTGTTGACCCCAGGGTATTTCCTGTAGGTGCCGTCACTGTCGTTGGAGATGAGCCGGTCCTTGTCTGCGTCAGTCAGGCTGCCGTTCAACTGGTGCTTCTTCCTCTGCTTGGGAGAACGTCTCCCCCTGCCACTGAGAGACACATGTCAATACAGAGTAGTAGCCCACCTTTACATACAGTTGCTTCCCTCACTTCATGGCAGAGAAAACACCCAACGACAAACACACTAAAATGGCACCCTATTCCCTATAGCTCACAAATATTGACCACTTGGTCTGAAAATGGCACCCTATTCCCTATAGTGCACTCAAAAGAAGTACACTCAAAAGTAGTGCGCTATATAGGGAATAGGGCTCTATTCCAGATGCAACCACAGAGACAGAATCAAAACTTGTAGGCCAGGAATCATCTACTGGTCGTTTGGAATGGAATCCCAGCAATTTGAATAGAGACATCAGACTGTTCAGGGTTTATTATTTAAGGGAGATAGCTTTTTCTGTTTCCCTAACATGTTTGCAAACTGAAGGAGCATTTTTATAATATGTTATACAGTGCATTTGGAAAGTTTTCAGACCCCTTGAATAGTTCCACATTTTGTTACAGCTTTATTCTAAAATGGAATAGATTTTTATCCCCTCAATCTGCACACAATACCCCATAATGACAAAGCAAAATAAGTTTTAAAGCATTCAGACCCTTTGTTCAGTACTTTGTTGAAGCATCTTTGGCAGCGATTACAACCGAGTCTTCTTGGGTCTGACGCTACAAGCTTAGCACACCTGTATTTGGGGAGTTTCGCTCATTCTTCTCTGGAGATCCTCTCAAGCTGTCAGGTTGGATTTGGAGTGTTGCTGCACAGCTATTTTCAGGTCTCTCCAGAGATGTTCAACCAGGTTCAAGTCTGGGCTCTGGCTGGGCCACTCAAGGACATTCAGAGACTTGTCCCGAAGCCCCTCCTGCGCTCTCTTAGCTGAGTGCTTAGGGTTGTTTTCCTGTCGGAAGGTGAACCTTCGTCCCAGTCTGAGGTCCTGAGTGCTCTGGAGCAGTTTTTCATCAAGGATCGCTCTGTACTTTGCTCCATTCATCTTTCCCTTGATCCTGACTAGTCTCCCAGTCCCTGCCGCTGAAAAATATCCCCACAGCATGATGCTGCCACCACCATGCTTCACCGTAGGGATGGCGCCAGGTGCCCTCCAGATGTAAGAATCTTTAGGTGCCTTTTGACCATACTCCAAGCGGTGGCTGTCATGTGCCTTTTACTGAGGAGTGGCTTCCGTCTGGTCACTCCACGATAAAGGCCTGATTGATGGAGTTCTGCAGAGATGTTTGTCCTTCTGGAAGGTTCTCCCATCTCCACAGAGGAACTCTGAAGCTCTGTCAGTGACCATCAGGATCTTGGTCACCTCCCTAACCAAGGCCTTTCTCCCGATTGCTCAGTTTGGCCAGATGGCCAGCTCTAGGAAGAGTCTTGGTGGCTCCAAACTTCTTCCATTTAAGAATGATGGAGGCCACTGTGTTCTTGGGGACATTCAATGCTGCAGAAATGTTTTGGTACCCTTCCCCAGATCTGTGCCTCGACACAGTCCTGTCTCGGGGCTCTAAGGATAATTCCTTCGACCTCATGGCTTGGTTTTTGTTCTGACATGCATTGTCAACTGTGGGACCTTATATAGACAGGTGTGTACCTTTCCAAATCATGTCCAATCAATTGAATTTACCACAGGTGGACTCCAAGTTGTAGAAACATCTCAAGGATGGTCAATGGAAACAGGACGCAACTGAGCTCAATTTCGAGTCTTATAGCAAAGGGTCTGAATACCTATGTAAATAAGCTATTTCTGTTTTAATTTTATTTTATTATAAATGTACTACCATTTCTAAAACCCTGTTTTCACTTTGCCATTATTGGGTATTATGTGTAGACTGATGAGGATTCTTATTTATTTAATACATTTTAGAATAAGGCTGTAACATAACAAAATGTGGAAAATGTCAAATGTCAAAATGTCTCTCACACTGGTAGATTTCTCCTCATTGTGACTGCTAAACGCATGCAATGCGGAACAATCTGAAAGACACTGAAAGTTTCTCCAGAGTTCAAAGTTATCACAACAAAACAAATTTGTCAAAATATTTCTGGATGGTGAACATCTCCAAAAATTATTTTTCTCTGACAGTCATCTCCAAAAATGATTTTTCTCTGACAGTCATTTGCAAAAATAGCTGGATGACTAATACTCTTGAGAATCCGTTTTAAAACGAGAAACATACTGATATCACAAGGGTGATAATTAACTTAAAAATAATTATCTAGCTCAATTATCTAACATCATTGGCAGATCATTTTGCTTATTTAACAACAAAAAAAGAGTAATACAAGTAATTTAGGAACTAGCTTTCTTGAGATTAATAGAGGTGTGCCCCAGGGTTCCGTTTAGCTCCTGTGTTGTTCTCAATTTTTATTCATGATTTGGGAAATGGGATGCAACCAGCAAAGTTACAGATGACACAGTCATATATTCCTGTGCTCCTTCTCTGGTTCAGGCTGTTGAAGAGCTCTAGACTGCTTCTCAGTCACTGAAAAACTGGTCTTGAATATACAAAAAACTAAATTCATTACCTTTACCGGAGCTAGAACTCTGCCAAAGAATATTAGCATTGTCACATCTGGTGGCTTATCCATTGAAAAAGTGTCCTCCTACAAATACCTAGGTATTTGTCCTGGTGGGAGATCTGTCGATGTGCCCTTGAGCAAGGCATTGACCCTGGATGCTTCTGTGTGTCACTCTGAATGGGAGTCTGTTGGATGACTGGTATGATGTAGTAGTTGAGCGGCCTCACTACAAGTATATTGTATGTTTTGGATATTCAATAAAAAAATACCTAAGTATTTGGTTGGATGACAAGTTGTCCTTTAACGTTCATGTGGATAATATTGTGACAAAGCTTAAATTGAAATTGGGTTTTTATTTTCATAATAAGGCTTGCTTATGGATAGAAAGAAGCTTGTTTGGGCCACTTTTCTCTCTGTAATTGATTATGGTGACTTGTGTATATGCATTCAACTTCCGTCTTGCAGAGACTGGACTGGACATGCATCCTTGCGCTTTATTACAAATGCCAAGTCACTCACCCACTATTGCACCTTGTACCAAATGGTAGGTTGGACCTCACTTTATATGCGCAGAAAGATACATTTGTATGTGTTCATCTACAAAGCCCTTTTGGGTGAACTCCCTCTTTACCTCTGTAGTCTGGTCTCCTACACCAGCAGCAGTTACCATACCCGGTCTGCTAGGTGGTTGCTACTTAAAGTCCCCAGGACATTCACAGTATTAGACAAGACTGCCTTCTCTTCTTGTGCACCAGAAGCATGGAATAATCTACAATCCATGCTTCATCTAGATATGTTAGTGCCACTGAATTAATAAAAAATATTGATGGTGGACTCTTGATGGTGGAGTGTAAATGCTTTTCTTAGGCAGGATCATGTTGTTGTATTGTATTGTTGTATGTTTTAATTATGTCATGTATTGATTGTTGCTGCCTTGGCCATGTCTCCCTTGAAAAAGAGACTCTGGGTCTCAATGGGTTTTTCCTGGTTAAATAAAAGGTACAAACTACACTTAAAACGATCAAGGTGAAATATCTTTAAAAATATCTTGAAATATGACATTTGATAATTTAGCTTGGTAAGAAAACCTTTTTTTAAGTGAATTATCACTCAATATCAGATCTTTAGACTTGCTTAGATTTAACTTTTTGCAGTGTGCAGCTTTCTCCGATACATGTTGCCTACTGTACGCACACCCCTCCCTGTGTGCACCCTACCCCTCCCCTACCCCCAAAAAACCTGACCTCTTTTTAGGCTCCATGAACAGTGAGGGCATGTGGATGTCAGGGTTCAGGATCTTGTCGATCTGCATCTGGGCCTTGTGGTAGATGTGGTCCTGGTCCTTGGGGTCAGTGGTCAGACCATTGTCTACCAGGTCGTCCATGGCAGGGAAGTCATAGTGACCCTTCCTCTTGGCCCGCAGACGGATCTTGTTACGGTGGTGCTCGATCTCAGACTTATGCCTCAACGCCACCTGGATCTAAATAATAGACATGACTGCAGTGAGAAACACCTGGCCAGACGCAACTTTACTATACATAATGTATATTTCATTTAACCATGATTTATGTGTGTATATGAGTGTATAAAACATGAGGAACCCCTTCCTAATATTGAGTTGCAGCCCTTTTTGCCCTCAGAACAGCCTCAGTTTGTCGGGGCATGGACTCTACAAGGTGTTCAAATATTGACTCCAATGCTTCCCACAGTTGTGTCAAATTGTTTGGATGTCCTTTGGGTGGTGGACCATTCCTGATACACACAGGAAATTGTTGGATGTGAAAAACCCAGCAGCGTTGCAGTTCTTGACACACTCAAACCGGTGTGCCCGGCACATACTACCATACCCCGTTCAAAGGCACTTCAATATTTTGTCTTGCCATTCAGCCTCAGAATGGCACAAACATACAATCAAGGCTTAAAAATAATTCTTTAACCTGTCTCCTCCCCTTCATCTACACTGATAGAAGTGAATTTAACAAGTGACATCAATAAGGGATCCTAGCTTTCACCTGGTCAGTCTATGTCATGAAAGGGCAGGTGTTCCTGATGTTTTCTACACTCTGTAGGTTAGTCTCATTGACATAAAATCAATTTTCTCTGTATGTCCAGACAGGAGGGAGAATAGAGAGGATCACAGACGTCTACTGTTTATACATGCTCCATGTAAGGTAATGAATGACATTACTGTAACCTGTATACATGTCTGAGTAAGAGTGTTAGTGTGTGAGCGGGTCAGTGTCTCACCTCCTTGTTAAAGCTGCTGTGTGTCTCTGGCCCTCTGCCGTTAATACCGTTGACAGTGGGGCTGTGGTGCTGGGGCGGGACAGCCATGGGCTGCATGGCGATCAGCTGAATCTTATTGGACAGGCGACGGGTGCCGTCGGCCGAGCGCGACATGCGGTCCACATGCTCAAAGATGGAGGCAGAGGAGAGATGCTCGTCATGGCCGTTCATGGGAGGAGGACCTGAAGGAGACCAGGGAGATTGATTAAGGTCAACATCACAACCAGGCAAGGTCTGGAAGTTTGAAGGGGCTCCCGAGGGGCACAGCGGTCTAAAGCACTGCATCTCAGTGCTAGAGGCACCACTACAGACACCCTAGTTCGATTCCAGGCTGTATCACAACTGGACGTGATTGAGAGTCCCATAGGGTGGTGCACAATTGGCAAAGGGTCGTCTGGGTTTGGCCGGTGTAGGCCGTCATTGTAAATAAGAATTTATTCTTAACTGACTTGCCTAGTTAAATAAAGGTGAAATAAAAAAAAGTCACAGGTGTCATGTAACTCTTTACACCACCAGGGGGCAGATCCTTTATTCAGCAAGGGAAGTCAATGAGAACAAATGTTCTCAAATTCTCTTTTACATTAACTAGCATTCTCTGTGCACAGATGATTCTTATCAGCACTGAATTGGATGAATCATTTAACCATTAACCAGATGATTTGTAATGATGACAAGTCTGATGTTTACCAATGTTAGACACTTATTCAGATGTTTGGTAGCCTACAAGGAACTACAATAAAAAGGTCTAAGCTTGTTGTTCAAGATTCATTGTTCCCCACCTCTGGGAGGTGACAGCTCAATACTGGTTATTGATGAGATGCACAACAGAAAGCAATCACAACATAATGGACGTCACATCACGGTCACACAGACAGCAGCTACAAGTCACAAAGCCTCATGTCTACAAAACCGACAGACAGAAGAATAACTCTTACCAATTCTATTCTTTCCTGCAAGCCACAAAGTTAAGGGAAAACAGCAGACAGAAAGCAAGATAGAAGTTAAAAATAATGCAATCCTGTTTGAAATATATTGACATAAGCTACAGTTTGTCCTCACATTTCAATAGACCTAGGTCAGAGACAGTCTCAGACATTAGAAAAAATACAAGTCTTAGCATAGCTCTGCACTATCTCATCATAGTTGTGTATACACTACTCTGAGTGCTATGTCAGGTCTTGGACCATGTGCATATGCTATGTCAGGTCTTGGACCATGTGTATACACTACTGAGTGCTATGTCAGGTCTTGGACCATGTGTATACACTACTGAGTGCTATGTCAGGTCTTGGACCATGTGTATACGCTACTGAGTGCTATGTCAGGTCTTGAACCATGTGTATACACTATTCTAAGTGCTATATCTGGTATTGGACCATGTGTATACACTACTCTGAGTGCTCTGTCAGGTCTTGAACCATGTGTATACACTACTCTGAGTGCTATGTCAGGTCTTGGACCATGTGTATACCCTACTCTGAGTACTATGTCAGGTCTTGTACCATGTGCATATGCTATGTCAGGTCTTGGACCATGTGTATACACTACTGAGTGCTATGTCAGGTCTTGGACCATGTGTATACGCTATGTCAGGTCTTGGACCATGTGTATACACTACTCTGAGTGCTATGTCAGGTCTTGGACCATGTGTATACACTACTGAGTGCTATGTCAGGTCTTGAACCATGTGTATACTCTATGTCAGGTCTTAGACCATGTGTATACACTACTGAGTGCTATGTCAGGTCTTGGACTATGTGTATACACTACTCTGAGTGCTATGTCAGGTCTTGAACCATGTGTATACACTACTCTGAGTGCTATGTCAGGTCTTGGATATAGCAGAATCAGGACAGACAGAGAGAGGACAGAGCAACTCATTTAGAAGAAGAAATGCCAGTGCTGATAATAACATTTGGTCTCCTAGCCTCAGCTAAGCCTATTTAGACTGAGGGGAAAAGGGACGGAGGCTGTGTTTAGCATGCTGAGGAGCAGCCTTGAGAGGTAGAATGTGTGTGCGAGAGGTAGTGTGTGTGTGTGCGAGAGGTAGTGTGTGTTTGAGAAAGGCAGTGTGTGTGTGAGAGAGGCAGTGTGTGTGTGTTGGTAAGACACAATGTGAGTGTGTGTGAGTGTACGGCAGATTGCAGGAGGAAGGGATGTGACGTCGTACTGCTGGAACCTTTCCTCTGTGGTGAGTCAGGTTCAGTCTGTACCTGGCTGGCCTACCCCCCTTTCACACTAACGCAGTCTCTCTTCCTTCTGTCTCTCTCTGTCTCTCCTTCCCTCCTGGTCTATCCATCAGTTGCTTGTATCTCTTCCTCAGTCTCTCTATTCTCCTGTTTAACCTCTCAACATGAGTTGCTCTTTCTCTTTTTCTCTCCCCTCTCCTCCCCCTCCTCCTCCTCTTCTCTTTGTGTACGTGAGAGCATGGATGTGATCCAATGTTGCCATGGACACTTGCCATTTAAAACATTGATTGGGATCTTGCGGGCCTGCTTGCTGTCGTTGGGCATGGCGAAGGCTCTCAGGTTCTCCTCGGCTAACTCCTTATCACGATCACCGGACCCAGCGCTCACCATGGAGTCCCTGTCTGACGGAGAGATCCTGTCCCTGAAAACACACACACCCATGTCATTGAAGCAAATAGGTGTACATGCACACATGTAAGAACACATACGATACGTGCCACACATACACTACCGTTCAAAAGTTTGGGGTCACTTAGAAATGTCCTCGTTTTTAAAAGCAATTATTTTGTTCATTAAAATAACATCAAATTGATCAGAAATACAGTGTAGATATTGTTAATGTTGTAAATGACTATTGCAGCTGGAAACGGCTGATTTTTTTAATGGAATATCTACATAGGCGTACAGAGGCCCATTATCAGCAACCATCACGCCTGTGTTCCAATGGCACGTTGTGTTAGCTGATCCAAGTTTCTAGTTAAAAAAAAAAAATGCTAAACTTGGATTAGCTAACACAACGTGCCATTGTACGCCTATGTAGATATTCCATTTAAAAAAATCTACCGTTTCCTGAAACAATAGTCATTTACAACATTAACAATATCTACACTGTATTTCTGATCAATTTGATGTTATTTTAATGAACAAAATAGTGCTTTTTATAGGTCAAATAGGTCAACAGAACAAAACACTATAGTTATCAATCCATCAGGGGAAATCCTTTTTGTAATGGCTTTTCTTTGAAAGAAATAAACTTTTTGTCATAATCGATCACCAGTATTATTCCCATTGACAGTATCATTAAATTCCTATCCAACACTATGAGAACAGCTGCCCAGAATGGAAGACATCTCTTTTAATGCTCTACATTAGTGACAATGTGACAGCAACCCATCACACTCATCACCGGATTGAGAGTGCTCACTGCCACTCTAGCATTCAAGCCTAATTTATCTGCTATTAGCTAAAGCAATTAGCGAGAAGAAATGATCTTTTAGTCAGAGCGACCATTCTGTCTCACGAGAATAGACCATCTCCTATTGACACCATTGATTTAGCTGTGGTGGTGTGACTGTGAAGAGGCCAGCGTTAGGTTACTCCGAAACTGGTGTGTAGGTCATGGTGCCGACTGAGCGGGCAACAGTAGAAAGTACATGTTACTGCTTTTATATTTTCTACCTGGCTTATATCGCATAGAAGGAATTCCCCTAACAAAAGACAACAAATATCTATTGTACTGTATTGTATTAATAATTGTTTAAGATGTGCTGTTGTGAATAGAACATCTTTCAAAGCATTTTTCTACAGGAATCTCTCTGCTGAGGTGAATGAGGAGCACGCACACGCAAGCAAGCACGCAGTCACAAAACCTGTGGGGGGCTACTGACCTTCCTCGCCTGCGTGTGCTGCGGGACGCCTTGGTGGAGGAGACGGAGGTCCCTTTTGACCTGGGGCTGGGGACCTCACCGTTCTTGGAGGTGGCGGCACTCTCCTTGGTGTTGGAGTTGGGTGGTGGGGGCCCGGGGGCACCAGGCTCCTGGATTACCATGATGTCATCTTTACTGTGCTGGCCCAAGTGCAGCTTGGCAAAGTCAAAGCCCTTCACACTGGGAGCCTGGAGCTGAGGATAGAGGACACAGAGAGAGAGAGAGAGAGAGAGAGAGAGACAGAGAGTGACAGACAGAGAAAGAGAGAAAGAGAGAGACAGAGAGAGAAAGATACAGAGAGACAGACAGAGAGAGAGAGAGAGCGAGAGAGAGAGAGAGGAGGATAAAAGAGAGTAGAGAGGAACAGGAGTAGGAGGTGAGAGGACAAAATTGACAGAGAGGGAGGGAGAGAGAGAGAGAAGGGGGAAGAGAAGAGAAAGGTACAGGAGCAAGATGATATATAATAAGAAAAAAAGGGAACATTTAGAGATTGAGAGAGGGGGTGGGAGGGAGAGAGGAGAGAATTTAAAAAAATCACAGTCATTGTTTTGCCAGCTGCATTTAGAGTTTCATTAGAGTTTCATTAGAGTTTCATTAGACAGGTGTACGACTGCAGCGGGAGGGAGGACAGACAGAAGTAGGGCAGGCAGGCGAGTGAGAGAAGTGAGTGAGCGAAGCGACAGGAAGATGGAGGGGGTAGTGATTAGTGAGTGACTGGGCTGACTGAGTGATGGGGGGAGCGCAGGGAGTAAAAAAACATGAATGAATAAAAAGCAGAGAAAGTAATGTGGGGTCACAAGGATTTCGGATTGAAAAGTAAGTAAGCATTTTGTTAGTCTACACCTGTTGTCAAAACCGTGGCCTAGTCTGATGAGGAACTACTATACTGATACTGTACATTATAGTATGATACCCATTCAATATATGGCCTATTTGGATGAGACTTCCAAAACTGCAATGATGATAAGCATCTAAAACATTGAAGACAAGATCTCAACAAATCCTTTGTTTTTCTATAATACACAAACATGAGTACCAGGCCAGACTAGATGACATCTCAGTGTCTGACCCGCCCTCTCTAAAGCCTGGAGACAGGCTAGCACGTCTAATATGGAAAAGACTACTATCTTACTACAGTACGTTGTACCTTCTGCTTCCCTTTCAACACGGTTTTCTTCTTCTCTTCTTCCTCCTCCTCATCTTCCTCTTCTTCCTCCTCCTCTTCTTCTTCCTCCTCCTCCTCATAGCTCTCACTTTTCTGCTTGGGCTTTGGCTTGGGAGGAGGAAGGTTTGGTCCCTGATTGGATGCAGTGGGTGGGATGGTGATTGATACATGTGATGAGTTGACCAGCTCCTTGGGTCTTCCATTCACTACCATGGGACTTTATTGCCCCTTAACTACAGGGCCGATTTGCTATCATTCTCTACTCACAACAACCAATAGATTCAAATCCACTACACACTACACAACCCATTCTCTTCAGGGTCTTCTACTAACTACTAGCGTCTACTTTGTACCTTCCCCTTTCTCTCATCTTCCTCTTCCTCCTCCTCTTCTTCCTCCTCCTCTTCTTCCTCCTCCTCTTCTTCTTCCTCCTCCTCTTCATAGCTCTCACTTTTCTGCTTGGGCTTTGGCTTGGGAGGAGGAAGGTTTGGTCCCTGATTGGATGCAGTGGGTGGGATGGTGATTGATACATGTGATGAGTTGACCAGCTCCTTGGGTTTTCCATTCACTACCATGGGAATTTATTGCCAATAGATTCAAATCCACTACACACTACACAACCCATTCTGTTCAGGGTCTTCTACGAACTACAACCTTCTACTTTGTACCTTCCCCTTTCTCTCATCTTCCTCTTCCTCTTCTTCCCCCTCCTCTTCCTCCTCACTCTCAGTAATCATTATTTGCCTCTTGATTGGAAGAGGAGACCTTGATTCCCTGAACGATGATTCCCTGAAAGGTTGAGCGGACTGAACAGAAATAGAAAGAAAAGAGATGGAAATGGAAAGAGGAGAGGTGTTACGTGATTGATGGATGGTAGAGGTCTTAGACTGAGGTAAGGAAGGATAGATGCTTGTACATATTAATCTGCATTTGCCTCATTCCAACTGGACAGAGAGGTCAGAGGCAGAGGAAAAGAAGGCAGACAGACAGATCAATCAGAGACAGGGTAACCCATAACAACAACACAGACAGACCAGGCAGTCTAATAATAGCAGAGCAGGACAGTATATGAGGGGCAGCATGTGTGTCTGTGTGATACCAGGAGGATAGACATTAGAAAGCCCCCAGCAGCAGCAGCAGTAGTCAGAGCACATCCTGTCTGTCTGGATAGCAACGAGTGTGTATTATGCAGGGTGTCTCTGTGTGTGTCCATGTATGCGTGCGTGTGTGATACTGTCAGCCAGGGGGATCTTGTAGAGCTGTGTGGAGCTGCAGTACTGTGGGAGCAGCCCTGGGCAAGAACACAGCTGCTGTGCCTTACTGCAGCGAGAGCCAATTACTGTTGGGCTGCCTGTCACATAGCGAGCATGTGATCCTCTCTCAAGCATGGGCTGCTGCCACATAGGGAGCCTGTGATCCTCTTCAGCATGAGACTGGATCACTGGCAGCAGGGGAGAGAGATAGTACTCTACTACTCTAAGCTCCCATACAGTACAGCCTATCAGCACAGCGGCAAATCCCACTTAAGTCACATTTTCACTTGGTCTCCCATTGACATCAATGGATGACTAAGTGAAAATTCGACTGAAGATGAAGTTAGGCTTCACCCCACAGAGATCAAACCTGAGACCACCACAACTCCCCATAGTGTGAGAACTACAGCCCTCAAATAATAACAAGTACGGGGTGAGGAATGCACTGCCAGGGAGATATAGAGGCCTGGATTCAGATATGTCCTTAAGAGGGGAGATAACTGTACAACACAAACAGTGGAGAGACACAGAGGAGCCGACTGGCTGATAACACAAATCTCTCCATGCTGTGTGTGAAGGTAGAGGAGGAAAAATAGCTGTCAGTGTGAGAGATAACTAACAATACAATATACCACATACAGAGGTGCTGTAGATAGGCCAGAGAGGGATACATAGAGTTAGAAAAATGTTTAGAACAGAAAAGGCTGAAACTAATCCAACGTAGTCTGTGTAGAGTAGGCACATATAAAACAGTGGTTATGGACAGAGACAGGCAACATAACATGTAAGAGCCAACACATCCAGAGATGGAAAGATGATGACAGCAGGTTAAAAGAGGTGAATAAACACAGAGAGAAACAGGGGACTAGGCGATGCTCTTGGTCCATCGTCCCTCCTCCTCTCCTCACCTTCTGTCTTTGCTGGACAGTGGTCATGGCGTCGGGCTGGAACTCCAACTTGTCGGTGCGACACAGCTTCCAGTAGAGGATGGAGATGATGACGATGACCACGCCTAGCGGCACCACCACGCCTATGATGATCCACATGCTGGTGTTCTCCGTGTCTGGAGGAGGGTACCCTGCCACCTTCTCCACAGCTACAGAAAAATGGCCATAGATACATCAAAAACATATAACATGGCATACAACATTATGGAGTGTGTAATTACATGCATGTGCATGTCGGTATGTCTTTGTCTGTGTGTGTGCGTGTGTGTATGCTTGCATGTGTGTATACGTCTGTCTGTGTCTATGTGTTTATGTCCCCATCAGAATTCCAAACGTCCACTATCATGGTTCCTTTCTTTGTTAATCAGGTGTTGCTTATCAGTTCATTATGATTTCCCTTTTAAAAGAGGTGTGTTTTCTGTTCTTGTTCACAGAAGCTTGATTTCGGTTTCCTTGTGTGTCGCCTGAGTAAGTTCTAGTCTAAATGTTGTTATTTATTTTTAAGTATTACTGTGATCCTTCTGTTTCCTTATTTTATCGGTGAAGTATTTACGTTATCCGAAACCTTTGATTCCTCGTCTGATCCATTCTCTGCACCTTGGTCCAACTCCACCACGTCACATCCACACGGAGTTCAATCATAAACAGCTACAGTAGTTACACTGCATGCTACACACTGTGTTACACACATCTTACAGCGGTCTGTTCTTCTGCTGCTACTCTGCAATTAAGGCTTGTCGTATTGCCTGGGAAAAACCTCACTTGCCATAAGAGCAGGCTTAAAGCAGGGACAGAAGTCCCTTGATGTGCTTCGACTCCTACATCTCCAACATAGATATATAATGAGGTGAAGCATTTGGCCCAGTGTATAGGATGAGGTAATCAGTTCAAATAAACACCAACATATACTGAGCAATTAGTCCGTATACTTTTAATTGTGCAGATTTACTGACCTTTGATCAGGAGCTCCAAAATCTTAATGAACACTATTCTGTGCCAATGAATGCACTGGTGCATGGATACAGTAGGGAGGAGGCGCTCCATACATCAAAGCTGATTGCTGTGTATACATTAGTGTCCTTCATACATATTCCAATTTAACTGAGCTCAGTTCCTTTCAACTCCAGTAAAGGTAGCGTGGGCAGGTAGACTTACCCTGTTCCCAATTTCTATTTGTGCTGTCTTGCCATTTCTAACCACGCTAAGGCTCTACTTACGTGTAGCCAGGATGCCCTGTACTCTGTAGCCCAGCACGATGGCTGCCCTTTGCACATCCAGTCTGTTCAGCATGTTGGCCGTGGTGATGGCAGGTAACCGCTGTCCTAGCTGGTCCACAAAGTACACCATATCCAGAGGGTGGTCCGCTCCCACCAGCCTGGTCGTACTCACAATCTGCAGGGAGATGTGTGTTACTGTTAACATCACAGTTCTAGACTAGAAAGCTTGCTGCGACAATGACTGGTACTAGGGTTGCAACATGTCAGTAACTTTCCAAAAATTCTCTTGTTTTCCAGAAATCCTGGTTTGAAGATTCCTTCAATTACGAAGGAATAAACAGGAAATCCAGGAACCCTCCAACCAGGATTTCTGGGAAAAACTGGGAATTTTGGGAAAGTTACTCAAATTTTGCAACCCCACCTGGTTTAATTTCCCTGTTACCCAACAACTATTAAAAACAAAAAAATAGATTTTAAGTGAGAATAGGAATTGGTCTAAAGCAACAAAAAAAAAGGAAATTCACATGAGCACCACGATGCCTATTTCACCCATGCTGTACCAAGGTTTTCCAACACACAGCTTTGACGTACTACAGTAGAAACAGTTGAAGTTGGAAGTTTTCATACACATAGGTTGGAGTCATTAAAACTCGTTTTTCAACCACTGCACACATTTCTTGTTAACAAACTATAGTTTTGGCAAGTCGGTTAGGACATCTACTTTGTGCATGACAAGGAATTTTTCAAACAATTGTTTACAGACAGATTATTTCACTTATAACTCACTGTAACACAATTCCAGTGGGTCAGAAGTTTACATTCACTAAGTTGACTGTGCCTTTAAACAGCTTGGAAAATTCCAGAAAATGCGTCATGGCTTTAGAAACTTCTGTTAGGCTAATAGGCTAATTGACATAATTTGAGTCAATTGGAGGTGTACCTGTGGATGTATTTCAAGGCCTACCTTCAAACTCTGTGCCTCTTGGCTTGACATCATGGGAAAATCAAAAAGAAATCAGCCAAGACCTCAGAAAAAAATGTAGACCTCCACAAGTCTGGTTCATGCTTGGGAGCAATTTCCAAATGCCTGAAGGTACCACGTTCATTTGTACAAACAATAGTACGCAAGTATAAACACAATGGGACCATGCAGCCGTCATACCACTCAGGAAGGAGACGCATTCTGTCTCCTAGAGATGAACATATTTTGGTGCGAAAAGTGCAAATCAATCCCAGAACAACAGCTAAGGATGTTGTGAAGATGCTGGAGGAAACAGGTACAAAAGTATCTATATCCACAGTAAAACAAGTCCTATATCGACATAACCTGAAAGGCTGCTCAACAAAGAAGAAGCCAGACTATAAAAGAAGAAGCCAGACTATTAAAAAACAGACTACGGTTTGCAACTGCTCATGGGGGCAAAGATCGTACTTTTTGGAGAAATGTCCTCTGGTCTGATGAAACAAAAATAGAACTGTTTGGCCATAATGACCATCGTTATGTTTGGAGGAATAGGGGGAGGCTTGAAAGCCGATGAATACCATCCCAACCGTGAAGCACGGGGGTTGCAGCATCATGTTGTGGGGGTGCTTTGCTGCAGGAGGGACAGGTGCACTTCACAAAATGGATGGCATCATGAGGACGGAAAATTATGTGGATATATTGAAGCAACATCTCAAGACATCAGTCAGGAATAGAGGTTGACCGATTAATCGGAATGGCTGATTAATTAGGGCCGATTTCAAGTTTTCATAACAATCGTAAATCTGTGTTTTTGGGCGCCGATTTTTTAAATTTTTATACCTTTATTTAACTAGGCAAGTCAGTTAAGAACACATTCTTATTTTCAATGACGGCCTAGGAACGGTGGGTTAACTGCCTTGTTCAGGGGCAGAAAGACAGATTTTCACATTGTCAGGTCGGGGGATCCAATCTTGCAACCTTACAGTTACTAGTCCAACGCAAATACGACCTGCCTCTCTCTCGTTGCACTCCACAAGGAGACTGCCTGTTACGCGAATGCAGTAAGCCAAGGTAAGTTGCTAGCTAGCATTAAACTTATCTTATAAAAAACATTCAATCATAATCATTAGTTAACTACACATGGTTGATGATATTACTAGATATTATCTAGTGTGTCCTGCGTTGCATATAATCTGACTGAGCATACAAGCATACAAGTATCTAAGTATCTGACTGAGCGGTGGTAGGCAGAAGCAGGCGCGTAAACATTCATTGAAACAGCACTTTTGTGCGTTTTGCCAGCAGCTCTTCGTTGTGCGTCAAGCATCGCGCTGTTTATGATTACAAGCCTATCAACTCCCGAGATGAGGCTGGTGTAACCGAAGTGAAATGGCTAGCTAGTTTGCGCTAATAGCGTTTCAAACGTCACTCGCTCTTAGCCTTCTAGTAGTTGTTCCCTTGCTCTGCATGGGTAACACTGCTTCGATGGTGGCTGTTGTCGTTGTGTTGCTGGTTCGAGCCCAGGTAGGAGCGAGGAGAGAGATGGAAGCTATAGTATTACACTGGCAATACTAAACTGCCTATAAGAACATCCAATAGTAAAAGGTTAATGAAATACAAATGGTATAGAGGGAAATAGTCCTATAATTCCTATAATAACTACAACCCAAAACTTCTTACCTGGGAATATTGAAGACTCATGTTAAAAGGAACCACCAGCTTTCATATGTTCTCATGTTCTGAGCAAGGAACTGAAACGTTAGCTTTCTTACATAGTACATATTGCACTTTTACTTTCTTCTCCAACACTTTGTTTTTGCATTATTTAAACCAAATTGAACATGTTTCATTATTTACTTGAGGCTAAATTGATTTGATTGATGTATTATGTTAAGTTAAAATAAATGTTCATTCAGTATTGTTGTAATTGTCAATATTACAAAGACATTTTTATTTTTTAAATCGGCCGATTAATGGCTAATTAATTGGCTTTTTGGTCCTCCAATAATCAGTATCGGCGTTGAAAAATCATAATCGGTTGACCTCTAGTCAGGAAGTTAAAACTTGGTCGCAAATGGGTCTTCCAAATGGACAATGACCCCAAGCATACTTCCAAAGTTGTGGCAAAATGGCTTAAGGACAACAAAGTCAAGGTATTGGAGTGGCCATCACAAAGCCCTGACCTCAATCCTATAGAACATTTGTGGGCAGAACTGAAAAAGCATGTGCGAGCAAGGAGGCCTACAAACCTGACTCAGTTACACCAGCTCTGTCAGGAGGAATGGGCCAAAATTCACACAACTCATTGTGGGAAGCTTGTGTAAGGCGACCCTAAATGTTTAACCCAAGTTAAACAATTTAAAGGCAATGCTACCAAATACTAATTGAGTGTATGTAAACTTGTGACCCACGGGAATGTGATGAAATAAATAAAAGCTGAAATAAATCCTTCTCTCTGCTATTATTCTGACATTCCACATTCTTAAATTAAAGTGGTGATCCTAATTGATCTAAGACAGGGAATGTTTCCTAGGATTTAAGTCAGGAATTGTGAAAAACTGAGTTTAAATGTATTTGGCTAAAGTGTACGTAAACTTCCGACTTCAACTGTATGTATAGTCCCCACAATAATGTAGCAGTAGTCCTTAGAAGGGGTATTGGTGGATGTGACTGCAAACAGAGTTGGACTCGTACAGTGAGTCACATCAACTGGTAAAACCTTTCAATATTATTCCTCGTGGTGAGCTCTCCATGAATCGCAACAGTGAGACTCCTTATCGAGGGCTTGTAGTCTTTTCTACCCAGAGTCACACTGCTTTACTAATCAGGCTTTGCCTTTTGTGGTTCTCCACAGCACCTGCTCTACTCCCCTCTCCCCTCTCTTCACAACAACATTTAGGGGACAGGATAGGCCAGGGTATCCATGGCAACACCACCTATTCATCACAGGCCAGCTAATCAAAGACCAACCACCAAGTCTCTTTTTCTTTCCTTCAAGTTCCGTTACTTGAATGCTGTGTCGCCAGTCACTAATAGCAGATCAATTATTAATTCTCTCTCTCTCATTCTGCCTGGCAGCTGTAGTTATTATAAATGCAGAAATCTACTCTAGTTGTGGGGAGGGATATGTTAACGGGCCCTGTGGAGAGGGCAGAGAGGGTGCAGAGAGGGTGCGATGGTCTACACGCAGGTGGGAGCTGTTAGTGATAAATATCATAGCACCTTCAGATATCTGCTTCCCAGATCTCCACAGACCCACGGACATTTAATGGATCGTGAATTAGCGGTGAACCTGTGTTCGGTATGGGCTATGATTAGAGTTCTAATAGAGTACCACATTATGAGTCATAATACCCATAAAACCTAGCAGTCAAACAGGGAAACGGTTCCAATAATTTTTGCACCATTCATTTTTCCCATAGGAGATTTTAGAATATAAAGTGGGGCAAAAAAGTATTTAGTCAGCCACCAATTGTGCAAGTTCTCCCACTTCAAAAGATGAGAGAGGCCTGTAATTTTCATCATAGGTACACTTCAACTATGACAGACAAAATGAGGAAAAAAATCCTGAAAATCACATTGTAGAATTTTTTATGAATTTATTTGCAAATTATAGTGGAAAATAAGTATTTGGTCACCTACAAACAAGCAGGATTTCTGGCTCTCACAGACCTTTAAGAGGCTCCTCTGTCCTCCACTCGTTACCTGTATTAATGGCACCTGTTTGAACTTGTTAACAGTATAAAAGACAACTGTCCACAACCTCAAACAGTCACACTCCAAACTCCACTATGGCCAAGACCAAAGAGCTGTCAAAGGACACCAGAAACAAAATTGTAGACCTGCACCAGGCTGGGAAGACGGAATATGCAATAGGTAAGCAGCTTGGTTTCAAGAAATCAACTGTGGGAGCAATTATTAGGAAATGGAAGACATACAAGACCACTGATAATCTCCCTCGATCTGGGGCTCCACGCAAGATCTCACCCCGTGGGGTCAAAATGATCACAAGAACGGTGAGCAAAAATCCCAGAACCATTCACGGGGGGACCTAGTGAATGACCTGCAGAGAGCTGGGACCAAAGTAACAAAGCTTACCATCAGCAAGGGCATTGAAAATGAAACGTGGCTGGGTATTTCAGCATGACAATGATCCCAAACACACCGCCCGGGCAACGAAGGAGTGGCTTCGTAAGAAGCATTTCAAGGTTCTGAAGTGGCCTAGCCAGTCTCCAGATCTCAACCCCATAGAAAATCTTTGGAGGGAGTTGAAAGTCCGTGTTGCCCAGTAACAGCCCCAAAACATCACTGCTCTAGAGGAGATCTGCATGGAGGAATGGGCCAAAATACCAGCAACAGTGTGTGAAAACCTTGTGAAGACTTACAGAAAACGTTTGACCTCTGTCATTGCCAACAAAGGGTATATAACAAAGTATTGAGATAAACTTTTGTTATTGACCAAATACTTATTTTCCACCATAATAAAATAAATTCATAAAAAATTCTACAATGTGATTTTCTGGATTTTTTTCCTCATTTTGTCTGTCATAGTTGAAGTGTACCTATGATGAACATTTACAGGCCTCTCTCATCTTTTGAAGTGGGAGAACTGGCACAATTGGTGGCTGACTAAATACTTTTTTGCCCCACTGTATATGCCGTGACGATCTGGGCGAGATGACGAATCGAGGCAAAGGTAAGAATCTCTGGATCTAATGTTAGCTAAAAGTCATAAATAATAAATTGGCAACATATCTTTAAATGTACAATTCTGAGAACTGTCTTGTGCAAGTTCTAAATTGACACAATACCTGTTCGCAAAGGTGTCAGCTAGAGATGACGTGCCGGAGCTTGCAGGGATCGCATTATGTCTACTTTGATGCTAATTACCATTTTCGATTCTGAGAGTAAATAGAGCCGAATATATTGATATCAAAACGTCACGCCAGTGTAAGCCTACACAAAACACAGCCCTTTTTAAAGTTTTTCTAAAATCACCAATGGGAAAAATAAATGGTGGAACTATTGGAACCATTTCCCCGTTTGACCGCTAGGTTTTATGGGTATTATGACACACCCACTGTGTGGTTCTATTGGTGGAATTCTAATAGGTCTCGGCAAATGGCATTCTACTTCCTTTTCACAAAGTCTGCTGCCTCAGTTTGTAAGATGGAAATTTGCATATACTCCCGAATGTTATGAAGAGTGATCAGATGAATTGCAAAGTCCCTCTTTGAATCCCCCAAAAACATGTCTACTGCATTTCAGCACAAAAGGACCAGCTGACATCATGTCAGTGATTCACTCATTAACACAGGTGTGAGTGTTGACGAGGACAAGGCTGGAGATCACTCTGTCATGCTGATTGAGTTTGAATAACAGACTGGAAGCTTCAAAAGGAGGGTGGGGCTTGGAATCATTGTTCTTCCTCTGTCAACCATGGTTACCTGCAAGGAAACACGTGCAGTCATCATTGCTTTGCACAAAAAGGGCTTCACCGGCAAGGATATTGCTGCCAGTAAGATTGCACCTAAATCAACCATTTATCGGATCATCAAGAACTTCAAGGAGAGCGGTTCAATTGTTGTGAAGAAGGCTTCAGGGCACCCAAGAAAGTCCAGCAAGCGCCAGGACCGTCTCCTAAAGTTGATTCAGCTGCGGGATCAGGGCACCGCCAGTAGAGAGCTTGCTCAGGAATGGCAGCAGACAGGTGTGAGTGCATCGGCTTTTGGAGGATGGCCTGGTGTCAAGAAGGGCAGCAAAGAAGCCACTTCTCCCCAGGAAAAACATCAGGGACAGACTGATATTCTGCAAAAGGTACAGGGATTGGAGTGCTGAGGACTGAGGTAAAGTCATTTTCTCTGATGAGTGCCCTTTCCGATTGTTTGGGGCATCTGGGAAAAAAGCTTGTCCGGAGAAGACAAGGTGAGCGCTACCATCCGTCCTGTGTCATGCCAACGGTAAAGCATCCTGAGACCATTCATGTGTGGGGTTGCTTCTCAGCCAAGGGAGTGGGTTCACTCACAATTTTGCCTAAGAACACAGCCATCCAGGAACAGTTTGGTGACGAATAATGCCTTTCCAGCATGATGGAGCACCTTGCCATAAGGAAAAAGTGATAACTAAGTGGCGCGGGGAACAAAACATCGATATTTTGGGTCCATGACCAGGAAACTCCCCAGACATTAATGCCATTGAGAACTCAATACTCAAGAGGCGGGTGGACAAACAAAAACCCACAAATTCTGATAAAATCCAAGCATTGATTATGCAAGAATGGGCTGCCATCAGTCAGGATGTTGCCTAGAAGTTAATTGACAGCATGCCAGGGCGGATTGCAGAGGTCTTGAAAAAGAAGGGTCAACACTGCAAATATTGACTATTTGCATCAACTTCATGTAATTGTCAATAAAAGCCTTTGACACTTATGAAATGCTTGTAATTATACTTCAGTATATTCCATAATAACGTCCGAAAAAAATATCTAAAGACACTGAAGCAGCAAACTTTGTGGAAATTAACATTTGTGTCATTCTCAAAACTTTTGGCCACGACTGTAATGATGGTGCTCTTCTGTTTTTAGCCTTGAAAAGAACGTCATATTAGAGTGCTCTGAGCTCTTTCTTTTTGCATTTCAAGGACTGTCTTCAATGTTTGTGTCTGGCTCTAAATAACACAGTGAGACTGTCTACTCTGCTTCTTGTGATCACTAAAACCCTGCTGCCTCTCTCAGCCTCTCACATAGAAGCTGTAGTTTGACTTGACAGAATCAGTACGCTGGCATCACCTGTGAAAGTCCACAGCCAGAGAGAGTGGGATATGGAGGTGTGTGTATGTGTGTGTGTGTGTGTGTGTGTGTGTGTGTGTGTGTGTGTGTGTGTGTGTGTGTGTGAGAAAGGGTGTGGTTCATGTGGGGCCACACACTGTTCATCATTCCACTCTAATAAACCTGGAGACTGGATGTGGGTTAGTGGCTGGTTGAGGAAACCCAGGTTGTTTTTCTGGTGATGACTCGGGCTTACTCTCTTTAGTAACACAGTGGCTATGGCAGCCTTGCCTAGGGGTTATTACCACAGGGTGAGAGTTGTATTTGCTGTACTTAAGCGCTATAGTCAAGCACAGCACGAGAATTCTAAGATGATTCTCAGTATAGTACAGTGTCTCTGATGTGGTTACCTGAACACTGTGGTTGGCCACACTGGTGGCCCTCTTGTTACGCCTGTCTGCCCTCAGAACCTCTCCCAGCAGCAGGGCCACACGACGCTCCATCTTGGCCTGGAAGGTCCGCCCGTCCACCCCCTGGTCCAGGACACCCAGCATCACTGGACAGGAAACAGATGGTTATGATATCACACAGGACAGGCAATACAGAGCCAATACATTGCCTATCACACAGCCAGAACATAGGCCCTGAATGTGTATCCATCCTCTAGCTGCAGTTGAGATTTAGATTGGGTGGAATACTTAAAGTCAGATGTGTTGACAAGGGGAAGCATACCTGTTCTAACCCAAGACGAGCGAAGCAACTGGGTGGTGTTCAACTCTGGGTAGTGAAAAGCTATTGGGAAAAGAAGAGAGGGAAATAAGGAAAGTACAGACAACCTAAAAATATTCCTACTGAGGTATAAAAGAGGTCCTTAGAAGGTGAAGCAGATTGATTAATAGAATACATGTATTTCCCCAAGCCAACATCCCAGTAGGGGTGCTTGGCATAAAATCCCAATCCATTAGACAGTTGGCATAAAATCCCAATCCATTAGACAGTATGGTAATGGACTCACGTTCGGCGATCTGCAACACAGGAAAGCCCAGGTAGTAGCTGAACTCCACCATGTTGAGCAGCCTCAGGTGGTTGCTGACCTCTGACCCCTTCAGGTAGCCGACGGCATCGCGCACAGCGAAGGTCACGTCCACTGGCTCCCTCTGCTGACTCCTGGGCTGATTCATGGTGATGTTCACAATCTAGGAAAATATTTAATACGTACATACAGGACTCTATTTTAACAAACATAACGCAATGGTAAATCTAAGCGCTTGCGGCAGCACTACACGTTGGGGTGTGTGTCATAAATATTTTGGGTATTTTCACAACCAGAATTATGGGCACAGTAGCTGGCGGTGGCGCGAAAGGGCTGGGTTTTGATGAATTAACAAGTTGAGGGTGTGTCGAGGCTTGACCCCTCACTGGCCAATCAGAATGTATCCCATTGGCTAAATATGTGGTTGTGTGGTATTTTATGTATTGCATTGTCATCAACTCCAATTTGAATGTTAGTCCGTTAAAGCTTAGTTTAGTAAATAGCGTACAGAAACTAAATCAAATGTAAGCCTATCCCATATTGGATAAATATGTTGAACATGTTTTTGAACAGTAACTGCACGGCTTCAATATGGAAATATATTGTTAGCACTTTTGCAAGATTTTATGTATTTTCAAACAATACAAAATATACACAAACAAGATGATTGACGGGAAAAGTATCATCCAACCCATCGGGTATCTCACTGCACTCTCAAATGCCATGTCTTGAAATATGCAGACAGACTGATTAAAAGTACATTTACATTGTAATACTTCTGACAGCCAACTTTCCAACTCCGCCCATAATCCCTGGTATCCATAGCATTCCCAGAAGGCATGGACCATTGAGTCATTGCTAGTTTCACACACTATGCTATTGTGCTGCAGAATCTGCTAACATTGCTCTTTCACAGCGATTCTGTATGGACCTCGCTGAAACAGGAAAGGTCCACCCCCAAACTGTTGCTACAAAGTTGGAAGCACAGAATCATCTAGAATGTCATTGTATGCTGTACCGTTAATATTTCCCTTCACTGAAACTAAGGAACCATGAAAAACCCCAGAACATTATTCCTCCTCCACCAAACTTTACAGTTGACACTATGCATTCCTGTAGGTAGTTTTCTCCTGGCATCCGCCAAACCCAGATTCTCTGTCAGACTGCTAGATGGTGAAATGCGATTCACCACTCCAGAGAACACGTTTCCACTGCTCCTGAGTCCAATGGCGGCGAGCTTTACACCACTCCAGCCGACGCTTGGGATTACGCATGGTGATCTTAGGCTTGTCTGTGGCTGCTTGGCCATGGAAACCGATTTCATGAAGCTCCCGACGAACAGTTATTGTGCCGACATTGTGTTTGTGGGCTCCCGAGTAGTGCAGCGGTCTAAGGCACTGCATCTCTGTGCTAGAGGTGTCACTACAGACCCTGGTTCGATTCCAGGCTGTATCACCGGGTGATTGAGGGTTCCTTAGGGTGGCGCACAATTGGCCCAGCGTTGTCAGGTTAGGATTTGGCCGGGGTCGGCCGTCATTGTAAATAAGAATTTGTTCTTAACTGACTTGCCAAGTTAAATAAAGGTCAAATAAAAAATTCCAAAGACCGTTTGGAACTCGGTAGTGAGTATTGCAACCGAGGACAGACGGTTTTTAAGCGCTACGCGCTTCAACACATGGCAATCCCGTTACGTGAGCTTGTGTGGCCTACCACTTCCCGGCTGAGCTGTTGTTGCTCCTAGACATTTCCACTTCACAATAACAGCACTTACAGTTGACCGGGGCAGCTTTAGCAGGGCAGATATTTTACCAACTGACTTGTTGGAAAGGTGGCATCCAATGACGGTGCCACGTTGAAAGTCACTGAGGTCTTCAGTAGGGCCATTCTACTGCCAATGATTTGAAGGAGTGTCTACATATTTTTGTATATAATATATGTTCCAATGTCAATATCAGTTATTTTAAAGTCTTAATTCCAATAGTTAATATTTTTTCTAAGAGGTTGTCAGTTGGATAGGCTATCTGCAAGGTTTTGTTTATCTTAGCTATCATATGAATATCATTTTCTGGCTCAAATTAGGATTCCCTCAAGATTGCTTTTATGTCCAAAATATTTAAAATCGACATTTCGTGATATTAAACTTTTAAGTTGCATGTATTTGAAAATATTTACATTTGTCAGTCCAAAATGGCTTTTTAATTCTGTCATGGAAATACATTTACTTCCTATTACCAAGTAATTTACAGTTTCTATGCCCATAGATTTCCATGTGGACCAATTTAAAATCGGGGAGTTCTGAAAAGCTATCCAAGGATTGTTCCATGCTGTTTTTAGGGAGTTGTTTTGGTTCTTGTAGAATACGTTTTATTTTCTCACATATTGTTATAGTGTTCTTAACTATGAAATTGTTAATGTTCTTAGCTTTATCCACGTGAAAAGGTTCTGGGGATGAGCATCTTCAAAAGGTACCCATTTTTCCTCTTTAGTGCATTTAACTATATGTCTCAAGTAAAAGCCCTGAGTGGCTGGCGGGTTGATACAATTCCCAGTCTGGAAAGTTAAAACCACTCTCAGACTTAGGAAGATGTTCTATAAGTTTTATTTACCCATATAAAGTCTGTTATGCGCAAGTATACTTTTTTAAAGAATGTCTTCAGTGGGGTAACTGCCTCGCAAAGCTGCCGGCTCAGACAGCATCCCTAGACGCGTCCTCAGAGCATGCGCAGACCAGCTGGGTGGTGTGTTTACAGACATATTCAATCTCTCCCTATCCCAGTCTGCTGTCCCCACAAGCTTCAAGATGTCCACCATTGTTCATGTACCCAAGAAGGCAAAGGTAACTGGACTAAATGACTATTGCCCCATAGCACTCACTTCTGTCATCATGAAGTGCATTGAGAGGCTAGTCAAGGATCATATCACCTCTACCTTACCATTCACCCAAGACCCACTTCAATTTGCTTACCGCCCCAATAGATCCACACTCGATGCAATTGCCATAACACTGCACACTGCCCTATCCCATCTGGACAAGAGGAATACCTATGTAAGAATGCTGTTCATTGACTATAGCTCAGCCTTCAACACCATGGTACCCTCCAAGCTCATCATTAAGCTTGAGGCCCTGGGTCTCAACCCCGCCCTGTGCAATTGGGTCCTGGACTTCCTGACGGGCCGCCCCCAGGTGGTGAAGGTAGAAAACAACATCTCCACTTCGCTGATCCTCAACACTGGGGCCCCACAAGGGTGCGGGCTCAGCCCCCTCCTGTACTCCCTGTTCACCCATGATTGCGTGACCATGCACGGCTCCAACTCAATCATCAAGTTTGCAGACGACACAACAGTAGTAGGCTTGATTACCAACAACAACGAGACAGTCTACAGGGAGGAGGTGAGGGCACTCGGAGTGTGGTGTCAGCAAAATAACCTCTCACTCAACGTCAACAAAACAAAGGAGATGATCGTAGACTTCAGGAAACAGCAGAGGGAGCACCCCCCTATCCACATCGATGGGACAGCAGTGGAGAAGGTGGAAAGCTTTAAGTTCCCCAGCGTACACATCATGGACAAACTGCACCTCTCAACCTCAGGAGGCTGAAGACATTTGGCTTGTCACCTAAAACCCTCACAATCTTTTACAGATGCACAATTGAGAGCATCCTGTCGGGCTGCATCACCGCCTGGTACGGCAACTGCACAACACCGCATCACCTGGGGAAAACTACCTGCCCTCCAGGACACCTACAGCACACAATGTCACAGGAATGCCAAAAAGATCATCAAGGACAACAACCACCCGAGTCACTGCCTGTTCACCCCACTACCATCCAGAAAGTGAGGTCAGTACAGGTGCATCAAAGCTGGTCCATCAGACTGTTAAACAGCCATCACTAACACAGAGAGGCTGCTGCCTACATACAGACTTGAAACATACAGACTTGCTTTGTCACTTATTGAGCATCCTAAGTATTTTATATTTTTTGTGGTCCACTTAAAGGATTGCTGTATATCATGAGTCATTATTTTTCCTATTGCCATTATTTCATTTTTTTACACGTTAATTTCAGATCCTGAGATTTTAGAATATATAATAGATATATTTTTAGCGATGGGGGCATTGAGTTTTCAATATTGGTCAAGTATATCAGGAGATCATCTGCAATAAGTTTAGTTTATATTCATGTTTACCAACACTGATACCTAGTTACATTTGGGTCCTGTCTAATTATTTTTGCAAGTTGTTCAATTGACAGTGCAAACAGAAGTGGGAGAGAGAACATCCCTGTCTTGTGCCCCTTTATAAAGCAATTTCAATGCTCTAATCGCTAGTGGAATGTCCACTCACCGTTACTGCTCCCAAATATATAAAGCTACAGCCTACCATCGCCGCTGATATGGCCAATAGTGACTTTGCCAAGTGAAAGGTAAACAAACAAACTGATTCAGCCCACGGACAGCGATCTGAATTCCCGTGATATAACAGTTAGGTCCAACAGAGAAAAGTGGAAGACACATTTTTTTTAAATAAATCATAAATGAAGAACAATAAGCAGTCTTTTTAATTAACTTAATGTTCTTAAACAGGCTTCCTACAGACACTGAAACATTTCATTCAACGGGCATCGCAAATAATAAGTCCAAATGTTTCACAGAAGCTAGACAAAGATGTCCAATGTCAATTTTAAAAAGGGAAACGTCTGTTGATTGTTTTGCTACTTGTGATATTTTAATAAAACATTGGTGATGTACATAAGGCTACTGTGTGCGCCTCTGCTGGCAAAACCAATGCCATAGCCAATTGCGTTCCCGCTAAGACCAGCTTTGGTCAGTCTTAAATATCCCTAGTTGCATTTACTGAAATTGGCATATTGGCGTATGTTTTTTAGAACATACCTCCAATATTTCCACCCCTCCCACCTCAGAGCAAGCGAGCTGATAGAAATAGAGCCCACAATGTCTTTGAGCTGGTGATGGATTTCAAAAGTTCAGTAAATGGTCAAAAGAGACGGCACAACAAACCCTGTCACCAATAAAACCACATGTGAGCATACAGTGTGATGCAGCAGAAGAGCTTGGGCCAAATTGATTTCAATTAATTTGTGGAATTGAAATAGAAAGGGAATTGAAAATAAAATGAACTGCCATAATTTAAATGGCCTTTTCCAGATATGAATGTAATTCCCAGTATAATCCCTTCATTGACTGAGTATGAAATCTATGTCTGAACACTCTCCATATCCTTCTCGCTTGCTACGTTCAAGAACGTCAAACATGAACAGACAAAAAGCACTTTCTCAACTTAATTAGTGGAAAACCTCTGCAAGAACCTGAATCAATAAACCTATGCTGATAATTTTGGTCTTGAATGAGTGACCACTGATCTAAACAGACTTGTATGCTGAGACCAGCACTTAGGTTGTATTACCGCAGCACACACAATTTCACAAACCACACATTTAAGCCATTACTCCCTGTCACTCCCCAAGCCTCAACAATTACAATTAAGTCAAGCAGATCCTGCTTCTTTTCTCTCCCAAATCCAAAGCAAGCCACTACTGCTGCTGCATTCACACACAGTAACCCAATTAGTTTCGAACTTTCCTGGCCAACCGACTCTCTTGAGGAGCTTTTCTTTCTTTCCACTTCCCGATTTATTTCAGCAGACGCTGCTCTTAGAGAGTTCTAGCAGGGAGAGCACAGCGACACGGCCAGTGATATTTTAGTAATAATAAATGTGTGAGCTAAGTGCTTCTGATATAAATGGGTTGTGATTAGGGGTGATTCCAGATGATCATCACAAGTGGGGGTGAAATCCAAGGAAGGAGTAAGTGACTGGTAATGAAAACAGAGCATTAGGAGAAGCTCTATTTTAGTTGACTGGAGTGCTACAGTGTTTTCAGTAGGTCTCCACTTACGTGCACAGTGAAGTTGGTGGACTCCTGTGCGCGTCGGCGCACTTCGGCGTATGCCATGGTAAGGCCTTTCTCAATGCGCTCGCTGAAGTTGCAGACTCGCACGTCGACGTGGCTGGGCACAAACTGCAGCACTGGACAGGGAAACAGAAGGGCAAGGTTAAGTCTAAACATTCAAACACATCCTGCACAGCGCAGAAGACCCAAACAAAAAACTGGCATACCATTCTACTGGGGAGGCACTATTAAAATCTCTATTTCAGAAGTGGCTTGTATAGTTCCACACAGAACAGTGCTCTTACCTGAGTGGACTTGGTACTGGTGGTCTGGTACCTTCCAGTAGTGTGAGATGGGCTGGAAGCGTCGGCCTGACTGGCGCAGGGCGTTGATGACAGATATGGCTGTGAACACCACGGGACCCGACACTGCCCGGAACACAAAGTCTGGAGGGCTCTTAGCAACCTTTACCAAGACACAGAAAATACACAATTATAACTTCTCTTCATTGCAAATAATAGTTACTCATCTAGTTTAGTTTAGATGGGCTGTATTTGAAGTCTTTCAATTCAACTGTCTTTTTGTCTTACTTTCAATATCTACCATCCTCCAAATGCAGTTGAATATATCTTATTCATCAGGCTAAGGGTGGCTACTTTGAAGAATCTCAAATATAAGATATATTTTGATTTGTTGACTTTTTTGGTTACTACATGATTCCATGTGTTATTTCATAGTTTTGATGTCTTCACTATTATTCTACAATGTAGAAAATAATAAAAAAAAAATAAGAAAAACCCTTGAATGAGTAGGTGTCCAAACCTTTGACTGGTACAGAAATAGTTTAGTGCTTAAAATAAGGGGATAAATGTTTAAAAAATGTTTCCTGATCTTTCTTATATCTCTCAGACATAGGACAGACACTTCAGAACAAACTTCCTTTAAATTTATTGGTGACTATCTGTTGTTCCATGTAGGGAATCTGTTATTCAATGCGTTTCTATTGGCTAATAGCAGTAATGCCAAAATCAATGTTTCACCCAATAATGTTCTAATAAAAAAATTCTAAATCAAATAGCTAAATATTCCTTGGTATTACTATCTTAAAATAATTCCATATGTTATTTTAGCACCCCCGCAGCTTAGACAGAGCTTAGGCTCCAAAGGGTTAAAACTCAGAGCATGTTGCACAACAGCTGTTCAGAGGTTTCTTTAGGGGGTAAGCTATGTAATGAAAAGCTAACAGTGTCAGCACTTAGAGGTTAACTTTAACTGTCACGTTCTGACCATAGTTCTGTTATTTTATTATTTGTTTTAGTATGGTCAGGGCGTGAGTTGGGGTGGGCAGTCTGTTTGTTTTTCTATGTTGGTTTTTGTGTTGGGTTTCACTTGGGTTTCACTTTTGGTTTGTGGGTGTTTGTTTCCGTGTGAGTGTTTGGGCCACACGGTACTGTTTCGGTTTTGTAAATTCACATTGTCATTTATTGTTTAGTGTTCTGAGTTTTAATTAAATATCATCATGAACACTTCCCACGCTGCGCTTTGGTCTGATCCTTACTCCTCATCAGACGAAGAGGAGGAAATCCGTTACATTAACTTTATAAAGACTAAAGAAAAAGGCTGCTGTTATTTCTATCCATTACATTAATTATTGAAGTTAAGTTTAAAATCCCAATAAAAGGTGCCCATGGTGCCCCATCATAATGTACCTGCAGTTCAATTGACTTATTGAATTCAGTCTTCAGTATGTCTCGGATTTGGGATTTGGCATATCCAACAGTGGCTCCAGGGGGAAAACCTGCAGAGGGTGGAAGCACATCTCATCTCTATCATGTCTAATTGAGAACATCTTGTTATAGATTAATTAAGTGTACAATATTTTCAAAACATTAAATCACAAACCATGATTTTCATATGAAAAGTGAAAGAATAACACTTCAGAGTTGACAATTATATCTTCGTAGCATTGATCAAGTTGACAACCCACACAATGTTCCTGTCATTAAAAAAGTATATCAACACGACAAAAAGATCATTCAACTTACCGACTTTAACAAAGTACACAGGCTTGGAGACATTACAGAGGTACTGGCGGCCAATGGTTGTAGGCGGGCTTTTTGTGGTTGTTATGTTTAAGGGGGTGGTGGTGGTAGTGGTGGTGGCCAGAGCAGTGGTTGTAGAGGCCTTAGTGGTGATGGTGGTGGTAGTAGTAGTGGTGGTGGCAGGATCAGTTGTGGAGGGGGTGTCTACGGTGCTAAGTGTACTCTGGCTGACGTTTGTCACTGCTGTGACAGGACTATCCGTATCAATACCTTGGTCAGCCATGACTGACACCGGGGGAAATGTGGTGGCATTTGTGGCTCGCTCTGTGGGGCCTGAGGTGACATCGGGGGGTAATTCTGTTTGACCAGGCACTGGGGTGAAGGCGACAGAGGTGCTGAGGAGGGCCGTCTCTGTGGCGGTGGGGGACACATACCACTGGATGTCTGTCTCAGAGGCCATAGCACTAGGCTGCACAGACACTAATACAGAGCTGCTGTCCAGTCCGACACTGGAGGTGGCCACAGGGCTAATCCATTCCCCGGAGAACACCTGACCAGTGACACCCCACAGGGAGGAAGACAGGTCCATGGAGGGGGTTGGCGCTAATGAAGGCTCCAGGAACGACACTGAGAAATTCAGAGAAGTCATCTCCGTGGCGTCTGCTGTGGTCGTATTGAGAGGCTCTGAGCCAGATATATCAGAGGACTCTTTAATCCAGGTAGTGTTGTCAGAAGGCTGGACCTCCACTCCATAGGAGGCTGTGAGCATGTGGCTGGGGTCCTCAGTTAACGTGCTGGTGGCCATGATGTGGATGGTGCTGATGGACATCAGGGAGAAATGTCTGGAGGTGGTGGTCACATTGGTGCCTCTGTGTTCTTCAGAGTCATCCTTGGTCAGCTGGATGGTGTAGTACTCCAGGCTGTTCATGTCTGGTAGGAGAAGGTCTGTTGGTTCAACAGTGAAGGTATCTGTCCAGTCTACGCCTGAACCTTCTGGTAGACTACCTTGAGGTGTTAGTGTTGAGGCTAGCATTGAGTGACTGGGATATGGATGGATAGAGGGAGGAACATATGTGGGGGCCACACTTCTAACACCAGAGCTGAGATCTGTTGTAGTGAGACTAAGTGAAGACGTCACGTGACGCATCGAGGAGAAGGACACGCCAACCCTGGAGGGGAAGGAGGTGTCGTAGCGTTCCGCATTGGAGTCCTCCAGGTCGTACATGTCCGTGGGAAGGTTGGTGACCAGGGAGAAGTCGTCGCCCTCCGAGCCCATATAGGTCACGGTCTCCGGGTGGTCTCCGGAGCCCCAGTCCACCTCCATGGTGTTGGTGGGGAAGAAGTCCTCAGTAGGGACCATGGTGGGCTCGGCTGAGGAGGACGTGGTCTGTGGGCTCAGGAAAGGCACATAGCTGGGAGCCAGCTGCATTTCAGGCGATGGCTTCAGGAGCATGTAAATACCTTGGGCAGCATCATCCTTCTGCATGAGCTCACTGCTGGGGCGCAGGTGATCCAGATCGATTAATCTACTGGAGGGCTCGCTGTGATCCAGCGAGAGATCGCCTAAACTCAGGGACACATCTGGATTAGGTCTAGACTCTGGGCTGGCTTGGTCTGATAGGGCTGCTACATCTGCCAGATTGTCAACAGGCAGTCTAGGCAGGTTGAGGGGTCCAACAGGAAGTGATGTCATAAGTGCAGGAGTTCTCTGTTTTGATGGGTCTTGCTGGTTGATGGGGGGTAATAATGGAGGTTCATCTGAAGCTCTTTCATTAGAGTTTGGGACAATAAACTGTGGAGACGTAGTCCCACTGGTGGCTGTAGAGAAGTTCAAGGGTGTTGTGGATATGTTGGACTGTGGTCCGAGAAGCTTCTGGTGTGGTACTGTAACAAGGGTTGAAGAGGTAGCTGCCATGGTTGAGATAGGCCCAGAGAGCTTAATGTCCCTTGAGAGTCGGGCTGGGCCTTCAGGGTGTTTCTGAAGGACAATTTCAGGCTCCGAAGAGCTAAAAGGGGGAGTGGACAGGGGGTCACTAGACCTAGAAGGTGATTCAAGTGGTAGGGGACCAGGTGAAAGGAGAGCTATAGTTGTAGTGTCATCTAGGTGCTCAGAGGCATCAGTGTGTGAAACTAATAAGGCTGAGGGTGATTCAGTCCAGCTTGGTACTTCTTCCTGAAACTCTTCCAACATGGTGGGATCCAACGGAGGCCAGTCTACTGAAAAAGAAATGACAACAACATATCAAACATGAACTAAGACTGCACTGAAATATTTGATCATCATTGCGACGCCTAGAGTACTGTGGAAAATAGCCTGCTCTTCAAATTGACTAAGAAAGAAATATGATCTCATTGACGATTTGTTATTGCTGTTATTATATGGTGAACCTTTTTTTATTTCATTTTCTTGCTTAGTGAGTTCTGACAACAACCTTGGAAATGACCAAGAAGGAAGCCATCCATCACTCTTCAAAGAACAAAGTAGGCTATAAATGTTGAACAAAATTGCATGATCAAATCAAACGACACTGTAAGGTTGTATTCGGCGCATGTGACAAATCCAATTTGATTTGATTAATAGGATAGGTCTCAAATACGTTCTATCAGGCTCTTTAGCCTTTAGAGTAGCAGCCCACTGGGCAAAAACTGGTGGAATCAACATTGTTTTAACGTATTGTGACGTGCAATCTACGCAGAAAACACATTCCATTTGAAAAATTCATCAATGTAAACTGTTGTTTTGAGGGTCAAATTTACACCACAGAATTATGTCATCATGGTAACCAAATTTCAACATAGAAAAACAGTGTATGAAATATGTTGAATTTGTACCTTTAAACTTATATCCACTATCAGAAACAAAACTAGACTGGGCAGCACCTCCTACTGGATAATTGATCTATCTACAGCTACCCTTAGGTCTCCCATCCAAGGTTTAAACCAAACCCAGACCTGCTTAGCTATGATATTTGTCACTGACTATTACCAATGTGCTATTGTGAGAATAACCGCACGAGCTCCACTTAAACGAAATCAATTCACTGTTGCTATTGAATACATTCCAAAAGGTAGGTTTAACAGAGCAAATGAAATGCGAACATATATTATCAATCATCAATGATGTTATTTAGGCTTATGTAGCATTTGCAAAGTCAACAACAGTAATTGTTTGAATTCAACAAAAAATAGACTAAACGCAGAATTCAACAAAATATGACTAGGTTAATATGCCTGAGGGTTTCAAGCTCTGGTTGATTTTGATCCATCATATCATTTGTTAACTTGTGCACAAGTTAATACACTAGTTATTGAATTTCAAAAGTGACATTGCATTGTCTTTGGTTGTCAACACAACCACATATATAACCATTTTAAGGAGATGTATCTTCTGCTTGGATAGTTCCATCTGTGTCACTGACTTAATTCCAGTTTGTCTACAAATAAATAAATGAAATATGTTAGATTCACATCTTCATCTCAATCAAATCATATTTGATTTAGTCCTATTCTATAACTTAGAATTTTGGTTGAGATGGATACGTGAATCCAACATATCAATTATGAATCGCCTGAAAAACTAGCCTTCTCAAAGTAGGCCACGTGCAAAAACACACCAGCCAACATTACAATTCCACTTATAGGCTGTGACATTGTGTTTGTGTACTTCTACGATCACTACAGTGCCTAGTCTAACTAATGCAGTACCATTTGCCAAAGTGGCTGTAAAATGTATTTTGAATAACGAAACAGACACAGTCAGTGTTCAGTGAACGGATGCAGCCACAAAGTGGACCACAGAAATGACATAAAAGTAATCCCCAGAAACATCATGGAACAGCTTTAGCCTAAGCAGTAACAAATGGGTTACACAGGGCACATTTTGCGATGGTGTGCTATAATGCCTTTAGTGTGTACAATAATTCAATGTGTGTGTGTATAGCCTCATTTCTTTCGTGTGTGATGATGATACTGAGATGTATGGGGACCATATGTTCCACAGTAAAAACCTTAGGACATTCTACCTTAAGGGTCCAAAATGAGCTACTGACTGAAGCGCTCTAGTAGGAACAACTAGCTACTGTAAAATGTTCTGGTGCTTGACCTTGGAATGATGGATGTCCCCATTCTACCTCACCAACAAGCAATTGTAGCTATTATACAAAAGCCCTCACAAACCTACAGTTACAAATTCTAATGATTTTTTAGGGTGGGTTTTGTGAGGCACTGCAGTGCTGTTACGGCCAATATGTCTTCGCTGAGGCAGTGAGTACATTTCTGACACACTTGCCAGACGAGAGAGTGCCAACTGCCTTTTTCTAAAGTAATTTGCTTCTTGCATAACTTAAGCATTATGCATGACTAATTGGGAACTGCCATGATTACACAAGTTAGAGTTGAATACACGTGTGTTGTCTGTGTGTGCGTGCGTATGTGCTTGTGTGTGTGCGCACATGACGTGTGTGTGTGTGTGTGCTTCCGGGGCAGGATCTGTGTGAGCTGCCAGGAAGCCATGGGTGCCACGCTACAACACTTTGAATAATTCACAGTAAGCCTTCAAATTAGGTTCCAAAGAGCTGTATCAGTTTGCCTAGTTTATATTCTGATTCTATAAATCCATTAGCATCGCACTTAAAGTCCAAACAAAGGCTTGTTCTGGGTAATGTTGGATCAGGGAACTTTGAGAACCAGAAAGCGAAACTATACACTGAGTGTACAAAACATAAAGAACACCTTCATAATATTGAGTTTGCCCTCAGAACAGACTCAATTCATCGGGGGATGGCCTTTCCAAGGCGTCGAAAGCGTTCAACATGGATGCTGGCCCATGTTGACTCATGGCTGGATTTCCTTTGGTTGGTGGACCATTCATGATACACACAATAAACTGTTGAGTGTGAAAAACCCAGAAGCATTGCAGTTCTTGACACAAACCAATGCACCTGGCATAAGTTCAAAGGAACTTGAATATTTTGTCTTGCCCATTCACCCTCTGAATAGCACACATACACATTTTATTGTACCTTTATTTAACTAGGCAAGTCATTTAAGAACAAATTCTTATTTATAATAACAGCCTACCTCACCCGACACTGGACAATTGTGCGCCACCCTATGGGACTCCCAATTACATCCGGTTGTGATACAGCCTGGAATTGAACCAGGATCGGTAGTGACACCTCTAACACTGACATAAAGTGCCTTAGACCGCTGCACCACTCAGGAGCCCATACACAAACCATGTCTCAATTGTCTCAAGGCTTAAAAATCCTTCTTTAACCTGTCTTCTCCCCTTCATCTACACTGATTTAAAGTTAATTTAACAAGCGACATCAGTAAGGGATCATAGCTTTCACCTGGTCATTCTGTCATCGAAAGAGCAGGTGTTCATAATGTTTTGTACACTCAGTTTATGTTGTCAGATAGACAGACCTATGGTGGAAAATTGCAAGATTATGTTATAATACTTTTATTGCATCAAATGGTTGTTTTATGCAACAGAATAGAGGATTCTTATAACTATTGTGTGTGTGTGTGTTCTACTCAGGATGGGCCTCTGGGAGATAACACTGACAGGAGATTTACAACATCTTCTGGGTGATCAAATCTAAAGAGCATTCCAGAGCATGAGTTAATGTTTCTGTTCTATACCGTACCAGGGCAACATGGGGCTCCAGTATGCAGTTGGGGGGCACGGCACTGGTCTCTACACAATGAAAACTGTTGACACAGCAGATACTGTCTGCTATGAATTCTAGGTATCTTTAATACAGATCTTAACCTTGTGACCCATTCTATACATCTGTTGTTCGTCATGTAGGTTGAAAGGGGTGTATCTTGGCAATAAAATACCTTTGTACTTTTGTCACGGGGCTCTCAACAAATCACCGGAGCGTGAATCGTTGACCAGCCATCATTATCGTAGACTACTCAATTGATTCAATACAACATTGACCTGCTCCCTTATTAATAAGTGATTAAAGATTTAGTTTAAGTATAACTCTGACTTGTGTGAGAAGTTTGTCTCTCCTCATTTGATAGTAAAGAAATGAACCACCACAGACCACTAGGCAGATCAGACAGCTGAGTGAGGTGACCACCTAATGGTAAATGTGATGCTATCTTGTAGGACGTAGACTGTCAACATGAGCCTTCTGGAGGAATACTGTGTCAGGTGTATTTACACTGAGATGAACTGTCAGGTGAGATGGAGAAATTATTGTCCACAATTTAATTTGAGAGGACGCTTAGAGAAATGTTCGAAAAAAAGGTCTGTTCAGAGCCTGACTAGGCAATGCTAGCAGCACAGCCACAACCAGACTCATCATAGTGACTCAGTAACCACCTGCCATGTGTCTGCTCTCTGTATGAGCTCTCTGTGCACATCCAAGCAACCACAGTACCAGCTGAAAATATACAGTGCCTTCGGAAAGTATTAAGACCCCTTGACATTTTGTTACATTAGAATAAGTCAAAAATGTATTAAATAAAAATGAATCCTCAGCAATCAACACACAACACCCCATAATGGCAAACCGAAAACAGGTTATTTAAACATTTTTGCAAATGTATTAAAAATAAAAACAGAAATACCTTATTTACATAAGAATTCCGAACCTTTGCTACTGTATGAGACTCTAAATTGATCTCAGGTGCCTCCTGTTTCCATTGATCATCCTTGATGTTTCTACAACTTGATTGGAGTCCACCTGTGAAGGTGGAACACAGAAGCCCTCCATCATTCTTAAATTGAAGAAGTTTAGAACCATTAAGACTCTTCCTAGAGCTGGCCGCCCGGCCAAACTGAGCAATCGGGGCAGAAGGGCCTTGGCTAAGGAGGTGACCAAGAAGACGATGGTTACTCTGACAGACCTCCAATAGTTCCTCTGTAGAGATGGGAGAACCTTCTAGAAGGACAACCATCTCTGCAGCACTCCACCAATAAGGCCTTTATGGTAGATGGATGTCACTCCTCAGTAAAAAGGCACATGACGGTCTGCTTGGAGTTTTCCAAAAGGCAGCTAAAGATTCTCAGACCATGAGAAACAAGATTCTCCAATCTTATGAAAACAACATTAAATTCTTTGGCCTGAATGCCAAGCATCACTTTCCGAAGGCGCTGTACAAGAAAACTCTTCAACACACACATCATCATACAGGCCAAACTACGAGAACCACTGAGTGATCTAGCCGAATAACCACAGCTGCTCAGACATCTAGAATGGCTATGATGCATTTGAACCTTGTTTGTGGAGATGAACTTGAACTCAATCAAGTGGTTATTTCGGGAAAGCTCATCTGCTTTCCTTCAGTGCTCCCATTCAATCACTATGTTAGATCTAGACAGCGGCTGGCTGCACCTAAGAGGAAAACATTCTAAATGCTATCATAGGGCACCTTAATCAGGCCAACATGTTCCTTTTTCTTGGGCCTCCTGAAAATGAGTCTCTACTGCCAGTGCCTGCATATTCCAGTGTACACTAGCTAGCAAACCGCAACATGGCGTCACAGCGTGCCAAGCGTTTGAACGCCCAGTAGCTGGGTAACACTCCCCCACCCTCCTCCTCCTGACCATTAATAAGACACAAGAGATAAAGAGGCTGGGTGGCTGGCTGATGGGTGCTGGGACGGAAGATCTAGTGAGCCTATGAGGACATTGTGCTACTAGGCTCAGAGGCACCACAAAAGGCAAGCAGATGATTCAGCACTACTCTGCCTGGTCTCAGGGTCCCTGCTGGATGACTGAGCCTAGCTCTCAGGCACAAGTTCAGTGGAGGTGAGTAACTACTGTAAAAAAGGCACATTGCTCACTGTGTTGCAGGTCTTATGGAAGTAGTAGTCTAACATAAAGCCAAACATGAAGGCTACCTCTGAACTTTGTCAATCACTATTTGGACCATTGCTGATTTGAAATTCTCCATTTTTTTCCCTCACTTGGTTTTGAAAAACTTACCCCAGCAGCAACTGACTTCCTGAGCCTCATTCTGCAGTTCCAGGGTGTGCGAAAAACATGAAAATAAGACTACAAAAACACCCAAATACATCCTTTTACAAACGGCAAAGCTCTCAGTATTGTGATGCAGGTTTTTAAAAAGCTGTATACAGGAAATTGTGTCAATCTAAAATGTATCCACAATCCATTTTGTGAAAAACAAGTACATTTTCTGTCTGTGCATATTGGCGTGCATTTCCTGTAACTGGCATGGAACAGGCACACGGATGCCCCCTTGGAGTGACCACATGAAATATTACATAATCGCAACACAAATGTCAAGTGCTGAGCTGGCAAAAGGAGCATGCCATAGGACAGGCTTGAAGTGTGAAGGTGAAAGGAAAGGCACTGGAGCAACGAACTGCCCTTCTTGTCTCTGACTGGCCGGTTCCCCTCTCTCTTGGATTCTCTGCCTCTAACCCTATTACAGGGGCTGAGTCACTGGCTTACTGGTGCTCTTCCATGCCTTCCCTAGGAGGGGTGTGTCACTTGAGTGGGTTGAGTCACTGACGTGATTTTCCTGTCCGGGTTGGTGCTCCCCCTTGGGTTGTGCCGTGGCGGAGATCTTTGTGGGTGTGGCTATACTCGGGCTTTCCTCAGGATGGTAAGTTGGTGGTTGAAGATATCCCTCTAGTGGTATATCCTGCCTGTTTGGCCCTGTCCTGGGGTATCATTGGATGGGGCCACGGTGTCTCCCGACCCTTCCTGTCTCAGCCTCCAGTATTTATGCTGCAGTAGTTTATGTTTCGGGTGGCTAGGAACAGTCTGTTATATCTGGATATATTAACACGGTGTCCTGTGTTAATTTAAGTATGCTCTCTCTAATTCTCCCTTTCTCGGAGGACCTGAGCCCTTGCTGTCCGCAGTCCACCTGGCCGTGCTGCTGCTGCAGTTTCAACTGTTGTGTCTGCGGCTATGGAACCCTGACCTGTTCAACGGACATGCTACCTGTCCCAGACCTGCTGTTTTCAACTCTCTAGAGACAGCAGGAGCAGTAGAGATACTCTGAATGATCGGCTATGAAAAGCCAATTGACATTTACTCCTGGGGTGCTGACCTGTTGCACCCTCGACAACCACTGTGATGATTATTATTTGACCCTGCTGGTCATCTATGAACATTTGAACATCTTGGCCATGTTCTGTTATAATCTCAACCCGGCACAGCCAGAAGAGGACTGGCCACCCCTCATAGCCTGGTTCCTCTCTAGGTTTCTTCCTAGGTTCTGGCCTTTCTAGGGAGTTTTTCCTAGCCATCGTGCTTCTACACCTGCATTGCTTGCTGTTTGGGGTTTTAGGCTGGGTTTCTGTAAAGCACTTTGTGACATCAGCTGATGTAAGGGTGTAACGCTCATCGTTGGAATGAGGTGAGGACCAAAGCGCAGCGTGGTAAGTGTTCATCATATTATTTATTAAACAGAGAACACTAAACAAAATAACAAAGGAGAACGAAACGAAACAGTTCTGCAAGGTGACAGACACATAACAGAAAATAATCACCCACACCACACAGGTGGGAAAAGTCAAGGTGTCTGAATAGCTTCCAAATGCACTGCATGTAGTGGTATAATAATGTTATGATCTTTTGTTTTATGTGTGATGTAAGTGCCTTAATCTATTTGGACCTCAGGAAGAGTAGCTGCTGCCTAATAAATACAGATGTTCTCAAGGTAGCCTTTGATAAATAAATAACATGTTTTATCAAAATAGGACATTAATGATGCCAATGACACGTTTACTTGTGTAGGCCTAACTTTAAGTTAGCCTAACATTCAAAGTCCAGGTCAACAAGGAATGTAGCCTATTATACTGTAATAATGACACTTTTCAAATGGTTACTGTTTAGCGAAATATTTTGATGAGTAATCAAATGATTTTATTCCTTTCATTAAAAATGCTAGGCTACATTTGTCAATTTCCTCATCCACAAAGCCATTTCATTAGCGTCTGACAGCATTCTAGAATGAATGCTGTGGGAGGTTCATTTATTCACTATGTGAAAAATCTCCACCTAATGAGATTTTATTCCTACTGCACGTGGTGGGGCCTTGATGTGTCTCATTTGCATACCTAATGAATAGCCCGGCTATGCCATCTACACACTGGCCCAAATGGTCTTGATTAGAAATATTGAACTCCTCACTCAATCTAAAGACTGTGGATGAAAGAGTGTCTGATTTTAGCATTCCATGTCTACTAGCAACACAGGTCTGTTCATATGACAATGTACAGTAACTACTCAACCAGTTTGAGCCCAGGAGTTGCTGGCAGGTGGGCTGTAGGGTCCTGTGATGGTCTGCTACTGTACTGCTACCTCTTGCCTGTAGCCTTGATGATGGCGAACCATTTATAACATCATAGGTTCTGGGCTTAGACATTTGGCTGGATTTATGCGGATGTGCCAAATGGATCGTCTGTCTTATGTTTTATTGTTGTCTACTACTTTTATTTATCCTTTATTTTTTTTATATGGGATCACATCCAGCAATGATATTAAATAGGATTGTTCAGAGAGAGAAAGAGAGTAAAAATAGCAGACCTCATTCTACAGGGTTTGTTCTAGGTGGGTGCATCATTGACAGATGTGAGGCAAGCCTTGTACACACACTTCACTTGCACATTTTGTTTAAATAAAAACATTCCTCTAAGGAAAAACATCTATAGATTCTGGCCTGATACATAAGGATCCTCATCAAGATCTATAGCCAAGAACTCAAAGGTCTTTCAAGATTGAAAAAGTAGCCTTTCCAACTATAATATTTCTACAGGAAATGTGTTGGTCAATGATCATAAGCCCTAAATGATAACTACATTAACTTTCCAATGCGAGGGCACTGTGCGACAGTAGAGAGCAGTGATTCGAGGATGGAAACAAATATCAACTCTGTGTACCCATTTAATCTCCATGAGATTAGGATGTTTATTTTTAGGGGAAATGTGCCTGATTTGATAAAGCAGAAAGACATGATAAAATGATTTAGGCTAGGCTACAGACTGCAATTTGTGTCACACTACATTTTACACATAAGCTAGGCTTATGTAGCACATCACTACTTCAAAAGGAGGCATTTGAACACATTTTTTATTTAGTATAAAAAATGAGCAGAAATGCCTTCTGGAACATGTAAACTTTCATGTGCCTTAATAACAAACTTGTATTCCATCTGTAAATACAAATAATTGTTCAATTACAAGCCTAGTGTTTTAGCCACAGAAAAGGGGAGGAGCCTTCCCGCTAGCCATGATTGAGATAATGGATGATAATGGATGAGCTGGACATGCCAGAAGATGAATTTGGATTGGTCTGCCATGTAGCATGCATGTCTATAACGTGAGCTGCTCAGTATGTGTTGATAATCCTTTCTAGTGCAGTTTTTTTAAAGATATAACGTTAGCCATCAAACTACAAAAGTTTTGCCACTTTTCCTCAACATTGATGCACTGAATTTATTTAACTAGGAAGGTTCGTTAAGAACAAATTCTTATTTACAATTACGGCCTACACCAGCCAAACCTGGACAACGCTGTGGACCACCCTATGGGACTCCCAATCACAGCCGGTTGTGATACAGCCTGGAATCGAACCAGGATGCCTAATGACGCCTCAAGCACGGAGATGCAGTGCCTTAAACCGCTGTGCCACTCAGGATAGCAGGCGCTATGAACAGATCAGTTGGAAAAAGTTGTGATGGTCCACTTTCTGCACATGCCACGATCAGTGTGAACCGGAGGGACTTGACAACGCAATATGAATCATTGAAGCGAGTGAAAATGTAATTTATCCCCCCCACACATCCTACCTATCCCAGCTCTGAAACAGAGCTAACCTGATAAGGCCTGTCCGCAGAAAGAACATCTCTGATGTCTGTGATTCTATCACAACCCATCCCATTTAACTCTACCCAATTCCCAGTTACCCACTGCTTTAGGCTAGATGGAGAAAGCAATACTATGGCCAGAAAAGCAGCGTTTGTTTGATGAAATATTCTGCCATTGGAAGGAAAATATAGAAAAACGTCTCAGTTGTGAATCCCAAAGGACGATACTATAGAGTGTGTATTTTAGATCTAGGGTCATTACACCAATTCGGTGCCTTTTGAGTAATGAAACTTGGTGGGGAAAAAAGCATGTTTCACCTAATTTTAACATTGCCACAAAGAGCATATAATAAACTGAAACATGGTGTCCCCATCTCAAGAGGTTTAAATACAAAAATGACTATAGTACAGTGCATTCGGAAGGTATTCAGACCCCTGGACTTTTTCCACATTTTGTTATGTTACAGCCTTACTCTAAAATGATTAAATTGTTATTCCCTCAATCTACACACAATGCCCCATAACGACAAAGCAAAAACTAGTTTAGACATTTGTGCAAATGTATTAAGAATAAACTGAAATAACATTTTACATAAGTATTTAGACTCTACTCAGGACTTTGTTGAAGCACCTTTGGCAGCAACTACAGCCTAGATTCTTATTGGGTATGATGCTACAAGCTAGGCACACCTGTATTTGGGGAGTTTCTTCCATTCTTCTCTGCAGATCCTCTCAAGCTCTGTTTATTTGGATGGGGAGCGTTGCTGCACAGCTATTTTTAGGTCTATCCAGAGATGTTTGATCGGGTTCAAGTCGGGCTCTGGCTGGGGCACTCAAGGACATTCAGACTCCTGCGTTGTCTTGGGTTTATGCTTTGCGTCGTTGTCCTGTTGGAAGGTGAGGTCCTGAGCAGGTTTTCATCAAGGATGTCTGTACTTTGCTCCATTCATCTTTGCCTCGATGCTGACTAGTCTCCCAGTCCCTGCCGCTGAAAAACATCCCACAGCATGATGCTGCCACCACCATGCTTCACAGGTGTATGCGTTTCCAAATCATGTCCAATCAATTTAATTTTGTATTTATTTCACCTTTATTTAACCAGGTAGGCTAGTTGAGAACAAGTTCTCATTTGCAACTGCGACCTGGCCAAGATAAAGCGTAGCAATTCGACACATACAACAACACAGAGTTACACATGGAATAAACAAAACATACAGTCAATAATACAGCAGAACAAAATAAAACAAAAAGTCTATATACAGTGAGTGCAAATGAGGTAAGTTAAGGAAATAAATAGGCCATGGTGGTGAAGTAATTACAAAATAACAATTAAACACGGGAATGGTAGATCGGCAAAAGATGAGTGTGCAGGTAGAGATACTGGGGTGCAAAGGAGCAAAATAAACAAATAAATAAATACCAGTATGGGGATGAGGTAGGTAGATAGATGGGCTGTTTACAGATGGGCTATGCACAGGTGCAGTGATCTGTAAGCTGCTCTGACAGCTGGTGCTTAAAGCTAGTGAGGGAGATGTGAGTCTCCAGCTTCAGAGATTTTTGCAATTCGTTCCAGTCATTGGCAGCAGAGAACTGGAAGGAAAGACGACCAAAGGAGGAATTGACTTTGGGGGTGACCAGTGAGATATACCTGCTGGAACACGTGCTACGAGTGGGTGCTGCTATGGTGACCAGTGAGCTGAGATAAGGGGGGACTTTACCAAGCAGAGACTTGTAAAAAACATGTTTGACTGCATTGGTGCTTTAAAATCATCTATAAATCCCAGGGGGAATGGATTGACCACAGGTGGGCTCCAATCAAGTTGTAGAAACATCTAGGATGATCAAGGGAAACAGGATGCACCTGAGCTCAATAGTCTCAACTTCTGTACCACTCCCTTTTGGGGGTCATGGGTAAAAAAAGTTTGAAAACCACAGATACATGATAGTGGCAACAAATGGAGTTGGGTTGGATAATGTAATGGTAGGTTAGTGTTTCTTACAATCTTCTATTTTGACTAGAATTGTGGACATTGTTAACAAGTGCAGCATTCCCCCAGTTCAAAATAGTTTTGAAAAATACTTCTAATGTTCTGCTTTCCCCTCCCCTCGTGCAATAATTGCTCAATGAGTCTCTGACCCGCAGTTGTGGGAAAATATTTTTGGTGGTGCCATGTGTTTGTACACATGCCCCCCAAAAAGTCTGTGCACAGCGGTGTGTGAAAATGTATATGAAACACAGGGGGGAAAAAACATTTTGGACTGCACTGGGGCTTTAAAATCATAAATAAATCCCAGGGGGAAAGGAAGTCAACAGGGAGGAACAAATTAATGCAAGCTTAACTTAAAAAAGTTAAACCATTGAGCCTGTTTATCTATTGGTAACAGAGTTGATGTTTTATGTCTGACCAGCTCAGTTTTCCACCACAAAACACCAGGAAATGTCCAAAAAGAGTAGAACTATGATTTGACTATTAGATGTTCAATGTTTTGTTTTTTTAAGTACCCCTTTCACCATATTAAAACGAGAGTTCAGTTCACGTAACATTTCTCTCCTTAAAACGAATCACTTGAAATAAATATTAACTTCAGAAATTAATTTGTCAAAGCAACAAAATAACTATGTCATGTATTGTCATGTTGTGTCTTTCTGTCCTTTCCTTTCACCCTGTCTCCCTCTGCTGGTCGTACTAGGTTACCGTTTCTGTCCCTCTTTCCCCCAGCTGTTCCTTGTCTTCTCTGACTACCTCATTCACCCCTTTTCCCACCTGTTCCCTTTTTCCCTCTGATTAGGTCCCTATATCTCTCTCTGTTTCTGCTCCTGTCTTTGTCGGATTCTTGTTTGTGTGTCTCATGCCTGAACCAGACTATCATCGTGTTTGCTGCAACCTTGTCCTGTCCTGTCGGAATCTACCTGTCCATCTGAGCCCACGTGTGTTCATAATTAAAGAAACTCTGTTTGTTAATTCGCTTTTTGGGTCCTCATTCACGCACCTGACAGAAGAATCCGACCAAGAATGGACCCAGCGACTTCGGATCCTCTCCACTCAGCCGTCGAGATCCAGGGAGCGATGCTAGGCAGACACGAGCAGGAATTGTCTGCTGCTCGACATGCCGTTGAGACCCTGGCCACCCAAGTCTCCAACCTCACAGAACAGGTTCACCATCTCCGCCTCGATCCACCGGCCACTTCCAGGGCTTTCGAATCTCCGGAGCCCAGAATCAATAACCCGCCGTGTTACTCTGGGGAGCCCACTGAATGCCGCTCGTTCCTCACCCAGTGTGATATTGTGTTTTCTCTCCAGCCCAACACTTACGCCAGGAGCACTGCTCGTGTCGCCTACGTCATATCTCTCCTTACTGGACGGGCTCGTGAGTGGGGCACGGCAATCTGGGAGGCAAGGGCTGAGTGTACTAACCAGTATCAGGACTTTAAGGAGGAGATGATACGGGTTTTTGATCGATCTGTTTTTGGGGAGGAGGCTTCCAGGGCCCTGTCTTCCCTATGTCAAGGCAATCGATCCATAACAGACTACTCTATTGAGTTTCGCACTCTTGCTGCCTCCAGTGGCTGGAACGAGCCGGCTTTGCTCGCTCGTCTTCTGGAGGGTCTCCGCGCAGAGGTAAAGGATGAGATTCTCTCCCGGGAGGTTCCTTCCAGCGTGGATTCCTTGATTGAACTCGCTATTCGCATTGAGCGACGGGTTGATCTTCGTCACCGAGCTCGTGGAAAGGAGCTCGCGTTCTCCGTTGCCCCCCTCTCCGCATCACTACCATCTTCCTCTGCCGGCTCGGGAGCTGAGCCTATGCAGCTGGGAGGTATCCGCATCTCGACTAAGGAGAGGGAACGGAGAATCACCAACGGCCTCTGTCTCTATTGCGGTTCTGCTGGTCATTTTGTCACTTCATGTCCAGTAAAAGCCAGAGCTCATCAGTAAGCGGAGGGCTACTGGTGAGCGCTACTACTCCTGTCTCTCCTTCAAGATCCTGCACTACCTTGTCGGTCCATCTACGCTGGACCGGTTCGTCAGCTTCCTGCAGTGCCTTAATAGACTCTGGGGCGGAGGGCTGTTTTATGGACGAGACCTGGGCTCGGGAACATGACATTCCTCTCAGACAGTTAAGGGAGTCCACGGCCTTGTTCGCCCTGGATGGTAGTCCTCTCCCCAGGATTCAGCGTGAGACGCTACCTTTAACCCTCACTGTTTCTGGTAATCATAGCGAAACCATTTCTTTTTTAATTTTTCGTTCACCTTTTACACCTGTTGTTTTGGGCCATCCCTGGCTAGTTTGTCATAATCCTTCCATTAATTGGTCTAGTAATTCTATCCTCTCCTGGAACGTCTCTTGTCATGTGAAATGTTTAATGTCTGCTATCCCTCCTGTTTCCTCTGTCTCTTCTTCACAGGAGGAGCCTGGTGATTTGACAGGGGTGCCGGAGGAATATCACGATCTGCTCACGGTGTTCAGTCGGTCCAGGGCCACCTCTCTTCCTCCACACCGGTCGTATGATTGTAGTATTGATCTCCTTCCGGGAACCACTCCCCCCCGGGGTAGACTATACTCTCTGTCGGCTCCCGAACGTAAGGCTCTCGAGGATTATTTGTCTGTAGCTCTTGACGCCGGTACCATAGTCCCCTCCTCCTCTCCCGCCGGAGCGGGGTTTTTTTTTGTCAAGAAGAAGGACGGGTCTCTGCGCCCCTGCATAGATTATCGAGGGCTGAATGACATAACAGTGAAGAATCGTTATCCGCTTCCTCTTATGTCTTCAGCCTTCGAGATCCTGCAGGGAGCCAGGTTTTTCACTAAGTTGGACCTTCGTAACGCTTACCATCTCGTGCGCATCAGGGAGGGGGACGAGTGGAAGACGGCGTTTAACACTCCGTTAGGGCACTTTGAATACCGGGTTCTTCCTTTCGGCCTCGCTAACGCTCCAGCTGTCTTTCAGGCATTAGTCAATGATGTCCTGAGAGACATGCTGAACATCTTTGTTTTCGTTTACCTTGACGATATCCTGATTTTTTCACCGTCACTCCAGATTCATGTTCAGCACGTTCGACGTGTCCTCCAGCGCCTTTTAGAGAATTGTCTTTTTGTGAAGGCTGAGAAGTGCACTTTTCATGCCTCCTCCGTCACATTTCTCGGTTCTGTTATTTCCGCTGAAGGCATTAAGATGGATCCCGCTAAGGTCCAAGCTGTCATTGATTGGCCCGCCCCTAAGTCACGCGTCGAGCTGCAGCGCTTTCTCGGCTTCGCGAACTTCTATCGTCGTTTCATCCGTAATTTCGGTCAGGTGGCAGCTCCTCTCACAGCCCTTACTTCTGTCAAGACGTGCTTTAAGTGGTCCGTTTCCGCCCAGGGAGCTTTTGATCTCCTCAAGAATCGTTTTACATCCGCTCCTATCCTTGTTACACCTGACGTCTCTAGACAGTTCGTTGTCGAGGTTGACGCGTCAGAGGTGGGCGTGGGAGCCATTCTTTCTCAGCGCTCCCTCTCTGACGACAAGGTCCACCCATGCGCGTATTTTTCTCATCGCCTGTCGCCGTCGGAACGTAACTATGATGTGGGAAACCGCGAACTGCTCGCCATCCGGTTAGCCCTAGGCGAATGGCGACAGTGGTTGGAGGGGGCGACCGTTCCTTTTGTCGTTTGGACTGACCATAGGAACCTTGAGTACATCCGTTCTGCCAAACGACTTAATGCGCGTCAGGCGCGTTGGGCGCTGTTTTTCGCTCGTTTCGAGTTCGTGATTTCTTATCGTCCGGGCTCTAAGAACACCAAGCCTGATGCTTTATCTCGTCTCTTCAGTTCTTCAGTAGCCTCCACTGACCCCGAGGGGATTCTCCCTGAGGGGCGTGTTGTCGGGTTGACTGTCTGGGGAATTGAGAGGCAGGTAAAGCAAGCGCTCACTCACACTCCGTCGCCGCGCGCTTGTCCTAGGAACCTTCTTTTCGTTCCCGTTCCTACTCGTCTGGCCGTTCTTCAGTGGGCTCACTCTGCCAAGTTAGCCGGCCACCCTGGCGTTCGGGGTACGCTTGCTTCCATTCGCCAGCGTTTTTGGTGGCCCACCCGGGAGCATGACACGCGTCGTTTCGTGGCTGCTTGTTCGGTCTGCGCGCAGACTAAGTCCGGTAACTCCCCTCCTGCCGGCCGTCTCAGGCCACTTCCCATTCCCTCTCGACCGTGGTCTCACATCGCCTTAGATTTTGTCACCGGACTGCCTTCGTCGGCGGGGAAGACTGTTATTCTTACGGTTGTCGATAGGTTCTCTAAGGCGGCTCATTTCATTCCCCTTGCTAAGCTTCCTTCTGCTAAAGAGACGGCACAAATCATCATCGAGAATGTTTTCAGAATTCATGGCCTTCCGTCAGACGTCGTTTCGGACAGAGGTCCGCAATTCACGTCTCAATTTTGGAGGGAGTTTTGCCGTTTGATTGGGGCTTCCGTCAGTCTCTCTTCCGGCTTTCACCCCCAGTCTAACGGTCAAGCAGAACGGGCCAATCAGACTATTGGTCGCATCTTACGCAGTCTTTCTTTTCGCAACCCTGCGTCTTGGTCAGAACAGCTCCCCTGGGCAGAATACGCCCACAACTCGCTTCCTTCGTCTGCGACCGGGCTATCTCCTTTTCAGAGTAGCCTCGGGTACCAGCCTCCGCTGTTCTCATCTCAGTTCGCCGAGTCCAGCGTCCCCTCCGCTCAGGCTTTTGTCCAACGTTGCGAGCGCACCTGGAAGAGGGTCAGGTCTGCACTTTGCCGTTATAGGACGCAGACTGTGAGGGCTGCTAATAAGCGTAGAACTAAGAGTCCTAGATATTGTCGCGGTCAGAGAGTTTGGCTCTCCACTCAGAACCTTCCCCTTAAGACGGCTTCTCGCAAGTTGACCCCGCGGTTCATTGGTCCGTTCCGTATTTCTCGGGTCATTAATCCTGTCGCAGTTCGACTTCTTCATCCGCGATACCTTCGTCGCGTCCACCCGGTCTTCCATGTCTCCTGTATCAAGCCCGTTCTTCGCGCCCCCGCTCGTCTCCCCCCCCCCCCCCCCCCCCATCCTTGTCGAGGGCGCACCCATCTACAGGGTCCGTAGGATTTTGGACATGCGTCCTCGGGGCCGTGGTCACCAGTACCTCGTAGATTGGGAGGGGTACGGTCCTGAGGAGAGGAGTTGGGTTCCCTCTCGGGACGTGCTGGACCGTGCGCTGATCGAGGATTTCCTCCGTTGCCGCCAGGTTTCCTCCTCGAGTGCGCCAGGAGGCGCTCGGTGAGTGGGGGGGTACTGTCATGTATTGTCATGTTGTGTCTTTCTGTCCTTTCCTTTCACCCTGTCTCCCTCTGCTGGTCGTACTAGGTTACCGTTTCTGTCCCTCTTTCCCCCAGCTGTTCCTTGTCTTCTCTGACTACCTCATTCACCCCTTTTCCCACCTGTTCCCTTTTTCCCTCTGATTAGGTCCCTATATCTCTCTCTGTTTCTGCTCCTGTCTTTGTCGGATTCTTGTTTGTGTGTCTCATGCCTGAACCAGACTATCATCGTGTTTGCTGCAACCTTGTCCTGTCCTGTCGGAATCTACCTGTCCATCTGAGCCCACGTGTGTTCATAATTAAAGAAACTCTGTTTGTTAATTCGCTTTTTGGGTCCTCATTCACGCACCTGACAAACTATGGCATAACGATGTATGCTGAGAGTCAGGAAGCAAGTTCAGGGAGTGAATACATTTCAATAAATGAACAAAACAAGAAACACAAACAGCGTACCAACATGAAACAGCTACAATGACGACTGGGGAAGAAACCAAAGAGAGTGACTTAAAGGGCAGGTAATCAAGGAGGTGATGGAGTCCATGCGCGTAACACTGGTGACAGGTGTGCACCCTTACAAGCAGCCTGGTGACCTAGAGGCCGGAGTGACGGGACATATGGCTTTACAATGATCTTGAAAACTTGGATAAATGTTGGGATTAAGTTGGTTAAAATCTTCCTGGAAGTCACAGAGGATGCAGAGGGACATGTCAGAGGGACATGTCAGAACGCACTTTAGCAAGTCTTTATTCATATACATTTTTTAAACTATATTAAAAGGGCACATCTTTGAATATAAAAGGCTTTTAAAATGCTATATTTGTGCACAATTTCTACTTAAGATATCAAAAGGGACACACAAGGCACTCATTTCTTTGAACAACCCGCCTATCATTGCATTCACAACTCTAAATTGTCTTTCACAGGCTTCCCTAAGCTAAGAACATTGTGTAGATTGTTTTGGAGTCTGTGAAAGCTTGTATGGTATATTTACAGCCTAGTTGGATTACCCAGATAGAGGACAATGCATGTTTTTAGACAAGACAAGGGTAATTTTATCACACAGTGTCTAGACTGATTTGACTGGTGCTAACAGAAGTATTATTTTTTTCAGATAGGAACATTGTAAGCAGAGAGCCAAAAGCAAGCAGTCCGTCTGGGTTTGAGTCGATGATAAAACTCACAAAATAAACACACGCACGCACACACACAGCTTCGAGCAAACGCAGAAAGCCCTGAGTCAAACTGAACAGTCCAGTACTAACATATGGAGAACTTTATAAGAACCCACCAACCTTCCATTATCAGAATTGGATAAAAAAAATGTTTCAGCCAAGCAGCTGGGAAAAGCACACTGGCAGGCCTAGTTCTAAGTCTAAATCAGTTGCTGGGAAACACACACAAACAGGCCTAGGTCCTGACCTATATGAGCTCTAGGGAAAGCTGAGATACCAATACTAATGATATAATTTCTTGTATTTTTGCCAGGCTCCTTACAGTAAAAAAGTAATTGAATGATTGTGCAATTTGAAAAAAGGGAGAGGTGGGCAAAGAAAAAGGTATTTTGGTATTAATACTAACTACAAGCCCACACATGGTTCTGTTTTGAGCAGAGCCCCTCACATGACTGTCTCTTCTGAGCCTGGCAGTCGGCTGCGAACCCCAAGTGCAATCGAACAATCTGTGTTGGCGTTCGCTTTATCTGGGAAGCTTTTAAGATGGGAAAGATTCTATTGTTTTTATCAGTTGCCTTTCATTAGATCTAGATCCTAGAGAGAAACAGCCGAGAACTGAGCAGACCGCCCCTCCCACTAAAAGTCAATGGTTTCATGTTATAGGATCGTCGTTATTGTTGATCGATTGCTTTCCCACATGTTCACTGCTCACATTTGCTTAAATTATGGAAGTAACGATAAAACTAAAATCCTACGTAAGATGCGAGTCCCCATGACAAGGTCAAAATTAGAAGCCTTTTCTAGAGGAGCTGAGAACGTTAACAAGTTAGTCTACTTTAAGAAAAATAATCACTGAATAGGATAGCTAGCTAGGGTTTGAGACAGATGCCCACATAGCTTAGCAGTTACAGAGTAGTTTTCATACTGTCCAGCCAAGTGCTCTCATCTGGGCTGCCCAGCCAGATGGAGCACGAGTGTAGACTTGACTGAGGTCATGTCTGCACTCCATCAAAAAGTTCATGGTGCTCTGGTGTTTTATCCTCAGGGAATCGATTTTAAGATAAGACAAGAGAGAGGGGAAGGGGAGAAGTAATGGGGGGTGGGATCGATACATCTACAAATCGCAATATTATATCGATACTTTGACTAAAAGTATCTATTTGGAAAAATATATATTTTACTGGGTTGCGTTAGTCGGCTGTACCTGCACCAAAACTCTGGTATTTTTTTAATCCTATAGCTTGTTCTCCATCTTCTTTTAAAATAGTGAGCCAACATGTTTTCAGCACTTTTTATTTCCATGACTGATCAAAACTCATTTTCTCATGCACTCTCATCTCTCTGCAACATTCATATGGTGAGCAATATGTTTGGAACATCAAATTGAAATAAAATTGTAGCATGCAATCACAATACATATAGAACCGTGAGAATCGCTATACATATTGTATTGGGACCAAGTATCGTGATATCATATCATGAGGTCCCTGGCAATTCCCAGCCCTAGAGGGGAGTCTTTTTGAGATGGAGACCAGGAGAAAGGAAGAGATGCAGAAAGAGGGAGAGAGAGGAGGAAGAAAAATAGGGATGTAGAGGAGTTATTAAGCAACCAAATTGTTCTCCAGAGATTTTCTCCAGAGAACAAGACCTTTCCATTGCAGAAGTATTGTGTAATTCATTGAAGAACACTCAAGTTCCCCATGCGTCTTCTCCCACTCCCCACCCTCTTCCATCCCCTCCACTCTCCCCGGTCCAGATTTTCTTTGAAAAACAGGAGGCTAGAGGGAGGCTTGTAACTGGAGAAGCCCTGAGGACTGTGTCACTCCACACTCTCCTCTCCTCTGTCTGTCTCCTCTATTCTCAGGTCTGCTCCTAGGACAGTAAACACTGTGACTGGGACAGAATAACATGTTACCTCATAAAGGAAATCATTCTTATCAATGAAGTCGGCTAAATAAGCCGAGGGTGGTCTATTGCTAGGTTGGGTGGCTGAGTGAGTCTGGCTACTTAAGGGTGCAACTGTTTTAACCAATGTTTTAACCAATACAACTGTTTTAACCAATCACATGTTTTTTATTGGCATATTCCTTGTGATTGGTCCCTAAGGCCATTTTGAAATGTTTAAAAGCCGAAACACGTTTGTTCTACTTTTTGCAATAAAGAAGCTTTTTAAAAATGTAATCCCATTTGTCTTCCAAATGTTGCTGAATCTCCTCTCTACATTACTTAAGGGTGCAGACCAGAGAGGACGAGGAACCAAAACAACATTAAACAATTTAGCCCACAGTACCTCAAGAGGCCGGACTGAGCGGCACCATCTGCTGAGAGAAATATATAAATAATTTGCAGGCGTTTGTTGAAGCGTAGAGTGATTTGTACCCAGAGCAATATGGCATTAGTGTTGCCTTCTGCCAAATGTTGAACTTTACCTCACACCGAGTTCACAACAGTGGTGTGTTTCTTTTCACACCCCATAGAAAGCACTCCAAATGTATATTTATGTTTCTATGCCTGTGTGATAACAGGAGCGTAAAACTATGATTGTGATAATGAAAAGACTATGCTCAATTGAGAAGCTCAAGCTAGAGTTCCCAACTGGTGTTCTTTACCTTCCTCACAACAATGACATTACAACCTCTCGGTTATCTGACTGACACAGCCAGGCTTCCACTCTGTTTTCCAGGTTTGTTTACAAACTGAGACATAATGGTCTTATTAGGAGAGAGAGGCTTTCACTATGGAATACTCTGTAGTACAAATACAACAGGAAACAGAGGCCTGCACATTGAATCACTGATAAAAACCTGTTGCCAGGGCTGCATTCAGACCGTACTCATACAAATACCACAAATGACAGCGTATGATAAGCACAAGCAGGCTAGAGAGCCTAGGACCACACAGTCCAGACCTGGACATTTGTATTTATTTACATTTATTTAACGAGGCGAGTCTTAAGAACACATTCTCATTTACAATGACGGCCAACCCCGGCCAAACCCGGACAACGCTGGGCCAATTGCGCGCCGCCTATGGGACTCCCAATCACGGCCGGATGTGATACAGCCTGGACATATAGGTCTAGGCCTACCAGTATAGCCTACCCACCAACTTCTATATGAAAAATCCCTGAAATGTTCTTTCATTTGTTAAATGTTATTTCAAATATTGTAACCTACTACACCCCCATGTCAAGCCAAAGACCACCAACCTGTGAGCTGTCAGTGATTGCCCTGGATCAATGGAAGTACAATAATAATATTTAGATGTGAACATTTTGTGGGACTGAAAAACTGCAGTGGAAAATTGCCTAGTTAAAAACAGAGAAAGATGGTGCTGACAAATCACTAGCAGATGTCCTAAAACACTGTAGAACCTTCACAAATCAGCCTCATCTTGGTACCTAATAGGCTATAGTAGGCCTATTACTGGTAGTTACAGCAGGTCATTTGGATGAAAATGTCCTGGTAATAAGCAGCCAGGATAAAAAAGAAAATACTTCCATGCTCTTAGCTTGAGGGTCAGTGTTATACCGTAACACAACTAAGAGGTAGGTCTTAGATTTAGGGATGATTTTCACAGAAATATCAAATGATACCAACCTATCTACAGTATTCATATAAGAAACACATGTATTTTGTTTATAGCCTAGGCCTATAGCTTATTTTCATATAATCTTGTGAATTGTGGCATAATTCTGAACCCCATTACATTGACCTGACCTAGACTACCTCTATCCTTGAAAGTGATCCCTATGCCAAATAACGCAGTCTGGCTTCAAAGGGCAGAAAAAGATAGCCATACTGGAGTTGTGGTTCAATGGAACTCTGTTTGGTGGGGCCTGGCAACAACATCAGCACCCCAGTGTTTGGCTTTTGAAGGCTGCTGCCCATTGATCAGTCTCTCTGGCTCCCTGCTCTAATGAATAGCTCCATTGTCATCCCGCACAGATCACATTTCACATGGCAACAGATGCTACTCGTAATTAGCCAAGGCTAGTTTGGACTCTGAGTTGCATAATATTTTTTTTTGTTGCCTGGTCCCGGATTTGTTTGTGTGGTCTTGCTAACTATGGTCATTCACAATGATAGGAGTTGGCAAGACAGCACAAACAGATCTGGGACCAGGGTAGCCTATAGTGTGAAAATGCTGGAAACCAAACCAGACCAGTTTTCACTCACAGAGACAAGGAAAGAGCAGAAGTATAAGAAAGTCAAGTAGAATCAGGGATTTTGTTGGGTCTGGGGGAACAATTATACCAGAGTCGCCATGGTCCATTTGACCTAGGAACTGTTAAAGTGTCCTTTTTCTCTGGTCTTGAAGGAGGTAAAGCTATGGGCTATGGGCTGATAGTTCAATGCTGTTTCTGCAGTCAGCTATCATCACCTTTCACTGTGCTGAAGTGAACTGTATGGTGATCAGTAAGGACCACAAACAGGTCTCGACACAAACGGAGGCCAGACCCACAGACAGCCACAGATAGCTGAACTAGAGCCCTGTAGACAATATTCCTCCTTTCACTGCCACTGGTCTAGAATTACTAAATAGTAAATACCTTGAAAATATATATTCAGAGCCAGTTCAAGCTCAGTTCATTGTCACCTCAACTGTCTGTTTCAGTGAGGGAAAAACATACATTGTTGCCAGTGGGCAAAAAACTGAAGAAGTCCAAAGGAGCTGATCTGCTCTGTGTGGCTGTAAAATGTTAGCACCAGTGTGAAAATTGAGTCTGGAGTCTGGAGTAGAGACGTACTCATCAGTATGGTGATTTCATCATCACATTAAGGCCTAATTCAAAGCGGCGCTGCTGCTGAATCTACTGAATCTTTCAGCAGTCGTGAGCCGCTGGGAAGATCACAAGAGACAGCAGAGCCACATCCGCTGACTACTACTGCTTCTACTTGCCAGACTCAGGAGGATGTGTCTTTAACCAGGTTTCTATCCAACCTTTTTATGCGAGTAAAGTACATGTCAGATAAAACATTTCACACCAGGCCTGATGGAAACAACATTTGTAGGTAAACTTTCCCAATGTTGACAAAATAAAATATGCTAGACAAGGTGGGATGTTTTGTGTCGGTTTTGTGTCGGTAAAATTAATTAATATAATTAATATTTGCATACAAATCTGTCACCAATTGGATGGAATCCTAACTTCCGTTACGACTGCACCGTAATTAAGGCACTAGTACCCAAGTACACCCAAGCAGGAACCAGTCAACTGGAAAGCAAAGCAGCGGCATGATAAGAAATACTTATTTATAAGATTACTGCTCTGCCAGTCCCAGAGGGACTAGCCACCGAACGAAGCAGATTACTTTGTTGTTTAATTTCTTCCTACCAAGAACACAGATTGGCCTACGGTAACATCAACTTCAAACACGTCAGAGGTAGGGTAAACTGTTTAGTACTGGATGAGGCTAGCTTGTTGAGGTAGGGCATACTGTTTAGTACTGGATGAGGCTAGCTTGTTGATGCTGTAGGGTAAACTGTTTAATACTGGCTGAGGCTAGCTTGTTGATGAGGTAGGGTAAACTGTTTGGTACTGGATGAGACTAGCTTGTTGATGAGGTAGGGTAAACTGTTTAGTACTGGCTGAGGCTAGCTTGTTGATGCGGTAGGGTAAACTGTTTAGTACTGGCTGATGCTAGCTTTTTGATGAGGTAGGGCAAACTGTTTAGTACAGGATGAGGCTAGCTTGTTGATGAGGTAGGGTAAACTGTTTAGTACTGGCTGAATCGAGCTTGTTGATGCGGTAGGGTAAACTGTTTAGTATTGGATGAGACTAGCTTGTTGATGCGGTAGGGTAAACTGTTTAGTACTGGCTGAGGCTAGCTTGTTGATGAGGTAGGGTAAACTGTTTAGTACTGGCTGAGGCTGGCTTGCTGATGAGGTAGGGTAAACTGTTTAGTACTGGATGAGGCTAGCTTGTTGATGAGGTAGGGTAAACTGTTTAGTACTGGATGAGGCTAGCTTGTTGATGAGGTAGGGTAAACTGTTTAGTACTGGATGAGGCTAGCTTGTTGATGAGGTAGGGTAAACTGTTTAGTACTGGATGAGACAAGCTTGTTGATGAGGTAGGGTAAACTGTTTAGTACTGGATGAGACTAGCTTGTTGATGAGGTAGGGTAAACTGTTTAGTACTTGCTGAGGCTAGCTTGTTGATGAGGTAGGGCAAACTGTTTAGTACAGGATGAGGCTAGCTTGTTGATGAGGTAGGGTAAACTGTTTAGTACTGGCTGAGGCTAGCTTGTTCATGAGGTAGGTTAATACACTCTACTCAGCAAATTGGATGTAGTCTATCACAGTGCCATCTGTTTTGTCACCAAAGCCCCATATACCACCCACCACTGCGACCTGTATGCTCTCGTTGGCTGGCCTTCGCTTCATATTCGTCGCTAAACCCACTGGCTCCAGGTCATCTATAAGTCTTTGCTAGGTAAAGCTCCGCCTTATCTCAGCACCCACCCGTAGCACGCGCTCCAGCAGGTATATTTCACTGGGCATCGCCAAAGCCAACTCCTCTTTTGGCCGCCTTTCCTTCCAGTTCTCTGCTGCCACTGACTGGAACAAATTTTAAAAATCATTGAAGCTGGAGACTCAGATCTCCCTCACTAACTTTAAGCATCAGCTGTCAGAGAAGCTTACCGATCATTGCACCTGTACACAGCCCATCTTTAAATAGCCCACCCAACTTCCTCATCCCCATATTGTTATTTATTTTTTGCTTCTTTGCACCCCAGTATCTCTACTTGCACATTCATCTTCTGCACATATCACTCCAGTGTTTAATTGCTAAATTGTAGATATTTCGCCACTACTACATTTGCACACACTGTATATAGACTTTTCTATTGTGTTATTGATTGTACATTTGTTTATTCCATGTTTAACTCTGTGTTGTTGTTTGTGTCGCACTGCTTTGCTTTATCTTGGTCAGGTCGCAGTTGTAAATGAGAACTTGTTCTCAACTGGCCTACCTGGTTAAATAAAGGTTAAAAAAATAAAATAATAATAGCAATGTTGCTGGAACTGCATCAAAGTTAACGGTCTTGAAGGATCATTGAATAATCCCACTGGGCACAGATGTCGATTTAACACCTCTTCCACATTGGTTCAATGTATATCCATTGAAATGACATAGAAACGTTGGTTCAACCTGTGTGTGCCCAGTGGGATGTCTTCACTTTGTGATAATGGTGATGATTGAGTAAATAGCCTATATGATATTACTGTGGGCCCCTTAGGGAAGAAAATCATAAAGCTAATAGCCTACTTCTACAATTGTGGCTAGACTGGCTACATCCCTCTATACCAGACTCCAAGACCAAGACTCCCTCTTGCACTGTTCATTTTCAGAAGGCCTGCAAAGGCCTGCAAAGACACATTTAGAACACAGGCAAAGAAACACAGACCACAGCTGTAGTTCATCTGAAGACAGTCCAAGCCATGGGTGATAAATATGCACATGCAGTGGTTCAATGCGCTCTTTGCCAAGGGGAATCATCCTAGACTCAGCGAAGCCTTGCTCCATGTCAACAGATCTTAAGAGTAAAGTGGTGAGCTTGCTGAAAGCCTCAAACGAGCGAGGATACATATAAGTTTCCTTCCACGGGCCTTGATTCTGAAACCAGTTTCTCTCCTCCTACAACTCGCTTCCAGCAGGAGAGGAAACCACTTTGATGAATCTCTCTCTCTGCACAGCACAACCTCTTCTCACACCAATGTAATTTCCCCCTCATGGGAATAAGCCTTGAGCTGGGTTTGCATCATCTCTGCAGAGATCCAGAGGGCCAGAGTCAGTTATCACAGTTATCAGCTAAGTTGGGGTCCTCTTATCTGCACACAGGAACTAGCTATATATATAGACTAGCCATATATTTGGGTTATGGCAAACATCTACAGACACATCTGGAGGCACATCTAGATTCTACAGGCCACCCATCTCTTCACACCTTTGATAGCTTTTTTAGAGAAAAGGGCACATATCTGAAAGGGACTCTTGAATGTCACGCAGGCAAGAAAAGTCAATTTGCATAGCCTACACAGTAGTCCTAGAACAGCTTGGTTAACATCTACATTATCTGGCAGCATTGCACAATTTTGCACAAAGTGTGCACAGTAGTGCACGTAGGCCTCTTTGGATGCTGGTCATCTCTCCGTGGGCACGCGGTGCCCCTGCCATACCTGCTTGCTGCTTACTGACTGTGCTGACGCCATTCAAATGGCTGACGTTTGAAACTATTCTAAGGAATGCCTTATTCTAAGGAATGCCTAAGGAAATGCCTGATTGAGCAGAAAAAGAGTAAGCACTAATAATAGGAGATCAGAACCAGCACTGGGAAAAGCTCACATGGACATGGGCCCTACTAAGTAGGTTATGTTGTGAATCTTTTGGATAATCAGATTTTTTGCCTTAAATCCTTTTCTCAACAGCCCTCTCTGTGTACCAGGAGAATAGTTTATTATTATGATTTAGCTGAAAGAGAAAGAATAAGATTGTCTAATTCCTCATTTCCTGGGGTAAGGTGCCCGTCAGGGGTTCTCAGTTTAATCCTATTACCACAGAGTTTCATTTGTTTTTTTACGGCTCTTTTTTTGTGTACCTTTTATTTAACTAGGCAAGACAGTTAAGAACAAATTCATATTTACAATGACGGCCTAACCCACCCAAACCCTCCCCTAACCCGGTAGACGCTGGGCCAAATGTGCGCCGGTTGTAATACAGCCAGGAATCTAACCTGGGTCTGTAGTGACGCCTATAGTACTGCGATGCAGTGCCTTAGACCGTAGCGCCACTCAGGATCCGCTAAAAAGCCCTTTTTATGGAACAAGTTAGATGTTGGGGGGGTAGATCGGGACATGATCTATAAAGTAAACCAGTATAAACATCCTATTAAATGGGAGGATTGGGTTCTTTTTCTCCTTCTCCTCATGACAGGAAATTGTTTTAGGGAAAAGATTCTACTTAGGGACCAAGCCAACCCTCGTCTCTGAAGCCCCTCTTTATTAGGAGGACCAGTATGTAAATCACACCATCATGCAGGCTGTGTCCCTGGATCCACTAAATACAGTGTGGTGGAGTCACATCACTCATCAGAAGACACTAATGAAACAGACAATAAACAATGGTTGGCCAAAGGATTGTGATTCAATGAAATACAGAGAAATTGTGTTCACATCTGCAAAATGTCCTTAATTTCTTAGTGATCATAAGCAGATTCAGCAAAGATCGTCTGAGCTCTCAACAATGATTAAGGTCTGACAACAAAAATATTCTTGGTTCGGTCTTGATTTTGTTGCTGATACTGTGAGTGTACAAGTAAAATAGGGCAAAATAACGATGATAGTTATTTTGGTAAGTGACCCGAATCCAATCCTGTGAGATTTTACACAGGCCAACTTTAACAGATCCACTTTAAATATGAATAAGAAGCTCCAGAACCAAAAGCGGTAGCGGTTCTCAATTGGCTTTTGGTAGTGTGGAGTAGATGCACAGCAATGAAAAATATATATTTTTATACCGTCAAATAGAGAAGATAGCATAACATGCTACAGACATAACCTAATAGCATAATCACATCATAACACCAAGAAAAGGTTGGAATAGCAATAATGTTTTAGTATACCTTTCTGACACAGTAGGTACAATAATATAATACAGTTGAAGTCGGAAGTTTACATACAACTTAGCCAAATACATTCAAACTCAGTTTTTCACAATTCCTGACATTGAATCCTAGTAAAAATTCCCTGTCTTAGGTCAGTTAGGATCACAACTTTATTTTAAAAATGCAAAATGTCAGAATAATAGTAGAGAGAATGAATTATTTCAGCTTTTATTTATTTCATCACATTCCCAGTATGTCAGAAGTTTACATACACTCAATTAGTATTTTGCAGCATTGCCTTTAAATTGTTTAACTTGGGTCAAACGTTTCAGGTAGCCTTCCACAAGCTTCCCACAATAAATTGGGTGAATTTTGGCCCATTCCTCCTGACAGAGCTGGTGTAACTGAGTCAGGTTTGTAGGCCTCATTTCTCGCACACGCTTTATCAGTTCTGCCCACAAATTCTCTATAGGATTGAGGTCAGAGCTTTGGGATGGCCACTCCAATACCTTGACTTTGTTGTCCTTAAGCCATTTTGCCACAACTTTGGAAGTATGCTTGTCCATTTGGAAGATGCATTTGCGACCAAGCTTTAACTTCCTGACTGATGACTTGAAATGTTGCATCAATATATCCACATCATTTTCCGTCCTCTTGATGCCATCTATTTTGTGAAGTGCACCAGTCCCTCCTGCAGCAAAGCACCCACACAACATGATGCTGCCACCGCCGTGCTTCACGGTTGGGATGGTGTTCTTCGGCTTGCAAGCCTCCACCTTTTTCCTCCAAACATAACAATGGTCATTATGGCCAAACAGTTCTATTTTTGTTTCATCAGACCAGAGGATATTTCTCCCAGAAGTACGATCTTTGTTCCCATGTGCAGTAGTCTGGCTTTTTTATGGCGGTTTTGGAGTGGTGGCTTCTTCCTTGCTGAGCGGCCTTTCAGGTTATGTCGATAGAGGACTCGTTTTACTGTGGATATAGATACATTTGTACCTGTTTCCTCCAGCATCTTCACAAGGTCCTTAGCTGTTGTTATGGGATTGATTTGCACTTTTTGCACCACAGTACGTTCATCTCTAGGAAACAGTACGCATCACCTTCCTGAGCGGTATGATGGCTGCGTGGTCCCATGGTGTTTATACTTGCATACTATTGTTTTTACAGACAAATGCGGTACCTTCAGGTGTTTGGAAATTGCTCCCAAGGATGAACCAAACTTGTGGAGGTCTGCAACTTTGTTTCTGAGCTCTTGGCTGATTTCTTTTGATTTTCCAACAGAGTTTGAAGGTAGGCCTTGAAATACATCCACAGGTACACCTCCGATTGACTAAAATTATGTCAATTAGCCTATCAGAAGCTTCTAAAGCCATGACATAATTTTCTGGAATTTTCCAAACTGTTTAAAGGCACAGTCAACTTAGTGTATGTAAACTTCTGACCCACTGGACTTGTAATACAGTGAATTATAAGTGAAATAATCTGTCTGTAAACAATTGTTGAAAAAATCACTTGTGTTATACACAAAGTAGATGTCCTAACCGACTTGCCAAAACTATAGTTTGTTAACAAGAAATTTGTGGAGTGGTTAAAAAACAAGTTTTAATGACTCCAACCTAAGAGTATGTAAACTCTTACAAAAACACAGCATGGCAAAGCCACTTGAGTAAAAGCTTGTCTGATATGCAGGAGTATATTACATTATGCATAAATCCAGTTAACCGAAGTGCAGATAAAAACGTGATGAGAAGCAGCAGTTGGCTAAATGTGTTCAATCGTTCAGGAAGAGTGCTATAGATTTCCTGATTTATGGATCAATGCTTTCAATATAACAAATGATTATGGGCGCCAATGGTAACATGTAATGTCAGAAAGCATGATCATTAAGCAGCATATTGTGTCACACATTGAGATCGTATTTTGAAAGATCAGTTCAATACCCATCTCAACATAGGCTACATTGTAACACTGATGGGTAAACAGACAGTTCTGCAGTGAGTAGGCTAGGCCTAAGTAATTAACTATAAAACCTAACCCTTTCAAGCATGCTTAGATGAGAATCAATAGCTTAGGCCTATTGGTTAAGTGTGCATCAGGAAACTCTTGAGATGATGCATGTATCTTTATTTCTGAGAAAATTATAGGAAATCTTATATTTATAGGCTGATGTCTATATCAGGTGTAAATAGTCAAGAATCACACCTACTAGGTCTGGTATATAGATAAACACAACGACAGGCATTTTAATGTGCATCTTCAGACCACTGACAATAAAAATAAGTACAAAATAAATTGAGTATACCAAACATTGGGAACACCTTCTTAATAATGAGCACCTACCCCCTCCCCCACATTTGCCCTCAGAACAGCCTCAATTCATCTGGGTGTGGACTCTACAAGGTGTCGAAAGCGTTCCACAGGGATGTTGACTCCAATGCCCACAGTTGTGTCAAGTTGGCTGGATGCCCCTTGGGTGGTGGACCATTCTTGACACACAGGAAACTGTTGCGCATGAAAAACCCACAAACCGGTGCGCCTGGCACTTACTACCATAGCTCATTCAAAGGCACTTCAAACTTTTGTCTTTCCCATTCACTGAATGGCACACATACACAATCCTTGTCTCAAGGCTTAAAATGTCTTCTTTAACCGGTCTCCCCCTTCATCTACATTTATTGAAGTGGATTTAACAAGTGACAGCAATAAGGGATCCTAGCTTTCACCTGGATTCACCTGGTCAGTCTATGTCATGGAAAGTTTTCGGTTTAAATACAGTCTAAAATAAAGGCTTTAGGTCCAGGTTTATATTCAGGCAATAGGCGACTTTGCCAAGGACATCATTAAATGTTCTTATACCTGTATAGTAATGTTGTAATTACTAATAGTAACAATGTGACCGAATTCAGCATTGTGGGAGTTTCTTAAAAATGTACATAAGCTCACCTTCCTGAATTAAGTCCCATATTGTATTAGCCTATTGACTGGCCTGTTTGGCAAGTCAAGCCAAATAGGCCAGTAAAATGCCTCTCACTCTTTTTGTTAGGCATTGACAATAGCACCATTAAAATGTGACTGACCGTGCACTCTCTCTCTGAATGGCTCTTGTGTGTGACAGCCACTTAGAAATGCAACTGCCTGATTCAGAACATAACGTGATGCTTTTAATTATCCCTTGTGTCACTCTTCATAAATGTATTTTACACCCCAATTTTTTATCCTTTTTATATATTAAAACATACAATCTACCTGCAGTGAAGCCGCTCAATATTTACATTACATTCAATCATCTTACCGTCTCCTGTCCAGAGCGACCCACAGGGGCAACCAGGGTCAAGAGCCCCGCCCAAGGTCACGTCGACAGATCTCCCACCAACTCAAAACGGAGTCTGGAACCAGCGACCTATCGGCCACCGGCCCAAGCTCCCAACCGCCAGGCCACCAACCATCCAAGATCCCCCCACAAAACAACATTGCAAAAACAAAAACACATCAAGGACAACAAAAATCAAAACAGCATGGCAAACTGTATATGTTTCAGTGCAGTTGTGGCACTATTTACATGTGTGTGTGTGTGTCCGTGTGTGTGCACATATGTGCGTTTCAATGAGAGTGTGTGTATATGCATGTGTAAAGTCGTGGCCAAACGTTTTGAGAATGACAAATTTACATTTTCACAAAGTCTGCTGCCTCAGTTTGTATGATGGCAATTTGCATATACTCCAGAATGTTATGAAGAGTGATCAGATGAATTGCAAATAATTGCAAAGTCCCTCTTTGCCATGTAAATTAACTGAATTAACTGAAAACATTTCCACTGCATTTCAGCCCTGCCACAAAAGGACCAGCTGATATCATGTCAGTGATTCTCTCGTTAACACAGGTGTGAGTGTTGACGAGGACAAGGCTGGAGATCACTCTGTCATGCTGATTGAGTTTGAATAACAGACAGGAAGCTTCAAAAGGAGGGTGTTGCTTAGAATCATTGTTCTTCCTCTGTTGCTTTGCACAAAAAGGGCTTCACAGGCAAGGATATTGCTGCCAGTAAGATTGCACTTAAATCAACCACTTATCGGATCATCAAGAACTTCAAGGAGAGTGGTTCAATTGTTGTGAAGAAGGCTTCAGGGCGCCCAAGAAAGTCCAGCAAGCGCCAGGACCGTCTCCTAAAGTTGATACAGCTGCGGGATCGGGGCACCACCAGTACAGAGCTTGCTCAGGAATGGCAGCAGGCAGGTGTGAGTGCATCTGCACGCACAGTGAGGTGAAGACTTTTGGAGGATGGCCTGGTGTCAAGAAGGGCAGCAAAGAAGCCACTTCTCTCCAGGAAAAACATCAGGGACAGACTGATATTCTGCAAAAGGTACAGGGATTGGAGTGCTGAGGACTGGGGTAAAGTCATTTTCTCTGATGAATCCCCTTTCCGATTATTTGGGGCATCCGGAAAAAAGCTTGTCTGGAGAAGACAAGGTGAGCTCTACCATCAGTCCTGTGTCATGCCAACAGTAAAGCATCCTGAGACCATTCATGTGTGGGGTTGCTCCTCAGCCAAGCGAGTGGGCTCACTCACAATTTTGCCTAAGAACACAGCCATGAATAAAGAATGGTATCAACAAATACTCCGAGAGCAACTTCTCCCAACCATCCAGGAACAGTTTGGTGATGAACAATGCATTTTCCAAAAAGTGATAACTAAGTGGCTCGGGGAACAAAACATCGATATTTTGGGTCCATGCCCAGGACACTCCCCAGATCTTAATCCCATTGAGAACTTGTGGTCAATCCTCAAGAGGCGGGTGGACAAACAAAAACCCACAAATTCTGACAAACTCCAAGCATTGATTATTTAAGAATGGGCTGCCATCAGTCAGGATGTTTCCCAGAAGTTAATTGACAGCATGCCAGGGCAGATTGCAGAGGTCTTGAAAAAGAAGGGTCAACACTGCAAATATTGACTCTTTGCATCAACTTCATGTAAATGTCAATAAAAGCCTTTGACACTTATGAAATGCTTGTAATTATACTGCAGTATTCCATAGTAACGTCTGAAAAAAATATCTACAGACACTGAAGCAGCAAACTTTGTGAAAATGTATATTTGTGTCATTCTCAAAACTTTTGGCCACGACTGTACACGCATACAAGCACCTGCACAGCATTAGCCTCAGGCAAATAGCCATTGGATGTAACAGAGTTGCCCTTCAGTGTCATTCAAATGTACTTTCTTTGGTTTATTTGAACTTAATTTTTTACTTTTGACTTTGACCGTCATTGTATCCCCCGCCCCTCAACTCCACGCCATCCCAACCCTCAACTTATCCCATCTGTCTCTGCTGGCCACCCTCTTCAGATTTCTACGTGCCATATATCTTTCAATTATGCTGTGATGTTTAACAAAATTTGTATCTATCTAATCGAATCCACAGATTTTGAGTTGAAGAGAAATATTTTAATTAATAGTATTAGTAATTGACTGACCAGCTCTCTCCAGATCTCCCAACAATACTATTTCTAGGGACAATTTTAGATGAATGTTAGGCTTTTTCAGCCAAAAGGCACAAAATCTTTTTATATAACAACTCATACACCCTGTGCCATCAAATCTTTCTTCACAGCTTTCAACATGCTGGTCCTCAAATGAAACTGGTATAGTTCCTTTATATTGGACAGACAGACACGTTCCCTACCTGCCTCCTCCATTTTTGGGGTAATGCTGTAATCAGTTGGTTGTAGTCTTGGATTGAGCAGACCTTCCCATACCATTCTGATTAAGCCATGAAAGACATGACTCTACCATTCTAATTTACAAAATAATTTAAAAACAAAATAACCTTTTCAAACATATTTTCCATAAATACAGGTATTTTATCAACCAGCACATTTGAGGTCAACCATAATATTTCTTGTAATCCTCCGAGAGCAACTTTTTTCTGGGGGATGAAAATGAAATTGTAACTAGCTCTGCAATGCTTGTTTGAAAAAGAGAGAAACCTTGAACAAGGTTTCATTTTCAATTAATATTTTTTTTTTACATGCAATCTGCACAAAAGCAAAAAGGTTGAGCTTTTCCTAATCTACTTGAGAACTATTTTGGGTTGAAGTAAAACATTTGTATAATTGAGAGAGGTTTAGTGCTTTTATATTTAATAATCTCAGCACACCCAGTTCATATTCATTATTATTTACCTTTATTTAACAAGGCAAGTCAGTTAAGAACAAATTCTTATTTTCAATGCCTAGCCTAGCCTGTTCAGGGGCAGAACGACAGATTTGTACCTTGTCAGCTCAGGGGTTTGAACTTGCAACCTTCCAGTTACTAGTCTAACGCTCTAACCACTAGGCTACCCTGCCACCCCGATTATATAGATAGGCACGCTTTATCTTGTCCGTTTTAGCATCCCACATAAAGCAAAATATTTTTTGCTCATATGATTTGAAAAACAAATCATCAGGAGTAGGCAGCGCCATAAGTGAGTAAACTGAGATAAGACTAAGGAGTTAATCAGTGTAATTTTTCCATAAATAGACAGGTATTAACCTCTCCATGGTTATAGGATCTTGTCTATTTTTACTAGTTTTCTATTCAAATTCAATATGGTAGAGCTCATTTATATATTTTGCGATATGAATATCAAGTATGTCTACTTCACCGTCAGCCCATTATTTAGGTAAACTGCAGGGTAATGGAAAAGGTGTGTATTTGAAAGATCCAATACGTAATATGGTAAACTTATCATAATTACGTTTTAGTCCAGAGGACAGAAAAGTTATCTAGCTCTTCAATGAGACATTGCAAGGATCTAGCTTACAATTGCTTTTCTGTTTGCATTGACACATGCCAAATTGACACATGCCAAGTTAACAAACAGATTACCGACCATTTCAAATTCCACCATAACTTCTCCGCTATGCAATCTGGTTTCAGAGCTGGTCATGGGTGCACCTCAGCCACGCTCAAGGTCCTAAATGATATCATAATCGCCATCGATAAAAGACAGTACTGTGCAGCTGTCTTCATCGACCTGGCCAAGGCTTTTGACTCTGTCAATCACCACATTCTTATCTGCAGACTCAATAGCCTTGGTTTCTCAAATGACACTCTTCTCTGTACACATCAATGATGTCGCTCTTGCTGCGTGTGATTCTCTGATCCACCTCTACGCAGACTACACAATTCTTTATACCTCTTCCCCTTCTTTGGACACTGTGTTAACTAACCTCCAGACGAGCTTGAATGCCATACAACTCTCCTTCTGTGGCCTCCAACAGCTCTTAACCAACAGCTCTTAACCTCTCTTGGGTAGGGGGCAGTATTTTCACCCCAAATTAAACTGCCTTCTACTCAGGCCCATAAGCTAGGATATGCATATCATTCGATTTGGATAGAAAACACTCTGTTAAAATAATGTCTGAGTATAACAGAACTGATATGGCAGGCGAAAACCTGAGGAAAATCCAACCAGGAAGTACTATTATTTTGAAAGCCTGTTTCCATTGAAAGCCTATCCACCATACAAAGACTTAGGACCCAGTATGGCTTCCTCTAAATCAAATCAAATCAAATCTATTTGTCACATACACATGGTTAGCAGATGTTAATGCGAGTGTAGCGAAATGCTTGTGCTTCTAGTTCCGACAATGCAGTAATAACCAACGAGTAATCTAACCTAACAATTCCAAAACTACTACCTTATACACACAAGTGTAAAGGGATAAAGAATATGTACATAAAGATATATGAATGAGTGATGGTACAGAACGGCATAGGCAAGATGCAGTAGATGGTATGGAGTACAGTATATACATATGGAGTACAGTATATACATTTGAAATGAGTAATGTAGCGTATGTAAACAAAAGTGGCATAGTTTAAAGTGGCTAGTGATACATGTATTACATAAAGATGCAGTAGATGATATAGAGTACAGTATATACATATACATTTGAGATGAGTAATGTAGGGTATGTAAACATTATATTAAGTAGCATTGTTTAAAGTGGCTAGTGATATATTTTACATCAATTTCCATCAATTCCCATTATTAAATGTGGCCAGTCTTTAGGCATTGTTTCTTTACTCTGAAAAATTAGGGAGATACACCACGTTCAATGAGTGGACAGTTGAAATTTCCAGACATGAGCCAAGTGCATGATCATGAGTGCGCCTTTCTTGTTTCTCCTTTTCTATTGACGAAGCTTTTGTCTGGTTTAAATATTATTGATTATTTATGACAAAAACAACCTGAGGATTGATTTTAAACATCGTTTGACATGTTTCTATGAACTTTTATTGTACATTTAAAAAACTTTTAGTCTGGATTTAGTGCAAACAAAAAGGAAGGTTTTGGTCATAAAGAAGGACATTATCGAACAAAACAAACATTTATTGTCTAACATGGAGACCTGGGAGTGCCACTAGATGAAGATTATCAAAGGTAAGTGATTAATTCTAACACTATTTCTGACTTTTGTGACACCTCTCCTTGGTTGGAAAATGACTGTATGGGTTCCTGTGGCTAGGGCTAACATAATCGTTTGGTGGGCTTTCGCCGTAAAGCCTTTTTGAAATCGGACACTGTGGTTGGATTTACAAGAAGTTTATCTTTAATGGTATATAATACTTGTATGTTTGAGGAATTTTAATTATGGGATTTCTGTTTTGAATTTGGCGCCCTGCAATTTCACTGGCTGTTGTCTAGGTGGGACGCTAGCGTTAAATGCAAGTAAAACTAAATGCATGCTCTTCAGCCGATCACTGCCCGCACCTACCCGCCGGTCCGGCATCACTACTCTGGACGGTTCTGACTTAGAATATGTGGACAACTACAAATACCTAGGTGCCTGGTTAGATGGTAAACTCTCCTTCCAGACTCACATTAAGCATCTCCAATCAAAAACTATATCTAGAATCGGCTTCCTATTTCGCAACAAAACATCCTTCACTCATGCTGCCAAACATACCCTCGTAAAACTGATCATCATACCGATCCTCGACTTCGGCGATGTCATTTACAAAATAACCTCCAACACTCTACTCAACAAATTGGATGCAGTCTACCACAGTGCCATCCGTTTTGTCACCAAAGCAATAAATACTACCCACCACTGCGACCTGTACGCTCTCGTTGGCTGACCCTCACTTCATACTTGTCACCAAACTCACTGGCTCCAGGTCATCTACAAGTCTCTGCTAGGTAAAGCCACGCCTTATCTCAGCTCACTGGTCACCATAGCAGCACACACCCATAGCACGCGCTCCAGCACGTATATCTCACTGGTCACCCCCAAAGCCAATTCTTCCTTTGGCCGCCTCTCCTTCCAGTTCTCTGCTGCCGATGACTGGAACGAAAAGCAAAAATCACTGAAGCTGGAGACTCATATCTCCCTCACTAGCTTTAAGCACCAGCTATCAGAGCAGCTAACAGATCACTGCACCTGTACATAGCCCATCTGTAAATAGCCCATCCAACTACCTCATCCCCATACAGTATTTATGTATTTATCTTACTCCTTTTCACCCCAGTATCTCTACTTGCACATTCATATATATATATATATATATATATATATATATATCTATATATATATTTCTCAGCTCCTGCTGGAGCGCGTGCTATGGGTGTGTGCTTCTATGGTGACCAGTGAGCTGAGATAAGATATATACACACACACATATATTCTGCACATTTACCATTCCAGTGTTTAATTGCTATATTGTAATTACTTTGCCACCGTGGCCTATTTATTACCTTACCTCCCTTATCCTACCTCATTTGCGCATACTATATATAGACTTTGTCTAATGTATTATTGACTGTATGTTTGTTTATTCCATGTGTAACTTTGTGTTGTTGTATGTGTCGAACTGCTTTGCTTTATCTTGGCCAGGTCGCAGTTGCAAATGAGAACTTGTTCTCAACGAGCCTAAAATATATACAGTGGGGAGAACAAGTATTTGATACACTGCCGATTTTGCAGGTTTTCCTACTTACAAAGCATGCAGAGGTCTGTAATTTTTATCATAGGTACACTTCAACTGTGAGAGACAGAAAATCACATTGTATGATTTTTAAGTAATTAATTTGCATTTTATTGCATGACATAAGTATTTGATCACCTACCAACCAGTAAGAATTCCGGCTCTCACAGACCTGTTAGTTTTTCTTTAAGAAGCCCTCCTGTTCTCCACTCATTACCTGTATTAACTGCACCTGTTTGAACTCGTTACCTGTATAAAAGACACCTGTCCACACACTCAATCAAACAGACTCCAACCTCTCCACAATGACCAAGACCAGAGAGGGTGTAAGGACATCAGGGATAAAATTGTAGACCTGCACAAGGCTGGGATGGGCAACAGGACAATAGGCAAGCAGCTTGGTGAGAAGGTAACAACTGTTGGGGCAATTATTAGAAAATGGTAGAAGTTCAAGATGACGGTCAATCACCTTCGGTCTGGGGCTCCATGCAAGATCTCACCTCATTGGGCATCAATGATCATGAGGAAGGTGAGGGATCAGCCCAGAACTACACGGCAGGACCTGGTCAATGACCTGAAGAGAGCTGGGACCACAGTCTCAAAGAAAACCATTAGTAACACACTACGCCGTCATGGATTAAAATCCTGCAGTGCACGCAAGGTCCCCCTGCTCAAGCCAGCGCATGTCCAGGTCCGTCTGAAGTTTGCCAATGACCATCTGGATGATCCAGAGGAGGAATGGGAGAAGGTCATGTGGTCTGATGAGACAAAAATATAACTTTTTGGTCTAAGCTCCACTCGCCGTGTTTGGAGTCAAGAAGGATGAGTACAACCCCAAGAACACCATCCCAACCGTGAAGCATGGAGGTGGAAACATCATTCTTTGGGGATGCTTTTCTGCAAAGGGGACAGGATGACTGCACCGTATTGAGGGAGGATGGATGGGGCCATGTATCGCGAGATCTTGGCCAACAACCTCCTTCCCTCAGTAAGAGCATTGAAGATGGTTCGTGGCTGGGTCTTCCAGCATGACAACGACCCGAAACACACAGCCAGGGCAACTAAGGAGTGGCTCCGTAAAAAGCATCTCAAGGTCCTGGAGTGGCCTAGCCAGTCTCCAGACCTGAACCCAATAGAACATCTTTGGAGGGAGCTGAAAGTCCGTATTGCCCAGCGACAGCCCCGAAACCTGAAGCATCTGGAGAAGGTCTGTATGGAGGAGTGGGTCAAAATCCCTGCTGCAGTGTGTGCAAACTTGGTCAAGAACTACTAAACGTATGATCTCTGTAATTGCAAACAAAGGTTTCTGTACCAAATATTAAGTTCTGCTTTTCTGATGTATCAAATACTTATGTCATGCAATAAAATGCAAATTAATTACTTAAACATCATTCAATGTAATTTTCTGGATTCTTTTTAGATTCCGTCTCTCACAGTTGAAGTGTACCTATGATAAAAATTACAGACCTCTACATGCTTTGTAAGTAGGAAAACCTGCAAAATCGGCAGTGTATCAAATACTTGTTCTCCCCACTGTATATAATGTTTATGTAGTTGTACCCACTTCATTTATACTGTATTCTAGTCAGGGCTTATCCTATATAACTAATGCTGAGCACAACGTTTCTATTCATATACCGGTACTGTCCACTGTGTCCATACTGTCAATACACACCATCATATACAGTGACTTAAGAAAGTATTCAGACCCCTAGACGTTTTCCACATTTTGTTACCTTGTAGCTTTATTCTAAAATGGATTCAATTGTTTTTCTCCCCTCACCAAATCTACACACAATAACCCATAATGACAAAGCAAAAACAGGATTAGACATTTTTGATAATTTATTAAAAATAAAACTGGAATATGACATTTACATAAGTATTCAGACCCTTTACTCAGTACTTTGTTGAAGCACCTTTGGCAGCGATTACAGTATAGATTCTTCTTGGGTCTGACGCAACAAGCTTGGCACACCTGTATTTGTGGAGATTCTCACAGAGGAACTCTAGAGCTCTGTCAGTGACCATCAGGTTCTTGGTCAACTCCGTGACCAAGGCCCTTCTCCCCCAATTGCTCAGTTTGGCCGGGTGGGACAGCTCTAGGAAGAGTCTTGGTGGTTCCAAACATTTTCCATTTAAGAATGATGGAGGCCACTGTGTTCTTGGGGACCTTCAATGCTGCAGAAATGTTTTGGTACCCTTCCCCAGATCTGTGCCTCGACATAATCCTGTCTCTGAGGTTGACGGCCAATTCCTTCGACCTCATGGCTTGGTTTGTGCTCTGACATGCACTGTCAACTGTGGGACCTTATATACAGTTGAGGTTGGGAGTTTACGTATACCTTAGCCAAATACATTTAAACTCAGTTTTTCACAATTCCTGACATTTAATCCTAGTAAAAATTCCCTGTCTTAGGTCAGTTAGGATCACAACTTTATTTTAAGAATGTGAAATGTCAGAATAATAGTAGAGAGAATGATTTATTTCAGCTTTTATTTCTTTCATCACATTCCCAGGGGGTCAGAATTATACACTCAATTAGTATTTGGTAGCATTGCCTTTAAATTGTTTAACTTGGATAATATGTTTCAGGTAGCCTTCCACAAGCTTCCCACAATGAGTTAGGTGAATTTTGGCCCATTCCTCCTGACAGAGCTGGTGTAACGGAGTCAGGTTTGTAGGCCTCCTTGCTCACACACGTTCTGCACACACATTCTCTATAGGATTGAGGTCAGGGCTTTGTGATGGCCACTCTAATACCTTGACTTTGTTGTCCTTAAGCCATTTTGCCACAACTTTGGAAGTATGCTTGAGGTCATTGTCCATTTGGAAGACCCATTTGCGACCAAGCTTTAACTTCCTGACTGATGTCTTGATGCCATCTATTTTGTGAAGTGCACCAGTCCCTCCTTCTTCGGCTTGCAAGCCTCCCCCTTTTCCTCCAATCATAACAATGGTCATTATGGCCAAACAGTTCTATTTTTGTTTCATCAGACCAGAGGATATTTCTCCAAAAAGTACCATCTTTATCCCCATGTGCAGTTGCAAACCGTAGTCTGGCTTTTTTTTATGGCGGCTTTGGAGCAGTGGCTTCTTCCTTGCTGAGAAGCCTTTCAGGTTACGTCAATATAGGATTTGTTTTTACTGTGGATATAGATACTTTTGTACCTGTTACATCCAGCATCTTCACAAGGTCCTTTCCTGCTGTTCTGGGATTGATTTGCACTTTTTGCACCAAAGTACGTTCATCTCTAGGAGACAGAACACTGTGGTCCCATGGTGTATACTTGCATACTATTGTTTTTACAGATGAACGTGGTACCTTCAGGCGTTTGGAAATTGCTCCCAAGAATGAACCAGACTTGTGGAGGTCTGCAATTATTTTTCTGAGGTCTTGGCTGATGTCTTTTGATTTTCCCATGATGGCAAGTAAAGAGGCACTGAGTTTGAAGGTAGACCTTGAAATACATCCACAGGTACACCTCCGATTGACTCAAATTATGTCAATTAGCCTATCAGAAGCTTCTAAAGCCCTGACATCATTTTCTGGAATTTTCCAAGCTGTTTTCCAAGCTGTTTAAAGTCAACTTAGTGTATGTAAACTTCTGACCCACTGGAATTGTGATACAGTGAATTATAAGTGAAATAATACATCTGTAAACAATTGTTGGAAAAATGACTTGTGTCATACACAAAGTAGATGTCCTAACCGACTTCCAAAACTATAGTTTGTTAACGAGAAATTTGTGGAGTGGTTGAAAAAAATAGTTTTAATGACTCCAACCTAAGTGTATGTAAACTTCCGACTTCAACTGTAGATAGGTGTGTGCCTTTCCAAATCATGTTCAATCAATTGAATTTAACACAGGTGGACTCCAATCAAGTTGTAGAAACATCTCAAGAATGATCAATGGAAACAGGATGCACCTGAGCTCAATATCGAGTCTCATAGCAAAGGGGCTGAATACTTATGTAAATAAGGAATTTCTGTTTTTATTTTTAAGAAATTTGCAATAATGTTTATAAACCTGTTTTCGCTTCATCATTATGGGGTATTGTGTGTAGATTTAATCAATTTTAGAATAAGGCTGTAACATAACAAAACGTGGAAATAGTCAAGGCATCTGAATACTTTCCAAAGGCACTGTATATTCATATTCCGGACACTGACATTGGTCATTCTGATATTTATTCATTTCTTTATTTTAATTTTTTGGGTTTGTGGATTGTTTGGTATTTCTGCACTGTTGGAGCTAGAAACATAAGTATTTCACAGCACCTGCAATATATGTGTACGCGACCAGTAGGCTGTTGTCAATATGGCAAATGTTATTTATTTATTTAACTAGGCAAGTCAGTTAAGAACAAATTCTTATTTACATTGACGGCCTACTCCGGCCATACCCGGACGACAATGGGCCAATTGTGCGCCGCCCTATGGGACTCCCAATCACAGCCGGATGTGAAACAGCCTGGATTTGAACCAGGTGATTATACCTCTTGCGCTGAAATGCAGTGCCTTAGACCGCTGCGCCACTCAGGAACCCAATTATATAAAGGCTATTACACAGAGGGTTATTACACTGACATTTCAAATAGCATTCCATAGCCTTCACCACCTGTTGATTTGCCACCTGTTACGAGTCAGGGAAGTTATCAAACATTAAAGGTTCATGGATCATGTCTGTGAGAGAGGTGTCTGCTTACCTGCTGCAGGTGAACCTGCTGTGATCATTGTCACCAACAGCATCAGCCCTAGAACCGCTGCACCGAAGCCTTGAATGGGCAGAACGGTCTTGGAAATCCCCAATGAACCCATAGAGAAGCGTAAACCCTCCATTGCATGGAAGTCATGGCATTTTATCCACTTATGATGCATCCCAGTAGATACCACGAGCTGGAGAATGCAGGTATTGCTTGTGTGATCTCCCTCAATGTACCCTTTCTTCCATATCATATATCAGCTTTCGGTAAGAGGGGTTGATTAAGCTGTGTGCAAACCAAAACAATGATGTCAAAAAATATTCCATGCATTGTGAGAGCATCGACAGTTGTCTGTCTATCAATATGAGCACATAAAGCAAACAACTTGGGAAAAACATGCAGTCAAAAAAAGATGAACACACAAAAGAGAAAGACAACACACTTTAGGCTAAAATCTTTCTGTTTATCTGAAAACCACTCCATGATAAGGACCCTGACATAACAGTGTGCTAGGCTGGATGCCGGCAGCCTAGTTATGTCAACCCTGGCTGTCCTTTGTTCTCTCCTGGGTTAAGCTTTCATATGAGGACATGCATTGCCTTTCTCCAAATCAGTAGAGCATTGAGGGAAACGTGCTACTCATGATGAAGACACCTATCTGCTCTGACATGCCAGTAGGCAAAGGTGATGCAAGCGCAAATCAGGGATTAGCTATTAGCTAAGTGTGGGGGAATTCACCGCATGTGCTAAAAACAGAATTACAATGTAACATAGCAAATGTGAAAACGTGTGCGGGTGTGTCTGAGCCGCAACACTAGTAAATACGAATGTTATTCTTATTTACTAGCTAGCGAGCTAGCTATTTATACACCAAAATTACATTAGCTACCTATTAGTAGCGAGCCTACTACTGTACCTAAAGGGGCTCAATGTGTAAAAATGATCCTGACACTACTAGCTAGCTAGCCTGCTCTGCTGCCTGGTTGACTGACTCGTCATGAGTTGTCTCCTTGTCCTCCTTCCCAACCCGTTTTCTCCATGAATATCATAGTATCTTATAACTAAATAAAACAGGTAATACTTTGTTATTTTTATAAACAAGCTCAAGTCAACATACAACAACAAACAAACCATAGACAAGTTTTAAAGTTAGCTAGCTATCTTGCGCTCGGAGTTCAGAGATAACGGGAATCCTGTGCCCCATCTATCCTATGCATTTGCAGTGTCCCAATCACATACAATAGTAGAGCACATCATCTTACCAAAACGGAGCTTCACATTCTCTGTTTCCCTTTGTCTGGACGTTTTCATATCCACAAAAACAATCAAATGAACCGGACTAGCTAAATACCACTTGAAATAGTTAGCTACCTAATATCATTGTCCTTTCCGTTTTCTTTGGGCATCTTTCGCTCTCGCACTGGCCACTCGTCCTGAGGATTGCAATAACTCCTCCCCGAGCCCTGATTAGATATTTATTATCTAACGTCCTACGATCATTGGTTGCAGTGCAGTCCTTCAAACAGGAGGTGTTCGGTTGTCCATCTCTGGCTGCATCTGTGGTTTCACGGCAACACCGTTCGTGCGATGCACACAATCCCTTGAGCTATTACATGGGCTGACAGACAAACTGAATGGTAATTGATTAACTGTATTATACAGAAAATGTTAAACGTTTATTTTCCTGAAAGCATTGTCAGGGAAGGTATACAATAAACGTTTTTCCCTACTTCAAATATGTGTTAGCAAAAGCAATAGTCAGGCCACTTATAAACAAAATACGATGTCATGAAATAGAGACAAGACTGGTGAACACTTTGATTTAACTATGAAAATTAGGGTAAATAACTGATTTAAGGTTCACAGCAAGAAAATATGGTTAATCATCGCCATCTAGTGGCATAAAATGGTCAGTAGAACATTTACACCAAGGATGGATTTGGAACTGTGCTTAGTCTGGCTACTGTACCTCAGTGTTACTAAAGTCATCTACAGCTAGAGTTATACATTTTCTAGGCTGGGGTTATAGGGTTTCTAGTGTAAAGTTGATTGCACTCACTGAACTAGTCAAAGCAAAATATAGAGATCAACAAATTAAATACTTGAGAGAAATTGGTGATTCCTTCATTTAGAATAAATGTAGTTGACTCGAGTTGCAGTGAAACATCATGCATCAACTATCTCCTTCAGTGAGGTGTCCTTCAGGTTATGTCAGGTGCATCCTTATGTCTGTAAAAACCATCAAGCAATTTGCCATGTTGATAAAGTGTACACACCACCACCACTAACCCTCCCCAACACAAACACAGCAGATATAAATAATGACTATTGTATGAGACGGGAGACTGGTGCCGTGACTTAACAGTTTAATGTAAATCCAAGACAAAGTGTGATTACATTTCTACACATATACAATATGCATATGTGAGCATACAAATTCTCATGAATAACTCGATTCACCTCGGAGACCGAAGAAATGATCAAAAGTAACAGTGAATAACAAGCTAGAACATAGTTCACCACAATGCCAGCCCCTTCACCCTACAGTTAGTAAAGAGGGCAATTAAAATAAGCATTTTCTTCTATGACCAAGTTGTCAATTAAAATCCTCCTGTAAATGTACAATGCTATCATTTCTTTTTTTGAAGCCTATTTTAAATTCACTCAATTTTTCTACAACGAAAATGATTAAGAGAAGCACACAACATCTTAATGGTAACACAAGCGCTTAGTAGCCAAGTACTCAACTTTTTAGGAGTTCAATTAATCATTCTTCTTATTCTCATTATTATATTTCTTTAAACATTCTATAAAGCCAGTAAAATATCCATTCTCACAACATACTCAATAATATTATTCTAAGGAATATGGTACATATAAAGCTATATCAACAGATATTAAGGAGACAACAAACGCACTTAAAAAAATCCCCAATAAATGTAAATGAGAGAGACAATTAACAAAGAAGTATACTAGGAAATACTGCAGCACATAATAGCCTGAACAACAATGAGATATCAACACCATTGAAAAAACATACAGCAATGGACACACAACAAGGACAGGGTTTGATGCTAACTTAGGGTTTGATACTTTGTACAAACATATCATTGTTTTTAACCCATTTCATTGTGAATGCAGTTGTTCAAGTACAAAATCAAAATCCGGATCAATATTACTGCAAAATGACTACAGTACAGTATGACAGTTACAGCAGTTTACTGTTATATCCCTTGTCCCTCTGTCATCTATGGAGAAACAAGGTTTTATTGGGATTTATCAATGGGAATTCATTAGGCAATAACCCATCCGCTCAAGGACATTAGTACAATGCTCATTTGCGGTTTGAGCTGGCAAGAAATAGCTAAACAATACATTTTCTAAACCAAATTGTTTCAAAAATGTGTGCATAATAGGAAAATGAGACTTCTAGCATGTCTTCAGCAAGAGGGTAGAAAATATGTCATGTTGGCTCTTAAGTACATGTTTATAAAAACTGCCCAAATGACAACATTTGACGTATTCCATTAATGGGGGCATCAAACCCTTGACCCTCGGCCTGAATCCCCAAAGACAAAACCTAATGCAGGGGGTGATTCCCTTGACAAACATACAAATACAGACACATCAATACTCATACAGAAGGGCTTTAAAATGTGTTATTACTGGGTTACAGAGTTTCAGTGATGCATATAAAATAAATAATGGTAAAACAAGTACTTTTCCTACCTCCCTGCTTCTTTGGGAGAGTGTACTTTGCAAAGCTCTCATGAAGGGGAGGAGAGGTTGTGTGATTATTCTATTCGGGTAAGGTGTTAAAATGATTCAAGTCACTTCAGAGGGGTTTGACCTGAGAAGACTAACTGGCAATGTGTGCCATTCCTTCAGGAATGTTTCACAATATTTCATACAAGGATCCAGAAAGAGCACTCGCAATCACACTCTGGGAAAAGTTGGAAGCTGAACACTTCTTGTGTAGCGCAAGTATTTCAAGAACAACAAAGTTGTAAAAATACCAGGCTTCACCAAAAGACCGCTTTACACAGCTCTCTTTAATTGAAACCACACCTTAAAGCTCTGAGGGTATGGTTTAGTTATTTGGAAGGCATTATTCTAACATTGAAATGGCTACTGTAGCACGGGAGAGATGATGTTCAAAGTAAACAAACTTCATTAGCACAAGAATACCACATTGTGGTAATTGTAAGGATCTACGTTGATGCTCACATTCTGAATCATATTTTCCATAAAACACATAACACGTTAAACAACGTGGTACGACGCTAAAAAATTTACACATTAAAATGTTATTTCATTCCAAATATAGCAAGTCCATTGAAACAAAATTGAGTGTAGGGTCAAAAGGGCTTCTCGTATATTGCTAAATATAGATTATACTTGAAAATGTTTTAATAAAATCAAATAAATAATATTTGAAAACCCCATATTGGAAGAAACATTTTTCATTTTTCTATGAATTTATGTTGAGTCAAGTTGTTTTAGCTGGAATCAGACTTATTGCATCTTGCACGGCAACACATTTTTTTGTCATAATAAATATATGCCATTTAGCAGACACTTGTATCCAAAGCAACTTACAATCATACATTTTTACGTATGCGTGGCCCCGGGAATCTAACCCACAACCCTGGCGTTGCAAGCGCCAATGTAGGACTCAAATCTTCACTTAAACGAATGATCACTCAAGCAGAAATATCGAAAGCATTTCAGATGAAGCAGGTCACATATTATATTCATTTTGTGCTAGTGACCATTATTTTAAAGGTATTTTTTGTTTTTTATTTCACTCTATAGGTCATTCCATGGCGCACTAACTTATAACATGTTTTTGTTTTTTACAAACGAATCTGCTTACAACATTAATAAAGCTAAAATATAACTTTAACAACGTAAAAAACACTTACATGTAAAACAATTCAGAGAGAAGTTTGAAATTCAACATTGGAACATTTAGGGGGTAACGAACATTAGGGGGTAATGGAACATTTAGGGGGTAACGAACATTAGGGGGTAATGGAACATTTAGGGGGTAACGAGTGACAGATCTAAAACATATTTTCTTCAAATCATAGATGTTTGAGAATGGTGGACTGCAATTGGCAGTCAAATAGCTTAAGATATTATGGCAACTTGAATCATTCATGTATGTGTGTGTTGTGCCGATACTGGCGTTCTACTGTAGTATCTGTACACCTCACACACTAACATTTGCTTAAAACCCATCAATAGCCCTCAAAGCACACTCAACGTGCTGTAAAGGTACTTGTTTGGACCAGAAGTTATTGCCAGACCACATGGGGATTATTTGTGTTTGTACTGTACATCGTCAACATGTTGAATTTCTTTGGTGGGAAGAAAGAAAGGTCCAAAAATGACAAGTCATCAGATCAGAGCGCTATGGAGACTGTATGGTGTGCAGTGTGGATGCCAGATTCTCCCTATGGTGGAATGTTTCAGTAGTCTGCCTCTTTATGGAGGGGCCAACCACTCATGTGGAAAAGCATCTCCCGTATCTGTGTTCTTAGGCCCACAGGCCTTATGGAAATCAACAAAAAAAGTACCAACAAAGATACACCACAGAACAGAAAGAAAATGATGTAACCAGCAACCTATACATGCTACGCATCACATCTTTGACTGCCTGGAACCCAAGGCTTGCATGGTGGAGCCAGCTGGAGGGAGTGTGGTGGCCTATTGGTGAAGTACCAAAATGTTGTTGTTTTAGGTTTAGTTTAGGGAGCAAACCTTGGTCTGACACACTCAAGTCTAAGCTACCTACCCATAAGGGCCCAAATGGATTATTGTCAACTTTATAACTTTATTATTTTCAACGGTGTCTGAACACTTTACACAGGTATACACCCCTCCTTATGAATACATAACATCACTGTACAGCAACTCCCAGTTACAAATCAACTTAGAAATGAGCCTAATAACAAATCACTGATAAAAACATCCACAAGAATTATTGCAACAATCTGTAAAATAACACAATACAGTTTATACTGTACCTACATACATTTAAAAAGTTCAATAATAACGTAAAAATAAAATAATCACTTAAAATGCAAGTACTATGGCATGACATGAAGGGATAAGGGGGAAGGCTCTCACTAAAACCACAAGTATTTATGACGTGCCTACTTCATGAGGACACTACAACAAACATAGTAATCATATTTCATTGGCTACGAGAAATACAACTGATATTAAATTAAGCAGCAAACACATAGAAGCAATAGCCCAATCAGTTCTCTTACTATTAGGTATCCCTTTCTGGTGGTATGCTATCTGTGAACACATGATTCCGAAGACAACATGGATACAGTGTCAACAAATGAAGACTATTTCATAGTAAGCCCTTCCAGGTGTACGCAGTAGCATTTCTGTTCCGTTCACGTCTCTCTCTATGTGGAGAGGTGCTACACAACCCTCAGGGCAGAAATGACTAAATAACTTTCATTTATCTATACAAAACCACTACAACAATACAACAACTTGTATCAGAGTTAGGTGTGCATTCATGCAGTGCTCCTGTAACTCCTGCCCACCGTCACTGTTACTACCAACCTGCTCCATGCCAACATGCTATTCTTTTAGTCCCCTTTACATGAGGAATGCCACACTACCACTCTGCCATCCTCAGTTCCTACCCAGACCAACCAAATGCTTTCTACTAGTCCTCCACTCACGCACGCACTCACTCACTCACTCACTCACCTCCCTCGGTCACTCACTCACTCACTCACCTCCCTCGGTCACTCACTCACTCACTCACTCACTCACTCACTCACTCACTCACTCACTCACTCACTACCTCACTCACTACCTCACTCACTCACTCACTCACTCGGTCGGTCATTCACTCACTCATTCACTCACTCACTCACTCGGTCGGTCATTCACTCACTCACTCACTCGGTCGGTCATTCACTCACTCACTCACTCACTCACTCACTCACTCGGTCGGTCATTCACTCACTCACTCACTCACTCACTTCTGCCAGACCTGGGTTGAAATACTATTTAAAATAATTTCAAATACTTTAGCTGGGCTTGATTGAGTTTGCCTGGTGCAATGCAATAGTTGAAAAACTGCAAGCGCCGCCCATCTGGCACTGCAGGCATTCTAAAGCAAACGTTAGAATTATTTAAAAGATTTCAAATAGTATTTGAACCCAGGTCTTACTCCTACCGAGCAACCCCTCTCAACAGTCCTCAATACTCTGCTTCCCTACTGCAAACAACCAGGTTCTCTCTCGGTGGCCTTCTGAAAATTGCCGCCATAGCAACCACCACTTCCCATCAGGCCTTTCTACTGGCTTAGCGTTTAACCTCAGATTCCTATTTTTTCTCGAACTCTGGACTATTGATGTGTCAAATGAACTCACCACATAAATGTTTTTGACAGTCACTTTCTTGTATTTTTGCTTTTTCCATTACCCCTAATTGGATCCTTGTGCTGATACTTCTCTGTTCTATTATTCCTGGGCACCGACTCCCTTGTGTGATATAAAAGTAACACATCTCAAACTAAAGCCATTGTATGTATGTGAGCCATGGTGACTTACAGTTATACTGTACACAAATTAAAATGTATATCCAGCACACAATGTAAAGAGGATTGATCTAACGACTTTGGTTCAGTACCCCAGGCAAGTTAAACTCATGTACACTTTACAAAAAAGCCAAAGGTCAGTTAAATATGAACTCTAACCTCTTATGGCTGTAGTATAATGTCATAAGGATAGGACACAGAGCTAGGGGCTAAGCCTACACCTGGAAGAGAAATCAAATCTGCCCCGGCAATAAGACGTCAAAGAAAGGAACCAGTTCCAGCTAGTCTGTTGGTTCTCAAGGTTCCAGCGAAGTAAACTGTGTGGTTATATCTGTAAGGCACTACGAGGGAACAATGGTCAAACCTAAGACTACGGAGGATTCCAAGTATTATAGCACAAAGGTGCAAGAGGTGGACTACACACACATGGCTGACAGTAGCACACGCACACACAGACAATCACGTTGTACATGCCTATGTTATTATAACCACTTTGTGCAATCACAATGAAAGAAGAGGAACAAAGCAATTCTATTGGTATCAGAAAAAGTTATTCATAAAATAATCTGGGTGCAGACTGCTACATTCTAAAAACAGGGCTCAGCTACAACTCCTATAGCTAAAACATAAGTCTCCTCAAAAAGGTGAGAACTAAAAAACAAACCTTCTTTTTTTTTGTTGTCTTTTGTTGATTATATTTCCAGAAGACTCCGGACTCCAGTTGTCTTTTGGAAAAGGATGGGTGTGGGATGTGGAGGGATGCTTCGTTCTCTCTCCCCCACACATTGAATGATTTGGAAATGTTTAAGACAGTTCAAGGCCATCATTATTTGTTGTATTCTTTGAAGAGCAGCAGGTTTCCGTATTTCACCTTCATTCCCAAATCCTCACGGGAATTCTTGGGAATTCTTATGAGGGGAATTCCAACATTCAGAGAGGGACCCCTTGTTAAAACAGTCCCTTTCCAATTCAAGACGGGAAAACAAAAACAAACAAAAAGCTGTTTTAGGAGAACAAAAAGCCTCCACCTCTCCCAAAGGCCCGTTATGAAGACCTTGCTGTAAGATAATGAGAAATTACTCTCATTTGAAAGTAGAAATATAACCAAGAGAGAAAACAAAGCAAAACTGGCCCTTTTGGAGAATTTGGGGAAAATAAAAGTAATAATAGAAATTCTAGCTCTCCTTTCTGTCTATTTATTTACCTTTTCCTCTCGGTCATTATGTCTTCAAGTAAACGTGACAGTTTTATGAAGATTGCATGTCTCTCTCTCTCTATCTCTCTGTCTGTGGAGTGGGGATGGGGAGGGAGGACATGGAGTGAGCAGCAGCAGCATTGCTGGGATCTGGATCTGGGGGTCTGGGTCTCCAGTGTGTTGGCTTGGCTCTAGAGGTAAGGGTACTGGTTCACCTTGGTGGGGCTCAGTGGGTATCCAGTGTAGACAGTGGAGGCAGGCGAGGCGCTGATGTACGTCTGGTGAGCAAACTGAGCCTGGTACTGGCTGTGGTGCAGGGTGGGTGAGGGCAGCACGTGGTGCCCCATGCTGACGGGTACCTGGTGAACAATGCCCGGTGTGTGGTATGTGGTGTGCTGGACCGTGTGGCGGGCAGAGCCCGGGGTTGCCACCAGGTGGGCCACAGTGCCCGTGGAGCCCAGTGCTGCGGGCGTGGCAGTGTAGGTGTAGAGGTGGGGCTGGCCGGGCAGGTGGGTGGCAGCCAGGTGGGTGGCAGACAGGTGGGTGTGGACGTTGGCAGTGTGAGAGGGGCTGTTGTGGTGCTGGAAGGAGTAGGGGGCCTGGGCTGCGATGGTTGGGGTGATGTAAGCCTGCTGGTGCCGGTGGCCTCCGTTGCGCTCAGTTACCATGTGATGCTGGGCCTGGATAGGAGCGAGAAGAGATACGAGGATGGAGTCAGAGCAATCCAAATGACAATCTCACTTTCCACACAGTTAATCTATGCTGCAATAGTTTATGTACTGGGGGGCTAGGGTCAGTCTGTTATATCTGGTGTAATTCTCCTGTCTTATTTGGTATCCAGTGTGAATTTAAGTATGCTCCCTCTAATTCTCTCATCTCTCCCTCCCATCCTGGAGGACCTGATCCCTAGGACCATGCCTCAGGACTACCTGGCCTGATTACTCCTGGCAGTCCCCAGTCCACCTAGTCATTCCGCTGCTCCAGTTTCAACTGTTCTGCCTGTGGCTATGGAACCCTGACGTGTTCACCGGACGTGCTACCTGACCCAGACCTGCTGTTTTTGACTCTCTCTCTACCGCACATAATATCTCGATCTCTGAATGCTCGGCTATGGAAAGCCAACTGACATTTACTCCTGAAGTACTGACCTGTTGCACCCTCAACAAACACTGCAATTATTATTTGACCCTGCTGGTCATGTATGAACCTTTGAACATCTTGAAGAACAATCTGACCTTAATGGCTATTTACTCTTACAATCTCCACATGGCACAGCCAGATAAGGACTGGCCACCCGTCAGAGCCTGGTTCCTCTCTAGGTTTCTTCCTAGGTTCCTGCTTTTCTAGTGAGTTTTTCCTAGCCACTGTGCTTCTGCATCTGCATGGCTTGCGGTTTGTGGTTTTAGGCTGGGTTTCTGTACAGCAATTTGTGACATCTACCGATGTAAAAAGGGCTTTATAAATAAATGTGATTGATTGATTGATAATGATATAAATAATTTAGATGGTTCCTTACTTGGCTCTCTCTCCATACCTGGCTGAGATTGAGAGGCTGCTGCTGCTGGAAGGGGTTTGGCCCCGAGCGCTGCTGTCGGTAAGCCACGCCCCCTGACAGGTGGTTGTTGCCAGACACCATGCCCGCACCGTTGGAGGTTTTGAACTTGTATGCCGAATTCTGATGATTCATTGCATCTGCAGAGTAAAGGGAACAAGGTCAAAAGGTCAATCCAGGTCAAGAAAATAACATATGAGTACAGTGTAAAAACAAAGGAAAAAAATGTGGAACCGAGGTAGCAACAGTAACCAATGGGGCAGGGCTTAGCGAAGGTTCATTGGTAGTACCAACAATGATAATAATGGATACATTTGCAAAAAAAAATTTCAAACAACAATAATAGTATTTCCTATACTCTAGAAGAAAGACTATCAACCATCCCTCCCTGTCTGTGTGGGTGTGTGGGTCTCTGTAGGTACCTGTGTAGATATCTGTGTAGGTACCTGTGTAGATATCTGTGTAGGTACCTGGCATCAGGCGCTCACACTCGCTCAGCACCTCGCTGGACTGGCTCTTCAGAGGGGGGATGATGATGGAGCGAAGGTTGTTTCCGTTGCTGTAGTTGTCCAGCAGGGTGGTCTTGGAGTCATGGTAGCCGTTGTTGTTGGGCTGCCTGGACTCTACTGCATAGGGACTGTTGTTACTGGATGAGTCAGAGTCGGGGGAGTCGTGTACTGTGACACAGCTGATGACGTTCTTCCTCTGCCTGAATGAGCTGCAAGGAGGAGGATCACTTTTTAGTAATGGTACATATAGTAATGATCAGCCTACTAACCTCTTGACCAATGTTGGTGTGTAATAGCTACTGTAAATCGGACAGTGCAGATAGATTAACAAGAATTTAAGCTTTCAGTCGATATAAGACACATATGTACAAATGTTTAAAATCCATAATATTTATGATTATTTATTTGAATTGCACGCCCTCCAGTTTCACCAGAAGTTGGCGGGCAGGCCCCCTAGCCCTAAGAAGATATAGTAATGGTCAGCCTACTAACCTTCTGACCAATGTTGGTGTCGAATCCATAATAAATTGTGAATTCAGATCAATCCACAAAAAAATGCCCTTATGCCAATCATGTCCACTCCTATTACTGAATTGGCTAGAACTGAAATGAAACCCAGCTCTTTCAGTTATGAAACAAAACATGCACTAAACATGGCCTCCTGTCATGTATTTAACCCTGGCTCCCAGATCCCTGCCTGCGTGTCATGTCTGGCCCAAAATGACTGACCTGTACCTAGTATGGTTGGTGTTGCTATTCTTGTGATCATCCTCCTCGTCCGTGTCACTGCTGATGGTGATGATGCTGACGGCAGGGCTGGGCGTATCAGGGATGATGATGGTCTGACGCTGCCTGTTGTGGTGCTGATGATGATCCCTGGTGGTGCTAGAGGCCTGCTCTGCCTCGCCCCGTCCCCACCCTCCACAGCCCAGGGGGGGTCCGCAGCTGGAGCTGGAGGAAGGGCCGTTGTTCTGAAGCACAGCACAACGTGGAGGGGTGTTCTCCTTCAGCCGCTTGGAGCGCTGTGGTGATTGTACCGCCTGGGAGGAGGACACCTCGTACGCAGACACGTTCCTGACGGGAGAGAGATGAGAGGGGGATGAGGTGGCACATACTACTACAACCTAATACTAAGTGGCACCTACTACTACAACCTAATACTAAGTGGCACCTACTACTACAACCTAATACTAAGTGGCACATACTACTACAACCTAATACTAGGTGGCACCTACTACTACAACCTAATACTAGGTGGCACCTAATAGTACAACCTAATACTAAGTGGCACCTATCACTACAACCTAATACTAGGTGGCACCTACTACTACAACCTAATACTAAGTGGCATATACTACTACAACCTAATACTAGGTGGCACCTACTACTACAACCTAATACTAAGTGGCACATACTACTACAACCTAATACTAAGTGGCACCTACTACTACAACCTAATACTAAGTGGCACCTACTACTACAACCTAATACTAAGTGGCACCTACCACTACAACCTAATACTAAGTGGCACCTACTACTACAACCTAATACTAAGTGGCACCTACTACTACAACCTAATACTAAGTGGCACCTACTACTACAACCTAATACTAAGTGGCACCTACTACTACAACCTAATACTAAGTGGCACCTACTACTACAACCTAATACTAAGTGGCACCTACTACTACAACCTAATACTAAGTGGCACCTACTACTACAACCTAATACTAAGTGGCACATACTACTACAACCTAATACTAAGTGGCACCTACTACTACAACCTAATACTAAGTGGCACATACTACTACAACCTAATACTAGGTGGCACCTACTACTACAACCTAATACTAAGTGGCACATACTACTACAACCTAATACTAAGTGGCACCTACTACTACAACCTAATACTAAGTGGCACATACTACTACAACCTAATACTAAGTGGCACCTACTACTACAACCTAATACTAAGTGGCACCTACCACTACAACCTAATACTAAGTGGCACCTACTACTACAACCTAATACTAAGTGGCACCTACTACTACAACCTAATACTAAGTGGCATCTACTACTACAACCTAATACTAAGTGGTACCTACTACTACAACCTAATACTAAGTGGCACCTACTACTACAACCTAATACTAAGTGGCACCTACTACTACAACCTAATACTAAGTGGCACCTACTACTACAACCTAATACTAAGTGGCACCTACTACTACAACCTAATACTAAGTGGCACCTACTACTACAACCTAATACTAAGTGGCACCTACTACTACAACCTAATACTAAGTGGCACCTACCACTACAACCTAATACTAAGTGGCACCTACCACTACAACCTAATACTAAGTGGCACCTACTACTACAACCTAATACTAAGTGGCACCTACCACTACAACCTAATACTAAGTGGCACCTACTACTACAACCTAATACTAAGTGGCACCTACCACTACAACCTAATACTAGGTGGCACCTACTACTACAACCTAATACTAGGTGGCACCTACCACTACAACCTAATACTAAGTGGCACCTACCACTACAACCTAATACTAAGTGGCACCTACTACTACAACCTAATACTAAGTGGCACCTACCACTACAACCTAATACTAAGTGGCACCTACCACTACAACCTAATACTAAGTGGCACCTACTACTACAACCTAATACTAAGTGGCACCTACCACTACAACCTAATACTAAGTGGCACCTACCACTACAACCTAATACTAAGTGGCACCTACTACTACAACCTAATACTAGGTGGCACCTACTACTACAACCTAATACTAAGTGGCACATACTACTACAACCTAATACTAGGTGGCACCTACTACGACAACCTAATACTAAGTGGCACCTACTACTACAAACTAATAATAGGTGGCACCTACTACTACAACCTAATACTAAGTGGCACCTACTACTACAACCTAATACTAAGTGGCACCTATCACTACAACCTAATACTAGGTGGCACCTACCACTACAACCTAATACTAGGTGGCACCTACCGCTACAACCTAATACTAGGTGGCACCTACTGCTACAACATAATACTAGGTGGCACCTACTACAACAACCTAATACTAAGTGGCACCTACTACTACAAACTAATACTAGGTGGCACCTACTACAACAACCTAATACTAAGTGGCACCTACTACTACAAACTAATACTAGGTGGCACCTACTACTACAACCTAATACTAAGTGGCACCTATCACTACAACCTAATACTAGGTGGCACCTACCACTACAACCTAATACTAGGTGGCACCTACCACTACAACCTAATACTAGGTGGCACCTACTGCTACAACATAATACTAGGTGGCACCTACCAGTACAACCTAATACTAGGTGGCACCTATCACTACAACCTAATACTAGGTGGCACCTACCACTACAACCTAATACTAGGTGGCACCTATCACTACAACCTAATACTAGGTGGCACCTACCACTACAACCTAATACTAGGTGGCACCTACAGCTACAACCTAATACTAGGTGGCACCTAATAGTACAACCTAATACTAGGTGGCACATACTACTACAACCTAATACTAGGTGGCACCTACTACTACAACCTAATAATACAGTGCCTTGCGAAAGTATTCGGCCCCCTTGAACTTTGCGACCTTTTGCCACATTTCAGGCTTCAAACATAAAGATATAAAACTGTATTTTTTTGTGAAGAATCAACAACAAGTGGGACACAATCATGAAGTGGAACGACATTTATTGGAAATGTCAAACTTTTTTAACAAATCAAAAACTGAAAAATTGGGCGTGCAAAATTATTCAGCCCCTTTACTTTCAGTGCAGCAAACTCTCTCCAGAAGTTCAGTGAGGATCTCTGAATGATCCAATGTTGACCTAAATGACTAATGATGATAAATACAATCCACCTGTGTGTAATCAAGTCTCCGTATAAATGCACCTGCACTGTGATAGTCTCAGAGGTCCGTTAAAAGCGCAGAGAGCATCATGAAGAACAAGGAACACACCAGGCAGGTCCGAGATACTGTTGTGAAGAAGTTTAAAGCCGGATTTGGATACAAAAAGATTTCCCAAGCTTTAAACATCCCAAGGAGCACTGTGCAAGCGATAATATTGAAATGGAAGGAGTATCAGACCACTGCAAATCTACCAAGATCTGGCCGTCCCTCTAAACTTTCAGCTCATACAAGGAGAAGACTGATCAGAGATGCAGCCAAGAGGCCCATGATCACTCTGGATGAACTGCAGAGATCTACAGCTGAGGTGGGAGACTCTGTCCATAGGACAACAATCAGTCGTATATTGCACAAATCTGGCCTTTATGGAAGAGTGGCAAGAAGAAAGCCATTTCTTAAAGATATCCATAAAAAGTGTCGTTTAAAGTTTGCCACAAGCCACCTGGGAGACACACCAAACATGTGGAAGAAGGTGCTCTGGTCAGATGAAACCAAAATTGAACTTTTTGGCAACAATGCAAAACGTTATGTTTGGCGTAAAAGCAACACTGCTCATCACCCTGAACACACCATCCCCACTGTCAAACATGGTGGTGGCAGCATCATGGTTTGGGCCTGCTTTTCTTCAGCAGGGACAGGGAAGATGGTTAAAATTGATGGGAAGATGGATGGAGCCAAATACAGGGCCATTCTGGAAGAAAACCTGATGGAGTCTGCAAAAGACCTGAGACTGGGACGGAGATTTGTCTTCCAACAAGACAATGATCCAAAACATAAAGCAAAATCTACAATGGAATGGTTCAAAAATAAACATATCCAGGTGTTAGAATGGCCAAGTCAAAGTCCAGACCTGAATCCAATCGAGAATCTGTGGAAAGAACTGAAAACTGCTGTTCACAAATGCTCTCCATCCAACCTCACTGAGCTCGAGCTGTTTTGCAAGGAGGAATGGGAAAAAATGTCAGTCTCTCGATGTGCAAAACTGATAGAGACATACCCCAAGCGACTTACAGCTGTAATCGCAGCAAAAGGTGGCGCTACAAAGTATTAACTTAAGGGGGCTGAATAATTTTGCACGCCCAATTTTTCAGTTTTTGATTTGTTAAAAAAGTTTGAAATATCCAATAAATGTCGTTCCACTTCATGATTGTGTCCCACTTGTTGTTGATTCTTCACAAAAAAATACAGTTTTATATCTTTATGTTTGAAGCCTGAAATGTGGCAAAAGGTCGCAAAGTTCAAGGGGGCCGAATACTTTCGCAAGGCACTGTAGGTGGCACCTACTAGTACAACCTAATACTAGGTGGCACCTACTACTATAACCTAATACTAGGTGGCACCTACTAGTACATACAGAGTAACAATACCGAAGACAGACACTGCCCAGGTAACAGCTGACAGATTATTTGAATTTATTTTTGTTTCACTTTCAACTTGGAGCTGGCTATTGTGTTCTGATTGGTTTAAGGTTGAAAGCCTCCAGCGCCGGTTGAAATAGAATATTCATAGTGAATCAGGAAAGACAGGGGGATTGTAGGTGATGTTCAGATCTAAAGAGATCCTAGTTGATCCTAGTTGTGTAGGAGATCCTAGATGTTTAGGAGGTCCTAGTTGTTTAGGAGGTCCTAGTTGTTTAGGAGGTCCTGGTTGTTTAGGAGGTCCTAGTTGTGTAGGAGGTCCTAGTTGTGTAGGAGTTCCTGGTTGTTTTAGGATGTCCTGGTTGTGTAGGAGGTCTTAGTTGTGTAGGTGGTCCTGGTTGTTTAGGAGGTCCTAGTTGTTTAGGAGGTCCTAGTTGTTTAGGAGGTCCTAGTTGTGTAGGAGGTCCTAGTTGTGTAGGAGTTCCTGGTTGTTTTAGGATGTCCTGGTTGTGTAGGAGGTCTTAGTTGTGTAGGTGGTCCTGGTTGTTTAGGAGATCCTGGTTGTTTAGGAGGTCCTAGTTGTTTAGGAGGTCCTAGTTGTGTGCGAGATCCTAGTTGTTTAGGAGGTCCTAGTTGTTTAGGAGGTCCTAGTTGTGTAGGAGGTCCTAGTTGTGTAGGAGGTCCTGGTTGTTTAGGAGGTCCTAGTTGTGTAGGAGGTCCTAGTTGTTTAGGAGGTCCTAGTTGTGTAGGAGGTCCTAGTTGTTTAGGAGGTCCTAGTTGTTTAGGAGGTCCTGGTTGTTTAGGAGGTCCTAGTTGTGTAGGAGGTCCTAGTTGTGTAGGAGTTCCTGGTTGTTTTAGGATGTCCTGGTTGTGTAGGAGGTCTTAGTTGTGTAGGTGGTCCTGGTTGTTTAGGAGATCCTGGTTGTTTAGGAGGTCCTAGTTGTTTAGGAGGTCCTAGTTGTGTGCGAGATCCTAGTTGTTTAGGAGGTCCTAGTTGTTTAGGAGGTCCTAGTTGTGTAGGAGGTCCTAGTTGTGTAGGAGGTCCTGGTTGTTTAGGAGGTCCTAGTTGTGTAGGAGGTCCTAGTTGTTTAGGAGGTCCTAGTTGTGTAGGAGGTCCTAGTTGTTTAGGAGGTCCTAGTTGTTTAGGAGATCTTAGTTGTGTAGGAGGTCCTAGTTGTGTAGGAGGTCCTAGTTGTATAGGAGGGTCTAGTTGTGTAGGCGGTCCTAGTTGTTTAGTGGGTCCTGGTTGTTTAGGAGATCCTGGTTGTTTAGGAGGTCCTAGTTGTTTAGGAGGTCCTAGTTGTGTGCGAGATCCTAGTTGTTTAGGAGGTCCTAGTTGTTTAGTGGGTCCTAGTTGTTTAGGAGATCCTAGTTGTGTAGGAGGTCCTAGTTGTTTAGGAGGTCCTAGTTGTTTAGGAGGTCCTAGTTGTTTAGGAGGTCCTAGTTGTGTTGGAGGTTCTAGTTGTGTAGGAGGTCCTAGTTGTTTAGGAGGTCCTAGTTGTGTTGGAGGTCCTAGTTGTGTAGGAGGTCCTAGTTGTGTAGGAGGTCCTAGTTGTTTAGGAGGTCCTAGTTGTGTTGGAGGTTCTAGTTGTGTAGGAGGTCCTAGTTGTTTAGGAGGTCCTAGTTGTTTAGGAGGTCCTAGTTGTGTTGGAGGTTCTAGTTATGCTTACCTGGCAGTCATATGATGCTGCTTGTTCTTTTTGGAAGAGGAGTTGTTGTTATTGGTTGACGGTTGCCTCATCACATGGGCCACGCCCACATTGAGAGGCTGGTTGTGGTTGGATGGGAGGGTGACGTGGCCAGCCAGCAGCGCCGGCTGTTGCATGATGGGATTGTAATGGCCGCCGTGTGGGTGAGAATTCCTGGAACACAACAGAATGTCCCATCACTACACTGAACCTGTATTTTATATTATTATATCTGACCTTGCCCCATTTTCATGTCTAACTACATATCTATAACTGCACATGAGTACATACTGCTTCACATATGGGACTAGAGTTGGGTGGCAGCAGTCACCGCGTGAGACAGAGGGGAGAAAAGAGAGCGAGAGGAATAAAGAGAGCGGGAGCGAATGCAGCTGTAGAGGGATAGTTCTGCAGAGGAAGTGCGACACTTTCCCAATCATCTTTGTGGGGATGAGAGAGAGAAGAGAGAGAGAGAGAGAGAGAGAGAGAGAGAGAGAGAGAGAGAGAGAGAGAACCACCCTGTCCTTAGACGGACACTGCTAAATTAACCTGCATGCAGACACACACACACTCATATACCTGCATCCAGCTTACATATCCTCATTGTGACACGCCGTGCCTGGGATGATGTCCTTACATACATCTCATCCCTCTAAAGTAAATGTGCTCTTATAAAAACCCCGCTGTTCACTTCTAGACTCTGATTCATGGCAGCCCTCTGAGTGCCTGTCACAAGGCAATGCTCTTCTGTCAATCAGGACACTGCTGTGCTGGTCCTTTCTGAACTTGTTATACATCCAAACCTGCCCATGTTAACCAGGCCTTTATACACAATTGGACAATGAAACTAGCCTGGAATGTTAAGTGATACACTCTGTTAATCATGGTGAAACGGAGCATATCAAATTGGTTTGCAGGCTACAATGAAACTGAATCACCTTTGTCATTTGGCATCACATACAGCTAGATATTCCAGGCTTATACTGTACACATTTGGTACGTTTGACCAAGTCTAATCTTTAATGTCTTCTCTGGTCCTATAGGATTTGATTTGTTATGGTAGTGCTTATAAGACTTTGGTTACATAAGGAGGAGAGCATGTTCCTTACCTCCAGTTAGCCAGGGGCTGGGAGGCCGTCATGGAGTCAGGGATGACGGTGGCGTGCTGGACTGAGGTGTGGGTGAGCTGCTGCCAGGCGGGGGGGAGGAGGATCTGCTGGGTGCCATTGGGCCAGGCCTGCTGGGGGGAGAGAAAAAGAGCAAACGGGGAGAAGAGGTCAGTCACAGAATTAAATACAACACTATTTATATTATATTGTATTTCTATTGTATCTCTATGGGATCATCTGTCACCTAACAACCTTGTATGTCAATTATGTAAGGTACACTTTAATGTAGACAAAGAATGCTACCTAAATAAAAGAGGCGTTGTTTTTGTATCTCTCATTGTTTTAATTCCAGAGATGATGAAGGCATGGGGGAACAAGGGGAAATAATTGAAAGTGTAATAAAAGTTAAGAAATCCTTGTAAAAACACAAAACAGCCAATGGATTGCAGGTACAAGCAGAACAACTGGCCTGTGTGTCAAGTCCTGACCGTAGTTCCTTTTTTATGTCTCTGTTTTCCGTTTCTGTGTTTGCACCATACAGGACTGTTTCGATTTTCATTTCTTTCCTGCACTTTGTTCTTTTGGTATTTTCTCGTGTTCTGAGTTATTAAAGGTATCATGGACACGTACCACGCTGCATTTTGGTCCGATCCTTCTTATTCCTCATCAGAAGAGGAAGACAATTGTTACACAGTGTTACAATAGGCTAGTTAAACAAAGCCAGCTGAACTATCTGGCCTTGTCAGCAGTACACATCAACAGAGTGCAGATAACTCAGCAAACCAATATTGGTTCTGTGAACTCTGTGAGTTCTGCAAATGTTCTCATAATACAAAAACTGTCCAGTCGTGAATGTTAGTAGAAAACATTCGCCTGATGATGCAAGAATATTCCTAGAACACATTTAATCTGTTCTTCATATGTTCCCAGAATGTTTCATTAGGTTGTGGGAAAGGTCTGGTGGGAACATTGTGGGGGAATCAGAAAATATATGTGCGGATGATTCTACAATGTTTCTTTTAGGGTGCAAAGAACATTGTTACAAGAATGTTCCCAGAACACATTGTGTATTTTTTTTAAAGGTTCCCAGGATGTTTATTTGGGTTGTGGGAACATTGTGGAATTTTCTTGGAGTGTTTTTGGGATGTTATCATCCTAATGTTAGATAAAACTCTAACTAGAACTTAATGGGAATCTTAGTTAATGTTCTGGGAATGTTCCCAGTTTGCTGGGAAGACTTTGGATGTATAGTAAAGATATGTTGCCTCTCCCCTCCTGGTCCCTGTGCTGATGTGTTTGGCATTATCCAAATCACCTCCGATTTTAATTACATTCACATCGAGGCCCATTCAGGGCTGCTGTGAAAGGAGCTGCTTTGTATTGCTGGTGCAGAATGCAGGGAGTTGGCAGGCATAATATGCCCCGAGTCAGAGATGGGTCTGTGTGTCTGTGTGTGTGTATGTGTGCACATGAACGTGTGTGTGTGTGTGTGTGTGTCTGTGTATGCAGCCCTAATAGTTTAATGCAGCTCTATTGATTAGCACTTTAATGTGGGGTATAATTAATTTTTCCTTTAAATAGTGTTTGCATATTCTATTTCCTTCGGCAGTGTCAGTATATTGCAGCACATAGCACAGCACACACAGAAGACAAAGCACTCCATCTTAGGCCTACATCTGCGCTGGGCTTATACAGAGTACAAAGCCTACCTATCACAATGTTATACAATGTACCTGTTATACTCTACTGATAGAAAACGCTTGTAGGGTTTAACCATGTATGACCGCTAGCTTGTGGGAGTGGAATTGTTTTGTCTGAGGTATGTTGGGAGAGAGAATTAACTTAAAATAAAAACAGTCAATGGGTGAAGAGGGAGGGAGGCATCTTTAGGTCAGCAAAACAAGACCGGGATGTGGATTGATAAAGGACACAGGCACAGCCAATAGAAAGGCATGAAAACTGGCCAATAGAAGACAACCTAAGCCACATACAGACTCCCTTTACATCTCCCATGGTTATATTCACATCTCAGGTCTTTTTATCAACACGCCAAAACCATTAAGAGCCACCAATAATTCCATCTCCTCCTCTCCTCCATCTATCTCTCCAAACATCCTGCTCCATCCATTCCTGGCACTCAGCATTGCTCTGTCGCCGGACGTCTGTGTTGTGTAATCGGCCTGTCTGCTCTGAAATGGTAAACAGGTTAGCAGCCCTTTTTCTTTTCTTCTCAGGACCCATTGCCCCAGTAATCAGAGGCGTTATCTTGCTCCCCACAGCCAACCTCTTCTCCCCGGGTGAAAACCCTTTGTCACCTCGGGGCTCTGAAAGCCCTGGCTCTCACTCCCCAATTGTTTCCAAATTTTCTGCATTCCTGCTCCAGATAAAGGTCTTGCCTTGCTGCCTGGCTGGCGGGACTGGCTGACTGGGGCCCTCCTCCACACTCAGCACCACCCAGCCCCACCTCTGCTCTATAGACGCCTGGGTCGAGGGTGGGCTGCGGCTGCAAAGAGGCCTGGAGGCTAAAGCCCCAAACACCCATTAGAGACCTCCCAAAGCAGAGGGAATGAAGGATTCAGATCCTCTACATCCATTTATTGGGTGTACTGCTGCTCGACTACATCATCCCTGTGTTTAATATGTGTGCAGCGTGACAGAGGATTCTTTAATGAATCAAATCTGCCAGGATACAGTGTGTCAGTAGACCATAACACAGTAATAGGATGATACTTACACAATAAACTCTTATGTTCATGAACTGTAACATTTTCAATATTATTGTCTTGTTCCACCATCATACCTTTACTTGGGGCTTTGCACTGTATCATAATTAATATACTGTGAACTATTTTGTGAATGCTTCTGTTGAGACAGTTTTTCCTCAAGTATTGCATTTATGCTACACAGTGAATGCTATAGGGCACAGGGTAACCTTGTAGCCGAGCAAACCCCTCAAACCCTTCCAAGCCTTTCCAAATCTGTCCCTCTCCTCTGAGGCCTATCATTTCAGAGCGCCTGACTTGGAAGCAGCCCTGAAGCTAATCACCATTCGGTATCTGACTGATTAGTCTTCCACACAGTTCAGAGAGCCTCGCTAGCTGCCTACTGCATGATTAACTATAGATAAGGGAAGCCTTCTGACACCTGGGACTTTACAGGGATATTAAAGCTCTTATGGACATTTCTAGAAACCAGAGGGAGAGGTGTCCTACTACTCTACAACTCTACTTTAATGCTCAACTATACTGGAGGAATAATGCATGGCTGTGTTATTTCAAGGAGGGAGGAGGACACTGGAACCAGGGTTTAACTCACTCAGTCAAAACAAGTGCCTGCAGGGGCAGAGGGATCACAAGAACACCCTGATTGACTCCCCGGCTTGATCAAAGGCTAGCCTGTTATAGAAAAGGATACAGAGGTAAAACCTTTTCCAAAGTAGCTTCCATGACCAAATCATACAAACTACCCTGTTAGTCATAGCCATGTGTGTTTAGGTATGAATGTCTCCCAGTAAATAGAATAGGTTCTGTGTTTTGTGATCCAGCAAAACAAAGATGAGATATCATTATGAGTTCAGGAGATGCAAACAAGGGACTATATGTGGACCCCCTAATCTCCATGACGACGGACTGAGTCACTACTTCCTACCTGTGTCAACAGGCCTGGCTGGATCTGCAGGGGCTGGGTGCCGGGGGCCTGCGTCACTATGGGAACGGCGTTATCCATCCGCACAGAGTAGCCCGTGTGTTTGGACGGGGAAGCCTGCATACCTGAGAACACACAACACAAAGGTCAACAACAACAACAACACAGAGGTGGTCAACAACAACACAGAGGAGGTCAACAACAACAACACAGAGGAGGTCAACAACAACACAGGGGAGGTCAACAACAACAACACAGAGGAGGTCAACAACACTATGCTTCACACAAAAAAGACCTGCACCTTGGGAGAAACAATGATGTCAAAATTGTTATAGAAAAAACATCATTTAAACTAGTTGTTTGACATCTCAATAATGAAACTGCACTAAATTACTGATTCAACTTGAAAACAAAAAGGTAGTCATGGCAATATAAATTAAATCCCAATAAACCCTTGGCTGAGTGGAGCAAACTGTCTAATAATGGAAATTCTTATATGCTGTTTCACATAAATCAAACAAAAATAATGTTTTTTTCAATCTTAACAACATAAACAGAGATCAGACAAAAGCGGTGCTGTAAAAAGCATAAATCAGAGATATGACTAATTAGCTCATAAACATATCGTAGCATCTCGTTTCGAACATGAAGACTGTCATTGCCTTGGGGGGTCAGTGGAAGGCTTACAGAGTCATTGTAGTGCAGTTCCAGATCACAGCTTCATAAGCCCTTCTCTCATCAGGAGAAAACTGAACTCGCTGGTGCCAGACAGGGCTGATCTACTCTACTGAAACTGACTAAGCCTTAGACCTGACTATAGAAAGGCATATAGGTGTCCTTTTTAATTAATTCATTTAGCATTTATGTATACAGGTGATCCCGTTGCAATCTGTTATCTTTCTGATATTTTTTAAAAGTAAACCTGTTCCAAGATGGCATGAAATAATCACTCATTACAGATGCCTTACCACTGATACAGGATCAGATATTTGTTCACCCCCAATGGTTGAGGGAAAGAGTAATCTGATCCTAGATCTGTGGCCTTGTTACACAGCATACACTGTGTTAGTCTTAAGCCTCTTACCTTGGAAGCCAGGTTGGCAGACGATGAGGGCCTGCTGGAAGGGGTCAGGCCGGGCAGCACAGAGCTGAGGGGCCACAGGATGTAGGGGCATGCTCCTCTGTGCCACGGCAGCCATGGAGGCCGCTGAGGGCTGGTAGAGTGCAGATCGGTAGTTTAATATGGAGACATCGGGGTTGCCAAGGGAAAGGGTGGTACTGGTGGTGGAGGGAGCCAGGTTGGTGGCCTAAAGGAATGACGGGATCAAAACGCAAAGCCATAAGGAGATGTTCAGTGGTGGTGGTAAGGTCATGAGGGTTGTTGGGAGACGGGATAGAATCATTAATCAGAAAATAATATTGTCAGTCGTTGTTTTGTTTTTAAACCCCTTTATTTCCCAACTTTATGGTATCCAATTGGTAGTTATAGTCTTGTCTCATCGCTGCAACTCCCGTATGGACTCGGGAGAGGCAAAGGTGGAGAGCCGTGCGTCCTCTGAAACACAACCCTGCCAAGCCACACTGCTTCTTGACACAATGCCCATTAACCCGGAAGCCATCCGCACCAATGTGTCGGAGGAAACACCGTACACCTGGCGACTGTGTCAGCATGCACTGTGCCCGGCCCGCCACAGGAGTCGTTATTGCACGATGGGACAAGGACATCCCTGCAGCCAAACCCGGATGACGCTGGGCCAATTGGTCTCCCGGTCATGACCGGCTGAGACAGAGCCTGGACTCAAACCCAGAATCTCTACCAGCACAGCTAGCACTGTGATGCAGTGCCTTAGACCACTGGGCCACTCGGGAGGCCTGTCAATCATTTAATGACATAAACAGTACATTGAGCCACAGGGGCTTAATTTGTCCATACTGCACATATACAGTGTTAGAGCCGCTACATGTATGCATGTCAGAATAGATTCTGTCTATATGTATTTGTACACAGCTAAATATCCAGAGTACTGATCTAGGACCGCAGTGGAGAAGGTGAAAAGCTTAAAGTTCCTCTGTGTACACATCACTGACAATCTGAAATGGTCCACCCTGTTGCGCAACAGCTTCTCTTCAACATCAGGAGGCTGAATAAATTCAGCTTGGCCCTTAAGACCCTCACAAACTTTGACAGATACACAATTGAGAGCATCCTGTCGGGCTGTATCACCGCCTGGTGCGGCAACTGCACAGCCCGCAATCGAGGGCTCTCCACCCGAGCCACGACCTGTTTACCACGCTACCATCCAGACGGCCTGTTCACCCCGCTACCATCCAGAAGGCCTGTTCACCCCGCTACCATCCAGAAGGCCTGTTCACCCCGCTACCATCCAGAAGGCCTGTTCACCCCGCTACTATCCAGAAGGCCTGTTCCCCCTGCTACCATCCAGAAGGCCTGTTCACCCTGTTACCATCCAGAAGGCCTGTTCACCCTGCTACCATCCTGAAGGCCTGTTCACCCCGCTACCATCCAGAAGGCCTGTTCACCCTGCTACCATCCAGAAGGCCTGTTCACCCTGCTACCATCCAGAAGGCCTGTTCACCCCGCTACCATCCAGAAGGCCTGTTCGCCTTGCTACCATCCAGAAGGTTATGTCTTGAGATGTTGCTTAATTTTCCTACCTCATGATGTCATCTATTTGTGAAATGCACCAGTTCCTCCTACAGCAAAGCACCCCCACAACATGATGCTGCCACCCCCGTGCTTCACGATTGGGATGGTGTTCTTCGGCTTGCAAGCCTCCCTCCTCCAAATATAATGATGGTCATTATGGCCAAACAGTTCTATTTTTGTTTCATCAGACCAGAGGACATTTCTCCAAAAGGTTGTTTTTTTATGGCGGTTTTGGAGCAGTGGCTTCTTCCTTGCTGAGCAGCCTTTCAGGTTCTGTCAATATAGGACTCGTTTGACTGTGGATATAGATTATTTTGTACCTGTTTCCTCCAGCATCTTCACAAGGTCCTTTGCTGTTGTTCTGGGATTGATTTACACTTTTCACACCAAGGTGTGTTAATCTCTAGGAGACAGAACGTGTCTCCTTCCTGAGCGATATGACGGCTGCGTGGTCCTATGGTGTTTATACTTGCGCACTATTGTTTGTACAGATGAACGTGGTACCTTCAGGCGTTTGGAAATTGCTCCCAAGGATGAACCAGACTTGTGGAGGTCTACAATTTTTTTTCTGAGGTCTTGACTGATTTCTTTTGATTTTCTCATGATGTCAAGCAAAGAGGCACTGAGTCTGAAATACATCCACAGGTGCACCTCCAATTGAATCAAATGATGTCAATTAGCCTATCAGAAGCTTCTAAAGCCATGACATAATTTTCTGGAATTTCCCAAGCTGTTTAAAGGCACAGTCAGCATTTCACTGCACCCGCAATAACATCTGCTAAATACAGTGCCTTGCGAAAGTATTCGGCCCCCTTGAACTTTGTGACCTTTTGCCACATTTCAGGCTTCAAACATAAAGATATAAAACTGTATTTTTTTGTGAAGAATCAACAACAAGTGGGACACAATCATGAAGTGGAACAACATTTATTGGATATTTCAAACTTTTTTAACAAATCAAAAACTGAAAAATTGGGCGTGCAAAATTATTCAGCCCCGTTAAGTTAATACTTTGTAGCGCCACCTTTTGCAGCGATTACAGCTGTAAGTCACTTGGGGTATGTCTCTATCAGTTTTGCACATCGAGAGACAGACATTTTTTCCCATTCCTCCTTGCAAAACAGCTCGAGCTCAGTGAGGTTGGATGGAGAGCATTTGTGAACAGCAGTTTTCAGTTCTTTCCACAGATTCTCGATTGGATTCAGGTCTGGACTTTGACTTGGCCATTCTAACACCTGGATATGTTTATTTTTGAACCATTCCATTGTAGATTTTGCTTTATGTTTTGGATCATTGTCTTGTTGGAAGACAAATCTCCGTCCCAGTCTCAGGTCTTTTGCAGACTCCATCAGGTTTTCTTCCAGAATGGTCCTGTATTTGGCTCCATCCATCTTCCCATCAATTTTAACCATCTTCCCTGTCCCTGCTGAAGAAAAGCAGGCCCAAACAATGATGCTGCCACCACCATGTTTGACAGTGGGGATGGTGTGTTCAGCTGTGTTGCTTTTACGCCAAACATAACGTTTTGCATTGTTGCCAAAAAGTTCAATTTTGGTTTCATCTGACCAGAGCACCTTCTTCCACATGTTTGGTGTGCCCCAGGTGGCTTGTGGCAAACTTTAAACTACACTTTTTATGGATATCTTTAAGAAATGGCTTTCTTCTTGCCACTCTTCCATAAAGGCCAGATTTGTGCAATATACAACTGATTGTTGTCCTATGGACAGAGTCTCCCACCTCAGCTGTAGATCTCTGCAGTTCATCCAGAGTGATCATGGGCCTCTTGGCTGCATCTCTGATCAGTCTTCTCCTTGTATGAGCTGAAAGTTTAGAGGGACGGCCAGGTCTTGGTAGATTTGCAGTGGTCTGATACTCCTTCCATTTCAATATTATCGCTTGCACAGTGCTCCTTGGGTTTTGTTGGGTTTTTCTCCTTGGGTTTTGTTTAAAGCTTGGGAAATATTTTTGTATCCAAATCTGGCTTTAAACTTCTTCACAACAGTATCTCGGACCTGCCTGGTGTGTTCCTTGTTCTTCATGATGCTCTCTGCGCTTTTAACGGACCTCTGAGACTATCACAGTGCAGGTGCATTTATACGGAGACTTGATTACACACAGGTGGATTGTATTTATCATCATTAGTCATTTAGGTCAACATTGGATCATTCAGAGATCCTCACTGAACTTCTGGAGAGAGTTTGCTGCACTGAAAGTAAAGGGGCTGAATAATTTTGCACGCCCAATTTTTCAGTTTTTGATATGTTAAAAAAGTTTGAAATATCCAATAAATGTCGTTCCACTTCATGATTGTGTCCCACTTGTTGTTGATTCTTCACAAAAAAATACAGTTTTATATCTTTATGTTTGAAGCCTGAAATGTGGCAAAAGGTCGCAAAGTTCAAGGGGGCCGAATACTTTCGCAAGGCACTGTATGTGTATGTGACCAATCAAATTTGACTTGATTTGACCAGGTCCTCTTTGTCCACATTATCTTATTCATTATGACATAAAATTAAAAACTGATCCCAGATCAACACTCTCAGACACTTTGTGAATATGGGCCATGGTAAGGTTAGATGAAAAGGCGATATGGAGACGAGTGACAGCGATCCTTTTCCCTCCAGTCTTTCTCTTAGCTACACAACAATATGTCTGAATGCACCCAAATCATCCTGGACCCAGTACTCAAGACAAGCAATTATCTCTGAGAAGGGTCAACATAGAGAGAGGCTTCCTAAGTGACAAAGAATCATGCTTATTTAATGTTTTCAATATTGAAATGTTGCTTAACAGTCTAATGATGAGTAGTTAAGGGGCAAACTGACATTTTGTCTCTCGACTTCCCTAGCTTGACTCCACATCGCTATCCTTATTTAGCAGCCATATTTCTAAGGTGTCAGGCACTTGAAATATACGCTGTAAAACTTGTGCCGTATTTATTAGGGTAAACCATGGCAAACTAATATTCTTGTTGGATAAGTTTAGGTAGTCCCTCCCTGTTTCAGTCCATTTTTCTTCCGTTTAGTGCCTCAAGAATACTACCCTGGGCATGGGGAGACCATCAATGAGGCCTAAGTAAGGCTTAAAGATGGCCTTGATATGAACAAATGCTTTTAAAGACACACAGTGCGCTCAAGTCTTAAATCAAATCAAATGTATTCGACAACACCCAAACTAATTACTGTCTTTTCATTAAGCCTGCGTGGTTGAAAATTCAGAGACGGCATGTTCATTTTTCATTTTGCACTTCTTAGCGAGCTCGATGAGCACCGTTGGAGATAATCAATATGCCAGTGTGGGATTCATCATGCACAACAACGAGAGAGCCTGCAAACAAATAAACTCTAAGACGTTTAAACGTTCCACCATCTAAATAAATCACTAACGTAGCACTGCCTATATCGCCCTGAACCAAGGCGCTCGGAGAAAACATTACGTTAATCCATTTAAATTCTATAGTGAAGTCTAGTTTTACCTCATTCTGCACAGAGTGGGTTCTGTAACAGTCAATATAGTATGTTTGGTGATAAAGAACACCTATTTGTAAAATGTTGGTAGAAATGTTACACATAGGGAGGTTCAGGACCTCTCTACTGTATGTGTAACATCATAGTAAAATAGAGGGTTGTATTGCAAAAGGAAATAGCAAAAGGGCATTATACTGAGAAAGAGGTTAATCTGTGGACATCGGAGGGTTAAGATCAGAATGAATGGTGGATTGGCCACTGTGGCTGAAACTCTAGCGCTTGAAAAAAGTTATTTAACTACAGGTACTGTAGATGTTAGCGAAAGAGCTGTAAGTAGCAGTATAAGTATTGCTGTCTGTTAGTTTACTCCAATTAGGGTAGGGATGGTAGGGTCAGGGGGAGAAATGTATAGAAACAAATATATAAAAAGAACACTGTTGGTACAACCTGGGTATGAATGGTGAGGAGTGTGTTGAGTAAAACCATCAACACTGTGTATGGTAGGTACCTGGTTGTGCACAGTGTTGAGCTGGTTGTTGAAGGTCATGGTAAGGTTGGTAGAGGTGCTGGGGGCCACGTGGGTGATGAAAGGGGTCTTGCTCTGGTTGACTGTGTCATACATGCCCACACGACGCTTACAGATGTCCATGTTCTGGAAGCAGGACTTGACACTGTGAAGAGAGGGAGGGGGAGAGAGGGAGGGAGGGGGAGGGAGGGAGAACGGGAGAGAGAGAGAGAGAGTTACATGTGCCCCAGTTAAATATTTATCAGTTATGACTTTCTCCAGATAATCTGTTCCTCCCAGCTAACAGCTAACTGTCTAAATGTGAAATGTGAGGGGATCTCTAGACGTACTGTGTGCTGTGGGGGAAGTCAAGGAGGTGGGTCATGGTTACGAATGGGTGATTGAGGGTCTCGATGGGGGTGATCCGTTTGTCCGCGTCGATCGTAAGCATCTTGGTCAACAAGTCGATGAACTCTCTACGGTCTGCCTTCTCCGCCAGCATGTCACTGCCCTCCAAATCTGATGTCATATTCACCTGCAAACAGACCCAACACACATACACTTTTAATTATCATTTCAAAGTCTGCAGAGGGTCTTTTGCAAATGACACCCTATAATCCCTTTATAGTGCACTACGTTTGGCATTTTCCACCATAATTTACAAATAAATTCATTAAAAATCCTACAATGTGATTTTCTGTATTTTTTTCCCTCATTTTGTCTGTCATAGTTGAAGTGTACCTATGATGACAATTACAGGCCTCTCTCATATTTTTAAGTGGGAGAACTTGCACAATTGGTGGCTGACTAAATACTTTTTTGCCCCACTGTATATAGTGCACTACTTTTGACTAGAGCCCTATGGGGCCTGGTCAAAAGTAGTGCACTATATAGTGAATAGGGTGCCATTTCAGAGGCAGCCTGAGTGTTGTACTGTACTGTTGCTGCAAACAACAGGAAAAAAACTGCAAACTTTTTATATAACTATTAAAAAACACATACAGTAATGGGTGTCGACATCAGTGTCACAGGACAAAGTGATAACCATTCACCTTACTGACATTACAAACATTTCCACTGGTATTCATAACAGAGTGGAGCAACTTAACTTCCACTAGCGTCGTCACAGAGAGTTTTATCTACTGCCCGAGAAGTGAAAATAAACACAAAAATAAACCTGATACGTATTGCTGTTTGCTTATTAAAAGAGACACAAAGGACACCTTCTGAGCAGCCTCTGAGCACCTCTAGAGCTGACATAGACACAACTTTATTTAAATATTCTAGATTACTTCTGGGAGACTGCTTTCAGAGCATAATGTTGGTTCATCTGTCCTAAGCATTCTAGCTGAGGTTTTTGAAGAAACACTGGACAGCAGTGCAGCAGAAATCTCCTTGGGTGGAAAGTTAGCAGTGTTTGGAGACAGAGGCAGGGACATAGGTAGACACAAAGAGAGAGGTAGAGGCTGAGAGATAGGTAGAGGCAGAGAGAAAGGTAGATGCTGAGAGGGAGGTAGCGGCAGAGAGAGGTAGAGAGAGAGAGGTAGAGGCTGAGAGAGAGGTAGAGGCAGAGATAGAGAGCGAGGTAGAGGCAGAGAGAAAGGTAGATGCTGAGAGGGAGGTAGAGGCAGAGATAGAGGTAGAGAGGGAGGTAGAGGCTGAGAGAGAGGTAGAGAGAGAGGTAGAGGCTGAGAGAGGTTGATGTAGTGCGAGAGGTAGAGGTAGAGAGAGAGGTAGAGGTAGAGAGAGAGGTAGAGAGAGAGGTAGATGCAGAGAGAGGTAGAGAGAGAGGTAGAGGTAGAGAGAGAGGTAGAGAGAGAGGTAGAGGCTGAGAGAGAGGTAGAGGGAGAGAGGTAGAGGTTGAGAGAGATGTAGAGGCTGAGAGAGAGGTAGAGAGAGAGGTAGAGGTAGAGAGATAGGTAGAGGGAGAGGTAGAGTCTGAGAGAGAGTTAGAGGGTGAGAGTGAGATAGAGGCTGAGAGAGAGGTAGAGGGAGAGGTAGAGGCTGAGAGAGAGGTAGAGGCTGAGAGAGGTAGAGGCTGAGAGAGGTAGAGACAGAGGGGGGGTAGAGGCAGAGAGTGAGGTAGAGGCAGAGAGAGAGGTAGAGGAAGAGGCAAAGGCAGGGGTAGAGAGATATAGAGAGGTAGAGGCAGGGGCTGAGGCAGAAGCAGAGGGAGGTCGAGGAAGAGTCACAGGCTGAGGAGGCAAAGACTGATCTGATCTGGAGCAGCCCACAGCCTTCAGTGGCATATCTATGTCTGGGGTACAGGGACACAGACAGGGTCAGGGATAGGCATGCTGTTTATTGGGATTACCATGACAAGATAGTGGGCCCGTTTTTCATAAAGACACACGGCTTATCTCTGTAGCCCTGCTACAGAGACGATCTGATGTACAGCCAGTAAACGCCAACCAATCTGATTCAGTTCTCATTCAAGTTATTCAGGCTCTGTCCCTAACCCCTCCCCGCCTCGCACATCAGCACTTGGCGTGATAAAGGAATAATCTCTGGAATGAGGTGAGGAAATAACCACACTGTCCTCTAAGAGGGAAAGATGACTTTGGGAAATGCGCTCGGTCGCATTGCAAATATGTCGCCTCGCCTCTGTATGTCTGAACAGTAGAAATGTACGTATTTTAATGTTACAGAGAATACCATGCATAGGTACTGTAGAGTAGATTGATTAAATGCAGAGACAGAGCAATGTCTCCATAGGAATGTGCTTGATAATTAAGTTCAAGAGCAGCAAAGCAGTAGAAGACTTTTAGCAGAACCATCACTTCTCTTTATCCTGCCACAACACAAAAACCAAAAACATTGAGTATAGTCCTATATTCAAATCAAATCAAATTGTATTTGTCACATGCGCCAAATACAACAGGTTTAGACCTTACCGTGAAAGGGTTACTTACAAGCCCTTAACAAACAATGCAAATCAAGAAATAGTCATGAAAATATTTACTAAATTAACTAAGGTCAAAAAAGGTATAAAAAGTAACACAATAAAATAACAATAACGAGGCTATATACAGGGGTTACATACAAGTCAATGTGCAGGGGGTACTGGTTACTCGAGGGAATTTGTACAGGGGACCTGTTCACCGGGAGTGCTACCTGTCCCAGACCTGCTGTTTTCAACTCTAGAGACAGCAGGAGAGATACTCTGAATGATCGGCTATGAAAAGCCAACTGACATTTACTCCTGAGCTGCTGACTTGTTGCACCCCCGACAACCACTGTGATTATTATTATTTGATCCTGCTGATCATTTATGAACATTTGAACATCTTGGCCATGTTCTGTCATAATATCCACCCGGCACAGCCAGAAGAGGACTGGCCACCCCTCATAGCCTGGTTCCTCTCTAGGTTTCTTCCTAGGTTTTGGCCTTTCTAGGGAGTTTTTCCTAGGCATCGTGCTTCTACACCTGCATTGCTTGCTGTTTGGGGTTTTAGGCTGGGTTTCTGCATAGCACTAAGATATCAGCTGATGTAAGAAGGGCTTTATAAATAAATTTGATTTGATTTGATTTGTACGTGTAGGTAGGGGTAAAGTGACTATGCAAGGATAATAAACAACGAGTAGCAGCAGTGCAAAAACAAAAGGGGGGTGGAGCAATCTAAATAGTCCGGTACCACTTCCCGTGCAGTAGCAGAGACAACAGTCTATGACTTGGGTGACTGGAGTCTTAGACAATTTTGTGGGCCTTCCTCTGACATCGACTAGTATATAGGTCCTGGATGGCAGGAAGCTTGGCCCCATTGATGTACTGGCCCGTACGCACTACCCTCTGTAGCGATGGTTAATTGTTGCCATACCATTAAGATGCAACCGGTCAAGATGCTCTCAATGGTGCAACGTTTTGAGGATCTGGGGACTTAAGTGAAACTGAACGTGAGGAGCAGTATGCTTGTATTTCAGCGATTGCTTCACTGTCAGTAACGTTATTGTAAAGTCATGCTGGGTCTCAAAGTGGTGTGGTTAAAATGTACTCACCACCCAGATGTCTTGCCCTCCCTAATTCTCTTTAGACCTCCATCAGGCTCCATTCAGTTCAGCTGGGATTGGAGATGGGTCCTCCAGAACTTTAAGTTCTCCCCACATTTCCCACGACAGTGTGGAGGCAACAACAATCTCAACATGGGCAGACGTCCCAGTAACTGACCCAAATCTCTCTCTCCAGTCCCTCTGTGCCTTCAGCTATCGTCCATTATACAAATGAAGACAGATGTCCACACTGCTTATTTATTTATCTAGCCCTGGATTCTGAGCCTGAGATTTTCTCCTCATTAGGACTGGCTCTCAGTCTACTTTGTTTCTTTCAGTAACCTTGTGTGTGTGTGTGTGTGTGTGTGTGTGTGTGTGTGTGAGCGTAGTATGGATCAGAGAGGATCAGAGTGAGTGCTGACCCTGGTGATCTGGTCTGTGCATGTTGATTTCATTAGACCACTGTTTTGTGTCTGGGAGTAGGAGCAGCTTGGAGGTATGGCCTCCTAAACTAGCTCAGGCAGAGGCACTAACTTCACTGAGCACCGCTGCCTCTGTGGCTGCACGCTATGCATGCTATGCCAGACCTGGAGCACTCTGGCTGGGCACAGGTCAACGCTAATAGTCCAGATGGGACAACAGTGAAGAGAACACGTGTAGGTTTGCATGAGGTGGAGGATCCCAAGGGCTTTTTGTGCCAGACTGTGTGCGTGTTGTGTGTTGTGTGTGTGTGTGTGTTGTGTGTGTGTGTGTGTTGTCTGTGTGTGTGTGTGTGTGTGTGTATGTGTTGTCTGTGTGTGTGTGTTGTCTGTGTGTCTGTGTGTGTGTGTGTGTGTTGTCTGTGTGTCTGTGTGTGTGTGTGTGTGTGTGTGTGTGTGTGTGTGTGTGTGTGTGTGTGTGTGTGTGTGTGTGTGTGTGTGTGTGTGTGTGTGTGTGTGTGCGTGCATGCGTGTGTGTGTGGAAGAAACTGCAGTCATATTACCTGACTTAATTGGTCATGTACATTGACAGCTCCTTATCCTCCCTTGAAGAAACAAGACATTTTTGATGCCTGGGAAATGTATCAGGGTTTCAATGCGTCATTACCTGTATGTACTGTATGTGTGCTGGAAAAACGAGTATGTTTGGGTGGGTGACAGTAAGAACAAAATATGGACAGAGACACTATCATATCATCATAATCTGCTAAATGTGTTTAGGTCTGTCTCAACTGTCTCTCCCATTGTGATCAGAATGAGCATTAGGGAGAGGAGACAAGTTGTGAGACGAGTGACATAACATATAAAGCTGTCTGTTGACTGTGCTTTCCACACCAGGGTTGGGTATGAGTCACTTTCTGGTTACTTAACATTGTAATGTGTCCTCTCTTTGCTTTATCAAACAAATGGGTTCCCACAAGTTTTCCCTCTGTAAACCTTGGCTGGTGAGAGCAGGGTCATGTACATTAGGCACCAAACAGAAGAAACCGGACTGAAACAGGCTGGCACTACCTGGACTTGTCCAACAAGAAACACCTATTTTCTTTTTACTAATGAATACAACCTAGCATAGGGCTAAAGGCTAACTCACTGAGTCATAGACACAACACTCTCTGGGTTCCCACACTGCAGCTCCTCTAACCTTCTCTGTCATGTTGTGTACATGTACTACACATACACATCCAATTATGGGATGGCCACAACATTCTACCCAGCTTAAATAAAAAAGCAAACTACACACATCAAAGACTGTGACCGAGTTGACCACATGCTCGACTCCGATACTGGTCTGTCATTTATTAAGAAGAAAAAAAGAAAAGAAGAATCAGAAATGAGGAAGGGATTCGGTCAGAGTGCAGCTGTTTTCATTTCCCTCTGAGACTAACTGCATATGCATTGGGGTGTCTGCTGCCTGAGGGTGTGTGTGTGTGTTTTTTATTTAATCTTTATTTAACCAGGCAAGTCAGTTAAGAACAAATTCTTATTTTCAATGACGGCCTAGTGGGTTAACTGCCTGTTCAGGGGCAGAACGACAGATTTGTACCTTGTCAGCTCGGGGATACGAACTTGCAACCTTTCGGTTACTAGTCCAACACTCTAACCACTAGGCTACCCTGCCGCCCCGTGTGTGTGTGTGTGTGTGTGTGTGTGTGTGTGTGTGTGTGTGTTGTATATACAGTGCTCTGAACCTGAGCCATATCATCCAGGCAGTTAAAGATGTACTTCCGGGCCTCCTTGGACTTGATCACCGTCTCTCCCTCATGGTCCTCTGGTGTCTGTGGAGAGAAGACAAGAAGCAGATGTTCCATTCAGTTCCCATCAGAGTTCCTCTAGTCTCTGAAAATATTTACATTTTCCTCATTACAGATTCATGTTAACCAGCAGCAGGACTGAGCAAGATAGCAGGACTGAGCTAGCTAGCAGGACTGAGCTAGCTAACAGGCCTGAGCTAGCTAGCTAGCAGGACTGTGCAAGATATCAGGACTGAGCTAGCTAGCAAGAATGAGAAAGTTGGCAGCACTGAGCAAGCTGGCAGGACTGAGCAAGCTAACAGGACTGAGCTAGCTAGCAGGACTGAGCTAGCAGGAATGAGCAGGTTAGCAGCACTGAGCTAGCTAGGAGGAATGAGAATGCCCTTTTAGCAACCCTGGGGTAACACACAAACACTAATCAAACAGCCATGTCTGGGGAGCAGGGCTGGCGTGGTGGAATACATACACATCTGTGCTCACACACACACAAACGTGCGCATGGACACACACACACAGGCAGGGACACACATATGCATGGAAACACACAAATACACATACACACCCACAATAATCTTACAGACCTATTAGCAGAGGAACACTCTCTGACAAAACACTGTAGTATTACAGTATCATAATGTTCACGGTTGCTGTCAAATGGAAAAACGCAGCAAGCCAAGATCGAAGTGAAGCTTAGCAATCACTCTGACAACCCTATCCCTGTGTCTGACTCAGTGAAGGGGAAAAAGTTGTTGGTTGCTAGCTATTCGATTTTCCACATGCCAACAACCATGGAAAAAGATGCAGTTGCAGCTTTGTTATAATATACATAGTAATAACTGTCTGTGACAGGCTCTTGTATAACTTGAGAGCACACACGCACACACACGTTCTCACACACACACACACACACGCAAACACACACACTTTAAAACAGACAGGTTGTTATCATCCAAACTTACTGAAAGGTCAACATTAGTATGCAAGGAGCACGCTATATTATTGGATGTCAATGTAGCATTGTTGTGTGTCATTTTGTACGGATAAGAACTAAGGCATGTGTTCTAAATGGTACCCTATTCTAGGGCTTCACAAATAATGACATTTTAATTGAAATTGCAATATTGACATGAGACTGCACTTTTTTTACGCCATGAATGTAACATTCAAATGTAATAAGGGTCCCCTGGGAAACTCTGAGTAAGACATTGGTTTCTACCCTGTCACAACAACTTCTACTATACCTGGGAAACTCTGACCAACACTTTGGTTTCTACCCTGTCACAACAACTTCTACTGTACCTGGGAAACTCTGACTAAGACTTTGGTTTTACCCCGTCACAACAACTTCTACTGTACCTGGGAAACTCTGACCAACACTTTGGTTTCTACCCCGTCACAACAACTTCTACTATACCTGGGAAACTCTGACCAACACTTTGGTTTCTACCCCGTCACAACAACTTCTACTGTACCTGGGAAACTCTGACCAACACTTTGGTTTTATCTCGTCACAACAACTTCTACTGTACCTGGGAAACTCTGACCAACACTTTGGTTTCTACCCCGTCACAACAACTTCTACTGTACCTGGGAAACTCTGACCAACACTTTGGTTTTACCTCGTCACAACAACTTCTACTGTACCTGGGAAACTCTGACCAACACTTTGGTTTCTACCCCGTCACAACAACTTCTACTGTACCTGGGAAACTCTGACCAACACTTTGGTTTCTACCCCGTCACAACAACTTCTACTATACCTGGGAAACTCTGACCAACACTTTGGTTTCTACCCCGTCACAACAACTTCTACTGTACCTGGGAAACTCTGACTAAGACTTTGGTTTCTACCCCGTCACAACAACTTCTACTGTACCTGGGAAACTGTGACCAACACTTTGGTTTTACCTCGTCACAACAACTTCTACTGTACCTGGGAAACTCTGACCAACACTTTGGTTTCTACCCCGTCACAACAACTTCTACTGTACCTGGGAAACTCTGACCAACACTTTGGTTTCTACCCCGTCACAACAACTTCTACTGTACCTGGGAAACTCTGACCAACACTTTGGTTTCTACCCCGTCACAACAACTTCTACTGTACCTGGGAAACTCTGACCAACACTTTGGTTTCTACCCCGTCACAACAACTTCTACTGTACCTGGGAAACTCTGACCAACACTTTGGTTTCTACCCCGTCACAACAACTTCTACTGTACCTGGGAAACTCTGACAAACACTTTGGTTTTACCTCGTCACAACAACTTCTACTGTACCTGGGAAACTCTGACCAACACTTTGGTTTCTACCCCGTCACAACAACTTCTACTGTACCTGGGAAACTCTGACCAACACTTTGGTTTCTAACCCCGTCACAACAACTTCTACTGTACCTGGGGAAACTCTGACCAACACTTTGGTTTCTACCCCGTCACAACAACTTCTACTGTACCTGGGAAACTCTGACAAACACTTTGGTTTTACCTCGTCACAACAACTTCTACTGTACCTGGGAAACTCTGACCAACACTTTGGTTTCTACCCCGTCACAACAACTTCTACTTTACCTGGGAAACTCTGACCAACACTTTGGTTTCTACCCCGTCACAACAACTTCTACTGTACCTGGCTTTTTCATTAGTTGTCATGCCAAACAACACCAACTATAGAATCTGAACACACATTTAATTTCGCAATATTTGGTAAAAAAACGTAATTTGATTATTTGTCAACGTCGTGCACCCCTACCCTATTCCCTATATAGTGCACTACCTTAGAACAGGGTCAAAAATAGTGCACTTTATAGGCACTACGGTGCCATTTAAGACACACTTGTGTTGAGACCTGATCAATCTTGGAAGAGAACATCACTAAGTGCAGTGGAGCAGTGAATATAGCTGTATCCAGCTGAGATATTAGTATTGTGGAGTCAGGACGTGCAACACAAAACTATGTCTGCAGATACGCCACATGACACAATACATTTTACCCAGTTAATGAGGAAAAAACAGGACAGCTCCACTGAGTCCCTGCATAGAGGTGTGTGTGTGTGTGTGTGTGCGTGTGTGTGTGTGTGAAGAGACACCCCCCAAGCTGGATTCGTCAGACCCAGTTCCAGTTACCAAATCCTCTCACACAAATCCATGTAGCTGTCATTAGGCTTTCACTTTGTTTAGAGCCAGCTATGAGTCTCACTTTGAATGCCTCACAATGAGCTTCTATAGTTGTACAGTATTGACTCCCCTGGAACAACGCTCTGTGAAACCTAACTGCTCTTTTGATCTATATGGAAAGTTTTGGTGCAACAAAAGGGCAATCATAATTTGTATTTTTCTGCGTGTGTGTGTGTGTGTGTGTGTGTGTGCTACAGGCCTACCTTCAGCCTCCACAGGGGGTAGTTGGTGGAGTCTGTGTCTCTGTTGAAGAATCTGGTAGTCTTAGTCCCTGCACTCAGGAGGTACTCCGCAGGCAGCCCCTGTGTCTGAGAGATGTATCGGATCTACAGGAGGACAAATATCAAATAACACATCAACTATGCATTCAGAGTTTCACACAATCATCCAAACAGCATTAAAATTAAGACATGAAAAATAAGACACGATTAATTGGATATTGTTTTGCCCTTTTGAGGCAAATTGATTTAACTGAAAATCTTAGTGAGTTAGAAAATCATTGCTGGGGGAAATCATTGGGGGTAATTATGCTATAATAATCATAACTCCCCAATATGTTCACTGCAGAGGGAATATGCCCAGACCCATACTGATGCAGTATCATCCATTATTAATAAAATGACAGTGTGTGACAGGTTGTGTTGTACATTAGATGTGACACATTTTCACAGCAGGGTTAACCTGGTGAGGTCATGTGGTCAGGAAAAACTCTGCCCTAACTGGCCATGAGTTTTCACCGACCAGAAAACCTATCCAAGAAAAACACCTGGAGAGATCTGATGTCAGGCAGTATCAGATGCTGCCTGGGTTTCTGTGTGTACTGTGTATGGTTAGTCCTGTTATGTGAGTGATAGGAATGAGGCCTGTGTGTGAGTGCGTGTGTGTGCATGCATGCGTCTCTGTTTGTGTCTGTGTGGTGTCTCGTCTCCTCCTCCGACAGACAGGCAGCTCCTGATCCCTCTGCAACCTCTCTGTTTATCCCAGCAGATGCCACTGAGCCACTCGCCCCAATTAGCAGCGCTCTGGTGCTCCAGAGCAACATATCTCTCTGTTCCGCTCATCTCTCTCTCTCTTTCTGTTCCTCTCTTCTCTCTTTCTGTTCCTCCTCTTCTCTCTCTATCTCTCTCTTTCTCTTTAACAAACTCACATTAGGCTCTATGGGAAAGCCTTGCGCGAGTGTTGCTCCATCTCTCAGAGCAAATCAAGCTGTTTTTTTTCACCCGTGCTGAAACATATCTAAGAGCAACTCTAATTTGCAAAGCTCTCAAATTGATGCTCTCCCCTCATCCCTGACTTCTAACTTACATTAAATTGTGACATTGACTTCTAGTGATATCTTAGGACTGGTCTTGAAGTGGACTAGTGACTCTTATATACCTTTCATACGAAGACGTTTTTCTGCCAACTTTACCATACTGCCAACTTTACCATACTGCCAACTTTACCATACTGCCAACTTTTTTCCGCCTTTTCCTTATCTGAAAGGTATTGCCGCCATCAAAGCTGAAACATTTATTTTCACCTAATGACCTAGTAATCATTTCGGTAAAGTTCTGCCTACAGCTTAATATGAAACGTATCTGTAATGCTGAGGCGGGATTGGCACACACTACGCTCTTAAACTCTTGATGATTGCTCGGCAGAACCAGTTAACCATTGTCTTGCCAGTTCTAAACTTTGCGAGGCATGTCACTTCGTGTCACAGCCAACCACTAAGCATGCACTGTTTTCTGAACCACAACTTGATGGATCTATAAAGAATTACTGTGGGAATAAATATAACTGAATTATAAAAATATTAGAATAAAGTAGGCTAACGCAATTGAAGGCATGTATCAAAATGTTTCTTACTGAAACTCCCAAAGTAATTCCAATCTATGTAACACTGTACATTTGAAGCAATAGCCTAACCGCGTGTGGTCAACTAGATTATAATTTCAGCACCGTTTTGAATGGGACAGCACCATCACACTGCTTTCAGACAATCAATGTCAGATTTGAGTTTTCACTGAATCTTTGTTTGGATATTGGTTAGACTGGGGAAATGTTAGCTACGTTGAAGTGAGTGCTGCTCCTGATCATCTTGTCTGGTTGACTCATTTAATACAAGATTCAGCCAGCATGTTATGGAGTTTAACAAGTGGATTATTGACATTTTATTAGTGTTATAATGTTTCTTAGGACCTGTCTAAACAAATTAATATTGGATTTATTTTTGATAGTGTATATTCAATGGATTTATTAAAATAGACGCCTACCCACATCGGCACTCCTCTACATCACCAGTGTGCCGGCATGCGGGAGATATAAAAGGCATTTGCAGGCAAGACTGTGGTAAAAATGGGACTGTTTTTAAGGGGATCATATAAACATTTCCCAATTATTCTACAGGCAAAATACTGTAAATCCTATGTGAAAGCAGTAATAACTCTTAGTACGCCACTGTTGCAAAATGCACACCTTGATTGATTGCATTTCCTGTTTATTGTAGCATTCAGAAACAACGTCTTTTAGCTCTTGTCTTGGATGCTTTCTCTCATTTAGGCATCACTCCTTATCTCCCCTATGGGCAGACCCTCAGACCTACCTGGTCATACTCGGAGGCCCCTGGGTAGAGGGGCCAGCCTAGGAAGAGCTCAGCGATGACACAGCCCAGGGACCACATGTCGATGGCCTCACAGAAGGGCAGGCCCAGGATGATCTCCGGAGCTCTGAGGAGAGAGAGAGGGAGGGAGAGAGAGAGACAGCATGGTTAAATACAGGCCAGAGTATTTCTGTAAGGTAAGCAATGGTACAAGAAGGGGAACCTGTATGAGTTATGGAACTGACCGCACATTGTATCTAACCTGGAAAAGACCATGACAGAGATTCAAACAATTGCAGATAAACGACCTGTGCACTGCGATTTACTTTTCTGCTTGAGCTAACTTCACGTTTACAGCGAACATGATCTCCGTAAATGTCGAGGAAATAGCTTTTAAAAGTCTATTGCTGTGTGCAGGTTGTTAATCTGCGTTGGATTAAATCCCGACCCATGTCATAACACAATGTGTTGATGTAACACTAACTTTAATGAAAGATCTCATCTGGGAGAAGCAAACAAATGAGTGACATTCATTTTCTTCAGTGTTAGGAGCAGCAGCTAACCCTCCCAAGACATCAGCAAACTGGGCCTCTATTCAAAACATTCCCAAAACAAACTTAATTAGATTACATTGCCAGCAGCAGTCTTAACGTCCCGCCCAAGATAAACTAATCAATCAGGCTGTCATTCCCTGATATGTTATCTTACACTGATCTCAGACAAGTTCTCAGGCCTTTAATGCAAACACCTCACTTGTTTAGAGAAGCTTTGAGAAAAGTTGAAGGACTTTGTTTTCTTTGATTCTCCTTCGTATGGAACTGACAGTCACGCTGTTGATCTTAGTGCTGACCGTGGGGGGGCCGGAGCTAATTGATTGATAGCCGTGCAAGAGCAAATCGGGATGTCCAAACATTGGGGAGTCTGGGTTCTGGGATAGAATATGGGGGAGAGGAGAGTGGGAGGGTAATCTAGGGAAGAATATGGGGCTTGGTTACAGTGGCCCTATGTGGAATCAATTATGCTGCCATGAAAAATAAAATCAACATATATATCCACAGAGCCAGAGCAACCCTCGTCCGACTCCGGGGCCGTTTGCAAAGGCCAGTTAAAAACCCCAGAGCCTAGTTTACCAGGTTCCTAGACTTCTGGGCCTTTACAAAACACAGGGGCCAAGTGGCCACTTCCCGACTGCCACCGATAAATAACTGGGTCTGAGTGAGCACTGAACAGGAAGAAAATCACTGTCTCGGTTATACGAATGCCATGACTGACGATTTAGAAAATTATCCCTTTTACTGTGGACTCACCATGAGCTCTGTTACACTAGACCAGATAGATTATAATGCAGTCCACTGAGCTGAAGTCTCTGATGAGCATTTCAATTACTATGCAGACTGCCTCGGTCCCCAATGAGGGAAACTCATTGTGACAGACACAAACACACACGCATGTGCCTACATGTACATACGCACGCGCACAAACATAAATACACACACACACTAGAGACACACTACTTCATCATAAAACATTATCAGCGATACATTTTAATGGCATGACAATAATTTTCTGAGCTTTAGGCTGATCATTGCCGAGTTCCCAGCGTTCCCTGCCTGTTGTGGTCATGACAACGGTGCGAGAGGAGAGGAGTGGAGGAGCACAGGCTCCAAGGCAGCCTGGGAGAGAGACAGAGAAGTAACTCCTTGCTGGGAGCCTGCTGGACAGGCCCAGACAACAGATAATGTGGATAAGAGCAGGGCTAAGAGCTGGGCTCTATGGGGCTGGGGGAGGGGAGTGGTAGTGGAGGGAATATGATCACATTTGACACATGGGACTCAGACTTCTCTCTTCTCGGATCTTCCTCACTTGTCTATTTGTGAAAGAGATGTCAGGTTTAACATTGTGAGAAACAGCTCGGACCAAGCTTTATCACGGTGGCAGACACGGGTATATCTAGCGTACAGAGAGAAAGAGAGAGAGAGAGAGAGAGAGAGAGAGCAGTAGCCTCTCCAATGAACCTAACAAGGAGAGGGCTCAGTAAATACACAGGGTGGTTATTGGGGTCTTGGGGCACACCAAGACAACACACACCTAGACAACACACCACGACAACACAACACACCAAGACAACACACTACGACAACACACTAAGACAACACACCACGACAACACACCAAGTAAACACAACACAACAACACACCAAGAAAACACACCAAGACAACACACCCCGACAACACACCAAGACAACACACCAAGACAACACATCACAACAACACACCGAGACAACACCCCCAAACGAGTCTGAAGGAGGGTTATATTATACACTCAACACACAATGAGCTGGTCCATCTATTGTGGGTTGCCAGAGCAGATAGCACTGGGCAGGACACTGTGTGCTGAGGGGAGTAAGGGAGGGAACCTGAGCTATGGGCCAGGGTCAGTCAGCACAATACTCCCTCTTCAAACTGCATGGGCTTTCACTTTAGAGAGGTATGAGGTTAGGAGCTTTACAATGAGGGATACAGAGGCTCATACACACGCACAAACACACCCAGGCACACACACACACATCCAGGCACACACACACACATCCAGGCACACACACACACACACACACACACACACACACACACACACACACACACACACACACACACACACAGTAACCAGACAAAATAGATACTATGGTACTATGGTTAGCAAATAGCCAAGCTTATGGAAAACTACTTTGTAACTTTCCGTTGCTGAAGATAAGCTGTTATTGCATACACACACACTAATGTGACACCTTTCCCCTAACTGTGTACAGTTTCCGGTTTCCCCAGAGACTTAGGGGTCTTTGCTCTCTGATTAGCACACACACACACACACACGCACACACGCCCTCTATTTGCATAAGTATACTGACACCTCTGGCCCCCAGTGCTCCCAACACTCAGGTCACAGAACCTTCTACTCCCACAAGGTCCTTCCTTGAGGTTACAGCAGCACCGCTCCCCTCCCATGCATTACCAATCTCCCTGGAATATTAGCGTCCGCTTAGCATGAAATTAATATGATACAACAACCAATCATGGGGAAATGGTCTGCGCCGGCCTCAATGTTATTTTCCATGGTTGACTGTGTGCCACGTTTGATGTCATGGAACTGTGGGTTTTTATAGCAGTCAGCTATGGACCATCCTATTTAAATTAGAGAGCAATTAGTCCTGCATCTTTAGCTGTGTGTGTGTGTGTGTGTGGGGGGGGGGGGGGGGGGTTGTGTGTGTATGTGTCTATCTGTGTGTGTGTGTGTGTGTCTGTGTGTCATGTTCAGGTCCATTAGAGCGGATGATGTAATGCTTGGATCAGTTTCCGGCAGCACCTCCTCGATCCAAGCCCTTTTCAATGATTCCACTGCCCTGGTATCACTGAGGTCCAGCTGCACTCCATCCCTCCCTTCTAATCCAACAGAACGATCACGTTCATGAAATCAAACCAATAATGCAAATCTCCTCACTGCTTCCGTGGCATGCAAAACACAGCAGCTGCTGCTGATGCAGGCCCTGGTAAACACACATCTGTGCAGCTCACACACCTCTCCTCTTCTCTCTCTTTCCTTCCTTCCTTCACTCCTCTCCTCCCTTTCTTCCTTCACTCCTTCCTTCCTTCACTCCTCTCTTCCTTCACTCTCCTTAAGGACACATAAGCAGGATTCTGTCTCCTTTAACACATAGATAGTGTAAAGGTATGCGCCCTACAGCTAGGGTTACAGCAGTGCTCCATAAGAGGTCATAGATAGTAGTGGTCAATACAGGAGATGGAATAAAGGTTGTGGGTAAAACAGTCAAATGGAAAATGCCAGGCAGTCTAGTGTTAACTGCTTACCACATCCTGGTGCTTTATGAGCAGAGCTGCTCTGCATGCAAACCTCAGCTACGTACACACTACACACACACACACACACACACACACACACACACACACACACACACACACACACACACACACACACACACACACACACACACACACACACACACAGCCACTCAGATTGTGAAGTTTGCACTAGAGGGTGGTGTCACTTTGCAGTGCAAGGCCAATACAAAGATGCCATAAAGTATGTCTTTATCAGAGTAGGCCTATTAGATCCAGCATTTGTGAACACATAGCCATTATCTTCTGGAAAGTTCAATTGACACCACATGTGCAGCATGTTCACTCCATAAGCAGTGGTACAGAAACCCCACCACCAATGTAACAGCTCTAAACTATACCTCATCTAACACATAGACAGCAGCGAACAAGCTGGACCGGACCATAACACTCTGAGGAGGTGGAGTCATGCATGTGGCAGGCAAACTGGTACAATCCTTGCTACAGTACTTTATGTGGGGGGAGGGGCGCTGTGACATCCTCCCAGCTGGCCTCTCATTGATGAGGCCGATCCCCTGGGAGCTACAGTGATGGCACAACCCCACCACAATAAATGAATGGGGCCTTTCTTCTGCCCCCCTAAACTAGGGCAGGCAGACCAGGCGGGTGGGTGGACAGGCGGGCAGCGCCCATCTCCTCTCCTCCTGGCACCTCCACCCATACCCACGCACTGCACTGCAGCTGCTATTCCCGGCTCTGACATCATGGGCAGTGGGCACGTCAGGATGCATCCATCACCCTGACCTTCCCTCAGCTCGGCTTCACTTCAGTCTCCTGGCAGTCTGGCACATCACTGGTCTGGACCCCTGCATTTACATTTGATTGCAATCAGGTTGAACGATAGACATAATTTACTTTAAATGACATCATTGCTTGGCATTGCAGCATTCACACTGGACGTTGTTTCTATTGCAATGAGTCTGAACTATAGACCTCATATTTATTATACAGTATAGCTTACTGTATTCATATATGACATCATTGGTGTGAACTGCCATTGCAGGTGGTTTATATTTCTGATGAGTTTGAACTTTTCATCACAACTCTTGGTACAACAATAACTGCTCTTGTACAATGGAGTCAAACTCACACTACACTCGACAACTGCAGTAATTGCCTATTTACTGTTACGTTAACTAGGATGGTTGGGTTAATTTGAAGAGCTCTTTGCTTCCTGACGTGATGAACGAAGTATAGTATTATAATATTATGTATGCCCTTTTTTGGTGGCAACCTCTTGACATAACCCTTTGAAGGCCTTGCACCAAGTGACTGAGGGACAGAGGGAGAGTCCAGGTGAGAATCTAAATGGCACTTCCTTGATTCCTCATGTCCACTCTCCTCACCTCCTTCCAAAACACATTGGATAGGTTTTGAGAAGGAGGTGAAGAGAGAGGACGTGAGGAATCAAGGAAATGCAATTGAGATTCTCCCCAGCACTATCCTCCACCTGTGGCCCCTCCTCTCGCCCCAAAGTTAGTGGTTTCCTCTGTCAGAGAGAATGAGACAATGAAACATGCGTACACACACACACACACACACACACACACACACACACACACACACACACACACACACACACACTAAAAAGAACCAGCCCTGCCCAGCCATCGCGTGAGGGAGCGTTGGGGCAGAGTGAATGCTAAATGCCTATTGAGGGCTGCATGATAAAAGGCTGTTTTTGGTCCTCCACGAGCCCCAGTCAAGGAATTTAGCTAGTTGTGTAAGTCAGGACATAACAAACTTTTAAACAGACCTTGAGAAGTAGTATTTTCATTCAGGGTCCAGTTAACATTCCTTGTGCTCAAGGTGTTGTAAAGAAGGGACCCCTCTCTCTATTAAAAAGGCAGAGCTAAGTTCTGATGGTGCTGTAACTGTTTCAACTGTTAATTCATTAGCATAGCTACAGTGGGTCCTCTTTTAAAAGTTGCGTCATATTGCGGCACACCTTCCGTGCTGCTGCAGCATTCTGTGGCACGTCATTTAATTGTCAGACATTTTTTCTGTTACTGCAAGTTATTGCTAGTTTGACCACCAGAGGGAATCTTTGAGAAGCATTTGATTGTATTCTGTATTGGCATTACCAGAGAATTGAAAACCTTTCTTGTAATAGCATAGTATATGGGATTGATTTTTAAAAAGTTGGCATAATTAATTTGATTAATATTATGGTGTTTCTATTTATAGAAAAACAAAAAACGAAACCCTGAGGGTTTCCATTGGGATGGAATGGAAAAGATGGCGCTGTAAAACGTGACGGTCGGGAGTAGGCTACAGGATTGGAGGATTCTAAATAGTTTGCCTTCATTAGACAACTTTGTTACAATATTTCTGTAAATCAGTGATATTTATTCCCATTGTAATTGATTATGGATCAATAACTAAATCAACATCTGCATTTTGAAAGGCGTTTTTATAATTAATTCGTTAATTATTAACGAAATGTGTTTATTTGTTTATTAGGCTAATGTGCAGTCTACAATACATACTGTAGTAAACATGGGAAAGTGCCTAATTCCTTATACAAGGGAGAGCAGGCCATGTCTGTACTACAGAGTGCAGGGCATGCGGGACACCTGTGTTATTTTATAGTTGTGATGTCTTCACTATTATTCTACAATGTAGAAAATAGCTAAAATATAGAACAATCCTGGAATGAGTAGGTGTGTCCAAACTTTTGACTGGCACTTGCTGGAATGGAAAATATGGCGCTGTACAATGTGACGGTCAGCAGTACAGTACTGGGCTATTTAGCTAAAGAATCCATGCAGGGCACGAGGAAGGAGTAGGCTGTCCATGTAAATAAGAATGTGTTCTTAACTGACATGCCTAGTTAAATAAAGGTTACACTAAGAGCATAACATTTCTGCGCCCTAATTTTCTAATTCTTGTCTAACCAATACCCTACTGGAGATTAAGTGAAAATACAAATATAATTGATTTATCAAGACCTGTCCCGATGCTTGCCTCAGAGCAGCGCAAAACGGTGCTAAAATAGTTGTAGGCTTTTGCTTCTAACTTTTCTTTAAATAAACAAGACCTACGCCATTTTTAACAGGACATTACTCAACTGGCTGGGGTCTTTGACAAATTTTTAGGGTCTTCCTCTGACACTTCCTGGTGTAGAGGTCCTGGATGGCAGGAAGCTTAGCCCCAATGATGTACTGGGCCGTACGCACTACCCTCTGTAGTGCCTTGCAGTCGGAGGCCGAGCAATTACTGTACCAGGCAGTGATGCAACCGGGTGAGGATGCTCTCAATGTTGCAGCTGGAGAACCTTTTGAGGATCTGAGGAACCATGCCAAATCTTTTTAGTTTCCTGAGTGGGAATAGGCTTTCTCAGTACAGGAGGGGACTGAGCACGCACCCCTGAGGGGCTCCAGTGTTGAGGATCAGCGTGGCGGATGTGTTGCTGCCTACCCTCACCACCTGGGGGCGGCCCGTCAGGAAGTTCAGGATCCAGTTGCAGAGGGGGGTGTTTAGTCCCAGGAACCTCAGCTTGGTGATGAGCTTTGAGGGTGGTGTTGAACATCGAGCTGTAGTCAATGAATAGCATTCTTACATAGGTGTTCCTTTTGTCCGGTGGGAAAGGGCAGTGTGGAGTGCAATAGAGATTGCATCATCTGTGGATCTGTTTGGGCGGTATGCAAATTGGAGTGGGTCTAGTGTTTCTGGGATAATGGTGTTGATGTGAGCCATTACCAGCCTTTCAAAGTACTTAATGGCTATGGACGTGAGTGCTACGGGTCTGTAGTCATTTAGGCAGGTTGCCTTTGTGTTCTTGGGCACGGGGACTATGGTGGTCTGCTTGAAATATGTTGGTATTACAGCCTCAATCAGGGACATGTTGAAAATGATAGTGAAGACACCTGCCAGTTGGTCAGCAAATGCCCGGAGCACACGTCCTGGTAATCCGTCTGACCCCGCAGCCTTGTGAATGTTGACCTGTTTAAAGGTCTTACTCACGTCAACTACGGAGAGCATGATCACACAGTTGTCCAAAACAGCTGATACTCTCATGCATGCCTCAGTTTTGTTTGCCACGAAGCGAGCATAAAAGTGATTTAGCTCGTCTGGTAGGCTCGTCTCACTGGGCAGCTCGCGGCTGACCTTCCCTTTGTAGTCTGTATTAGTTTGCAAGACCTGCCACATGAGACAAGCGTTGGAGCTGGTGTAGTATGATTCAATCTTAGCCCTGTATTGATGCTTTGCCTGTTTGATGGTTTGTCGGAGGGCATTGCTCAGTGCGAATGTTGCCTGTAATCCATGGCTTCTGGTTGGGGAATGTACGTACAGTCAGTGTGGGGACGACGTCCTCAATGCCCTTATTGATAAAGCCAGTGACTGATGTGGTGTAGTTCTCAATGACACAGGAAGAATCCCGGAACATGTTCCAGACTGTGATAGCAAAACAGTCCTGTAGTTTGGCATCTGCTTCATCTGACCACTTTTTTATAGACCGAGTCACTGGTGCTTCCTGCTTTAATTTTTGCTTGTAAGCAGGAATCAGGAGGATAGAGTTGTGGTTGAATTTACCAAATGGAAGGCGAGGGAGAGCTTTGCACGCATCTCTGTGTGTGGCGTACAGGTGATCTAGAATTTTTCCCTCTGGTTGCACATTTAACATGTTGATAGAAGTTAGGTAGAACTGATTTAAGTTTCCCTGCATTAAAGTCTCCGGGCCACTCAGAGCGCCACCTCTGGGTGAGCGGTTTCCTGTTTTCTTATTTCCTTATACAGCAGACTGAGTCTTAGTGCCAGCATCTGTCTGGGGTGGTAAATAAACAGCCACGATAAGTATAGCTGAAAACTCTCTATGCAAATAGTGTGGACTGCATTTTATCACAAGATACTCTACTTCAGGCGAGCAAAATCTAGAGACTTCCTTAGATTTCGGTGCACCAGCTGATGTTTACAAATATGCACTGAACACCCCCCCTCGTCATACCAGTGTGCTGTTCTATCTTGCCGGTGCAGCGTATATCCCTCCTGCTGAATATCCATGTCATCATTGAGCCACAATTCCATTAAACATAAGATATTACAGTTTTTGATGTCCCGTTGGTAGGATATTCGTGATCGTACCTCATCTAATTTGTTGTTCAAACGCATAGCGTAAAAAAATTGCCTGTCCTTGGTTGAAACATTCACTACCGAGTTTCAACCTGTCTCTAGAAGCAACGTCAGCACCTGAACTGTTCCTTCGGGAGCTTCATGAAATGGGTTTCCATGGCCGAGCTGAGTCGGCTGGAGGGGTGTAAGGCTTGCCGCCATTACACTACAGAGCAATGGAAAATCATTCTCTGGAGTAATGAATCATGCCTCACCATCTGGCAGAGAGAATCTGGGTTTGGCGGATGCCAGGAGAACACTACCTGACCCAATGCATAGTGCTAACGGTAAAGTTTGGTTGTCTGGGCTGCTTTTCATACGTCAGGCCTCTTAGTTCCAGTGAAGGTAAATCTTTCTTCTTTTTATTTTAAATTTTACCCCCCTTTTCTCCCCAATTTCGTGGTATGCAATTGTTAGTAGTTACTATCTTGTCTCATCGCTACAACTCCCGTACGGGCTCGGGAGAGACGAAGGTCGAAAGCCATGCGTCCTCCGAAACACAACCCCACCAAGCCGCACTGCTTCTTAACACAGTGCGCATCCAACCCGGAAGCCAGCCGCACCAATGTGTCGGAGGAAACACCGTGCACCTGGCGACCTGGTTAGCGTTCACTTGGCCCGCCACAGGAGTCGCTAGTGCGCGATGAGACAAGGATATCCCTACCGGCCAAGCCCTCCCTAACACGGACGACGCTAGGCCAATTATGCGTCGCCCCATGGACCTCCCGGTTACGGCCGGCTGCGACAGAGCCTGGGCTCGAACCCAGAGTCTCTGGTGGCACGGCTAGCACTGCGATGCAGTGCCCTAGACTACTGCGCCACCCGGGAGGCCGAAGGTAAATCTTCTTCATTGTCATGCTGAAACAGGAAACGGGCCTTCCTCAAAATGTTGCCACTAAGTTGGAAACACAGAATCTTCTAGAATGTAATTGTATGCTATAGCATTAAGATAGGTAAAACTTAATGCTATAGCATACAATGACATTCTAGAAGATCTTTCTTCTTTTTATTTTAAATTTTACCCCCCTTTTCTCCCCAATTTCGTGGTATGCAATTGTTAGTAGTTACTATCTTGTCTCATCGCTACAACTCCCGTACGGGCTCGGGAGAGACGAAGGTCGAAAGCCATGGAAGCACAGAATCTTCTAGAATGTCAATGTCATTGTATGCTATAGCATTAAGTTTTACCTATCTTAATGCTATAGCATACAATTACATTCTAGAAGATTCTGTGCTTCCAACTTTGTGGCAACATTTTGAGTAAGACCCTTTCCTATTTCAGCATGACAATGCCTCGTGCACAAAGCGAGGTCCATACAGAATTTTTTTTCTTTTCGATATCGGTGTGGAAGAACTTGACTGGACTGCGCAGAGCCCTGACTTCAACCCCATCGAACACCTTTGGGATGAATTGGAACACCCAACATCAGTACTCGACCTCATTAATGCTCTTGTGGCTGAAAGGAAGCAAGTCCCCGCAGCAATGTTCCAACATTTAGTTGGAAGCCTTCCTTGAAGAGTGGAGACTGTTATAGCAGCAAAGGGGGGGGGGGGGGGGGGGACCAACTCCATGATTTGGAATAAGATGTTTGACAAGCAGGTGTCCACATACTTTTGGTCATGTGGTGTATTTCATTCAAGTTCTCTGATGTTAGCTAGACCTACTAGTGGTTCTGTTGTGATAATTATGTTAATTTTGTTGTAAGAGTTAAAGCCTCCACCAAGCCAATAACTACAACGATAACTATAATGATAAACTATAGTCCACATAACTCTAAAATGTTGGCGAGCATCCACACAAGAAGAAAGTTTATCATTTATCATTCTACAGTCCTACACCTGTCAATGAACTGATCAACACATCTTACTGCACACTGCCTACTAATAAAGTGGTAACACAAGACCATTCACGAGGTCTCTAACACACAGATACTGGTTCAGACCATTCACGAGGTCTCTAACACACAGATACTGGTTCAGACCATTCACGAGGTCTCTAACACACAGATACTGGTTCAGACCATTCATGAGGTCTCTAACACACAGATACTGGTTCAGACCATTCACGAGGTCTCTAACACACAGATACTGGTTCAGACCATTCATGAGGTCTCTAACACACAGATACTGGTTCAGACCATTCATGAGGTCTCTAACACACAGATACTGGTTCAGACCATTCACGAGGTCTCTAACACACAGATACTGGTTCAGACCATTCATGAGGTCTCTAACACACAGATACTGGTTCAGACCATTCACGAGGTCTCTAACACACAGATACTGGTTCAGACCATTCATGAGGTCTCTAACACACAGATACTGGTTCAGACCATTCATGAGGTCTCTAACACACAGATACTGGTTCAGACCATTCATGAGGTCTCTAACACACAGATACTGGTTCAGACCATTTACGAGGTCTCTAACACAGGTTCAGACCATTCATGAGGTCTCTAACACACAGATACTGGTTCAGACCATTCATGAGGTCTCCAACACACAGATACTGGTTCAGACCATTCACGAGGTCTCTAACACACAGATACTGGTTCAGACCATTCATGAGGTCTCCAACACACAGATACTGGTTCAGACCATTCACGAGGTCTCTAACACACAGATACTGGTTCAGACCATTCATGAGGTCTCTAACACACAGATAATACTGGTTCAGACCATTCATGAGGTCTCCAACACACAGATACTGGTTCAGACCATTCATGAGGTCTCTAACACACAGATAATACTGGTTCAGACCATTCATGAGGTCTCCAACACACAGATACTGGTTCAGACCATTCACGAGGTCTCTAACACACAGATACTGGTTCAGACCTTTCATGAGTTCTCTAACACACAGATACTGGTTCAGACCATTCAGATCTTTCAGGGTGTTCATTGTCATAGTAACAACTGCAAATAATACTTAATTGTACATGTAGGCTTAATGAAAAATAGTAACATGTATTTAAATGTGACAATTAAACAACAAACGCAGAGCTTGCACATCTTTTACATCATGTTATTGCCTCGTTGCTAAAGTGGTTTGCAAGTGATTTCCATTTTTCTATTGGTTGTCTATTCCGTTGGGTCTTACTTTCCACTGTGCTCATCTCTGTATGTCCTGTGCAACTATTTGCAATGCATCAGTGCAACAATGTTATCATAACCAGCCAAAAGTGATCAATCACACCAATGCACTTTCTCTCCTCAACTTTCCCCAAAATGCATTTTCTATGCTGTAGGCCTGTTTGACATTCAGCAATTAGTAAAAGCAAGCCTGCTTCTTTCCCCTGAAAAAAAGGATATTAGGCCTAGTAGAAAAAAAGTATAATAATAAATGTCCTATAGCTTCCTGGGATTTCACGAGAAGAAGAATGGCCTATTGCGGAGAGGCTTGCATAGCCTATAGCCACGGCTAGTGATGTGTAGCCGAAGTAAAAAGCTAAATATTAGCTAGATATTAGGCCATATTAGCTAGATATTAGGCTAAATATTTACCTGTCAAAGTCCAAGAAAAAAAGTTAACAGATTATGTAATGCCAAATCTGTAGTGTGCTCCTCCAGACTGCACTCTGTGGTCCCTAGAAGTGTAATATAATTTTAACAAAAATGTTTAGATAATGAAATCATAGTTAGCTACACTACGTGTGCTCCTGAGGCTGTGCTGAGTGCACTCCCGGTGTGCAGCTTGTGCCCAACTGGGTTGGAAAAAATTGTTTGACCAGATACAATGCTATTTTACAGTAAACAAATTGACAACAAACTTTCAGCATGCTTATAGAGAAGTACATTCAACAAGCACAGCACTTACACAAATGACTGATGATTGGCTAAGAGAAATTGATGATAAAAAGGTTGTGGGGTCTGTCTTGTTAAACTTCAGTGCAGCCTTTGACATTATCGATCATAGTCTGCTGCTGGCAAAACGTATGTGTTATGGCTTTACACCCCCTGCTATATTGTGGATAAAGAGTTACCTGTCTAACAGAACACAGATTAACGGAAGCCACTCCAACATAATCCAGGTAGAGTCAGGAATTCCCCAAGGCAGCTATCTAGGCCCATTACTTTTTTCAATCTTTATTAATAAATTGCCACTGGCTTTGAGGAAAGTCAGAGTGTCTATGTAGGCAGATGACTCAACACTATACGTGTCAATTACTACAGCGACTGAAATGACTGCAACACTTAACAAAGAGTTGCAGTTAATTTCAGAGTGGGTGGCAAGGATTTTTTATTTTTTATTTAACCAGGCAGAACAAATTCTTATTGACAATGACAGCCTAGGAACAGTGGGTTAACTGCCTTGTCCAGGGGCAGAAGGACAGATGTTTACAATCTCAGCTCTGCGATTTGATCTAGCAACCTATCGGTTACTGGCCCAAAGCTCTAACCACTAGGCTACCTGCCACCCAAATAAATATTTCTAAAATTAAAAGCATTGTATTTGGGACAAATCATACACTAAACCCTAAACCTCAACTACATCTGTGGAAATTGAGCAAGTTGAGGGGACTAAACTGCTTGGAGTAACCCTGGATTGTAAACTGTCATGGTCAAAACATATTGATACAACAGTAGCTAACATGGGAGATGTATGTCTATGATAAGGCGCTGCTCTACCTTCTTGACAGCACTGTCAACAAGGCAGGTCCTACAGGGCCTAGTTTTGCCGCACCTGGACTATTGTTCAGTCGTATGGTCAGGTACCACAAGAAAGGACTCAGGAAAATTGCAATTGGCTCAGAACAGGGCAGCACGGCTGGCCCTTGGATGTACACAGAGAGCTAATATTGATCATATTCACATCAGTCTCTCCTGGCTCAAAGTGGAGGAGTGATTGACTTCATCACCACTTGTATTTATGACATGTTGAATGCACCGAGCTGTCTGTTTAAACTACGAGCACACATCTTAGACACAAAATGCATTCCCCCCCAAAAGACAAAAACAGGTCTCTTCACAGTCCCCAAGTCCAGAACAGACTATGGAAGGTGCACAGTACTAAATAGAGCCATGACTACATGAAACTCTATTCCACATCAAGTAACTCATGCAAGCAGTAAAATTAGATTTAAAAACAGATTAAAAAAACGTATAGAACAACGGGGACTGGGAAGCAACACAAACATAGGCGCATACACACACGCACACACACGATAGCATACGCACTATACACACACGTACACATGGATTTTGTACTGTATATATGTGGTAGTGGTGGAGTAGGGGCCTGAGGGCACACAGTCTGAATGTATTGTAATATTTTTTAAATTGTATAAACTGCCTTAATTTTGCTGGACCTCAGGAAAAGTAGCTGCTGCCTTGGCAGGAACTAATGGGGATCCATAATAAACCCCAGGAAGAGTAGCTGCTGCCTTGGCAGGAACTAACGGGGATCCATAATAAACCCCAGGAAGAGTAGCTGCTGCCTTGGCAGGAACTAACAGGGATCCAAAATAAACCCCACGAAGAGTAGCTGATGCCTTGGTAGGAACTAATGAGGATCCATCATAAATACAAACACAATATAACTGGGCTGAGTGCCACCCCTGTCACAATACTATACACGGCACGGGGTATCAATCAATATTTGCAAAGAGGATATCTGACTGATATATTCTCTCACATGGCACCTCTGGATGACAATGTCATGCCCATGCCGCATCTCCAAACATGCCAGTAAAAGAGTGACAACAGATTACATACATACTGTACTCTTATCCCATGTAATGTTCCTTTGCAGTTGTCTACTATAGAACTAATCATTAGTTGGACACAGGAGGATTGGTCCATAGACAAGACTGCCATTCCATTAACCTGTTCCATTGTGTGTGTGTCCCAGCCCTTCACAGACAGAGCCCCACTGCCTCCCTAGATGACATTAGCGCTGCTAGTTAACAGCTAACAAAACAAAGAGTGGCTGTAAAACTGCAGAGCTGCAAAATGGAGTGCCGTGTCTCTTAGCCCCGGTAATTACATCTTGCCTGTCATTATTTTTATTCTCCAGCATGCGGCTGATAGCTATCAGTAATACATCTAATTTCCACCTGCGCCAGCTACGTAGCCTAGCCTAGTATGCCACACTGTGTGGGGTCACGAGAGCAGGACTCAATCGGATGGAAGACTGGGAGGGGGAGGAAGGGGAACCATAGTGGGCACACAATGGAAGATGGATGCCCTCTCTCAAGTCTTCCCTCCTCAGACATCCCCCTCCTGGTCCTCATGGAGAAGCGTAAGGAGGGACAAAAGGAAAGGCTCCCTAGTAGATGTACTTAGGTAGAGTAGAGCTGTCTGGTCTGCTGAGGCTAGCAAGGTGTCAGACAAGGTCAGGGATATAAGACTAGAGAGTGGACAGGGAGGGCTTCCGGCTCCTAGCCTCTCCAGACCCCATCAGACCAGTCTGGCAGTCAAACAGTATTAGGGCAGCCTGATAATCTGTGCTCCCCAGCCTAGTGACACCAGCCCCAGGCACACAGCTTTGTCTGATATGCTCTGTCTGACCTCTGACGTGATTGTCCCCACATAGAGGAGCAGACATTCAGGTCCTGCTGTTGCACTCCACCACTGAGTTAAATTCTCATATGTATGGGTTACTGTAGCCAAACGAGCAGAGTGGATAAACTAGGGTAAGAGGGGAGAGAGAACCAACCAACAAATAGAGAAAGAAAGTCAGAAAGAGAGACAGATGGACAGACAGACAGGTGTACAAATAGACAGACAGACAGACATACAGATGTGCCAGAAAAGAGCCAGACTGAGCCATCTAAACCCCTGGCATGGTACTACTGAGTCTATCTGCCTACTCTGGACCCTCTTCAGTGATCACCATGGCATCTGCCTGCTCTGGACCCTCTTCAGTGATCACCATGGCACCTGCCTGCTCTGGACCCTCTTCAGTGATCACCATGGCATCTGCCTGCTTTGGACCCTCTTCAGTGATCAGCATGGCACCTGCCTGCTCTTGACCCTCTTCAGTGATCAGCATGGCACCTGTCTGCTCTGGACCCTCTTCAGTGATCACCATGGCATCTGCCTGCTCTGGACCCTCTTCAGTGATCACCATGGCACCTGCCTGCTCTGTACCCTCTTCAGTGATCACCATGGCACCTGCCTGCTCCGGACCCTCTTCAGTGACCACCATGGCACCTGCCTGCTCTGGACCCTCTTCAGTGATCACCATGGCACCTGCCTGCTCTGAACCCTCTTCAGTGATCACCATGGCACCTGCCTGCTCTTGACCCTTTTCAGTGATCACCATGGCACCTGCCTGCTCTTGACCCTCTTCAGTGATCACCATGGCACCTGCCTGCTCTGAACCCTCTTCAGTGATCACCATGGCACCTGCCTGCTCTGAACCCTCTTCAGTGATCACCATGGCACCTGCCTGCTCTTGACCCTTTTCAGTGATCACCATGGCACATGTCTGCTCTGGACCCTCTTCAGTGATCACCATGGTACCTGCCTGCTCTGGACCCTCTTCAGTGATGAGCATGGCACCTGCCTGCTCTGGACCCTCTTCAGTGATCACCATGGCATCTGCCAGCTCTTGACCCTCTTCAGTGATCACCATGGCACCTGCCTGCTCTGGACCCTCTTCAGTGATCACCATGGCATCTGCCTGCTCTTGACCCTCTTCAGTGACCACCATCTGCCTGACCTGTGGGGCAGCACTACTGAGTGAGCCACCACAGCACTCCACTCTCCCCACTCTTTCCACTCTCAAAGAGTCCCTGGGCCTGCAGAAAGATGTGGCTCACGACAAGTGATCTCCACCAGGAGGAGTGGTGTGATAGGTGGAGAGAGCCTGCAGCCTGTTTCCCACAATCAGTCAGCCAGTCAGCAAGCCAGCCAGATAGTCAGCCAGAGACTGTCTGTTTAGTCAGTCAGAGAGCAGGACAGAAAGGCTGCTTAACCCCAGAGCCCTGATCACTCCTGCAAATTAGACAGTGTGAGAGATTTCATCAGCAGCTAGAGCTAAACCCTCATCTCTGAGTCTGATAGAAACGGCTAGTGTAAGCGACGCACGCACATACACAATAAAGTGTGAGGCCCAGAAACACATACAGGGCGTGCTGACTGTATACAGTACAACGGTATGGATATTTACAGTGTCTCCGACAGAAAGCAGAGATACTGAAAGGAAACAGTGCTGCAGGGGCCACAGTATAGCGCCATCCATATTGGATATGTGGTAAAACACAAGATGCCCCAAAAAGCTATTTGAAATGTGATGCCTGTGAACGCTGGGATGGGATGGCGCCCTGGGGAGTCGGGCCATGGTGTGCATGCCGTCATAATGGCACAATTTTGAAGTCTGTACTCTCATGAACCCACTCTTATTTAGTCCCTAATTTCTACTGCACAGAGACAAAGAGCAGGGGGAGACATTTACAAACACACAGGCTGATAAACTACTCCCTCCTCTCCACCTTTCTAACACATCCCTCTGTCTCTCTCACTATCTCACTCACACATCCCTTTGCTCCCTCTCTCCCTCCCTCCACCTTCCCCTGCAAAATCAAATTTTAGGTGACATGTAGTCTCTGTGCCTGAGGTGCTGCTCCCTCCCTCATAACAAGCCACAAGGACCAGAGAGAGCTGTAACTAAACCTAACCAGTAACACTGGGCCTCCAGGACAGTCCAGTACGCAGGCAGGCACACACAGGGGCTCCTCTACATATGATATGTCCACTAGATAGGAGGGAGCTAGGCTGGTGTCTACCTGCCTGCCTGCCTGCCTGTCTGTCTATCTGCATGTCTATCTGCATGTCTGTTGGTCTGTCTTTCCCTGGAGTGCAGCTGTGTGCCAGTTGATTAGACTGCAGGATACGATGAGCTGCCCCCTGACAGACAGACAGACAGACAGACAGACAGATGTGGCAATGGTCTTAATCTAAGACAATGTGCCCCTTCACCCAAATCAACAAATAACCAAACCTGTTCTCCCTCAGACACACAGATGTGCGCGTGCGCACACACACACACACACACACACACACACACACACACACACACACACACACACACACACACACACACACACACACACACACACACACACACACACACACACACACACCCTGGAGAGAAATTACACCCCATCCCAGGATAGCCTTACATAGTCACTTATGTCGTCGCTCACTCTCTCAGGATGGCATGGCGTACCGTCAGACAGCTAAACCCCATTAGCCACACTGCGTTCTTCCCTGAGACGAATTACAAATGCCATCACGTACAGAAACAAAAGCAGGATTATCAACGTTTAGAGAGGAATTGGACAAATGAATGATTCCCACTCATTCCCTCAACCATCCTTGGTTTCATATCAGAGAGAGAATAGCAGACTGTATAAGAGGCTGTGTAGTGGGGGTGTTGGGCAGGGTGCCTGGCAAAGGGCCAGTAGTGGGGTTTCTGATTTACCATACTCAGGTGGGACACTGCAACATAATGCAGCCAACTACAGTACAACTATCACAACCTACATAAATCTGATGAATTCTCAAACTTCATCTTTTCACATGCCTTCAATAAGCTATTGCAGTTTTGTCAACTACTGACTGAAAAATTAATGACAATATCCACTACTCTGCACCTGTCTTGTCAGACACCAGCAAATGTAATGCATTTTTTCTTCATCAAACGTATTCAGATAAACAAAGTCAAAACTAGCTCCCTGAGGTCTCATTTGAATGTACTGAAAGCACACCACACACACACACCTCCTAATCATTACTATTCCTGTTCCTGTTGCCGTTGCCATGTTGCGTGGGGAATACGACCAGCCTCAGTTGTTTGCTCACTGCAGTCCCTGAATAGTGAGGGATTTCTTCAATAACAATCACTCAGAACGACAAGTAATTAATTTACCCAACCAGCAGTGCCCTGCAGTCAATTGTAAGTATAGTTATTGTTCCCTTCTTGAAGACTCAATTAGAATGGACAAAATGATGTTGTCCTCTCGCAGGCCCCATTAAAAAGGAATTCTGTGGGAACGCGGGCAGACAGACAATGGCTTGATGAACACGGTCGTTGGGAGGGAACTCAGATCACACATTACATGTTGCTTCGGTCTTGTTGTCTTGTGTTCAGTCCTCCCTGAGTGCTAGGGAGGGGAAACACAGTTGACAGTATAGCTGAAGCACAGAGGAGTCATATGCAGGTAGATAGAGATATACATTATCTTGACTAGAAATTTCCTCCTCTTTCACAGTATCAAATGACAAAGGGAGGAGAAATTAATGTAACATATATTTTTGTTTGTGTGTTTGTGAGGGGGGCTGGTTGAATTGGGGAGAGCAGAGACTTCACAGACTGGCAATTGACCAAAATGTCCCTTTGTGATCCAGGCCAAGAGTTTTCCCTGACTGCATGACCTGACCAGGAAAACCTCTGCGTCCTATAAAGTCTAGAACCCAGAGTTGGCAGCCAGGAAAATCTCCCAACCCACAAAGTACAGGTTCTGCTCACACTGTCATAGTGGAGCTAGGCTAGTCATGCTGTCATTAAGCATGACACACTTTCTTTCTCTCACTTCTCTGGGTCTATAAACACACACAGGTGGGAGGCGGCCAGAGGAAAGGTCATGTTTACGAGCCAAATAACAACGTATAAAAATAAGCGATAACGTCACCTGAGGTTGAAGATCTCTGCCCTTGAGAACTTAATGAGAGACATTGTTTGGCTTTCGTGTGTGTGTGCGTGTTTGATGAAGCGCTCTGAAGCATTCTGAGTTACGACTGCGGGCAGCAATGTGTTGCCGTGACAGCCCTTTGACCAACCTCTCAAACAGGTGTTGTCCGCCTCAGAGCTTACCTTGCCTGGGGGGAGATCAACCAACTGTTGCATGTAACAAAAACATGCCAGGAGAGGACTCTGGGTTTCTAAAACATTTCCTTTAGTTAGTAGACACTGAAGCAACAACACACAGGTACAAGCGATAGCAGTACTGACACAACCACCTGTGAACACGAGACTCTAAACCAGCATTGAACATGACACCTCCCAGACATCAAGACAGGCTATACTGTACTGACTAGACTTTACAGTCGAGCTCCCTCTCTCTCTCTCTCTCTCTCTCTCTCTCTTTCTCTCTCATACTCACTCACAATCTCTCTCTCTCTCTGTCTCTCTCCCTCCCTCTTTCTCACGTCATTATCTTTCTCTCTTCCTCTCTGTGTCCCTCTCTCTCTTCTCTCTGTCTCTTTCCTTCTCTCTCTCCCTTTCCTTCCAGACAGCCCCCTCCCCTGTTCCTCTGGGTGTGAATGTAAGGAGAATCTGAGACTAGGAGAGAGCTTCAGAGTTGGAGGGAGTACAAAAGGACACACTGTGAAGGAAGGCTGTATTGATCTGATGGACACCCCAAAGCCAATCAGATGACTCTGATCTGTGATAGACATGGTGGTCCAAAATCGCTGCCGCCTCTCTCAGTGTTGACACTCCAACCTCTGCTCATGACAGAAAATCTCTCAAGCAAAAGCGGCCTGTCATCCACCCTGACAGACTTGCCACAAATCAAACCAAGCCACGTTCACAAAACGGGTGTGCAACTACAAAAGTTGTCCTTGTCTTCAGAGACCAAGGAGCTATAAGCGTTTACCTACAGTAGACGGCTTTGACTACATGAAGTCCGAATGGACAATTCCTCCCAAGAATGACAGATAAAACATGGCAGCAAAGACCTAGCGAGTGAAGGCTCTAGCCTGGACTCCTCAGAGCAGTGCAGCCCCTATTCTGGTCCCCTCTTGCGCTCCTCTCCTCTTCCCACCATCTTCCCCTCGTTTACTTAAAAAAAAAAATGTTTTAACCTTTATTTATCCAGGCGAGTCAATTAAGAACAAATTCTTATTTACAATGACGACCTGTTCACGCTTCACTTCCATGACTTAATTAGACATGACTGGGACCAATGGCGGCATAATCACTGGGAAAGGCTGCTTTAAGAGTTTTCCTGGGATAAGGTGGAGATTTTACTAAAGATGACGTTTCCAAGTTTGACATTACACTATGAACCCATGGTAACAGAAGTGAATTCACACACAAAGAACTGAGTACATCATATAAGCTCATATAAACAGAATCTTAGAGTGAGCGACAGGCAATGACCAACAGCCGCCCAGCCTACGTGATACAACTTGAGAAGGTGACCCTCCCTTCCCTAACCATATACAAGTTTCTAATGCCCTTACTATGACATACAGAACCTCGAGTAACCCTTACAGCTTCCAGTCCTCCAGACCGACTGGATTCTAGCAGAGCAGCAGACTCTTGGGATGTGTTCCAAATGGTACCGTATTCCTTATATAGTCCACTACTTTTGATCATAGGGTTCTGGTCAAAAGTAGTGCACTAAATAGGGAATAGGGTGCTATTTGGGATGCAGGCTGGGCCTGGGCTGTAAAACACATAGTAAGTATGGAGGGAGTTAGGCTTCAGCTCTGATTCATCATGTTGGTAAATGACAGCAGTATATCAGCCTCGGTGTCTGACAGACAATTTCAATATATGTATTAGAGGAGCCCTATCAGCCAGCCAGCCTGCCTCCATACCCGCCTAACTGCCTACCTACATGCCTGCCTGCCTGCCTACCTCCCTGCCCTGTCTGCCTTTCTGCCTGCCTATCTGCTCTGACTGAAAGAGCAATAACACGCACACACCACCTCTCTGATGAGCTGACACACAAAACCAGATGTATTAAAGTAACTGCCCAGTGTTTCCATATTTCTATGCAATATGACCTAGAATTACTTACAATATGAGTGAAATAGTTTTCCATCTCAAAAATTGTCATTAAGAAAGTATGTTAAAAATACACTTTTTCTGTGTTGGAACGGTGTGGGCGTACCCCAACAACTAGGCTTGCGTGGTATACTGAGTATACCGGGGTACTTGGAAATAGCCATAAGATGGTTTTCAATACCGTCCATACCACTGAAACTATTTCTCTGACGCTTTTGTTATGCATTTGAATATTTCTAGCTACTTTTTAAGTAAATTCCTGCAGTCAACTAGTGCCATATGTTTGGAGAAATAAGGAAGATTGTGTTCCTCATTTCACCTGTCACAATAATGATTAATTGTGAAGCTTACCGGTAGTACCCAGTCACATGGTGTTTGTTTACAACTACAAGACTACAAGCACACAACGGTGAGAGACTGGAGCCTTGTGAGTCACTCACTGTTTTGCAGCACATGCCAGGTGATCTAGTTACAGTATGGAATTCACAACTAAATGTTTGCCAGCTAGATATCTTATAACTGTTAAGTTAACTGTCTAAAATGTGCTAAATGCTTTGCAGTTGTGCATTTGATTAGCTAATTAAGTAGGTTAGCTTATTCCAAAATCAAGCTTTGCTTGCCGGTAACAGCAGAGAATCCCCTCCTGGATCAAGAGCCTTGCTGTCTAACATTTTGTTTTGTGCATGCAGAAAACCGTGAGTAGCATTTTTTAGTTACTTGAATAACTTTATGAGCTAGAATGTCTGTCCTGAAAATACAATATGGAGTTGGTCCCCCCTTTACTGCTATAACAGCCTCCAATCTTCTAGGAAGGCATTGCACTAGATGTTGGAACATTGTGCTTCCATTCAGCCACAAGAGCATTAGTGAGATTGGGCACTGATGTTGGGCGATTAGGCCTGACTTGCAGTCAGTTTTCCAATTCATCCCAAAGGTGGTCGATGGGGTTGAGGTCAGGGCTCTGTGCAGGCCAGTCAAGTTCTTCCACACCGATCTCGACCAACCATTTCTGTATGGACCTTGCTTTGTGCACAGGGCTGAACAGAAAAGGGTCTTCCCTTATTCCTCCTCCACCAAACTTAACAGTTGGCACTATGCATTGGGGCAGGTAGCGTTCTCCTGGAATCTGTCAAACCCAGATTTGTCCGTTGGACTGCCAGATGGTGAAACATGATCCATCACTCCAGAGAATGCTTTTCCATTGCTCCATAATCCAATGGCAGGGAGCTTTACACCACTTCAGCCGACGCTTGGCATTGCCCATGGTGATCTTAGGCTTGTGTGCGGTGCTCGGCCATGGAAATCCATTTCATGAAGCTCCGGATTAACAGTTATTGTGCTGACTTTGCTTCCAGGGGCAGTTTGGAACTCGGTAGTGAGTGTTACAATCGAGGACAGACGGACTTCAGCAATTGGCGGCCCTGTTCTATGAGCTTGTATGGCCTACCACTTCACGTCTGAGCCGTTGTTGCTCCTAGACGTTTCCACTTCACAATAACAGCTCCAGAAGGGTAGAAGTTTGACAAACTGACTTATTGGAAAGGTGGCATCCCACATTGAAAGTCACTTCAGTAAGGCCATTCTACTGCCAATGTTTGTCTATGGAGATTTTATTCACCTGTCAGCAACGGGTGTGGCTGAAATAGCTGAATCCACATACTGAATCCACATACTTTTGTATATATAGTGTAGTTTAGGTCAGAGACTGTATAAAGTGTTTGCAATGCGCTCGTTAGCATTTAGTTAGTATTCTCTATGGGATTTTACATTAACTTATTAGTATTCCTAACATTCGGATAACAAAGGCTCAGTGTGGTTTGAAAATACCGGCCATTGTGTTCAGTGCCGGTATTATGGAATATCCCTGTATGGCACAAGGTCTGTATGAAGTCTGGATCTGGATACCGCCCAAGCCTACCAACAACCGAATGGTGTGGGCGTATTTCGGGCATAAAAAATATTCATGCAAGTAGTCTGCTGATTGGCCAGCTCATCCTCCTCTAGACCGCTGAGTGGGAGATGACATCATGTTCTATGAGGAAATAGCAAGTATTTTTAAATGGTCTGTTTGAGATACAAGTTTGAGGTGGGTTTTTTTCTCCAATTTACTTCAGCCACAAATACGAGTATAGGACGAGTCAACAACATTATTTGGATATTAACAGAATAAGAACTTTTAAAAGGCAGATTTACACTGGGCAGTTACTTTAAGAGGGGGGGAGAGAGAGAACATGAGATATGGAGAAAGAAAGAAAGAAAGAAAGAAAGAAAGAAGAAAGAAAGAAAGAAAGAAAGAAAGAAAGAAAGAAAGAAAGAAAGAAAGAAAGAAAGAAAGAAAGGGATATGGCTGAGCAAATGTAGAGATGCATCCAAACAGGCAGAGAAATTGGAATCCTACAGTCTGACGGCCGGACGAACAGATGGACAGACATGCAGACAAACACACACACACACATATTCAAACAAGCCAGTTAAGAAGCATAGCACAGAAGCTACCACCCATAACAAACCGTGTCTACAGATCACCCTTTGAGCCTACAGTCTACAGGGTATCACTTTAATTCGAAGAGTTGTTTATTTAATATTTCAGCCTGTGACACAAAAGCAGAGTGTGCCACTGTCTCTGCATACTCCCGAAACGTCACTGTACTGATTGCAAGACGTGTAGCCCCGAAAGAGCTCCCTGTATGCCCCACATGCCACTTTCAATTAGTTACACAAAGAGAGTGTTCTGCTGCTGGGAGGAAGATGGGAGCTCATTACTGAATTCCTCTCCACTAGCTTTGAAATACAGATCAGGGGCTTTGTCTACTCTGTCTGCTCTCTGCTCTGGTTGTGGCACTGTTGCATTTTCAGTCCAACTGAGTGCACGGGATTAACAACTGCTCACCTTACTGTAAAGCAGCACTGCTACTGCTGCTACTAGTGCTGGTGTAACTGCTAGTTCTACTGCTACCACTACTGCTATTGTTAGTGTAACTGCTATTTCTTGTGCTAGTACTACTCCTACTGCTAGTACTACTGCTACTGCTGGTTATAGTGTAACTGTTAGTTCTAGTGGTAGTAGAACTAACAGTTAGTGCTAGTGCTACTGCTACTGCTAGTACTACTGCTACTGCTGGAGCTAGTAATACTGCTAGTGCTGCTGCTGGAGCTAATACTACTGCTAGTGCTACTGCTACTGCTGGAGCTAGTACTACTGCTAGTGCTACTGCTGGAGCTAGTACTACTGCTAGTGCTACTGCTGAAGCTAGTACTACTGCTAGTGCTACTGCTGGAGCAAGTACTACTGCTAGTGCTACTGCTGGAGCTAGTACTACTGCTAGTGCTGCTGCTGGAGCTAGTACAACCGCTAGTGCTACTGCTACTTCTGGAGCTAGTTCTACTGCTAGTGCTACTGCTGCTGCTGGAGCTAGTACTACTGCTAGTGCTACTGCTGGAGCTAGTACTATTGCTAGTGCTACTGCTGGAGCTAGTACCACCCCCTAGTACTACTGCTGCTGCTGGAGCTAGTACTACTGCTAATGCTACTGCTGGTGCTAGTACTACTGCTAGTACTACTGCTACTGCTGGAGCTAGTACTACTGCTAGTGCTACTGCTGGTGCTAGTACTACTGCTAGTGCTACTGCTACTTCTGGAGCTAGTTCTACTGCTAGTGCTACTGCTGCTGCTGGAGCTAGTACTACTGCTAGTGCTACTGCTGGTGCTAGTACTACTGCTAGTGCTACTTCTGGTGCTACTGCTACTGCTGGTGCTAGTGCTAGTACTACTGCTAGTTCTACTGGTAGTACTACTGCTACAGCTAATTCAACTGCTAGTACTACTGCTTATGCTACTTCTATTTCTATTGCTACTGCTAGTGTCTGTGTAACTTCTAGTTCTACTGCTAATACTACTTCTACTGCTAATGCTACTGCTAGTACTACTGCTAGTGCTAGTGTAACGGCTAGTTCTAGTGCTAGTACTACTGCTATTGCTACTGCTACTGCCACTAGGTGTAAAATATGCCGTCTTTCCTCAGATAAACACGACACATCCTCACTCATCATAACTCGCACTTGTTCAATTGTGACTAGTTTCAGGAAACTAGCTGTATGTCGTGCGTCACTACTTCACAGGAGAGACATTTGAACGTAAAACATTTTTACAAATTGAATTATGAGCTAAGTTGGTTTCGCCACAGAAAAAGTCCAGATCCTTCCCGCTAGCCATGATTGGCTGAGATAATGGATGGGCTGGACATGCTGAGAGATGAGTTTGGATTGGTCTGCCATGTAAATACACTTCTGTCTATAACATGAGTTGTGCTCAATATGTATAGATAATCCTTTGTAACGCAGCTTTTTTGAAAGATATTACTAAGAACTGCTATAAGGCTCTCCACTTTCTGGAGGACAGAGTTTTGAAATCAGTGGAATGCCCGGTGGAAGCAGAGTATGAAAGCTAAGGAGATAGAAAAATAAATCTGCCATTTGATTGCAAATGCTGAGGCATTCGAAAAGAGAACACAGAAGGCTGTTGTATAAAACACCTGTCTCCAGAATACATCTTCAAACTAAGGGCAACGATGGCATCCGTGACAGAGAGGGAGAAGAAGATAGTCTAGCTAGCTACATTTTCAGATATTATTTGTTTCTAATTTTGTCAGAAAGTTGTTTTCAACGCAAGTTAAAGCATACTGTTAGCTACCGATCATACACATAACGTTAGCTATCTAGCGAGCCAGGCCGCCAGCTAGCTAACGTTACGTGTATGATCTGTGAAGTAATATTATTTGTATCTCAGAACCATTTGCATTGCTAGTTATAGCCTAATGTTAGCTAGCTAGCTAACATTAAACCTAGTTGGTTAGCGTTTAGCTACCTGTGAATTCATGTAGGGTAGTAACGTTATGAGTTAGGATTATGATTCATTGTTTAGCTAGTTACATGTCTAAACAGAAGACTCCACTAGGCAAGTAACCATTTCACTGTACCATTTACACCTTCTGTATCCTGTGCATGTAACAAATAAACATAGATTTTATTTGATATAGTGTGTGTTTACCAGAAACGGTAATGTGAAAAACAACATGACCTGCACCAAAGTCAAATTAGGCCAACAAGATAATGTCTAAGTTCTAAAATTCCACATTAGAATCCCCTGCTTTTATTTCATATTTTCATATCCAGTAGGTAGTTACAATCTTGTCTCATCGCTGCAACAATTTTCTGTAATTTGCTCGTCACTGAGTTTATTTTCCTGTAATAATTCATACAAATTAGCTAAAACTAAGATGTTGTCAGCTATATGATATGATATTATTTGAACTGGCTAGCCAGCTAACTTAATGTTAGCTAGCTAGCTAACAAGCTAGAAACGAACCAACACATTGTTGAGAAAGTTGATTTTAGTTGCCTGGTTTGCTAGATTGACATACACAGTTGAAGTCAGAAGTTTACATACACCTTTGCCAAATACATTTAAACTCAGATTTTCACAATTCCTGACATTTAATCCTAGTACAAATTCCCGGTCTTAGGTCAGTTAGGATCACCACCTTATTTTAAGAATGTGAAATGTCAGAATAATAGAAGATAGAATGATTTATTTCAGCTTTTATTTCTTTCATCACATTCAGTGGGTCAGTGGGTCAGAAGTTTACGTACACTCAATTAGTATTTGGTAGCATAGCCTTTAAATTGTTTCACTTGGGTCAAATGTTTTAACCTTCCACATGCTTCCCACAAGAAGTTGGGTGAATTTTGGCCCATTCCTCCTGACAGAGCTGGTGTAACTGAGTCAGGTGTGTAGGCCTCCTTGCCCGCACATGCTTTTTCAGTTCTGCCCACCAATATTCTACAGGTTTGAGGTCAGGGCTTTGTGATGGCCACTCCAATACCTTGACTTTGTTGTCCTTAAGACATTTTTCCACAACTTTGGAAGTATGCTTGGGGTCATTGTCCATTTGGAAGACCCATTTGCAACCAAGCTTTAACTTCCTGACTGATGTCTTGAGATGTTGCTTGTTCTGGGATTGATTTGCACTTTTCACACCAAAGTACGTTCATCTCTAGGAGACAGAACGTGTCTCCTTCCCGAGCGGTATGACGGCTACGTGGTCCCATGGTGTTTATACTTGCATACTATTGTTTGTACAGATGAACGTGGTACCGTCAGGCGTTTGGAAGTTGCTCCCAAGGATGAACCAGACTTGTGGAGATCTACAATTTTCTTCTGAGGTCTTTGCTGATTTCTTTTGATTTTCCCATGATGTCAAGCAAAGAGGCATTGAGTTGGAAGGTAGGCCTTGAAATACATCCACAGGTACACCTCTAATTGACTCAAATTATGTAATTTAGCCAATCAGAAGCTGTGCCATAATATTCTGGAATTTTCCAAGCTGTTTAAAGGCACAGACAACTTAGTGTATGTAAACTTCTGACCCACTGGAACTGCAATACAGTGAGTTATAAGTGAAATGATCTGTCTGTAAACAATTGTTGGAAAATGACTTGTGTCATGCACAAAGTAGAGGTCCTAACCGAAACTATAGTTTGTTCAGTGGAGTGGTTGAAAAACAAGTTTATTTTTACCCCCAATTTTGTGGTATCCAATTGTTGTAGTAGCTACTATCTTGTCTCAGGCTCGGGAGAGATGAAGGCTGAATGTCATGCGTCCTCCGATACACAACCGTACTGCTTCTTAACACAGCACGCATCCAACCCGGAAGCCAGCCGCACCATGCCCCTGGCAACCTTGGCTAGCACACACTGCGCCCAGCCCACCACAGGAGATCCCTACCGACCAATCCCTCCCTAACCCGGACGACACTAGGCGACGCTAGGCCAATTGTGCGTCGCCCCACGGACCTCCCGGTCACGGCCGGTTACGACAGAGCCTGGGCGTGAACCCAGGGACTCTGATGGCACAGCTGGCGCTGCAGTACAGTGCCCTTAACCACTGCGCCACCCGGGAGGCTGAAAAACTAGTTTTAATGAGTGGTGATCCTAACTGACCTAAAACAGGGAATTTTTACTAGGATTAAATGTCAGGAATTGTGAAAAACTGAGTTTAATGTATGTGGCTAAGGTGTATGTAAACTCCCGACTTCAACTGTATATACTGTATGTGTGTGTTTAGTTAACAACTCTCTCCGATGAATGCCATCACCTAGGAAACGGTGGCGAATTCAATAGAGGTGATTGGACGAGTCCGGAGTGTGATGTAACTGAGGATGCTGGAACCATCACTGAGGGGGAAGGGGGGACCTGCATTGCTGGACAGGGCTCTGGCTGAAATCTCACCCCACTCTAACTCCCTTCTCTCTCGCCCCCCTCGCCCTTCAGTCGGCCCAGGGAGAGGCTTTAGGCATTAACCTAGCTCTCTGTTGCCACAGCTACTGATGAAGATTGTAAGATGGTGGCTCAGAAATGCGTTGTGGTGAGGGGAGGTGGGGGGGCGCTGCTGGATGAGACTCCCTGATTTGCTCTATGCAAATGACAACAATCACAGGAAATGCCTGAGCCCCAGCTTCCCAGTTAAATGCCATGGCAATAACAAAAGGGCTTCCTTTGAGCGGATCGAGGCAAATTAAACATTTGTTTAGAATATTTTCTTCTTGGAGAATAACATCGAGGGATGTTCTAATTACTCAGAAAATAAAACAAAAAAAACAACACTTTGTTGCACGCCTCACGTCTCCCATTCCTACAACCAGGGAGGGAAAACAACAGCAACAGCTCCGCATAGCAGAGAGGGGCAAGGGTGGTGGAGGTGTTTCTCATTCCATCAGAGTGGAAATAAGGCAGCAGAATGCACACACACCCATCATTACCATGTTCCCTACATTAGCATAAGGCTGAGTAGAAAGGGCACTCCTATCTACAGCATGAGCCATACTGTACCAACCCAGTTAATTCTCCATTAACCACTGAGCATCAGCAGACTGTCAGGCATGCAGGGAATGTGAACACAGAGAGCCTGTGCAGCGGGTGGGGTGCTGTTTTCCCATACAGCTAGGCATTCAAGGGTTAACTCCACCGGTGCTTCATTTTTTCATTTTTTTCACCTTTATTTAACCATTAACGTGTGCAGAAACACAGGAGACGATAATGCTGCAGTGGTTAAACAGACAGGAGCCAGGTTTTGGCTAACAAAACAGCCCTGGACGTCCTCGGATCTCGCCTCCAGAGAGTCGAAGTTGGGCACTGGGCTCCGAGGGAGGGGGACCCTGTCTGTCTCTCCCCTCCCGGACGGGCCCAGACAGACACAGACAGATAGAGGCCCAGACAGATAGAGGCCCAGACAGACACAGACAGATAGAGGCCCAGACAGACACAGACAGATATAGGCCCAGAAAGACACAGACAGATAGATGCCCAAACAGACACAGACAGATAGAGGACCAGACAGATAGAGGTCCAGACAGACACAGACAGATATAGACCCAGACAGACACAGACAGATAGAGGCACAGACAGACACAGACAGATATAGGCCCAGACAGACACAGACAGATATAGGCCCAGACAGACACAGACAGATAGAGGCACAGACAGACACAGACAGATATAGGCCCAGACAGACACAGGCAGATATAGGCCCAGACAGACACAGACAGATATAGGCCCAGACAGACACAGACAGATAGAGGCACAGACAGACACAGACAGATATAGGCCCAGACAGACACAGACAGATATAGGCCCAGACAGACACAGACAGATAGAGGCACAGACAGACACAGACAGATATAGGCACAGACAGACACAGACAGATATAGGCCCAGACAGACACAGACAGATAGAGGCACAGACAGACACAGACAGATATAGGCCCAGACAGACACAAACAGATATAGGCCCAGACAGACACAGACAGATAGAGGCACAGACAGACACAGACAGATAGAGGCACAGACAGACACAGACAGATAGAGGTCCAGACAGACACAGACAGATATAGGCCCAGACAGACACAGACAGATAGAGGCACAGACAGACACATACAGATATAGGCCCAGACAGACACAGACAGATAGAGGACCAGACAGACACAGACAGATATAGGCCCAGGCAGACACAGACAGATAGAGGTGCAGACAGACACAGACAGATATAGGCCCAGACAGACACAGACAGATAGAGGAGCAGACAGACACAGACAGATAGAGGAGCAGACAGACAGAGGCCCAGACAGATAGAGGCACAGACAGACACAGACAGATATAGGCCCAGACAGACACTGACAGATAGAGGAGCAGACAGGCACAGACAGAAAGAGGCCCAGACAGAAACAGACAGAAAGAGGCCCAGACAGAAACAGACAGATAGAGGCCCAGACAGAAACAGACAGATAGAGGCCCAGACAGACACAGACAGCTAGTCTGTCTATCCTAAATGCTCACTGCGAAAGCCCACCTGCTGTGCAGTCATGCCCTGCCCCCCTCTGTCTGTCTGTCTGTCTGTCTGTCTGTCTTGTCTTCCCATCTGTCTGTCTGCCTGCCCACGCCTAGATGACTGAACTCACATGATCCACTGCTCAGGCCCCAAATATCGAATCATTCAGTACAGCTGTGTGTGTGTGTCAAGTCAAATCAAATCAAATGTGTTTAAATCAAATCAAATGTATTTATCACATACATATGGTTAGCAGATGTTAATGCGAGTGTAGCGAAATGCTTGTGCTTCTAGTTCCGACAATGCAGTAATAACCAACAAGTAATCTAACCTAACAATTCCACAACTACTACCTTATACACACAAGTGTAAAGGGATAAAGAATATGTATATACAGATATATGAATGAGTGATGGTACAGAACGGCATAGGCAAGATACAGTAGATGGTATCGAGTACAGTATATACATATGAGATGAGTAATGTAGGGTATGTAAACAAAGTGGCATAGTTTAAAGTGGTACATGTATTACATAAAGATGCAGTACAGCATACACATATACATATGAGATGAGTAATGTTGTGTGTGTGTGTGTGTGTGTGTGTGTGCACAAAAAGATGTGCATACAAGGATGCAAACAGAAAAAGCACACAAACTGACTCACACACAAACTGACTCTCACACACACACAAACTGACTCACACACACACACAAACTGACTCTCACACACACACAAACTGACTCTCACACACATACACAAACTGACTCTCACACACACACAAACTGACTCTCACACACATACACAAACTGACTCTCACACACACACAAACTGACTCTCACACACACAAACTGACTCTCATACAAATAGGTGTGCTTTACACGTTACTATTTGAGCTCAAAAGGGTAGGGGTGTGTGTGGTAAGTCAGTCACATTACACAAATAAGGCATTGGGGCAGGGAGAGAGTGTGTGAGTGCTGCTAGTGGCAGTCCAGCCTATTCTACGTTCTCCCCCTCCCATAACAGACTATGATGAAGGGGGAAAAGGTCAACCCAAGCCTGCAAACTCATGTGTCCATCACCCAGATTAAAATCTACAAAACCCTCAAGCTGGTTTTCATTCTTCAGACACACACTAAAGCTCCCTGTACCAGCGACGCAAGAGGATCATAAAATGTTCGCTCTTTAATTGCTGTGAGGTAATTGTGAGCTCTCATAAGAAAAAGGGAGTTTTACCCCAATTCATTCTCCATGTTTGGAGGTAATGGAGCTTGTTATTTTTTTTAATGTTATTTAAATGTTCCCCTAACGCAGATCACTAGGCTAGCCTATATGTTATCTTACATTAATGATAGAACTAAAGGATTTCATTTCAACATCAAAGTGAACTAGGCTACTCTACAGCGTCTGCTTTTTCTTTCAAGATGCTAGTAATGACATGAGTAATGACATAAATCTCACCAACAACTTGACAGCTATTGACATTAGGAAGACCATATTCTAACTGGACATTGCACAGTATTTCTGACACCAATGTTGAGAACTAGAATTACATAATCCTGTGAGGGTTACATAAGGACCCAGAGCTGTGGCAGGAAGCTTCTTCTGAGAAAACACTGACAAGGAAATGACTCATCTAGTGTGTCTGTCTCTGTGAGTCTGTCTCTGTGTGTCTGTCTCTGTGTGTCTGTCTCTGTGAGTCTGTCTCTGTGTGTCTGTCTCTGTGAGTCTGTCTCTGTGTGTCTGTCTCTGTGTGTCTGTCTCTGTGTCTGTCTCTGTGTGTCTGTCTCTGTCTGTCTCTGTGAGTCTGTGTCTGTGTGTCTGTCTCTGTGTGTCTGTCTCTGTGAGTCTGTCTCTGTGAGTCTGTGTCTGTGTGTCTGTCTCTGTGTGTCTGTCTCTGTGAGTCTGTCTCTGTGAGTCTGTCTCTGTGTCTGTCTCTGTGTGTCTGTCTCTGTCTGTCTCTGTGTGTCTGTCTCTGTGTGTCTGTCTCTGTGTGTCTGTCTCTGTGAGTCTGTCTCTGTGAGTCTGTGTCTGTCTCTGTGAGTCTGTCTCTGTGTCTGTCTCTGTGTGTCTGTCTCTGTCTGTCTCTGTGTGTCTGTCTCTGTGAGTCTGTCTCTGTGAGTCTGTCTCTGGAATGTGAAAATAGAAAATTGGATAAAGCCAAAGTTAATGTTTAAAGGGATTGTTCAGGCTTTTGGCAATGAATGTAGATTATCTACTTCCCAATAGTCAGATGAACTTGTGGATACAGTTTTTATGTCTCTGCATCCAGTATGAAGGAAGTTAGAGGTAGTTTCGCATGCCAACGCTAACTAGCATTAGCACTAGCTAATAGCACTAGCACTAGTACCTGAAGACTGAAAGTCTGCTTGCTTCCAGTCTTTATGCTAAGCTAGTTACCATTGGCTGGCAAAACAACCTCTAATTTACTTCATACTGGATGCAGAGAGTCAGGGGAGGGGAGGGGAGGATAGCCCCAGCATACTGATGTATTCCCCCCACACCCATAAGCCTAGCCTGCTCAGTCACTGCTGTAGACTAGACTGTAGACAGCGAGGATGTGCCAGTTTTCACCACTTGTTGAAAAGCCCTAGCTCTTCCTGGGGTCCATCTAGCACCCTTTGATGAAGAGGAGCAGTAGTAGGACTGCTTCTCTTCACCTCTACCCTCTTCTTTCACTGGAAAGGCATCTCAACAGGCCTGCTATTGACCCGGGAGAGCGAGGGAAGAAGGGGAAGGAGGGGAGCAAGTGGATGGGGTGAATGCAGAGATAGGCAAGAGGCCATTTCGGAAGCACTTAACTATAATCAGAAAATGTACCCCAACGCAATTAGAGTTGTGCCACCCTGATGCCCCGTTTACATCGTGACGTATTTCATTACGCCGCAGTTAATCTTCACAGAGTCTTGTCCCACTACTGAACGGATAAGTGTAGTGTTTGTAACATAAGATGAAGGAGAGCCTGTCTCTCAGAGCAATATAGGATAAATATATTGTTTCAGGTGAGAATTGTTTCAGGTGAGAATAAAACATGTTTGTTTAGTTACTTTTTCCACAACATGTTTCTCAAACTTTATAGCAAGAAGCTAGCTTAATTATTATAATAAAAAAAAACATCACAATAACTTAAATGGGAGGCAACAGTCATATAATATAATTGGCTTAGCAGCCAATGTGCATTATTTAACATTACTATTCATGTAGTACTCACTTATAGGACTGGGTCATTGTTTACAAGCTGCTGACGATCCCATAAAGCCTTTGAAGAAAAATCTTCTCTGTGGTTCGGTAATTCCCTGTTCTTCAACAGACTCTGGCTGGACTGAAGACGACGTAAAGTTTGAAACATTTCAAAGTATGCAGAGTCCATCTCGCAACGGATCCTTCAACCGCAAAGCAGTTGTCCCCATTGAAATGCATGACATCCGGCACAACATAACGGAGTGCTTATGGGTAATGTGAAGGAGGCTTGAGAGTTTTACATTTCCCTCATAGTTCTTTCAGTGTTTCCCTGTCCTCTGGAGAAACCACAGAAGGGAAATTAAAAAGGCTTCAATCCCAGCTAAAGTGGGGGACAGGGGGGCACAGGGAGGGATACAGTGGGGGTGGTGGTGGTGGCTGGGGTCATCCTTTCCTGTGAGGACTTGGAGGGACGGCGAAGGCAGATTGAACTGTAAATCTTTATTGTCTATTGTTCTCAATAGATGTCAGATCATGTGAAAATAAACCTATCAACTCACTGTCTCGGGGGAAGAATCACAATCTAACGTACTTAGTCTCAACATTCAACATTCAACATGGCTGGTTATTTATCTTGGTCGAGGCTCGAGCGTCCTTTGCCATGTTTCTAACCCTTTCTTTCTTTCAGTTTCTAAACACCAGTGATGTTTTTGAGCAGGCAGCCAAGGGCAGATACAACTTGGTGTCCTCTTCCTCACATGCTTCATCCATCAACACTGAGCTTCATACAATTAGCTCCTTACGAAATGGCCGCCCTTTCATAAATCAACCCGGGCAGAGAAAAGCAGGACCAGGGTAAAAAAAAAGAGACTTTGTCATAGACCGACAGGTAGCGTTGCTATCACACTGCAGAGCTGACTGCACTGAAGCACTCCCAACACTCATTTGAAATTCCCAGCACTTAGTCATCCCCCTTTCCTGCCAGTGGAAAGGCAGAACAAACAAACAAACAAACAACGAGACCGAGAGGGGCCCATTTAACGGAGGCCATCAACAACATTCCTGAAGAAAAGGTGCTGAATTTATGATATATTTTCTGCCACAGTATGAATAGCTCATTCAAATTAGAGAGGGAGAAAATGGAAGGTAATGCACTGACTGCAGTCAGAGGTTGAAATAATAAGCATCATCATCATGACTGTGGTAAGTTGAGATAAAGTCTGTCTGATACACTGTGGTATCTACAATGTTCCAGGCCTGCTAGAATACCACCAGTTAACCACCTGTCAACTGTCCTGTTTATGCTGAGTATAATTTTGCTGTATATTTACTTAGAACTGCTACAGACAGACACTTTACACTTACCAGTAACTTTGTGCCCAGAGTGCATACTGCGTAAAACATTCCTCCCCAGCTCACATATCTGAAGGCCTTTATGTATCTTATTGGGCAATAACTCCATGCTCTTAGATCTTACAGCCAGCAATAATTTATGTAGCTGTTCAGCCTGCGGTTATGGAATCCTGACCTGTTCACCGGACGTGCTACCTGTCCCAGACCTATTATTTGACCATGCTGGTCATTTATGAACATTTGAACATCTTGGCCATGTTCTGTTATAATCTCCACCCGGCACAGCCAGACGAGGACTGGCCACCCCTCATAGCCTGGTTCCTTTCTAGGTTTCTTCCTAGGTTTTGGCCTTTCTAGGGAGTTTTTCCTAGCCAACGTGCTTCAACACCTGCATTGCTTGCTGTTTGGGGTTTTAGGCTGGGTTTCTGTACAGCACTTTGAGATATTAGCTGATGGACGAAGGGCTTTATAAATACATTTGATTTGATGTTCATATGGCCAATTGATAACGCGTGGATCAGATGATTGCACCACAGTCTAGATATGTACAGTATGTAGATGCGGTGGGGGGAGGGAGGAAGGGCATGCAGGGACGGTGGGGGGAGGGAGGAAGGGCATGCAGGTACGGTGGGGGGAGGGAGGAAGGGCATGCAGGTACGGTGGGGGGAGGGAGGAAGGGCATGTAGGTACGGTGGGGTGAGGGAGGAAGGGCATGCAGGTACGGTGGGGGGAGAGAGTAAGGGCATGCAGGTACAGTGGGGGGAGGGAGGAAGGGCATGCAGGTACGGTGGGGGGAGGGAGGAAGGGCATGTAGGTACGGTGAGGGGAGGAAGGGCATGCAGGTGCGGTGAGGGGAGGGAGGAAGGGCATGCAGGTACGGTGGGGGGAGGGAGGAAGGGCATGTAGGTACAGTGGGGGGAGGAAGGGCATGTAGGTGAGGTGGGGGGAGGGAGGAAGGGCATGTAGGTGAGGTGGGGGGAGGGAGGAAGGGCATGCAGGTACGGTGGGGGGAGGGAGGAAGGGCATGCAGGTACGGTGGGGGGAGGGAGAAAGGGCATGCAGGTACGGTGGGGGGAGGGAGGAAGGGCATGTAGGTGAGGTGGGGGGAGGGAGGAAGGGCATGTAGGTACAGTGGGGGGAGGGAGGAAGGGCATGTAGGTACGGTGGGGGAAGGGAGCAAGGGCATGTAGGTACGGTGAGGGGAGGGGGGAAGGGCATGTAGGTACGGTGAGAGAGTAAGGGCATGTAGGTACGGTGGGGGGAGGGAGGAAGGGCATGTAGGTACGGTGGGGGGAGGGAGGAAGGGCATGTAGGTACGGTGGGGGGAGGGAGGAAGGGCATGTAGGTACGGTGGGGGGAGGGAGGAAGGGCATGCAGGTACGGTGGGGGGAGGGAGGAAGGGCATGCAGGTACAGTGGGGGGAGGAAGGGCATGCAGGTACAGTGGGGGGAGGAAGGGCATGCAGGTACGGTGGGGGGAGGGAGGAAGGGCATGCAGGTACAGTGAGGGGAGAGAGTAAGGGCATGTAGGTACGGTGAGGGGAGGGAGGAAGGGCATGTAGGTACGGTGAGAGAGTAAGGGCATGTAGGTACAGTGAGGGGAGAGAGTAAGGGCATGTAGGTATGGTGGGGGGAGGGAGGAAGGGCATGTAGGTACGGTGGGGGGAGGGAGGAAGTGCATGTAGGTACGGTGGGGGGAGAGAGTAAGGGCATGTAGGTACGGTGGGGGGAGGGAGGAAGGGCATGTAGGTACGGTGAGGGGAGGGAGGAAGGGCATGTAGGTACGGTGGGGGGAGGGAGGGAGGAAGGGCATGTAGGTACGGTGAGAGAGTAAGGGCATGTAGGTACGGTGGGGGGAGGGAGGAAGGGCATGTAGGTACGGTGAGGGGAGGGGGGAAGGGCATGTAGGTACGGTGAGGGGAGGGGGGAAGGGCATGTAGGTACGGTGAGGGGAGGGAGGAAGGGCATGTAGGTACGGTGGGGGGAGGGAGGAAGGGCATGTAGGTACGGTGAGAGAGTAAGGGCATGTAGGTACGGTGGGGGGAGTGAGGAAGGGCATGTAGGTACGGTGGGGGGAGGGAGGAAGGGCATGTAGGTACAGTGGGGGGAGGGAGGAAGGGCATGTAGGTACGGTGAGGGGAGGGAGGAAGGGCATGTAGGTACAGTGGGGGGAGGGAGGAAGGGCATGTAGGTACGGTGAGGGGAGGGAGGAAGGGCATGCAGGTACAGTGGGGGGAGGGAGGAAGGGCATGTAGGTACGGTGAGAGAGTAAGGGCATGTAGGTATGGTGGGGGGAGGGAGGAAGGGCATGTAGGTACGGTGGGGGGAGGGAGGAAGGGCATGTAGGTACAGTGAGGGGAGAGAGTAAGGGCATGTAGGTATGGTGGGGGGAGGGAGGAAGGGCATGTAGGTACAGTGAGGGGAGAGAGTAAGGGCATGTAGGTACGGTGGGGGGAGGGAGGAAGGGCATGTAGGTACAGTGAGGGGAGAGAGTAAGGGCATGTAGGTACGGTGGGGGGAGGGAGGAAGGGCATGTAGGTACAGTGAGGGGAGAGAGTAAGGGCATGTAGGTACAGTGAGGGGAGAGAGTAAGGGCATGTAGGTACGGTGGGGGGAGGGAGGAAGGGCATGTAGGTACGGTGAGGGGAGGGAGGAAGGGCATGTAGGTACGGTGGGGGGAGGGAGGAAGGGCATGTAGGTACGGTGGGGGGAGAGAGTAAGGGCATGTAGGTACGGTGGGGGGAGGGAGGAAGGGCATGTAGGTACGGTGGGGGGAGAGAGTAAGGGCATGTAGGTACGGTGAGGGGAGGGAGGAAGGGCATGTAGGTACGGTGGGGGGAGGGAGGAAGGGCATGTAGGTACGGTGGGGGGAGAGAGTAAGGGCATGTAGGTACGGTGGGGGAGGGAGGAAGGGCATGTAGGTACGGTGAGGGGAGGGAGGAAGGGCATGTAGGTACGGTGAGGGGAGGGTGGATGGCACACTATTAACATTTGTAATCTCCACAGGCCCTGTCAGTCTGTTCACCTAACACACACACACACAAATACACACACACACAAATACACTCACACACTTAAATACACACACACGCAAATACACACACACACACATACACACAAATACACCCTGCTTCACTCAGCCAGAGCCATCTCTTTGTGTCCGCTACACAAGCATGCACATAAGCATGGAGACAAGCTGACTCACTGAGGAGGGACAGTTGGGAAGTTGGGTGCTTTTGTAAGGCCCTCTCCTCCAGAACTCTATATCAAGGGCTTGGCAGGAATGATGGGGGAATGTTGGGTCAGGTTAGGGTTGGGGTGGAGTGGAGTGGCCCCGAGGTCAACAGTGTCTTGTGTTTGCAGTTTGCACCATAAGATATTTTTTTTAAAGAACAACAATAAACTATTAGAAAGAAGTACAACAGTGTAAAGCAACAATACGCTTGTTGAGGGCAATCTCCATTACCATGGCACTCTGAAAATCAATACACATCGACACAATGTACACAACTGGTAAACGGCTGGAGATAAAAGGCAACTTGTGGTTCATTGTGAAACCGAGAGCTTCTGTTGGACCACAAGGTCCGCAAAGAGAAGAACAAGCCCCACCTGGGCAAACAATAGCAGAGATGTGACAGTGGTGCTTAAACAACAACACAACCCAGCGGCAGTTCAACCAGGACTCAAGGGGTGCTGTCAGTGTTAAGGCCAGCTTTAGGAACAACAGTTAGAAACGCCCCTGTTGCTGTGGCAATAACAGCCACTTCAAAATATACACCCTCTTCATGCACACCCTCTTCTTGATGATATGAATATAGACAACATGTAGAATAAAGAAAAGAGAGATCCGCTTAAGATATATATTTAAATATGGGCTACGTTAGTTAGGAAGTCAATTAAGAACAAACTCTTATTTTCAATGACGGCCTAGGAACAGAGTCAGCTCAGGGATATGAACACGCAACCTTTCGGTTACTAGTCTAACGCGCTAACCACTAGGCTACGCTGCCGCCCCACATCATTGATGTGCTTTACACATCAATGAGTTGAAAATACTAAGGCCCGAAGTTGACAGGGAGTCATTTGTATACATGTGCAAGGGGGGATAGGAGGGTTGGCAGCGGCGGTGGCTCGATGGCGTAGGTACTCTCTAAATATACATAGGGCCTCTCTCTGACTGGATTGGCCCAGTACTGATAAGTGAAGTAAAAGACTGATGAGGAGAGAGCGAGAGAAAAGGGGAGGGCTGCTCTGGGATGCTCAGCCTATAACATAATAACTTCTATACCCCTAAACCCCCCTATCCCCCTCCCTCTACCCTCATCCACCCTTTTCCTCACGATAAGAGTTTAAAAAGTGAATGTGAAAAACCAGAAAGCGATGCTGCGCGTCTCAACAGTGCAAACCCGCTTCACAGAGCACTTTCCACTGGACGATATGCATGCATAGATGGCAGATAAAGGGTGTTTGAAGTCATTGTGTACATTGCAACACGACAATAATGCATGCTGAGTACCAAACCGTGCTTAAAAAGGCATGCAATTCCTCTCAGCTTGAACTAATGATGACCCCCCCAAAAATGTATTTGTTTAAACGAGAGCCATCTGTTTTCATGATAGATTTCACCGAAACGCTCTTAATGAAAGACTACCTGTAACTGTGGTTTGTCGGTTCTTTCATTCTCCACATGTTCATGTAGCTGAGGCTTGGTGCCGTAATGGGAGTTATGTTCTTTGGGAGGCAGACGCTGCTATATCACCCTCCCAGGGAGGAACGCTGTGCTCTATGTTCCCCCCACTAGCCCCGCTCACACATTGATGACCAGCCTGAACATGTCTGCTCTATGTTCCCCCCAGTAGCCCCGCTCACACATTGATGACCAGCCTGAACATGTCTGCTCTATGTTCCCCCCAGTAGTCCCGCTCACACATTGATGACCAGCCTGAACATGTCTGCTCTATGTTCCCCCCACTAGCCCCGCTCACACATTGATGACCAGCCTGAACATGTCTGCTCTTTGTCTGGTGTCTCCTCTCTGATTGCGGTAGCTACCTCAGGCCAGTAAGACCACTTCAGAGCCATCACATGTAATGACCTGGTAAGTGTGAGGGAGGTGTGTGTGTGTGTGTGTGTGTGTGTGTGTGTGTGTGTGTGTGTGTGTGTGTGTGTGTGTGTGTGTGTGTGTGTGTGTGTGTGTGTGTGTGTGTGTGTGTGTGTGTGTGTGTTTGCGTGCGTGCGTGCGAGCGAGAGAGAGAGAGAGAGTTAGAGAGAGAGAGAAAGAGAGAGGTGGAAGGAAGGAGCACGGTCTGTAGGTACTACTCTCATCACCTCTGTGAAACTCTGACCCTCTGCTGCTCCATAGCTCATAGCCATGCTATGAGGGTTATGAAGGCTAAATAAATCAGTAACTACACCAACCAGATCGTGAGTGCATTTAGTTCCCTCTACCCTAACATGACCCAAACTCCTGAGCCGTTCCATTGTACGTACATGTACACAAAGACACAGTAAAGGCCTGCACTCATATGCACATCTTTGAAAGATTTGTCAATTCATGATTTGTCTTTTCTTTTCTCCCCAATTCCTGTCATCTGACTAATGCAGGTTGTGCGGGGATGAATAATTATTTAATGCTCAACGGTGCTATTCTGCTTGTTCACTCAATATAAGCTAATAACCAAGGCAGACGGTTGAGAAAGGGAAATGGTCTATGTTCATAAAACAGAGGGATTAGGCTTCAAGGACCAGTGGGTTCTGAGTTTCGAAGGAGTCGAAGAGAAAAGTCACTATCCCAATTTGCACTGGGATTTCCCTCAGTCGAAGTGTGTTTCTCTTCACATGTAACAATGAGAAATATATTTCCACACAAAAAAAAAAGCTCCTATTAATTAAACAGCCTTCTTTCTGAACCCATTTCAGTCGGTAGTCATCTCTAAGGGCTATGGGCGTGCCCTCCGCCTCCACATATAAAGAACAACATACTACTGGAGGTGGATGCATCCATTTTCTAATGCTAACCCTTTTCATTATTAACCAGGAGCCAATACAGGAGTGATTATTTTCCCAAACTATTTACGCCTCAGGCACCAAACGGCTGCAATTTGATACACAGTAATATATTTATTCTGCTGTCACACAACGCTATTAGTCATTTTCAATTATTTATCAACCATCTGGAGTGGAGTAAGATATGCTACCACTGGGTTTCCTTTTCCTGGTTAGCCTATGACATTTGGAACACTTTATATGTATTTGTAAAGCTCCACAAGCCACACTGAGGGACATAAGGAACCAACAAGCGTGCTCAGTCCACAGAGACTTCTTTGTTACTGGTTGAAAGCAGAATATCAGAATGGGATTTTTGACACCCAAGCGAATGTCTTTTAAGGGAGTATGCCAGCACACTTGTTCGGTTAGCCTAGCTGGCTAGGCGCCAGCCAAACTGACACACGCTGACGCCTTAAGCATTACTACAGGAATGGATGTGACTGTTTCATCAGGGAGCAAACACATGTAATTACTGAATTGATGTTGTTTGCTATTTCACGCAGCCACAGAATAGAAAGAAGCTAAACAAATTATTTTGTATTTTAATTATTTTGCATTTAAATTTGAGAGATCATTCACACAAAGTAATGAGACTGGGTGTGTAAGTATGCCTATAGAATAATATGGTAAAGTTGGCCTCATGTACTGTATAGGCCCTCAAACAAATAAATAAAAGGACATCCAAAATCCATCAAATTAAATGTTGTTTTTTTAGCACCACAGCTTCATTTATGAATGAGGTTGCAGGCGGAGTAGCCTGGTTGCCGTCTCTGTTGATCTATTTCATTCCACTCCTTGTACTCTGTGTCATTTGCCGAAGATGTGGGAAATTACCAGCTATGACTTTGGCAAATGACAAGAGTGTCAAGGAGTGTAATGTTAGCTAAAACAACTCATAACCAGACGACAGGAGGAGGGATCCCGGTTGAATGTGGTACGCGCAATGGACAGTCAAATCAAATCAAATGTTATTGGCTCACATACACATTTAGCAGATGTTATGGAGGTTGTAGCGAAATGCTTGTGTTCCGAGCTCCAACAGGGAAGTAGTATCTAACAACAATACACACAAGTCTAAAAGTAAAAGAATATCATTTAGAAATATAGAAATATAAAGACGAGCAATGTCGGAGTGGCATTGACTAGAATACAGTATATACATATGAAATGAGTAAAACAGTATGTAAACATTATTAAAGTGACCAGTGATTCCATGTCTATGTACATAGGGCAGCAGCCTCTACGGTGCAGGGTTGAGTAACTGGGTGGTAGCCAGCTGGTGACAGTGACTAAGTTCAGGGCAGGGTACTGGGTGAAGGCCGGCTAGTGATGGCTATTTAAGTCTGATGGCCTTGTGATAGAAGCTATTCTTCAGTCTCTCGGTCCCAGCTTTGATGCACCTGTACTGAACACGCCTTCTGGATGATAGCGGGGTGAACAGGCCGTGGCTCGGGTGGTTGATGTCCTTGATGATCTTTTTGGCCTTCCTGTGACATTGGGTGCTGTAGGTGTCCTGGAGGGCAGGCAGTGTGCCCCCGGTGATGAGTTGGGCAGACCGCACCACCCTCTGGAGAGCCCTGCGGTTTCAGGTGGTGAAGTTGCCATACCAGGTAGTGATACAGCCCGACAGGATGCTCTCAATGGTGCATCTGTAAAAGATTGTGAGGGTCTTAGGGGCCAAGCCAAATGTATTCAGCCTCCTGATGTTGAAGAGGTGCTGATGTGCCTTCTTCACCACACTGTCTGTGTGGGTGGACCATTTCAGATTGTCAGTGATGTGTACGCAGAGGAACTTGAAGCTTTTCACCTTCTCCACTGCGGTCCCATCGATGTGGATGGGGTATGCTGCCTCTGCTGTCTACTGAAGTCTATGATCAGCTCTTTTGTTTTGTTGACAAAGAGGGAAAGGTTATTTTCCTAGAACCACTATGCCAGGGCCCTCACCTCCTCCCTGTAGGCTGTCTCGTCATTGTTGGTAATCAGGCCTACTACTGTTATGTCATCCACAAACTTGATGACTTGAGTTGGAGGCGTGCATGTCCACGCAGTCATGGGTGAACATGGAGTACAGGAGGGGGCGTGCATGTCCACGCAGTCATGGGTGAACATGGAGTACAGGAGGGGGCTGAGCATGCACCCTTGTGGGGCTCAAGTGTAGTGGAGGTGTCATTTCCTACTTTCACCACCTGGGGACGGCCCATCAGGAAGTCCAGGACCCAGTTGCACAGAACGGGGTTCAGACCCAGGGCCCCGAGTTTAATGATGAGCTTGGAGGGTACTATGGCGTTGAAGACTGAACTGTAGTCAGTGAACAGCATTATTACATAGGTTTTCCCCTTGTCCAGATGGGATAGGGCAGTGTGCAGTGCGATGGCGATTGCATCGTCTGTGGATCTATTGTGGCGGTAAGCAAATTGAAGTGGGTCTAGGGTGTCAGTTAAGATAGAGGTGATATTATCCTTAACTAGCCCCTCAAAGCACTTCATGATGACAGAAGTGAGTGCTATGGGCCGATAGTCATTTAGTTCAGTTACCTTTGATTTCTTGGGTACAGGAACAATGGTGGCCATCTAGAAGCATGTGGGGACAGCAGACTGGGATAGAGAGAGATTGAATATGTCCATAAAACTCCAGCCAGCTGGTCTGTGCATGCTCTGAGGACGAGGCTAGAGATTACATCTGGGCCAGCAGCCTTGCGAGGGTTAACACGCTTAAACGTCTAACTCACGTTGGCCACAGAGGACGAGAGCCCACAATCCCCGGGAGCGAGTCGTGTCAGTGCACTTTGAAACCCACACACACCGTGACGTATAGCACTGCCCACCGGGTGAAATACTGTTAACAGAGTGTGTCCTCCTCTCCTCACAAGCCCCAGCTGGCCTGCCTGCCTGGCGCAAATTAGCCAAACTATTTACCCTCATATATGCACATTAGCAAATTCTTCCAATTGAGAAAACAAATGCATCTGTTTGGTTCTGTTCACTTCATGGTAGACTGCACAGCCCTGTGCACACCAGGCATTCTCTATCCACTGCGGCAGTCAGTCAGAGAGGCCTGATGGAGCTCAGCGCAGCCCAGGCCAGCTGCACTACCCTGGGCCTCAGTCTTGGAGGACCTGCCCCAGTCTCTAGTCCCCTGTGACTTACTTTAAATTAGGAGATTCAGGGACCAAAAGGAACTTTCTTCCACAGCCAGCACCGTGACACATATTTTCCATCCTGGTGTGGGGTTTTTAATATTCATCCAATCTGTGATTCAAAGAGAACATTTCAGCTTTGCCACCCTGAGTGGGTGGAACTCCAGGTCACATTTCATAAGGCAGCAGCTTCACTTTCTCCAGTAATATCCTGGGAAATGTATGGAAATTGAAAAGTTAGTAAATGTTAGGGGGAGAACAATAATGGGTGCTAGGATATAGCCTAACTATATAACCAGTAGCTCGGCAGTATCACGCTCCTGCTTCAATAACCTGTTACAGTCTCCACATCAACCAGAGGTGTGATTGCAAGCTTCACACCTTTTTATTAGTTACCTGGGTCGAATGGTACTTTTTCACTAGCTGCCAAAATGACTATATATGTACAGTATTGTATGATACATATGCTTGACTAGTGTGGGTTAATTAGCTAGCCATCTCTAGCAACATGAAGGGGAAGGTTAGACACTGTGAACTAAGATGCCTACAGGCACATTCAATGAGAAGACTGTTATTAGAATTATGTCATGCATCCTAAAGCGGGTGCAGTTGTCACGACTTCCACCGAAGGTGGCTCCCCTGCCCGTTCGGTCACCGGTCTACTAGCTGCCACCGATCCCTTTTTCCTTTTCTGTTTGTTATGTCTGTATTGATTTCACCTGTTCCTTGTTTGAGATTTGTTTTAGGGCTATTGAAGCCGGTTAGGCCCGCCTGCTTTTGGACGGGCTTGTTTTCTGTTTGTCTGTGGATGGTTGCGTGTAGTATGTTCTCGAACCTTGTTGGTGTCCCGTTTTGTGTCGGTCATATTTTGTTCGCCTGTTGTGTTGGCGTTGACCACTTACCCATTTACAGAAATAAAGTTGGTTTTCTATGAATCCTCTGCTCTCTGCGCCTGACTCCGCTCCCACCACTCCTAGCTGTGTGACAGCAGTAATGTGAAAACAGTCTATTATTTTGGCCTTTTACTGTAAAGCACCCGGCTTTACAGTGCAACAATTTAAAACTCGCAAAAAATAAGAATTTAATAACACTGACAATGAAATGTCACAACCAAAAAAATCAAGAGAAATTAGAATAGGAAAATGTAATGCTCCTTGCCAGGTTTAAAAACACGCCTCATCTGCATTTCTAATGAGCTGCCACTGCTGGGAGGTAAATGTAATGCGTTGCCTTCCCAGCAAACTCCCAAGGAATGTGCAAAGATGAAGACTCCCAATCTTCAGCCATGGCGCTCGCTTGTGAATATTTCCTGCATCGTAAACAACACCTGCACTACGATGTTGCCAGCACCTCACCTTCCTTTAGACTCCTTGCAAGTCATATTTGGCTCCCAGTAACCTGACACTGCTAGCTTTTAGTCCTAGCCACGGTGAGAGAGACACCTCATGCACGCTTCAGAGAACAGTAACTAACGGTAATCTCATTCATTAAGAACCCTCCTTGATTTCAGTGTTGGAAAAAGCACTAAATTGTCATACTTGTATAAAAGTAAAGATACCTGAATAGAAAATGACTGAAGTAAAAATGCATTTTTTAAATACACTTTAAAAAATAAATTGTTCAACTAGGCAAGTCAGTTAACAATAAATTCTTATTTAGAATGACAGCCTACCGGGAAACAGTAAGTTAACTGCCTTGTTCAGGGGTACAGATTTTTACCTTGTCAGCTCAGGGATTTGATCCAGCAACCTTTTGGTTACTGGCCCAACTCTCTAACCCCTAGGCTACCTGCCGCCACACTTAGGTATCAAAAGTAAACATAATTGCTAAAAATATACTTAAGTATCAACAGTAAAAGTATAAATAATTTAAAATTCCTTAAAATAAGAAAACCAGATAGCCAGGGATATACTCCAAAACTCAGACATCATTTACAAACCAAGCTTTTGCGTTTAATGAATTGAGCCATTTTCCTGTCTTGTGTCAGGGAAAATGTATGGAGTAAAAAGTACCATATTTTCCTTAGGCATGTAGTGGAGTAAAAGTAAAAGTTGTCAAAAATAAAGTAAAGTAAAGTAAAAGAAAAAAAACCTGACTTATTAAGTAGTACTTTAAAGTATTTTTACTTAAGTACTTTACACCACTGCTTGATGTCTCACATGGAGGCAGGCTAAATGTGCTGGAACGGCTCTCTGGCTTCTCCTTCTCTAACTAACAGCAGCTAGGCAGGGCTAGTGTTACACTGGGGCCTGTTAGACTAGCCTGTAAGCGTTAGCGCGCTGGTTGTGCCTGACTGAGAAAGATGAGCACCATAGACAGGGTAGAGGAATGAAGAATAGGATTGGCGTGGTAGCCTGATGGGGCTTAGGTTGAGAGTAGAGGTTGACATGAGAACAGGACTCCCGTGGGTCTTGTGGGTCCTGTGGGATAGTGGCAGGAATGGGAGTCAAGTTCTAGAGTCAAGTTCAGGACAGGACTGGATGGGATCAACAGTCCACAGGAACGGGCAGTACAGGAATAGAATATAAACATTGTTTTTGGGTGGAAATATGTCATGTGTGGAACATTTCGTAAAAACAACATCTGTGTAGGCAAGGAATAATATAGCGTACTTAATAAAACTCTGTAAAAAAAAGGGTAATTTCCCCCTCCCCCTTCAGTTGTAGCCAGTCACTATAGGCTGCCTCAGATACCAATCTACGTCAGTAGGCTGTGATGAAGCCTTACACGCTACCCAAACAGGACACGTCCTGCCTCTCCCATCTCCTCATTGGCTTTTATAAGCATATACCCACGTGCCATCTCCTCATTGGTTATACACACATGGGTGATTGAAAGATCAACTGAGGTCGGTCGGTCGGTTGTGGTAATACACCTTATTATGAAAGTTAGATGCCAATCGCCATATAAAGTCCAAAGAAGAAAAAGCCTGGAAGGAGGAGAGATGACTAGAAACGATTCGGTTGACCGTTTTATGTGTGGATTAATTGTTGCAGTAGAGGACTTTCTGCATTTCAGGTAAAATAACAACTCAACGTTTATGTCCCAGGACAAATTCGCTAGCAACAGCAAGCTAGCTAAATAGGACAACTTATCTAGCAACTGCAAGATAGCTAGCTAAATTGACATAAATATTTAATGCTTTTCGAGCTGTCCCCAAATTAATATAATTGGTTCAGAGTTTGTTTTGATATGTCAACCTGCGTGTCGTGATCACATTTGGTGTGGGGGGACCAAATCAATTTACGCAGGATGGCGCACGTGGCCACATGAGCGCATCCAATTCGGGCATGGTGTTAGCCTTCAATAGAGGAACTGCACCGTCTTGTTGCAGCCAAGGACCCATTAGAGCCAAGGAAAGAGAGATGTTTTAGTTAAAGTTTATGGAGTTGTCTTTGACAATGAAGGGACAAATAACACAACTTGTAAAAAAATGCTGAGGTTTAATCAAATGAGCTACAAACCGGAGAGCGGGACAAGCGGCCTGAAGCAAGCCCAACTGTTTGCCTATTTAACTAAACCCATACCATCTGAGGTGAAGAGTGAAATAAAAATAGATTGACATATGCAGTAGGTTACTGCTGCTCAGTTTTTGTATTTAATTTTTTATGTTCATGTTGTAAATGTTAATGTGTTGTAAATGTTAATGTGTGCGCAGTGCTCAGCTGTAGGCTACAGTTTTATGCCGGAGCTGAGCAGACCATCCTGCTGGGGTCTCTGTCCTCCAGCTTAATCAATCTACATTTAGGCCATTTAAAATACATTCTTATCCAGAGCGATTTGGGCTACAGTACGTGTATTTAACTAAGATATTGTAGGTATGACAACCACATACCACAGTTGAATATTGCATTTCCGAAATTCATTTTCAATACTTCCTAAACAAAAACAATAGCCAACATATTTATGCGCGCAAAAATGAGCACGGCACAAGACCGGTGAGATTTTTATCAGGAAGGGGCAGTTCTTGGGTTATAGAACTGTTGTGGGATCAGGACAGTACAGGAAAATTATTGACAGTAATTCATTTTCACTCCCTTATCAACCTCTAGTTGAGAGTGAGACACCCTATGGCTGAGTGGTCATGCCACTCCATTACTGTAGCCAGCAATGATCAGATCAGAATCACTAGTGGAAAGAGAGAATGTACTGTAGAATGCAGTCCCCTTTAGAAATCTCTGTCCTAGAGTTTCTAGGAGGCTGTCATGAGAGGCATCTAGCCATGGATACCAGTTCAGCAGACTAGAGCACAGATGCTAGCTCAACTCACTAATGGAGTCAGCACTCCTAATATCCCTTACAGGGATAGTCACGTGTGTTGGTCTATTTTCCCCACTCCACCTAAAATGTCTGGCAGACTATTCCCAAAGCCCTCCTCCCGGCTCCTATATTAAATCTGTATGATGTGTGGGATATTGACATTGGGTAATGACTGACAGGAAGGAAGAAGAGAGACAATAATCCATTTATCTGGTCCAGGGTAAGCCGGACCAGTTTACCTGTTACATCATTAGCTAGCTACCGCAGACAGGGGGGAGGGAGGCCATAGGGAGGCTAGCTAGCTAGCTGACTGACGTAATCAACTGGATAAACACACAGTATGAACAGGTACTGCTCTGCTTTACAGACATAGGCTCCAGACCTTCAGGCCAAATAGAAGGATAGAAGGACTTTATACACTGACTGCATTGCTGTGCCGTGCTAGCAATGATAGATTTATGCTAAAATTACATGAGAAACAAATGAATAATAAATGAATAATGTACTGTGTTTCTCTGTGTTTTATTAATTAGAACCACTCCTATCGGAGGAGCTGTTCCTCATTCCTGTAAATGGAATCGCTCATGTTTACCTTGAATACCCATGTTTTATTTGCATGAGTCAACCTCGTGGAAAATCCATAAATCATCTGCAATGCTAACGTACCCTCAGCAGCATATCTATTGCCTGCCTAATGCAAACAGCCCTGTAGCAGGGATCACATTCCCACAAAACACACAGTAACAACCAAGTAAAAGAGCAAGTAACAGAGGGATGGGAAGAATGTTTCAAATTAATTCCTTATTACAGGGGGCTCTTAAAGCAAATGCATAAGAATCTTTTCACTGCATTTTATAAGCTAAATATCAAAAGTCTTTTGAAAAACAGATCAAGATATTGTTAGGGATGTTGCCTGAACAGAAATAAGCAGAAGGGGAATGGCTTGTCAAATGCTGCTAGGCTAGCCGTGGTGGAGGTCGAGTGGAGTGAAACTGCCCAGTGGACTATAGCCTGGTCCAAAATAAATCATTACAGAGGACATTGTGCACAAAGCCGGAGTGACTATGTACATCTTCATGCAACAGTTCCCTATTTTACATTTTGTTTTTAAATAGTGCCGGTACGGCGTAACAGTAAAACATGAGCCTATCACAATGATTTAAAACAAAGATAGAAAGAAAACTGTAGGCTGGTACACCATAATCTATTACTGCCTGTCACCCACATGAGAAATTAGCGAATTAACTTGAAAATGGGTGGCATACGCTCCAATATGCAGTGTGGTTCGAGGTGATCACTAAAGGCAGAGAGACGCGCGGACACCAGCGAACATCAAGTGTGCCAAATGTCAATTGCAAAATGTCATTACACTTTTTGGTCTTTATTATAGACAACTCTTTCGTCAAATGGCAGGTACTGTTTTAGATGCTGGAATTATTTTACAGTGGACAAAGGTGTGCAAGTAGCCTACTTTCTGAAGAGATCTGTTTGACAATCGGATGAAAACATCATGCCTGGTTGTGTTATTGCCCCATTAAAAGCTAAAACATGTTTACAGTTCAATGACATATCTTTACTATTAGGCTTATAAAAAAATTGGAGGTCCCGTACCGTGAAGAAATAAAATCTACTTTCAACCCTGAGTAGAGGGAGATAGTGTTGCCCCATTTACAAATTACGGTTAGTGCCCAGGCATGTGTGGGTTCTGGCTGAGTGTATGTATGTACTGTATGTATGTATGTATGTATGTATGTATGTATGTATGTATGTATGTATGTATGTATGTATGTATGTGTGTGTGTGTGTGTGTGTGTGTGTGTGTGTGTGTGTGTGTGTGTGTGTGTGTGTGTGTGTGTGTGTGTTCCTGCATATGTATAGTACTGTGCCTCACACCTGCTCTCCCTAGACCAGGCAGTGCCTACACAGCAACAAAGCTTCCCCCAACGCTGGCTGTGTAACCCAAACAGAGTTTGCTATAGGCAGAAAATACTTTAAGCAGTAGGGGAGAAGAAAGCCCTACCCAGTGAGTCATCTGTTTCTTATGCAGGGCCCGCTGGTGTGGATTACAGGGACAGATTACAGGAGAACTTCTGCCTGACCCCACATCTTCATATTGGGGGAAATGGGAGCCCGCCTTGATGTGGAGGTGGGAGCGGTCCACCGCCACGCTATGTGTTTACAGTCCCTGTTCAATGAGGGGTTTCTCTGGCTTTTTTAAAATTTTAAACAAACCCCCAAAAAACTATTTCCCAGAAACTGGTCTCTGTGGCAAATATTTCCCAGGTGCTGTCATTGTAAAGCTGTTACCACCGTGCTGTAAAGCAGCCCACTACTCAACAGACCTGCCGTCCTAATCTTCAAAGCAGCACCACAACCTGGTTGTTTGTCATATTAAACACGATAAGCAGCTGGTTTCTCAGAAAGCTGGAGGGGGGGGGGGGGGGGGTGTAACAGTAAGGATATGAGCTGGGAACCCACAGGGAATGATAAGGAGACAGAGAGAGAGAAAGACAGAGATAAAGAAAGAGAAAGGGAGCACGAGAGAGAATGAGAGAGAGAATGAGAGAGAGAGAGAGAGAGAGAGTGAGAGAGAGACAGAGAGAGAGAATAACTAATAATTCTGCAAAAATATCCTCCATGTTCAACATAAAACACCAGATAATGCATGTAGAGCAGAATTAGGATGATACCCGCTAATTATAAAATCCAGAAAAGAGCCTTTAAATGCTACAACCACCTTAAAGGAAGGGATTCCCAAACCTTCCATAACAAAGCCATCACCTACTAAAAAATGTACCTGGAGAAGAGCCCCCTAAGCAAGCTGGTCCTGGGGCTCTGTTCACAAACACAAACAGACCCCACAGAGCCCCTGGACAGCAACAATATTAGACCCAACCAAATCATGAGAAAAGAAAAATATAATTATTTGATACATTGTAAAACATTAACAAAAGAACTGAGCAAATTAGTATGGCCCCAAACAGAGAGTACAGAGTGGCATAATACCTGACCACTGTAACTGACCCAAAATTATTAATTAAGGAAATCTTTGATTATGTACACACTCAGTGAGCATTAGAGGTCGACCGATTAATCGAAATGGCCGATTAATTAGGGCCGATTTCAAGTTTTCTTTTTTTTTTTACACCTTTATTTAATCTTTATTTAACTAGGCAAGTCAGTTAAGAACACATTCTTATTTTCAATGACTGCCTAGGAACGGTGGGGCAGTGTAACAGTATAGCTCAGGGGCAGAACGACAGATTTTCACCTTGTCAGCTCGGGGGATTCAATCTTGCAACCTTACAGTTAACTAGTCCAACGCTCTAACCACCTGCCTCTCATTGCATTCCACGAGGAGCCTGCCTGTTACGCGAATGCAGTAAGAAGCCAAGGTAAGTTGCTAGCTAGCAATAAACTTATCTTATAAAAAACAATCAATTAATCAATCATAATCACTAGTTAACTACACATGGTTGATGATATTACTAGTTTATCTAGCGTGTAGTGCGTTGCATATAATCGATGCGGTGCATATCGTTGCTCCAATGTGTACCTAACCATGAACATCAATTCCTTTTTTAAAATCTATACATAGAAGTATATATTTTTAAACCTGCATATTTAGCTAAAAGAAATCCAGGTTAGCAGGCAATATTAACCAGGTGAAATTGTGTCACTTCTCTTGCGTTCATTGCATGCAGAGTCAGTGTATATGCAACAGTTTGGGCCACCTAATTTGCCAGAATTTTACGTAATTATGACATAACATTGAAGGTTGTGCAATGTAACAGGAATATTTTGACTAATAGATGCCACCCCTTAGACAAAATACGGAACGGTTATGTATTTCACTGAAAGAATAAACGTCTGGTTTTCGAAATTATAGTTTCCGGATTCAACCATATTAATGACCTAAGGCTCATATTTTTGTGTGTTATTATGTTATAATTAAGTCTATGATTTGATAGAGCAGTCTGACTGAGCAGTGGTAACAGCAGCAGGCTCGTAAGCATTCATTCAAACAGCACTTTTGTGTGTTTTGCCAGCAGCTCTTCGTTGTGCGTCAAGCATTGCGCTCTTTATGACTTCAAATCTATCAACTCCCGAGATTAGGCTGGTGTAACCGATGTGAAATGGCTAGCTAGTTAGCGGGGTGCGCGCTAATAGCGTTTCAAACGTCACTCGCTCTGAGACTTGGAGTGGTTGTTCCCCTTGCTCTGCATGGGTAACGCTGCTTCGAGGGTGGCTGTTGTCGTTGTGTTCCTGGTTCGAGCCCAGGGAGGAGCGAGGAGAGGGACGGAAGCTATACTGTTACACTGGCAATACTAAATTGCCTATAAGAACATCCATTAGTCAAAGGTATATGAAATACAAATGGTATAGAGGGAAATAGTCCTACAATTCTGATAATAACTACAACCTAAAACTTCTTACCTGGGAATATTGAAGACTCATGTTAAAAGGAACCACCAGCTTTCATATGTTCTCATGTTCTGAGCAAGGAACTTAAATATGGCACATATTGCACTTTTACTTTCTTCTCCAACACTGTGTTTTTGCATTATTTAAACCAAATTGAACATGTTTCATTATTTATTTAAGGCTAAATTGATTTTATTGATTATATTATATATATATATATATATATATATTAATTCAGTATTCTTGTAATTGTCATTATTACAAATAAATAAATAAAAATCGGCCGATTTAATCGGTATCGCCCTTTTTTTGTCCTCCAATAATCGGCATTGGTATTGGCGTTGAAATATCATAATCAGTCGACCTCTAGTGAGCATAGCCTTGCTATTGAGAAATAATGCCGAAGACCTGGCTCTCAAAAGAAGACAGGCAATGTGCACACTGCCCACAAAATGAGGTGGAAAACAGGCTGCACTTCCTAACCTCCTGCCAAATGTATGACCATATTAGAGACACATATAGTGGCTTGCGAAACTATTCACCCCCCTTGGCATTTGTCCTATTTTGTTGCCTTTACAACCTGGAATTAAAATGGATTTTGGGGGTGTTTGTATCATTTGATTTACACAACATGCCTACCACTTTGAAGATGTAAAATATTTTTTATTGTGAAACAAACAAGACAAAAAAACAGAAAAATTGAGCGTGCATAACTTTTCACCCCCCCCCCCCCCCCACAAAGTCAATACTATGTAGAGCCACCTTTTGCAGCAATTACAGCTGCAAGTCTCTTGCTTGGCACATCTAGCCACTGGGACTTTTGCCCATTCTTCAAGGCAAAACTGCTCCAGCTCCTTCAAGTTGGATGGGTTCTGCTGGTGTACAGCAATCTTTAAGTCACACCACATATTCTCAATTGGATTGAGGTCTGGGCTTTGACTAGGCCATTCCAAGACATTTAAATGTTTCCCCTTAAACCACTTGAGTGTTGCTTTAGCAGTATGCTTAGGCTCATTGTCCTGCTGGAAGGTGAACCTCCGCTCCAGTCTCAAATCTCTGGAAGACTGAAACAGGTTTCCCTCAAGAATTTCCCTGTGTTTAGCGCCATCCATCATTCCTTCAATTCTGACCAGTTTCCCAGTCTCTGCCGATGAAAAACATCGCGACAGCATGATGCTGCCACCACCATGCCTCACTATGGGGACGATGTTCTCGGGGTGATGAGAGGTGTCGGGTTTGCGCCAGAAATAGCGGTTTCCTTGATGGCCCAAAAGCTCAATTTTAGTCTCATCTGACCAGAGTACCTTCTTCCATATGTTTGGGGAGTCTCCCACATGCCTTTTGGCAAACACCAAACATGTTTGCTTATTTTTTTCTGGCCACTCTTCCGCATAGTCCAGCTCCGTGGAGTGTACGGCTTAAAGTGGTCCTATGGACAGACACTCCAATCTCCGCTGTGGAGCTTTGCAGCTCCTTCAGGGTTATCTTTTGTGTCTTTGTTGCCTCTCTGATTAATACCCTCCTTGCCTGGTCCATGAGTTTTGGTGGGCAGCACTCTCTTGGCAGGTTTGTTGTGGTGCCATATTCTTTCCAATTTTTAATAATGGATTTAATGGTGCTCCGTGGGATGTTCAAAGTTCTGGATATTTTTTATAACCCATCCCTGATCTGTACTTCTCCACAACTTTGTCCCTGACAAGTTTGGAGAGCTCCTTGGTCTTCATGGTGCCGTGTGCTTGGTGTTGCCCCTTGCTTAGTGGTGTTGCAGACACTGGGGCCTTTCAGAACAGTTGTATATATACTGAGATCATGTGACAGATCATGTGACACTTAGATTGCACACAGATGGACTTTATTTAACTAACTAATGTGACTTCTGAAGGTAATTGGTTGCACAAGATCTTATTTAGGGGCTTCATAGCAAACGGGGTGAATACATATGCACACACCACTTTTCCATTTTTTGTCATTTCACATCACCAATTTGGACTATTTTGTGTATGTCCATTACATGAAATCCAAATAAAAATCCATTTAAATTACAGGTTGTAATGCAACAAAATAGGAAAAATGCCAAGGGGTGAATACTTTTGTAAGGCACTGTATTTCCCTCAGATTACACAGAACCACAAAGAATTTGAAAACAAATCCAATTTTGATAAATTCCCATATCTATTGGGTGAAATACCACATTGTCCAATCACAGCAGCAAGATTTGTGACCTGTTGCCACAAGAAAAGGGCAACCAGTGACTAACAAACACCATTGTAAATACAACCCATATTTATGTTGATTTATTTTCCCTTTTGTACTTTAACTATTTGCACATAATTAAACCATAGACATAATATGACATTTGAAATGTCTTAATTCTTTTGGAACTTTTGTGAGTGTAACTGTACATTATCTATTGTTTATTTCACTTTTGTTTATTATTTATTTCACTTGCTTTGGCAATGTAAACATATGTTTCCCATGCCAATAAAGCCCTTAAATTGAAATTGAGAAGGAGAGACCCTAACCAACTACAGCTCATAAGACTGGCACAGAGCAGAAAAACAGAGCCCAGAGCAAGAGCCTTGGTCCAAACACTGAGGCCAACTAGGAAAACATTCCAATAAACCAACCGGTAAATCACACACGACGCACAAAGCACTGTGATATTGAAACAATCAAGGAGGAGAACACATTTGTAAAGAAACATCTACCTCCCCTTGACAAATCTGTCCCGTCTGTAAACCTATTCAAACCCTATTTATTATTAAACTTGCCAGGTCTCCCTTGGGAAATACTTCTTCTTATCATAACGAGATTTCCTGGTTAATTCAAGGTGAAAAAAAACTGCTCTTACCTGTAGTATCTGGACTGCAGGTAGGTGGAGCACACGGCTTTGGACACGTGGCTGGCCGAGCCAAAGTCAATGACCTTGACTCGGTAGGGCTGCCTGGAGGGGTCCACCAACATGATGTTCTCTGGCTTCAGGTCAGCGTGGATCAGGCCCAGGCTCTTGAGTTTCATCAGGGCTGTGGCCACCTGCTGTAAGACTGGCCTAATGTACTTCAACGGCAGTGGACTGAACTTGTTCTGCTTGAGGAAGTCGTACAGGTTCTGCTCCAGCATCTCGAACACCAGGCACGTGTGGTTCTTGTGCTGGAAGCACTCGTAGGCACGCACAAAGTTGAAGTCGTCTGCACTCTCTGTGCTCAACCGGGCCAGGATGCTCACCTCGATCTGGCCCTGGCGCGCGTACGATGGGTGGTTCTTCAGGATCTTGATGGCCACAATCTCGTTGGTGCCCCTCTTCCAGCACTTGACCACTTGGCCAAAGGTGCCTCTGCCCAAGAACTCTAGCACCTCGTAGGTGTTGGTCATGGAGCAGACCACCTCGTGCTGCACCAACTGGTAGTCCCCTTCATTGTTGGAACCACTGTTCTTGGAAGTGGCTGTCGATGTGGCCGTTGCCGTGGCGATAGCCACTGTGGCCCCGCTGGCTGCGTTCTGGATCATCGTTGTGCTGCCGCCGTGTTCCTCGATGATCGTCACGCTGCTGTTGCTGTTGTCGAGCTCCTCACTCTTGCGCTTAAGCCCGCATCGCTGGTAGGTGTCCAGCAGGCTGACGGTGCTGCGACGGGTCAAGTTGTGGACTGCTCCACCGCTTCCTCCTCCGCTACTGCTACTGCTTCCACCGCCGCTACCGCTACCGCCCAAGCTCAACAGAGGCCCCAGAGGCCCTGCAGTGCCTGAGGTACTGCTGGCCGAGGCAACCACAATTTTCCCTGCACTCGCCGGGAAGATGAGCGCAGGCTGCTCGTAGGGCAGAGAGGAATTGATTCCCAGAGAGGTGGCTTGGGACAATTGCTGCTTGCTGTTCTGGTTGTAGACGACTTTGCTGTGTGTGCCGTACCCTGTCATATCCCAGTATGAACTCTGCTCCACCTTCAGCTTCTTCACGCTAAAGAAGGCACTTGACTGGAGAGATTGAGGGGACAAGACTTGCACTTGCGAGGCCATACCTGGAAGAGAGGAGAGGAGGGGAGAAGGGAGTGGGAGAGAGACAGAAAGTGAGCGGTAGGAATTTGAGACAGTGCTTGAAACACAAGTGGCTTCTTTAAATAAAGAGCGCTTATGTCAGGGCCGACGAGGCCCATGTCGACGTATCAATGTCTCACTAAACCAACACAAACTAAAAACTAAAAATCACATTGGTTATTTAACTCTTTAAGGCAACTTTTCAGAATGACGTATTATGTATGCTACTCATGGCAAGAGAAAAATAGATTTCTGTATATGTTTTAAAACTATACAGTATTGTAACGTGCTTGACTATAGGATATACAGTATATGATGTTTAAACAGGAACTTTGTGTTTGTATGGTGACTATCTAGACCGTTGATGTATGCAGAGGAATTGCCTTTTCTCTTCAGTTCCCATCTGGACTAATGTAGAGCTATAATAATACTATTCATAGGGAACTCAGAGAATGCAGAAATGTGTACCAAAATGAGCCCTTCGAAAGTTGCGTGACTCTCAAGGAATGATAGCAATTTCCTCAGCAAAAAGCAAAATGACAACCCAGACCCTGCATTTGTTGGTACACAATCAGCTTGAAAGAGAGAGAGAGAAAGATAAAAAAAGACTCTTCTATTTTCGAAACAACAGAGGAGCATTTGAACTTTGTCTCAACATCAGATCCTGAAGACAACAAGCAAAAGCGGAAAACTGCAAGGCACTGAGCTCATGGGAACTGCCTGCCTCAGAATAAGCTTCTCCAAGCAAACAACAGCCCAAAAATACCCCTCTCAAACAGGCCTGTTTGTAGCACTGAAATTATTGTTACAGCACAAGCCGGCTTACTGGCCTCGGTACTGATATATAACAGTCTCCAATGTACCCCAAATTAGTGTACTAACAAATTTACGATCTACCACCTGTGTACATCTTCACTCACATGCATATCGCATTTTTAAATCCAGACTAAATCCACAAACACACACACTCAAAATCCTAACACACACCCGTGCATGTACACAGTCAGCATATTATACATGCCCTAGCCTACATGGCTAAAACACAGGAGGTTGGTGGCATCTTAATTGGGGAGGACGGGCTTGTGGTAGTGACTGGAGAGGAATAGGTGGAATGGTATCAAATACATCAAACACATGGTTTCCATGTTTGATGCCATTCTATTTACATTCTATTTCCAGCCATTATCATGAGGCATCCTGCCCTAAGAAGCCTCCACTTTGCTAAAACCATGATGGTTCAGGAGTGTGTTGGGAATAGGGGGCAGAGGGAGGAGACATACTTAGTCACTCTGTCATTATTAGCCTTCTGAGTTCTGAATGATGATCTGGCCATCTCCTCCTCTCTTTTTGTCTCTCTCTCCCTCTTCCTCCTCCCTCTCCTCCATCTCATCCTTCTCCTCCACCTCTTCTACTCTCTCCTTCTCTCCCCCTCCTTCTCCTCCACCTCTTCCACTCTCTCCTTCTCTCCTCCTCCTCTTCATCCCCCTCCTCCATCTCCTTTCCTCTCTCCTCTCCTCCCTTTCCTCCTACTAGATGTTTGGTAGTATAGCTAGGGACACTGGTCATCATAATGGTCATCTGGTCTTAACCTTAATGCTGCACCGCGAATCCGATGCCTGTAGGCTGTAGGTTAGTTGATAAAGCATATTACTAGGGGCCTTTGCTTTACCACACTACTCCTCTTGCGTAAGGGTTACCCTACACCACTACACGCCCATCCTTGGCCCCCTCTATGCCCTGGGCTGTCAAAAACATGTGGATGAGGGAGTAATGAAGACCGTCCGCTGGGTTAGTAGGAGCAAGGCACTATGCTAATCACTTAAGCCACCAGGGCCAGATGTCACTGCTCGGATTACCCACCAATTCCTTCGGTGGAGACTTTCACGCTAAAAATAATTTGGCCACGTTGGCATTGGCATAGTCACTAGTCACCGTCAGCGGTGCTGCTGCTGTGTGAGACTGACTGTAAAACTATGGGAGGATAATCAGATACTACAGTAGGAGCAATGGCCTACTGCTCTGATCGTGATGTTAAATTCCAGGATTACATTTCCATGATTATGGATGACCAACAATAACAGCATCGGCCAAGCAGCTTTTGGTTTACGGCACTTGGCTCAAGCTGTCCCTTTCCAAAGCGGCGCCATCGCCATCAAAAATCTTCCTCAATCTGACTTTAGCTATTGGTCATTGACTCCTGTTGGTTACTGTTCTGCTGTCAGTGTCCAAACTAGGGCCGTCCCCAACTAAAAATGGTCGACCAAGAGTCATCTGTTCTTTTGACCAATTTTGCGTCGCCCCATGGTTCTCCCAGCCGGCTGCGACAGAGCCTGGGCTCAAACCCAGAGTCTCTGGTGGCACAGCTAGCACTTTAGACCACTGCGCCACCCTGGAGGCCCTTTAAGCACACTGTTTGATGAAATAATTAAGACACAGAAATGACTAGAGGGAGACCGACAGCAATTGATTTGATTTTGCCGGGCTCAGACTTGCTGTGTTAAATAAAAAGAACAGTGACTGTGTGACTAGCACCCGTTGTCTCTCTCCTCCCTGCTGCAGTGACCACCACAGAACAGTGTTTATCGCTCTGTCCATGTTGCTGAAGCTGCAACATAATTACAGCCATTTCTGACTGAAAAGTTCTGTTACCGAAATCACTCATTTGTTTAGGAAAAACATTCCCTATTCCCTCAACCCTTGCTCTCTTCACGTGACACATGCATTCAGAAAGTATTCAGATCCCTTGACTTTTTTTGTTACAGCCTTGTTATAAAATGTATTAAATAGTTGTTTTCCCTCATCAATCTACACACACAATACCCCATAATGATAAACAGGTTTTTAGACATTATGTGATCCTAGGGTGGCAACACATACATGCTAAGTGATTTCAATGAGTCTTTCTACATTCTGATTGTTTTATACTGTTCAATTCAACTTCAACCAAAACAAATTTCCTGCATTGCCATTAATCTGAGATAATTTCCACACTGCCATGTAGGGCTGCACGGTATGGGCAAAAAAAACAAGGCCTGATTTTTAACCAAATGTTGCAAAATGACTCCCTGATTAAATAAAAAATATTTATTTGTATTTTTATATGGGCGAAAACTCTAACCGTAACCATGGCCTTTAATGTATCCATGACTCACTAGGGAAACTATGGGAACACAGTTAATACAACTGACTTGCCTGTGAACACAGAACACAGAAAAGTAATTCAATGAACACACAGTTGGGGTCAAATGGCTGGAATGTTATCTCTGAACAACATGCTTAGGTAACAATACGCACAATTGTACTTCATTGGAATCTCAGAACTAATGAATCATTATTGAATCACCGCTTAAGTTCAAAATTGTCTGTGATCTGAACCCTGAAATCTTAACAACCATCTCCCTTTCTCTGTGGTTTACTGTTCACCTTTATATTTAAACTAACATTGTAGTCTACACAACTTCTTAATTCCACTTATGAAGTTTATTTTCATTTCTGAACTTAGTGCCAAATGCAAAACTGTAAAGGGCCCATTGTTTTCACGTTTAAAATGTTAGAATGCCTTAAGTAGCCTGGTCCTCCATTTAATATACCTTAAAGAGCATGGTGTGTTCAGCGCACTGCAATTTAGCAGAGAACCACAGGGATTTTCTCACTGTTTAGAAGCAGCATGCTGAAGTGGAAATGGTCAATGTCTTTAGGGGGGATTATGTCCTCTGTCAAAGGCTAGTTAATCTGCTTTTTAGGCAGAACAAGGCTATTCTGCGCGGGAGGCCACGGGTGAGAGGGTGGGTGGGTGAGAGGGTGGGTGAGAGGGTGGATGGGTGGGAGGGATGGTCTGGTTACTGACTGACTAGGTCCTGTGTGTTTGCCGGTTTTAATTAACACCTGTATTGTGGTGTGCATGACAACTAGTACCAGATCAATATTTTAATATATATATATATTTCACCTCTATTTAACCAGGTAGCCCAGTTGAGAACAAGTTCTCATTTACAACTGTGACCTGGCCAAGATAAAGCAAAGCAGTGCGACAAAAACAACAACACAGAGTTACACATGGGATAATCAAACATACAGTCAATAACACAATAGAAAGATCTATATAGAGTGTGTGCAAATGTAGTAAGATTAGGGAGTTAAGGCAATAAATAGGCCATTGTGGCGAAACAATTACAATTTAGCATTAACACTGGAGTGATGTGCAGATGATGATATGCAAGTAGAGATACTGGAGTGCAAAAGATCAAAACTAAATAACTATATGGGGATGAGGTCATTGGGTGGGCTATTTACAGATGGGCTGTGTACAGGTGCAGTGATCGGTAAGCTGCTCTGACAGCTGATGCTTAAAGTTAGTGAGGGAGATATAATGTCACGACTTCTGCCAAAGTCAGTCCCTCTCCTTGTTCGGGTGGTGTACGGAGGTCGACGTCACCGGCCTTCTAGCCACCGCCGATCCACTTTTCATTTTCCATTTGTTCTGTCTTTGTCTTTCACACCTGGCTTCACTCAACCAATTACTTGTTTATTATTTAACCGTCTGTTCCACATGTTTTGTTTGTGAGTGTCACATTCTGACCTTTATTTCCTTTGTTTTGTCTTTATTTAGTATGGTCAGGGCGTGAGTTGGGGTGGGCAGTCTATGTTTTTTTTTCTATGTTTGGTTTCTGTTCCGGCCTAGTATGGTTCTCAATCAGAGGCAGGTGTCGATAATTGTCTCTGATTGAGAATCATACCTAGGTAGCCTGGGTTTCACTGTTGGTTTGTAGGTGTTTGTTTCCGTGTGAGTGTTTGTCGGCACATGGTACTGTTTCGGTTTTAGTAGATTTCACGTTATCGTTTATTGTTTTTGTTCGAGTGTTCATCTGTCTTTATTAAAAACATTATGAACACTTACCACGCTGCATCTTGGTCCGATCCTTACTCCTCTTCAGACGAAGAGGAAATCTGCCGTTACACTGAGTGATTGTTCTTTGTACATCGGTCCGTTTTTGTGGGCTCGCTATGTTACTTTGTATTTTTGTAATTTTGAGTAAAGTACGTTGATTACTCATATCTGCTGTCCTGCGACTGACTCTCTACACCAGCTACACACAGGACCATTACACTCTAACTTGCAATATATGAGAGGTGGAATACACATACAGGCCTTCTGGTTGACTCTTCTCTAGAGGAGAGGAGGAATATACATACAGGCCTTCTGGTTGACTCTTCTCTAGAGGAGAGGAGGAATACACATACGGGCCTGCTGGTTGACTCTTCTCTATAGGAGAGGAGGAATACACATACAGGCCTTCTGGTTGACTCTTCTCTAGAGGAGAGGAGGAATATACATACAGGCCTGCTGGTTGACTCTTCTCTAGAGGAGAGGAGGAATATACATACAGGCCTGCTGGTTGACTCTTCTCTAGAGGAGAGGAGGAATACACATACAGGCCTTCGGGTTGACTCTTCTCTAGATGAGAGGAGAAATACACATACAGGCCTTCTGGTTGACCCTTCTCTAGGGGAGAGGAGGAATACACATATGGGTCTGCTGGTTGACTCTTCTCTAGAGGAGAGGAGGAATACACATACAGGCATTCTGGTTGACTCTTCTCTAGGGGAGAGGAGGAATACACATACAGGCCTGCTGGTTGACTCTTCTCTATAGGAGAGGAGGAATACACATTAAGGCCTACTGGTTGACTCTTCTCTAGAGGAGAGGAGGAATACACATACAGGCCTACTGGTTGACTCTTCTCTAGAGGAGAGGAGGAATACACATACAGGCCTTCTGGTTGACTCTTCTCTAGAGGAGAGGAAGAATACACATAAGAGCCTGCTGGTTGACTCTTCTCTATAGGAGAGGAGGAATACACATACAGGCCTTCTGGTTGACTCTTCTCTAGAGGAGAGGAGGAATACACATACAGGCATTCTGGTTGACTCTTCTCTATAGGAGAGGAGGAATACACATACAGGCCTTCTGGTTGACTCTTCTCTAGAGGAGAGGAGGAATACACATACAGGCCTTCTGGTTGACTCTTCTCTAGAGGAGAGGAGGAATACACATACAGGCCTTCTGGTTGACTCTTCTCTAGAGGAGAGGAGGAATACACATACAGGCCTGCTGGTTGACTCTTTAGAGGAGAGGAGGAATACACATACAGGCCTTCTGGTTGCCTCTTCCTTGGTCATAGGGATAGCTAACCCTCTATTGAATGTATTAGAAACCAATGGCAAGTCCAAGTTCTGCTGAAAAAGAGCTGTAACTCTATGTCCATAATCATGAAGCGATGAGAGAATGTACAGCACTTTGCATTTCCCATCAACTGCCTGAATGATAGCAGGATGTACAATCTAGACGCTGGACAGGAAGACATGCTGCAGTATATACAGACCATTGGACAGGGCGGTCTGTCTTGCACTGCTGATCCGGGACAGTCAGGCATCTGCCGGAATTGTCCGCCATGGATGGGGGGCAAATCACTTGTTATGACTTGACCTCAGTTCTGTCTAGACTAAGTATTATCTCCCCTTGCCTCTGATTGGGGCATTCAGTGGCGGGAGAGGAGAGACGTAGCTGTGCCCCCCCCCTCCCCACACACACACCTCTCTGCTGCTCATTCCAGTCAGCATCAGTGTCATTCGCTTCTCTGCCTGCCTGCCTGACTGTCCATCAAGGTCCATTGAGGTCCATTTAGGCCCATGGCAGCGAGACCCTACTGTGTCATATGCAGCACAGAGCCAGCCAGCCAGCCTCTCATAATAAACTATGAGGGCCACTGGAAGGCTGGGGACTGGAGGTAAAAATTAATGCACCATTGGAGGAACATATTGACTGTTCGGAGCGAACAAGCCAGCCATGTCATTCAGCCTGGCCTTGTGTGTCTGGCTTCTGGGAACTGTCTTCAGTGGAGGTGCTGGGGCCTGTCTCTCCCCCACTGTAACACACCACTCCAGACCACTATTGACCACCCTGTCCACTTTATAGCTCCCATCTCAGCTTATTTATAGAATAATGCATCAGAGAGGCAGTCAGGGAGTGAAGTTAGAGCCTCTCCCTGACACACACATTACACATTACACATTACACACACACACACACACACACACACACACACACACACACACACACACACACACACACACACACACACACACACACACACACCACCTATAGCCTATACGGTTTGTATAGGATGCTGTTTGACAGATGCAGAAGGTTTCGAGGCCTATAAACCAGCAGCTTGCCTGGTATGCCACTTGCCTGGTGTGCCACTCCCCGAGTGTACCCAGAGTGTCCAGCGATGGTAAACTACAGATGCTGAGTGAGTTGTGTGAGATAACAACACACTATACATGTGCAAATGTGTGTGCCCATGCACACATGCACACACACACAGTGTCACACATTACAATTAAAATCCATAAGGTCACTTGTAGCCAATACATTTTGAAATCCTCTTTAATGAATAACAAATAGGTAGTCGCCATGATCATGCATCTAAACTAACAACAAGGCAGCCGCTCAGCAGTGGTTGGATAATAGATTACAGCTTGTTATTCACATGTAAAGTTCAGCCCTATAAAAAGCCAACTGTTTGGTTTATGAGGTACCTTTGGCATGGTTTCATTGTGTGCCACAGCTTAACCTCTGCCTGTTTATTTCTCATCCCTGGAAGTGGGAGGGAGGGAGGGAGGGAGGGAGGGAGGGAGGAGAGGGGGGTGTGGGCCATGGTGATTGCAGGATTTCTTATTAATCACACACACACTAAGCACAGCGCAGTACAAAGCACAGCACCCAACTTCCTCCCCACAGAGAGAGACCAAGAGAGAGAAAGGGGGGGAAGAGATACACAGAAAAACAGAAGAAGAGAGAAACAGAGCAAGGGAGAGTGAGAGACAGAAACAGAAAGATGGAGAGACATAGAAGACAGAGGGAGACAGCATAACATTGCTGTTACACTAGGCTTTGAACCCCACCAATCCTCTGACGGACTCTGCTTTGACTACTGTTCCAGGTCGCCAGGAAAACACAGCAGGGCCATGCAGGGACACACACCTGATAAGCAGCCTGCCTTTCTTCTCTCTGCTTATCACCCATGTACAGTGCCAGCCCAACAGGCCTCTCTCCACTGCATGCTCTCCCTCTGACTCCTAATGAGCAGCAGGACACCTGCCTATTGAGCGTTATGAAGGGGGAAATATATGGGCAGAGAACAGTGTCACAAGGACATGTTAGAATGTATGTTTTGAGTGTCTCTATAGATATGTTGGCCTAAACATTCAGTCACCAAGGCAAGCTAACCACATGCTGTAATTAATTGTGTGTGCATGTTGAGGTGGCATGTTTGCAGTTCTTACAGTGCTGCCAGGTTACAAACCCCAGAGAAAGACACACCGAGGACACGAACCCCGGAGAAAGACACACTGAGGACACGAACCCTGGAGAAAGACACACTGAGGACACGAACCCCGGAGAAAGACACACTGAGGACATGAACCCCGGAGAAAGACACACTGAGGACACGAACCCCGGAGAAAGACACACAGAGGACACGAACCCTGGAGAAAGACACACTGAGGACACGAACCCCGGAGAAAGAGACACTGAGGACACGGACCCCGGAGAAAGACACACTGAGGACACAAACCCCGGAGAAAGACACACTGAGGACACGGACCCCGGAGAAAGACACACTGAGAACACGGACCCCGGAGAAAGAGACACCGAGGACACGAACCCCGGAGAAAGACACACTGAGGACACGAACCCGGAGAAAGAGACACTGAGGACACGGACCCCGGAGAAAGACACACTGAGGACACAAACCCCGGAGAAAGAGACAATGAGGACACGAACCCCGGAGAAAGACACACTGAGGACACAAACCCCGGAGAAAGACACACTGAGGACACAGACCCCGGAGAAAGAGACACTGAGGACACGGACCCCGGAGAAAGACACACTGAGGACACAAACCCAGGAGAAAGACACACTGAGAACACAAACCCCGGAGAAAGAGACACGGAGGACACGAACCCCGGAGAAAGAGACACGGAGGACACAAACCCCGGAGAAAGAGACTCTGAGGACACGAACCCCAGGGGAAGGTCACACTGAGAACACGGACCCCGGAGAAAGAGACAATGAGGACACGAACCCCGGAGAAAGAGACAATGAGGACACGGACCCCAGAGAAAGAGACAATGAGGACACGAACCCCGGAGAAAGAGACAATGAGGCCACGAACCCCGGAGAAAGAGACAATGAGGACACGAACCCCGGAGAAAGAGACACTGAGGACACAAACCCCAGAGAAGGTCACACTGAGAACACGGACCCCGGAGAAAGAGACAATGAGGACACGAACCCCAGAGAAAGAGACAATGAGGACACGAACCCCGGAGAAAGAGACAATGAGGACACGAACCCCGGAGAAAGAGACACTGAGGACACGAACCCCGGAGAAGGTCACACTGAGAACACGCACGCACAACATATCCACAGCCATCATTCACTCCAAAGATCAACCAATAATGGCGCTGCAGCATGTCAAGTTTTCTGAAGAAACCATTAACCTTCATAGACCATAATCAGATTGTGGATCAATCTAACATTTTCCAATTAAATTAAATTATAGACCCATACCAAACAATCAAAATACAAGACAAAGACATAGCTGAGGGAATAACACAATAAACAATTTAAGAGAAAATACATTTAAATCTGCTTTTGTTCTTTGTAAATTAATTGGGTTGTACTAAGAGCAGAAAAATGAATGAGTTAATACTCTAAATGATAATAGCATTTACAAGGAGGCACATCTGTATGAACCTAACATGATTATCATGGGGAAAGTGTTTTAATAATATTGTACTTGTTTAATTTGAAATATTATGATCATTAAAAAAGCTAGTTAAATCCTCCATGTCACTGTGCTGATGATGATGATGAGAGAGAGAGAGAGAGAGAGAGAGAGAGAGAGAGACTTGAAACAAACATAAATAACATGGGTTGTGGTTTCTGAGACATTTTGTACTATGCAAAATTAAGACAGTTATATACAATTAAAAACATTTCACAACAGATTAAGTATGTTCCCTCAGGCCACTTTTCTACTACCACATATCTACAACACACAATCCATGTGTACGTGTGTGTATGGTGTATATGTTATCATGTGTGTGTGTATGCGTGTGTCTGTGCCCGTGTGTGTCTCTTCACAGTTCCAGTTGTTCCATAAGGTGTATTTTTATCTTGTTTTTAAAACTAATTTTACTGCTTGCATGAATTACTTGATGTGGGAAAGAGTTTCATCTAGTCATGGCTCTATTTAGTACTGTGCACCTTCCATAGTCTGTTCTGGACTTGGAGACTGTGAAGAGACCTCTGGTGGCATGCCTTGTGGGGTATGCATTTTGTGTCTAAGCTGTGTGCTAGTAGTTTAACAGACAGCTCGGTGCATTCAACATGTCAATACTTCTCACAAATACAAGTGGTGATGAAGTCAATCTCTCCTCTACTTTGAACCAGGAGAGATTGACATGCAGATTATTAATGTTAGCTCTCGTGTACATTTAAGGGCCAGCCGTGCTGCCCTGTTCATTAAGCAGCACCAACCAAAACCAGTCCACCGTGGAGGAGCGTTTAATGGGGTATGGGTGTGCTCTAACAGGGGATAAGGAGGAACCCAGGGGTCAACAGCTCTGCTCTAAGCTATGCCTGTACTCCAGTACAACTCCCACTCAGAAGAGACACACTATACAGCCCAGCCTGGTCTCAACACCCAGCCAGGAATTAACCAAATATTACTGTGTGTGTCCACAGATCACTGCAGGTCTTGTGCGTGACAGACACCCATAGTCCTGGTCCTGCGTCACTGCCTCGTCCTACACTGAATCCCAAACACAGAGGAACCAGTCGGTCCCCATGAGTCACCCAGCGACCAATCAGCAGAAAGTCAGGCATAGTGTTTTCAAGCAAGTTTTTAAGCAGAAGCGTTTTCTGGGAAGAGGGCTTGGTTAACCAGAGCACATCCATCCCCACATGTGGTTAGCCTTTCCTTCCCTTCTTCCTTTTCTCACTCCATCGTTTCTGCTATCACATAGAACTTAGGGGCGGGGCAGGTCATGGCACACATGCTTCCCCAGATTACTTGTGTGTGTGATATTTCAGAGGAGGGTGTTGGACCAGAGCTTAGGAGCAGGAAAGGGCCATGGTGCTTCAGAGTCATTTAGCAGCTGGGCTCCTGTTCCAGGGAACTTATACCCTGACTACACCTCTCGCGTCGCGTGCCCGAGTGTTGCAAAATAAACATAGAAATCTATATTATTAAATTATTGCACCCACACTGCTCGTGCGCGCCAACGAGTGCAAGCTAGCTAGCTAAATTGCCATAAATGTTTAATGCTTTTCGACCTGTCCCCAAATTAATATAATTGGTTCAGAGTTTGTTTTGATATTTTAACCTGCGTGTCGTGATCGCGTTTTGTGTGGGAGGGCAAAATACATTTATGCACGATGGCGCACACACACAGCCGGTTTGGGTTCCGTGTAACTGTCTGGTTCTCTGAAGAGTAGCTTCCTCTCTGGAACAACCATCCCTCTCTCTTCACAGAATCCAGCAGACGCCACAGTAGCAGTCGCACAGACGCACACACACAGACGTGAATTACACAGAAAGATATCTGGTGACAGAGCTGCTGAGGTATCAAATGATTTCCTTTGCAAACAGGGAGGCCTCAACTCCCTGACTTTGTCTCTTTCAGAAAGTTACTGAGGTAAAAACAACAGTCCTAAAGCACCTGTGATGGAAGACAGGCTTTCATACACTCCCGTTCAAAAGTTTGGGGTCACTTAGACATATTTTGTTGTTGAAAGAAAAGCACATTTTGTTGTCCATTAAAATAACATAAAATTGATCAGAAATACAGTGTAGACATTGTTAATGTTGTAAATGACTATTGTAACTGGAAACGGCTGATTTTTTATGGAATATACATAGGCGTGCAAAGGCGTATTGTTTGCGCTGTTCTGTGAAGGGAGTAGTACACAGCATAGTACCAGATTTTCAGTTTCTTGGACATTTCTCACATGGAAAAGCATTCATTTCTCAGAACAAGAATAGACTGACGAGTTTCAGAAGAAAGTTATTTGTTTCTGGCCATTTTGAGCCTGTAATTGAACCCACAAATGCTGAAGCTCCAGATACTCAACTAGTCCAAAGAAGGCCAGTTTTATTGCTTCTTTAATCAGGAAAACAGTTTTCAGCTGTGCTAACATAATTGCAAAAGGGTTTTCTAATGATCAATTAGACTTTTAATATGATAAACTTGGTCTGGCTAACACAACATGCCATTGGAACACAGGAGTGATGGTTACTGATAATGGGCCTCTATACACCTATATAGATATTCTATTTTAAAATATCTGCCGTTTCCAGCTACAATAGTTATTTACAACATTAACTATGTCTACACTGTATTTCTGATCAATTTGATGTTATTTTAATGGACAAAAAATGTGCTTTTCTTTCAAAAACAAGGACATTTCAAAGTGACGACAAACTTTTGAACGGTAGTGTATATCTAAAGGTCAGTTATTGTCCTTTTTCTGAGGTTGTTTCTCTGAAAAATCCAGAGCCTTTTGAGCACACAGCTGCCATGACCCATCACGGAGTGCGTATGTGTGTGTGTGCGTGTGTCATTGATCCTCAATAAAAGGAGACAGGTTAGAGGAGACGGATGCACCCCCTCTGCACACCCCACCGCCACCCCCCACGACCTTTGAGAGCACCCTGGAGGCCCATGGGCCCCTCCACACCCCCCTCGATCTCCTTCATTTCTCCCTTTCTCTCTCTCTCGCTCTGAAATGAAGGGTCAGTTCTTAGAGCAGACAGGTTCTTTCCCTTTGTTGTTTTAAAGACTGAACGCCAGGTCAATGTAGCCAACAATGTGGCCATGAAATAATCATAGCCAACTGAATATCAAAGAAATTGTTCCCAAAAAATGGAATAAGGTGTGAAAAGTAAAAGAAAAAATAACTAATAATCATATTTTTCTATGACCTTAATGTTACATCCTTTTCTTTTTCGGGCAGCTATGACAGTGACATAAACATGAGGCAATTATAGTTTTAAAATGCCCTAAAGAGATAATAATGGTATTAAATTAGATATGGGAAAATATCTGAACTATGGCCTGGGGGACATTCTTTTATTTAGCATTTTCTTTTCACATGTCAGCACAATTGGAGGCACGAGAAGCCAGTTAAATCAGTGATCTGCTATCAGTGTTCTCTCTACCCTCCATCTCGCCATCAAAGCCAGTAACATCTGAGTCTTTGAGGGTATTGTTGACCACACACACATCAGTGATAGACTGAGCAACACCAACTAGGTGGGTAGTCAGTGATCCAGCAGAAACGAAAGAGCAGAAAAAGTTAATAGAAGAGAAATGGAAAAAATAGAGAGAGAAAAAGAGAAAGGATTAAAGATAGAGGACAGGAGGTAGAGAGGTAAGAGACAGAGCTGAACAGAAAAATGTGTGATGTTCATTTCCATGCCTGTTGATTGCTTGCCTGGCTCAGTATCTATCTCTCTCTATCTCTATCTCTCTCTCTCTCTCTCTGTATGTCCCTTCTCTCCCCAGTCCTCCGTACTGTGAGTGGTGTCTGTCCCTTCTCTCTCCCCTTGGCTCCCAGCAGAAGTGGGGCAGACTGCACGTCTGGCCGTGTGAAGTCTTTTGGTTATCAGCCAAGCGTGTCGCTGTACCTGCAGCCATCTGTGAAGGGGCCGCCTGCCCTCCGCCAGCCAGCCAGCCGATGTTCCACTTCTCTTGTGACAGAAATGGGGATGGCCCATACTCTCTCACTCCCTCACTGTCTCACTCTACACGGTGGACTCCCTCTCTCTCTCTGTTGTGTTGGTAAGGCCAGAGTATTATGGGTCTGCATGAGACCACTCTCTAGTCTTGCTGCAGCTCTGCCCATCTGCTTTTCCACTCCTCACTTCATCACATGCATAATGCATCTCAGATTCTCTCAAGTCTCTCTCTCAGTTTCTCTCAGGTTCTCTCTTAGTCTCTCTTTCTCTGTCTCTCTCAGTTTCTCTCTCAGTCTCTCAGTTTCTCTCTCAGTTTCTATCTCAGTTTCTCAGTTTCTCTCTCAGTTTCTCTTTCAGTTTCTATCTCAGTTTCTCTGTTTCTCTTTCAGTTTCTCAGTTTATCTCTGTCTCTCTCTCAGTTTCTCTCTGTCTCTCAGTCTCTCTCTCAGTTTCTCTCTCAGTTTCTCTCTCAGTTTCTCTCTGTTTCTCTCTCAGTTTCTCTCTCAGTCTCTCTCTCAGTTTCTCTCTGTCTCTCTCTCAGTTTCTCTCTCAGTCTTTCTCTCAGTTTCTCTCTGTTTCTCTCTCAGTTTCTCTATGTCTCTCTCTCTCAGTCTCTCTCTCAGTTTCTCTCTCAGTCTTTCTCTCAGTTTCTCTCTCAGTCTCTCTCTCAGTTTCTCTATGTCTCTCTCTCTCAGTCTCTCAAGTGGAGGAAAGAATGCAGAGAACATGAAAACCTTGATTAAAAATATATTTTTCACTTTCAAGAGCTCCATAGAAAGGAAGAAATAAGGGTGAGCAACTGGGCAGTTTTAAAATGAGCTGAATGTTCCCTCTTTGAAGTTACTGTATCCGACCGTGCTATGTCAATCATTTAGATACAGTAGACTGCAGTCTATAAATAATGTTGGAGACTATATTGGACAGTAATGTGTAATGTGACATGTCATGTTGAAAGCCTAGATGACCTGGTCTGTGATAAAGGCCCAGTCTGTTGTTCTTCGAGAGAGTGCCATGCCAAATAGACTGGGTGGGAGGATATTATCCAAAACAATAGGATTAAGGGCATGGATAATGTCCACCACCGCCAAACAGGCTGGTATGGAGGTGGGCTGGGCTGGGACAATAGAGGAGAGAGGGGTGGGAGAAATGATTACGAGAGCACAAAAGCTGTCGCTACAGTATCCCCCACACCCTCCTAAACACATCCCCCCAGAACTGCCAAACTACCCATCAGACGGTGTTGCATTGGTGTCACATGGGTAGAATCTGAGCTGACCATGGCTTCTCATCTCACAAACAATCAGAGGGGTATTTGGGGGTGGGGGGTGGGGAGAGAAGGGAGGGGCCATGGAGGAGGGCTGCTGGCATCCGGTCTGAGGGAAAAGACACACATACAGAAAGATTGCCACCTCAAAATTCTGCCCTACTGCACAGGAGTCATGGGAAAAGCAAAGAATTTGCTGTGTCAAATTAATACCATATCATATCCATGACAGAGACTATAGACTCTACTCTCTCACTACATGGGGAAGTCAAAATTAAAAGGGGCCTTTATGAACTAGCAATTGCTACTATACAATTAACAAATACAACTTCACAACAGCTCCTATTCTGTTCCATTTACTCTATCCAGGAACATTTAAGATGGAAGACATAGCATGCAGAAACCCTCTGGACTTAAGTACAAACATCCAGATAGAGCTGCATGAACCTCGCAGGACATGCTTGTCAGAGTCAGAGCCACAGGCAGATGTTCTACACAAGCTGACAGCAAACACAGATCAACAACAGAGAAAGCTGCCTGCTGGAAAAAGGCCTTCACACATGCATGACACTGCACGGAAATGCCTTCTGTAAGCACTGAGCAGCAGATCCCCAGCCAAACACTCACTCCCTCTCAAAACACTAAGCATTGAGCAAGCTAGCAGAAACTCAAGATGACACGGTGTTCTCCAGTCCCAAGATCTGACTGAGAGTTAGAGAGGGCTGGGCAGTATACCGTATTTGATTCTATACTGGTATTGATACACAGACTGGTTTGGGTTTTTACTTTACCTTCTATAACAGTATTTTAATGTTTGGTTTGTTAAATGTGTAACGTCCATTTTTATAATTTATTCTGATACTTGATTCATATAGATTCGATATCTTTCTGCTCTCTCTCCCTCCATGCTGCTTTCCACACAGACCTAGCCCCACCCCTGCCACTCAAGGAGTGTATTTGTTTTTGCTTGTCCAAGAGACACTTGTGTTCAGTCTGCATGGTCAATTTTATTGATTTATTTATTTATAATTTAAAAAATGGCTACATAAATTAAGGTTACATTTTTTTTTTAAATACAAAATTAAAATATGGTCAATGCAGCACATGCAACAATGTTGATGACAAAGATGCTGTTTACACTTTGCGTTTAATATAAATCCACAAGCGTTCTATAAATACACTATTAATTTGTGTTTCTTACATCTGCAAACAGCAAGTTTGTATTTTCTTAGCAAGTTGTGGCTAAATCGTGTTACCCGCTAATGCTAATCGCTAGTTAGCTGGCTAGCTAGCTAATAAATATACTGAGTCAGAGCAAACGTAGCTAGCTATACAGCCTGATACCAGTGGTGGTGTAGGCCTAAATCAGCATGTTGTTTGTGCAACAGTATCCTCTCAACCAAAGAGGATTAGGCAACGCATGAATATGCTAGCTACATGAAATAGCTAAGAGAAAACCTTTAATGTAGGCAAAAATTATAGGGTCCCCTAGAAACACTGGTTCTTACACTGTCACAATAACTCCTCCCTAGCATTTGAATTTGTTGTCATTTCAAACAACATATCCAAAGGGCCCACTATTATATTGTAACTATACAATTATAGAAAGCATTCTATTTATATGATTCCAACAGTTCACCTAAGTGTTCTGATCTAAATTGTTAAAAGTCAAATTGCAATTCCAACATTTGGTTAAAAAGAATGCCGAGATGTTTTGCCAATGTAGGGCAGCCCTAGATGGTAGTGGGGAAATGATCTCAAATGAGTGCAGGAAATGCAGAAATTGATGACAATAAAGACATTTATTTTTGGTTGAAGTTTAATTGAACAGTACAATTCAATCAGAATGAAGAAAGACTCATTGAAATATTGAGAATATATGTGTTGCCACCCTAGGATCACACACTACTCAATCAATCAAATCAATCAAATTTATTTTATATAGCCCTTCGTACATCAGCTGATATCTCAAAGTGCTGTACAGAAACCCAGCCTAAAACCCCAAACAGCAAGCAATGCAGGTGAAGAAGCACGTGAAGAAGTTCTACTCATAAAGCAATTTAGAAATGGTATTGAGGTGTTTGCTCTGTCCCTGTACTATAGATTGCCCTTTAACCTCTGTAGCCTTCTGCCTGGTGTGTTTAACTTGTCTAAGGTATGGTATCTTTAAAGCTATTTTTTTTATTTATTTTTATTTTTATTTTTTATTTTTTTCTAGTTGAGTATATTATTAATATTGCTTTGTCTTGTCTGTGTGTGTGTGTATATGTTCAAAACTTTTAAAAAAAGAAAAAAAAGAAATGGTATTATTATAAAACATAAAATACCGTAACATACGGTCAACATTTTGAAAAGTACTGTGATATGATTCAGTATTTTGGCCATATCGACCTGCCCTAGAGTGAATGGGCCTTGCAGCCTTGAATGTTGTCAGTTCTGAAATGTTCAGGAATCAAGACATTATGCATACTACAACCAATTAAAGATAATTGCTCTTCTTTCTGATCTAGTCTCTCTGTCCACATAACAAAGTTGTTGCAGAAAATGTGCTGACAGAATAGAATAGAGCCTGTAGAAATAGGCTACACACAGTAACATTACAGTCTAACTGTGTATTGCCTGCAAATGCTCTGTTCAGCCTGGCCTCCAACCTGTCATTTCAGGTCTGTCAGAACTCAACCTGCACCCATCTGTTCCTCACCAAACCAAACCGCCAGAGCAGCACACCTGTGAACCATTTCACCAGACAGACACATCAGCGCACTCACATATCCCTCCCGCTTCAACAGGGCTTACACACAGTCACTGCCTGCTCTCACAGTTCCTAGTACCACCTTTCCCTGGCTTAGCTTATTCTATGAAACACTTTCACAAATTAATACCACCAAGAGTGAACACTAGATTTTTATTTATTTTCAGATAGACTACTTTGAATAATGCAAAGGGGATGCTTGAAATGTTCTGCAGATTTGAATAACCTTTATAATGTACTGTATGATAAAAATAGTATTTTGTCTGTAATGTCTTTTTCATTATGTGTCGGACCTAAGAAAGACTAGCTGTCGCCATTGGCGTCGGCTAATAGGGATCCTAATCAAATTAAAAAAAGACAAATCTGCAAGCTAAAGTATAAGCATGAGATAGGCCTAAACTCTTGCAACAGGCTATTTATGTATTGACACAACAGGGAAAGCCATGATCACTATCCAAACTATGTCCAGATCTGCTGATGACAGTGAGCAAAACTATCAAAACTCTCTACTCTACATTTCAACATAATAGCCAGGAAGCTCAGCTCTAACTTAGTCAAGGGGTAGCTTGGCCCCAGATTCCTGGGTTTTTCCTGCAATTCTAATCAAAGTTGAAACCATGCGACCTTGGAATGGAAGCTGGGGTCACGGCCCTATGAGGAAGATATCAATCAGCCAGCTCCCAACAACAGCTGAGTGTGAGGGCAGAGGAGTGAGAGCTGAGAGGACAGACTCAGCCTTTCTCTTTCTCTGTCACTTTCTCTCTCGTTCTCTCGCTTTCTTTCTCTGTCTCTCTCTCTTTCTCTGTCTCTTTCTCTGTCTCTTTCTCTGTCTCTCTCTCTGTCTCTCTTTCTCTGTCTCTCTCTCTCTCTCGCTCTCTGTCTCTCACTCTCTCTGTCTCTGTCTCTCGCTCTCTCTGTCTCTTTCTCTCTGTCTCTGTCTCTTTATCTCTGTCTCTTTCTCTCTGTCTCTTTCTCTCTGTCTCTTTCACTCTTTCTGATTCTCTCTGTCTCTTTCTCTGTCACTTTTTCTGCCCTCTGACATATAGCAATAAGGGTACTCACCCCATAGAAGACAGACAGTGGTCCCTAAATCTCTCCCTCCCTCTCTCCTTCCTTCTTTCCCTCCATACGTCTCTCAGAGATTCACAGAGCATTCAAACACACATCAGCACATAATGCCTGTGTAGATGGAGAACAGATCAATGGTACTAAATTGATCTTGAGAAAAAACTAGGGGGTTGCACAGTGCATTTAAAGATACAAACACAATGATTAGGGAGGGAGACAGGGGTCATTGGTTATCACCGTTTTCCACCAGTGGATGTGGCCATTTCCATGGCTGCTCCTGGCTGCTGATCCACATAGCAAGCAATAACAGAGAAGGTAGGCAATTAATTTGTCTCCTTTCTTGTCGTGGTGAAAGGCAAGCCAGGGAACGCCATTTCAACTAATTACCTTGCACAGTGGATTCTTATTTAAACTCTAATGTTCATGTTAATGCAAGCCTCTTTGGCAGTTGAGTTGAACATGCATAGCTCTCTAGCCAGTCTGCATGTAATCGATCTGTCTGGATTGACTAAAAGGATATGTCCATGCATGTAGCTTAGGTTTCACAAATATAGATATTAATACTGTACTCTTCAATTGGTTTTAATTTCCTACTTAATAATCTGTCAGTTGTACCTCTTACTAAAGCTTCAGCTATATGATTCATCAGGATATAGGCCTAAATTGGAATGAAATGCTTCCAAATTACTAGGCCTACACAATTTGTTTGGGCACTTCTTAGACCTACAATAACATTCACACAAATAAAGATGAATCCAAACTAAATCAAAAATCCAAACTAAATGTGATTGTATATGTAGTTGCTGGTTTGTTACTAAGGGTTGTGTTCCAAGTTTTACCAGTAGAGGGAGCACGGACTAATAGTAAAATAATACTCACGCAAATGACCATTATAAAAACATCAATTTTCACATTACACCATTCAATTTCCATGAGTTGTCCAGAAAAATAAATGAATGCTTCCTTTTTTCTGGTTAATGACAAGAATATATGTCAAGAAAACTGCAGTGCACTTCTAAAGAGCATGGATGGGTATTGTGCAGTAGCCTGTAATAGGAAAAGATTATGGATATTATTAGATGACCAAATAGCATTTGTCCTGGTAGTCATCACAACATTGAGGTACAATATACAAAATTAAAATTGGACTATATATAACCTGGCTCTATCTACGCTGCCTTATTCCAAGAAATAAGGCTCTTTACCATGTGAGACATAGTAAAAGAACAGAACAGAATAGAAGAATACTGTAGCACTCTTAAACTACTCTTGTCTTCATTAGGGCAGAGCATTTTTCACAATTCTCTCAATGGGATTAGTCACAGACGTAATGCAGCAACAAAGCATGTCTTTGCTTTGATTGAATATTTAATTAATCTTTGCACCAAAAAATAAACGTCATGAGCACTAAACATTTAACCACAAATTGAGAATTGAGGTTTTAAATTTAGACAAATGAGGCTAAATTAGCTTTCCAGTTGCGTGACTATTTTCTGAACTGCGATGTTCTTCCTTCTCGCCCTTTCTTTCGCCTCTGTATGGAGTAATGGTCTAATTTCAACAGCAAGATTATTCGTAATCAAATGCAACAACTTTCAAATGATGATTTTGAAATGTATTTGTAGCCGACTTGATTCAAATCGTGGGATATCGCATGGGAAACATTAATTATGACGGCTAGGGATACAGACTGTAGCCTACATAATGATTCGACCATAGATTTCACACTATATATTTGCATCCAGAGCTATTATGTCAATCGGACACATAAAGAAACCAATACGGAGCAAAACTAAACAATAAACAGAAAATGCATCATTGTATCAGTTTGTGATACAAAGATGCGATAGGGTGCATGGCAGTTTTACCTCTTATCTCTCTCTTGTAAACAACCTAAGTCGCGAATATTATTTTATACAAGACTGGTTGAACTCAAACTTCAGCTGTAAACATATCTTACCTTCGTACACAGGGGCCATCGGTGCAAGGACTTCTGTTATTCATGGCAGAAAATAAAGCAAGATATCTGTTCAGAACTCAATAAAAATCTGCCATCTTGAGCCACTGACAGAGTCTCTGTCTCCTGCATTACTAGCCCAGTTTATTAGTGAGAAAACATGTCTAAAATCCCATCCAGGGTTCCAAATTCGTGCTCAGTCCACGGGAAAATTATAAAGGAAGATTTCTGCAACACAACCCCGCGGATTGTGAATTGTTTTTAGCTCAAATGTTGAGCCAAATTGCAGGTTGACTTGAGCTAGAGTATAACATGACTGTAGAGACCCTGCAAAAGTTGCAATGAGAACAGCGGAGCGAGTTTGGTGTAGTATAGTCAATTGACTATCGAATCGGTCGTAGTCTTAGCAAGGTAAAAAAAAATGTTTTTTTAAATGCATCTATTTGGGGCCCCATTAGTTTCGTTTTAATAACAGTTGCGTGTCGTGTAACTTTGTAATCATTCATCTAAAATGTTTAATGTAAATTGATATTGTGAGAAAAACCTTAGGCATACATATATATTTAATCTAAAATAACAGTGGGCTATAGGTTATGTATGCATGTGGATGGAGTAGCCTTAATTACTGTAGTTAGGCCTATACTGTTTCCCAATAAAGATAAAAACCTAATACATTTTTTACGAATGTTATTAAAAATCCTTGCCTACTGTGCAAAATGATTTGTTAGACCTCACACGTCTAATTAATGTTATACATTTAAGCAACATTGAAAAATAGGGTATATAGGCTCATTGCAATTATTAATTAAGCTGTAATTAAGCTATAATTCACTTCTCCAGCTTGGCATCCTTATATTAAAAATAACAGTCTAACACAAATAATATCAGGTGCGTAGTAACCTAACAATTGAACCACTAGTATTAGCAAAAGATCTACAGGAACAAATGCAAATGTCACATGTCATGAACTATTACGCATGAATAAGCAGTCCAACCTCACATTCAATTCGTTTGAATAAGTTAACAAAGTATCTCTGGGTCTTGTTTTAGAACTGCGCATTTAACATTGTGTTGAATGATTCTGTGGGCCATTCGTCGTGCCTGTGTCAAACACTCATCATACAGTATGACGACATTAGATTTGCACAGAATTAACTCGAGCCAAAGATCATGGATATACTGACAAGATACCTGTCTCTCCGCTCTAATAATGGGAGTCGTTGTCCACAAAGTGGTATGGTGGGCTTCCTCCCACCTATCATTTCTTTGGATTGGTGGATACATCTTATTATTGTACTTTTTTATATATTCGATTAGGGTTGTTGACGTCAACCGCCTGTACGCAATGGAGAGAAATCCAACGCTCCTAGCCTCATAATATGAACATGCATAGCCATCTCAAGACAATATAAAGTGTTTTTTCAAAGTTACCGGGATGTCACGTGTCCTACTTATATCAGTACACTCATAAAAATGTAAGCATTACGAAACTTATTTTCGATCAAATAAACCTCACGTAGAAAATAATACATTATTTTTTGTTGTTGACCAAATTCGACACTCTCGCGTTGATCTCCATACAACAATCTATTGCTTGTTGTGCGAAACAACGAAAACACGCAACCTGCTGGGGGGAGACAGATTTTCCACCGAGTTGGGCCTCTCTCTTCCTCTTCCTCTTCCTCTCTGCAAGTGTTGAACCCGATTACAGGTTAACACAGTAATCTGCCATTTACCAGCAACGTTAAAATTCAACTTCTGCACTATTTTCCCCAGTCACACCCCGGCGGCACATTTTATATTTTCTTAAAGAGAAAAGGGGCGTCAGTTTTTTTGCGCACTCTTCCCCTGTTGATAATAAAATAACAATATATAGGCTATAGAACCATCACTAAAATAATACATTCAGCAGGCTATTATAGATATTTTGAATGCATGAGTCTAAAACACATTGTGGATGAATGGATAGATGAATGCATGACATAATATGTGTGATATAACTGGATAACATTAATTATATTGCATGAAATAGAAATAATTATGTTATTAGTCTACTATTTATTGTAAGCCTACTTCTGAGACCTTTATGCCATGTTGCTGTATAGGTCTGTGGTGCCAGTGAAATAACATCAAGAACATAATTTGTTTGTAATACTTTCCAATCTGGACTCTAAAGTCCACTGTCAACTTTAACTTTACATGCACCTCGTTTGACATTCTCATCATCCTCTCCCCACAGCAACTTCTGCAACAGATCAAATCTGATCTGAGTCACGCATACCATTGCATCCATCATCTGGAATCCTAAAACATAAAACAAAAACAATTAGAACAGAGTTTGTTCTCCATAAAGTCAGCCATAGGACCACATAACCTAATGATATAAAATAAAGCGTTTTCTAATTTGGGGCCACAGTTAACTACGCTACAAACCGTATACATGACTGTAAATGTGCTTGTTATACATAGCCTAGTCAAGTGCATACGCAATAGGCTAATCTGATTTATGAAATTGACTTTATCTATATAGGCCTATTATGTTGATCAATTTGTCAGCAAAGCAATGCCTTTCAATTTGACAACATATTGTTTTCCTTTACACGATTTTATTTTCTAAATGTAGGTGTTAGCCAGAGTATATCTGAACAGCTGCTTCTGCTTGAGCAAAAGACATTCAACGACCAGGAGAAAAAACCACGCACAGATGTAGTCCTTCTAGAGAACTACAGTACGTATTCATCTCTTCCGTGTCAACAACAAGAAGTCGGCCAACTATATATACTCCACAATCAAGTAATACCGAGGTAAGAATTAAAAGGTAAATATATACATTAACTCTATGTAATTGTGTTCACTCTATAGTTACTGCAAGCTGCGAGTGACTGCCGTAAATGTGTCAAAATGTATCAGTTGTGATCACGTGCAACCTTCAGCGACATAATGCAACATTGTAGCATTATCAAACACCAGTCTTACAATGTCAATTTAAGCATATTAAACGGTCATACATTTTGGCATGGGTTATTTGATAGCTATTCCCATAATTGTTTAACTCAAATCCCATGATCAGTCGAATTAGGCTATGCTATGTGACAGCAACTCAATTCAATGTAGCCATCACTCCTAGACTGGTGTTGTCGGTATTAGGTTGTTAAGTAATATTTATCATTATCTGTCAACAACATTGCTGGGACTGGACACAATCTTTAACATACATTCAATCATTGTTGAATGAAAGGAAACTGGCAAAATACTATTTCAAACTGGACTAGAAAATATAATACAGTTCTATTAAGCTATACCTCATTAGACAAAAACTGTAGGCTATCTGTACAAAGTTAATGGCCCATAAATGTAATAATCTTATTCAGTAATTGTCCCATTTTTCCTAAATAATTATATTAGTAATTAATTGTAGTATCCATAATTATATAAGCCATAACAGTAGTAAGGACTTTTTGATTGAGGTTACCTTAATTTATGTCTGAAATTCGTCTAGGCAAGTACATGATCAAACTGGATTCTGAATTCCTATAGAAGTCTAGTCAGAATAGTTAATTTCACAAGCATGTTGTACTCTTTTGGAAATTATGGCAGAATGCATCAACACAGAGCTTGTACAGAATATTCTGGATTTCTTTCTATAGTGACTTGAATTAATACATAGACCCAGACCTACATGATCCTCAACTATGTCAAGGTTAACATATTGTGTTAAATATCTGCTGAATACTGAATGTTTCTCACAGTCACAGAAGAAGCATGGACTTTGATGTTCAATATATAGGCTGATTGATTTTAAAAGGCAACTCAACCACTTTTCGACCCGATTTTCATCGGTTTGAAATACCAGTGTCTACATATGTGAAAACTGTGCATTTCTACATTTTGAAGAAAAAAATCGAAAGTTAAAAAGTTCTACCCAAAGACATCATCAAAAGTAAAAACTTTTTGAAAACAGTGATTTTCAAACACTATGAGATTTACGGTTACATGGGGAGTGAGAAAATACCCTCCTCTGGCTAGAAACTCGTTGCAGGTTTTGAAAATCACTGTTTTTCTTACTTTTAATCTTACCTTGTGATGTCACAGACATGCATTTTTTATTTTTTCAACCTCAGATCATAGACATTTGGTGCTGGAGATAATGAATATGACGTTGAAAAGTGGCGGAATTGCTCTTTAATAGAGATATAAAGGCAGATGAAAAGACTAGCATGTTCAAATGGGTCATTTTTTGAAAGATCTTATTAGTCATATTTAAGAAGTGACCTGCTGACTATCTGGATGACTCCCAAAAGGCACCCGATTTATTCCCTATATAGTGCACTACTTTTGACCAGGGCCCATTGGGCTCTGTTCAAAAGTCATGTGCTATGTAGGAAATGGGCCCTGGTCAAAGTAGTGCACTATATTGGGAACAGGTTGCCATTTGAGACACAGCCTATCTGTTGTGCTACATGTCTGGGGTAAGGATAGGGATAGGGAGAGAAGGGATACGGAGAGGAGGGAGAGGTAGAGGTGGGGGAGCCAGCTGTAGTGCAGAGAGAGAGGCTGTTTTCACACTCATTATTATGTGTCAGTGGAAAAACATCTCACCCCATGTAATATAATGAAATAGCCTATACAGTGCTGAATCAGCCTAAATGTGTTGTTGTCCTGCTGTTATCTCCCTCCGCTGTGCTGCATGTTGTGTATAATTGTCTCAGTAATGATCCTCTATGCTCTAGTGTATAAATATAAGGTAGATTACAACTGCATGCACTGTAAATATAAAATAGAAACATACGCTCCTCTGTTTATTATTTTATGATTAAGCTTATCAATGTGTTCTAAAGCCAATAACCTGAGAAAATTGATTTTGAAATGTTGTTTAATTTTTGCATGGTTAAACTAGACTGAATGTAGTTACAGTCTACACTTGACACTTACAGTACATTCAACTTCTGCTATCAGAATGCAAAGCTATCAGAATGCAAAGTTGCTTTGTGGTTTGATTGTGTTCAGATCTGTCTGACGACTTCAGGATGTGGTCAGGGATGCATTGTGTGAGGATTTCTCCTTAATCTGGATGCAATCAGCACATACAATGGGCGAAAGCATATACAATGGGCAACATCATCAGCATTCCTCCCACAAGTCTCCAGAAAACGTGTGTTTTGGGACAGAGAGGCAACTTTTCATTATAATGTTGGAGGAAATACACGTTCCTAGCATGTGAACGTCTTTGCGGACGTCCTAAATGCTGGCCAGCTAGCTAATATTCAGAAACAAATATTTTTTGTTTGGCTAGAGTTATGCTAACCCGTTTGTAGTTAGCGTTGCTTGCTAGCTTTCTGGCTAGCTACAGAGGTGCACTAACTAGTTAGCTACAGTAGTTAGCTACTGCCATCAGTTGTTGTTGTGTTATTGTCATATGTTGCCTATTCCACCATTTGTAGAATGCATACTGTCATTTGAATATAGCGTAGGTAAAAGGAATCCGGACACACTGCAGACACAGTCGATACATTTAAATGTATACTACCGTTCAAAAGTTTGGAGTCACTTTTTGAAAGAAAAGCACATTTTTTTCCATTAAAATAACATAAAATTGATCAGAAATACAGTGTAGACATGGTTAATGTTGTAAATTACTATTGTAGCTGGAAATGGCAGATTTTTTGGGGAATATCTACAAAGGTGTACAGAGGCCCATGATCAGCAACTCCTGTGTTCCAATAGCATGTTATGTTAGCTAATCCAACTTTATCACTTTAAAAGGCTAATTGATCATTAGAAAAACATTTTGCAGTTATGTTAGTACAGCTGAAAACTGTTGTGCTAGTTAAAGAAGCAATACAACTAGCCTTCCTTAGACTAGTTGAGTATCTGGAGCATCAGCATTTGTGGGTTCGATTACAGGCTCAAAATGGCCAGAATGAAGAACTTTCTTCTGAAACTCGTCAGTCTATTCTTGTTCTGAGAAATGAAGGCTATTCCATGCGAGAAATTGCCAAGAAACAGAATATCTCCTACAACTCGGTCTACTACTCCCTTCACAGATCAGAGCAAACTGGCCCTAACCAGAATAGAAAGAGGAGTGGGAGGCCTCGGTGCACAACTGAGCAAGAGGAGAAGTGCATTAGTGTCTAGTTTGAGAAACAGATGCCTCATAAGTCCTCAACTGGCAGCATTAAATAGTACCCGCAAAACACCAGTCTCAACGTCAACAGTGAAGAGGCGACTCCGGGATGCTGGCGTTTTGTTGGTGTTTTGTTGATGTTCTGGTTTATGGTAGGAAGATTTTAATTAATACTGAACAAAAATATAAACGCAACATGTGAAGTGTTGGTCACATGTTTCATGAGCTGAAATAAAAGATCCCAGAATTGTTCCATACGGAAAAAAAACAACGTATTTTTCTCAAATTGTGTGGACATCCCTGTTAGTGAGCATTTCTCCTTTGCCAAGATAATCCATCCACATGACAGGTGTGGCATATCAAGAAGCTGATTAAACAGCATTACACAGGTGCACTTTGTGCTGGGGACAATAAAAGGCCACTCTAAAATGTGCCAGCTAACTTTGATTAACTTTGATTAACAGTCAAAAATAACAATTGATTTTATGGTTCATTAAGAATGGTATTTCTTAGATATATGTTTTTGGTTGTTATGAAAAATCCATGCAGTATTTTTCTGGATTAATATACAAGATAATATGAAATACACTTGTGTGAAAATGTCCTTGTGGTTTCTGTTGGTATGCAGGGTGGTGATGTTCCTGCATATGAAAAGAAAGTGGGTTACTGTGAAGCAACCTATTTTAGCTGTAAACACAGTTAGATTGATCTGACAATGATTTTTCTACTCATCAGCTGTTTTGAGTTATGAGCCATACACAGCTCAAGCATAACCAAATACACAGTAAAGGCACAGATAAGCAATCAATGCTAAAACATAGCATATTCATTTCCAGAAACACAGAACACTGGCATTCTATGTGCGCAGTCTCTGTCTATTGACATGTACATGCTTTTCCAGAGTGTACTGTTCTTTTTTCTCAAAATGTAATTTTTGTGTTGCCCAATGTCCTGTCTGTACCACACATTGAGGGTGACTGAGTGTGCTTGTACTGAGTGTGACTCAGTGTGTGATCATCTGGCCTGTATGTTCCTCTCAGAGGGTTGGTCATTCAGTAACACAGTGTTCCAGAGGAAAGGGCAGACAGGACAGAGGAGGCTCTCAGCCTCAGGGCTCTCTCTAAGCAGGGGAAGGGAAGGGTGAAGAGCTAGCAGGAGGTTTGGACAAAGCTTCTGCTGAAACAAATCATTGATGGAGAGGTGAATGTTACCGTAGAAACCACAAACCTGCAGAGATTGAGAGAGTTGAAGTAGGCCCAGAGCAATTAATATGTGTTTTTCTTATGTGGTGACACGTGCGTCAATCTACAGTAAGTAACATAATAACAAATACCCATCATAATCTGTCAGTTTAAACTAGAGATGTATGGAAGTAGTTTTGTGCCAGCAAAAATAAGGGGTTAAATAATTGTCCAAAAAAATATTTCATTAGCTTTCTTATATCTCCTAGATATAGGACAGACCATTCAAAACCTTCCTTATATTTTGACTGTCTTTTTTTGCCATTTATGAATGTGTTATTCAAGGGGGCTTTAGTGTAAAGGCCAAATACTTTTTTAAATCAAAATATGTTTTAAATATGTTTTAAATATTATTTTGGGGATACCTCAAGGGTTCCTAAAATTCTACATCAAATAGCTAAATGATCCATGGTATGACCCTCTTTTTTTTTCAACCCCTATTTCTCCCCAATTTCGTGGTATCCAATTGTTGTAGTAGCTACTATCTTGTCTCATTGCTACAACTCGGGAGAGACGAAGGCTGAATGTCATGCGTCCTCCGATACACAACCCAACCAGCCGTACTGCTTCTTAACACAGCGCGCCTCCAACCCGGAAGCCAGCCGCACCAATGTGTCGGAGGCTACACCGTGCACCTGGCAACCTTGGCTAGCGCGCACTGCGCCCGGCCCGCCACAGGAGTCGCTGGTGCGCGATGAGACAAGGAGATCCCTACCGACCAATCCCTCCCTAACCCGGACGACGCTAGGCCAATTGTGCGTCGCCCCACGGACCTCCCGGTCGCGGCCGGTTACGACAGAGCCTGGGCGCGAACCCAGGGACTCTGATGGCACAGCTGGCGCTGCAGTACAGCGCCCTTAACCACTGCGCCACTTGTTTTATTCACAAAATAAGGATAGCCTAGTGATAGCAGTTTAGGATAAGTGATGATTTATGTCAGCAAGGCATATGTAAAAATAACTTAAAAAACAAACAATAGATTAGCAAAAACTTCTCAAGAAAGAATTGAACTGTATCAAAATTGCATTTGACCTAAGGAAATAGGTTTAGCCTGGCTGACGCGACCCACATTCCTCACAGCTCACCCACTGGGCAAAAACTGGTTTAAACAACAAATCATTCTATGTGATAACGTTGAATCAATATGGAAAACTGATTGAATTTGCAAAAAGTAATCAACATAAGGGAATGTAATTTTTTCACTCAACATTTAACCTAAATCCAATGACATGGTGACATGTTTTTGTTAACCAGATTTAAATCAAAACTAGACGTTGAACCGACGTCTGTGCCCAGTGGGCAGGGAGAGCTGTGACCACCTGGTCTGGAAAGTAGGCCGTTTGTTAATGTAATATTGTGTGTGGCTGTGTGTGGCTGTGCATGTGGGTGTTTGAGTGAGAAAGACACAAAGGAGAACCAATCAGTAAAAAAGCACTGCCCCCTTCATTATCGATGCATTGTGCCGACAACATCAAAGAGCCGTTCCAGACTCTAAAGTCAGGAGGACTTTGAGAGTTGGGTGTTATACAGCGTACCCACACATGGATAGGCTAAATATTACTCATCAGAGCTCCTCGCAGTCGAACACGACAACCAGCAAAGCCAGGTAGAAATGTTTATTTATTTTTATTTCACCTTTATTTAACCAGGTAGGCTAGTTGAGAACAAGTTCTCATTTGCAACTGCGACCTGGCCAAGATAAACGCATAGCAGTGTGAACAGACAACACAGAGTAAGGAGTAAACACAAGGAGTAAACAATTAACAAGTCAATAACACAGTAGAAAAAAAAGAGAGTCTATATACATTGTGTGCAAAAGGCATGAGGAGGTAGGCGAGTAATTACAATTTTGCAGATTAACACTGGAGTGATAAATGATCAGATGGTCATGTGCAGGTAGAGATACTGGTGTGCAAAAGAGCAGAAAAGTAAATAAATATAAACAGTATGGGGATGAGGTAGGTAAAATTGGGTGGGCTATTTACCGATAGACTATGTACAGCTGCAGCAATCGGTTAGCTGCTCAGATAGCAGATGTTTGAAGTTGGTGAGGGAGATAAAAGTCTCCAACTTCAGCGATTTTTGCAATTCGTTCCAGTCACAGGCAGCAGAGAACTGGAACGAAAGGCAGCCAAATGAGGTGTTGGCTTTAGGGATGATCAGTGAGATACACCTGCTGGAGCGCGTGCTACGGGTGGGTGTTGCCATCGTGACCAGTGAACTGAGATAAGGCGGAGCTTTACCTAGCATGGACTTGTAGATGACCTGGAGCCAATGGGTCTGGCGACGAATATGTAGCGAGGGCCAGCCGACTAGAGCATACAGGTCGCAGTGGTGGGTGGTATAAGGTGCTTTAGTAACAAAACGGATGGCACTGTGATAAACTGCATCCAGCTGGCTGAGTAGAGTGTTTGAAGCTATTTTGTAGATGACATCGCCAAAGTCGAGGATCGGTAGGATACTCAGTTTTACTAGGGTAAGTTTGGCGGCGTGAGTGAAGGAGGCTTTGTTGCGGAATAGAAAGCCGACTCTAGATTTGATTTTAGATTGGAGATGTTTGATATGAGTCTGGAAGGAGAGTTTACAGTCTAGCCAGACACCTAGGTACTTATAGATGTCCACATATTCTAGGTCGGAACCATCCAGGGTGGTGATGCTAGTCGGGCGTGCGGGTGCAGGCAGTGAACGGTTGAAAAGCATGCCTTTGGTTTTACTAGCGTTTAAGAGCAGTTGGAGGCCACGGAAGGAGTGTAGTATGGCATTGAAGCTCGTTTGGAGGTTAGATAGCACAGTGTCCAAGGACGTGCCGGAAGTATACAGAATGGTGTCGTCTGCGTAGAGGTGGATCAGGGAATCGCCCGCAGCAAGAGCAACATCATTGATATATACAGAGAAAAGAGTCGGCCCGAGAATTTAACCCTGTGGCACCCCCATAGAGACTGCCAGAGGACCGGACAGCATGCCCTCCGATTTGACACACTGAACTCTGTCTGCAAAGTAGTTGGTGAACCAGGCAAGGCAGTCATCAGAAAAACCGAGACTACTGAGTCTGCCGATAAGAATATGGTGATTGACAGAGTCGAAAGCCTTGGCAAGGTCGATGAAGACGGCTGCACAGTACTGTCTTTTATCGATGGCGGTTATGATATCGTTTAGTACCTTGATCGTGGCTGAGGTGCACCCGTGACCGGCTCGGAAACCAGATTGCACAGCGGAGAAGGTACGGTGGGATTCGAGATGGTCAGTGACCTGTTTGTTGACTTGGCTTTCGAAGACCTTAGATAGGCAGGGCAGGATGGATATAGGTCTGTAACAGTTTGGGTCCAGGGTGTCTCCCCCTTTGAAGAAGGGGATGACTGCGGCAGCTTTCCAATCCTTTCATTTTCCATTTGTTTTGTCTTGTCTTCATGCACACCTGGTTTACATCTCCTACTAATTAAAATGTGCATTTAACCTTGTGTTCCCTCCATGTCTGTGTGGGGTATTGTTTATTGTCAAGGTTGGTATGCTTCCGGCTGGTTTGCGCCGGGTTTTGTTTTATACCCGTGTTTGTGGCAGCCGGTACTTTGTACTTGGGTTTTGTACTTTGTGCTGCCTCACCTGTTCTTTGGGAATTTGTTTTGTGACGCGGTTGCATTCTGTGTTATGATTGTCTAAGTAAAGTGCTTTGTCCATTCATCTCTGCTCTCCTGCGCCTGACTTCCATGCACCAGCTACACCCACCATTGACAATAGGTGATATGTCATTAATCAAATAAACCAAAAACACTAAATGACAGTACAGGCACACGTCCGCGGTGGAAGCACCTTGTAAAGTATGCGAACATGCACGAATGGAGCTCTGAGAAGCGGGAACAAACACAAAGCAGGCCTAAGCATTCAAAATAAATGCACAAACTTACATAACCTAGCGAGATATAACTTTTAACCTAGAAGTCAACAGTTATTGTTTGTGTTTTACAAGCACCTTTCACCTGCATTCTGTTTATCTGTTCAACTCATGATCTTGACTATTTAAATGCTTTGACTTCTCATTGCTGCCCCATACATAGGCCTATTCACACACACCTTCTCTTCTCTCCATAGGAGCTCGTTGGCCGGTGGTAGTTTTGGCCTGAGTTGGTGATCGGCATCATGGAGGTGGTTATGAACATTCTCAAGACACCAGTGCCCAGTGGGGTGTCCATGACCCTGGGCCTGTTCATGATCTTCCTGGCTCTGCTGTACTGGTAACTCAATGTCTTCTGCCTCTAGTCTAGGTCAATAGAACAAATCCAAAACTCAGCATGTATTGTATACAGATGTGTCATGTGTGTCTGTTGGTACTGTATGTATTTTTCAATCTAGTTGGGTTATATTTCCACTAATATGATCCCACTATGGAAAGGGCAGACTCTCACGAACACGATGGTGTTTTCTGTTTTCTACAAAACCCCACAAGTGTCACTGGACTCGTTTGAAGGTAAACCGGTACCGGTTTAAAAAATGAATGGATGTATGGAAATTGGGATAAATATGTATCAAACATATTTGTAAACATTTTTAAAACATAAACATTTGGGATACCTACAGGGGTCGTTAAATTCCAAACCAAATAGCGTAACAGTCCATGTTAGCTTAGTAGTTAGTTCACAGAAGCCGGCATATCACTGTGATTGTATGGTGTTCAGATGACACACACAAAAAGTCCTCAATTCAGGATGAGTGCTTAATCAGCATACACCAGTCAAAATAGAATGTGCTTACTCTCAACCCTCATCACATCTGACGAAAAGTGAGAAAACGACTTTGCAGAAGGAGCACGTTTAATTTTAGCCCCACATTAGCTAGGATTAGTAGTCGTTGAGTTCAGCCATGTGAGATTGCTGCCATACAAAGGAGTGAGATGGCCTGACAAGCATGGTCTTTCTCCTTGCAGAGCACGGAGACTGACTGAACACTGGTCACTGTGCAAATCAAAATCAAATTAATTACAAAGCCCTTCTCACATCAGCTGATATCTCAGTGCTGTACAGAAACCCAGCCTAAAACCCCAAACAGCAAGCAATGCAGAAGCACGGTGGCTAGAAAAAACTCCCTAGTAAGGCCAAAACCTAGGAAGAAACCTAGAGAGGAACGAGGTTATGAGGGGTGGCCAAACCTCTTCTGGCTGTGCCGGGTGGAGATTACAACAGAACATGGCCAAGATGTTCAAATGTTCATAAATGTCAAGCATGGTCAAATAATAATAATCACAGTAGTTGTCGAGGGTGCAGCAAGTCAGCACCTCAGGAGTAAATGTCAGTTGGCTTTTCATAGCCGATCATTAAGAGTATCTCTACCGCTCCTGCTTTTCAACTCTAGAGAGTTGAAAACAGCAGGTCTGGGACAGGTAGCACATCCGGTGAACAGGTCAGGGTTCCATAGCCGCAGGCAGAACAGTTGAAACTGGAGCAGCAGCACGGCCAGATGGACTGGGGACAGCAAGGAGTCATCATGCCAGATAGTCCTGAGGCATGGTCCTAGGGCTCAGGTCCTCCGAAAGACAGAAAGAGCGAATTAGAGAGAGCATACTTAAATTCACACAGGACACAGAATAAGACAGGATAAGTACTCCAGATATAACAAACTAACCCTAGCCCCCCGACACATAAACTACTGCAGCATAAATACTGGAGGCTGAGACAGGAGGGGTCAGGAGACACTGTGGCCCCATCCGATGATACCCCTGGACAGGGCCAAACAGGAAGGATATAATCCCACCCACTTTGCCAAAGCACAGCCCCCACACCACTAGAGGGATATCTTCAACCACCAACCTACCATCCTGAAACAAGGCCGAATATAGCCCACAAAGATCTCCACCACAGCACAACTCAAGGGGGGGGCGCCAACCCAGACAGGAAGATCACGTCAGTGACTCAACCCACTCAAGTGACGCACCCCTCCTAGGGACGGCATGAAAGAGCACCAGTAAGCCAGTGACTCAGCCCCTGTAATAGGGTTAGAGGCAGAGAATCCCAGTGGAGTGAGGGGAACCGGCCACGCAGAGAGAGCAAGGGCGGTTCGTTGCTCCAGAGCCTTTCCGTTCACCTTCACACTCCTGGGCCAGACTACACTCAATCATATGACCCACTGAAGAGATGAGTCTTCAGTAAAGACTTAAAGGTTGAGACCGAGTCTGCGTCTCTCACATGGGTAGGAAGACCATTCCATAAAAATGGAGCTCTATAGGAGAAAGCCCTGCCTCCAGCTGTTTGCTTAGAAATTCTAGGGACAATTAGGAGGCCTGCGTCTTGTGACCATAGCGTACGTGTAGGTATGTACGGCAGGATCAAATCGGAAGGATAGGTAGGAGCAAGCCCATGTAATGCTTTGTGGGTTAGCAGTAAAACCTTGAAATCAGCCCTTGCCTTGACAGGAAGCCAGTGTAGGGAGGCTAGCACTGGAGTAATATGATCAAATGTTTTGGTTCTAGTCAGGATTCTAGCAGCCGTATTTAGCACTAACTGAAGTTTATTTAGTGCTTTATCCGGGTAGCCGGAAAGTAGAGCATTGCAGTAGTCTAAGCTAGAAGTGACAAAAGCATGGATACATTTTTCTGCATCATTTTTTGACAGAAAGTTTCAGATTTCTGCAATTTTATGTTGATGGAAAAAAGCTGTCCTTTAAACAGTCTTGATATGTTTGTCAAAAGAGAGATCAGGGTCCAGAGTAACGTTGAGGTCCTTCACAGTTTTATTTGAGACGACTGTACAACCATCAAGATTAATTGTCAGATTCAACAGAAGATCTATTTGTTTCTTGGGACCTAGAACAAGCATCTCTGTTTTGTCCGAATTTAAAAGTAGAAAGTTTGCAGCCATCCACTTCTTTATGTCTGAAACACAGGCTTCTAGCGAGGGCAATTTTGGGGCTTCACCATGTTTCATTGAAATGTACAGCTGTTTGTCGTCCGCATAGCAGTGAAAGTTAACATTATGTTTTCGAATGACATCCCCAAGAGGTCAAATATATAGTGAAAACAATAGTGGTCCTAAAACGGAACCTTGAAGAACCCCTGAATGTACATTTGATTTGTCAGAGGAAAAATCATTCACAGAGACAAACTGATATCTATCCGACAGATAAGATCTAAACCAGGCCAGAACTTGTCCGCATAGACCAATTTGGGTTTCCAATCTCCCCCAAATAATGTAGTGATCGATGGTATCAAAAACAGCACTAAGGTCTAGGAGCACGAGGACAGATGCAGAGCCTCGGTCTGACACCATTAAAAGGTAATTTATCACCTTCACAAGTGCAGTCTCAGTGCTATGATGGGGTCTAAAACCAGACAGAAACATTTTGTATGTACTAAAACACTTGAGTGTCTCTCTTGATCCTTGGTCCTGGCAGAGTTGTGCAGACTTAGGACAACAGAGCTTTGGAGGAATACGCAGATTTAAAGAGGAGTCCATAATTTGCTTTCTAATGATCATGATCTTTTCCTCAAAGAAGTTCATGAATTTATTACTGCTGAAGTGAAAGCCATCCTCACGCTGCTTTAAAAAATTATTTTTATTTATTTTTATTTGACCCCTTTTTCTCCCCAATTTCGTGGTATCCAATTGTTTTAGTAGCTACTATCTTGTCTCATCGCTACAACTCCCGTACGGGCTCGGGAGAGACGAAGGTTGAAAGTCATGCGTCCTCCGATACACAACCCAACCAAGCCGCACTGCTTCTTAACACAGCGCCCTCCAACCCGGAAGCCAGCCGCACCAATGTGTCGGAGGAAACACTGTGCACCTGGCAACCTTGGTTAGCGCGCACAGCGCCCGTCCCGCCACAGGAGTCGCTGGTGCGCGAAGAGACAAGGATTTCCCTACCGGCCAAACCCTCCCTAACCCGGACGACGCTAGGCCAATTGTGCGTCGCCCCACAGACCTCCCAGTCGCGGCCGGTTACGACAGAGCCTTGGCGTGAACCCAGAGTCTCTGGTGGCGCAGCTTGCGCTGCAGTACAGCGCCCTTAACCACAGCGCCACCCGGGAGGCGGAATGCTGCTCTTTAGTTAGCTTTGCGACAGTATCAAAAATACGTTTTGGATTGTTCTTATTTTCCTCAATTAAGTTGGAAAAATTGGATGATCGAGAGCAGTGAGGGATCTTTGATACTGCACGGTACTGTCTTTCCAAGCTAGTCGGAAGACTTCCAGTTTGGTGTGGTGCCATTTCCGTTCCAATTTTCTGGAAGCTTGCTTCAGAGCTCAGGTATTTTCTGTATACCAGGGAGCTAGTTTCTTATGACAAATGTTTTTAGTTGTTTGAGGGCAACTGCATCTAGGGTATTGCGCAAGGTTAAATTGAGTTCCTCAGTTAGGTAGTTAACTGATTTTTGTCCTCTGACGTCCTTGGGTAGGCAGAGGGAGTCTGGAAGGGCATCAAGGAATCTTTGTGTTGTCTGAGAATTTATAGCACGATCTTTTGATGCTCCATGATTGGGGTCTGAGCAGATTATTTGTTGCGATTGCAAACGTAATAAAATGGTGGTCTGGTAGTCCAGTGTCGTGTCTTTTACATGCTATTCTATAAAATAATTTATCCGTAATTCACAGGGCTCTGCTCAATCAGTGGCCCGCCCCTATCTTTTGAAAACCCAAATCTCACATTTTAGAAGCTAAAATCACATTTCATCCCATCACGAATAATTTCATATTCAAACATTTAAATTGAACAACAATTCCATGTGAATCCGATAACTCTGATGTGTAGACTTTCCACTGTAGACTTTATGTCATCTTATCATTGATGAGAATGTCTCAGATGACAACCGAACTGACATCATATTCATTAAGTACCACCGCATATGTTCAATTGGTCGGATTACCAGAATATAGTTAATTTCCCCCCACCTTCTGATGTTCCCAGAATCTCTATGTTAACCCAGGGTTTTGCAAATGTAACATCAGTAGGGTAGAGAGAGGAAAAAGGGGGGAAGAGGTATTTATGACTGTCATAAACCTAACCCCCAGGCCAACGTCATGACATCAGGATTATGAGGAAAAACATTAAGATCCACAACATTTATTCCATGGGACAAAACTAGGTCCAGAGTATGACTGTGACAGTGAGTAGGTCCTTAGACATGTAGGACAAAACCCACTGAGTCGATGATGGCTCCGAAAGCCTTTTGGAGTGGGTCTGTGGACTTTTCCATGTGAATATTAAAATCACCAAAAATTAGAATATTATCTGCTATGACTACAAGGTCCGATAGGAATTCAGGGAACTCAGTGAGGAACTCTGTATATGGCCCAGTGCACTGTTGTGGAAAATGTAGTTTCTTTGTAAAGCAAGCATAAAGCCTGCTGTTTGTGGTATCCTGGTGATACATTACATACTGTAGGTTTCCACTTCAGATGTACAGTATAGCAGTAACAGACACCATGTTGAAACTGTTGGTTTTAACGATGCCCACAACAGACACAAACACATGTACACATGCATACGCACTCACACACACAACACATACAATACAGTAACACTCGGTTCCACAGAACAAGTAAATTCCTGTCTTTTGCACAGCTGCCATTCAGTTGGAAGAAATTAAAGAGTTTTTAATGTAAGTTCCCAAATTCAGATTTATACTGTATCTGAGGATGAAACTAGCCTGCATGAGGGGTCGTCATGACACCGGGGTTAGAAATGAACATATTTAGGAGGAGCAAAGTCAATTTGTCTCTGGCACGACTCCATAAAGACGTAAGCCACATTAAATAATTAAACTCACAGTTTAAAGGAGATGTTGCGTCATTGAAACGTCAAGCATCAATCATGTCTCAGTAGTACATTTGCACTCATCTAAACTGCACAAGTTGTTCTCTGGGAAATCATAACACTGCCTTGTTTGCTGTGAAGTCCTTTTCCATTTACTTCACATAAATACTCATACTCTGCATGCTCAAAATGTCAAGGCTTGTTAATAATCTTTATCTCCAAGAAATGGCTTATTCACAGTTGCGGCACTGCTGGCAGTTTTAATACAGGGATGTTTTCAACAGCAATACACAAACACTTTCTCCCTCAGGAGATCTAGGGTTTGTCTTGGCCAGGCAGTGTCTGCCCAATCCGAGTTATCCACTGCTCAGGCTGAACCTCAGCTGAACCCTCCCTGGGAGCAGACTCCACCTCTCTCTCATGGCAGCTGAACGCTCAGCCGTCTGGCTCGAAGACCACAGGACAGAGTGCCACCTACTGGCCAGTGGAGTAATGACCTGTCTGTCTGTAAAACAAAGAAGGCTGCTGCTTGGATAAACAGGGTTATAATCATTTGGCACCAATTGTGGAAAACAGACTGAAACAAGAAGGGACTACCCGAACTTGTCCATTTTCTGTTTTGCTACAGAATGCCCTAATGAATACAATCCTGGTTTATTCCCACTATAAAATAATTTGATCGTCTGTTCTTGCGTTTTATGGATGGCAATTATTATTTTTACAAATAGACCATTTTCCCACATGGTTTGGGCAGGTCCAGTCATATTATTTACTTCCTTTCTGACTCAATAGTCCATTGCTTTTCTTTTCTTTCCGGTGTATGTGACAATAAAATATCTATTTTATCATTGTTGTTTCACTCATGTAAGCTTGATGGGGAAATTATCTGTCTGTTTGGGGATACAGAGGGAAGTTTCTATAGCTTAGGTAACACGGATATTTCCACTAGAGGTCGATGACCGATTAACCGATTAATTAGGGCCGATTTCAAGTTTTCATAACAATCAGAAATTGGTATTTTTGGATGCCGATAATTTAACGAGGCAAGTTAAGAACACATTCTTATTTTCAATGACGGCCTTGGAACGGTGGGTTAACTGCCTTGTTCAGTGGCAGAACGACAGATTTTTACCCTGTCAGCTCAGGGATTCAATCTTGCAACCTTATGGTTAACTAGTCCAACACTCTAACCGCCTGCCACATGAGGAGCCTGCCTGTTACGCAAATTCAGTAAGAAGCCAAGGTAAGTTGCTAGCTAGCATTAAACTTATCTTATAAAAAACAATCAATCAATCATAATCACTAGTTATAACTACACATGGTTGATGATATTACTAGTTTATCTAGCGTTTCCTGCGTTGCATATAATCGATGCGGTGCGCATTCGCGAAAAAGGACTGTCGTTGCTCCAACGTGTACCTAACCATAAACATCAATGCCTTTCTTAAAATCAATACACAGAAGTATATCTTTTTAAACCTGCATATTTAGCTTAAAGAAATCCAGGTTAGCAGCCAATATTAACTAGATGAAATTGTGTCACTTATCTTGCGTTCATTGCACGCAGAGTCAGGGTTTGTGCAACAGTTTGGGCCCCCTGGCTCGTTGCGAACTAATTTGACAGAATTCTACATAACTATGACATAACATTGAAGGTTGTGCAATGTAACAGGAATATTTAGACTTAGGGATGCCATCCGTTAGATAAAATACGGAACGGTTCCATATTTCACTGAAATAATAAACATTTTATTTTCGAAATTATAGTTTCCGGATTTGAACATATTAATGACCTAAGGCTCGTATTTCTGTGTGTTGTGTTATAATTAAGTCTATGATTTGATAGAGCAGTCTGACTGAGCGATGGTAGGCACCAGCAGGCTCACAAGCATTCATTCAAACAGCACTTTCATGCGTTTTCCCAGCAGCTCTTTACAAACCTTCAAGCTCTTCGCAATGCTTCAAGCTCTTCGCAATGCTTCGCAGCTCTTTGCAATGCTTCGCAGCTCTTCGCAATGCTTCATTCCTATAATAACTACAACCTAAAACTTCTTACCTGGGAATATTGAAGACTCATGTTAAAAGGTACCATCAGCTTTCATATGTTCTCATGTTCTGAGCAAGGAACTTAAACGTTAGCTTTCTTACATGGCACGTATTGCACGTTTACTTTCTTCTCCAACACTTTGTTTTTGCATTATTTAAACCAAATTGAACATGGTTCATTATTTATTTGAGGCTAAATTGATTTTATTGATGTATTATATTAAGTTAAACTAAGTGTTAATTCAGTATTGTTGTAATTGTCATTATTACAAGTAAATGTAAAAAACCGTCCGATTAAACGGTATTGGCTTTTTTTGGTCGTCCAATGATCGAATGATCGGTATCGGCGTTGAAAAATCAGAATTGGTCGACCTCTAATTTCCACCATCTGTGTGTTATACATTGGGTCTCCCCAATATGCTATTAGTTCAGTGTGAGTATTGTGTGAAGTACAATGCACCCAGCACACAGGCACAGTGACTGAACTCACCCCTCACCCCATCTCTCGCTCTCTCTCTCTCTCGGTCTCACACACACACACACACAACCCCACACACACCCTCCTCCGCTGTAACTTGAGACGATTGTTTTCCTGTCCCTGTGTCCCCTCGAGAAAGTGTGCTAAACTCTGTAGCGAAATGAACTCTGCAAGGAACACAGTGTGTGTAACCCAACCACGGTCCATTCACTGGCTAGTCAGTCCAAGTGGAAAGCATGACATAGCCGCCGATGATTTCACAACAAATGAACTCTGAATAAGGCTGTGATATCCAAGTGTCTCATCGTTGTTGGATGCTCTACCATAAGCACTGATTCAAAGGTCATGATGAAGATTGTGATATCATTGGATGATCAGACACAGAGCCATATTGCAAATGTAAGACTTAGGTAGCATCCCTTATATAAATTCATATAGGGAGGTTTAGTATAAGGAGATACTCCTTTAGTTTGTTTTTGATATAAATGGCTTTCAAATTGTCAATATCCTGGCCACACTGTTCACATGTACAGTTCTCTGTATTGGACTCTGACATCATGCATGAACCAACGTGTTTCATTAAGGCTGAATCTATAAGCAGACAGGATAACAGTGGCTCCGCTTATTTAAATAAGCAGATGCCCTTTGTGCAGTAATATCCCTCATTGGAAATATGCAATGAGAGATTGATCAGATCAAAACATTTCATCCCACTCCTTACATGCCTTGCCAGTGCTCTAGGAATAGTGTGCATATGCGAGTGTGTGTATTTGTGTGTGTGTGTGTGCGTCTGCCTGCGTGCGTGCGTGCGTGCAAGTCTTTACAGCTCCCCTTCTAAACCCTGAACCCAACCCTACTGAATAATAGAGGAAGTAACGGAGAGCGGGCTGCAGCTAAAGTATCAGAACTGGGCATTATAAAACGACCCACCCTATTGAGTAGCTCAGACTGGAGCCTCTTCAGGCCGAGCCATAGTCCAGTCCCTAATTAGACCTGGGTTCAAATACTATTCAAAATCCTTTCAAATACTTTATCGTGGCTTGATTGAGCTTACCTGGTGCAATTTGACTAATATATTAGTCCCAAAAGTGTGATCTCTGACCCATCTTGCACTCCAGGCATACAAAATCAAAAGTTGAAATATTTCAAATGACATTTGAACCCAGGTGTGCGGGCTCTAATATAAACCCAGGACAGCTGACTTGGCAGCACTGCACCACGGTGCTCTGGCGTCCTGCAGTTTGACTTCCGTTGTCATTGGCCGAGTCCTGTGGAGTGCTTATTTTTTAATTGAGGCTGTTTGGACAGCTCATCCATCACTGACTGCACACCTCACAGCTCCCTCCCCGACAGACAGACAGACAACATGCCCCGCTCAGTCATTTTTATTTTAAAATGGTTATTAATATCGTATATGGTCTGCTGCTAAAATATCACAAATACCAACCTACCCACCCACTGAACTATACGGTACCTCCTTCTCATCCTTCCAAGTGCACAAAGGCACTGCAAAGTACTCTATGTACAGGTAGCAAATGTCCGATTTTAAAATGTAGGCTTGCGCTTGACTTGCTATGGACAATAGCTCATTCTCGCCCTCCTCCTCATGATATCTGACCTGACAGACTGACTTGAACCTTAGGAAAGACTGTACACCAAAGAAAAATGTGTTTTTAGAAGCATATTAATAGATTTTCACAAAAAAAAACATTTTTTTGGAGATGCTGTTATGGTAGCCTATAGTATGGTAGATGGTAGATGCTACTCTGTAGTACAAAGCTACACTCTTAGAAACACTACACTCTTAGAAACACTACACTCTTAGAAACACTACACTCTTAGAAACACTACACTCTTAGAAACGCTACACTCTTAGAAACACTACACTCTTAGAAACGCTACACTCTTAGAAACGCTACACTCTTAGAAACGCTACACTCTTAGAAACACTACACTCTTAGAAACACTACACTCTTAGAAACACTACACTCTTAGAAACGCTACACTCTTAGAAACGCTACACTCTTAGAAACGCTACACTCTTAGAAACGCTACACTCTTAGAAACACTACACTCTTAGAAACGCTACACTCTTAGAAACGCTACACTCTAAGTCTGTCCCCATAGGAGAACCATTTTTGATTCCAGGTAGAACCCTTTTTGGTTCCAGGTAGAACCCATTTGGTTTCCAGGTAGAACCCTCTGTAGAAAGGAACACATAGGGTTCTACCTGCACGTAAAAAGGGTTCTTCAAAGGGTTCTTCTATGGGGACAGCCAAAGAACCCTTTAAGGTTCTAGATAGCACGTTTCTTCCTAAGAATGTAGTCAGTCTTTATGACTAAACTGACATCAGAGAGGATGTGTTTCTTTTTCCACTATAGCCCTATTTTTCCTGTTGCACTCAAGTAGCCATCCCTTTTAATGGGCCAGCAAAGCTCATTTAGTCACCTTTACGTTGTGGCAACATCGTGAGATAATCTTTTCCCATCGTTGAGGTAGGCTGTAAATAGATTTGTTGTTATTGTTTTTCTGGTGCGTGGATTGGGTGAAGCAGAAGGGGGGGAGAGAAACACTGTGTGTGTGTGTGTGTGTGTGTGTGTGTGTGTGTGTGTGTGTGTGTGTGTGTGTGTGTGTGTGTGTGTGTGTGTGTGTGTGTGTGTGTGTGTGTGTGTGTGTGTGTGTGTGTGTGTGTGTGTGTGTGTGTGTGTGAAGGAGGGATGGGTCCATGTGACTCACAATTACTGGAAATGGAATGGAGGTGCCAGTCACATGTGCCTTTTGTTTGGCGGCTGCATGACTCCATGACAGCGTGACTCTCCATCTCTGTACAATACACCTGCTCACACTCCAGATCTAATAGAACAGCATGACGCACCTCTCAAATCACCTTGCCTACTTTCCTTTGTCAACCTTTATCATAGAGAAATCCCACTCTCCTCCCACTCGTCACTGGCTTCTCCTTGGTTAATTTTGGTCTGCGGCTTTGCTTGTGGAAGCTCTTTGGAGCAAAACTGAGTAAGTAGCCTCTGGATTGTGCATCCGTACTGCAGCTGTGTGAATCTCTATAATAGAAGGATGGCAGACAGAGCAGTGATTTGTGTGTTTAATTAACAGTCTTAAAGAGGCAGTGCAGTTAAAAAGGTGATTTTTTGTATGACATTTCCACTCTATGAGGTCGAAATAACACTCTGAAAATGTGAAAATTGTGTTAATCCCCCTTTTCTGCAAGAGCTGTTTGAAAGCCTATTCAGGTGGGATGGAACTTTTGGCCCACATCATGACGTCACAATGTGATCTGATTATAATAGACCAGTGTCTATTCATCTAGGTAAGGGGGTGGGCTCTAGACCATCCTATCAGCCAATAAAAGATGTGTATGTAAATATTATCTTCAAAACAAAAACCTAAAACCCACACGATCTGACTGAGCATTTCAAGGGCCAACGGAGGCTAAAATACATTTTTTTAGTTATTTTCATTAAATAAACAAACACCGTGACATACAGTGATGATTTAAAAACAACGTTTCAAAGACTGCAGCTTTAACAGTCTTTCAACATAGCTGATGACTGTAGTTGGAGACCATTATGAGATGGGGAGAAGCATGCTCTGTCCAATAAGAGGGATCCAGTAGTCATCATGGCTGCAGTTGAGCCTCTGGTTAATACAACCCAAAGACTGATGGTACTAATGTAATGGAGATTAACCATGTGCTAGGGGAGATTGTTCAGTGAGAGGTGGATGTGGATACATTGAAAGGGAAAAATATTATTATAAAGAGAGTTTGTGTGCTTCAACTCTCTATGTATGTGGAAATAAGGCTAATATGAGCTGTAGCCAATGTGCTGATGTCTCACATAATTACCCTGTTATCTAGAGGGATGAGAACTGCTAAAAGAGTTTGTCTGTGGTGGGATTGTGTAATGCTTGATGGATAGTTTGTGTTACATTAGATTGGGTTGATGAGCCCTCTTTCAATACAAAGAACTATTAACAAACGGTTACAAACAATCATACACTTTTCCTTATCAATAACTGAAGGAGATGGGGTTCTTGGACCAAAAGTGTTGATAATGTGTGGGTGGGTGGGTGTGTGTATGAGGGAAGGGGTCATAATGGTGCAGCCTTGTGTCTGTCTGAGTCTATATGTGTGAAGGCTTTGTTTTATCAGGGTTAATATCCATGGATTGGGGATTGCAGGCCGTTCAGTTTTTGTTGCGGCTCATTGCTTTTCTGCACGGCACAATGGATGATGTTGATTGATGGTGTGGTACAATGGATGGTGTGACAGAGAAGAATGCCAGACATATACAGCTATGGGCATGCGTCAGGGTTACACCCCCAGCTATACCCCCACTGCCCTGTGGCCACATACCTCCATGATGAAGACAGCTCTTGTTGGATAATGAAGAACATATCACACTTTGCATATGATTGAAAAATTGCGGAGATTCTCTTCCATCAACCCCCAGGATGTTGAATGGATCACATAAAGAATGGTAAAATGGCGCTGGAAGTAAAATGGCGCCGGAAGAAATGGTAACAGTATTACGGGCGCCTAACCAATTGTGCTATAATGTGTTTATTTTCACGTTATTTGTAACTTATTGTGTACATAATGTTTCTGCCAACGTATCTTACGGCAAAAAAAGAGCTTCTGGATGTCAGGACAGCGATCACTCACCTCAGATTAGACAAATACTTTTTCTTCAACAAACAGGACACACAGGATTTACTTTGAACACCCGACAAGGCCAACATCCCCGTCATTGGCAAGAGAAAGAGTAGGTACATTGGACACAGAGCGGGGTTCTTCATAAGGATCCGCAGAAAGCGAGTGGGAAAACTGCCGTTACCGTCAATATTACTTGCCAACGCGCAATCACTGGACAATAAATTACACGAGGTACGATCACGAATATCCTACCAACAGGACATCAGAAACTGTAACATCTTATGTTTCACGGAAATGTGTCTGACTGATGACATGGATATTCAGCTAGCGGAATATATGCTGCACCGGCAAGGTAGAACCGCACACTCCGGTAACACGAGGGGGGGGGGGGGGGGGGGGGGGGGGGGGGGGGGGGTCTGTGCATATTTGTAAACATCAGCTGGTACACGAAATCTAAGGAAGTCTCTAGATTTTGCTCGCCTGAAGTTGAGTACTTTTCGTGGCTGTTCATTTACCACCACAGACGGATGCTGGCACTAAGACTGCACTCAGTCAGCTGTATAAGAAAATAAGCAAACAGGAAACCGCTCACCCAGAGGCGGCGCTCCTAGTGGCCGGACGATTTTAATGCAGGGAAACTTAAATCAGTTTTACTTCTAAAACTATCAACATGTTAAATGCGCAACCAGAGGGAAAAATATCTAGATCTTCTGTACTCCACACACAGAGACGCATGCAAAGCTCTCCCGCGCCCTCCATTTGGTAAATCGGAACACAATTCTATCCTCCTGAATCCTGCTTACAAGCAAAAATTCAGGCAGGAAGCACCAGTGACTCGGTCTATAAAAAACTGGTGAGATGAAGCAGATGCTAAACTACAGGACTGTTTTGCTAGCACAGACTGGAACATGTTCCTGGATTCTTCCGATGACATTGAGGAGAACACCACATCAGTCCCTGGCTTTATCAATAAGTGCATTGAGGACGTCGCCCCCACAGTGACTGTACATACATACCCCAACCAGAAGCCATGGATTACAGGCAACATTCGCACTGAGCTAATGGGTAGAGTTGCCTCTTTCAAGGTGAGGGACTCTAACCCGGAAGCTTATAAAAAAATCCTGCTATGCCTTCCGACATACCATCAAACAGGCAAAGCACCAATACATGGTCAGGTCGCAATTGTAAATGAGAACTTGTTTTCAACTTGCCTACCTGGTTAAATAAAGGTAAAATAAAAAATAAATAAATAAATAAAACATGGCAAAGATTGAATCGTACTACACCGGCTCCGACGCTGCTCTTAGGTGGCAGGGCTTGCAAACTATTACAGACTAGAAAGGGAAGCACAGCCAAGAGCTGCCCAGTGACACTAGCCTAGCAGACGAGCTAAATAACTTCTATGCTCGCTTCGGGGCAAGCAACACTGTGGCATGCATGAGACCATCAGCTGTTCCAGACAACTGTGTGATCACACTCTCCTTAGCCGACGTGTGTAAGATCTTTAAACAGGTCAACATTCACAAGGCTGCGGGGTCAGACAGATTACCAGGACATGTGCCTCGGGCATGTGCTGACCAACTGGCAGGTGTCTTCACTGACATTTTTAATATGTCCCTGATTGAGTCTGTAATACCAACATGTTTCAAGCAGACCACCATAGTCCCTATGGCCAAGAACACCAAGGCAACCTGCCTAAATGACTACAGACCCATAGCACTCACGTCCGTAGCCATGAAGTGCTTTGAAAGGCTAATGGCTCACATCAACACCATTATCCCAAAAACCCTAGACCCACTCCAATGTGCGTACCACAAACAGATCCACAGATGATGCAATCGCTATTGCACTCCACACTGCCCTTTCTCAACGGGACAAAAGGAACACTTACGTGAGAATCCTATTCACTGACTACAGCTCAGCATTCAACACCAGAGTTCCCTCAAAGCTCATCACTAAGGTAAGGATCCTGGGACTAAACACCTCCCTCTGCAACTGGATCCTGGACTTCCTGACGGGCCACCCCCAGGTGGTGAGGGTAGGTAGCAACACATCCGCCACGCTGAGCCCCTCAGGGGTGCATGCTCAGTCCCCTCCTGTACTCCCTGTTCACCCACACTGCGTTACCAGGCACAACTCCAACACCATCATTAAGTTTGCAGACGACACAACAGTGGTAGGTAGGCCTGATCACCGACAATGACAAGACAGCCTATAGGGAGGTCAGAGACCTGTCCGGGTGGTGCCAGAATAACAACCTATCCCTCAACATAATCAAGACAAAGGAGATCAAATCAAATGTATTTATATAGCCCTTCGTACATCAGCTGATATCTCAAAGTGCTGTACAGAAACCCAGCCTAAAACCCCAAACAGCAAGCAATGCAGGTGTAGAAGCACGGTGGCTAGGAAAAACTCCCTAGAATGGCCAAAACCTAGGAAGAAACCTAGAGAGGAACCAGGCTATGTGGGGTGGCCAGTCCTCTTCTGGCTGTGCCGGATGGAGATTATAACAGAACATGGCCAAGATGTTCAAATGTTCATAAATGACCAGCATGGTCGAATAATAATAAGGCAGAACAGTTGAAACTGGAGCAGCAGCACGGCCAGGTGGACTGGGGACAGCAAGGAGTCATCATGTCAGGTAGTCCTGGGGCAAAGTCCTAGGGCTCAGGTCCTCCGAGAGAGAGAAAGAAAGAGAGAAAGAGAATTAGAGAGAGCACATGTGGGGTGGCCAGTCCTCTTCTGGCTGTGCCGGGTGGAGATTATAACAGAACATGGCCAAGATGTTCAAATGTTCATAAATTAATGAGATGATTGTGGACTACAGGAAAAGGAGGACTGAGAACGCCCCCATTCTCATCGACGGGGCTGTAGTGGAGCAGGTTGAGAGCTTCACGTTCCTTGGTGTCCACTTTAAAACAGACTAGAATGATCCAAACACACCAAGACAGTCGTGAAGAGGGCATGACAAAGCCTTTTCCCCCTCAGGAAACTAAAAATATTTGGAATGGGTCCTCAGATCATCAAAAGGTTCTACAGCTGCAACATCAAGAGCACTGGTTGCATCACTGCCTGGTACGACAACTGCTCGGCCTCTGACCGCAAGGTACTACAGAGGGTAGTGCGAACGGCCCAGTACATCACTGGGGCTAAGCTGCCTGCCATCCAGTACCTCTACCCCAGCCATCCCAGTCATAGAATGTTCTCTCTACTACCGGGTGGCAAGCGGTACCAAGTCTAGGACAAAAATACTTCTCAACAGTTTTTACTATTTGCATTGTCCCTCCCCCCCCCCCCCCCCCCCCAAAACTCCTCTTTTACGCTGCTGCTACTCTCTGTTTATCATATATGCATAGTCACTTTAACTATAAATTCATGTACATACAACCTCAATTAGCCTGACTAACCGGTGCCCGCGCACATTGGCTACCCGGACTATCTACATTGTGTCCCGCCACCCACCACCCGCCAACCCCTCTTTTACGCTACTGCTACTCTCTGTTTATCATATATGCATAGTCACTTTAACCAAACCTAAATGTACATACTACTTCATTTAGCCCAACTAAACGGTGCCTGTATATAGCCTCGCTACTGTATATAGCCTCACTACTGTTATTTTTCACTGTCTTTTTACTTTTTATCTATTGTTCACCTAATACCTATTTTTTACTTGAAAATCGCACTGTTGGTTAGGGCCTGTAAGTAAGCAACGCACGTGACAAATAAACTTGGATTTGATTTGATTGAAAAATTGCGGAGATTCACTTCAACCCCCAGGGTGTTGAATGGATGACATAGAGAATGGAGCATGGTGGTTGTCTGAGGGAGTTCCAGCTTGATTGAGCTAGGCTAGGCATGGGCTCTCTCCAGCTTGGTTTAGCTAGGCTAGGCATGGGCTCTCTCCAGCTTGGTTGAGCTAGGCTAGGCTAGGCCAGGGTTCTCTCCAGCTTGGTTAAACTAGGTTAGGCTATCTCCAGCTTGGTTGAGCTAGGCTAAGCTAGGCATGGGTTCTCTCCAGCTTTAATGAGCTAGTTGTTGGCTCTTGGCCTTATGCTGGGATGCAGGCACCGCAGCCCCACAGTTGATAAAACTAGGCCATGTAGGATGAACTAACACTCACACTTGACTTTTACCCCCCTACTAGCGCTTTACTTTATTAAGTAAAATTGACTTACTATGACATGTGGTTGTCCCACCTAGCTATCTTTTTAACGTTTTTTCGTCTTAAGATGAATGCACTAACTGTAAGTCTGGATAAGAGAATCCTCTAAATGACTAAAATGTTAATGAAAAATTAGACAAGTCCAGGTAATCCCTCTTGGTTTTAATCTGTTTTCTTCTGTTTGGTGCATAATTACACAACCCTGATTCAATACTATGGTTTAACCATGATGCCCTGGGAGCATCTCCATCTCCTGGCCCTTTGATTGGCTGTATCTCACGTTGCCAGATCTGTGTGGTTCTTTGATGGAGGTGTGTCTCCTATTGTCAGATAGTTGTAATTTCAGCAGCAGACAGATAAAAAGACCCTGCCAGCTGCAGCCCTTCAGTCTAAATGAGACTTCAATCCCCCTGACCACCACATGACCCGTTGTGCGTGTGTGTGTGCATGCACATGTTTGTGTTCATCTAGGAGATGAAATGAGAGGGAGACGGCTCTATAAATCTGTCTTTTGTTAATCGCAACCCCAAACACCAGAGCCGGAGACTCTTGAGTATGAAAAATTCACTATCCGCTCCTTATTACATTTTTTATAAGCAACTTTTTCAGTTTTAACCCTGGAGGGGTGAGTCCTGGCTTTTCTCAGTGTTGTCTGTGTCTCAGAGTGCGTCACTGGATGTTCCTAAGAAACCAATGGTTTCCAGGTGAAGATGCTCCGCTCTGACGTGGGTGGGTGGGACTGGGGAAATGAATAGTGAGCTGTGGTTGCCGCACAGCAGGCTCTTACTGTAACAACAGGCCCAGCTCTTACTGTAACAACAGGCCCAGCTCTTACTGTAACAACAGGTCCAGCTCTTACTGTAACAACAGGAACAGCTCTTACTGTAACAGCAGGCCCAGCTCTTACTGAAACAGCAGGCCCAGCTCTTACTGTAACAGCAAGCTCAGCCCCTACTTTAACAGCAGGCCCAGCTCCTACTGTAACAGCAAGCCCAGCTCCTACTGTAACAGCAGGCCCAGCTCCTACTGTAACAGCAAGCCCAGCTCCTGCTGTAACAGCAGGCCCAGCTCTTACTGTAACAGCAAGCCCAGCTCCTACTGTAACAGCAGACCCAGCTCTTACTGTAACAGCAGGCCCAGCTCTTACTGTAACAACAGGCCCAGCTCTTACTGTAACAACAGGCCCAGCTCTTACTGTAACAGCAGGCCCAGCTCTTACTGTAACAGCAGACCCAGCTCTTACTGTAACAGCAGACCCAGCTCTTACTGTAACAGCAGACCTAGCTCTTACTGTAACAGCAGGCCCAGCTCTTACTGTAACAGCAGGCCCAGCTCTTACTGTAACAGCAGGCCCAGCTCTTACTGTAACAACAGGCCCAGCTCTTACTGTAACAACAGGCCCAGCTCTTACAGTAACAGCAGGCCCAGCTCTTACAGTAACAACAGGCCCAGCTCCTACTGTAACAACAGGCCCAGCTCCTACTGTAACAACAGGCCCAGCTCTTACTGTAACAACAGGCCCAGCTCCTACTGTAACAGCAGGCCCAGCTCTTACTGTAACAACAGGCCCAGCTCTTACTGTAACAACAGGCCCAGCTCTTACTGTAACAGAAGGCCCTAGTCTCTTTCCTCCACTTTCTCCACTAGTCCTTCTCTCCCGTCTCTCCTTCTCAAACTCTTAGCCTTTCTTTTCCTCTCGCTTCCACATACTGTTTTACTCTCCCTCTTCTCCTCTAGGTTGAAGATGGGAAGGTTCAGACACCGTAATATGTCCATGCGGAAACATTCGAAAATGAACAAATTCATGGGATTAGCACCGTCGCTGGGTTCTACAGGATTAGCACCGTCGCTGGGTTCTACAGGATTAGCACCGTCGCTGGGTTCTACAGGATTAGCACCGTCGCTGGGTTCTACAGGATTAGCACCGTCACTGGGTTCTACAGGATTAGCACCGTCGCTGGGTTCTACAGGATTAGCATTGAAAACGTGACTAGTGGTCAGGACGTCCAGTAATAAAGTGGCTGTAGATTATTTTAAAATCATTTAAAATGACTAGAATGACAGTCAAGCAGTTATACTATGTGTTCACTGAGTATTTAGCTGAATTTCACTACGATTGTGTTTATTTTTCACTTTGATGGCAAACTTTCTGTGCTGCTACCATTCTCTCCCAGTCATTCCGAATGCGGAAACTGGTCCCTTGTTGAATTCAGGTACAAAGAGTTATGGGATATTAGAAAGCTCTTGTCTTAACCTGTATATTTTCAACCTAGCTTCTCCTCATATTCCTTCTCTCATCCCTCTGACCCACCCCCCGCCACCTGTTCTGTGTCTCTCGAGGAGATGCTGTTCCCTCAGCTGGAGCCCTGTGGTGCTCTATGATGTCCTCTACCACTCAATTACTCCCTACCAAGATGTACAGAGAAACAGACAGACAGATAAACAAAGACACACAGATAGACACACAGACACGTGCTGATAGCACATTCACACTGACTTCTGACGCACATACACACACATACACATATACACACACACGCACACACTCTCGCACCATACACACACAAAGCAAACCTGCAGGTGCTTCAATGCCCTCCCTCAGCCCCATGAAAGAAGAAAAACAGAGAGACACATACTTTTCTCACCTCCAGGATATTAGAATATTTTGGGGTGTGGTTAGCTCACAGATCTTTTTGTGCAACCGGGAGTGCGTGTGTCATTCCAGTTTATCTAATGTGTTGTGTTATGTCATTGCAAGGCAAATGACCAGCAACTGTGTGTTGTGAAAGTTATTGTTGTCAATTGAGAACTGTTGACCAAATCAGTGGTTCTTAATTCTCTCCTCAGGGTCCCCAAGCCGGTGTAGACCTAGCACAGCTGATTGAACTTGTGAATTAACACAATAATAACAACTATGGAATTTTAACACTATAAAAGTACTTTGAGGCAGTCACAGTTACAGTTGAAGTCGGAAGTTTACATATACCTTTGCCTAATACATTTTAACTCAGTTTTTCACAATTCCTGACATTTAAACCTCACTTTATTTTAAGAATGTGAAATGTCAGAATAATAGTAGAGAGAATTATTTATTTCAGCTTTAATTTCTTTCATCACATTCCCAGTGGGTCAGAAGTTTACATACACTCAATTTGTATTTGGTAGCATTGCCTTTAGATTGTTTAACTTGGGTCAAACATTTCGGGTAGCCTTCCACAAGTTTCCCACAATGAGTTGGGTGATATTTGGCCCATTCCTCCTGACAGAGCTGGTGTAACTGAGTCAGGTTTGTAGGTCACCTTGCTTGCACACACTTTTTCAGTTCTGTCCAAAAATGTTATATAGGATTGAGGCCAGGGCTTTGGGATGGCCACTCCAATGGCTTTTTTATGGCGATGTTGGAGCAGTGGCTTCTTCCTTGCTGAGCGGCCTTTCAGGTTATGTCGATATAGGACTCGTTTTACTGTGGATATAGATACTTTTGTACCTGTTTCCTCCAGCATCTTCACAACGTCCTTTGCTGTTGTTCTGGGATTGATTTGCACTTTCGCACCAAAGTACGTTCATCTCTAGGAGACAGAACGCGTCTCCTTCCTGAGCGATATGACGGCTGCGTGGTCCCATGGTGTTTATACTTGCGTACTATTGTTTGTACAGATGAACGTGGTACCTTCAGGCGTTTGGAAATTGCTCCCAAGGATGAACCAGACTTTCTGGAATTTTCCAAGCTGTTCAAAGGCACAGTCAACTTAGTGTATGTTAACTTCTGACCCACTGGAATTGTGATACAGTGAATTTATAAGTGAAATAATCTGTCTGAAAACAATAGTTGGAAAAATGTATTGTGTCATGCACAAAGTAGATGTCCTAACCAACTTGCCAAAACTATAGTTTGTTAACAAGAAATTTGTGGAGTGGTTGAAAAACGAGTTTTAATGTAAACTTCCGACTTCAACTGTACGTATTGCTGCCCATCTCATAAGGACAAGAAGAAGTAAAACAAGCTGTGTGTGACTTCAGCGTAACACGGTATGGCCTAATGTATTTAGCATAGCTCATCTCTTTGTAGTATAGTACATCACAGCTTAGCCTGGTTAACCTGAACATGTGCTGTAGCATAGAAACATTTCAGTGTATAATTCAATGAAGCTTCAGTATAGTTTGTTGGTTTCTAGGCTATACAGTACGTCAATCATATACCAGCTCTGCTCCAGCCTCCATTCTTGTATTGTAGGAACAGTAAAGCCTTGGTCTCATAGGAGCACCTGTCTGTCTCTGTGTAGGAAGATTCAGTACAGGACAGACAGGTCAGTGCTGCTCACAGCCTCTCCCTGTGTGTGTATGTGTGTGTTACTGTGAATGTGTTTGTATTTCACTTAGTATGACTGACACAGTGTTTTTCTTAACTCTATGACTGCCTATTCTGCATGGCCTCTACAACAACCCCCACAGTCATAAATATGTTTGTTCTACCCAGTCAATGTGTTGAGACTAAGAGTGTCACGTGCCTGCTGCTGATGACAACACCACTCTCTCTGTCTCTCTATAGATGAGGCCATGATACCAGCCATTATACACTCCCACATTTCCACAGCAACAGTGGAAACAAACACAATATCTCACCCCAGTCTGCACCACTCAGTAACATTTAAGTGATAATGCCTGAGAAGCCGGTGTTTGGAGGATATATTGGCACAGCTGTTGTTAGGCCCGAGACAAAGTCGGGTTACCAACATATTCAAATAAGGATAGATTTTTATTAGATTTTTTTGTTGATAAATTTATTCATACTGTTTCATCCTTCCACAAGATATAGTCCTGACACAAATCTAGGGTTGCTACCGAAGCCGGCTGGTCGTTCGTTCTATCGGTTTGGTTGCAAGAGACCCGACCTAGTCATTCAGTATTTTTGTTGTTCTAAATGCTCCATTGCCCTACTGACTGGCAACATTCTTATCCCTTGCTTGCTAGCTAGCCAACTACGGCTAACTTACAATCACATCAAACAGTGCAGCCAGAATAACAACAGAGTAGCTGCATTTGCATTTGTTTTAGCTGTTTTCAAGTGACATTTATTTGGATGCATCCATAACAATGAGCTAATGATGCACGATTTCACCTAGCATAGAAAATGTGCTCTCTCATCAGGACACAGTTATTCAGAGTTGCTATCCAACAACACAGCTAACACAATCACTTCAAACTATAGCTGGAAAGACTGCAAACTAGTTGCACTTCGATTCGTTTTACCAGTTTTCTATTGATAGTTCTCTGTATATATCCATAAAAATGATACTTATTAATTTTTATTTATTTTTTTATTTTACCTTTATTTAACCAGGTAGGCAAGTTGAGAACAAGTTCTCATTTACAATTGCGACCTGGCATTAATGTTTCCGACTGGCTGAGAAAAGCTGCCTGCCTGTCTGTCTCATCCCGACTCCCGACACTTTCATTACTATGGGACAGCTGGAGATCGAATTTGAATATTGAAACAAGGTTGCAAATGTTGGAGAGACAGACGGCAAGGTTTATACAAATTTCCGCTGTTGAAAACTAAATGTTAGTCTAAAATAAATGTGAGATATTGTCTCAATGCTTTTTCTAGTGGAGATCAAGTTAATAAATTGTCTGGCTGGGCTGAAGAGACAGTGGAACAAAATAGGCATTTTAACATCGTAGATTTAGCCAGTGGCAACTTGTGGAATAGACAACAACTGGAATGCGGTTTTAACCAATCAGCATTCAGACCCACCCTTTTTATAAAGGACATTAACGACTGTGTCAATGACAGATGTGAGCTTGATAGAACATGACTGTGGAGTATGAGGCTTCTAAGAAAAACACCATGTAATTACAAAGCAGTTACTATGTAACAATGTTGTCACACAGTTATTACTGTGTAGTATGTATGTGTACTGTGTATATGGGTATGAGGGCAACTTTTAGGTGTTACTAATTATGGTATATGAACACATTTAATTGATAGCAAAGTCTCTTAATCCAACATTAGCAGCTAGGCTAGTTAGCAAGCATCTCTGCCACATGTCCTCATGATGACTCACAGCTCTGTGTTACTGTTACCTATAACCAATTAAAAAGTGAAGAAACAAGTCAGGCAGGCTGTTTGGCATATGTATTTTTAAAGCCAAGCAGCTGATAATCTCCATATATTTAGCTAGCTAGGGCTTGGTGTTGTGAGAGATGCTGCTAAGGCTAATGCGAATGGTGGTGTGAGTCACTTTGCTGATGTAAGCGGAGAGGGATGTCTGTCTGTCATGGCTGTGTGACAAGCATGTGGTTATTATTATGTAGGTGTCAGAACATGAGTCAGTGTGTTGAGATATTATTGGTTTTCCTTTTATCTATGGTTGGAGTTTCAGATCTCATTACTAATTATGGTTTTCGTTCAGTGGCTTAGGAGGAGATGAAGTGGATGTTTGAATCTATTTGGGTTTTTAGTATCAGAGGTGTGTGTGTGTGTGTGTGTGGAGGTGGATCTGTGTGTTTGCGTGTGTCTGTGTGAATCAGTCCTGTGTTGGCTGCTCAGTCTTGCAGCTTTCTTTTGTTGGTCGTTTACGTATGTTGTAAATGTGACTTTCTCAATCCAGTCAGTGTTGTGTGCCCTTAACCATAAATCTGCCTGTCTGTCACTGCTCTTTCCCTGACTGTGTGGGAGGTTTTGTGTGCAAAGCTTTGTTTTCTGACTGTAACCACCTTTTCCTGTCTCTGAGTCCATGGCTATAGCAGCACACAGGGAGACAGCCATCCTTTAATTGCCCTTTACTTGGCCAGGATACTCACACACACACACACACACACACACACACACACACACACACACACACACACTCCCAGAATCCACCCTGTCTAGAGCAGACAGTGTATTACATGACTAAAAAACGTCCTGTGGTATCCCATAATGCTCCTCAAAGTCCCGTACAAAAGTCCCCTTCCTCATTCCAATGACTTGCATATCAGCAGAAAACGCCAGCAGTGCCTGTGATGAATAATGTATGTTGTTCCGTTTTAGGAGTCGGAGTGTGGAATTTTTACATTCCCCAGAGCAAATAAGTCTTTCAAGTGTCATAATGTTGTGTGTTTGTGAGGTACCTCTTTGGCAGCATATCTGCCAGATTAGATGCTGTAACCTCCGTAGCATTACTACTATATCCCCCAGTACATTTTATCTGTTACTAACTCACACCCCAACTCTCTCTCTATCTCTCTCTCACTCCCTCTCTAGGTATGCTACGTTCCCCTATTCGTCCCTGGCTCAATGTGGAATAAGGCACCCCAAACCATCCCCATTCTTTGGGAACCTGTTTCTATTTCGTCAGGTAAGATACTGACTGGTATGGAAGAATCCACACTCTCACTAAAAGAAACCACTGAATTTAAGCATATTTCCCCTGCCAACCAATGTGATATTTGTGTGTGCAATCAATACAGAGTTCAATGCAGGATGTTCTTCCCTTTTTACAGAGACAAGGGTATTGCCTGTCTTTTTTGGTTACATACATTGAAAATACGTTGAAGTCACTTAACCCCTCCCCCCATTCCACACGCATACACACACACAGACGCACACATACTCCCATGCAGACATCCGCACACCACCCCCTAAGGCGAGAGAAATCAGGCTTCCAACATCTAGCTGCACTTCATTAGATTTGTTCATTAAATACGACTCACAAGTAATGACTTTTAATACCATTTGATTCCCAAATAGATTGCCCTTATTGGTAATTGCATTACTTTTATGATGAATATATAATGTAAAATGTAAAGCAGTGAGTGGGAGGGCTCAATATAACTGATTCAATATGGTGATATTTTATCTCACTCTCCATTCTGCCCACCCCTACAACAAAGACACCAGAGATGTTGAACAGGAATACCAGTATTTTCCATAGACAGATTGACAGATGGAAAGAGGTCTCATCTTTGTATCTGTGCCATTATTGCATCTTTGACAAGATTTTTAAAGTAGTACATTTTCTACTTCATTTGTGTTTGAAAAAAGTGTAAAGCTAATATTGGTGATTTACCACCACCTGCAGTGCTGGATTCGGGAACTAAATCTTGTCATTAATTTATTGTGGCCACTAGATGGCGGTGATATAGCTTAAAGCCATTTACAAACCATGTCACTCAATTTGAAGACAATGCTCTGATCATTCACTAATTTCTCCCAACCCATAGGAATCCCCACCCAATTGACTACTTTAAAATGGTGAAAGACCTCAATGGAAATGTTCATGCTGCAACAGGTTGTACCCAAGATGAGTCCTGTAACTATCTCTATGGTATTTTCCAAAAATGGACATGATTTACCGACATTTAGGCCTACATTAATTCTGGAATGTGTAGATCAAAGGAGTCATGCCTTGAGTTTACTCACAAAGGTTCACTATATAGTACCAACTGTATCGATATCAACAAGTACAATACCAAAAGGAGACAAATACATTATAACGCAGTAATAGGCTAGAGATGATGCTTGCCCTTATGCTTGCCATTCAGTTTGACGTCTATTCCAGTTACAAGACAATGCCTTTAAATGCAATGTGTAATTATTGCCCATGGTATGGTGTTGTGGCATGCAGATGCTTCTCTGCAGGACATATCTTTATGAGATTCAGCAGTCAATAGTCTTCAGTGGGGCAGGCAGGCAGGGTGGGCTGTGTCCCCTGTCATTATCACTGCAGCTAGCTTTACTGGTCTTTTACGAGGACAGCTATCTCTTTCTTTCTTTATCTCTTCTCTCCATCAGTCATTTTTTATTTATTCTTCCTACGTCCTACTTCTTCCTACTTGGACTTATTTTGCAATCAGTGACATTCAGGGATAAGACTCTAGTAAGCTTGATTCTCAAATTCAGGACCCAGTGCTCTGTAGCCTGGCTTTAGACTATTACACAATAGTCAGTGCCCTTGATGTCCCTTACTGCGGAACTGCAGTGTCGGGCTAAGGGCTGAGGTGGTAAAGTATGCAGGCAGCTCTGCCTTCAGTGCCTTGCATAATTACACTGTCTGTCCGGTGGCTGGGGAGAGTCCTCAGGTGAAGCAGGGGGATGCTGAAGCTGCTTCGATAATGTGTGTCAGTGCTGAGACTCAGATCTGCAGACACAAATAGCCATCTTCTCTCGAAGAATCCTCTGACCCACTTCTGCATGCCACACTCACATCAAGCACAACAACAAGAGAGAGTGTGTGTCTTTGTATGTATGTACTGTACCAGTCAAAAGTTTGGACACACTTACTCATTCAAGGGTTTTTCTTTATTTGTACTATTTTCTACATTGTAGAATAATAGTGAAGACATCAAAATGTGTCTAAGATCGCGCCGACAGAGATGGTCGCCTCGCTTCGAGTACTTAGGAAACTATTCAGTATTTAGTTTTTTTCTGTATTATTTCTTACATTGTTACCCCAGGAAATCTTAAGTCTTACTACATACAGCCGGGAAGAACTATTGGATATAAGAGCGACGTCAACTTACCAACATTACGACCAGGAATACGACTTTCCTGAAGGACAATGGATCTAATTCCAAAAGCCTTCCCAAAACAACGGCACCGCAGAAGGGGCAGACAGAGCGCTCTTCTGGTCAGACTCCGAAGATGTGCACATTGGCGAGTTGTACAATCGGGAGCAATGGGCAATGTCCAGTCTCTTGACAACAAGGTAGATGAAATTCGAGCAAGGGTTGCCTTCCAGAGAGACATCAGCGATGGTAACATTCTCTGTTTCACCATATATCCTGAGGCTGTATTTATTGTAGTTGGGGATTTTAACAAGGCAAATTGGAGAACAAGGCTACCTAAATTCTGTCAGCATATTGATTGCACTACCCGCGGGGGTAATACACTCGATCACTGCTACTCTAACTTCCGCGATGCATACAAAGCCCTCCCCCGCCCTCCCTTCGGCAAATCCAACCACAATGCCATCTTGCTCCTACTGTCTTATAGGCAGAAACTAAAAAATTATGTACCAGTGAGTAGAACCCCGGAATCCGCGCTTCAAGATTGTTTTGATCACGCGCCCTGGAATAGGTTCTGGTCAGCCTCAGATAACAACATCAATATATACACTGACTCAGTGCATGAGTTTATAAAGAAGTGCATTGGATATGTTGTACCCACTGTGACTATTAAAACGTACCCTAACCAGAAACCATGGATGGATGGCGCATTCACGCAAAACTGAAAATGCGAACCAACGCATTTCACCAAGGAAAGAGGTCTGGGAATATGGCTGAATATAATCAATGTAGTTATTCCCTCCTCAAGGCAATCAAACAAGCGAAGTGCTGGCACAGGGACAAAGTGGAGTCGCAATTCAACGACTCAGACACGAGACGTAGGTGACAGGGTCTACAGGAAATCACGGACTACAAAAAGAAAACCAGCCACGTCACGTACACCAACATTGCGCTTCCAGACAAACTAAACACCTTTTCCCGCTCTGAGGATAATACAGTGCCACCATCACGGCCCGCTAACAAGGACTGCACCCCCTTCTCCGTGACCGACGTCTGTAAAACATTTAAACATGTTAACCATCGCAAGGCTGCTGGCCCAGATGGCATCCCTAGCCACGTTCTCAGAGCATGCACAGACTAGCTGGCTGGTATGTTTACGGACATATTCAATCGCTCCCTATCCCAGTCTGCTGTCCCCACGTGCTTCAAGATGGCCACAAGTTTGCATACCGCCGCAACAGGTCCACAGACGATGCAATCACCATCACACTGCACACTGCCCTATCCCATCTGGACAAGAGATGTAAGAATGCTGTTCATTGACTACAGATCAGCCTTCAACAACATAGCTCATAGCTCAACCAAGCTCATCATCAAGCTGGAGGCCCTGGGTCTCAACCCCGCCCTGTGCAATTGGGTCCTGGACTTTCTGATGGGCCGCGCCCCAGGTGGCAAAGGTAGGAAACAACATCTCCACTTCGCTGACCCTCAACACTGGGGCCCCACAAGGGTGCGTGCTCAGCCCCCTCCTGTACTCCCTGTTCACCCACGAACGCGTGGCCATGCTCGCCTCCAGCTCAATCATCAAGTTTACAGATGACACAACAGTAGTGGGCTTGATTACCAACAACAACGAGACAGCCTAGAGGGAGGAGGTGAAGGCCCTTGGAGTGTGGTGTCAGGAAAACAACCTCTCATTCAACGTCAACAAAACAAAGGAGATGACCGTGGACTTCAGAGGGAACATCCCCCTGTCCACATCGAAGGGACAGCAGTGGAGAAGGTGGAAAGTTTTAAGTTCCTCTGCTTACACATCACAGACAACCTGAAATGGTCCACCCACACAGACAGTGTGGTTGCGCCTCTTCGACCTCAGAAGCCTGAAGAAATTTGGCTTGTCCCCCAAAACCATGGAAAACTTTTACAGATGCACAATTGAGAGCATCCCGTCGGGCTGTACCACAGCCTGGTACGGAAATTGCACAGCCCTCAACCGCAAGGCTCTTAAGAGGGAGGTGCTGTCTGAACAACACATCACCGGGGGCAAACTACCTGCCCTCCATGACACCTACAGCACCCGATGTCACAGGAAGGCCAAAAAGATCATCAAGGACAACAACCACCCGAGCCACTGCCTGTTCACACCACTACCATCCAGAAGGTGAGGTCAGTACAGGTGGATCAAAGCTGAAACCGAGACACTGAAAAACAGCTTCTATCTCAAGGCCATCAGACTGCTAAACAGCAATCACTAACTCAGAGAGGTTGCTGCCTACGTTGAGACCCAATCACTGGACACTTAATAAATAAATTAATAATAAATGGATCACTAGTCACTTTAAACAATGCCACTTTAAATAATGCCACATTAATAATGTTTACATATCTTACATTACTCATATCATATGTATGTATTGTATTTTATGTCATCTATTGCACCTTGCCTATGCCGCTCGGCCATCACCCATATGTACGTATTCTCATTCACCCCTTTAGATTTGTGTGTATTAGGTAGTTGTTGGGAAATTGTTAGATTATTTGTTAGAAATTACTGCACTGTCGGAACGAGAAGGACAAGCATTTCGCTACACTCGTATTAACATCTGCTAACCATGTGTATGTGACCAATAACATTTGATTTGATTTGAAAACAATGAAATAACAGATATGGAATCATTCCATTTGCACAAACTGTATATAGATTTTTCTATTGTGTTTTTGACTGTACTTTTGTTTATCCCAAATGTAACTCTGTGTTGTTTTTTGTTGCACTGCTTTGCTTTATCTTGGACAGGTCGCAGTTGTAAATGAGAACTTGTTCTCAACTGGGCTACCTGGTTAAATAAAGTTTAAATAAAAATAAAAATCTAGAAACCAGAAAAGTGTTAAACAGTCAACTTTGGACACGCCTACTCATTCAAGGGTTTTTCTTTATTTTTACTATTTTATACATTGTAGAATAATAGTGAAGATATCAAAACTAGGAAATAACACATATGGAATCTTATAGTAACCAAAAAAGTGTTATAATATATAAAATATATTTAGATTTGGTTATTATTCAAAGTAGCCACCCTTTGCCTTGATGACAGCTTTGCACACATTTGCCATTCTCTCAACCAGCTTCATGAGGAATGCTTTTCCATCAGTCTTGAAGGAGTTCCCACATATGCTGAGCACTTGTTGACTGCTTTTCCTTCACTCTGTGGTCCAACTCAACTCAAACCATTATAATTGGGTTGACGTCGGGTGATTGTGGAGCCCAGCCCTCCATCACTCTCCTTACTGTTCAAATATCCCTTACACAGCGTGGAGGTGTGCTTTGGGTCATTGTCCTGTTGAAAAACAAATGATAGTCCCACTAAGCGCAAACCAGATGGGATGGTGGTAGCCAAGCTGGTTAAGTGTGTCTTAAATTCTAAATAAATCACTGACAGTGTCACCAGCAAAGTACCCCCACACCAACACACCTCCTCCTCCATGCTTCATGGTGGGTACCACACATGCGGAAATCATCCGTTCACCTACTCGGCGTCTCACATAGACACGGCGGTTGGAACCAAAAAACTCAAATTTGGATTCATCAGACCATTGTCCATTGCTCGTGTTTCTTGGCCCTAGCAAGTCTCTTATTCTTATTGGTGTCCTTTAGTAGTGGTTTCTTTGCAGTAATTCGACCATGAATGCCTGATTCACGCAGTCTCCTCTGAACAGTTGATGTTGAGATGTGTCTTTTACTTGTACTCTGTGAAGCATTTATTTGGGCTGCAGTTAACTCTAATGAAGTTATCCTCTGCGGCAGAGGTAACTCTGGGTCTTCCTTTCCTGTCGCGGTCCTCATGAGAGCCAGTTTCAACATTGCGGTTGATGGTTTTGCGACTGCTCTTCAAGAAACTTTCACAGTTCTTCTTTCACAGTTCTTAAGACATGATCTTCATGTCTTAATGTTATGGACTGTCATTTCTCTTTGCTTATTTGAGCTGTTCTTGCCATAATATGGACTTGGTCTTTTACCAAATAGGGTTATCTTCTGTATACCACCCCTACTTTGTCACAACACAAATGATTGGCTCAAACACATTAAGAGGGAAAGAAATTCCACAGATGTACTTTTATCTGTTAACTGGTTGAGAAAATGCCAAGAGTGTGCAAAGTTGTCATCAAGACAAAGGGTGGCTACTTTGAAGAATCTCAAATATAAAACATTGTGAAACCGAACATTGTGAAACCCTTGAATATGTAGGTGTGTCCAAACGTTTGACTAGTACTGAATGTATGAGATTTTGTTTAAGTCCATGATCATACGTAATATGGATGAATTTGTACGCATGCACATGTGTTTCATTGACATTTAGTCTGTTTTCATCATGAAATTGACGTCTGTGCCAGTGCCTGTGACAACAGAGTCACTGCCCACCAGGAGCTGCAGTGGTGGCAGTCCTGTCAGCCACAGTGCCATCTCAGTGGAGAGAGAGCCAGGAGGGGGTGAGTCAAACAGAAAGGGCACTGGGTAAGGTGGATCTTTCTGGAGGATCTCTGAGACGTCTGACGTACAGGGTGGCTGCTCCCCACCCAGCACTCCCCTGCTACATCTCCCTTGGTAGAGCTCTTATTTCTGGCTTGCTGGCTGGTTGATCCTCTCTAATACCCATGACACTGATATAGAGGCTCACCCACCACCACCACCCCTCATGTGCCCCCTTCAAAGATGGCACCTCCCCCCTCTCTGGCCCCACAACACAACACAACACAACACAACATATTAGCCTGCCAGAGAGAGCTAGTGTTACAAGGCATACATTATTGGAGATTGAGAGCTATGAGAGTCAAACCCCCACACATTTAATGGCATGGTTCAGTCTCTACCCGGGCCAGCATCTCTCCATGACTCCCAAGGTCAGGCTAAAGCAGAGGACACTGCAGTGCAGTCTCTCTGGGTGGAACCAGCACCTCTCCATGGTGAATAGATAGAGAGAGGAGTGTCTATCGCTCCCTATTACCAAGGGTCTGTCCAAAATGGCAGTCTATTCTCTACCAGAGCCCTTGTAAAAATGTGTGCACTAGGTAGGGAATAAGGTGCTATTTCAGCATATCCCAAAGTCTTCCTGCTGTATTCCCAAACACAAATTAAGGTTTATACTCCCGCCGCAGTAGTATGAGGAAATCCGAATATTTCCTTACATTTCTTGTAGAATTTTTCATTTAAATTTTTAAAAATGTATTTATATATATTTTTTTCTGTGATGGCGCCGGAGGGGAAGGCGCTATTTTTTATTTTATTTTTTATTTTATTAATTTTTTTACTTGTTTTGAACATAATGTTGCTGCTACTATCACTTATGACCAAAAAGAACTTCTGGACATCAGAACTGCGATTGCTCACCTCAAACTGGACAAAGAGTTCTTCTTCAATGAGTCGGATGGGAGGGATATAATACAGACACCTGACCAGGCCCAGATCCCCGTTATTCGCTTGAGAAGGAGATCAGGGTGCCTTGTGAGTGGCTAATCTGCCTTTACCCTCCATCCTGCTAGCTAACGTTCAATCGCTGGAAAATAAATGGGACCAACTGAAAGCACGTTTATCTTACCAACGGGACATTAAAAACTATGATATCTTATGTTTCACCAGGTTGTGGCTGAATGACAACATTAAGAACATACAGCTGGCAGGTTATACACTCTATCCGCAGGACAGAGCAGCAGTGTCTGGTAAGACACAGGGCAGGGGCAGGGGCATATGCATTTATGTAAACAACAGCTGGTGCACGGTATCTAAGGAAGTCTTGATGTTAAGCTCGCCTGAGGTAGAGTATCTCATGATAAGCTGTAGACCACACTATCTACCTAGAGAGTTTTGTTCGTTATTTTTCGTAGCTGTCTACATACCACCATAGACCAATGCTGGCACTAAAACCGCACTCAATGAGCTGTATACCGCCATAAGCAAACAGGAAACCGCTCATCCAGAGGCGGCGCTCCTAGTGGCCAGGGACTTTAATGCAGGGAATCTTAAATCAGTTTTACCTAATTTCTATCAACGTATTAAATGTGCAACCAGAGGGAAAACAATTCTAGACCACCTTTACTCCACACACAGAGACACATACAAAGCTCTCCCTCGTCCTCCATTTGGCAAATCTGACCATAATTCTATCCTCCTGATTCCTGTTTACAAGCAAATATGTAAGCAGGAAGCACCAGTGACTCGGTCTATAAAAAAGTGGTCAGATGAAGCAGATGCTAAACTACAGGACTGTTTAGCTAGCAAAGACTGGAATATGTTCCGGGATTCTTCCGAATGCATTGAGGAGTACACCACATCAGTCACTGGCTTTATCAATAAGTGCATCGAGGACATCGTCCCCTCAGTGACTGTACGTACATAACCCAACCAGAAGCCATGAATTACAGGCAACATTCGCACTGAGCTAAAGGATAGAGCTGCCGCTTTCAATGTGCGGGACTCTAACCCGGAAGCTTATATGAAATCCTGCTATGCTCTCAGACGTACCATCAAACAGGCAAAGCGTCAATACAGGACTAAGATTGAATCGTACTACACTGGCTCCGACTCTCGTCGAATGTGGCAGGGCCTGCAAACTATTACAGACTTCAAAGGGAAGCACAGCTAAGAGCTGCCCAGTGACACAAGCCTACCAGACGAGCTAAATAACTTCTATGCTCTCTTCGAGGCAGGTAACACTGAAACATGCATGAGAGCATCAGCTGTTCCGGGCGACTGTGTCATCACGCTCTCCGCAGCCGATGTGAGTAAGACCTTGAAACAGGTCAACATTCACAAGGCCGCGGGGCCAGATAGATTACCAGGACGTGTACTCCGAGCATGCGCTGACCAACTGGCAAGTGTCTTCACTGACATTTTCAACCTCTCCCTGTCTGAGTCTGTAATACCAACATATTTCAAGCAGACCACCATAGTCCCTGTGCCCAAGAACACTAAGGTAACCTGCCTAAATGACTACCGACCCGTAGCACTCACATCTGTAGCCATGAAATGCTTTGAAAGGCTGGTCATGGCTCACAACAACACCATTATCCCATAAACCCTAGACTCATTCCAATTTGCATACCGCACCAACAGATCCATAGATGACACAATCTCCATTCCACACTGCCCTTTCCCACCTGGACAGAAGGAACACCTATGTGAGAATGCTATTCATTGACTACAGCTCAGCGTTCACCATAGTGCCCTCAAAGCTCATCACTAAGCCAAGGACCCTGGGACTAAACACCTCCCTCTGCAACTGGATCCTGGACTTCCTGACGGGCCGCCCCCAGGTGGTAAGGGTAGGTAACAACACATCTGCCACGCTTATCCTCAACACGGGGGCCCCTCAGGGGTGCGTGCACAGTCCCGTCCTGTACTCCCTGTTCACTCTTGACTGCACGGCCAGGTATGACTCCAACACCATCATTAAGTTTGTTGATGACACAACAGTGGTATGCCTGATCACCGACAACGATGAGACAGCCTATAAGGGGGAGGTCAGAGACCTGACTGTGTGGTGCAAGGACAACAACCTCTCCCTGAACGTGATCAAGACAAAGGAGATGATTGTGGACTACAGGAAAAGGAGGACCAGGCACGCCCCCATTCTAATCGACGGGGCTGTAGTGGAGCAGGTTGAGAGCTTCAAGTTCCTTGGCGTCCACATCACCAACAAACTAACATAGTCCAAGCACACCAAGACAGTTGAGAAGAGGGCACGACAAAACCTATTTCCCCCTCAGGAGAAAAGATTTGGCATGAGTCCTCAGATCCTCAAAAGGTTTTACAGCGACACCATTGAGAGCATCCTGACCGGTTTGCATCACTGCCTGGTATGGAAACTGCTCGGCCTCTGACCACAAGACACTACAGAGGGTAGTGCGTGCGGCCCAGTACATCACTTAGGCCAAGCTTCCTGCCATCCAGTACCTCTATACTAGGCCGGTGTCAGAGGAAGGCCTTAAAAAATGTCAAAGACTACAGCCACCCTAGTCATAGACTGTTCTCTCTGATGCCGCATGGCAAGTGGTGCCGGAGCGCCAAGTCTAGGTCCAAGAGGCTCCTAAATAGCTTCTACCCCCAAGCCATAAGACTCCTGAACAGCTAATCAAATGCCTACACAGACTATTTGCATTGACCAACCCCCCACCCCCGTCCTTCTACGCTGCTGCTACTCTCTGTTATTATCTATGCATAGTCATAATAATTCTACCTACATGTACATACTACCTCAATTACCTTGACACCGGAACATTGACTCTGTATTTTTATTTACTGCTGCTCTATAATCATTTGTTATTCTTGTCTCTTACTTTTTTTAAGGTGTTTTCTTAAAACTGCATTGTTGGTTAAGGGCTTGTAAGTAAGGACCTGTTGTATTCGGCGCATGTGACAAATACAATTTGATTTGATTTGATAGGACAAACTTCCAAATGTTCTGTGTTCCATTGTCATACACACACACACACACACACACATGTTTGTTTACATACTCATCTCATTTGTACATACTGTACTCGACACCATCTACTGTATCTTGCCTATGCTGCTCTGTACCATCACTCATTCATATATCCTTATGTACATATTCTTTGTCCCCTTACACTGTGTACAAGACAGTAGTTTTGGAATTGTTAGTTAGATTACTTGTTGGTTATTACTGCATTGTCGGAACTAGAAGCACAAGCATTTCGCTACACTCGCATTAACATCTGCTAACCATGTGTATGTGACAAATAAAATTTGATTTGATTTGATTTGACACACACACACACACACACACACACACACACACATACACTATCCGGGACTTGATAGAGTCTGCCACTGTCGGTGACCCGCTCATCTCCGGCTTCGCTCCTCTCTGTGGTACCAACATTAAGCTAAACTGTGTGGGTGAGGAGCCGGTATTGGCATGCGACAATCTCTGCAGTAATAAAAAGACTGGGGGAGAAAGAAAAATAGAGTAAGAGAGGTAGAGGGAGGGGCTGGGAAGAAGGACAGAGAAATGGATGAATGGAGACAGTTTGAGACATTTTGGACTGGTGCAGTGTGCAGCACCATGAAGGGGGCACTCCTTCGGGCACACACCAGCGCTCTGTACCCACCACCCCTCCATGGGAGCCCAGACTGCAGGAATGTCAGGGCTGCAGCCATTCTGTGGGCTGCTCTGTCGCTTTGAATATCAATGAGCCCAGTGCTTTCTATAAGCACCTTAACGGGACAAGTTTCCCTTTGTGAGCCAACAGACCACTATTCAGATCAGACAGAAGGGTTGATGAGGGTTGAGGAACATTCTGTCTGTCTGTCTGTCTGTCTGTCTGTCTGTCATATGATCTACAGTGCTTTCAGGAAAGTATTCAGACCCCTCCCCTTTTTCAAAATGTTGTTACGTTACAGCCTTTTTCTAAAAGTGATTAAATGAAACATTTTTTTCATCAATCTACACACAATACCCAATAATGACAAAGCGAAAACAGGTTTTTAGAATATTTTGCAAATGTATTAAAAGTCAAAAGCAGAAATACCTTATTTACATAGGTATTCAGACTCTTTGCTATGAGACTCAAAATGCAGGTGCATCCTGTTACCATTGATCATCCTTGAGATGTTTCTACAACTTAACTGGAGTTCACCTGTGGTAAATTCAATTGATTGGACATGATTTGGAAAGGCACACACCAACCTGTCTATATGAGGTCCACAGTTGACAGTGCATGTCAGAGCAAAAACCAAACCATGAGGTCGAAGGAATTGTCCGTAGAGCTCCGAGACAGGATTGTGTCGAGGAACAAATCTGCAGTAGGGTACCAAAACATTTCTGCAGCTTTGAAGGTCCCCAAGTACACAGTGGCCTCCATCATTCTTAAATGGTAGAAGTTTGGAACCACCAAGACTCTTCCTAGAGCTGGCCGCCCAGCCAAACTGAGCAATCGAGGGAGAATGGCTTAGGTCAGGAAGGTTACCAAGAACCCGATGGTCACTCTGACAGAGTTCCAGAGTTCTTCTGTGGAGATGGGAGAACCTTCCAGAAGGACAACCATCTCTGCAGCACTCCACCAATCAGGCCTTTATGGTAGAGTGGCCAAATGGAAGCCAATCCTCAGTAAAAGGCACATGACAGCACGCTTGGAGTTTGCCAAAAAGCACCTAAAGGCCATGAGTCACATCTGGAGGAAACTAGGCCCCGCTCATCACCTGGCCAATACCATCCCTACAGTGAAGCATGGTGGTGGCAGCATAATGCTGTGGGGATGTTTTTCAGCGGCAGGGACTTGGAGACTAGTCGGATCGAGGGAAGATGTACGGAGCAAAGTACAGAGAGATCCTTCATTAAAATATTTAGTAGTCCACTTGACACCTTACCCCTTACTCTAAAGCTTTACTCCCTCCGTGGTAATATTGTCACTCGTCAGGCGTAGTGAGATGAGAGGTGGCGCTGCACTTATTACATTTGTGTGTTGTGTGCCTGCACGTGCGCATGTGTGTTTGTGTGTGTGTGTTGGGGCCTACAGTATATTTAATCAGGCACATCAATCCCCTAGTTAACGGCTTCACTGTCTGTCACACAGGTTCCCTTTTATAGCCAGGCTAGCCATCAGAAAGAAACCTTTATCCCCTCAGAGGACAGAACACAGGGTGCTGCAGCACATACGACACGTCCTGAGAGTACCTAGAGTACACAGACATGGTGGCAGGATACACAGAGGATACACACTGCAGTAGACACACACACACACACACACACACACTAAGGGTCGACATGTGAATACAGATTCATGACTGCTGGGAAGCTATTAAAGGTTACTTTGGGATGAGTATGCTGAATTAGACAAGTATTCTGCTTTGGGGAGTCTTTGATAAAACATTAAATACAATTTAAGCTCTGCTGTAAGCTTTTAGTGCAATACTGGCAGTGTACTGTATACAAATGATGCCGAGACCCCATACTGAGAACAAAATACTATTACGTGTTCGTCTTCTTACTCCCTCTCCCTTAGCTCTGGTGCAGATTTAATGGAGGATCGCCACAACACATTTTACACCATCTTCAACATTCCACTGGTTGGGTGGTTTTAACTCATAACAAATAAGATTGGGCTCTTACAGTAGGACAAGTAATATATATTTTTTAAACATAACCTTTATTTAACTAGAACAAATTCTTATTTACAATGATGGCCTAACTGCCTTGTTCAGGGGCAGAACGACAGATTTGTACCTTGTCAGCTCAGGGATTTGATCTAGCAACCTTTCAATTACTGGCCCGATGCTCTAACCACTAGGTTACCTGCACTGGGCCCGTGATCAGCCCCCCCCTTGTCTACACAGTCTTATTCATTATGATCTAAAAGGCAAATGTGGTCCAACTTCAGCACTCATACTCTAATAGGCTTTATTAATACAGCCCTGGGCTCTATTGATGGATTTCTACCACTCTGGAGTCAGGACAGTTGTTTATCTCACTTTAATAATGTATACATACTGTTTTCCATTTCATATCTATATACTGTATTCTTGTCAAGGCCTATCCTATTTTATTGCTGTACATATACTATTCTATCCACAAATTCTTCAGTTATTATATATTCTATCCACATACTGTCCATAATGTCTACACATTCCATCACATCTGGACTATGACATTGCTCGTCCTAATATTTCCAGATTTCTTAATTCCATTCTTTTACTTTTTAGATATGCGTGTATTATTTGTTATTGTTAGATATTACAGTCCTGTTGGAGCTAGGAACATAAGCATTTCTCTACACCTGCAATAAGATCTGTTAAACATGTGTATGCGACCATTAACATTTTATTTGATTTATTTGTCCGAGAAATTGCCAATTGAATTAAATGTGGCTTTTAAGACCGTCGCTCAGCTACACACCATAGATTCATTCCACAGATTGATGTGAAATCAATTGAATGCTCTGAGTCTAAAGTTACAGTGGCTGATGTTTTGTATTACAGAGCTGTGATGAGTTAAGCTCTCACATATACACACACACACACACACACACACACACACAGACACACACACACACACACACACACACACACACACAGGCCTTGAGACTGGAACTGTTGGAGCAGATCAATACTAAAGATCAATGCACGGTAGAGCTGAAACCTTCGTCATCACACCTCCTTTGTCAGTCGGTGAAGCTTTTTGTTAGTTCTGTTGAAGATTGCAAAAGAGTCAACTGGAAGAAGATGAAAGACAGCTTTCCCGTGGTAGTTGGTTTAGATGAAACTATTAGTTTGTGTCGAGAAACATACAGTTCAAGGAGAGTGTGTTTTTAAGGACACACTCTCACATACATACTTTTCTCTCTCTCTCTCACACACACAAACACACACACACACACACACACACACACACACACACAACCACACTCTATCTCTGCACACACACACCCTTTGCAGTAACAGTACCTTTTAGTGTTGGTCACAGATGGTATGTTCAGTATAGTGTTCTAGCCCCTTTATTAAGTTGTCAGTCATGTGTCAGTCTTAGCTCTAACACAGGAATGGAAAAGAGTCAAATCAATGCAGCTGTCGCCGTGTACTGCTGGGGTGTTTCTTGTGGTGGCTGTGGAGTTAACGCAAGTAGCAAAGACAATGGAAAGTGCGTATTGAGCAAATATCAATCAGATACCAACAGGTATCTTGAACTCACAGTATTTCATTGTAGCAGAGAGAATGGATATCCTCTCATATAACATTTTAAATTATATCAAATCTCAATTGGTTCTAAGGTTCCTTTCTAATTCTTTCTAATCTTTCTTTTCAGGGCTTTTTCGGTGTTCATACAGACCTGATTCACAAGTATGGGAGAGTATGTGGGTAAGTGACTGACTGACACTGCATTTACATCACACCAAACCCAAGTCACTACAGGACACTCTATTTGACTTGTCTCATCCAGCGTCTGACACAACCTCTGATAGACATACAGTTGAATTCGGAAGTTTACATATACCTTAGCCAAATACATTTTTAACTCAGTTTTTCACAGTTTTCCTGACATTTAATCCTTGTAAAGATTCCCTGTCTTAGGTCAGTTAGGATCACCACTTTATTTTAAGTATGTGAAATGTCAGAATAATAGTAGAGAGAATGATTTATTTCAGCTTTTATTTATTTCATCACATTCCCAGTGGGTCAGATGTTTACATACACTCAATTAGTATTTGGTAGCATTGCCTTTGAATTGTTTAACTTGGGTCAAACGTTTCGGGTAGCCTTCCACAAGCTTCCCACAGTAAGTTGAGTGAATTCTGGCTCATTCCTCCTGACAGAGCTGGTGTAACTGAGTCAGGTTTGTAGGCCTCCTTGCTCGCACATGCTTTTTCAGTTCTGCCCAAAAATGTTCTATAGGATTGAGGTCAGGGCTTTGTGATGGCCACTCCAATACCTTGACTTTGTTGTCCTTAATCCATTTTGCAACAACTTTGGAAGTATGCTTAGGGTCATTGTCCATTTGGAAGACCCATTTGCAACCAAGCTTTAACTTCCTGACTGATGTCTTGAGATGTTCCTTCAATATATCCACAGAATTTTCCGTCCTCGTGATGTCATCTATTTTGTGAAATGCACCAGTCCCTCCTGCAGAAAAGCACCCCCACAACATGATGCTGCCACCCCCGTTGTCACGTTCTGACCTTAGTTCTGTTGTTGTGTCTTTGTTTTAGTATGGTCAGGGTGTGAGTTGGGTGGGTTGTCTATGTTCTTTTTTCTATGTTTTGGGATTTCTGTGTTTGGCCTGCTATGGTTCTCAATCAGAGGCAGCTGTCAATCGTTGTCCCTGATTGAGAACCATACTTAGGTAGCCTGGTTTCACTTTTGAGTTGTGGGTGATATGTTTCCTGTGTCTGTGTTTGCGCCATACGGGACTGTTTCGATTTTCGTTTGTTCTCTCACTTTGTTATTTTGTATTTTGTAGTGTTCAGTTTTACATATTAAAATGGACACTTACCACGCTGGAAATTGGTCCGATATCTCTTACTCCTCGTCAGAAGAAGAGGACGAGCGTTACACCCGTGCTTCACGGTTGGGATGGCGTTCTTCGGCTTGCAAGCCTCCGCCTTTTTCCTCCAAACATAATGATGGTCATTATGGCCAAACAGTTCTATTTTTGTTTCATCAGACCAGAGGACATTTCTCCAAAAAGTACGATCTTTGTCCCCATGTGTAGTTGCAAACCATTGTCTGGCTTTTTTATGGCGATTTTGGAGCAGTGGCTTCTTCCTTACTGAGCAGCCTTTCAGGTTATGTCGATATAGGACTCATTTTACTGTGGATATAGATACTTTTGTACCTGTTTCCTCCAGCATCTTCACAATGTCACAATGGGATTGCTTTGCACTTTTCGCACCAAAGTATGTTCTCTAGGAGACAGAATGTGTCTCCTTCCTGAGTGGTACGATGGCTGCGTGGTCCCATGGTGTTTATACTTGCATACTATTATTTGTACAGATGAACATGGTACCTTCGGGCATTTGGAAATTACTCCCAAGGATGAACCAGACTTGTGGAGGTCTGCTATTTTTTCTGAGGTCTTGGCTGATTTATTTTGATTTTACCATGATGTCAAGCAAAGAGGCACTGGGTTTGAAGGTAGGCCTTGAAATACATCCACAGGTACACCTCCAATTGACTCAAATTATGTAATTTAGCCTATCAGACGCTTCTAAAGCCATGATATCATTTTCTGTAATTTTCCAGGCACAATTGTGGAATTGTGAATTGGAATTGTGATACAGTGAATTATAAGTGAAATAATCTGTCTGTAAACAATTGTTGGAAAAATTGCACAAAGTAGATTTCCAAACCGACATGCCAAAACTCTAGTTTGTTAATAAGAAATTTGTGGAGTAGTTGCCAAACTATTTTTATTGACTCCAACCTAAGTGTATATAAACTTCCAACTGTATGTGTTAGAAGTATCAGTGAAGCTGTTGAAAAGTTATCATGGTCTCAGATCTGCTTGTCCATGTCTTGCCAAATAATGGTGTTTGACAAGACATCACAAACTGATCTGGGACCAGACTAATGGAAAGCAACACCATGAGATCCTGGTAGGCTTATTCCAATGCATTACCCCCCTAAGATCAACAGGGAATCAGTAGATCGAGTGAACACATATAAATACCTAGGAATCAAGATAGACAATAACCTGAAACACAATGACTGTGTGTGCCCTTGCAAAGGCAAAGAAACTACAAGAGAGATTTTAATTATTTTCGCAAACTGAACCATTTTAATGTTGATCGCCATATCTTTCAGCTGTTTTATAAATCTGTCCTACAGTGTCCGGTCCTTTGGTCTGATATGCATGTTTGGAAACATGCAAGTTCAAGACCAAATAGAGCTGCAGTGCTTGATCAATGCCGCGGGAATAGACCAAGAATCAGCCAACAGGCTGTACACAAAAACTAGACAAAATATTACAGGACAGTACACATCTGTAACGGTTTCCTTCCGTTGAAGGAGAGGAGGACCAAAATGCAGCGTGGTTAGAGTTCAACATGTTTAATATAGACGATAAATGAGAACACTACAAAATACAAAACAACAAATGTGAAAACCGAAACAGTCCTATCTGGTGCATAGACACAAAGACAGAAGACAACCACCCACAAAACCCAACACAAAACAGGCTACCTAAATATGGTTCCCAATCAGAGACAATGACAAACACCTGCCTCTGATTAAGAACCATATCAGGCCAAACAACAAACTCGTAGCAGCAACCAGACTAGGGCAAGTATACTTCTTCAGAAGAAGCTCAGGATGAACAGATATTTGTACAGTTTTAGTAATTTAGCAGACACTCTTATCCAGAGCAATTTACAGAAGTAATTAGGATTAAGTCTCTTGCTCAAGGGCACATTGACAGATTTTTCACCTAGTCGACTCGGTGAAAGGATTGTACAGTACATTCGTACTGAACTTACTGTAAATATGTGGCCTATTGCATTTTCATATTCATTTTGTGTATTCTGTGTTTTTATGTTTTATGTACTTTGTCTTTTTAGGCACATGACCAAATGAATTTCCCCCTGGTGGGATAATAAAGTTGATCTAATCTAGATGTGCTGCTAGATTATCTCTGGGTTGATTATACAGGCCTGCTAATGGACGGCAGATTTTTCTCTGGGTTGATTATACAGGCCTGCTTATGGACGGCAGATTTTTCTCTGGGTTGATTATACAGGCCTGCTTATGGACGGCAGATTTTTCTCTGGGTTGATTATACAGGCCTGCTTATGGACGGCAGATTTTTCTCTGGGTTGATTATACAGGCCTGCTTATGGACGGCAGATTTTTCTCTGGGTTGATTATACAGGCCTGCTTATGGACGGCAGATTTTTCTCTGGGTTGATTATACAGGCCTGCTTATGGACGGCAGATTTTTCTCTGGGTTGATTATACAGGCCTGCTTATGGACGGCAGATTTTTCTCTGGGTTGATTATACAGGCCTGCTTATGGACGCCAGATTTTTCTCTGGGTTGATTATACAGGCCTGCTTATGGACGGCAGATTTTTCTCTGGGTTGATTATACAGGCCTGCTTATGGACGGCAGATTTTTCTCTGGGTTGATTATACAGGCCTGCTTATGGACGGCAGATTTTTCTCTGGGTTGATTATACAGGCCTGCTTATGGACGGCAGATTTTTCTCTGGGTTGATTATACAGGCCTGCTTATGGACGGCAGATTTTTCTCTGGGTTGATTATACAGGCCTGCTTATGGACGGCAGATTTTTCTCTGGGTTGATTATACAGGCCTGCTTATGGACGGCAGATTATCTCTGGGTTGATTATACAGGCCTGTTTATGGACGGCAGATTATCTCTGGGTTGATTATACAGGCCTGTTTATGGACGGCAGATTATCTCTGGGTTGATTATACAGGCCTGCTTATGGACGGCAGATTATCTCTGGGTTGATTATACAGGCCTGCTTATGGACGGCAGATTATCTCTGGGTTGATTATACAGGCCTGCTTATGGACGGCAGATTATCTCTGGGTTGATTATACAGGCCTGCTTATGGACGGCAGATTATCTCTGGGTTGATTATACAGGCCTGTTTATGGACGGCAGATTTTATTTCTTAATAGCAGATCAAAGGGAATAGTCTACTGAGTTTCTGTGTGTATTTGAGGAAAATAAATAAGAGTGTAGGAGTAGGGCAGGGAACATTGGGTTTGCCATGGCTAGATTTCGTGCCCAGACAAGAAAAGAGACGTTACGTCAGAATGCGTGGATATATGCCAAAAGGCATTACTACAGCCTTCAGTAAGAGTTGTCCACTAGCGTGATACGTGGTTTTTCAAAAAGAAAAGAGAAAGAGGCTCATGGCACATTTATTGAACCCCCGTCGTCTCTCAGAACACTCCTCCCCTGTCAATTTATCAAAGTTGAAAGCATTCGGTGGTTGTTAGAGATAAATCTTTCAAAGTGTCTTTATTTTTCATATCAGAAATAATATCAAATACAGTATACATAACATGCTGACTAGACCGGGCATGCGCGCATGTTGATTTTGTCCATCCACACCAGACGTGATCAGGACACGCAGGTTGAAATATCAAAACAAACTCTGAACCAACTATATTAATTTGGGGACAGGTCGAAACACAAGAAACATGCATTTAGCTAGCTAGCTTGCTGTTGCTAGCTAATTTGTCCTGGGATATTAACATTGGGTTGTTATTTTACCTGAAATGCGCTTTGTAGAATTTTCATCCATTTTGAGTGACACAAAATCGTGTTCTCCACTCCGACAATTAATCCACAGACAAAAGGGAAAATCTCATTCGTTTCTAGTAATCTCTTCTTCTTCATCTTCTTCTTCTGTGGACTTTATATGGAGGTTGGCAACCAACTTTAAGGTGCCTTACCACCACCAATTGGACTGGAGTGTGGACCTCAGATCATATTTCAATCTCCACTTGGGTATATTTTCTCCTAAAAACCAATGAGGACATGGGAGAGGTGGGACTTGCAGCACATCAAGTGTCAAATAGAACCAAGTTATATTTTAGCTCCTGGCTAGGCAGACTCTTTTTGATGCGCGCTAGCAGTTTGGATTAAATTATTGAATAACGTGTGTGTACATTTATTTTGCAATGAGTGTGCACACACGCAACGTGAGCAGTGTGGTCAGCATGTAAGATACCTAATGGACAATCTACAAAAACAAAAAAATGAAATAAGTTTCTCTGCTAGCAAAATTCACCATGAGTATGGTCAGGCAGAAATATGTGTGCTTTTAATTTATTTTGGATAATTAAATACATCAGTACCTCACAATATCAGGAGAAGGTATATAGTTAGGAGTTAGAATAAAATGTAATAGCATCTCTATAGGTGAAACTACATCATAACTTTACAAACACACAAATGTAATAAGGTTCCCTCTGCATTAATGTATTTGTATAGTAATGATGTTGCCACTATAACCACCGGTTGATGATGAAACTATACAAATTGTCATAACTCTCCTGCGACAATCTGAAGGATCAGATTACAGTGGGTCCACTCTACAGCGTGCTCTCTCTTGTAGAGGGGGAGAGCGGGGAAGTCGGCTGTTTTATGACGGTCATAAAATAGGCTGGAAATGGTTCAACTCAGACTTATCGATCACTACAGAATAAGAGTAAATCCTAGACTAGTCTGCAGCTGGAAATTACGTAAGTCTAGTATGAGAATACCGACAACCACTGTACGCCTGACCATCTGTACGCCTGACATATCCATTACAACAGACTCTATCCAGAGCTGCTGCGAAAGCGACAACTACGAAAGACATTGTGACTTCTGGGGAAGTTAACCAGAGACTCTCTGATGAACTGACTCTCCAGCAGACGGACCGGCGATTCCAACAGATAAGACAACAACAACAACATTACAAGGGGTGTAAATATATACATTGCAATTATTTTCGAATGAGCGGCTGTTCACATGCAAAGGATTAGCATTTCAAATAATATAATTATCAACTGTGTAGTGAATCCATTTTGTATTTCCCGCTCTTTCTGTCCCCACCCCTTTCCATGATCTACCAAGCCGTCATACCGGTTTAGCCTACTAGGGATTTATCAATGCATTGTGTTAGTAACCAATAACTATATTGTTTGTTTATGTAATTCTGTGATTTGATTAGTTAGTAAATAAATAATTAAGCCAATTTGTATATTGCTGAGTCATTGTGGAAACTAGGGTTTGTGCAGATGTCCAAGGCTTTGCGACATTCAGTAATGAGAACTGATGAGGTAATAACGATACATTAAGAGAAGACTAATCAATAAGATATGAAAATATCTGAAGAGTCGATTCGGGAAAAAGAGACTATAAACATTGGTGCCCCGACTTCCTAGTTAATTAAAGTTGACATGATTAGTTTAATTACGTAATAATAATTACACATAGAGAACTGATTTGATAAAATTAGTCTTCACATTTAGATACGACAAAACACACTCACACACAGAGAAGCCTGCTTACGACTAGTTGGTCTGAGTAGCCAGGCCACTGTGGTGAGTATGTCACCCATGCAGGTTACGGAATGGAGCTCCCTCTGGGCCAGACAACAAAACCATTACCTGTCCAGTGTGACAGGTGCACTCATAAACAGACACATGGAGTGTTAATGACCGACTGTTTTAAAAGGGGGTCAGAATCTCCCCTCTGATACTGCCAGACCTTTACCCCGTATTATTTAAACCTTGCTACACTGGTAAATGTGTAGTTACATTAGCCTTGGGACTGGGGACAAGAAAAGGGCAACATTTTCTCTAGATTACCCTCTTTTAGCGTCACCAAGAGACGGGACTTAACAAGATGGAACTGCTGTGAGAGAGGATCTTCTCCAGTCCTTTTAACCTCAGCTTTATAACACCAGTTATTAGCCCTCCTCTCAGCTTTGTGAAGAATCCTACAAGTCCTCTAAGTACTGTATCTCCTACATACAGTGCATTCGGAAAGTATTCAGACCCGTTCACTTTTTCCATATTTTGTTACATTACAGCCTTATTCTAAAATGTATTACATTAAATGTTTTCCTCATCAATCTCCACATAATACCCCATAATGACAAGGCGTAAACAGGTTTGCAAATGTATAAATACATTTTTAAAAAGATTGATAAGTATTCAGACCATTTGCTCTGAGACTCAAAATTGAGCTCAGGTGCATCCTGTTTTATTGCAAAACAGTGTGTTTTAATCAATTATTTGGTGGCGTGAATTTATTTACTAATAAGGATATATTTTTTCATGTTTCACTATTTTTGTTTTTATGAAATTCACTGAGGATGATGGTCCTCCCTTTCCTCCTCTGAGGAGCCTCCACTGTTGTGGGGAAGAAACAAGGTGAGATAGGACTGACTGACCGGTTAGTCAGTATCTCCTGGCTAACATTACAGTGAACTGAAGCAATTCTGAGAATAACGACTAGACTAGAAAAATAAAGAGTGGTACTGTAGAATACAAACAAATCCCTAACTCATTTACACCCTGTGTTCTGTCAAGCCCATGGCAGGTAGTGAGGGCTGTGTTAAACTTCCATTGTGAGACTCTTCTTCAGTATAGACTCCTCAACAGGTCACATGTCTAAGTCTAAGGTGTGTGGGTGTGTTTTACGCTGCGACTTTGGGTATATTCCCCCCCAGGCCTCACATCCTCTGTGATGATCACAATTGGCATCCTGTTATTTATTGATGTTTGCCCTACAGCTGTGTGTGTGTTTGCGTGTGTCTGTGCATGCTTTCTTCTGTGTATTTTTGTGTGTGAATGCATGCATATACACGCGCAAAGTCAGCGGCCAGGGGTCAGCGGCATTGTCGGCAACCCTCCCGACCCGTCTTGAAACACGGACCAAGGAGTCTAACCCGTGCAAAAGTCAAGAGTATTTTTCTCCAAACAACCCATGGCACAATGAAAGTGCTACACTCTCATCTCACATGTGATACCCATGTGTACCCATCTCATGTGTGTATGATGCACACGTGTGTGTCTGGCTTCTCAAGCTGTCCTGTATGATGTCCTGTATGTCTCTCCAGATATTATCTAGGCAGGAGGCCCGTGGTGGTGGTAGCTGACCCTGATATGCTCAGACAGATCATGGTGAAGGACTTCAGCACCTTCCCCAACAGAATGGTAAGTCAATGAGGAAAATGTGATTTTTTTTTTCTCTCAATGATTACCTTATTGATGCATTATGCCAAAGTACTTTTTCTGCTTCTTTTATGTAGCAAATCAAAAGAAAATTATCTATTTTGAACTGCTTATTTTTAAAGCAGTTTTTGACAAGCTACCTGATGATAATATGAAATCTGTACTCTTGTTTGAGCCAGGTCCCTAAATATCATCAAGGAATCCCATTTTAAAGTAGTCAGAGTATGGTTTTCAATTCTGAAACTTACTTCAATGCGAACCCCTGCAGTGAGCAGGCCCTCTGTAGTCACCAGTGTCCTTCTACTGTGAACCTGTAATACGTTTCCGAACTAAAGGAGACACATTTTTAGGGCACACTCTGACTATGTTCCACTGCATTGCAGGAAGAAAGATGTGTCTCTAAAGTTCAGGCTTAATGATTTTGTTCAGCCAATAGCCTTTGTCTAGGAGGCTCTAGAGATAGAAGCGTTTCTGTCTGAGAGCGGAGGGGACCAATGCCATCCCACGGCAGAAGGGTCACAGCTAAAGGTCCCAGTTGGTTTCATCATCCACACGCCATATTGGCTTGGAACTTGTCCAAACCAAAAACCATGGATTTCAGGCAGTATCCACGCTGGGTTAAAGGCTAGAGATACCGCTCACAAGGGACAGGACATGGACGCAAACAAGAAAGAATGCTACAACCGCAGACAAGGCATCAAACATGCAAAGGCCAATATAGGTGTAACGGTTTTCTTCCTGGGAAGGAGAGGAGGACCAAAATGCAGCGTGGTTATTTATAAACATCTTTAATGAAAGATGAAAATGTGAACACTATACAAAATAAGAAAACGTGGAAAAACCGAAACAGTCCTAACTGGTGCAAAACACGGAGACAGGAACAACCACCCACCAGATACCTAAAGAATATGGCTGCCTAAATATGGTTCCCAATAAGAGACAACGATAAACACCTGCCTCTGATTGAGAACCACTCCAGGCAACCATTGACTTACCTAGAACACTCAACTGAACACAACCCCATAGACTACAAAACCCCTAGACAAAACAAGACACATAAATCACCCATGTCACACCCTGGCCTAACCAACATAATAAAGAAAACACAGAATACTTAGGCCAGGGCGTGACAACAGGTGGAAGGTGGAATCCTATTACACTGGCTCTGACACTTGTTGTATGTGACAGGGCTTGAAGACGATAATGGATTACAAAGGGAAATCTAGCCATGAGCTGCCTAACGATGCAGAACACCCGAACGAGCTAAATCCCTTTTATGCTTGCTTCGAAGAATATAACACTGTGCATTGCATGAAAGCCTCTGTTTTCCATATGACTGTGTGATCTCGCTCTCTGTGGCCGATGTGAGCAAAACCTTTCAACAGGTTAACAATCACAAGGCCGCCAGGCCAGACGGAATACCAGGACGCGTACTCAAAGCATGCACAGACCAGTTGGCAAGTGTCTTCACAGACATTTTCAATCTCCTTGTCCCAGTCTGTAATCCCAACATGTTTCAAGCTGGCCACCATTGTCCCTGTTCCCAAGAGCTCCACGGTAACCTACCTAAATTACTATCGCCCTGTAGCACTCACATCTGTAATTATGAAGTCCTTTGAAAGGCTGGTCTTGACACACATCAACACCATCATCCCAGACACCCGAGAGAAAAAACAAGCCATGAGGTTGAAGGAACAAGAACAAGAAAAATGGCGAACAGAAGACGGGTGGTGCGGCAGGTGCCGCTTCTCATTCGAATGCTGTAATTTTATCTAAACCATCAGGTGTACGCCGATCCCAGCTAAGTAACTCATGCAAAGAGTTAAAGCGCAATTATGTGTTTTATCTCCAGTACTCTGCCATGATTGTCAATTATGTAGCTGTTCTACTGATAATCTCAGTGCGTCCTTGCTGGGATGACACAATCAGTCTACAACCGGAGAATATCAACACCAAACACATTGGTTCACCGTTCCACGGGAGCGGACAGTACACAGCATACCATAATGTTCTGAATAATGGCCAAGTCTACCTCGCTCCTTATTCTACTGAACCGATTAGGCGTAACAAACACAAGTCCAACATTTATCGGAAACTGTTAAACTACCTGTTCATTACCCTCCTGCTCTCCGGGGATGTACAACTCAATCCTGGGCCCAATATCACCGAGCCAGTGATACGCACCGGAGTGGAGAGCGGTGGATGGCCTCGTCCACTGGTCGTCGCCGCTGTGGAGGTGGGTGAGTGCTATGGTCCTATGGTTTCTCTCGACTCACCCGGCTCCAGGATAGATTTTGACTCTTCAAACATACCAGAGTCGCTATATGCGATCCCTGACTCTGTTTCTGGTACGCAAGCTATTTTAATTAGTTCCCCGCATCCAGTGCAGGCGGGAGGGATTGTTAATTGCGCTACCGAACTGCCCCTAATCAAAACGAAACAAAACGGCCTAAACCCAGCCGTCAGAAAACACAGAAAATGTAACTTTTTTCAATGTGTCAATCACTCTCGAGTCATCTGGGACCCACGAGCTAAGCCCAAGGGACTACTAGGGGGGCACTTGAACATTCGTAGTGTCATTCCAAAAAGTGATCAAATTCAACATCTACTCACAGACTCCAACCTTGACTTTCTCTGCCTCTCAGAGACATGGCTCCATGGACACTCTCCATGTGCTGCTTTGATTGTGCCTGGCTACAATGTTTTCAGGAGAGACAGGATTGAAGGAAGAGGGGGGGGTGTGATGATTTACATTAAAGAACATATCCGATGTAAACAAATTGAGTGGTCATGTGATAATGAACTAGAATGTATTGGCCTGAACGTTACACTGTCTCCCCAAATGTCTTTTACCCTCATTGGAATGTATAGGCCACCTTCCACCAAAAGTGTGTTTTTTGATCAGTTTAATACCATGCTTAGGGAATGTGATTTTGGGAAAGAAGTCATCTTAATGGGAGATTTTAACATTCATTATGAAGAGAAGTGTTGTAGGAAACCCCTCAAACGGATCACTAATACCTTTGACCTTACACAGCTAGTTAAAGGGCCAACCAGGGTGACTTGTTGCTCTAAAACACAGATTGATTTGGTGTTCAGTAATAAACCAGAGAGAGTGACTAAATCATTCAATATGGTTACTGGGCTATCTGATCATAATCTGACACTTATAGCCAGAAAGCTGTCTAAGAGCAGGTTTAACCTCTCTACTGTTAGAAAGCCGGATCAACTCAGAATACCTAAGAGTGAATTAAACTATTTTGAAAACGCAATTAAGGGAATAAACTGGAATGATCTCTTGTCCTATACAGACGTGGAAGCTGATAGTCAGGTTTTTCTATCCACAATCCAGACTACAATAAATGGCTTCCTAAAGAAAATCAAATCCAAACCTGGCCAAAAGAGCACTCTTCCTTGGCTAAATGGAGAAATCTGGAAACTGATGAAAGAACGAGATTATGCTCTAAGAATAGCCCTAAAATCTAAATTAGAGCATGACAGACGTAGGTTTACCATGTTGAGAAATAAGGTGATGAAAGAAATCAGACAGGCCAAGGCAAACTTTTTTATTAACATAATTGGTGAAGCAAAGGGAAATTCTAAATTGATCTGGGAGAATCTAAAAAAGTTTACAGGGAAAGACCATAGTAACACTGCAAAAAGACTAGAAATCATGGTGAATAACAATCTAACACAGGATGCAGTTGAAATAGCAATAGCCTTCAATTCCTACTTTATTGACTCTGTCAGGGTACTGACACAGAACCCCTCCACTTGTTTCTTGGGCTCAGTGCTAGTGAATGACACTCAACCTGTCTTCATCATGAGGGAGGTTTCTGAGTCAAAGGTGAACAAGGTGATTAGCTCACTAAAGAACTCTAAAGCCAAAGATGTGTTTGGGATGGACTCTACCTTTCTTAAAAACTACAAAGAGTCACTCATTGGCCCCATTACTAAGGTCACCAACACATCTATTGGTCTCGGTGTGTTTCCAAGGGTATGGAAGTCGGCCATAATAACGGCCATCTTTAAATACGAAATTGTTTGACTACAGAGGTAGCAAAACTGTACTTCAAATCTATGATACTCCCCCACTTAACATACTGCTTGACTAGTTGGGCCCAAGCTTGCTGTACAACATTAAAACCTATTCAGTCTGTCTACAAACAGGCTCTCAAAGTGCTTGATAGGAAGCCCAATAGCCATCATCATTGTCACATCCTTAGAAAGCATGAGCTCTTGAGTTGGGAAAATCTTGTGCAATACACCGACGCATGTCTTGTATTCAAGATCCTTAATGGCCTGGCTCCCCCTCCACTCAATATTTTTGTTAAACAGAAAACCCAGACATATGGCAGCAGATCCACAAGGTCTGCCATGAGAGGTGACTGTATAGTTCCCCTAAGGAAAAGCACCTTTAGTAAATCTGCATTCTCTGTGAGAGCTTCCCATGTCTGGAATACACTGCCATCAGACACACATAACTGCACCACATATCACACTTTCACAAGGCTTCTCTGGGGATAAAACCTCCAGGCCAAGAAGATACTGGTGTACCTGTTCCCTGCCTGTAGCAGAGGCCTGAGAGAGTGGGCTCAGTTTAGTTTAGTTACGTTTATTAGGATCCCCATTAGCTACTACACATGCAGCAGCCACTCTGGGGTCCACATAAAATGTACAAATACATGACAAGTACAGAACAGTTATAGATAAGGACATAATTTAAATAAATAAATAAATAAGAGTTATACACTGATTCTACAAAACAGTATGAACATCGGCTCTTTCCATGACATAGACTGACCAGGTGAATCCAAGTGAAAGCTATCATCCCTTATTGATGTCACTCGTTAAATCCACTTCAATCAATGTACATGAAAGGGAGACAGGTTAAGGAAGGATGTTTAAGTATTGAGGCATGGACTGTATATGTGTGCCATTCAGAGGGTGAATGGGCAAGACAAAAGTTTTAAGTGCCTGGTGGCGTATGTATGTCTGTTAGAAGTGTAGGCAAATAGATTATACAAGTGCTTAGGCATTTTCAACACACAAATGCTTCTTAAAAAGACTAGAAGAGACGTAGTCAATTTCTCCTCAACCCTCCACCATGAAAAACTATCATACATGTTGTTAGTTCCATGTGTGCAGTTAAGGGCAAGACGTGCTACTTTGTTTTGAGCTAGCTGCAACTTTTCTAGGTCTTTCTTCGCTGCACATAGGGCTGTGGCGGTTGTGACATTTTGTCAGCCGTTGATTGCCATGCAAATATCTGCCAGTCTCACGGTAATTTACCGTTAATTAGCTTAAACATGTTTAGCATCTCCAGCTTCCACGCATAGGTTACAAGCCACTGATGTGGACCTTTGGAACATCTACTGTAACAGAATAAAATATAAAGGATATTTTTCCCAAAGGATTTCTGAGGGATTGGGCACATGGGTCTATCTGTGCTGAGCGGTTAACAAAGAAACAGGTCCTCCTATAGGCTTCATTTAGAGTTATTTATGTAACTTTAGTTGGGACACAAACGTTAGAATGTTTTAGAAATCAAAACATATAGGCTAAGGCTGCATGATGCATCTCTAATGATGATTTTGATTTGTTGAACACTTTTTTGGTGACTACACAATTCCACATGTGTTATTTCATAGTTTTGATATCTTCACTGTTATTCTACAATGTAGAAAATAGTTTTTTTTTAAATAAAGAAAAACCCTGGATTGAGTAGTTGTGTCCAAACTTTTGACTGGTACTGTATGTGTGAAATTTGTTTTGATTTAGAATGTACCATTATCATGGACCTGTCGGAACAGGGGAAAAAATACATGTTATCCATATGCGCTTGAGTAGCGAAAGGAGGATGCGTTTCCCACAGTTCATTTTCACGCCAGCCAGGTAGGCTACTCCAGTTGTAAAGCAAAACAATGTGCTTAATATTAGGAAAGTTGAGAAATAAAAATTGTAAGCCTACAGAAAGCTGATGCGATCCTTCTCTTTATAACAGAGGCCATAAAAACGTTGTTTTCTCACACAATTGAATAGCATAGCCTATCGAAATGTTGTGCAACATGGGCTTATAGGAACACTTTAATTCTATGCATCAAGCAGCTATGAGGAGCTGGCTCTCGTTTCACAACAGGTGATCCTATTCCACTCAAACTCAGAATGCCAGGTTTCTCATGAAGTGTCAGATGTAATTTCCTAAAGCATTTGCATTGATGACAGAGTGATCAGAGGGACAATAGAGCCCTGAGTACCAGGCCATTAGGACCTGATGGAGGGACAATAGAGCACTGAGTACAGGCCATTACTGGCTGTTAGCAAGTTTGGTAGGCTACTAATGATCATTTAGCAGACGCTTTAAATAAACGCAACCAAACATTATAAATTCCAACATTCTACCTTATTGCCTGGTTTGATTGTGTGATGTCATCATAGGTATTTTTGTGATTCAGAATTACCCTGACAATGGAACAGGGTGGCTGCTATATTGTATTGTGAATCATATGTATTTCTATTTTTGGCAACCAGAATAATCATGGCAGTCATGCACATCATGTAAAATACAACTCCCAATACAGTATATAGACAGATGTTAACACCAACCACCCAGAAATATTGTGGTATGTATGCAGCACAAACGCACACATATACAGTCTTTAGATCCAGGGCGGATACAGGAGCTTAGTGGAATGTTTTACATGTTTGATTTAGTGAATTTGACTCAGAAAACTCTTTGGCTGTCCCCATAGGAGAACCTGCTTTTGGTTCAAGGTAGAACCCTTTTGGGTTCCAGGTAGAACCCTTTTGGGTTCCATGTTGAACCTAAAGGGGTTCTACTCTAAACCAAATGGGTTCTACCTGCAACCAAAAAGGGTTCTTGAACCCTTTAAGGTTCTAGATAGTGTATGATGTTTGCTAAGAGTGTATGATGTTTACTGGTCGGCTTCCCGTTCCCAAACTCCTGACTCATTGTTCACTTAACAACCAGTCTAGCAGTAGCTCACAGAGCACTGGATGTGCATATGGTGCTGAGATCTGGGCCCTGCTGTGTGTATGGGATTCGTATTATGGAGATGTGGCACTTGCTTGTTTTACTGAGTGGTGTATGCAATCGTGTAGTGTTGAGATGTGGGTCTTGCTGTGCGTGTGTGTGTGTGTGTGTGTGTGTGTGTGTGTGTGTGTGTGTGTTCCAGAGCCCCTACACCATCTGCAACCAGCAGCAGGAGCAGACCCATAAAATAGTGTCCATGGAGGCATAGACACAAACACACTCTACTGTAATGCTGTGGCCTCAAAAAATAGGACTGGTTTATTTTAATCAAGCACTCTAAACTACCAAACAACAGTTTCCTTTTCCATAAATGTTATTGTGTTAGTGCGCTACTTAATTCTCACCGATGGAACATTACCAAGACACACAGATGAAGAAATTATAAATGTTATTACATTGTGTCTGGAATATTATACTAGCATGGGAAAATGCTAATACATTAAAATTATAGATACTGTTTAAACAAGTAAACATCACAACATAAACCATGAAGTATTGTCAGCCAGAAATCACCTGTATTGGTCACCTAATGCTTTATTAACATTTCTGAATACTTTATGAAGATTTATAAACACCTTATAACCATTTATGAACGTCTATGAACACCAATAGGTAAGGGATCAGTGTTAGCTCAGGTCACGTGGCAATGTTCTGTATTCCTCTGGATTTCCACAGTATCTCCAGATCTTCAGTATTCTAGCATTGTATCCAGTGTTAGTTCCACCAAAGAGAACCATAGGCTCTAAGGACAGTGATAACCATTGACTACATGCGCTTGCTGGACTGGAAAAGAACACAAGAGAGGACAGGCTGGGCATGCTGATTCCTCCATCTCTTCATGAGTCCTAAGATCTGACCTGGGGGCAAGGTGGTGGGGGCTGGGTGGTGAGGGAGACATACACACACTGACCTGTGGTTCTGGTCTCAGACTTCTGAATCACCTATATACAATACAGAGGGAGGGATCTGTGCGTGGTTGCGTGCGAGTGCACACATACTTTATGTGCACGATCAGTACCAGAATTTTGGAGTGTGAATATTCTTGAAATGTTGTCTCCCTCGTTTCTTTGCAGACAATCCGCGCCGCTACTAAGCCCATGAGTGACTGTCTGCTGATGCTGAGGAACGAGCACTGGAAGAGAGTACGCAGCATCCTCACCCCCTCCTTCAGCGCAGCCAAGATGAAAGAGGCAAGACAAGAGCCCCTTTCCTCTTCCTTTTTTCACTCCTCTCCTCTTCACTCCTCTACCCTTCACCCATCTACTCTCTTCCTCTCGTCACCCCCCTCCTCTAACACCATCACTACCCATCTCCTCCTCCTTTCTTTACCCCTCTCCTCTAACACCACCACCATCATCACCCATCTCCTCTCCTCCTTACCCACGTTTCCTAACTTTTTGCATGTTGTACAGCCAAGTGTTGAATTTAGCATGACAAGCCAGAGGTTATATACAGTTGAAGTTTGACGTTTATGTACACCTTAGCCAAATACAATTAAACTCAGTTTTTCACAATTTCTGACATTGTATCCTCTACTGACGGGATGAGGTCAATATCCTTCCAGGATACCCCGGCCAGGTCGATTAGAAAGGCCTGCTCGCTGAAGTGTTTTAGGGAGCATTTGACAGTGATGAGGGGTAGTTGTTTGACCGCAGACATCGTTGAGATCTTGGTTGAAAACAGCAGAGGTGTATTTGGAGGGCAAGTTGGTTAGGATATCTATGAGGGTTCCCGTGTTTACGGATTTGGGGTTGTACCTGGTGGGTTTATTGATAATTTTTGTGAAATTGAGGACATAAAGCTTAGATTGTAGGGTGTTAAGCATGTCACTGTTTAGGTCACCCAGCAGCACGAGCTCTGAAGATAGATGTGGGGCAATCAATTCACATATGGTGTCCAGGGCACAGCTGGGGGCAGAGGGTGGTCTATGGCAAGCAGCAACGGTGAGAGACCTGTTTTCCTCAAAGATAGAAGTTTGAATTGTTTGGGTACAGACCTGGATAGTTAGACAGAACTCTGCAGGATATCTCTGCAGTAGATTGCAACACCGCCGCCTTTGGCAGTTCTGTCTTGTAGGAGTTCTGCCAACATATTCTCTATAGGATTGAGGTCAGGGCTTTGTGATGGCCACTCCAATATCTTGACTTTGTTGTCCTTAAGCTATTTTGCCACAACTTTGGAAGTATGCTTGGGATCATTGTCCATTTGGAAGACCCATTTGCAATCAAGCTTTAACTTTCTGGCTGATGTCTTGAGATGTTGCTTCAATATATCCACATAATTTTCCGTCCTCATGATGCCATCTATTTTGTGAAGTGCACCAGTCCCTCCTGCAGCAAAGCACCCCCAAAACATGATGCTGCCACTCCCGTGCTTCACGGTTGGGATGGTGTTCTTCGTCTTGCAAGCCTCCCCCTTTTTCCTCCAAACATAACATGGTCATTATGGCCAAACAGTTCTATTTTTGTTTCATCAGACAAGAGGACATTTCTCCAAAAAGTACGATCTTTGTTCCTATGTGCAGTTGCAAACCGTAGTCTGGCTTTTTTATGGCAGTTTGGAGCAGTGGCTTCTTCCTTGCTGAGCGGCCTTTCAGGTTATGTCAATATAGGACTCGTTTTACTGTGGAAATAGATAATTTTGTGACTGTTTCCTCCAGCATCTTTACAATGTCCTTTGCTCTTGTTCTGGGATTGATTTTAACTTTTCACACCAAAGTATGTTCATCTCTAGGAGACAGAATGCGTCTCCTTCCTGAGTGGTATGACGGCTGCATGGTCCCATGGTGTTTATACTTGCGTACTATTGTTTGTACAGGTGAACATGGTACCTTCAGGCATTTGGAAATTGCTCCCAAAGATGAACCAGACTTATGGAGGTCTACAATTCTTTTTCTGAGGTCTTGGTTGATTTCTTTTGATTTTACCATGATGTCAAGCAAAGAGGCACTGAGTTTGAAGTTCGGCCTTGAAATACATCCACAGGTACACCTCCAATTGACTCAAATTATGTCAATTAGGCTATCAGAAGCTTCTAAACCACAACATAATTTTCTGGAATTTTCCAAGCTGTTTAAAGGCAGTCAACTTAGTGTTTGTAAACTTCTGACCCACTGGAATTGTGATACAGTGAATTATAAGTGAAACAATCTGTCTGTAAACAATTGTTGTAAAAATGTCTTGTGTCATGCACAAAGTAGATGTTCTAACCGACTTGCCCAAACTATAGTTTGTTGACAAGAAATGTGTGGAGTGGTTGAACAACGAGTTTTAATAACTTTAATAACTTCTGACTTCAACTGTGTGTTTGCTTGTTCTTGATCAGATTGTATGTGCTCCACTTAATCGGTGGATGCATTACCCCCCCATCATCAAACTCGATTGCCTTTTCTTATACATTTCTTATTTGGCTTTCCCACATTTCAAATTCAGTAGAGAGATGATTAGCCTAGGCAAATTGACGTGATTACGTAGGGACCTTTTCACTGGCTGACCAGAACTTCCAAGACCTGTGTCAAGATCAGTTACTTACACCACCGGCCCTCCCCATAACCTCTATGTACAAATAAGAGAGCAGGTCTGGAGGATAGGATGATTACACAGAAGCATCCCCACTCTTTTACTTCGTTTTTTTCTGGGGGGTGGGAGAAATAACAAGGAAGAAACTTGATTGAACTCTGATCACTTTTATTAGAATGTTTACAGTGCGAACAGTAAAACAATTAATAAATAATGCCATGAAAGGTACCGGATCTGGGAAAATAGGTGCTGGAACAAAATAAGTCAAATCTAATTGGTGCTGGATCCTGTTCCGGCTCAAATTAAGCAATGCATCACTCTCTCTCTCTCATATATATATATATATATATATATATATATATATATATATATATATATATATATATATATATATATATATATATATATATATACACACACACACACACCTCTCTCCTTTTTCACTCCTCCTTCTCTCACCTTCTGTTGTATCTACATGGAACCCATACATGTTCATAAACCTTTAGGCCTTCAGTAGCTAGCAATCTTATCTCCTCTCTTAATTTGGTCAGGATACACTTTCATTTTCCCTCTCCCCCTCCCTCCCTCCCTCCCTCTCCCTCTCCGTGACTTCTGTGTATGGTTTGACATTGTAATAGTGTCATTAGAACAAACAGTAGGTCTGCTTTACAATGTGGAACATAATTACTGGGGCCTGTTGGAACAGCATGTTTTATGTGCTCGTTAAGTCCCCTCTACACTGATACACTGACTCAGTGATTGAGAGAGATTAATGAGCCTGCCTGCCTGCCTGCCTCTCTGCCTGCCTGCCTGCCTGCTTGACTGTCTCTCTGCCTGCCTCCCTGCCTGCTTGCCTGCCTCTCTGCCTGTCTGCCTGCCTCTCTCCCTGCCTCTTTCTCTGCCTGCCTGCCTCTCTGCCTGGCTGCCTGCCTGTCTGTCTGTGACACCAGAGGCAGCTACTGTGGACAGACATATTTCAACTGCTATTGAAATGAACTAACTGCTCTCATTGCATTGCAAAGACCAACCAAACCAAAGATCCTCTATTCTCCACGTAGTGTGTGTGTATGTATGTCACATAATTGATCAAAACTAGCAATATAAAAGAGAAAGAAGGCATTGTATGGCGTAGTGTTCATGTACAATGCATGCTTGTAGTGAGTGTCATGAGAAGGAAAGTTTATCCAGAGAAAGACTGCAAGGCATAACACACTAGAAGGGTAATTATTAGGTACAGTATGTAATTATCGTGTAGTAGAGACAAAGGTAGGTGGTCATTTAGCTAGACCATTAATTGTAATTAGGGCTGTGGTGCTATGTTTACATGGCAACCACCAGTGGTTGGCCACTTAGGTCTAATGAAACCACACACACTTTTCTCTCATGCTCCACCACTGAGGATAAAGGGATTTAGGCTGAAAGTCAGTTATGACTGGTTTTGTTTCTAGTGTCCCACACATATAGCTTTCGTAAACCTGGAGTAATTCATGCTGTAATTGACAGTTTGGATTTCATTTGTTACTTGCAATCAGTGTCTTAATTGAAGGATGTACTCAGTGTGTTTGTGTACAGATGTAGGACCTTATTTGAATCACTCTTTTTGTTGCTGAGAATTTTCCTGCAAAGCAGACTTGCAAATGCAAACTTGTAGTGTATTTGAGAAAAAAAAATTGTAACTTTTGTCATTTCCACTTTTACATTTTTAACTTGATTTGCCTTAACGAAAAATGTATCAATCCCTACAATCCACATAATAATTAACATTTCGGGATTATTTTCCTGCTGTACCAAACTGACTCAAATGAAGATCCTACATCTGTACACATGTACTTTTTCTATCTTTCACTCTCTCTGAGTGTGTGTGATTCATACTCTGTAAAATTAGCTAACAAAAGAAATAGGCTTGGAACTCAATTAAGAACGTCATTGAGATTGGAGTTGCATTCAGGGAGAGCTAATGATTAGTTATTTCTTTCTGTGTTTGTGTTTTGGATTGTTTCGGGGGGTACAGAGAGAGCGAGAGAGAGAGATTGTGACCGCTGCTGAGAGATAGAGTGGTGGTGTGGTTTTGTCTGGATCAGTAGCACTGAGAGAGAGTGGTGGTGTGGTCTCTTGATCAGTAGTACTGAGAGAGAGAGAGGTGGTGTGGTTTTGTCTGGATCAGTAGTACTGAGAGATAGAATGGTGGTGTGGTTTTGTCTGGATCAGTAGTACTGAGAGAGAGTGGTGGTGTGGTTTTGTCTGGATCAGTAGTACTGAGAGAGAGTGGTGGTGTGTTCTCTTGATCAGTAGTACTGAGAGACAGTGGTGGTGTGTTCTCTTGATCAGTAGTACTGAGAGAGAGTGGTGGTGTGGTTTTGTCTGGATCAGTAGCACTGAGAGAGAGTGGTGGTGTGGTCTCTTGATCAGTAGTACTGAGAGAGAGAGGTGGTGTGGTTTTGTCTGGATCAGTAGTACTGAGAGATAGAATGGTGGTGTGGTTTTGTCTGGATCAGTAGTACTGAGAGAGAGTGGTGGTGTGGTTTTGTCTGGATCAGTAGTACTGAGAGAGAGTGGTGGTGTGTTCTCTTGATCAGTAGTACTGAGAGACAGTGGTGGTGTGTTCTCTTGATCAGTAGTACTGAGAGAGAGTAGTGGTGTGGTTTTGTCTGGATCAGTAGTACTGGGAGAGAGTAGTGGTGTGGTTTTGTCTGGATCAGTAGTACTGAGAGAGAGTGGTGGTGTGGTTTTGTCTGGATCAGTAGTACTGAGAGAGAGTGGTGGTGTGGTTTTGTCTGGATCAGTAGTACTGAGAGAGAGTGGTGGTCTGGTTTTGTCTGGATCAGTAGTACTGAGAGAGTGGTGGTGTGGTCTCTGGATCAGTAGTACTGAGAGAGTGGTGGTGTGGTTTTGTCTGGATCAGTAGTACTGAGAGAGAGTGGTGGTGTGGTTTTGTCTGGATCAGTAGTACTGAGAGAGAGTGGTGGTGTGGTTTTGTCTGGATCAGTAGTACTGAGAGAGTGGTGATGTGGTTTTGTCTGGATCAGTAGTACTGAGAGAGAGTGGTGGTGTGGTTTTGTCTGGATCAGTAGTACTGAGAGAGAGAGTGGTGGTGTGGTTTTGTCTGGATCAGTAGTACTGAGAGAGAGTGGTGGTGTGGTTTTGTCTGGATCAGTAGTACTGAGAGAGAGTGGTGGTGTGGTTTTGTCTGGATCAGTAGTACTGAGAGAGAGTGGTGGTGTGGTTTTGTCTGGATCAGTAGTACTGAGAGATAGAATGGTGGTGTGGTTTTGTCTGGATCAGTAGTACTGAGAGAGAGTGGTGGTGTGGTTTTGTCTGGATCAGTAGTACTGAGAGATAGAATGATGGTGTGGTTTTGTCTGGATCAGTAGCACTGAGAGAGAGTGGTGGTGTGTTCTCTTGATCAGTAGTACTGAGAGAGAGTGGTGGTGTGTTCTCTTGATCAGTAGTACTGAGAGAGAGTAGTGGTGTGGTTTTGTCTGGATCAGTAGTACTGGGAGAAGAGAGTAGTGGTGTGGTTTTGTCTGGATCAGTAGTACTGGGAGAGAGTAGTGGTGTGGTTTTGTCTGGATCAGTAGTACTGAGAGAGAGTGGTGGTGTGGTTTTGTCTGGATCAGAAGTACTGAGAGAGAGTGGTGGTGTGGTTTTGTATGGATCAGTAGTACTGAGAGAGAGTGGTGGTGTGGTTTTGTCTGGATCAGTAGTACTGAGAGAGAGTGGTGGTGTGGTTTTGTCTGGATCAGTAGTACTGAGAGAGAGTGGTGGTCTGGTTTTGTCTGGATCAGAAGTACTGAGAGAGTGGTGGTGTGGTCTCTGGATCAGTAGTACTGAGAGAGAGTGGTGGTGTGGTTTTGTCTGGATCAGTAGTAGTGAGAGAGTGGTGGTGTGGTTTTGTCTGGATCAGTAGTACTGAGAGAGAGTGGTGGTGTGGTTTTGTCTGGATCAGTAGTACTGAGAGAGAGTGGTGGTGTGGTTTTGTCTGGATCAGTAGTACTGAGAGAGTGGTGGTGTGGTTTTGTCTGGATCAGTAGTACTGAGAGAGAGTGGTGGTGTGGTTTTGTCTGGATCAGTAGTACCAAGAGAGTGGTGGTGTGGTCTCTGGATCAGTAGTACTGAGAGAGAGTGGTGGTCTGGTTTTGTCTGGATCAGTAGTACTGAGAGAGTGGTGGTGTGGTTTTGTCTGGATCAGTAGTACTGAGAGAGTGGTGGTGTGGTTTTGTCTGGATCAGTAGTACTGAGAGAGAGTGGTGGTGTGGTTTTGTCTGGATCAGTAGTACTGAGAGAGAGTGGTGGTGTGGTTTTGTCTGGATCAGTAGTACTGAGAGAGAGTGGTGGTGTGGTTTTGTCTGGATCAGTAGTACTGAGAGAGAGTGGTGGTGTAGTTTTGTCTGGATCAGTAGTACTGAGAGAGAGTGGTGGTGTGGTTTTGTCTGGATCAGTAGTACTGAGAGAGAGTGGTGGTGTGGTTTTGTCTGGATCAGTAGTACTGAGAGAGAGAGAGTGGTGGTGTGGTTTTGTCTGGATCAGTAGTACTGAGAGAGAGTGGTGGTGTGGTTTTGTCTGGATCAGTAGTACTGAGAGAGAGTGGTGGTGTGGTTTTGTCTGGATCAGTAGTACTGGGAGAAGAGAGTAGTGGTGTGGTTTTGTCTGGATCATTAGTACTGGGAGAGAGTAGTGGTGTGGTTTTGTCTGGATCAGTAGTACTGAGAGAGAGTGGTGGTGTGGTTTTGTCTGGATCAGTAGCACTGAGAGAGAGTCGTGGTGTGGTCTCTTGATCAGTAGTACTGAGAGAGAGAGGTGGTGTGGTTTTGTCTGGATCAGTAGTACTGAGAGATAGAATGGTGGTGTGGTTTTGTCTGGATCAGTAGTACTGAGAGAGAGTGGTGGTGTGGTTTTGTCTGGATCAGTAGTACTGAGAGAGAGTGGTGGTGTGTTCTCTTGATCAGTAGTACTGAGAGAGAGTGGTGGTGTGTTCTCTTGATCAGTAGTACTGAGAGAGAGTAGTGGTGTGGTTTTGTCTGGATCAGTAGTACTGAGAGAGAGTGGTGGTGTGGTTTTGTCTGGATCAGAAGTACTGAGAGAGAGTGGTGGTGTGGTGTTGTATGGATCAGTAGTACTGAGAGAGAGTGGTGGTGTGGTTTTGTCTGGATCAGTAGTACTGAGAGAGAGTGGTGGTGTGGTTTTGTCTGGATCAGTAGTACTGAGAGAGAGTGGTGGTCTGGTTTTGTCTGGATCAGTAGTACTGAGAGAGTGGTGGTGTGGTCTCTGGATCAGTAGTACTGAGAGAGTGGTGGTGTAGTTTTGTCTGGATCAGTAGTACTGAGAGAGAGTGGTGGTGTGGTTTTGTCTGGATCAGTAGTACTGAGAGAGAGTGGTGGTGTGGTTTTGTCTGGATCAGTAGTACTGAGAGAGAGTGGTGGTGTGGTTTTGTCTGGATCAGTAGTACTGAGAGAGAGAGTGGTGGTGTGGTTTTGTCTGGATCAGTAGTACTGAGAGAGAGAGAGTGGTGGTGTGGTTTTGTCTGGATCAGTAGTACTGAGAGAGAGTGGTGGTGTGGTTTTGTCTGGATCAGTAGTAGTGAGAGAGTGGTGGTGTGGTTTTGTCTGGATCAGTAGTACTGAGAGAGAGTGGTGGTGTGGTTTTGTCTGGATCAGTAGTACTGAGAGAGAGTGGTGGTGTGGTTTTGTCTGGATCAGTAGTACTGAGAGAGTGGTGGTGTGGTTTTGTCTGGATCAGTAGTACTGAGAGAGAGTGGTGGTGTGGTTTTGTCTGGATCAGTAGTACCAAGAGAGTGGTGGTGTGGTCTCTGGATCAGTAGTACTGAGAGAGAGTGGTGGTCTGGTTTTGTCTGGATCAGTAGTACTGAGAGAGTGGTGGTGTGGTTTTGTCTGGATCAGTAGTACTGAGAGAGTGGTGGTGTGGTTTTGTCTGGATCAGTAGTACTGAGAGAGAGTGGTGGTGTGGTTTTGTCTGGATCAGTAGTACTGAGAGAGAGTGGTGGTGTGGTTTTGTCTGGATCAGTAGTACTGAGAGAGAGTGGTGGTGTGGTTTTGTCTGGATCAGTAGTACTGAGAGAGAGTGGTGGTGTAGTTTTGTCTGGATCAGTAGTACTGAGAGAGAGTGGTGGTGTGGTTTTGTCTGGATCAGTAGTACTGAGAGAGAGTGGTGGTGTGGTTTTGTCTGGATCAGTAGTACTGAGAGAGAGAGAGTGGTGGTGTGGTTTTGTCTGGATCAGTAGTACTGAGAGAGAGTGGTGGTGTGGTTTTGTCTGGATCAGTAGTACTGAGAGAGAGTGGTGGTGTGGTTTTGTCTGGATCAGTAGTACTGGGAGAAGAGAGTAGTGGTGTGGTTTTGTCTGGATCATTAGTACTGGGAGAGAGTAGTGGTGTGGTTTTGTCTGGATCAGTAGTACTGAGAGAGAGTGGTGGTGTGGTTTTGTCTGGATCAGTAGCACTGAGAGAGAGTGGTGGTGTGGTCTCTTGATCAGTAGTACTGAGAGAGAGAGGTGGTGTGGTTTTGTCTGGATCAGTAGTACTGAGAGATAGAATGGTGGTGTGGTTTTGTCTGGATCAGTAGTACTGAGAGAGAGTGGTGGTGTGGTTTTGTCTGGATCAGTAGTACTGAGAGAGAGTGGTGGTGTGTTCTCTTGATCAGTAGTACTGAGAGAGAGTGGTGGTGTGTTCTCTTGATCAGTAGTACTGAGAGAGAGTAGTGGTGTGGTTTTGTCTGGATCAGTAGTACTGAGAGAGAGTGGTGGTGTGGTTTTGTCTGGATCAGAAGTACTGAGAGAGAGTGGTGGTGTGGTGTTGTATGGATCAGTAGTACTGAGAGAGAGTGGTGGTGTGGTTTTGTCTGGATCAGTAGTACTGAGAGAGAGTGGTGGTGTGGTTTTGTCTGGATCAGTAGTACTGAGAGAGAGTGGTGGTCTGGTTTTGTCTGGATCAGTAGTACTGAGAGAGTGGTGGTGTGGTCTCTGGATCAGTAGTACTGAGAGAGTGGTGGTGTAGTTTTGTCTGGATCAGTAGTACTGAGAGAGAGTGGTGGTGTGGTTTTGTCTGGATCAGTAGTACTGAGAGAGAGTGGTGGTGTGGTTTTGTCTGGATCAGTAGTACTGAGAGAGAGTGGTGGTGTGGTTTTGTCTGGATCAGTAGTACTGAGAGAGAGAGAGTGGTGGTGTGGTTTTGTCTGGATCAGTAGTACTGAGAGAGAGAGAGTGGTGGTGTGGTTTTGTCTGGATCAGTAGTACTGAGAGAGAGTGGTGGTGTGGTTTTGTCTGGATCAGTAGTACTGAGAGAGAGTGGTGGTGTGGTTTTGTCTGGATCAGTAGTACTGAGAGAGAGTGGTGGTGTGGTTTTGTCTGGATCAGTAGTACTGGGAGAAGAGAGTAGTGGTGTGGTTTTGTCTGGATCATTAGTACTGGGAGAGAGTAGTGGTGTGGTTTTGTCTGGATCAGTAGTACTGAGAGAGAGTGGTGGTGTGGTTTTGTCTGGATCAGTAGCACTGAGAGAGAGTGGTGGTGTGGTCTCTTGATCAGTAGTACTGAGAGAGAGAGGTGGTGTGGTTTTGTCTGGATCAGTAGTACTGAGAGATAGAATGGTGGTGTGGTTTTGTCTGGATCAGTAGTACTGAGAGAGAGTGGTGGTGTGGTTTTGTCTGGATCAGTAGTACTGAGAGAGAGTGGTGGTGTGTTCTCTTGATCAGTAGTACTGAGAGAGAGTGGTGGTGTGTTCTCTTGATCAGTAGTACTGAGAGAGAGTAGTGGTGTGGTTTTGTCTGGATCAGAAGTACTGAGAGAGAGTGGTGGTGTGGTGTTGTATGGATCAGTAGTACTGAGAGAGAGTGGTGGTGTGGTTTTGTCTGGATCAGTAGTACTGAGAGAGAGTGGTGGTGTGGTTTTGTCTGGATCAGTAGTACTGAGAGAGAGTGGTGGTCTGGTTTTGTCTGGATCAGTAGTACTGAGAGAGTGGTGGTGTGGTCTCTGGATCAGTAGTACTGAGAGAGTGGTGGTGTGGTTTTGTCTGGATCAGTAGTACTGAGAGAGAGTGGTGGTGTGGTTTTGTCTGGATCAGTAGTACTGAGAGAGAGTGGTGGTGTGGTTTTGTCTGGATCAGTAGTACTGAGAGAGTGGTGATGTGGTTTTGTCTGGATCAGTAGTACTGAGAGAGAGTGGTGGTGTGGTTTTGTCTGGATCAGTAGTACTGAGAGAGAGAGTGGTGGTGTGGTTTTGTCTGGATCAGTAGTACTGAGAGAGAGTGGTGGTGTGGTTTTGTCTGGATCAGTAGTACTGAGAGAGAGTGGTGGTGTGGTTTTGTCTGGATCAGTAGTACTGAGAGAGAGTGGTGGTGTGGTTTTGTCTGGATCAGTAGTACTGAGAGATAGAATGGTGGTGTGGTTTTGTCTGGATCAGTAGTACTGAGAGAGAGTGGTGGTGTGGTTTTGTCTGGATCAGTAGTACTGAGAGATAGAATGATGGTGTGGTTTTGTCTGGATCAGTAGCACTGAGAGAGAGTGGTGGTGTGTTCTCTTGATCAGTAGTACTGAGAGAGAGTGGTGGTGTGTTCTCTTGATCAGTAGTACTGAGAGAGAGTAGTGGTGTGGTTTTGTCTGGATCAGTAGTACTGAGAGAGAGTAGTGGTGTGGTTTTGTCTGGATCAGTAGTACTGGGAGAAGAGAGTAGTGGTGTGGTTTTGTCTGGATCAGTAGTACTGGGAGAGAGTAGTGGTGTGGTTTTGTCTGGATCAGTAGTACTGAGAGAGAGTGGTGGTGTGGTTTTGTCTGGATCAGAAGTACTGAGAGAGAGTGGTGGTGTGGTTTTGTATGGATCAGTAGTACTGAGAGAGAGTGGTGGTGTGGTTTTGTCTGGATCAGTAGTACTGAGAGAGAGTGGTGGTGTGGTTTTGTCTGGATCAGTAGTACTGAGAGAGAGTGGTGGTCTGGTTTTGTCTGGATCAGTAGTACTGAGAGAGAGTGGTGGTGTGGTTTTGTCTGGATCAGTAGTACTGAGAGAGAGTGGTGGTGTGGTTTTGTCTGGATCAGTAGTACTGAGAGAGTGGTGATGTGGTTTTGTCTGGATCAGTAGTACTGAGAGAGAGTGGTGGTGTGGTTTTGTCTGGATCAGTAGTACTGAGAGAGAGAGTGGTGGTGTGGTTTTGTCTGGATCAGTAGTACTGAGAGAGAGTGGTGGTGTGGTTTTGTCTGGATCAGTAGTACTGAGAGAGAGTGGTGGTGTGGTTTTGTCTGGATCAGTAGTACTGAGAGAGAGTGGTGGTGTGGTTTTGTCTGGATCAGTAGTACTGAGAGATAGAATGGTGGTGTGGTTTTGTCTGGATCAGTAGTACTGAGAGAGAGTGGTGGTGTGGTTTTGTCTGGATCAGTAGTACTGAGAGATAGAATGATGGTGTGGTTTTGTCTGGATCAGTAGCACTGAGAGAGAGTGGTGGTGTGTTCTCTTGATCAGTAGTACTGAGAGAGAGTGGTGGTGTGTTCTCTTGATCAGTAGTACTGAGAGAGAGTAGTGGTGTGGTTTTGTCTGGATCAGTAGTACTGAGAGAGAGTGGTGGTGTGGTTTTGTCTGGATCAGAAGTACTGAGAGAGAGTGGTGGTGTGGTTTTGTATGGATCAGTAGTACTGAGAGAGAGTGGTGGTGTGGTTTTGTCTGGATCAGTAGTACTGAGAGAGAGTGGTGGTGTGGTTTTGTCTGGATCAGTAGTACTGAGAGAGAGTGGTGGTCTGGTTTTGTCTGGATCAGTAGTACTGAGAGAGTGGTGGTGTGGTCTCTGGATCAGTAGTACTGAGAGAGAGTGGTGGTGTGGTTTTGTCTGGATCAGTAGTAGTGAGAGAGTGGTGGTGTGGTTTTGTCTGGATCAGTAGTACTGAGAGAGAGTGGTGGTGTGGTTTTGTCTGGATCAGTAGTACTGAGAGAGTGGTGGTGTGGTTTTGTCTGGATCAGTAGTACTGAGAGAGAGTGGTGGTGTGGTTTTGTCTGGATCAGTAGTACCAAGAGAGTGGTGGTGTGGTCTCTGGATCAGTAGTACTGAGAGAGAGTGGTGGTGTGGTTTTGTCTGGATCAGTAGTACTGAGAGAGTGGTGGTGTGGTTTTGTCTGGATCAGTTGTACTGAGAGAGTGGTGGTGTGGTTTTGTCTGGATCAGTAGTACTGAGAGAGAGTGGTGGTGTGGTTTTGTCTGGATCAGTAGTACTGAGAGAGAGTGGTGGTGTGGTTTTGTCTGGATCAGTAGTACTGAGAGAGAGTGGTGGTGTGGTTTTGTCTGGATCAGTAGTACTGAGAGAGAGAGTGGTGGTGTGGTTTTGTCTGGATCAGTAGTACTGAGAGAGAGTGGTGGTGTGGTTTTGTCTGGATCAGTAGTACTGAGAGAGAGTGGTGGTGTGGTTTTGTCTGGATCAGTAGTACTGAGAGAGAGTGGTGGTGTGGTTTTGTCTGGATCAGTAGAACTGAGAGAGATTGGTGGTGTGGTTTTGTCTGGATCAGTAGTACTGAGAGAGAGTAGTGGTGTGCTTTTGTCTGGATCAGTACACCACTCTCAGCAGCACTCACACACAACTCTCTCTCAGCACCACTCACAGCACCACTCTCTATCAGCACCACTCACACCTCTACTCTCTCTCAGCACCACTCACACCACCACTCTCTCTCCGCAGCGGTCACACCACCACTCTCTCAGCACCACTCACACCACCACTCTCTCTCAGCACCACTCACACCACCACTCTCTTTCAGCACCACTAACACCACCACTGTCTCTCAGCACCACTCACACCTCCACTCTCTCTCAGCACCACTCACATACCACTCTCTCTCAGCACCACTCACACACCACTCTCTCAGCAGCAGTCACACCACCACTCTCTCTCAGCACCACTCACACACCACTCTCTCTCAGCAGTAGTCACACCACCACTCTCTATCAGCACCCTCACACCACCACTCTCTCTCAGCACCACTCACACCTCCACTCTCTCTCAGCACCACTCACACCACCACTCTCTCTCAGCAGCGGTCACACCACCACTCTCTATCAGTACCCTCACACCACCACTCTCTCTCAGCACCACTCACACCTGCACTCTCTCTCAGCAGTGGTTACACCACCAATCTCTCTCAGCAGTGGTTACACCACCACTCTCTCTCAGCAGCAGTCACACCCCCACTCTCTCTTAGCACCACTCACACCACCACTCTCTACCAGCACCACTCACACATCCACTCTCTCTCAGCACCAATCACATACCACTCTCTCTTGGCACCACTCACACCTCCATTCTCTCTCAGCACCTCTCACACCACCACTCTCTCTCAGCACCACTCACACCTCCACTCTCTCTCAGCACCACTCACATACCACTATCTATCTACTGAGAGTGAGTGGTGGTGTGGTTTTGTCTGGATCAGTAGTACTGAGAGAGAGTGGTGGTGTGGTCTCTTGATCAGTAGTACTGAGAGAGAGTGGTGGTGTGGTTTTGTCTGGATCAGTACACCACTCTCTATCAGCAGCATTCACACACAACTCTCTCTCAGCACCACTCACAGCACCACTCTCTATCAGCACCACTCACACCTCCACTCTCTCTCAGCACCACTCACATACCACTCTCTCTTGGCACCACTCACACCTCCACTCTCTATCAGCACCTCTCACACCACCACTCTCTCTCATCACCACTCACACCTCCACTCTCTCTCAGCAGTGGTTACACCACCACTCTCTCTCAACAGTGGTCACACCACAACTCTCTCTCAGCACCACTCACACCACCACTTTCTCTCAGCAGCGGGCACACCTCCACTCTCTCTCAGCACCACTCACATACCACTATCTCTCAGCACCACTCACACCACCACTCTTTCTCAGCAGCATTAACACCTCCACTCTCTCTCAGCACAACTCACATACCACTCTCTCTCAACACAACTCACACCACCACTCTCTCTCCGCAGCGGTCACACCACCACTCTCTCTCAGCACCACTCACACCACCACTCTCTCTCAGCACCACTCACACCACCACTCTCTCTCAGCAGCGGTCACACCTCCACTCTCTCTCAGCACCACTCACACCACCACTCTCTCTCAGCAGTTGTCACACCTCCACTCTCTCAGCACCACTCACACCACCACTCTTTCTCAGCACCACTCACACCATCACTCTCTCTCAGCACGACTCACACCATCACTCTCTCTCAGCACCACTCACACCACCACTCTCTCTCAGTACCACTCACACACCACTCTCTCAGCAGCAGTCACACCACCACTCTCTCTCAGCAGCAGTCACACCACCACTCTCTATCAGCAACCGTCACACCACCACTCTCTCTCAGCACCACTCACACACCACTCTCTCTCAGCAGCAGTCACACCACCACTCTCTATCAGCACCACTCACACCACAACTCTCTCTCAGCACCACTCAGACAACCACTCTCTCTCAGCACCACTCACACCACCACTCTCTCTCAGCAGCGGTCACACCACCACTCTCTATCAGCACCCTTACACCACCACTCTCTCTCAGCACCACTCACACCAGCACTCTCTCTCAGCTGTGGTTACACCACCACTCTCTCTCAGCAGTGGTTACACCACCACTCTCTCTCAACAGTGGTCACACCACAACTCTCTCGCAGCACCACTCACACCACCACTCTCTCTCAGCAGCGGTCACACCTCCACTCTTTCTCAGCACCACTCACACCACCACTCTCTATCAGCACCACTCACACCTCCACTCTCTATCAGCACCACTCACACCTCCACTCTCTCTCAGCACCACTCACATACCACTATCTATCTACTGAGAGTGAGTGGTGGTGTGGTTTTGTCTGGATCAGTAGTACTGAGAGAGAGTGGTGGTGTGGTCTCTTGATCAGTAGTACTGAGAGAGAGTGGTGGTGTGGTTTTGTCTGGATCAGTACACCACTCTCTATCAGCAGCATTCACACACAACTCTCTCTCAGCACCACTCACAGCACCACTCTCTATCAGCACCACTCACACCTCCACTCTCTCTCAGCACCACTCACATACCACTCTCTCTCAGCACCACTCACAGCACCATTCTCTATCAGCACCTCTCACACCACCACTCTCTCTCAGCACCACTCACATACCACTATCTCTCAGCACAACTCACATACCACTCTCTCGCAGCACCACTCACACCACCACTCTCTCTCCGCAGCGGTCACACCACCACTCTCTCTCAGCACCACTCACACCCCCACTCTCTCTCAGCACCACTCACACCAGCACTCTCTCTCAGCAGTGGTTACACCACCACTCTCTCTCAGCAGTGGTTACACCACCACTCTCTCTCAACAGTGCTGACACCACAACTCTCTCTCAGCACCACTCACACCACCACTGTCTCTCAGCAGCGGGCACACCTCCACTCTCTCTCAGCACCACTCACATACCACTATCTCTCAGCACCACTCACACCACCACTCTTTCTCAGCAGCATTAACACCTCCACTCTCTCTCAGCACAACTCACATACCACTCTCTCTCAACACAACTCACACCACCACTCTCTCTCCGCAGCGGTCACACCACCACTCTCTCTCAGCACCACTCACACCACCACTCTCTCTCAGCAGTTGTCACACCTCCACTCTCTCAGCACCACTCACACCACCACTCTTTCTCAGCACCACTCACACCATCACTCTCTCTCAGCACCACTCACACCACCACTCTCTCTCAGTACCACTCACACACCACTCTCTCAGCAGCAGTCACACACCACTCTCTCAGCAGCAGTCACACCACCACTCTCTCTCAGCAGCAGTCACACCACCACTCTCTATCAGCACCACTCACACCTCTACTCTCTCTCAGCACCACTCACACCACCACTCTCTCTCCGCAGCGGTCACACCACCACTCTCTCTCAGCACCACTCACACCACCACTCTCTCTCAGCACCACTCACACCTCCACTCTCTCTCAGCAGTGGTTACACCACCACTCTCTCTCCGCAGCGGTCACACCACCACTCTCTCTCAGCACCACTCACACCACCACTCTCTCTCAGCAGTTGTCACACCTCCACTCTCTCAGCACCACTCACACCACCACTCTTTCTCAGCACCACTCACACCATCACTCTCTCTCAGCACCACTCACACCACCACTCTCTCTCAGTACCACTCACACACCACTCTCTCAGCAGCAGTCACACACCACTCTCTCAGCAGCAGTCACACCACCACTCTCTCTCAGCAGCAGTCACACCACCACTCTCTATCAGCACCACTCACACCTCTACTCTCTCTCAGCACCACTCACACACCACCACTCTCTCTCCGCAGCGGTCACACCACCACTCTCTCTCAGCACCACTCACACCACCACTCTCTCTCAGCACCACTCACACCTCCACTCTCTCTCAGCAGTGGTTACACCACCACTCTCTCTCAACAGTGGTCACACCACAACTCTCTCTCAGCACCACTCACACCACCACTTTCTCTCAGCAGCGGGCACACCTCCACTCTCTCTCAGCACCACTCACACCACCACTCTTTCTCAGCAGTTGTCACACCTCCACTCTCTCAGCACCACTCACATACCACTCTCTCTCCGCAGCAGTCACACCACCACTCTCTCTCAGCACCACTCACACCACCACTCTCTCTCAGCAGCGGTCACACCACCACTCTCTCTCAGCAGCGGTCACACCTCCACTCTCTCTCAGCACCACTCACACCACCACTCTCTCTCAGTACCACTCACACACCACTCTCTCAGCAGCAGTCACACCACCCCTCTCTCTCAGCAGCAGTCACACCACCACTCTCTATCAGCAACTGTCACACCACCACTCTCTCTCAGCACCACTCACACACCACTCTCTCTCAGCAGCAGTCACACCACCACTCTCTATCAGCACCACTCACACCTCCACTCTCTCTCAGCACCACTCAGACAACCACTCTCTCTCAGCACCACTCACTGCACCACTCTCTCTCAGCAGCGGTCACACCACCACTCTCTATCAGCACCCTCACACCACCACTCTCTCTCAGCACCACTCACACCAGCACTCTCTCTCAGCTGTGGTTACACCACCACTCTCTCTCAGCAGTGGTTACACCACCACTCTCTCTCAACAGTGGTCACACCACAACTCTCTCGCAGCACCACTCACACCAGCACTCTCTCTCAGCAGTAGTTACACCACCACTCTCTCTCAGCAGTGGTTACACCACCACTCTCTCTCAACAGTGGTCACACCACAACTCTCTCGCAGCACCACTCACACCACCACTCTCTCTCAGCAGCGGTCACACCTCCACTCTTTCTCAGCACCACTCACACCACCACTCTCTATCAGTACCACTCACACCTCCACTCTCTATCAGCACCTCTCACACCACCACTCTCTCTCAGCACCACTCACATACCACTATCTCTCAGCACAACTCACATACCACTATCTCTCAGCACAACTCACATACCACTCTCTCTCAGCACCACTCACACCAGCACTCTCTCTCAGCAGTGGTTACACCACCACTCTCTCTCAGCAGTGGTTACACCACCACTCTCTCTCAACAGTGGTCACACCACAACTCTCTCTCAGCACCACTCACACCACCACTTTCTCTCAGCAGCGGGCACACCTCCACTCTCTCTCAGCACCACTCACATACCACTATCTCTCAGCACCACTCACACCACCACTCTTTCTCAGCAGCATTAACACCTCCACTCTCTCTCAGCACAACTCACATACCACTCTCTCTCAACACAACTCACACCACCACTCTCTCTCCGCAGCGGTCACACCACCACTCTCTCTCAGCACCACTCACACCACCACTCTCTCTCAGCAGTTGTCACACCTCCACTCTCTCAGCACCACTCACACCACCACTCTTTCTCAGCACCACTCACACCATCACTCTCTCTCAGCACCACTGACACCACCACTCTCTCTCAGTACCACTCACACACCACTCTCTCAGCAGCAGTCACACCACCACTCTCTCTCAGCAGCAGTCACACCACCACTCTCTATCAGCACCACTCACACCTCTACTCTCTCTCAGCACCACTCGCACCACCACTCTCTCTCCGCAGCGGTCACACCACCACTCTCTCTCAGCACCACTCACACCAGCACTCTCTCTCAGCAGTGGATACACCACCACTCTCTCTCAACAGTGGTCACACCACAACTCTCTCTCAGCACCACTCACACCACCACTTTCTTTCAGCAGCGGGCACACCTCCACTCTCTCTCAGCACCACTCACATACCACTATCTCTCAGCACCACTCACACCACCACTCTTTCTCAGCAGCATTAACACCTCCACTCTCTCTCAGCACAACTCACATACCACTCTCTCTCTCAGCACCACTCACACCTCCACTCTCTCTCAGCACCACTCACACCACCACTCTCTCTCAGCAGTTGTCACACCTCCACTCTCTCAGCACCACTCACACCACCACTCTTTCTCAGCACCACTCACACCATCACTCTCTCTCAGCACCACTCACACCATCACTCTCTCTCAGCACCACTCACACCACCACTCTCTCTCAGTACCACTCACACACCACTCTCTCAGCAGCAGTCACACCACCACTCTCTATCAGCAACCGTCACACCACCACTCTCTCTCAGCACCACTCACACACCACTCTCTCTCTCAGCAGCAGTCACACCACCACTCTCTATCAGCACCACTCACACCTCCACTCTCTCTCAGCACCACTCAGACAACCACTCTCTCTCAGCACCACTCACACCACCACTCTCTCTCAGCAGCGGTCACACCACCACTCTCTATCAGCACCCTCACACCACCACTCTCTCTCAGCACCACTCACACCAGCACTCTCTCTCAGCTGTGGTTACACCACCACTCTCTCTCAGCAGTGGTTACACCACCACTCTCTCTCAACAGTGGTCACACCACAACTCTCTTGCAGCACCACTCACACCACCACTCTCTCTCAGCAGCGGTCACACCTCCACTCTTTCTCAGCACCACTCACACCTCCACTCTCTATCAGCACCTCTCACACCACCACTCTCTCTCAGCACCACTCACATACCACTATCTCTCAGCACAACTCACATACCACTCTCTCTCAGCACCACTCACACCACCACTCTCTCTCCGCAGCGGTCACACCACCACTCTCTCTCAGCACCACTCACACCACCACTCTCTCTCAGCACCACTCACACCACCCCTCTCTCTCAGCAGCGGTCACACCACCACTCTCTATCAGCACCCTCACTCCCCCACTCTCTCTCAGCACCACTCACACCAGCACTCTCTCTCAGCAGTGGTTACACCACCACTCTCTCTCAGCAGTGGTTACACCACCACTCTCTCTCAACAGTGCTCACACCACAACTCTCTCTCAGCACCACTCACACCACCACTGTCTCTCAGCAGCGGGCACACCTCCACTCTCTCTCAGCACCACTCACATACCACTATCTCTCAGCACCACTCACACCACCACTCTTTCTCAGCAGCATTAACACCTCCACTCTCTCTCAGCACAACTCACATACCACTCTCTCTCAACACAACTCACACCACCACTCTCTCTCCGCAGCGGTCACACCACTCACTCTCTCAGCACCACTCACACCACCACTCTCTCTCAGCAGTTGTCACACCTCCACTCTCTCAGCACCACTCACACCACCACTCTTTCTCAGCACCACTCACACCATCACTCTCTCTCAGCACCACTCACACCACCACCCTCTCTCAGTACCACTCACACACCACTCTCTCAGCAGCAGTCACACCACCACTCTCTCTCAGCAGCAGTCACACCACCACTCTCTATCAGCACCACTCACACCTCTACTCTCTCTCAGCACCACTCACACCACCACTCTCTCTCCGCAGCGGTCACACCACCACTCTCTCTCAGCACCACAAACACCACCACTCTCTCTCAGGACCACTCACACCTCCACTCTCTCTCAGCAGTGGTTACACCACCACTCTCTCTCAACAGTGGTCACACCACAACTCTCTCTCAGCACCACTCACACCACCACTTTCTCTCAGCAGCGGGCACACCTCCACTCTCTCTCAGCACCACTCACATACCACTATCTATCAGCACCACTCACACCACCACTCTTTCTCAGCAGCATTAACACCTCCACTCTCTCTCAGCACAACTCACATACCACTCTCTCTCAACACAACTCACACCACCACTCTCTCTCCGCAGCAGTCACACCACCACTCTCTCTCAACACAACTCACACCACCACTCTCTCTCCGCAGCAGTCACACCACCACTCTCTCTCAGCACCACTCACACCACCACTCTCTCTCAGCACCACTCACACCACCACTCTCTCTCAGCAGCGGTCACACCTCCACTCTCTCTCAGCACCACTCACACCACCACTCTCTCTCAGCAGTTGTCACACCTCCACTCTCTCAGCACCACTCACACCACCACTCTTTCTCAGCACCACTCACACCATCACTTTCTCTCAGCACCACTCTCACCATCACCCTCTCGCAGCACCACTCACACCACCACTCTCTCTCAGTACCACTCACACACCACTCTCTCAGCAGCAGTCACACCACCACTCTCTCTCAGCAGCAGTCACACCACCACTCTCTATCAGCAACCGTCACACCACCACTCTCTCTCAGCACCACTCACACACCACTCTCTCTCAGCAGCAGTCACACCACCACTCTCTATCAGCACCACTCACACCTCCACTCTCTCTCAGCACCACTCAGACAACCACTCTCTCTCAGCACCACTCACACCACCACTCTCTCTCAGCAGCGGTCACACCACCACTCTCTATCAGCACCCTCACACCACCACTCTCTCTCAGCACCACTCACACCAGCACTCTCTCTCAGCTGTGGTTACACCACCACTCTCTCTCAGCAGTGGTTACACCACCACTCTCTCTCAACAGTGGTCACACCACAACTCTCTTGCAGCACCACTCACACCACCACTCTCTCTCAGCAGCGGTCACACCTCCACTCTTTCTCAGCACCACTCACACCTCCACTCTCTATCAGCACCTCTCACACCACCACTCTCTCTCAGCACCACTCACATACCACTATCTCTCAGCACAACTCACATACCACTCTCTCTCAGCACCACTCACACCACCACTCTCTCTCCGCAGCGGTCACACCACCACTCTCTCTCAGCACCACTCACACCACCACTCTCTCTCAGCACCACTCACACCACCCCTCTCTCTCAGCAGCGGTCACACCACCACTCTCTATCAGCACCCTCACTCCCCCACTCTCTCTCAGCACCACTCACACCAGCACTCTCTCTCAGCAGTGGTTACACCACCACTCTCTCTCAACAGTGCTCACACCACAACTCTCTCTCAGCACCACTCACACCACCACTGTCTCTCAGCAGCGGGCACACCTCCACTCTCTCTCAGCACCACTCACATACCACTATCTCTCAGCACCACTCACACCACCACTCTTTCTCAGCAGCATTAACACCTCCACTCTCTCTCAGCACAACTCACATACCACTCTCTCTCAACACAACTCACACCACCACTCTCTCTCCGCAGCGGTCACACCACTCACTCTCTCAGCACCACTCACACCACCACTCTCTCTCAGCAGTTGTCACACCTCCACTCTCTCAGCACCACTCACACCACCACTCTTTCTCAGCACCACTCACACCATCACTCTCTCTCAGCACCACTCACACCACCACTCTCTCTCAGCACCACTCACACCACCACTCTCTCTCCGCAGCGGTCACACCACCACTCTCTCTCAGCACCACAAACACCACCACTCTCTCTCAGCACCACTCACACCTCCACTCTCTCTCAGCAGTGGTTACACCACCACTCTCTCTCAACAGTGGTCACACCACAACTCTCTCTCAGCACCACTCACACCACCACTTTCTCTCAGCAGCGGGCACACCTCCACTCTCTCTCAGCACCACTCACATACCACTATCTATCAGCACCACTCACACCACCACTCTTTCTCAGCAGCATTAACACCTCCACTCTCTCTCAGCACAACTCACATACCACTCTCTCTCAACACAACTCACACCACCACTCTCTCTCCGCAGCAGTCACACCACCACTCTCTCTCAACACAACTCACACCACCACTCTCTCTCCGCAGCAGTCACACCACCACTCTCTCTCAGCACCACTCACACCACCACTCTCTCTCAGCACCACTCACACCACCACTCTCTCTCAGCAGCGGTCACACCTCCACTCTCTCTCAGCACCACTCACACCACCACTCTCTCTCAGCAGTTGTCACACCTCCACTCTCTCAGCACCACTCACACCACCACTCTTTCTCAGCACCACTCACACCATCACTTTCTCTCAGCACCACTCACACCATCACCCTCTCGCAGCACCACTCACACCACCACTCTCTCTCAGTACCACTCACACACCACTCTCTCAGCAGCAGTCACACCACCACTCTCTCTCAGCAGCAGTCACACCACCACTCTCTATCAGCAACCGTCACACCACCACTCTCTCTCAGCACCACTCACACACCACTCTCTCTCAGCAGCAGTCACACCACCACTCTCTATCAGCACCACTCACACCTCCACTCTCTCTCAGCACCACTCAGACAACCACTCTCTCTCAGCACCACTCACACCACCACTCTCTCTCAGCAGCGGTCACACCACCACTCTCTATCAGCACCCTCACACCACCACTCTCTCTCAGCACCACTCACACCAGCACTCTCTCTCAGCTGTGGTTACACCACCACTCTCTCTCAGCAGTGGTTACACCACCACTCTCTCTCAACAGTGGTCACACCACAACTCTCTCGCAGGACCACTCACACCACCACTCTTTCTCAGCAGCGGTCACACCTCCACTCTTTCTCAGCACTACTCACACCACCACTCTCTATCAGCACCACTCACACCTCCACTCTCTCTCAGCACCACTCACATACCACTCTCTCTTGGCACCACTCACACCTCCACTCTCTATCAGCACCTCTCACACCACCACTCTCTCTCAGCACCACTCACATACCACTATCTCTCAGCACAACTCACATACCACTCTCTCTCAGCACCACTCACACCACCACTCTCTCTCTGCAGCGGTCACACCACCACTCTCTCTCAGCACCACTCACACCCCCACTCTCTCTCAGCAGCGGTCACACCTCCACTCTCTCTCAGCACCACTCACACCACCACTCTCTCTCAGAAGTGGTCACACCACCACTCTCTATCAGCAACCGTCACACCACCACTCTCTCTCAGTACCACTCACACACCACTCTCTCAGCAGCAGTCACACCACCACTCTCTCTCAGCACCACTCACACCACCACTCTCTCTCAGCACCACTCACACCACCACTCTCTATCAGCAACCGTCACACCACCACTCTCTCTCAGCACCACTCACACACCACTCTTTCTCAGCAGCAGTCACACCACCACTCTCTATCAGCACCACTCACACCTCCACTCTCTCTCAGCACCACTCACACAACCACTCTCTCTCAGCACCACTCACTCTCAGCAGCGGTCACACCACCACTCTCTCTCAGCACCCTCACACCACCACTCTCTCTCAGCACCACTCACACCAGCACTTTCTCTCAGCAGTGGTTACACCACCACTCTCTCTCAGCAGTGGTCACACCACAACTCTCTCTCTCAGCAGTGGTTACACCACCACTCTCTCTCAACAGTGGTCACACCACAACTCTCTCTCAGCACCACTCACACCACCACTCTCTCTCAGCAGCGGTCACACCTCCACTCTCTCTCAGCACCACTCACATACCACTCTCTCTTGGCACCACTCACACCTCCACTCTCTATCAGCACCTCTCACACCACCACTCTCTCTCAGCACCACTCACACCTCCACTCTCTCTCAGCACCACTCACATACCACTATCTCTCAGCACCACTCACACCACCACTCTTTCTCAGCAGCATTCACACCCCCACTCTCTCTCAGCACAACTCACATACCACTCTCTCTCAGCACCACTCACACCACCACTCTCTCTCCGCAGCGGTCACACCACCACTCTCTCTCAGCACCACTCACACCACCACTCTCTCTCAGCACCACTCACACCCCCACTCTCTCTCAGCAGCGGACACACCTCCACTCTCTCTCAGCACCACTCACACCACCACTCTTTCTCAGCAGTGGTCACACCACCACTCTCTCTAAGCACCACTCTCACTACCACTCTCTCTCTCAACTGTGGTCACACCACCACTCTCTCCAAACAGTGGTCACACCACCACTCTCTCTCAGCACCACTCACACCACCACTCTCTCTCAGCACCACTCACACTACCACTCTCTCTCTCAACTGTGGTCACACCACCACTCTCTCCAAACAGTGGTCACACCACCACTCTCTCTCAGCACCACTCACACCACCACTCTCTCTCAGCACCACTCACACCTCCACTCTCTCTCAGCAGCGGTCACACCACCACTCTCTCTCAACAGTGGTCACACCACCACTCTCTCTAAGCACCACTCACACCACCACTCTCTCTCAACAGTGGTCACACCACCACTCTCTCAAAGCACCACTCACACCACCACTTTCTCTTATCAGTGGTCACACCACTACTCTCTCTCAGCAGCGGTCACAAGCGCACCCTCTCTTTGGCGCTCTCATTTTTTTCTCATGTCCTTTTAACAGATATTCCATGCCATAGCTGTCCTTTCTGTGGTCGAATGTTAGTGCCCTAATTTTCTTTGATAAGAAGAGACTACCCACTCGGCACAGACGTCAGTTGTCAGCTAACTTGAATTCAACATGAAATCAACAAAAAGTGTCACCATGTTAATGGATTTACATTGAGGACTTTTTGCAAATCCAATCAGTTTCCCATGTTGATTCAACGCCATGAAATTGATTTTTTGTTGTTGAAATGACGTGGAAACACCATGATTCCACCAGTTTTTGCACAGTGGGTAGGGAGTTGTCTTGAAGATTTGTTGTTTTTGAAATCTGAGCTACTGCAGTACAACTCTCTGTCTGCCCTGGAGAAGGTAATGGCAGAGAGAGAGTGCTTTTCTTGAGATCTGTTTCTCTCAGTCCTGCATTGTAACACACCATGTTTAGAAGAGCTCTTCCCTTAATGAATACATTTATTAATTAGATCGGTGTTTGATCCATCATCATCAGGGTTCTTTTCCCCTTGATAATGCCCTCTGTAATGGTGCTTTAATGGGATTTTAATTGATTCAGCTCCTCTCTTTGGCTCATGGTGTCCTCACCCACACACGCACGCATGCACGCATGCACGTAGGCATGCACACATACAGACACTTTTCTGAGAGGGGCTGGAGGTGAGGAGGAGAGTAGCTGGCACAACACTCAGGGCAGCAGTATCCCCTTATGTACTGATTAATGCAAGTGGACCACTTAACATTTACCCCTGATTCCATCTTGTCCATTTATCAGATGAGTCTTGATTTAAAGGGATTTTTTGCACAGGAAAAAATTTAAAGGGATCATTTTGGTAATATACAGCGCCTTTGGAAAGGATTCAGACCTCTTGACTTTTTCCACATTTTGTTACGTTAAAGCCTTATTCTAAAATGAATAAAATACAATTAATTCCTCATCAATCTACACACAATACGAAACAGGTTTTTAGATTTTTTTGCAAATGTATTAAAAAGAAAGAACTGAAATACCTTATTAAGTTAAGTATTTAGACCCTTTGCTATGAGACTCAAAATTGAGCTCAGGTGCATCCTGTTTCCATTGATCATCCTTGAGATGTTTCTACAACTTGATTGGAGTCCACTTGTTGTAAATTCAATTGATTGGACATGATTTGGAAAGGTACACACCTGTCTATATAAGGTTCCACAGTTGACAGTGCATGGCAGAGCAAGAACCAAGCCATGATGTCGAAGGAATTGTCAGCGGAGCTCCAAGACAGGACTGTGTCAAGACACATATCTGGGGAAGGATACCAAAACATTTCTGTAGCATTGAAGGTCCCCAAGAACACAGTGGCCTCCATCATTCTTAAATGGAAGAAGTTTGGAACCACCAAGACTCTTCAAAGAGCTGGCCTCCCGGCTAAACTGAGCAATTGGGGGAGAAGGCACAAAGTTCCTCTGTGGAGATGGGACAACCATCTCTGCAGCGCTATAGCAATCAGGCCTTTATGGTAGAGTGGCCAGACGGAAGCCACTCCTCAGTAAAAGGCACATAACAGTCCGCTTTCTCAGACCATGAGAAACAAGATTCTCTGTTCTGATGAAACCAAGATTCAACTCTTTGGCCTGAATGCCAAGCGTCACATCTGGAGGAAATCTGGCACCATCACTACTGTGAAGCATGGTGGTGACAGCATCATGATGTGGGGATGTTTTTTAGCGGCAGGGACTGGGAGACTGGTCAGGGTCGAGGGAAATATTAATGGAGCAAAGTACAGAGAGACCCTTGATGAAAACCTGCCCCAGAGTGCTCAGGACCTCAGACTGTGGAGCAGGTTCACCTTCCAACAGGACAATGACCGTAAGCACACAGCCAAGACAAAGCAGGAGAGGCTTCGGGACAAGTCTCTGAATGTCCTTGAGTGGCCCAGCCAGAGCCTGGAGCAATCAAACATCTCTGGAGAGACCTGGAAATAGCTGTCTAGTGACGCTCCCCATCCAACCTGACAGAGCTTGAGAGGATCTGCAGAGAATAATGAGAGAAGCTCCCCAAATACAGGTGTGCCAAGCTTGTAGCGTCATACCCAAGAACACTCAAGGCTGTAATCGCTGCCAAAGATGCTTCAACAAAGTACCTTGTAAAGGGTCTGAATACTTATGTAAATGTAATAAATTTGCCAAAAATTCTAAAAATCGTTTTTTGCCTTGTCTTTATAGGGTATTGTGTGTAGATTGATGAGGGGGAAAAATATTTAATCAATTTTAGAATAAGGCTGTAACATTACAAAATGTGGAAAAAGTCAAGGAGTCTGAATGCTTTCCGTATGCATTGTACATAGGCATTAGCCAGCAGATCCGACCAGCTAGCTTACAGCTGCACTAGGGTCAGACAGGCTTCTTGTGTAGATTAATACACAGGGGTGCAGGCGTGAGATATGGCTTGAAAAACGTACCTCAATCCAGGGATAAGATATGCGTTGTACATCAAATTGTCCTATTATCCCAACTGTTACAATAGTGACCTGTGAATGCGTTGTCTACAGCATTCGGTCACATGACAGCTCGATCAGCTGTTCGATTTGACTTACCTGCATGTCAACTGAGCCAGGATCCCAGTCAAATGGATTTTATTTTGCTGGTTCGGTCACACATCTGTAGAATATTTATGTATTTCCCCTGCATGCTTGTGTTCAGTTTGTTCGGTTTCACAAATATGTCTGTTACATAGGCAAGGAGACACATTTTCTTTTCATTACGCAGAAAGTCAACGAAGTCTGTTTTTTACATCCATTGTGAATAACAACAGTTCCTCTCTCAATTAGATTTTTTTTTCCAACTCTCCCCCTTGATAACCACCAAGCCTCTGTGTGAAATAGAACATTGTCATGCTCTGATCCCATATCTCCACATAGTTTTGCGAACAGGCGTGTGCGATGTAGTTTACAATTGAAGTTACCTGCTGCATATCTCAGAGCTACAGAGGCCTGCCCGCCATCCCGCCTAGATGGAGCCCCATCTGTGCAAAAGGCCAACATTCGATCCCATGGAATCAGTTTTTCGTCAATATAGCCACGCAGCACACTGAACATTTAATGTTCTGGAATCATGAGACAATCCTCATGAATAGCATCCTCTGACATGTAGCGAACATGTGGGCCCTCACTGCTAAGGTCCAATTGAAGATCATAAGGTGGGGAGTTGTTTGACTCATTCATTCAGAGTTACTTCTTGACTGCTAGCAATAGCATCAATTCTTAGTTTCACAGTGATATCCGACAAGGTATTGATGTGAGTTTTTGTGCCTCTGCCTCATCACACATTGTTTTCACCATATCAAATGCGGCCAGAAAACAATTCTCTGCAATATTGTGTGGTTTCATAGCGTAGTGGCTTAGCCATTCACCGTGGGAATGATTCAAGTGCAATGGTCAAGTGCGGCCTTTTGCAACGATCTAAGGGCGACCTCTGGTTGAAGGTTAACCATTACAATGATTTGAGAAACAAAGATGATATTATATACAGTACCAGTCAAAAGTTTGGACACACCTACTCATTCCTGGGTTTTTATTTATTTAGACTATTTTCTACATTGTAGAATAATATTGAAGACATCAAAACTATGAAATAACACATGGAATCAAGCAGTAACCAAAAAAGTGTTAACTTAAACAAATCAGAATATATTTTATATTTTCGATTCTTCAAAGTAGCCACCCTTTGCCTTGATGACAGCTTTGCACACTCTTGGCATTCTCTCAACCAGCTTCATGATGTAGTCACCTGGAATGCATTTAAATTAACAGGTGTGCCTTGTTAAAAGTTCATTTGTAGAATTTCTTTCCTTCTTAATGCTGTGGTATCCCAGGAGGTCTACCCCGGGGCGATGGTAATAGAGGGGAGGTACGTGAGACGACGTTGGCTCCCTCTGCTGGGGATACGGGAGCTGGGCACCCTGACACGGACAGATATCAGTGGAGGTAATTAGAGGAAAGTGCCAACCAGCCGTGGAGGCTAAATAAAAGGAGCACGATGGCACACCACGAGAGAGAAGGGGGAGAGACGGACACCAGTAAAGAGAGAGAAGAAAGACCGAGCAAAACCGAAGTGATTTCTTTGATATATTTATTTTCCATCTTAGTAAAGTTGTTTTGTGGACTAAAGCCTCCCTGTCTCTGTGTAAATCTCTGTACGCTCAACCCAATACCCCACGGTTTACCACAATGCGTTTGAGCCAATCAGTTGTGTTGTGACAAGGTAGGGTTGGTATACAGAAGATAGCCCTATCGCAAAAAACATCAAGCGCTATGATGAAACTGGCTCTCATGAGGACCGACACAGGAAAGGAAGACCCAGAGTTACCTCTGCTGCAGAGGATAAGTTCATTAGAGATACCAGCCTCAGACATTTCAGCCCAAATAAATGCTTCACAGAGTTAAAGTAACAGACACATCTCAATATCAACTTTTCAGAGGAGACTGCGTGAATGACAGGCTGACTACGACACGAGCGTTGCAAAATAAATTTAGAAATCTATATTATTCAGTTATTGTACCCACACTGCTCGTGCACGCAAACGAGGGTCTGCGTTGCCAAGGGCTAAAATATAAGTCAGTTCTATTTGTGACGCAGATCGCGCTGCAAGTCCTGCCTCTCCCATCTCCTCATTGGTTATAGAAGCAGGTACCCACTTGCCATATCCTCATTGGTTATATCCATGTGGGTGACTGAAAGACGAACGAGGTCAGTGGCGGTAATGCACCTAATTTATGAAAGTTGCCAATCATAGTATAAAGTCAAGAGAAGAAAAGGCCTGGAAGGAAGAGAGATGATTAGCAACGACTCGGTTGACCGTTTTATGTGTGGATTAATTGGCAGAGTAGAGGACCTTGTGCATTTCAGGTAAAATAACAGTTCAATGTTTATATCCCAGGACAAATTAGCTAGCAACAGCAAGCTAGCTAAATAGGGCAAATTTGCTAGCAAGTGCAAGCTAACTAGCTAAATTGCCATACATGTTTAATGCTTGTCGACCTGTCCCCAAATTAATGTAATTGGTTCAGAGTTTGTTTTGATATTTCAACCTGCGTGTCGTGATCGCGTTTGGTGTGGGGGGACAAAATACATTTATGCACAATGGCGCACGATGGCGCACGCACACAGCTGGTTTGGGTTCCGTGTCAGGCCTCCATGATCGATTTGCTGAAAAGAAACCACTACTAAAGGACACCAATAAGAAGAAGAGTCTTGCTTGGGCCAAGAAACACGAGCAATTGACATTAGACCGGTGGAAATCTGTCCTTTGGTCTGATGTGTCCAAATTTTAGATTTTTGGTTCCAACCGCTGTGTTTTTGTGAGACGCAGAGTAGGTGAACAGATGATCTCCGCATGTGTGGTTCCCACCGTGAAGCATGGAGGTGTGGGGGTGCTTTGCTGGTGACACTGTCTGTGATTTATTTAGAATTCAAGGCACACAACACTTTTGGGCTTCCGAGTGGCACAGCGGCCTAAGGCACTGCATTTCAGTGCTTGAGGCGTCACTACAAACATCCTGGTTTGATTCCAGGCTTTATCACAACCTCCGTGATTGGGAGTCCCATAGGGTGCTGCACAATTGGCACTGCGACGTCTGGGTTTGGCCGGTGTAGGCCGTCATTGTAAATAATAATTTGTTCTTAACTGACTTGCCTGGTTAAGTAAAGGTAAAATGTAAAAAAGAAAAATAATAATAATAAATAACCAGTATGACTACCACAGCATTCTGCAGCGATACACCATTCCATCTGGTTTGCGCTTAGTGGGACTATAATTTGTTTTTCAACGGGACAATGACCCAAAACACACCTCCAGGCTGTGTAAGGGCTATTTGACCAAGAAGGAGAGTGATGGAGAGCTGCATCTGATGACCTGGCCGCCACAATTACCTGCCCTCAACCCAATTGAGAAGGTTTGGGGTGAGTTGGACTGCAGAGTGAAGGAAAAGCGGCCAACAAGTGCCCAGCGTGTATGGGAACTCCTTCAAGACTGTTGGAAAAGCATTCCAGGTGAAGCTGGTTTAGAGAATGCCAAGAGTGTGCAAAGCTGTCATCAAAGCAAAGGGAGGCTACTTTGAAAAATGTAAAATATTAAATATTTGTTGATGTGTTTAACACTTTTTTGGTTACTACATGATTCCATATGTGTTATTTCATAGTTTTGATGTCTTCACTATTATTCTACAATGTAAAAAATAGTCTAAATATATAAAATCCCTTGAATGAGTAGGTGTGTCCAAACTTTTGACTGGTACTGTATATATTATTTATTTTACCAGGTATTTGGAAATTCTCCCACGACCCAATTTTCATATTGGAATCTAGATGAGAGTGTTTCTCTGTCTCTATCCCCATGCAGATGGGTCCTCTGATCAACACTGCTACTGACACCCTGCTCACCAACCTCAATTGTCATGCTGAGTCTGGAGAGAGCTTTGACATTCACAGGTACTGCAACTACACTATATCTCCCTCTCAGGAGTGTCATTATACTGTAACTGAATGACTTCTCAGTCATTTGGCTATACAATTGTTACCCTGTAATTTTCCTAACAAAAAGATGACACATTCAAATGTCTACAGACAGCCTCAGATCTGCTATTCTAGTGGTAAATTCTAAGGTGGATGCTGTGTTATCATTGTATAAAAGCTCTCTATGTATGGTATTCAGTACATACATACCATATTGTGTTGACTGGGTTGGTTCTCTCTCCTCAGGTGTTTTGGCTGTTTCACCATGGACGTGATTGCCAGCGTTGCATTTGGCACTCAGGTGGACTCTCAGAAGGACCCAGATGACCCGTTTGTCCACCACGCCCAGAAGTTCTTCTCTTTCTCCTTCTTCACACCCATCATGTTCATCTTCAGTGAGTACTGTGGAGCCATGCCCTGAGGTCTTCCTGATTTGTCAAATTGTCCAATTCAAATACTGCTGCATTCCATAGTTGATGCCATAAATGGAGTGACAAAAACTATATTTTGTCTTCAGTTGCTTTTCCATTCCTGATTCCTCTGGCCCGTTTCCTCCCCAACAAGAGGAGGGATGAGATGAACAACTTCTTCATCAACTGCATTCAGAAGATCATCAGACAGAGAGATGAGCAGCCAGTTGAAGAGGTATTACTATAGCAGCCTACCTATCCTTTGTAAAGATGGGAAAAGATATGAAATAATAAAGGACTTGTAAAGTCTCCTGTCCTTCTCTTCTCTGATCTTGATCTCCCTGTGTGTGTGTGTGTGTGTGTGTGTGTGTGTGTGTGTGTGTGTGTGTGTGTGTGTGTGTGTGTATCTCTGTATGTAGCGGCGGCGAGACTTCCTACAGCTGATGCTGGAAACGCGGAGCAGCAAGGAGTGTGTGTCGCTGGAGCACTTTGACGTGGTCAACCATGCAGATGAGCTGGCCCCCACACACACTCACACAAACCAGCAAGAAAATGTTGACGTCAGCCATGAGTCACCCAACAGGCGCTCTGTCCAGACCCAGAAGAGGATGATGTCGGATGATGAGATCGTGGGCCAGGCATTTGTGTTCTTCTTGGCGGGGTATGAGACCAGTAGCAACACGCTAGCCTTCACCTGCTACCTCCTGGCTCTACACCCAGAGTGTCAGAGCAAACTGCAGGCTGAGGTGGATGACTTCTTCACCAGATATGTGAGTATGGGCCTCTGGCTTTCCTGTATGCACCTTATGTTCACAATCACCTATAATTGCCCTCATTGTTTGTGACAGTATGTTTGCCATGATGGTCTATTGATACTAATAGGATCCAAACCAGATTATGTAAATGGTCCACACTGTCCGCTCCACCTGATGGTGAGACTGTACAGAGTTGAGGTCAATTCCATTTCAATTCAGTCAATTCAGTCAAGTAAAATGAAATTCCAATTCCAGTTTTCTGAATGTCACTTTACTTCCTGAATTGACAATTGAAATGGAATTGACCCCAATCTGGTATTGTGGGCTTCAGCAGCACAGCATAACATACAGTCATTTTGCAGGGGTTTATGACCAAGAGACCCAGTCCTATATCAACTCCACCTCAGCTGTAATAAGTCCATCTCTGCAGCAGTACCAGTCTGCCACTCTGCAGGCCAGCAGAGGTGATGAGTGTGAAAGACAGACAGTGATGGGAGGGGGGGGGGGTTGACATTTTTAAGAATGAGGATTTTCAATCTGTTTCTCTGGGGTCACAGCGACCTGCAGTTTGATGTGCGCTGCCACTATATTGCGAAATACAGAACACAGACAGCACCCAAGCTTTCACTGCATTCACTAAGGATGAAAACTGCTATTTTTCTGGCATCCATATGAAGACTTGGTTCCAACACACACACACGCACACGCACACACACACACACACACACACACACACACACACACACACACACACACACACACACACACACACACACACACTGTTGTCACAGCCACAATCAACTCTGCAGCATAACACTGGTCTAACAGTGGAGAGAAACAGTTTGACAGGGGAGTGGGGGATCTAACAAGGCCAAGGGTATGTCCAAAATGGCACCCTATTCCCTAGGGTCCATAGGGCTGTGGTCAAAGTAGTGCACAATATATGGAATAGGGTGCCATTTCGGACACAGCAATGGCCTTGTTAGATCCTCCACTCTCCCGTCTCTCTTCCTGCATCCTAATACCCTGACCAAGGCCAGAGCAGTGGAGAACAGAGAAGAGTGGAGCAGACAGCAGACCAGAAGACAGGATCAAACGCACAGACTGGATAGTCTGGAGTCAGACACTATTTCATTCTTTCATGTCCTCTTCCCTCGTTCTACGTCGTGCCGATACGCCACTCTCTGCTCTCCAATTCTCAATCCTTCAACTCACAGGGTAGGAAGTGTCTACAAAGAGAGCTCTTAGTGTAAACTCTGCCTGTTTGCATTCTGGTGTTTTATTCCTGATCAAAATGCATCAGTGCTCACTTCCTCACTGTTTTATGTCCTTTTTTTTATCTTGGTGTTATTTTTATCTTGGTGTTATTTATTTTCTCATTGCACATTTTCTGCAGTGGACTTGTATCCTTTTGTACTCTGACTTGCCTCTCTGAAATAGAGCACTGAATTGTAGTCTACTGAGTAGCCTTCAAAGCACCGCAACAAGATCTAGTATTTACTGTTACATAGCCTACTGTAATGAAGGAGCTGAGATGAAGAGTGCTGTCTGCTGATGGGACTGGATATCATTTGTCTTAAGGGTAGTTTTACTGAAAGGCTGCACCACTGATAATTACAGTCTATTAACAACACTGTTGTCAACAACTCTACTGTTTTTTGCAGCATTTTGAAAGTCCTTTGCTACTTACTATAAGATTGATTGCTCTGGACCCTGGACTCACCTACCTCAAAATGTTACACTCTCCTGAACCTTTTTAAGGCGTCTGGATCAGAAGCAGATTTTCACAACATCGTACGAGAAATGTTACAATAACGTACAGGCGAAGAACTCATGTTATGGCAGGGTTAATACACATCTCTATGGAGGGCTAGTGAGCTGTATGTAGCTAGCTGGTGAAGGAAATTGGGGTTTTCAACAGTCGGAGTGAATAAATGTTAGTTTGACTTTGGGAACTTGATCAGATACACAGCAATACCTGTGGACATAAACTCTTTTATAGGCTAGCTTGATCTACATTTGACCAGACATCTGGCAGCTGACTGCAGTGTGATGGTCAGTTTTTCTCTCTCTCACTTCTCCTGCCATGCTCATCACAGCTAACTCAACCCAATGCCTTTCAGTACAGTGAAAGAGACTGACTGTGTGGTGTTTTTACCTGCTACCACAAGGTTGGTCCCCTCCTGAAAGCATTTTGAAGGTACATACAGTTGAAGTCGGAAGTTTACATACACTTAGGTTGGAGTCATTAAAACTCGTTTTTCAACCACTCCACAAATGTCTTGTTAACAAATTATAGTTTTGGCAAGTCGGCTAGGACATCTACCTTGTGCATGACACAAGTAATTTTTCCAACAATTGTTTACAGAAAGATTATTTCACTTATAATTCACTGTATCACAATTCCAGTGGGTCAGAAGTTTACAAACACTTAAGTTGACTGTGCCTTTAAACAGCTTGGAAAATTCCAGAAAATGATGTCATGGATTTAGAAGCTTCTGATAGGCTAATTAACATCAATTGAGTCAATTGGAGGTGTACCTGTGGATGTATTTCAAGGACTACCTTCAAACTCAGTGCCTATTTGCTTGACATCATTGTAAAATCAAAGGAAATCAGGCAAGACCTCAGAAAAGAATTGTAGAACTCCACAAGTCTGGTTCATCCTTGGGAGCAATTTCCAAAAGCCTGAAGGTACCATGTTCATCTGTACAAACAATAGTATGCAAGTATAAACACCATGGGACCACGCAGCCGCCATACCGCTCAGGAAGGAGACGCGTTCTGTCTCCTAGAGATGAAGGTAGTTTGGTGCGAAAAGTGCAAATCAATCCCAGAAAAACAGCAAAGGACCTTGTTAAGATGCTGGAGGAAACAGATACAAAAGTATCTATATCCACAGTAAAACGAGTTCTATATCGACATAACCTAAAAGGCCGCTCAGCAAGGAAGAAGCCACTGCTCCAAACTGCCATAAAAAAGCCAGACTGCTGTTTTCAACTGCACATGGGGACAAATATCGTACTTTTGGAGACATTTCCTCTGGTCTGATGAAACAAAAATAGAATTGTTTGGCCATAATGACCATTGTTATGTTTGGAGGAAAAAGGCGGAGCATTGCAAGCCGAAGAACACCACCTCAACCGTGAAGCACGGGGGTGGCAGCATCATGTTTTGGGGGTGCTTTACTGCAGGAGGGACTGGTGCACTTCACAAAATAGATGGCATCAAGAGGATGGAAAATTATGTGGATATATTAAAGCAACATCTCAAGACATCAGTCAGGAAGTTAAAGCTTGGTTGCAAATGGGTCTTCCAAATGGACAATGACCCCAAGCATACAGTGCCTTGCGAAAGTATTCGGCCCCCTTGAACTTTGCGACCTTTTGCCACATTTCAGGCTTCAAACATAAAGATATAAAACTGTATTGTTTTGTGAAGAATCAGCAACAAGTGGGACACAATCATGAAGTGGAACGACATTTATTGGATATTTCAAACTTTTTTAACAAATCAAAAACTGAAAAATTGGGCGTGCAAAATTATTCAGCCCCCTTAAGTTAATACTTTTTAGCGCCACCTTTTGCTGTGATTACAGCTGTAAGTCGCTTGGGGTATGTCTCTATCAGTTTTGCACATCGAGAGACTGACATTTTTTCCCATTCCTCCTTGCAAAACAGCTCGAGCTCAGTGAAGTTGGATGGAGAGCATTTGTGAACAGCAGTTTTCAGTTCTTTCCACAGATTCTCGATTGGATTCAGGTCTGGACTTTGACTTGGCCATTCTAACACCTGGATATGTTTATTTTTGAACCATTCCATTGTAGATGTTGCTTTATGTTTTGGATCATTGTCTTGTTGGAAGACAAATCTCCGTCCCAGTCTCAGGTCTTTTGCAGACTCCATCAGGTTTTCTTCCAGAATGGTCCTGTATTTGGCTCCATCCATCTTCCCATCAATTTTAACCATCTTCCCTGTCCCTGCTGAAGAAAAGCAGGCCCAAACCATGATGCTGCCACCACCATGTTTGACAGTGGGGATGGTGTGTTCAGCTGTGTTGCTTTTACGCCAAACATAACGTTTTGCATTGTTGCCAAAAAGTTCAATTTTGGTTTCATCTGACCAGAGCACCTTCTTCCACATGTTTGGTGTGTCTCCCAGGTGGCTTGTGGCAAACTTTAAACGACACTTTTTATGGATATCTTTAAGAAATGGCTTTCTTCTTGCCACTCTTCCATAAAGGCCAGATTTGTGCAATATACAACTGATTGTTGTCCTATGGACAGAGTCTCCCACCTCAGCTGTAGATCTCTGCAGTTTATCCAGAGTGATCATGGGCCTCTTGGCTGCATCTCTGATCAGTCTTCTCCTTGTATGAGCTGAAAGTTTAGAGGGACGGCCAGGTCTTGGTAGATTTGCAGTGGTCTGATACTTCTTCCATTTCAATATTATCGCTTGCACAGTGCTCCTTGGGATGTTTAAAGCTTGGGAAATCTTTTTGTATCCAAATCCGGCTTTAAACTTCTTCACAACAGTATCTCGGACCTGCCTGGTGTGTTCCTTGTTCTTCATGATGCTCTCTGCGCTTTTAACGGACCTCAGAGACTATCACAGTGCAGGTGCATTTATACGGAGACTTGATTACACACAGGTGGATTGTATTTATCATCATTAGTCATTTAGGTCAACATTGGATCATTCAGAGATCCTCACTGAACTTCTGGAGAGAGTTTGCTGCACTGAAAGTAAAGGGGCTGAATAATTTTGCACGCCCAATTTTTACGTTTTTGATTTGTTAAAAAGTTTGAAATATCCAATAAATGTCGTTCCACTTCATGATTGTGTCCCACTTGTTGTTGATTCTTCACAAAAAAATACAGTTTTATATCTTTATGTTTGAAGCCTGAAATGTGGCAAAAGGTCGCAAAGTTCAAGGGGGCCGAATACTTTCACTGTACTTCCACTTCCGAATACTTTCACTGTACTTCCAAAGTTGTGGCAAAATGGCTTAAGAACAGCAAAGTCAAGGTATTGGAGTGGCCATCACAAAGTCCTGACCTCAATCCTATGGAAAATGTGTGGGCAGAACTGAAAAAGAGTGTGCGAGCAAGGAGGCTTACAAACCTGACTCAGTTACACCAGCTCTGTCAGGAGGAATGGGCCAAAATTCACCCAACTCATTGTGGGAAGCTTGTGGAAGGCTACCCAAAAGTTTTGACCCAAGTTAAACAATTTAAAGGCAATGCTACCAAATGCTAATTAAGTGTATGTAAATCTCTGACCCACTGGGAATGTGTTGAAAGGAATAAAAGCTGAAATATATAATTCTCTCTACTATTATTCTGACATTTTGTCACGCCCTGACCTTAGAAAGCTTTTTATGTCTTTATTTTGGTTTGGTCAGGGTGTGATTTGGGTGGGCATTCTATGTTCTATTTTCTATGTTTTGTATTTCTTTGTTTTGGCCAGGTATGGTTCTCAATCAGGGACAGCTGTCTATCGTTGTCTCTGATTGAGAACCATACTTAGGCAGCCCTTTTTCCCACCTGTGATTGTGGGTAGTTAACTTTGTTTGTGGCACTAATGCCCTGTAAGCTTCACGGTTGTTTTTTCGTTTGTTGTTTTGTTGGAGACATTTTTAAATAAAAAGGAAAATGTACGCTCACGACGCTGCACCTTGGTCTTCTTCCAGCAACGGGCGTGACAGAACTACCCACTACAAAAGGACCAAGCAGCGTGGCCAGGAGTATGAGACAACCTGGGAGGAGGCAGAGAGGTGGTCGACCCAAGGAGAGTGCCAGAGCCCACCTGGGATTCAATTGAGCAGTGCGAGGAGGGATACCGGAGAATGAAGTTGGCGACACGTACACGGCTAGCGAGGAAGCCCGAGAGGAAGCCCCAAAAATACCTTTGGGGAGGCACACAGGGAATTTGGCTGAGTCAGGTTGGAGACCTGAGCCAACTCCCCGTGCTTACCGTGGCGAGCGTCGTACTGGTCAGGAACCGTGTTATGTGGTGGAGCGCACGGTGTCTCCAGTGCGTGTTCACAGCCCGGTGCAGCTCCCCACATCTGCCGGGCTAAGATGAGCATCCAGCCAGGATGGATGGTGCCGGCTCAGCGCGCCTGGTCTCCAGTGCGTCTATTTGGCCCAGGATATCCTTTGCCGGCTCTGCGCACTGTGTCTCAAGTGCGTCTGCTGCACAGCCCAGTGCGTCTTGTGCCAGCGCCCCGCATTTGCAGGGCGAAGATAACCACCCAGCCAGGACGGGTTGTGCAGGCTCTAAGCTCAAGACCTCCAGTGCGCCTCCACGGCCCAGTGTATCCGGTGCCTCTGCCAAGGACAAAGCCTCCTGTATGTCTCCCCAGCCTGGTGAGTCCTGTGCCTGCTCCCAGAGCCAGGCCTCCTGTGTGTCTCTCCACTCCAGTGATGATCCATGGCAAGAAGCCTCCATTGATGATCCATGGCACAAAGCCTCCAGTGATGATCCATGGCACGAAGCCTCCAGTGATGATCCATGGCACAAAGCCTCCAATGATGATCCATGGCAAGAAGCCTCCAGTGATGATCCATGGCACGAAGCCTTCAGTGATGATCCATGGCAAGAAGCCTCCAGTGATGATCCATGGCACGAAGCCTCCAGTGATGATCCATGGCACGAAGCCTCCAGTGATGATCCATGGCACGAAGCCTCCAGTGATGATCCATGGCACGAAGCCTCCAGTGATGATCCATGGCACAAAGCCTCCAATGATGATCCATGGCAAGAAGCCTCCAGTGATGATCCATGGCATGAAGCCTTCAGTGATGATCCATGGCAAGAAGCCTCCAGTGATGATCCATGGCACGAAGCCTCCAGTGATGATCCATGGCACGAAGCCTCCAGTGATGATCCATGGCACGAAGCCTCCAGTGATGATCCATGGCACGAAGCCTCCAGTGATGATCCATGGCACGAAGCCTCCAGTGATGATCCATGGCACGAAGACTCCAGTGATGATCCATGGCAAGAAGCCTCCAGTGATGATCCATGGCAAGAAGCCTCCAGTGATGATCCATGGCACGAAGCCTCCAGTGATGATCCATGGCACGAAGCCTCTGGTGATGATCCATGGCACGAAGCCTCCAGCGAGGAGTCATGGCACGAAGCCTCCAGCGACGGCCTCCAGTCCAAAGCCTCCAGTGACGGTCTCCAGTCTGGAGCCCCCAGTGACGGTCCCCAGTCCGGAGCCCCAAGCGAGGGTGCCCAGTCTGGAGCCCCAAGCGAGGGTCCCCAGTCCGGGGCCTGCAGCGAGGGTCCCCAGTCCGGGGCCCGCAGCGAGGGTCCCCAGTCCGGGGCCCGCAGCGAGGGTCCCCAGTCCGGGGCCCGCAGCGAGGGTCCCCAGTCCGGGGCCCGCAACGAGGGTCCCCACTCCGGGACCCGCAGAGAGGGTCCCCACACCAGAGGCGCCACCAAAGCGGGGTGAGCCAGAGGTGGAGCGGGGTCTACGTCCCGCATCAGAGCCGCCTGTGATTGTGGGTAGTTACCTTTGTTTGCGGCACTAATGCCCTGTAAGCTTCACTGTTGTTTTTTCGTTTGTTGTTTTGTTGGCGACATTTTGAAATAAAAAGGAAAATGTACGCTCACCACGCTGCACCTTGGTCTTCTTCCAGCAACGGCCGTGACACATTTCACATTCTTAAAATAAAGTGGTGTTCCTAACTGGCCTAAAACAGGGAATTTTTACTTGGATTAAATGTCAGGAATTGTGAAAAACTGAGTATGTATTTGGCTAAGGTGTATGTAAACTTCCGACTTCAACTGTATACTGTTACAAATCATGGTATTGAAAACAGAACCGCACACATTGAAAGATCCACACACTCTTTAATTCTTTCAAATAATCTGCAGCTTATCCTGGTCATTACAAAATCTTAGACATGTTCCATCGATTATAATTGTTTTTTGGTTATTCATTCTAATTGTCATTTTCATTCACAAGCATGTTCTGTGGATTAAGCTGTTAGCCATAATTCATCTCACGTGTGTTCCAGTTGTGTCTGTAGGAGCTGGCAGAAGGCGGGCTATGCTAGCCGAGCCTCCAGCAGAGACACACCGGTGACTCAATCATCTCATCTCACTCTCTTCCTGAGAAGAGCCATGTTGTTTCTTCTGACTCTGCCACTCAGGCTAGAGCCAAACTTGCAAATGTGTCACTAGCTGCACGTATTTCCCTCTCCCTCATTCTCCCTCTCTTTCTCTCTCCTTCTCTCTCTCTTCCTCTCTCCCACTCTCTACTGTTGTGTCACCACACTCAGGGGCTCCCTTCATTCATTTGCCATTCTTATCTCCCTAAATAACAATGAGTTTAAGCAAAGCAAGGCCCCTAATGACATGCAGAAGTTGTTAAGACTCAATATGGAAAAGGAGGAGAGACCAACGCATCTTAAATGACATGTTTCAGCCTCTGCACTGTCTGTCTGTTGGCAAAGGTCTTCAGGGAGGGGGAGGGAGGGAAGAAAGAGAATGAAAGAGAGAAAATGAAAGAATAGAGAGTGAGAGAGAGGAAGAAAGGGAGTGAGAGTGTAAAGATAGAGGAAGAGAGTGGGGGTACAGGGTTCAGTGTTACTATAGGTACAATAGGGAGCTAGTCATCTATAGTTTAAAAGAAAATTCCAACCAAAATTGTTTGGTATTTTTTTAATTAGTCCATTGTTGATATAGTTCCAAAATGTTTTGCATGTCAGCATTCAAGATATATAACAAAACATACATAAATATTTGTATTTTGAATGTTAAATATCTTGAAAACTTAATTGCTGAGTTGCAAAACATTTTGGGTATACTATATATCAACAATGGACTAATGACACAAATACCAAAATGTTGTTTTTGGGTGCAGTTTTCCTTTTAAGTTACAGATAAAAGGTGATGAGTTATCCAGGGCGCCTCTCCTTTTTGTTCCCTGTGACTATTTTTGGTTGGTGCTGGCCTCTATGGGTGTTGCAGAGGTAAGGCCTGTTTGCTATGAAGCACTAAGAGCTGCTGTAATCCTATAGCACGATGCCAGGCCTGGCAGGAAGAGGTGTCTTTGAGATTCTTCTGAGCCTCTGCCCAAAGTGCAGGTCAAAGGTCAAAGCATCACTCATGCTGTCTGAACTAATTTCGCACAAACTCTATTGTGTACAGATGCAGGATTTTAAGGGGAGTGATACATTTGGGCAAATCAAGTCTAACATTTAAAAGTGGAAATTACACTGAACAAAAATATAAACGCAACATGTAAAGTGTTGGTCCCAAGTTTCATGAGCTGAAATAAAAAATCCCAGAAATGTTTAAATGTGCAGTTTTGTCACACAATACAGTACCACAGATGTCTCAGGTTTTGAGAGATCGTGTAATTGGCATGCATGGTCGTGGTCGCAGAAGTAAGTGTAAGGAATTGAAACTAAGTAGCCTATCAATGGTTCGAATATTTGCTTCGAATCCACCAAAGCTGTTGCCAGAGAATTGAATGTTCATTTCTCTCTGAATTTGTCAGTACGTCCAAATGGCCTCAAATCAAATCAAATTTTATTTGTCACATACACATGGTTAGCAGATGTTAATGCGAGTGTAGCGAAATGCTTGTGCTTCTAGTTCAGACAATGCAGTAATAACCAACAAGTAATCTAGCTAACAATTCCAAAACTACTACCTTATAGAAACAAGTGTAAGGGGATAAAGAATATGTACATAAAGATATATGAATGAGTGATGGTACAGAGCGGCATAGGCAAGATACAGTAGATGGTATTGAGTGCAGTATATACATATGACATGAGTATGTAAACAAAGTGGCATAGTTAAAGTGGCTAGTGATACATGTATTACATAAAGATGCAGTAGATGATATAGAGTACAGTATATACATATACATATGAGATGAATAATGTAGGGTATGTAAACATTATCTTAGGTAGCATTGTTTAAAGTGGCTAGTGATATATTTTACATCATTTCCCATCAATTCCCATTATTAAAGTGGCTGGAGTTGAGTCAGTGTGTTGCCAGCAGTCACTCAATGTTAGTGGTGGCTGTTTAACAGTCTGATGGCCTTGAGATAGAAGCTGTTTTTCAGTCTCTCGGTCCCAGCTTTGATGCACCTGTACTGACCTCGCCTTCTGGATGATAGCGGGGTGAACAGGCAGTGGCTCGGGTGGTTGTTGTCCTTGATGATCTTTATGGCCTTCCTGTGACATCGGGTGGTGTAGGTGTCCTGGAGGGCAGGTAGTTTGCCCCCGGTGATGCGTTGTGCAGACCTCACTACCCTCTGGAGAGCCTTACGGTTGTGGGCAGAGCAGTTGCCGTACCAGGCGGTGATACAGCCCGACAGGATGCTCTCGATTGTGCATCTGTAGACGTTTGTGAGTGCTTTTGGTGACAAGCCGAATTTCTTCAGCCTCCTGAGGTTAAAGAGGCGCTGCTGCGCCTTCTTCACGATGCTGTCAGTGTGGGTGGACCAATTCAGTTTGTCCGTGATGTGTACGCCGAGGAACTTAAAACTTACTACCCTCTCCATTACTGTTCCATCGATGTGGATAGAGGGGTGTTCCCTCTGCTGTTTCCTGAAGTCTAGTCTCTCAAAGCACTTCATGATGATGGAAGTGAGTGCTACGGGGCGGTAGTCCTTTAGCTCAGTTACCTTAGCTTTCTTGGGAACAGGAACAATGGTGGCCCTCTTGAAGCATGTGGGAACAACAGACTGGGATAGGGATTGATTGAATATGTCCGTAAACACACCAGCCAGCTGGTCTGCGCATGCTCTGAGGGCGCGGCTGGGGATGCCGTCTGGGCCTGCAGCCTTGCGAGGGTTGACACGTTTAAATGTTTTCCTCACGTCGGCTGCAGTGAAGGAGAGTCCGCATGTTTTAGTTGCGGGCTGTGTCAGTGGCCCTGTATTGTCCTCAAAGCGGGCAAAAAAGTGATTTAGTCTGCCTGGGAGCAAGACATCCTGGTCCGTGACGGGGCTGGGTTTTTTTTGTGATTGACTGTAGACCCTGCCACATACCTCTTGTGTCTGAGCCGTTGAATTGAGATTCTACTTTGTCTCTATACTGACGCTTAGCTTGTTTGATTGCCTTGCGGAGGGAATAGTTACACTGTTTGTATTCGGTCATGTTTCCGGTCACCTTGCCCTGATTAAAAGCAGTGGTTCGGGCTTTCATCAATCCACGGTTTCTAGTTTGGGAATGTTTTAATCATTGCTATGGGAACGACATCTTCAACGCACGTTCTAATGAACTCGCTCACCGAATCAGTGTATTCGTCAATGTTGTTGTCTGGCGCAATACGAAACATATCCCAGTCCACGTGATGGAAGCAGTCTTGGAGTGTGGAATCAGATTGGTCGGACCAGCGTTGAACAGACCTCAGCGCGGGAGCTTCTTGTTTTAGTTTCTGTCTGTAGGCAGGGCCTTATATGCGTCGCGGAAGTTAGAATAGCAGTGATCCAAGGTTTTTCCAGCCCTGGTTGCGCAATCGATATGCTGATAAAATTTAGGGAGTCTTGTTTTCAGATTAAAATCCCCAGCTACAATGAATGCAGCCTCTGGATAAATGGTAGATAATGTGGTCGACATTTGATTGTGAGGAATTCCAAATCAGGTGAACAGAAGGACTTGAGTACCTGTATGTTGTTATGATCACACCACGTCACGTTAACCATGAAGCATACGCCCCCGCCCCTCTTCTTACCAGAAAGATGTTTGTTTCTGTCTGCGCGATGCATGGAGAAACCAGTTGGCTGCGCCGACTCCGATAGCGTCTCTCCAGTGAGCCATGTTTCCGTGAAGCAAAGAACGTTACAGTCTCTGATGTCCCCCTGGAATGCTACCCTTGCTCGGATTTCATCAACCTTGTTGTCAAGAGACTGGACATTGGCGAGAAGAATGCTAGGGAGTGGTGCACGATGTGCCCGTCTCCGGAGTCTGACCAGAAGACCGCTCCGTTTCCCCCTTTTACAAAGTCGTTTTTTTGGGTCGCCGGCTGGGATCCATTCCGTTGTCCTGGGTGAAAGGCAGATATTCTTGGTTGTACTGATGGTGAGTTGACGCTGCTCTTATGTTCAGTAGTTCTTCTCGACTGTATGTAATGAAACCTAAGATGACCTGGGGTACCAATGTAAGAAATAACACGTAAAAAAACAAAAAACTGCATAGTTTCCTAGGAACGCGAAGCGAGGCGGCCATCTCTGTCGGCGCCGGAAGTACACAACCACAGACCATGTGTAACCACGCCAGCCTAAGACATCCACATCTGGCTTTTTCACCTGCGGCATCGTCTGAAGGGGATGAATTTATTTCAATTGACTGATTTCCTTATATAAACTATAACTCAGTAAAAAAAATTTTTTTTTTGTTCAGTAAACAAACTTTAGAAACCTTTTTAAACATTGAGTACTAAAGGTTTGCATTTCCTGGAAGAGCAGGGTGATCAAATTAAGATCTTACATCTGTATATCTCAGACATAGGCTACAGTCACTGTCAGTCTACACTTGTTGTTGACAAAGCATGTAACAAATATATATATTTTGAATCAGAAATAACTTGTTATCCTTCATAACAAGCAGAGAGAGCGAGAGAGAGATGCCAATGCTCCTGCACACACAGCATACAGAGCTGATCTGCCAGGCCCAGTGTGTGCTAGTCAGAGCAGAAGCCGTAGCGGTCTGCCGCAGCAGCAGCTTACCTTTCCTGTCTAAATTATTCATCTACATCCTGCCTGGGAGAAGGGGCCTCAGATAGACCTTTCTCTGAGAGGGGATGTCTTCTCATTGCCTCTTCTATTCTCTTTCTATTCCTTTGGACAGGATGAAATGAGGGCCAGGCTGTGAGTAGAGCTGTATGAATGCTCCTTCCCTCTCTCCATCCCAACTTAACATTCCTCCCTCCTTCCCTTCCTCCCATGGGTCATTGTTCAGATTTTAAAAAGCTGCTGCCCTCTTGATTATGTGGGGGAGGGAGAGAGTGAGGAGGGATGAAGGGAAGGAAAAGGACAGAGAGCGGGCTTTGAGTAGGGAAGTAGGGAAGGGAAGCACAGAGCCTCTCACTCCCCATCACCAAGACCTTGCACTGGGTGAGAGAAATATGGAGACAGAGAGAGAGAGGGGGGGTCAAGAAGGGTTTATATTTAGAGCAAGAAAATAGATAAAGGGAAGGTGGGGGTGGAGAACGAAAGAGATGGAGAGGGAGGGAGAATCATTGCGAAAGAGGGCACAGGGTAAAATGAAACTGATAGGAATCTGGACCTTCAGATTCCTGTACCAGCTTGTGTTGAATGCTTGTTGCACACAGTGCTTATTGAAGGAGGGCTTTTTGTGTGAAGATTCAGGTCCTAATCTCACATGTGAGTGACCAGTATAGACAGAGAGGTTTGAAGTGTGTGTGTGTGTGTGTGTGTGTGTGTGTGTGTGTGTGTGTGTGTGTGTGTGTGTGTGTGTGTGTGTGTGTGTGTGTGTGTGTGTGTGTGTGTGTGTGTGTGTGTGTGTGTGTGTGTGTGTGTGTGTGTGTGTGTGTGTGTTCTACGGGGGCCAATCATGGGTCTCAGCACTGACGTCAGGCCCCTTCCCAGTCATATATCCGTCCAGCCCACGTCCTTAGGGTCATCTCTATTGAACGTCACAAAATGGTCGCCTAGAGTCTTCAGGGTGTTGTGTCATGGTCCCATAGAGGTTTTGTCTTGTTCCCAGTTTGTCCCGGGGATGTTTTTAGGACTTTCTTGTGATGTTGTTTCATGGTCCTCTGAACGTTCTTGGGTCATTGTGTCATGGTCCCCTGGACGTGTTTGTCTACTTTCCGGTTTGTCCCGGGGACATCACATGACGGTCGCAAAGAAACATTCTTCCCATAAAAAAAAACACATTTTACCCATACAGTAATTATTATTTAACATGTCCTGGGATTTAAACTCACAACTTATTGGTTCACAGCATTACGATCTTACTGCTACGCCACCATGTCTGTATCAATGACTGGTTTCACCTGAAGGCTATTCCTACACTTTACACTTCAAAGTGAATCTTAGCTCTGTTAAAAATACAAGGGGGCCTCCCGAGTGGCGCAGCAGTCTAAGGCACTGCATTGCACTTTTGCAGCATCACTACAGCCTGAGGCCACAGGCCGTGTCACAACCGGCTGTGACCGGGAGTCCCATATGACAGTGCAAAAAAATACAATGAAGAAAAACTATTTTATTTATCATAGTGATTTAGGAGTGACATTAAATAATGTAACATTTGGCAGACGCTCTTATCCAGAGCCTTACAGTAGTGAGTTCATAGATTTTAATATGTTTTTCATGCTGGTCCCCAGTTGGAATTGAACCCACTACCCTGGCTCTGCAAGCGCCATGCTCTGCCAACTGAGCTACACGGGACCAAAAGAGTATAATGTGCCCCACCAACAGTAAACAACTATACTGAAAACCCAAACTCAAATAATTAAATCAATGAGAGAATAGTCAGATTAAATGATCATTAAAAAGGGGTTCCTTATTTATTACTGGACTATACAGTATATAGTTAGTATAGTCAGTCCTATAGTGTTATTACTGGACTATACAGTATATAGTTAGTATAGTCAGTCCTATAGTGTTATTACTGGACTATACAGTATATAGTTAGTATAGTCAGTCCTATAGTGTTATTACTGGACTATACAGTATATAGTTAGTATAGTCAGTCCTATAGTGTTATTACTGGACTATACAGTATATAGTTAGTATAGTCAGTCCTATAGTGTTATTACTGGACTATACAGTATATAGTTAGTCAGTACATACAATAAACAAAAACAGTAACATTAAGAAATCAGGAAGTAAGGGAGTTGTTGTTCTGGAAGACAAAATGTTTTCAATTATTCCGCCGTGGCTGCTCTCTCTCTCTCTCTCTCTCTCTCTCTCTCTCTAACTGATGTGTGCTGAATGTCAACAGCTGTCACGAGGCTGCCATCGTTAAATACCCCTCTTTCCCAACTGCCCTGTGGAATAGTGAAATATAGAAAGGAGCACGCACTCTACAGCTGTGGCGGTGGGGTACTCTCTCTCTCTCTCTTTCTATCTTTCTCTCAGTCTCTCTCTCCTCTCTCTTTTTCTCTCTGTTTGTCCTCACAAAATACTGTGTTCAGCTTGCGTAATGAGGGAGAGATCACTCTTATGCCATTCTGAGCAGTAGATCATATGGAGGTTTAGTCTGTCTTTCCTGTGGTGCCTCTCCTGGCAATGATAGCCTTACAGTTACTTATTCTTCCAAACAGTTATTTACAATATATTGCAGAATATATATTTGATTTTCTTTTTCTATGGAACGTAGAAGTGAGCACACTCGGAGGTCTTTCATAGTATGGGATAGAGTAAATCAAAATCAAATCTAATTTTATTGGTCACATACACATATTTAGCAGATGTTATTGCGGGTGTAGTCAAATGCTGGTGTTCCTAGCTCCAAAGTGCAGTAATATCTAACAGTGTGTGTATTGCTGTACTGGACACCTCCGCAATCCAAGCTCTCCTTTGTAAAAGCCTGTTACTGTATCATTACTTCTCTGAGTGTGGTGTGACCTGTAACCTACCATTACAGCCTCTATATCATGAATCTATCTTCCTCCGTGTAGAGAATAAAATATCCGGGTGCTGTTCTGATGAATCCAGTCATTAGACTGGGCTGCTTTGTATTTAATAACCATCATAGGCAGAGAGAAAGGTTGAGTGGTGATGAGTGAAATATACCCATTAGAGAAGCTGGGAGTTCACAGCCTTATATAGAGATGGTCAGAAAAGAGTGTTGGCAGAGAAATATAATTACTAGAACAGGCTTTCCCATTCAAGTCTATGTTCTGTGATAGGTGGACTGGCGGCCATATTGAGTGTACCCATGAGTGTTCTAGTGGAATTACCGTGGTCTGAGTGGCTTTTCCATTCTAGTAATTGTATTTTTATGGTATAACCATAGCTTTGGGTTGAGGTGGATGGGTTAGTATTCCAGCTGGATTCAAGGGATGGTTTTGGGAATGGGTTGGGAGAGAGCTGACCCCCCCCCCCCCCCCCCCCCCCCCCCGGATGCTGCTATTAATATTAAGATAGAATGTTCCTTATGCAGTTACAAACTTACTAAGTATTATAGACAGCCCCAAGCACTTTCCTGAGATTGTTTCATGTAGCGATAGTTCGAATAACATAAGTGGCTCATCTGAATCCCTCCCTTGGTTACATCAAAAGGGCTTATTCTTCACACGTTTCCCTATGGAATTTGGGAATAACAAAACTCATTCTGGGTGCTTAATAATTAGTATTTTGTTTCGGTATCCTACTTTATATTTGTCGCTTTAACATGTGACTAGGCTGTGTTGTGTATGATGAAGTTAACACAGATCTTTATTTTCACATATAGGTAATCTCGTCCTGTGTACTTCTACACTTTAAGCTATGGATTAGGCCTAGATCATTTGAGTATCATCTAATACCAGGTGTTACAGTGAGTGCTTATATCATGCAGCCTGACGTGAACTATCTCCACCACCAAATCTCATTACTGAACCAGCTTGTCTGCCTGGGGGTGTTTTTTTCTATTACCATTCATCAAATCAAATATGAGTCGCTTCCAACTAAAATGGTAACCGCTAAATTAAAGACCTGGTTGATACTCTAGAAGTTATACCAATGATAAGATTATGTGTGTGCGTGTGTGGGTGCATGTAATTACACTCTTCCATCATGCCATGCATTTGTAACTACTGTATGTACATGAGAGGTGTACTGACTGGTATACCTGCATGTGTGTTGTTTGGTGCTAGAGGAGTCTCTGCTGAGGTGGAAGAGAGACCCTGTGTCTTCTCATGATTGGTGACATACAACAGGAGTGTTCTCCTTGAGGCTGATTGCTCTGGTGATGATTAAACATCTACAGTCTCAGCTGGCTCACAGCTGACGTGTTCCTTTTGATATTACAACAACTTCTGGGGTAGCTTCCCATTTCTGTAGTTTCCCATGCTTCGCAGTATGTTGGAAACACCTGCTGTAGCTACAGAAAGTCAACATATGAGAATACCCCTAGAGTCTGCGAGAGCGGAAGATGACTCATCGGCTGACAACATGGTAACAACTGGACCGGAAACGACTACGAGTAATGAGAGCACAGCACAAGAGAACACCACAGCAACTGTCACAAGTTCCGCTGCAGCAGCGGGCCACATACAGATGCAGGTATGTGTCTGTGGTTGGAGGAAAGTTACATCACACCATGGGTTGAGGATCCACCAGGGGAAGAAGGGGTGTTTGGGTAAAGAGAGACAGAGGCCTCGCATTGATTACTTTTTGCGAAAGTGATCAAATCAGTGAAGCACAGCAACTGGACGCAAACCATAGTTTGCAGTACATCAGTACCACTGTCATGGAGGACGTAAACTCAAGCACCGAAGTAACAACTGAGGTGGAACCAACAGCAGGAGTGGAACTCACCCAGCCTCCCAGACCTGCAGTCGAGAGGAGACTACCAGGGCACAGACCGTATGTGAAGTGGCCTGGCGCCAGTGACAAGAAGTTGTGGGAAACAGTGACCTTACTGACCTTACCTTGACCTTACCTTGACCCTCGAAAAACTTCGAGGCACAGTGGAGAAGAAGTTGGAGAGGATGGGGGACATCATCTATGAGTACGGGGCAGAATGCTTTGGAGTGCAAGAGGCAAAAGGCGGGGGAAAGGTTCCAACCCCACCAGTTTCCAGGAGTCAACAAGAAATCAAGCTCCTCGTTCAAGAAAGGAGACAGCTTAAGAAACAGTGGAAGAAGGCCTCGGAAGTGGAAAAGGAGGCCATAGAGGCACTTCAGGCTGACATCAGCCCCGGGGCCAAATGGAGTCCCGTACAAAGTGTATAAGAACGCACCAGACGTCCTGAGGTTCCTCTGGAGGCTTATGAGAACAGCTTGGCAAAAGAAGATAATACCCAAAGTGTGGCATAGGGCAGGTGATCCCTAAGGAGAAGGATGCAGTGAACATCAGCCAATTCCGCCCAATCTCCTTACTGAATGTCGAGGGTAAAATCTTCTTTAGGGTCATTGCCCAGAGGATGGCCGAGTACCTGTAAAGGAATGCGTACATCGATACATCTGTACAGAAGGCAGGAATATCAGGGTTCTCTGGCTGCTTGGAACATTCCAGCATGATCTGGCACCAGATCCAAATGGCCAAGGTGGAGAAAAGGGACCTCCATGTAGTCTTCCTCGGCCTCGCCAATGAATTTGGCTCTGTGCCCCATGAACTCCTGTGGTCTGCCTTCAGATTTTTCCACATGCCGGACACTATCACAACCCTGGTGAAGTCGTACTTCCAGGATATGCAGTTCTGCTTCACCACCTCAGAGTTCACCACCTCATGGCAGTGCCTGAATGTAGGTATAATGGCGGGATGTACCGTTTCTTCATTGGCATTCCTAATGGCAATGGAGGTTATCATCAGATCCTCAAAATGGGTTGCTGGTGGACAGCGAGTCGACTCTGGTTTCCGCCTCATGGACAACATTACAACATTGACATCCACTGTCCCATGCACCAGGAGACTGCTCAGAAAACTCGAGGAGAACATCAGCTGGGCCCATATGAAGATTAAACCATCCAAGTCACCCCGCATCTCGATTGTGAAGGGAGTACTCTCTGACCTGAAATTCTTCATCGGAGATGACCAAATCCCAACAGTGTCTGAGCAGCCGGTAAAAAGCCTTGGAAGGTGGTATGATGCAAGCCTGAAGGACAAAGACCAGGTGCAACAGCTGTGCAAAGACATCAGTAGTAGCCTAAAGTCCATCGACAACACCCAGCTACCTGGAAAGTTAAAGGCCTGGTGTCTGCAGTTTGGTCTCCTACCCCGGGTGTTGTGACCCCTAGCAGTATATGAGGTTCCAATCTCAACAGTGGAGAAGATGGAAAGAGGGGTCACAGGCTACTCAAAGAAGTGGCTCTGAGTTCCACGATGGCTCTGAGTTCCACCATAGGCCTCTGTGGAGATGGTGTCCTCAAGCTGCCCCTCACCAGTCTAACAGAGGAATTCAAGTGTGCAAAAACCAGGTTCCAGATGACACTAAATAAATCTCTAGACCCAATGGTGAGCAACAACGCGCCGACCTTGGCAACTGGGCGCAAATGGAGGCCAGGAAAAGCAGTCCAGGAGGCAACAGCAGCCCTCAGACATGCTGACATTGTGGGTCATGTTCAGCAAGGAAGAGGGAGGCCTTGGGCTAACTAGCCGTGCTGCTTGGAGTAAGGCCACTGCACCAGAGCGGTGGAAGATGGTAAGTGCAGGAAGTACGCCATCAGGAGGAGGCTGCAAGATGGGCCAAGGCAGTCTCTCTTGCCAAACAGGGACAGTGGACTCAATGGGACAGTGTGGAGAAGAGGAAGATCAGCTGGAAGGATCTGTGGGCCATGGAAGTGAGGCGGTTGAGCTTTTCCATCAGAGCAACATATGACGTCCTTCCAACACCAGTTAATCTTCACCAATGGTATGGTGAAGATCCGGACTGTGCCCTCTGTTCCATGCCAGCCAACCTCAGGCACATTCTCACAGGGTGTGAAACAAGCCTCACCCAAGGACGCCCAAGGACGCTACACTTGGCGTCACAACCAAGTCCTTAAAAACCTTGTGTCCGCCCTGAAGGACAAGCGAGCTGCCACCAACTCCCTACCACCCCCAGCAGCATCACACCCCTTACGGACGACCTTTGTCCGCGAAGGGGCTAAACCACCGAAGAACACCATTAGAGCGAGACCAGCTGTGCTTGGCCCGCGACTGGAAAATGCTAGCTGACATTGGCCGGCAACTTGTGTTTCCTCCAGAGATCGCAACCACCACCCTAAGACCTGACATGGTGCTCTGGTCCCGTTCGCTCAAGAAGGTCTTCATCATTGAGCTCACAGTACCCTGGGAGGACTCAGTAGATGAGGCTTATGAGCGAAAACATCTGCGCTATGCCGATCTAGCTGCCGAAGCATGGCATCATGGCTGGAACACAGAAGTCCGACCAGTGGAGGTGGGCTGCAGAGGTTTTGTGGCAACATCTACAACCAGACTGCTTAGAGACCTGGGAATTAAGGGCCAGAGCCAACGTTCGTCAATCAAAGCTGTATCGGAGGCGGCAGAAGGCAGCAGTCAGTGGCTCTGGATGAAGAGGGAAGACCCCAGCTGGGCCCCGAAGTGAGAGGGCCAGGAGGTATGCGGTCAACAATGCTTGACTCAGGGAGGAGGACGCCCCTGCCATGCATAGTCCCATGGGATGTTGGCTATCAACAACAAGGCAACTCCTATGACTAATTGGGAATGGGACGCAAGCGTAGGATTGATCACCCTGTCGCTGGCCACCTTTGGAGAGGGTGTATAGTGTGAAAGGCCGAAACACCCTAGGAACCAAAAGGTACACTACTGACGATGCGCTCCCCAAATTTCACCAGGCTCACTGTTCATGAACTCTTGGAAGTGCTTGCACAAAGGATAGTAACATCTCATGCTGTGTTCTTGGAATCTGAAAACAAAATTACATGACTGAATGACTAAGGCAGATACTAAGGTATCATGTCCAAATGTAACTAATTTACAGCCATGTCAATGGAGGCTTGAATAGGATTGAATAGGTTTAGTTCCTTGCCAGTAGCAGCTATCATTTGAGCCTGCCTCAGCTATTGATCTCATCATTAGTTTGTTAACAAAGACATACTGCTTTGATGCATATCAAAAAATAAAGAAAAACAGCTCTTTATTCAAGCATAAGTGTATGGTAATTCATTCTACCTGTGATTCCTGGTGTCCCTCCTGCCTGCCTCATCCCTGGATGTTTAATATGGGAATGAGGATAGACTCTGGCATATGAGGGACATCAGCTGCTTGCTTTAATAAAGTTATTGAAATGGTAATTCTCAGCTACTGGATGATGACCTATGTACAGCCGAAGATCCCTGTCTTTATATACGAATAGTGAATGATTTATGTCCTAGCACAGCTCATGTCTGTGAGGGATATATAGTGATGTCCATGACACCTTGAGTTTTGGTTGTGAAGGTGATTTCTGTATGTGTGCACTGTGTTTAAGAGAGGGAGAAAGTGTGTGTGTACGATGGAGGGAAAGCAGATGTGCGGTTTAATGGATCTAATTGTATTATTGTCTGGGACCTTCGGGTCCCTCCTCTCTCGATCCCACCCCAGTGAAGAAGCCCTAGCAGCTCCTCTGATATGCTAATGTCTTTTTCCTCAGGTTCTCTGTCAAAGAGCTCTCTGTGTTCTGCCTTCTGGAGTACTGAAATATATTTTATCATATATTACTGAATGGACTGTTATGGTTGTGTCTGTACCCTGAGCTTAACCAGAGATATGGATATAATGACGAGATACTGACAGCGCCTTCAGAAAGTATTCATACCCCTTTACTTATTCCATATTGTGTTACAGCCTGAATTCAAAATGGATGAAATAAATAAAAAATCTCATCCATCTACACACAATACCCCATAATGTTTTTAGATTATTTTTTTTGCAAATGTATTGAAAATGAAATACAGAAATATCAAATTTACATAAGTATTCACACCCCCGAGTCAATACATATTATAGTCACCTTTGGCAGCGAATACAGTTGTGAGTCTTTCTGGGTAGGTCTCTAGGAGCTTTGCACACCTGGATTGAATAACCTGCCCAGGGACTGCAGTAGAAAATTAGCCGGCTGGCTAAAACCGTCACTTTTACTGTGCACTGTTCCTGTAAAAATAAACTCAAACAATATTTGCCCATTATTCTTTTCAAAATTCTTCAAGCTCTGTCAAATTGCTTGTTGATCATTGCTAGAAAAACATTTTTAAGTCTTGCCATAGATTTTCAAGCAGATTTACAGTACAATTTACAGTATCAAAAGTTTGGACACACCTACTCATTCAAGGGTTTTTCTTTATTTTTACTATTGTAGAATAATAGTGAAGACATCTAAACTTTGAAATAACACATGGAATCATGTAGTAAAAAGTGCTAAACAAATCCAAATATATTTTATATCTAGATTCTTCAAAGTTGCCACCCTTTGCCTTGATTGCAGCTTTGCACACTCTTGTGCCTAGAATTCTAAATAAATCACTGACAGTGTCACCAGAAAAGCACCCCCACACCATCACACCTCTTCCTCTATGCTTCACGGTGGGAACCACACATGTGGAGATCATCCATTCATTTACAATGCGTCTCACAAAGACACTGCGGTTAGAACCAAAAATCTAATGGTCTAATGTCCATTGCTCGTGTTTCTTGGCCCAAGCAAGTCTCTTCTTCTTATTGGTGTCCTTTAGTAGTGGTTTCTTTGCAGCAATTCGACCAATTTGACCACCTTCAGTGCTCGGTTGACTCCACCAAGTCTCTCCCCAAACAATTTGATTTGCTGGTTTTAAGCATAAACTTTCGAATAGCTATTTGTTGATTGTTACGGGGTGTTATCATTCTCCATCAGCACCGTACAGTACCCTACCTGCACTAAACTCTCTCCTGGCCCCTTACACTAAGTCTGAATTTGTCCTGCTAGGTTACCTAAACTGGGACATGCTTAAACCAACTGACCAAGACCTAAAGCAAAGTGACTCCCCAAATCTTTCTCAGATTATTACCAATTCCACAAGGTATGACTCCAAACACCCAGAAAAGGCTACTCTCCTCGATGTTATTCTCCCAAATAATCCTGATCGGTACCAGTCCGGTGTTTTCTGTAATAACCTGTAATGCCTCTGTTTTACAGCCTGTGTTCGTACTGGCTGCTCCGTGAAATGTCCTATCCTGATTTGTCATAGACGCTTGCTAAAAACTTTAATGAGCAAGCATTCCTTCAGGACCTGGCCTCTGTAAATTGGTATAGAATCAGCTTGATAGCCTCTGTCAAATAAGCTTGGACCTTCATTTTTTATATCTTGATATTCTTAACAAACACACCTCCATAAAGAAAATTAGAATTTAAAACAGGTTCAACCCATGGTTCTACCGTGATCTTGCAGAGTTACTCCACCTCAAGATTTGCATTTGGCGAAAGGCTCGGCACACGCATACTCAGGCTGACCGGCTATCGTTCAGGCAAATGAGAAATAAGTGCACTTGGGCTATCCGGAAGGCCAAAGTCAGTTACTTTAAGGAGCAGTTCTCTCTCTGTGGGTCTAACCCCAAGAAGTTCTGGAAAACGGTTAAAGACCTGGAGAATAAACCCTCCTCCTCACAGCTTCCCATGTCCTTTAAAGTTGATGATGTGGTTGTTACTGACAAGAAGCACATGGCTGGGCTCTTTAATCACCACTTCATTAATTCAGGATTCCTATTTGACTCAGTCATGCCTCCTTGCCCGTCCAACATTTCTTCATCTCCCACCACTTCTAATGCGACTAGCCCCGATGCACCTCCCACTTTTCCCCCTGCCCCGCTACACAGTTTCTTAAACTTGACTCCAAAAACCCTTTCTTCCTTAAGGTTGCTGCCTCTATAATCATCAAGCCTATCTCTGACCTTTTTAACCTGTCTCTCCTCTCTGGAGAGGTTCCCATTGCTTGGAAGGCATACACAGTTAGTCCTTTATTTAAAGGGGAGATCAAGCTGATCCTAACTGTTATAAGCCATTTCTATTTTTGCCCTGCTTATCAAGTGTTGGAAAAACTTGTCAATAATCAACTGACTGGCTTTCTTAATGTCTATGTTATTCTCTCTGGTATGCAATCTGGTTTCCACTCAGGTTATGGATGTATCACTGCAACCTTAAAAGGTCCTCAATGATGTCACCATTGCCCTTGATTCTAAGCAATGTTGTGCTGCTATTTTTATTGTCTTGGCCAAAGCTTTTGATACGGTAGACCATTCCATTCTTGTGGGCTGGCTAAGCAGTATTGGTGTCTCTGAGGGGTCTTTGGGTTGGTTTGCTAACTACCTCAAAGAGTGCAGTGTATAAAGTCAGAACATCTGCTGTCTCAGCCACTGCCTGTCACCAAGGGTGTACCCCAAGGCTCGATCCTAGGCCCCACGCTCTTCTCAATTTACATCAGCAACATAGCTCAGGCAGTACATAACTCTCTCATCCATTTATATGCAGATGATAGTCTTATACTCAACTGGCCCTTCCCGGGATTTTGTGTTAAATACTCTACAACAAAGCTTCCTTAGAGTCCAACAAGCTTTCTCTGCCCTTAACCTTGTTCTGAACACCTCCAAAACAAAGGTCATGTGGTTTGGTGAGAAGAATGCCCCTCTCCCCACAGGTGTGATTACTACCTCGGAGGGTTTAGAGCTTGAGGTAGTCACCTCATACAAGTACTTGGGAGTATGGCTAGATGGTACACTGTCCTTCTCTCAGCACATATCATCGCTGCAGGCTAAAGTTAAATCTAGACTTGGTTTCCTCTATTGTAATCACTCCTTTCACCCCAGCTGACAAACTAACCCTGACTCAGATGACCATTCTACCCATGCTAGATTATAGAGACGTAATTTATAGATCGACTGGTAAAGGTGCTCTCGAGCGGCTAGATGTTTTTTACCATTCGGCCATCAGATTTGCCATCAATATTCCTTATAGGTGTTGTATGTGGAGGATGAGGGCTGCAGTAGATATCTCAATAATAAGCAACAACCAGTGGGTCTTGCAACAGGTATACAGAGATGAAGAGTATAGAGTGAAGTGATATGTCCTGTTCTGCAAGTCACATTCTGTTAAAGGTACCCAAAGCACACACATCCCTGGGTTGCTCGTCTTTTCAGTTCGCTGCAGCTGGCGACTGGAACGAGCTGCAACAAACACTCAAACTGGACAGTTATCTCAATCTCTCCATTCAAAGACTCAATCATGGACACTCTTACTGACAGTTGTGGCTGCTTTGCGTGATGTATTATTGTCTCTACCTTCTTGCCCTTTGTGATGTTATCTGTGCCCAACAATGTTTAAACACTGTTGTGTGCTGCTACCATGTTGTGCTGTTGCCATGTTGTGTTGCTACCATGCTATGTTGTCATCTTAGGTCTCTATTTATGTAGTGTTGTCTCTCTTGTCGTGATGTGTGTTTTGTCCTCTATTTTTTTGTGTGTTTTTTTTTGTTGAATTTTACCCCTTTTTTCTCCCCAATTTCGTGGTATCCAATTGTTAGTAGCAACTATCTTGTCTCATCGCTACAACTCCCGTACGGGCTCGGGAGAGACGAAGGTTGAAAGTCATGCGTCCTCCGATACACAACCCTGGGTCACACTGCTTCTTAACACAGCGCGCATCCAACCCGGAAGTCAGCCGCACCAATGTGTCGGAGGAAACACCATGCACCTGGCAACCTTGGTTAGCGTGCACTGCGCCCGGCCCGCCACAGGAGTCACTGGTGCTCGATGAGACAAGGATATCCCTACCGGCGAAGCCCTCCCTAACCCAGACAACGCTAGGTCAATTGTGCATCGCCCCACGGACCTCCCGGTCGCGGCCGGTTACGACAGAGCCTGGGCGCGAACCCAAGGCCTCTGGTGGCAGAGCTGGCACTGCAGTACAGCGGCACTTAACTACTGCGCCACCCGGGAGGCCACTGTCCTATATTTTTAAGTAATTTATTTTTATTTTTAATCCCAGCCCCCATCCCCGCAGGAGGCCTTTTTCCTTTTGGTAGGCCGTCATTGTAATTAAGAATTTGTTCTTACCTGACTTGTCTAGTTAAATAGGTTAAATAAAATACAAATAAATGAAGGCCTGATTCACGCAGTCTCCTCTGAAAAGTTGATGTTGAGATGTGTCTGTTACTTGAACTCTGTGAAGCATTTATTTTGCCTGTAATTTCTGAGGCTGGTAACTCTAATGAACTCTGGGTCTTCCTTTCCTGTGGCGTTCCTCATGAGAGACAGTGTCATCATAGCGCTTTATGGTTTTTGCGACTGCTCTTGAAGAAACTTTCAAAGTTCTTGAAATTTTCCGCATTGACTGAACATGTCTTAAAGGACTGTTGTTTCTCTTTTCTTATTTTTGCTGTTCTTGCCATAATATGGATTTGGTCTTTAACCAAATAGGGCTATCTTCTGTATACCAGCCCTACCTTGTCACAAAACAACTGATTGGCTCAAACGCATTAAGAAGGAAGGAAATTCCACAAATTAACTTGAAATGCATTCCAGGTGACTACCTCATGAAGCTGATGAGAGAATGCCAAGAGTGTGCAAAGCTGTCATCAAGGCAAAGGGTGGCTACTTTGAAGAATCTCAAATATAAAATATATTTTTAATTTGTTCAACACTTTTTTGGTTACTACATGATTCCATATGTGCTGTTTTGACGTTTTCACTATTATTCTACAATGTAGGAAATAGTAAAAATAAAGAAAAATCATTGAATGAGTAGGTGTGTCCAAACTTTTGACTGGTACTTTATATACTGAAGACATTTCAGCTTTTCATTTTTAACAAATGTGTAAACATTTCTAACAACATAATTACACTTTGACATTATGGGGTATTGTGTGTAGGCTAGTGATGGCCAATCCATTTTAAATTCAGGCTGTAAAATGTCAAAGTCAAGGAGTGTGAATACTTTCTGAAGGCGCTATATGTCTCCGCTCTAACAATGGGATTCTTTGTCAACAGAGCAGAATGGCGGGCTGTCAAGCTCCTGCCAATTTCTCTCTTTGGATTAGTGGATACATATTCGATGAGGGGTGTTGACATCAACCGCCTGTGTTCAGTGGAGAATGGGATGCTATGCTAACCTCATGAATATGCATAAACCATTTTGAATTTCAACAGGGACAACTCCGATATAAAGGTTTTTTTCTCATTTGCCGAGATGTCACATGCATCACTTATATCCGTACACTTGTAATAACTTATTAAGCATTATGAAACTTCTATTAGATCAAATAAGCCTCATGTATCAAAACAGCAATTCATGTTTATCTCGGCTAAATTTGACTCTCATTGCCCTAATATAAAAACACCTCATCTGCTTAAAATTATTTTTTATTTGTTTTATTTCACCTTTATTTAACCAGGTAAGCTAGTTGAGAACAAGTTCTCATTTGCAACTGCGACCTGGCCAAGATAAAGCAAAGCAGTTGGACAAATACAACATCACAGAGTTACACATGGAATAAACAAAACATACAATCAATCATACAGTAGAAAAATCTATATTCAGCATGTGCAAATGAGGTAGGATAAGGTAGGTAAGGCAATAAATAGGCCATTGTGGCAACGTAATTATAATATAGCAGTTAAACACTGGAATGGTAGAATGTGCAGAAGATTAATGTGCAAGTAGAGATACTGGGGTGCAAAGGAGCAAGATAAATAAATACAGTATGGGGATGAGGTAGATTGGATGGGCTATTTACAGATGGGCTATGTACAGGTGCAGTGATCTGTGAGCTGCTCTGACAGCTGGTGCTTAAAGCTAGTGAGGGAGGTACGAGTCTCCAGCTTTAGTGATTTTTGCAGTTTGTTCCAGTCATTGACAGCAGAGAACTGGAAGGAAAGGCGGCCAAAGGAAGAATTGGCTTTGGGGGTGACCAGTGAGATATACCTGCTGGGGTGCGTGCTACGGGTGCTGCAATGGTGACCAGTGAGCTAAGATAAGGTTTACCTAGCAGAGACTTGTAGATGACCTGGAGGCAGTGGGTTTGGCGACGAGTATGAAGCGAGGGCCAGCCAACGAGAGCATACAGGTCACAGTGGTGGGTAGTATATGGGCCTTTGGTGACAAAACGAATGGCACTGTGATAGACTGCATCCAATTTGTTGAGTAGTGTTGGAGGCTATTTTGTAAATGACATCGCTGAAGTCGAGGATTGGTAGGATGGTCAGTTTTACGAGGGTATGTTTGGTAGCATGAGTGAAGGATGCTTTGTTGCGAAATAGGAAGCTGCTTCTAGATTTCATTTTGGATTGGGGATGTTTAATGTGAGTTTGGAAGGAGAGTTTACAGTCTAACCAGACACCTAGGTATTTGTAGTGATGCTGGACGGGCAAGCAGGTGCGGGCAGCGATCGGTTGAAGAGCATGCATTTAGGTTTACTTGCATTTAAGAGCAGCTGGAGGTTAGTTAACACAGTGTCCAAAGGGCCAGAGGTATACAGATTGGTGTCGTCTGCGTAGAGGTGGATCAGAGAATCACCAGCAGCAAGAGCGACATCATTATTGTATACAGAGAAGAGAGTCGGCCCAAGAATTGAACCCTGTGGCAACCCCATAGAGACTGCCAGAGGTCCGGACAACATGCCCTCCGATTTGACACACTGAACTCTATCAGAGAAGTAGTTGGTGAACCAGGTGTGGCAATCATTTGCGAAACCAAGGCTGTTGAGTCTGCCAATATGAATGTTGTGATTGAGAGAGTCGAAAGCCTTGGACAGGTCGAAAAATACGGCTGCACAGTAATGTCTCTTATCGATGGCGGTTATGATATCGTTTAGGACCTTGAGCGGGGCTGAGGTGTACCCATGACCAGCTCTGAAACCAGATTGCATAGCGGAGAAGGTATGGTGGGATTCGGAATGGTCGGTAATCTGTTTGTTAACTTGGCTTTCGAAGACCTTAGAAAGGCAGGGTAGAATAGATTTGGTCTGTAGCAGTTTGGGTCTAGATTGTCTCCCCCTTTGAAGAGGGGGATGACCGCGGCAGGTTTCCAATCTATGGGAATCTCAGACGATACGAAAGAGAGGTTGAACAGGCTAGTAATAGGGGTTGCAACAATTTCGGGCAGATAATTTTAGAAAGAAAGAGAGGGTCCAGATTGTCTAGCCCAGCTGATTTGTAGGGGTCCAGATTTTGCAGCTCTTTCAGAACATCAGCTATTTGGATTTGGAAGAAGGAGAAGTGGGGGAGGCTTGGGCGAGTTGCTGTGGGGGGTGGAGGGCTGTTGATCTGCGTAGGGTTAGCCAGGTGGAATCTGCTTAACGTTGACAGATTTTGGGCAGAAAAGGGGCTCCCCTTTTCCTTTCCCTCCCTCTCTCTGGTTTAACCTAAACTCAGATTGCCTCTGTTCCTACTTCCTCCTCCCCCAGACAGGCTCTCCTCTCCATTTCCACTGTGCTTCAGGGACTGATACCCCTCACTGTGTTATAACCCATCACTGAGTGTTGCTGTGTGAGCTGATATGAAAATGGGAAGTGTTATTTGTATGCCAGCCAGGTGGTTTTGTTTTTTGTTCATTGTCATTCAAATCATTAGCTTCATAGTTTTGCATTCAGGTGTTGGGTCTGTCTGCCAAGAGGTTGGTTTAAGGGTGCTGGGCAGCTAACCTGAACCGCCAACCAACCTGTGTTGACCAGTTAATGAATGTTTCTCTCTCGCTCTCTGCCCTGACCTCTCTCCAGGTGATAAGAACACAAAACATTTCCTTCCAACATTTCAATTCTGCAATTAGTCAAACCAATTAACAATTTGGCCAATGCCACGACTACCCCAAGCTGAAGTGTTTTGTTTCCTTTCATTGTCTCATACTCTCATTGTTGCACTTGGCTTTGTAATATTTTTTACATCGAGGTCATGTCTTTCACATAATTATTGGTTTGGAGATTGATGGAGAAGATTAGAATTAGCCAGTTGTGATATAAACTCAGCAAAAAAAGAAACGTCCTCACTGTCAACTGCGTTTATTTTCAGCAAACTTAACATGTGTAAATATTTGTGTGAACATAAGATTCAACATTTGAGACATAAACTGAACAAGTTCCACAGACATGTGACTAACAGAAATGGAATAATGTCTCCCTGAACAAAGAGGGGGGTCTAAATCAAAAGTCAGTATCTGGTGTGGCAACCAGCTGCATTAAGTACTGCAGTGCATCTCCTCCTCATGTACTGCACAAGATTTGCCAGTTCTTGCTGTGAGATGTTACCCCACTCTTCCACCAAGGCACCTGCATGTTCCCGGACATTTCTGGGGGGAATGGCCCTAGCCCTCAACCTCCGATCTAACAGGTCCCAGACGTGCTCAATGGGATTGAGATCCGGGCTCTTCGCTGGCAATGGCAGAACACTGACATTCCTGTCTTGCAGGAAATCACGCACAGAACGAGCAGTATGGCTGGTGGCATTGTCATGCTGGAGGGTCATGTCAGAATGAGCCTGCAGGAATGGTACCCTATGAGGGAGGAAGATGTCTTCCCTGTAACGCACAGCGTTGAGATTGCCTGCAACGACAACGAGCTCAATCCGATGATGCTGTGACACACCGCCCAAGACCATGACGGACCCTCCACCTCCAAATCGATCCCGCTCCAGAGTACAGGCCTCGGTGTAACGCTTATTCCTTCGACGACAAATGTGAATCCGACCATCACCCCTGGTGAGACAAAACCGCGACTCATCAGTGAAGAGCACTATTGCCGACAGTCTGAGCACTGATGGAAGGATTGTGCGTTCCTGGTGTAACTCGGGCAGCTGTTGTTGCCATCCTGTACCTGTCCCGCAGGTGTGATGTTTGGATGTACCGATCCTGTGCAGGTCTGCAGGTGTTGTTACACGTGGTCTGCCACTGTGAGGACGCTGTCTTAGGCATCTCACAGTTCGGATATTGCAATTTATTGCCCTGGCCACATCTGCAGTCCACATGCCTCCTTGCAGCATGTTCACGCAGATGAGCAGGGACCCTGGGCATCTTTCTTTTGGTGTCTTTCAGAGTCAGTAGAAATGCCTCTTTAGTGCCCTATGTTTTAATAACTGTGACCTTAATTGCCTACCGTCTATAAGCTGTTTGTGCCTTAACGACCGTTCCACATGTTCATTAATTGTTTATGGTTCATTGAACAAGCATGGGAAACGGTGTTTAAACCCTTTACAATGAAGATATGTGAAGTTATTTAAATTTTTACGAATTATCTTTGAAAGACAGGGTCCTGAAAAAGGGATGTTTCTTTTTTTGCTGAGTTGAATAGTTAAATCACAGAGAGATTATCTACTGTTTGCTTTTTGTTTGCAGAGAGCACAGATCTGCCCTCCCCCACTCTTTCTCTCTTTGTTCCCGGCTATTAGAAGACAATGCAAACCGACAGTCATTGCATTTGTGTATTAACAATCCCCTAAAGCCACATCTCTTGTTTGAACATATACGCCTCTATCCCTATCAATAACCATAAGTGACCATTGCCATGGCAACCCCGCGGGATGCGGTGGAGAAAAGGAGGCTGTGTCTGTTTCCAAAGCACCTACTTCTAAGGGACTCTTGGGGCCCGGGCATTCAAATGGGGGCAATAGAATGTAAATAAACTGGAATGACTGGGCAGCAGCAGCACGGAGAGGGCCAGACAAAGATTGAATCTCAAATGGCACCCTATTCCCCATATAGTGCATTGCTTTTGACCAGAGCCCATAAAGCTCTGGTCAAAAGTAGGGAATGGACTGCCATTTTAGCCGCAGCCACACTGTGTGGTAGTAGGCCACAGGAAATGAAAGCCAAAGACACTGAGGCAAACTAGCATAGAAGGGAAGGTTTCAGCTCCCATATTCAACACAGTAATTACTTGTTTTTCTACTCCAAATAGGACCTGTAATGAAGAGGGACAGAGAAATAGAAATAAGCACACACAGGCACTCTAGAGGCCAAATCATTTAGTCTCACTACTGATTGTACTGAGAGATTGAGCTTCAAGCCAAGCTTGCTATTCATTTCCAACTGTGCAAACATTAATCTGATTTTACAGAAGAGTAAAGGTGGATATTAGGCTATGAGAGGCTTTAAAATGTGTCTGGTGAAGTTATAAGGTTTCTCTGCGTTTTCATGGTGATTCCTTTGATGCTTTGAACACAGCGGGACTTTTAGTCTTCAATACATTTAGAAATTCTGTGAAATGCAATAAATGTTATACTTACTCATGTACCACCACTTGTTCTGTTTTTGAAGTGCTCTGCACGAAATATTCAGATGTTGAAGGCTGGTTTTGGGGAGTACCTCCCCAACAAGGTGGATATTGCTAGGTGTGTGAGTGTCATAGATGCATGGATCATAGATGTTTAACTGACTTGTTTTATATAAATGGTGGGATATCAAGACTGCAGAGTCAAGACTTTGGCTATCCCTCTTTAGACTGATATGCCAAATGGAGATAATTTTTTATCAAGCATATCTGCCAAATCGCTCTTTCCATTGGGCTGCATTAGTTTGACGTCTTTAACACCAGGATTTGTCACCTACCGTATGGCGCCAAGAACAGCTTTTTTTTATCTACATTTGAATCCATGTTTTTGTGAAAATGTGTGCCTGTAGCTACACAAGCTAGATAGGTCTCCTGATGCTGAGGTGTGAAGTAGACCTGTCAGTAACTGTAGATCAGGTGTAGGCAATTAAATTCAGCCGAGGCCCGATTTTTATCAGAGTGAATGGTTGGGTGGCCTGAACATAATTGTATTAAATTTGTACACTGCAAATTGAGGTTGTATTTGATATAAACAATCATTTCATACATTGAGACACGATCACATCTCTTTTTTTATTTGTGGGAATAATTGGGAACAGATTTTGTGAATAACACATTTTTTGCTTAATTCCGGCTGATTTTACAGTATTTCTTTATATATATTATTTTTTACAAAAAGCTTTGGAGGGGGGGGGGGGCAAGAGAGAATCAAGTTGCCATCTGTAGCAGACCCCTGCTGTAGATGACAGGGGATGAAACAGCAGGCTTTATGACGACCTTCGCCTCCCTCCTATCACGACCTTGGGGCTCCAACTGCTGCTCTGCCCTTTAGAACACTGATCGGTGTCCTACAGGAAGAGCCGGTCCTCGCATGGGGAGGGCCTCAAAATATGGGTCTGAAAGGTTCTGAAGTAAGCACAGGTTGACTGGAAAGGGTCTCAAAGTAAATTTTTGCTGGACCTATCATTGGTAGTGTGCTGCCATTGTTTTCAAAAACGCATCTTTTGACCAATAATGTTACTTGGGTAGATAATCATCTAAGAAAACCAAAGGTCCAAACATCATGTCTCCATCATAATCCATTCAAAATGTTTTGTGGTTTTTAACCTTGTAGGATGGTCAAAATTAGAGCGACTAAATCGATGGAGGCTTAGAAAAGTGGTAAAAAAATCTGGAAAATAGCATTGCGTCAGCTGGATGCTGTGTGAGAATTAAGGCTACCTGAAAGGCTTACCATTGAACTCGTCCTCTCTCTTCTCAAATCCGGAGGACATAAAACAATATAGGACGTGAGATAGATATCCATTTTGAGACATGACATGTAATATTTTCATATTTTAGTATATGCTGTCCATATTAATGCAAAGTTCATGTTCTTTTTGAAGACTTCACAAAAACAAGCGTATCTCTGTGAAATGTCAATAGAGCACCGCAAGCTTTTTATTTTCAAAGCCTTTTACATTTAATTCAGTGAGTTTATTTTCCACAAGATATGGTCCAGAAAAACGTGCCGACAGAGATGAGACAGGGATTGGCAACAAAACTAAAACTTGATCGCCCTGGTGCAAAAGAACGGCCAACAGCCTTTTTGTCATAATGCAACTTCATGCGTTTTTGAGACGAGGAGAGAGACTTTTGGGCTAACGCACATGCAGCGTGCAGTCTCTCCCGCATCTTACTGACATAATCTAACACAGTTTTAGGGGCGCTACTGGGTGTAGGAGATAAGATATGCTCCTTCAAAACCTTCAGCAGACCCCTTGGAGTGTGTCCAAACACAAGGTCAGCAGGGCTGAACCGTAAGGACTCTTGTATTGTTTGCCTAATAACAAATAGGACAAAGGGCACCCCCTCATCCCAATCTGTACTGGTATCCATGCAATAGTTGCGTAGCATTGCCTTCAGCGTCTGATGCCAGCGTTAGAGAGCCCCTTGACTCTCTGGATGATACGGACTGGAGAACTGATGGGAAATACACAATGCCTTTAACACATTTGAGAACAGTTTTGACATAAAGTTGGATCCCTGATCAGTTTGGATTACTTTAGGGAGTCCACACGTAGAGAACAACTTCACTAGTGCCTTCACCACAGTCTTAGCTGTTATAGTACGGAGAGGAATAGCCTCTGAGTATGGAGTAGCACTGCACATTATTGTTAGTAGGAACTGGTTACCTGACCTGGTTTTCGGCAACGGACCTACACAATCGATTATCACTCTTTCAAACGGTTCCCCCACCACAGGAATCGGGCAGAGCGGCTTTCCCAGTGAGTTGACATACATGACATGTTTTACAAAATTGGACCACGTCAGACTTCAAACCTGTTCAGAAAAAATGTTGAAGGACTTGGTTATAAGTCTTTGCTATCCCCCAAGTGTCCGGACCACGCCTGGTCATGGGCGAGTGACAGCATCTGCTGTCGGAATGGTGTAGGAACAACCACTTGACACACTTCACTCCAGTCACTAACGGTGTCATGAGCTGCCCATTTACGCATCAAAACTCCTGCTTCCATAAAGTAGGCAGTCTCCTTAGTTTTAGCGTCCTCAGTGGAAATTACTAAAGCAAAACACTTGTGAAGACTGGTGTCTCCATTTTGACATTCAATCACCTTCTCGGGGGTGACAGACCAAAAAATGTCATATAATTGGGGCGCGATTTCGCTTTCCCCTTCCTTAGCTTTTACGGGAGTAAAATTTCAGAAGGAATACTTGGTGCATTGTCTTCTACCTCAACATTCCCAAAATGGAACTAGACAAATCCACCACATCTCCTAGCTTGCAAGATTGTGCCCTCGTTAACACACAAGCAGGAAAAACATGGGGAAATGCTTGAACCAATTTATCATCTGTAGTTCTGATTTCTGGGTTGTCTACTACCTCTAACACAGGAGTGACGTTACCACCAGCGATATCATTCCCTAGTAGCAATGTGACTCCTTTTACTGGCAGTGTAGACACTACACCAACACAGAAACGTCCTGATACCAAGTCTGACACTAAGTGGACCCAGTGTAATGGTACAGGTACTGTTTTTGTCTCTATTCCCTGTAATATGACATGCGAGCCACAATACGTTTCAGGAGACCAGGGTAAAGCATCAGTAACAATTACTGACTGCGCCGCCCCGGTGTCTCATAAGATTTGTATAGGCTTTTGATCAGCTTGTTCTCCAGTTAAGGAGATAAAACAGGTAGAGATAAATGGAGCATAGACAGGATCCTGTTTCCCAAATGTTGAATGAATAACTCGGTCCAACGGATGAGCCAATACTTGACTAAACCCACACTTTCATTTTTGGGGACGGTGACAGGGACTGTTTTGGTTTATTTTTCAAAACCAGGCAGTCCGCAATCACGTGACCCTTTTGGTGACAATAAAAACATTCACGGATTTCATGAAAAGGTTTAGGGTTGTCAGAGGAAAAGCGACCTGAATGAGGCACTGATGACGTAATCATTCGGCCTTCAAAACAAGGCGCACCAAAGACAGTCTTGTGTGTTTAAGCGTACTCATCTGCCACTACTGCTGCCTGTGCCAATGTTGCCACTTTCTGTTCATTTAAATAAGCTACAATTCTATCAGGGAGGTTGCTTTTAAAATCCTCGAACAGCATCAACTCCCGAATATCAGCAAAGGTTTTAGCTTTGCTGGCTGAACACCATCGATTAAACAGAGACTCTTTGTCCCTTGCAAACTCAACAAAAGTACGGTGAGAGGGTTTGTTGTGGTTCCTGAAGTGCTGCCTATAAGCTTCATAAGTGCCTGAATAAGCACCATAAGTGCCTGAATAAGCCTGCAACACAGTAGTTTTAACTGTATCATAGTGTAAACTGTCTACCAGGGAGAGAGCAGCTACTACTTCTGGGCTTTCCCAGACAATTTACATTGCACAGGAGCGGCCAAACCTCAGTGGCCAATGCAGCGCAGCGGCCACATGCTCAAACACAGAGAAATAGGAATCAACTACTTACATTGAAGTGGGCTTGATGATAAGCAGGTTGTGGAGTCGCACTGGAGCTAGCGTCTAGCTCCAGTTGTCGGATCCTCACCACCTTGTCGATTTCCATTCTCCTCATTTCTAGAACAAATTTAATTTGTCTCTCTTTATCTTTTTGCTCCATTTCTAAACGGGCCAGCCTCACCTTCAACCTAGCAGTCCTGTCTGAACGACCCGAAGATAAAGGATCGAGTCGTGGCAATGTAAAGGGGGTACGAGCAACCCCTTCCTCCGCCATGTCCTCTGACTTGGCATCGGAAGGTCTACCCATCTCTTCCTGAAGCCTCCCTCTCCTCATCTTTCAACTTACATTTTTTTTTGTTTTAACCCGGATGAGCCTCCATTATGTTATGTACGCCTACAATGTATGAAATCTAATTTTATTTTTTCACATGCTTCATAAACCACAGGAAACTGTAGGCTAACAATGAAATGCTTACTTACGGGCATCTCCCAACAATTCTGAGAAAAATATAGAAAAATAATAACACAAAAAAGAAACAATGAGTAACGATAACATCGCTAAATACACGGGGTACCAGTACCGAGTCAATGTGTATGAGGTAATTGAGGTAGATATGTATAGTGCCTTCAGAAAGTATTCAAACCCCTTGACTAATTCCACATTTTGTTGTGTTACAGCCTGAATTCAAAATGGATTAAATTGTTTTTTTTCCCCCTCACTCATATACACACGATACTCCATAATGACAAAGTGAAAACATGATTTTAGATTTTTTTTTGCAAATATATTGAAAATTAAATACAGATATCTCATTTACGTATATAAGTATTCACACCCCTGAGTCAATCAATACATGTTAGAATCACCTTTGGCAGGGATTAGTCTCTACGGACTTTGCACACCTGGATTGTACAATATTTGCATATTGTTCTTAAGAATTCTTCAAGTTGTCAAGTTGGTTGTTGATCATTGCTAGATGGCCATTTTCATGTCTTGCCATAGATTTTCAAGCCAATTTAAGTCAAAACTGTAACTAGGCCACCCAGGAACATTCAACGTTATCTTGATAAACAACTCCAGTGTATATTTGGCCTTGTGTTTTAAGTTATTGTCCTGCTGAAAAGGTACATTTGTCTCCCAGTGTCTGGTGGAAAGCAGACTGAACCAAATTTTCCTCTTGGATTTTGCCTGTGCTTAGCTCTATTCCGTTTCTTTTTATCATGGGAAACACTTATTGCACACATAGTGAATCATTCAGAATGGTGCTCTCATGCATGGTTCAGTGTTGCTTGTCTCGAAGCGAGCATAAAAGGCATTGAGCACGTTTGGTAGGCTCACGTCAATGGGCAGCCTGCTGCTGGGTTTCCCTTTGTAATCTGTGATAGTTTGCAAACCCTGCCACATCCAATGTAGTATGATTCGATCTTAGTCCTGTATTAACGCTTTGCCTGTTTGATGGCTAGTCGGAGGTCATAGAGGGATTTATGATAAGGATTCAGATGAATGTCCCACTCCTTGAAACAGTTGGTGTAGAAATCCTTTGGTTGTGCAAACCCACTTATCAGCTGTATGGGTGGCTGGTCTCAGATGATCCCGTGAAAAAGCCGGATGTGGAAGTCCTGGGCTGGTGTGGTTACACGTGGCCTGGGGTTGTGAAGCCAGTTGGACGTACTGACAAATTCTGTAAAATGATGTTGAATCGACTTATGGTAGAGAAATTAACATTCAATTCTGTGGACATTTCTGCAGTCTACATGCCAATTGCACGATCCCTCAAAACCCGAGATATCTGTGTCATTCTGTTGTTTGACAAAACTGCACATTTTATTGTCCTCAGCAGAAGGTGCACCTGTGTAATGATCATTCTGTTTAATCAACTTCTTGAAATGGCACACCGGTCAGGTGGATGGATTATTTTGGCAAAGGAGAAATGCTAACTAATAGGGATGTAAACAAATTAGTGTACAACAGAAATAAGCTTTTTGTGCATATGGACAATTTATGGAATCTTTTATTTCAGCTCTTGAAACATGGGACCAACACTTGACATGTTCCATTTATATTTTTGTTCAGTGCATATTCAGTCAATAAAAATCAAGTTCCATTTAAGATTGATTTATTGAAACCGTAATATCAACAGGTTATATTACATTGTGGAACACAATCTCTAAAAAGGCAATAAGCTCAGCAGTGGCGCTTGTCTATGGCTGTGCAATGGCATAGCCTTGTTTTATTAATTTAGCAGACAAGGCGCTCTTATTTCATTTTAGCTGTGTGAAGTGATGCACATCTCGTGCCCAGAACAGATATTTTCAAAGAGTGATCATTTGAAACAGGGCTTAATTTGGCCAAAATCAACCCAAAATCAACATACAGACATTGGATGTAGTTTATTCTGCCTGTTCTTTGTAATTTTCTAAATGGATGAACAATTCCACATTGAATTACAGCCACAACATCTGTTTTGTGAGTAGGCATATGCTTAATGATTCTGATGAAAATACGCTCTTTGTCTTTATCAAACTAATGTTTTTGCATATTTTCAGTGTGGAACCTATCTATGTTTAGGGGGGTTATAAGCTAACAAATTCTAAATGGCCCTAGCAGATCGCAAAGTAACTTAAAGCAGGTTTCCCAAACTCAGTCATGGGGCCCATTTTGGTTTATGCCCTGGCACTACACAGCTGATTCAAATAATCAAAGCTTGATGAGATGGATATTTGAATGATCTGTGTAGTGCTAGGGCAAAAACCAAAACGTGCACCCAGTGGGGGCCAGTGTGGGAAACCATGGCTTAAAGGGATACTTTGAGATATTGGCAATGAGCGCCCAGAGTCCGACAAACTTGTGGATACCATTTTTATTTCTCTGCGAGCAGTTTAAAGGAAGTTAGCACTAGCACTAGCGCAATTGCTAACTAATGTTTGTGCAATGACTGGAAGTCTATGGGTATCTAGCACGCTAACAGATACACATAGGCTTCCAGTCATTGTGCTAACGCTAAACAACCTCTAACTTCCTTTTTACAGGACACAAAGACTTAAAAATGGTATCCACAAGTCCATCTGACTCTGGGGAAGTAGATAAACTATTGGATATAAGAGCAACGTCAACTCACCAACATTATGACCAGAAATACGACTTTCCCGAGGTGGATCCTCTGTTTTGCCCACCACCCAGGACAATGGATCGGATCCCAGCCGGCAACCCAAAACAACGGCGCCACAGAAGGGGGCAGATGGAGCGGTCTTCTGGTCAGGATCCGTAGACGGGCACATCGTGCACCGCTCCCGAGCATACTACTCACCAATGTCCAGTCTCTTGACAACAACATAGACGAAATCAGTGCAAGGGTATCCTTCCAGAGAGATATCAGAGACTGTAACGTTCTTTGTTTCACGGAAACATGGCTCACTCGAGATGCGCTATCGGAGTCGGTACAGCCAACTGGTTTCTTCACGTATCGCGCCGACAAAAACAAGAATCTCCCTGGTAAGAAGAAGGGCGGGGGTGTATGCCTTATGATTAACGAGACGTGGTGTGATCATAACAACATACAGGAACTCAAGTCCTTTTGTTCACCTGACTTAGAATTCCTCACAATCAAATGCCGACCGCATTATCTACCAAGAGAATTCTCTTCGATCATAATCACAGTCGTGTATATTTTACCCCCCCAAGCAGACGCATCGACGGCCCTGAACAAACTTAATTTGACTCTATGTAAACTGGAAACCAATATATTTATTGTAGCTGGGAATTTTAACTAGGCTAATCTGAAAACAAGACTCCCTAAATTGTATCAGCATATCGATTGCGTGACCCGGGCTGGCAAATCCCTGGATCATTGTTATTGTTAACTTCTGCAATGCATATAAGGCCCTCCCCCGCCCTCCTTTCAGAAAAGCTCACCACGACTCAATTTTGTTGCGCCCAGCCTATAGACAGAAACTAAAACAGGAAGCACCCGTGCTCAGGTCTGTTCAACGCTGGTCCGAACAATCGGGATTCCACGCTTCAAGATTGCTTCGATCACGTGGACTGGGATGTGTTCCGCATAGTGTCGAACAACAACATTAATGAATACGCTGATTCGGTTTATTAGCAAGTACGTCAGTGATGTTGTACCCACCGTGTCTATTAAAACATTCCCAAACCAGAAACCATGGATTGATGGCAGCATTCGTGCAAAACTGAAAGCGCGAACCACTGCTTTTAATTAGGGCAAGGTGACTGGAAACATGACCGAATACAAACAGTGTAGCTATTCCCTCCGCAAGGGAATCAAACAAGCTAAGCGTCAGTATAGAGACAAAGTAGAGTCGCAATTCAATGGCTCAGACATGAGAGGTATATGTTCAGAGTCTACAGTCAATCACGGACTACAAAATAAAAACCAGCCTCGTCGCGGACCACAATGTCTTGCTCTCAGACAAACTAAACAACTTCTTTGCTCGCTTTGAGGACAATACAGTGCCACTGACACGGCCCGCTACAGAAACATGCGGGCTCTCCTTCACTGCAGCCAACGTGAGTAAAACATTTAAACGTGTTAACCCTTGCAAGGCTGCAGGCCCAGACGGCATCCCCAGCAGTGTCCTGAGAGCATGCGCAGACCAGCTGGCTGGTATGTTTACGGACATATTCAATCAATCCTTATCCCAGTCTGCTGTTCCCACATGCTTCAAGAGGGCCACCATTGTTCCTGTTCCCAAGAAAGCTAAGGTAACTAAGCTAAATGACTGCCCCGTAGCACTCACTTCCATCATCATGAAATGCTTTGAGAGACTAATCAAGGACCTTATCACCTCCACCCTGCCTGACACCCTAGACCCACTCCAATTTGCTTACTGCCCCAATAGGTCCACAGACGACGCAATCGCAGTCCCACTGCACACCGCCCTAACCCATCTGGACAAGAGGAATACCTATGTAAGAATGCTGTTCATTGAATACAGCTCAGCATTTAACACCATATTACCCTCTAAACTCATCATTAAGCTCGAGACCCTGGGTCTCGACCCCGCCCTGTGCAACTGGGTCCTGGACTTCCTGACGGGCCGCCCCCAGGTGGTGAGGGTAGGTAACAACATCTCCACCCCGCTGATCCTCAACACTGGGGCGCACAAGGGTGCGTTCTCAGCCCCCTCCTGTACTCCCTGTTCACCTATGACTGCATGGCAATGCACGCCTCCAACTCAATCATCAAGTTTGCAGAAGACACTACAATGGTGGGCTTGACTACCAACAACGACAAGACGGTCTTCGGGGAGGAGGTGAGTGCACTCGGAGTGTGGTGTCAGGAAAATAACCTCACACTCAATGTCAACAAAACAAAGGAGAGGATCGTGGACTTCAGGAAACAGCAGAGGGAGCAGCCCCCTATCCACATCGACAGGACAGTAGTGGAGAGGGTGGAAAGTTTTAAGTTCCTCGGCATACACATCACGGACAAACTGAAATGGTTCACCCACACAGACAGCGTGGTGAAGAAGAAGGCGTAGCAGCGCCTCTTCAACCTCATGAGGCTGAAGAAATTTGGCTTGTCACCAAAAACACTCAAACTTTTACAGATGCACAATTGAGAGCATCCTGTTGGGCTGTATCACCGCCTGGTACGGCAACTGCTCCACCCACAACCATAAGGCTCTCCAGAGGGTAGTGAGGTCTGCACAACGCATCACCGGGGGCAAACTACCTGCCCTCCAGGACACCTACACCACCCGATGGCACAGGAAGGCCAAAAAGATCAAGGACAACAACCACCCGAGCCACTGCCTGTTCACCCCGCTATCATCCAGAAGGCGAGGTCAGTACAGGTGCATCAAAGCGGGGACCGAGAGACTGAAAAACAGCTTCTTATCTCAAGGGCATCAGACTGTTAAACAGCCTTCACTAACATTGAGTGGCTGCTGCCAACATACTCAACTCTAGCCACTTCAATAATAGAAAAATTGATGTAATAAATGTAGCCTAGGCACTTTTAACAATGCCACTTTATATAATGTTTACATACCCTACATTACTCATCTCAAATGTATATACTGTACCCTATACCATCTACTGCATCTTGCCTCTGCCGTTCGGCCATCACTCATTCATATATTTGTATGTACATATTCTTATTCATTCCTTTACACGTGTGTGTGTAAGGTAGTTGTTGTGAAATTGTTAGGTTAGATTACTTGTTAGATATTACTGCATGGTCGGAACTAGAAGCACAGGCATTTCGCTACACTCGCATTAACATCTGCTAACCATCTGTATGTGACAAATAACATTTGATTTGAATATCTCTGGTTAAATATAAAGCATTGACATCTGTTTCGAGTACTCATGTCCATCCCTAGGTACCTCCTGAGTGTTTGCCTGTATGCAGGAATCAGGAGTTATGGTCAGATTTGCCAAAGGGAGGGCAAGGGAGAGCCTTGTATGTGTTTCTATGTGTGAAGAAAAGGTGATCTAGTTTTCTCTAGTTGCACAGGTGACATTCTGTTAAAAATGAGGTCAAGTTTCCCTGTAATAAAATCACTGTCCACAAGAAGCACTGTTTCTGGATGAGCATTTTCTTGTTTGCTTATGGCCCTATACAGCTTGTTGTGTGTTGTCTTAGTGCCAGCATCGGTTTGTGGTGGTAAATAGACAGCTAGTATGGTATGCAGCTTACCATGAGGTATTCTAACTCAGGTGAGCCAAACTTGAGACTTCCTTAACATTAGAGATCATGCGCCAGCTGTTGTTAACAAAGACACACCCCTCCACCTCTTATCTTACCCGAGGCTGCCTTCTGATCTTGACGATGCATGGAAAAGCCAGCAAAATGTATATTATCCATGTCCTTGTTCAGCTACGACTCCGAGAAACATGGGACTTAAAGAACTATAATATCCTGTTGATAGGATAGTCTCGCCAGTTTGTTCTCTAGTGATTGTACGTTCGCCCACAAAACAGAGGGAAATGGCGGTCTAGATGCTCGCCGACATAGTCTTATCATGACACCGCTTCACTTGTACCACATGCAGATGCAGCCAAGCAGACATCAAAACAACTCAGGTGCTTAAGGGGGTCTTAGGAGGATATCTAAAGGTGGGGAGCTTTACCACACTCTCCAGGTCCCCTGTGCCCTCTGGTGGCCCCCAGGACAGGCGATAGACAGAGCGGGCTCCTCTCCACCCAGTCCCTCCATCCATTAGCCACTCCAGAGCCCACGGTTATTACTGTCTGACCTCACACTGTAACTTTCAAACTGTGATTGCTGTAAGGTCAGGTTGGTCAGGTCAATCAATCCTATTCCTCTGTTATAGAACACTGCGCATCAGTAGCTTTCCTGTGTATTATAACCCACATTCATTAGGTAGCAAATGGCAGAATACAGGGAGGGACAATATTAACATTTTTGTTTTCTGTTGTAAAACGTTTTTCTACAGTGTACACTAAATGTAGTACATTTCTAAATCTTGATGATGTTGCTGTGCCATCTTTCAGTGAAAGGGAGTGTGTTTTTTCTAGGTCTCTGTGTGCCGTTGGAATAAACAATGGGCTTATTTGATGACTAAAGGGCTGAGGCATGCTAAACACTGATATCTGATGGGGCACAATGTTGTGAGGTACGTCACGCCCCGTGGTGCAGAACCAGGGTGTTTGATGCACACGCACAGACGGACACACACACACACACACACACAAACGGATAGACACACACACACACAGACACACACTGGGGCCAATGTGTTCCCGATTAACTTGTGGAATCAGCTTTGTTAAACTGCCCTGCAGGATTTGGATAAGTGATTGTCATTGAATCTGCATAATTAGGAAATCATGGCGTCGGAATACAAATGCTCCAACTAACTCTCAACTCCACAGACGCTCCCTCTCCCCTGGCCTGGCAGTAAACCAAGCATGAATAATCATTAGGTACACCGGCACTACAGGCGGAAATAACACTGTCGCTGCATGCTACATATTTCATCCACAGTCTGGCGGAGAGTGTTGTGGTACTAGGCTACAGACACATTGAAAAGCGCTCTCTCTCTCTCAAGCCCATCTTACACAACAGGTCTGGCAGCTAGCAGCGTTTAGGCTTTATCAGTGGAGCAGAGAGCCGTGTTAGCTCTTAGCGCTCATTAGGGACATGTCATTCCCCTGGGGAACTGTGTGACGGCCAATGAGAAGTGACAGGAAGGCCAGACAACGGAGCCCCGTTTTTACAGGCTCTGGAATTGTCCCCAGACACACACACTCTTCACACAGGGCAGTGACTGGCCCTCTAACCACCGAACCACACACACATGGGCACAAATGTACAAGCATGCACACACACATTGAGCACAACAGCAGTGTTTTAGGGACAGCGGGGTGTTTGTTCAGCGTAGTTATTGTTTAACAGTGTTAATGTCGACTCAGTCACTCAACATCCATACATTCATCTAGGATGTAGTTAATCTTTGTGGTTTATTTGGTGCAGTAACAAACACCAAACTCTTACATTCTCAGCCATGCTCTCCAAATAAACTCATAACCATAGCATAGTCTTGAATAACATGAGTTGCTGCACTCTGCTGGCATCAGTATGAATTGCACTTTGCTTCTTTTCTTGATTTTTTTGGTGTCAAACGTGCTTTCAGTATTGACTCGATAGTATAGGAATGCAAGATTGTGTTATTTTCTCTGTTGTAGGATTCACCAGATTACACCAATGTCCAGGAGCTGAAATATCTTGACATGGTCATATCAGAAGCTCTGCGCCTCTACCCGCCTGGTTTCAGGTAAGAGCCTTAAAGTATTGATAATATTGACATTAGAATGATTCACAAGACAACTCTCTTATGTACTGTATATGACCATGTTTGGGCTTCCAAGTGGCGCAGCAGTCTGAGGCACTGCATCTCAGTACTAGAGGTGTCACTACAGACCCTGGTTTGATTCTGTATCACAACCGGCCGTGATTGGGCGTCCCATAGGGCAGCGCACAATCAGCCCAACGTCATCCGGGTTAGGGTTTGGTCTGGGTAGGCCATCATTGTAAATAAGAATTTGTTCTTAACTGACTTGCCTAGTTAAATAAAGGTGAAATAAAATAAATGTCCCCCATGTTTCCATAGTTCATCATTTCATTATGTGCATTGTGGAAACTGAGCAACCATTTTGTTTCAGGTTTGCCCGTGAAGTTGACGAGGACTGCATGGTGAATGGACAGTTCCTACCCAAGGGAGCCACCCTGGAGATCCCTGCAGGCTATCTGCACTATGATCCAGAGTACTGGCCCGAGCCAGAGAAGTTCATCCCTGAGAGGTAGGCGGCAGTCAGTCTACTGTAGCTCAGTAATTAGGTTCCATTTCTATCGTATCAATCTAACATAGAGAAGTCCCAGCACAGCTACATTGTTACACAGCACAGCTACAGGACACTTGTCACTGCCTCACATTATGTTAATGTTCTGTACAACATGGAGTGACAACATTGACACGTGATAATACAATACAGAAGTATAGTATCAGATTGTATTCCAATACTGACCACTGAGGCCTCTACTCTGCCATTCAGATTCACAGTGGAGGCCAAGGCCAGCAGACACCCGTTTGTGTACCTGCCGTTTGGGGCGGGGCCCCGCAGCTGTGTCGGCATGAGGCTGGCCCAGCTGGAGATCAAGATGGCCCTGGTGCATGTCTTCAGGAAGTTCAACATTGTGGCCTGCACAGACACCAAGGTGGGTTAAACCTCCATATTCTCTAAAGAGTCTTAGAGTAGGAATGCTGATCTAGGATCAGGTCACCCCTGTCCATATAAGCATATTGATCTATGATCTAAAAAGCAAAACTGAACCTAGATCACCATTCATATTGACACACTTTATGAATATGGGCCAATATTTCTTATTTTGGCACTTATCCCAACCTCCATTTGTAAAGGTCATAATAAGATTGAAAATACAGAGTCACATGTATACAACCCAGTCTATGCTGTATCCTAGCTCTTTAACATGTTGCTCTTCTACATGTATGTTGCAGGTTCCTCTGGAGTTGAAGTCTCACACCACTCTCGGACCCAAGAATGGCATCTATGTGACAATCACTAAAAGAGAGATAGAGGGAGAACCGGCGACTCCCCCTGCAGGAGAATAGCTCTGTTCTGTATCTGCTTTCTAGAACGTAGTGTGATTTCTATGAAACAGATACATTATCCATCCAGTGACTGCTTATTTTAAGGCTAAAAATAAAGTAACATTAACCTAGCCTGGTCCCAGATCTGTTTGTGCTGTCTTGCTAACTTCTATGGTTATTGTCACACTTTTGGCACTCCCTTTACATAAGAGAGTTGGCAATAAAGCACAAACAAATCTGAGACCAGGCTAGCATTAACCTCTTCTTTAACTTAAACATCTAAAAGTATTTGGTTAAATGTACTTAAGTATCAAAAGTAAAACATTTCAAATTCCTCATATTAAGCAAACCAGACGGTACCATTTGTATTTTATTTTAAAAAAATACATGGATAGACAGGGCCACATTCCAACATGCAGACATCATTTACAAATGAAGCATGTGTGTTTAGTGAGTCTGCCAGATTAGAAGCAGTAGGGATGACTGTGAATTGCACTATTTTCCTGTTCTGCTAAGCTATCAAAATGTAACAAGTACTTTTGGGTGTCAGGAAAAATGTGTGGAGTAAAAAGTACATTATTAAAAGTAAAAGTTGTCAAAAATAAGTCAAGTACAGATACCCCCAAAAACTACTACAGTAGTACTATAAAGTATTTTTACTTAAGTACTTTATGCAACTGCTTCCATGGTAAATTACAATTTGCACAGAAAAAGTGAGGTTGTGCCAGGGGCAGCTCACCTTTTTAATCAGCCAATGTACTGGATGGAGGTCAAGCCCTCCAAGAGGCCCCTGCCAATGGCACAATGATCGCCACGGTGATTCTGCAGGACTAGAGAGAGGGGGAGGAGAAGCATGCTGGGGGAACTGTGAGCTGGTGGGAGGGGGAAGACTGTGGCAAACTTCTTATTACAGAAGAACAACATTCCTTGACATCTGTATAAATTCATGTTGATATCCATTGTTACTGAATAGTCACTGCAGGACTGCATTAAAGGGAAGGATCAATTCATAGTATAATGTATGTTAGAACATGCCCATTAACTATTAAAGGGATAGTTCACTCAAATAAAAAAATATATAATATTGGTTTTCCTGTAAGTAGTCTATGGATAAGACCATCCATGCTTTAGTTTGGTTTACCTGTCCACTGTCTCCAAATACTATGCAATTACCTTGTCCATAGACTTTTTACAGGGTAAAGTAATCCGAATGTTTGTCATTTGGATGGACTATCCCTTTAAGGATTTGTATTGTCTCTCCCAACAGCTCTATGGCTGGAAAGTGAGTCTTTGCAAGCATCCTCGCAATTATCCATCATAACAGTGTTGGCATTGACTAAATGTTATAGGACCTCTCCCTCACAGATTTCCAAATCTTTCATCTTTAAAATGAAGCTATGATTTACATGAAGGTAATACTAATAAGATCACGACTCGATGAGAGCGGAAAGCAATATCAGCTCACTCCATTTCTCATTTCCTCTTAAGTTGAAAAGCTCTGATGTTACTGTGTATGATTTCTTTAAGCTTGACTGTATAGAATTTATACCAATGTGATGGTTTTAATTGTGTTGATTTGGAGTGTTGCTCTGCAATTTGATGTTACATATTCATTAAATGTGAAATTAATAATCAAAATCAGGCAAAGATGTTATCAATATACATTCTGAAATATTCCATTTTAATTGAAAGGAATAATGATGACATGCTATAAAGAGTAAACGCAATGGTGAAATGGAAAAAATCTCTCCCAATCATTCAGAATGTGTGTAAAATGTAATAGTTCATGTTTAATCTATTTAGCGTCTGATTTCTTGAATATTGTCAATGAGGAAGAAACTGAGTAAAGAGACATTTTATTGCAGTGTAACAATTTAGATCATTGTAAAGATAAATATTAAGTTGATAGTGTACATAAGAAAAGAGCATAACAGGACTGTAACAAGAGGTATTCAGTGCTCAGCTTAAGAAGTTGATATTTCACATTACTAGACGTTTAAGTTTGACACTGTACAAAACATTTCCACCTCAAGGAATAAGTTGTAGCTTTCACCTACCTAAGAGAGATAAAATATACAATGATGTCTCTGACGTAAGAATTTCCATGTGTACATTAATATCGAAGACCCGATGACCATTAAATAAAATAAAAACCTACCCGTGCTCCAGCGGTTACAGGGCCGTAGACCCTGGCACACATATACTGTGTGGGCATGGGTTCAAATCTGACCCAGTGCCCTTCTGACTCACATCTCTCTCCTTAATTTCCTGTGTTCTCGCCATTGTACCATCAACCAATAAAATATGTAAGGAGTGGGACTGCCACATGACTTAAAAAAATGAAATATATAAAAAGAGCTCGATCCTCTGCAACCGTTGTGCCATGTTATGCATGACTTACTGAAAAGGAAAGTAAAACATCTTAGGGCTGGATCAATTCCAATCGCCGAAGTTCAGCGCTATAGTGTGATTTAAATGTAAAAGGTCATTTCCGATTAAGCCGGCATATGCAGCATTTACTGTGAATGCAAATCAAATTTTATTGATCACATACACATGGTTAGCAGATGTTATTGCGAGTGTAGCGAAATGCTTGTGCTTCTAGGTTCGACAGTGCAGTAATATCTAACAATTTCACAACAACTACCTAATACACACAAATCTAAAGGGATGGAATAAGAATATATACACATACAAATATATGGATGAGCGATGACCGAGCAGGATAGACAAGATGCAACAGATGGTATAAAATACAGTATATACACATATGAGTAATGCAAGATATGTAAACATTAAAGTGGCATTATTAATGACTAGTGATCCATTTATTAAAGAGGCCAATGATTTCAAGTCTGTATGTAGGCAGCAGCCTCTGTGTTAATGATGGCTGTTTAACAGTCTGATGGCCCAGCTTTGATGCACCTATACTGACCTTGCCTTCTGGATGGTAGTGGGGTGAACAGGCAGTGGCACGGGTGATTGTTGTCCTTGATGGTCTTTTTGGCCTTCCTGTGACATCGGGTGGTGTAGGTGTCCTGGAGGGCAAGTAGTTTGCCCCCAGTGATGCGTTGTGCAGACCGCACCACCCTCTGGAGAGCCCTGCGATTGTGGGCGGTGCAGTTGCCATACAAGGTGGTGGTGATACAGCCCAACAGGATGCTCTCAATTGTGCATCTGTAAAAGTTTGTGAGGGTCTTAGGTGACAAGCCAAATTTATTCAGCCTCCTGAAGTTGAAGAGGCGCTGTTGCGCCTTCTTCACCACACTGTCTGTGTGGGTGGACCATTTCAGTTTGTCAGTGATGAGTATGCAGAGGAACTTAAAATGTTCCACTTTCTACACTGCTGTCCCGTTGATGTGGATAGGGGGTGCTCCCTCTGCTGTCTCCTGAAATCCATGATCATCTACTTTGTTATGTTGACATTGAGTGAGAGGTTGCTTTACTGACACCACACTCCAAGTGCCCTCACCTCCTCCCTGTAGGCTGTCTCGTATTTGTTGGTAATCAAGCCCACTACTGTCGTGTCGTCTGCAAACTTGATTGAGTTGAAGGCAAGCAGTCATGGGTGAACAGGGAGTACAGGAGGGGGCTGAGCCTTCTGGGTACAGGAACAATGGTGGCCATCTTGAAGCATGTGGGGACAGCAGACTGGTATAGGGAGAGATTGAATATGTCCGTAAACATATCATCAAGCTGGTCTCCGCATGCCCTGAGGACGCGGCTAGGGATGCCATCTGGGCTGGCAGCCTTGCAAGGGTTAACACGTTTAAATGTCTTACTCACAACAGAGGGGAGGGGGGTGGGCCCGCGTCGGTGGCATGGTATCATCCTCAAAGCGGGCAAATGTGTTTAGTTTGTTTGGGAGCAAGATGGTGTCCATGACGTGACTGGTTTTCTTTTTGTAGTCTGTGATTGCCTGTAGACCCTGTCACATACATCTCGTGTCTGAGCCATTGAATTGCGACTCCACTTTGTCCCTATACCGACATTTCGCTTGTTTGATTACCTTGCGGAGGAAATAACTGCACTGTTTGTAATCTGCCACATTCCCAGTCATCTTTTCATGGTTTACTGTGATGTTAGTTTTGCGCAAATGCCACCATCTATCCACGGTTTCTGGTAGGGTAGGTTTTAATAGTAACAGTGGGTACAACAGGTACTTCCTTATAAACTCACTCACCGAATAAATTGATATTATTCTGAGGATGCACCAAACATTACCCAGTCCACATGATCAAAACAATCTTGAAGCGTGGATTCCTGAGTGGTCAGACCAAGGTTGAATAGTTCTCGTCACGGGTACATCTTGTTTGAGTTTCTGCCTATATGACGGGAGGAGCACAATGGAGTCATGTTCAGATTTGCCGAAGGGAGGGCCTTGTATGCATTGCGGAAGTTAGAGTAGCAGTGACAAAGTGTATTGCCCGCACGAGTGCTACAATCAATATGCTGATAGAATTTAGGTAGCCTTGTTCTCATTTGCTTTGTTAAAATCCCCAGCTACAATAAATGCAGCCTCAGGATATTTGGTTTTAAGTTTGCATATAGTCCAGTGAAGTTCCTTGAGGGCCGTTGTGGTATCAGCTTGAGGGAGGATATACACGACTGTGACAATAACTGACGAGAATTCTCTTGGGAGATAAGATGGCCAGCATTTGATTGTGAGGAATTCTAGGTCAGGTGAACAAAAGGACTTGAGTTCCTGTATGTTGTTACGATTACATCATGAAACATACACCCCCGCCCTTCTTCCCTGAGAGATGTTTATTTCTGTCGGCACAACGCATAAAGAATCCGGGTGGCTGTACTGACTCCAACATATCCCGAGAGAGCCATGTTTCCGTGGAACAGTATGTTACAATCCATGATGTCTCTCTGGAAAGCAACCCTTGCCCTAATTTTGTCTACCTTGTTATCTAGAGACTGGACATTGGCGAGTTATATACTCGGAAGCAGTGGGTGGTGTGCAAGCCTCCAACGTCTGACCAGGAGGCCGCTCAGTCTACCTCTTCTGCGGCAACGTTATTTTGGGTCGGTCTCTGGGATCAGATCAAATGCCCTAGGTGGTGGTGCGAACAAAGGATCCGCTTCGGGAAAGTCGTATTCCTGATTGTAATGTTGGTAAGTTGACGTCGCTCTGATATCCAATAGTTCTTCCCGGCTGTATGTAATAACACTTAAGATTCTGGGCTAACAATGTAAGAAATAATACAGTGCCTTGCGAAAGTATTCGGCCCCCTTGAACTTTGCGACCTTTTGCCACATTTCAGGCTTCAAACATAAAGATATAAAACTGTATTTTTTTGTGAAGAATCAACAACAAGTGGGACACAATCATGAAGTGGAACGACATTTATTGGATATTTCAAACTTTTTTAACAAATCAAAAACTGAAAAATTGGGCGTGCAAAATTATTCAGCCCCTTTACTTTCAGTGCAGCAAACTCTCTCCAGAAGTTCAGTGAAGATCTCTGAATTATCCAATGTTGACCTAAATGACTAATGATGATAAATACAATCCACCTGTGTGTAATCAAGTCTCCGTATAAATGCACCTGCACTGTGATAGTCTCAGAGGTCCGTTAAAAGCGCAGAGAGCATCATGAAGAACAAGGAACACACCAGGCTGGTCCGAGATACTGTTGTGAAGAAGCTTAAAGCCGGATTTGGATACAAAAAGATTTCCCAAGCTTTAAACATCCCAAGGAGCACTGTGCAAGCGATAATATTGAAATGGAAGGAGTATCAGACCACTGCAAATCTACCAAGACCTGGCCGTCCCTCTAAACTTTCAGCTCATACAAGGAGAAGACTGATCAGAGATGCAGCCAAGAGGCCCATGATCACTCTGGATGAACTGCAGAGATCTACAGCTGAAGTGGGAGACTCTGTCCATAGGACAACAATCAGTCGTATATTGCACAAATCTGGCCTTTATGGAAGAGTGGCAAGAAGAAAGCCATTTCTTAAAGATATCCATAAAAAAATGTTTAAAGTTTGCCACAAGCCACCTGGGAGACACACCAAACATGTGGAAGAAGGTGCTCTGGTCAGATGAAACCAAAATTGAACTTTTTGGCAACAATGCAAAACGTTATGTTTGGCGTAAAAGCAACACAGCTCATCACCCTGAACACACCATTCCCACTGTCAAACATGGTGGTGGCAGCATCATGGTTTGGGCCTGCTTTTCTTCAGCAGGGACAGGGAAGATGGTTAAAATTGATGGGAAGATGGATGGAGCCAAATACAGGACCATTCTGGAAGAAAACCTGATGGAGTCTGCAAAAGACCTGAGACTGGGACGGAGATTTGTCTTCCAACAAGACAATGATCCAAAACATAAAGCAAAATCTACAATGGAATGGTTCAAAAATAAACATATCCAGGTGTTAGAATGGCCAAGTCAAAGTCCAGACGTGAATCCAATCGAGAATCTGTGGAAAGAACTGAAAACTGCTGTTCACAAATGCTCTCCATCCAACCTCACTGAGCTCGAGCTGTTTTGCAAGGAGGAATGGGAAAAAATTTCAGTCTCTCGATGTGCAAAACGGATAGAGGCATACCCCAAGCGACTTACAGCTGTAATCGCAGCAAAAGGTGGCGCTACAAAGTATTAACTTAAGGGGGCTGAATAATTTTGCACGCCCAATTTTTCAGGTTTTGAATTGTTAACAATCACCCACCAAACACTCAAAGAATATGGCTGCCTAAATATGTTTCCCAATCAGAGACAACGATAAACACCTGCCTCTGATTGAGAACCACTTCAGGCAACCATAGACTTTTCTAGATAACCCTACTAATTCACAATCCCAATACCTACAAAAAACCCAAGACAAAACACACCACATAATAAACCCATGTCACACCCTGGCCTGACCAAAATAATAAAGGAAACACAAAATACTAAGACCAGGGCGTGACAAAGCGACTGTGAGCGTGGGAACATTGCCTTTAAATTTCAATCATGCTATAGCACTGAACTGGCGAAATGGATTAAAAGAGCCAAAATAATAACAAAAAAATACCCCAAAACTAGCCCCAATTCAATAAATCACTAGCCCCATTTCAATACAGAAATAACAGAAATACAGTAGGTAGAGCATGTGAGGACTGTTAGCAAGTCACAAAATATCAGTTGTCTTCAGTGGAAGACATTGGTATTGACCCCTGTGGATTTTAGGAGTACTCAATTAGGTATTCAGGATAAATCTGCTGTTTCTCAAACACAACAAAAATGGATGGGTTGTTTTCTGAGTCGACACAGCTGTCGTAGAGGACCTTGCTGGTGCTTTTCTGAGGTGGACGACGGTATGTTCGACACCCATTGGTGAACTCTCCAACCAAGACCAGAACCACAAACATAATCTTCTTACTGCCGCTCTGAGATCTTATGTACTTGTTAGAGTATGAGGCATCTCTAGCAAAGTAGCTCCCTGTAAAATAACAACAACAGCGTGTTAGAGACAAATGTTTCAAAAGTCTAGCAGAAACATTTTATTTTATGTGACTTGATATAGCAATAGAGAGATTCACCTTGGCCATAAAGTGTTGCATTGACACCGCTGGTCCTCCAGTCAAAGTTCTGTTCACAGATGACATCTATGATAGAGTGGTCTGTGCCGTGGAACAATTCTCTCTCATCAACCAGTTTCCCGCCATTCTTCTTCATCATCTGTTCCTTCTGCCTAACCACAAGCACACAAAACAATACATTAAAGGGATAGTTCAGCAATTTTACATATTAAGATATTTGTTTCCTTACCTTGAATGCAATCTATGAACAAGGAGTGGCTGCAATCCATACATTTGGCTTTGTTCAAACTAGCCACTGCAAACACATGCTTATACAGTAAAACCTCAAAGATACGAACCTCAAAAGTTGCAGACTGACCGGTCAACGAACAGGAAATATCAAACATGAATTAAATTTAGCAAGTTTGAAATGTCATGCCTAAATATCCTCTTAGCCCTTTACACTGGTTGGAATTGGCCTATATGGATAGGGCTAAATTTAAATGTGTCTTACAGAAGAAATATGAAAAGCATATGTATAACCATGGTAGCGATTTAAAGACAACAATTTGGAGTTGATGGGAAGATTATTAAATCAAAAGGTCAAGACACAACAGGGTGGCAGGTAGCCTCGAGGTTAGCATGTTGGGCCAGTAAACAAAAAAGTTGCTGATTTGATTATCGGAGAAAACAAAATAAACATCTATAGCTGTGCCCTTGAGCAAGGCACTTAACCCTAATTTCTCCAGGGGTGCTGAACAATGGTGACCCTGGCCATGAACCCACTCCCCGCGGGTGTCTCAGGGGGAGTTTGGATATGTAAAAATAAACACTTGTGTGTAACAGATAAGCACCCCCCCCCCGCGCCCAAATTATTATTGTCAGTTCACAAGACTGAAAACAAACATTACACTGGATTTTACATTTGGTGTACCTTTCGCTGCAAATAGTCTGCATTCATTCAGTAACATAATAATATTCCTGGGAAATGTGGAGTAAGTGCAACATACGACAAAAAAATTACAACAGTTTGAGTGAGGACTAACTGGTGTCTCCAAGTGGCCCCACACACACACCTCTCCAAAATGAGCACAGTTCCTAAGTCATTTCAATAAACTTTAATGTCTCAAAGAAGAGTCTTCAACCATAAGGTGTTTGAGCTCCTCTAGCTGTGACGCTGAGGAACTACGGCAAGTAGTTTGTAGTCGTTTTCTTTGGAATTACAACCCTGCATCCCAGCCATTACACAATTACTGTTGTGAAGAAAATTAGCATTCTGTTCAGAACAATGCAGGGTATGACGTCTTGTCATCTTGTAACTGTACATCAAACATGGTGATCATAAATATTGACTGTAATGTCATCAGTTTAATGACTTGGAAATGTGAAGTGCACATTAATGGACTCACAGGTGTTTGGTTTGATTGTACGACAAAGCCATATTTATTATAAATCCTCAATATCTCATCTTTCAAAATACAATTTACAGCATTTCCCCTCAATCAAATACAAAATGTGCAAAAGTTGCCCAATCAGAGTGGCTCTCAGTCAAAACCCGTACAACGCAGAGCATGAGCAGTGTCCAATTTGGCTGGAGCGCAGAGTTGCAGCCCCCTCGCCCGCTCCAATTTTGTTCCAGTAGCACTCACTTCATTAGCTCAGGGCATGCCTGCCCCAGCATAGCCCCTTTCTTTAGCTACTGTCATGGAGTTTGCTAAATAGTTTCATAAAGAAACTGATAAAACATTCAGGTGCAAAATCAAGGTGCCTTACAAAGATGAGGACCAAGAGAGGGAGTGTAGTGATGTTGTGTCCACAACTAAAGAATCACTGTGGAATCTGAAAAGACATGCATTCCAAAAGCATGATGGTGTACTTACTACGTGCACATACTAACAGAACAGAATGAAGTGGGTAGCTAGCTACGTGTCATTGTATCAAAGTATTTAGAAACCAAAAAAAATCTACTCTTAAAAGTTGTTTATTTTCATAGATTTTGTCCCAATAGGCCTGCTGACATATTACCTCTCAAGGAGCTTTCCCTTTTGATAGGGTTATGTTGCCTAAAAATCTGTAGACCTACCAACAACATCAAAAAAGCTATGCATCCCTTCCCAACATGGCAAGAGTAGCCCAAAGGGTGTTTAGCATCCCTAGTGGCTCTGCAAGGGTGGAGAGGGTATTCTCAAGTCAAAGCAAATGTTATTGCTCACATACACACATTTAGCAGATGTTATTCTGGGTGTAGAGAAATGCTTCGGTTCCTAGCTCCAACAGTGCAGTACTGTCTAAAAATTCAAATCTAAAAGTAAAATAATGAAATAAATATACATATATGAATATTAGGATGAGCAATGTCGGAGTGGCATTGGCTAAAATACAGTATATACACAGTTGTGGCCAAACGTTTTGAGAATGACACATATTAATTTTCACAAAGTCTGCTGCCTCAATGTCTTTAGATATTTTTGTCAGATGTTACTATGGAATACTGAAGTATAATTACAAGCATTTCATAAGTGTCAATGTTACGGTGCGTGAATGAGGACCCAAAAGCGAATTAACGTAAACAGAACTTCTTTAATAACAAAACATAGGTAGGCTCAGATGGACCGGCAGATTCCGACAGGACAGGACAAGGTTGCAGCAAACATGACGATAGTCTGGTTCAGGCATGAAAAACACAAACAAGAATCCGACAAAGACAGGAACAAAAACAGAGAGAGATATAGAGGACTAATCAGAGGGAAAAAGGGAACAGGTGGGAAAAGGGGTGACGAGGTAGTTAGGAGGAGACAAGGAACAGCTGGGGGAAAGAGGGGGAGAAAAGGTAACCTAATAACGACCAGCAGAGGGAGACAGGGTGAAGGGAAAGGACAGAAACAAGACACAACATGACAATACATGACAGTACCCCCCCACTCACCGAGCGCCTCCTGGCGCACTCGAGGAGGAAACCTGGCGGCAACGGAGGAAATCATCGATCAGCGCACGGTCCAGCACGTCCCGAGAGGGAACCCAACTCCTCTCCTCAGGACCGTACCCCTCCCAATCTACTAGGTACTGATGACCACGGCCCCGAGGACGCATGTCCAAAATCCTACGGACCCTGTAGATGGGTGTGCCCTCGACAAGGATGGGGGGGGGGGGAAGACGAGCGGGGGCGCGAAGAACGGGCTTGACACAGGAGACATGGAAGACCGGGTGGACGCGACGAAGATATCGCGGAAGAAGAAGTCGCACTGCGACAGGATTAATGATCCGAGAAATACGGAACGGACCAATGAACCGCGGGGTCAACTTGCGAGAAGCGGTCTTAAGGGGAAGGTTCTGAGTGGAGAGCCAAACTCTCTGACCGCGACAATATCTAGGACTCTTAGTTCTACGCTTATTAGCAGCTCTCACAGTCTGCGCCCTATAACGGCAAAGTGCAGACCTGACCCTCTTCCAGGTGCGCTCGCAACGTTGGACAAAAGCCTGAGCGGAGGGGACGCTGGACTCGGCGAACTGAGATGAGAACAGCGGAGGCTGGTACCCGAGGTTACTCTGAAAAGGAGATAGCCCGGTCGCAGACGAAGGAAGCGAGTTGTGGGCGTATTCTGCCCAGGGGAGCTGTTCTGACCAAGACGCAGGGTTGCGAAAAGAAAGACTGCGTAAGATGCGACCAATAGTCTGATTGGCCCGTTCTGCTTGACCGTTAGACTGGGGGTGAAAGCCGGAAGAGAGACTGACGGAAGCCCCAATCAAACGGCAAAACTCCCTCCAAAATTGAGACGTGAATTGCGGACCTCTGTCCGAAACGACGTCTGACGGAAGGCCATGAATTCTGAAAACATTCTCGATGATGATTTGTGCCGTCTCTTTAGCAGAAGGAAGCTTAGCAAGGGGAATAAAATGAGCCGCCTTAGAGAACCTGTCGACAACCGTAAGAATAACAGTCTTCCCCGCTGACGAAGGCAGTCCGGTGACAAAATCTAAGGCGATGTGAGACCACGGTCGAGAGGGAATGGGAAGCGGCCTGAGACGGCCGGCAGGAGGGGAGTTACCGGACTTAGTCTGCGCGCAGACCGAACAAGCAGCCACGAAGCGACGCGTGTCATGCTCCCGGGTGGGCCACCAAAAACGCTGGCGAATGGAAGCAAGCGTACCCCGAACGCCAGGATGGCCGGCTAACTTGGCAGAGTGAGCCCACTGAAGAACGGCCAGACGAGTAGGAACGGGAACGAAAAGAAGGTTCCTAGGACAAGCGCGCGGCGACGGAGTTTGAGTGAGTGCTTGCTTTACCTGCCTCTCAATTCCCCAGACAGTCAACCCGACAACACGCCCCTCAGGGAGAATCCCCTCGGGGTCAGTGGAGGCTACTGAAGAACTGAAGAGACGAGATAAAGCATCAGGCTTGGTGTTCTTAGAGCCCGGACGATAAGAAATCACGAACTCGAAACGAGCGAAAAACAGCGCCCAGCGCGCCTGACGCGCATTAAGTCGTTTGGCAGAACGGATGTACTCAAGGTTCCTATGGTCAGTCCAAACGACAAAAGGAACGGTCGCCCCCTCCAACCACTGTCGCCATTCGCCTAGGGCTAAGTGGATGGCGAGCAGTTCGCGGTTTCCCACATCATAGTTACGTTCCGACGGCGACAGGCGATGAGAAAAATACGCGCAAGGGTGGACCTTGTCGTCAGAGAGGGAGCGCTGAGAAAGAATGGCTCCCACGCCCACCTCTGACGCGTCAACCTCGACAACGAACTGTCTAGTGACGTCAGGTGTAACAAGGATAGGTGCGGATGTAAAACGATTCTTGAGGAGATCAAAAGCTCCCTGGGCGGAAACGGACCACTTAAAGCACGTCTTGACAGAAGTAAGGGCTGTGAGAGGAGCTGCCACCTGACCGAAATTACGGATGAAACGACGATAGAAGTTCGCGAAGCCGAGAAAGCGCTGCAGCTCGACGCGTGACTTAGGGACGGGCCAATCAATGACAGCTTGGACCTTAGCGGGATCCATCTTAATGCCTTCAGCGGAAATAACAGAACCGAGAAATGTGATGGAGGAGGCATGAAAAGAGCACTTCTCAGCCTTCACAAAAAGACAATTCTCTAAAAGGCGCTGGAGGACACGTCGAACGTGCTGAACATGAATCTGGAGTGACGGTGAAAAAATCAGGATATCGTCAAGGTAAACGAAAACAAAGATGTTCAGCATGTCTCTCAGGACATCATTGACTAATGCCTGAAAGACAGCTGGAGCGTTAGCGAGGCCGAAAGGAAGAACCCGGTATTCAAAGTGCCCTAACGGAGTGTTAAACGCCGTCTTCCACTCGTCCCCCTCCCTGATGCGCACGAGATGGTAAGCGTTACGAAGGTCCAACTTAGTGAAAAACCTGGCTCCCTGCAGGATCTCGAAGGCTGAAGACATAAGAGGAAGCGGATAACGATTCTTCACTGTTATGTCATTCAGCCCTCGATAATCTATGCAGGGGCGCAGGGACCCGTCCTTCTTCTTAACAAAAAAAAACCCCGCTCCGGCGGGAGAGGAGGAGGGGACTATGGTACCGGCGGCAAGAGCTACAGACAAATAATCTTCGAGAGCCTTACGTTCGGGAGCCGACAGAGAGTATAGTCTACCCCGGGGGGGAGTGGTTCCCGGAAGGAGATCAATACTACAATCATACGACCGGTGTGGGGGAAGAGAGGTGGCCCTGGACCGACTGAACACCGTGCGCAGATCGTGATATTCCTCCGGCACCCCTGTCAAATCACCAGGCTCCTCCTGTGAAGAAGAGACAGAGGAAACAGGAGGGATAGCAGACATTAAACATTTCACATGACAAGAGACGTTCCAGGAGAGGATAGAATTACTAGACCAATTAATGGAAGGATTATGACAAACTAGCCAGGGATGGCCCAAAACAACAGGTGTAAAAGGTGAACGAAAAATTAAAAAAGAAATGGTTTCGCTATGATTACCAGAAACAGTGAGGGTTAAAGGTAGCGTCTCACGCTGAATCCTGGGGAGAGGACTACCATCCAGGGCGAACAAGGCCGTGGACTCCCTTAACTGTCTAAGAGGAATGTCATGTTCCCGAGCCCAGGTCTCGTCCATAAAACAGCCCTCCGCCCCAGAGTCTATTAAGGCACTGCAGGAAGCTGACGAACCGGTCCAGCGTAGATGGACCGACAAGGTAGTGCAGGATCTTGAAGGAGAGACAGGAGTAGTAGCGCTCACCAGTAGCCCTCCGCTTACTGATGAGCTCTGGCTTTTACTGGACATGAAGTGACAAAATGACCAGCAGAACCGCAATAGAGACAGAGGCGGTTGGTGATTCTCCGTTCCCTCTCCTTAGTCGAGATGCGGATACCTCCCAGCTGCATAGGCTCAGCACCCGAGCCGGCAGAGGAAGATGGTAGTGATGCGGAGAGGGGGGCAACGGAGAACGCGAGCTCCTTTCCACGAGCTCGGTGACGAAGATCAACCCGTCGCTCAATGCGAATAGCGAGTTCAATCAAGGAATCCACGCTGGAAGGAACCTCCCGGGAGAGAATCTCATCCTTTACCTCTGCGCGGAGACCCTCCAGAAAACGAGCGAGCAAAGCCGGCTCGTTCCAGCCACTGGAGGCAGCAAGAGTGCGAAACTCAATAGAGTAGTCTGTTATGGATCGATTACCTTGACATAGGGAAGACAGGGCCCTGGAAGCCTCCTCCCCAAAAACAGATCGATCAAAAACCCGTATCATCTCCTCCTTAAAGTCCTGATACTGGTTAGTACACTCAGCCCTTGCCTCCCAGATTGCCGTGCCCCACTCACGAGCCCGTCCAGTAAGGAGAGATATGACGTAGGCGACACGAGCAGTGCTCCTGGAGTAAGTGTTGGGCTGGAAAGAAAACACAATATCACACTGGGTGAGGAACGAGCGGCATTCAGTGGGCTCCCCAGAGTAACACGGCGGGTTATTGATTCTGGGCTCCGGAGATTCGAAAGCCCTGGAAGTGGCCGGTGGATCGAGGCGGAGATGGTGAACCTGTTCTGTGAGGTTGGAGACTTGGGTGGCCAGGGTCTCAACGGCATGTCGAGCAGCAGACAATTCCTGCTCGTGTCTGCCTAGCATCGCTCCCTGGATCTCGACGGCTGAGTGGAGAGGATCCGAAGTCGCTGGGTCCATTCTTGGTCGGATTCTTCTGTTACGGTGCGTGAATGAGGACCCAAAAGCGAATTAACGTAAACAGAACTTCTTTAATAACAAAACATAGGTAGGCTCAGATGGACCGGCAGATTCCGACAGGACAGGACAAGGTTGCAGCAAACATGACGATAGTCTGGTTCAGGCATGAAAAACACAAACAAGAATCCGACAAAGACAGGAACAAAAACAGAGAGAGATATAGAGGACTAATCAGAGGGAAAAAGGGAACAGGTGGGAAAAGGGGTGACGAGGTAGTTAGGAGGAGACAAGGAACAGCTGGGGGAAAGAGGGTGAGAAAAGGTAACCTAATAACGACCAGCAGAGGGAGACAGGGTGAAGGGAAAGGACAGAAACAAGACACAACATGACAATACATGACAGTCAAAGGCTTTCATTGACAATTACATGAAGTTGATGCAAAGAGTCAATATTTGCAGTGTTGACCCTTCTTTTTCAAGACCTCCGCAATCCGCCCTGGCATGCTGTCAATTAACTGATGGCAGCCCATTCTTGCATAATCAATGCTTGGAGTTTGTGGGTTTTTGTAGAATATCAGTCTGTCCCTGATGTTTTTCCTGGAGAGAAGTGGCTTCTTTGCTGCCCTTCTTGACACCAGGCCATCGTCCAAAAGTCTTCGCCTCACTGTGCGTGCAGATGCACTCAAACCTGCCTGCTGCCATTCCTGAGCAAGCTCTCTACTAGTGGTGCCCATTCCCACAGCTGAATCAACTTTAGGAGACGGTCCTGGCGCTTGCTGGACTTTCTTGGGTGCCCTGAAGCCTTCTTCACAACAATTAAACCGCTCTCCTTGAAGTTCTTGATGATCCGATAAATGGTTGATTTAGGCGCAATCTTACTGGCAGCAATATCCTTGCCTGTGAAGCCCTTTTTGTGCAAAGCAATGATGACGGCACGTGTTTCCTTGCAGGTAACCATGGTTGACAGAGGAAAAACAATGATTCCAAGCACCGCCCTCCTTTTGAAGCTTCCAGCCTGTTATTTGAACTCAATCAGCATGACAGAGTGATCTCCAGCTTTGTCCTCGAACAACACTCACACCCGTGTTAATGAGAGAATCACTGACATGATGTCAGCTGGTCCTTTTGTGGCAGGTCTGAAATGCAGTGGAAATGTTTTTGGGGGATTCAGTCATTTGCTTGGCAAAGTGGGACTTTGCAATTAATTGCAATTCATCTGATCACTCTTCATAACATTCTGGAGTATATGCAAATTGCCCTCAAACAAACTAAGGCAGCAGACTGAAAATTAATATTTGTGTCAATCTCAAAACTTTTGGCCACGACTGTACATATGAGATGAGTAAAGCAGTATGTAACCATTATTAAAGTGATTAGAGTTCCATTATTAAAGTGGCCAGTGATTCAATGTCTATGTATATAGGGCAGCAGCCTCTAAGGTACAGGATTGAGTAGCTGGGTGGTAGTGGCTAGTGATGGCTATTTAACAGTCTGGTGGCCTTGAGAGAGAAGCTGTTTTTCAGTTTCTCGGTCCCAGCTTTGATGACGTCGGATGCTATAGGAGTCCTGGAGGGCAGGCAACCGCTGATGCGTTGGGCAGACCGCACCATCCTCAGGAGAGCCTTGCGGTTGAGGGCGGTGCAGTTGCCATACCAGGTGGTGATACGGCCCAATAGGATGCTCTCATTTGTGCATCTGTAAAAGTTTGAGGGTCTTAGGCTCCTAGCCAAATTTCTTCAGCCTCCTGAGGTTGAAGAGGCGCTGTTGTGCTTTCTTCACCACACTGTCTGTTGTGGGTGGACCATTTCAGATCATCAGTGATGTGTATGCAGAGGAACTTGAAGCTTTCCACCTTTACTGTGGTCCCGTCGATGATAGGGACGTGCTCCCTCTGCTGTTTCCTGAAGTCCACGATCAGCTCCTTTGTTTTGTTGAGGGAGAGGTTATTTTCCTGGCACCACTCCGCTAGGTCCCTCACCTCCTCCCTGTAGGCTGTTTCGTTGTTGTTGGTAATCAGGCCTACCACTGTTGTGTCGTCTGCAAATTTCATGATTGAGTTGGAGGAGTGCGTGGCCACGCAGTCATGGGTGAACAGGGAGTACAAGAGGGGACAGAGTAGAAAGCCTTGGCCAGGTCGATGAAAACGGCTGCATAGTACTGTCTTTTATCTATGGCGGATATGATATCGCTTAGGACCTTGAGCATGGTTGATGTGCACCCATGACCAGCTCGGAAACCAGATTGCATAGCGGAGAAGGTACGGTGGGATTCGAAATGGTCGGTGATCTGTTTGTTAACTTGGCTATCGGAGACTTTAGAAAGGCAGGGCAGGATGGATATACAGTTGGAGTCATTAAAACTCGTTTTTCAACCACTCCACAAATTTCTTGTTAACAAACTATAGTTTTGGCTTTGTGGATGACAAGTAATTTTTAGACATCACTACTGGGCCGGGGCTAGCAGATGGGTCTTCGGTGTCATTGCATCGGAAAAGCCTGTTGAAACCACATCAGATAATTACATCGGCAGACCAGTCGTGATGGATCAACGGGGCTCCGTGTCGGCAATAAAAGGTCCCGGTCAATTGGCAAAAGAGGTATTGAAGCCCACGAATTAACAGGTATACCTCTTCGGCTAGACGGGAGATGGGCCTAGCTTGAGGCTAGCTCAAGGCTAACTGGTGTTTGCTTCAGGACAGAGGTGTTAGCCAGCGGTGGCCAATCGGTTGCAGCTAGCTAGCTGTGTTGATCCGGTGTAAAGGCCCAGAGCTTGCGGCAGGAATCCGGTGATGTGGTGGAGAAAAGCAGTTTGATATGCTCTGGGTTGATATCGCGCTGTGCAGACTGGCAGGTATTGACCAAGCTAAAGCTGGCTGGTGACCGAGCTAAAAGGTGAAGACCGCTAGCCGTGGCTAACAGCTAGCTAGTTAGCTGGCTAGCTTCTGATGGAGGTTCCAGTTATAACATATAAAAATATCAGAGCCGTACCACATTGGGTGAGGCGGGTTGCAGGAAAGCATATTTAGAATGTAGGTGGAAAGTGAGATTAAAATATATACGGGGAAAAAACCCAGATGAGACCGACTATTTACATGACTAGACAAACACACGTCCGACTGCTACGCCATCTTGGATGAATTGAAATAGGCTAATAAATAATAATTATATAGCGTAAATAATTCATTAGACCTATTTAGAGTGCTTACATGCTGTTTAATACGACATGTAGCCTAAATGAAATGATGAGCGCTTCTTACCGTCACCTGTTTATTAAAATACTTTTAATTCAAATCATATGGTTTAATTTCAATACTTCAAAACCAAATACTGTAGTATGTCCAGGTAGTCAAAGACAGATGGGTGTTGGTTAAATTGTGATTTTAATAAATGGAGTGAATCTGGATCAGCAGTTTTTTTTCTGTGAGTGAGGAACAGTTTTTAGCAGAGGGGTTGGAAAGGACATGGAGCACCGGCGCAGCGCTCTGTGAGAGGTGTGGGATTTCCAACTGCTCAACTCCGCTCACATGCTCTGGTACAGCGCAGATCCAGCACTCTGACATGTATAGCATGTTACTACTGTACAGCCACTGCGTTCCGATTTAGGAATTTATCAGTGCCCAAATCTATAATTTTCAACCCGTATACAAGTATACAAGTGTTAAGGGCTACATGGATAGTGTTACTCAATAAATTTGGTGTAAAATGATCTTGCAATGATTTGGGCATGACATTTTAAACATGCTAAACAGGGAAGATATACTTTTTTAGTACAAAAATACAAATATTAATGTCTCCAGTTGCTAGTCAAAACCAAAGTGTAGATTGCAGTCACTCCTTGTCCGGGTATGTACTGAATTTGCATCGGGGACGATGTAAGGAAACAAATATCATTATGTAAATATGCTAATGTTTCATGTACCAAACCACTGCGAGATTCGATGCCAACTTACAATACAGAACTCTGCAAGCCAAGGTCACCGTAGTTACTGTTATACTACAGAAACCCATTTGTGGTCTCAAGAAGGCAGGATGTCTCAAGGATGCTAAACTAGCTACAGTATGACTAGCTGCTATCCACAACCCACTCAGAAGAAAACCTGTTGAAAGCAGCACAGATGTCAAAATGTTCGTATCTATTCTATGTATTGCACAGAACTCAGGACCACTGCTTCACAAAAACACGGAACTGCCCCTCTGAAGCTTTCCAACTCATCACGCTAATGAAAATGGCCTTCAACGGCACAAGGCTGAGGAGTGAGTCTCTGCTGTATTCAGTTTTTCAACTGAATACAGCAGTCTACAAAACATACCACTGGAAGACCCTCCAGAGTGAGGGGTTCTGGATCCGTTTGATGCTGTGGATGGTGCTGCTGGCCATGGTATTTTTGAATAGCTTCTCCAACTTTTGGTACTCTTCTATCTGGCTTGAGAGTGGAACCAGCTGAAGGAAACCACAGATTACTTTATTAAGTGAGATGTCTCTATGGGAAATATTCCACACGTATATTAATATCACTAATATGGAAAATCTATATCGATATCAGTTGCAGTTTTTCAATCCGATTTCGATATATAGCATTGCAACTGTGTGAATGTTACATTTTCTTTTCACTTCCACAGTTTTGTGAAGTCCAGACAACGGCTTGCTAATTGCCCATTAGGCCAGGTGCAAATGTTCTGGGGGCTTAACCTACCCAACCAGTTTGAATAAAATGATAGGCCCATTGATGGCCCATCAGTTGGCAATTAAGTATGCTAAATTGAGAGGCAGAGAGAGGTTTCTGTGCCTGCAGGAACAGTCATGTATGCTATTTTACTTAATGGTGTAGGATAACATAAAGGATAAACCGATATCCCTTGCTCAATTCGATATCATATTGCATTATCGATATTGGTGCCTACCATTATAATAGTGTCAAAGCAAATCAAATGGTATATGTCAGGTGTCGAAAACCACAGTTTTAGACTACAGTGAAATGCTTGTGTGCTCACGTGTGTTTCATTTAAACTCAACTAAATTAAACAGTACAGTATCACTACATAGTACCTTGTAGTCTGTGGCATCAGACAAGACTCCTTTGTCCCAGTGTGGAGGGACAGTCACAGAGGAGCTGGAGCTCTCCTTAGACTCACTAACACAGAGACAAAAGAAGAAACAGGAAATTCAGCAGGGAAGTTCCAATAGATAAGGGTTGGCTTCTAGTTTGAATGATTCAGACACAGATATCCAATAGGCCTTCCTGAATGCTCAGTATTATTTGTCCAACTACTTCATTTGGCTCTGGGGTAGGACTGGGAGATGTGAAATTTGACGAGTGGCACACTTCACATTACATTCATTACAGACATACAGTACAACCATGAAGGACAATACCTCTTCAGCTTGGCATTCACATCTTCCTTAGAGAGAAAACAGGGCCTTCTACAAATTGCTCTTTTGGTTTTAAATCTAATATTCTGCTGATGCATCTCTGAAACAGAAACAATATTTATGATAACATTTTAACAGGTTGTTAGCCAATAAAGAGCTGATGAACTGCTGAATTACTATATATCTGTAACACCTTTGAGACTGAGAATGTACTTCTGATCTCCACATTCAAATGTAATCTCGCTGTCAGAGTCAGTTTGGTAAGCATTCTCAAGGGTCTGGGAAATGACAGAGGTCACATTCCCCTCACCATCCTGCACAGAATAAGACCACAGTTTAGGTCAACTTAAAGAGGATGGAGTAAAGTCACAATAAAAACCACATCCATGCATATTCAGTATTCAGACTGACCTCATGGCCATACTCTATCCACTGGCCACAGTCATGTCTCCAGTACCACAGCCACTCTGTTGTGAGGATGAAGTAAGGGGGTTTGGTGACGGATGAAACAGTGGACAGACGACGAACTGGAGGGCTTCCACATGTCATGGTGAGGAAGTTCACAGGCTTACTTCCTCCACTGAGGGCAACACAGATGAACAACAAAATAAGACCAGTTGTTTAAAAAAGGTAATATACTCTATCTAATAAAACGCTAACATATCTTAGATCTGGTATGACCGGTAACAAAAATCCACACCAAACCTAATATGATGACAACAGTACCTTGTGTCATTTTGTGGGTTACAGTAGGCCTTCTCAATCTCCTCTACATTGTCCAGGTCTCTCCAAGTCACTCCATCTAAGATCTGCCATTTGTAAGGCAGATGGTAGTGGACACGGACACATGTGTCTGACAACACAACCACAGAAACATGTAAACACACTACTGTAAACAGAAATGTTGATAATAAAGTATGTTTAGGTTGAAGTTACCTTTGAAGCTGCAGCGACTGCGGATGGAGAAGAGGCAGATTTCATTCCTGTCAGTCTCACTGGTGGAGCTGGAGGAGGGCTGATGTTTCTCAACTGGCATCATGACTGGAGCAAGGGAGGGTGCTACAGCTAGACACAGGACAGACACGGTTACTAAAGTGCTGTTTGCATGGATTCTCTGTATTCCTGGATTCTACCTTGTCATTTCCTTACCAGCTGGATTTTCTTGGTAAGTGATGATGAATTTATTCTTGTAGATAGTGTGGAGGATCTTGATGTTCTCTTGGCTGAATCCTCTGCTGTTTAGAATCTTCATTGCAGGGGCATCGAACGTGTGGGCCCTCTTACAACCAGCACCAAACCTACAGTCACCCTGGAGGAAGTGCAGGCAGAGGTGGAGTTTTGTGCAGCTGCTTTTAAACTTGCAGATGCCATGCTCACCAACGCGCTTGTTGTAATGGGAGCAGATCTGGAAGGAGTTGAAAGGAGATGGTCAAACATCCAGAGCGCATACTACATGCAATTTGGCTTACTCTTTTTCCATATCAGTTGGTGCCGGAGCTACAGTATTACCCCAGTGCTAACCTATCCAATCTTTTTAGATCAACTATTAATTTAAGGGTAATTTTGGGTGCCACCCACCTTAGGCATCAGGTAGGGGTCGTTCTGCAGCAGAAGTTGGAACAGCTCTGCCTCCCCCAGGTCATGGTGACCCACCTCACTTATAATAGCTGCGTTGTGTGGGCAATCTAGACTGTGGGCCTTTTTGCACTTGTTCCTAGAGTTTAAAGAGACATGCAAACAATGTTTGAGTACACAGACATAAGATGTGCAAATTAAACGAAGACAACAGAAGACAAGTTTATCAGGTCAACAAATGCTGAAGGCTGCTCAGCAAAAATATATGTTAGCTACTTTATCTATTTAATCAAATGTATTTATAAAGCCCTTTTTACATCAGCCGATGTCACAAAGTGCTATACAGAAACCCAGCCTAAAACCCCAAACAGCAAGCAATGCAGATGTAGAAGCACAGTGGCTAGGAAAAACTCCCTAGAAAAGCAGGAACCTAGGAAGAAACCTAGAGAGGAACCAGGCTGTGAGGGGAGGCCAGTCCTCTTCTGGCTGTGCCGGGTAGAGATTATAAGAGTACATGGCCAAGATGTTCAAACGTTCATAGACGACTAGCAGGGTCAAATAATAATCACAGTGGTTGTAGAGGGTGCAACAGGTCAGCACCTCAGGATTATTCACTAACAAGTCCAATCAAAGCTTGTCTGATACTCATTTTGCGCGAGATATATAATTAATGAGTTACAGGGCCAGTTACATCAGGTGTGTATTCATTACATCTTGCAATAGAAACCGTTTACCGCTTAAGAACCAAAAAAGGAGGCACCTACCTGAATTTGAAGGATAGAAACTCTCGTTTTTATTGCAAAACGTTCTCTGTTTGGAGTAAAGATTTGTTGCAGAATGTTTTACAACAGAATCGGCATAATGAATACACCCCAGGTAGCTGGCCTGTGTTTGTGGTCAAAGTGTACACAAAAAGACACATTTCTGGGTTGAAAATTCCAGATAAGTTTCCAGCAAACAAACAATTCTCGGAAGTTATCAATACCATCTTGTACACTGCTTCACACCCTGCGTGTATGTGTGACGTTGGGAAATTAACACAGTATTCAGACGACATGAACGGGTTTGTATACCCAGCGTGATCGGGTTAAGTATTCGATGACACTTACCTGGGAACGAACAGCTTCCCACTGGGCACAGAAGTCAATTCATTGTCTATTCCACGTTGGTTTAATGTAATTTCATTGAAATGATGTGGAAACAATGTTGATTCAACCAGTGTGGGTTAACTATATTTGCGCCTGTAAGTCGCTCTAGAAAAGAGCGTCAGCTAAAAATCTTCATTTTATTACACTTGACAGAACGCAACATTTTAGCTGGTCCCATCAGAGAACATGGCACACATTAGCCCTATGCTAACTCACTAGGTGGCAGTGAATATATCCTAGAACAAATTCTTCATCAGCTTATCAAATATCATAGACTTTATATCCACCAACCACTGGCATTTCAAAAAAATTAGGTCAGCCTTGCCACTAAAGGGATATTATAAACCTACAAATTCAAGGTTTACTTTGTGTCTATTTAATTGACGCATCCTTGACTAGGATACTAGCTACTACTAACGTTTTCGAATGTGACAATACCACACGTTTTTGTTTATTCGTTTCACACACATCCATATGCTTAAGGAACAAAATATCGTACATTGTAAAAAAAGAAAAAGACGTAGAGCCTTATGGATTTGTCAAATAGTATTCATGTAAACTATCATCATAACTTCTAGGTGGCACACACTGCTAAAGCTGTTGACTTGAAATTGATAGTGCACTTAAAATCATGGGTTCGTGACCCCCTCATATTTATGCTGCAATAGTTTGTATCGGGGGGCTATGGTCAGTCTGTTATATCTGGAGTATTTATCCGGTCTTATCCAGTATCCTGTGTGAATGTAAGTTCTCTCCCTCTCTTTCTGAGGGCCTGAGCCCTAGGACCATGCCTCACGGAACCCAAACCGGGTGTGCGCGTGCGCCATCGTGCATAAATGTATTTTGTCCCCCCACACCAAACACGATCACGACACGCAGGTTAAAATATCAAAACACACTCTGAACCAATTACATTCATTTGGGGACAGGTCGACAAATTCCTCTAGCAACGTCTTGGGAGTTAGTTGAGGAAAGGTGGGAAAATGAGAGCGAATGAGAGCGAACATGAGAGCAAACAAAGTTACGGGTTTGAAAATAGCAGAAAAGATTAGAATGAGCCAGATTAGATTTAGCCACAAGATCATTAAAAATAACAAACTTCCCATCTAAAAATAAATCTTTGAAACAAACGAAACCTCTCTCACGCCACAAAAACAAAAGCCTGGGCGAGTTTGGAGGGTACAAATAGGTGGTTGATACAGATAGGGCTTAGAAGAGAAGGGGCAGAAAGTCTAAAACACTCTACTCAGCAAACTGGATGCAGTTTATCACAGTGCCATCCGTTTTGTTACTAAAGCACATTATACCACCCACCATTGCGACCTGTATGCTCTAGTCGGCTGGCCCTCGCTACATATTCGTCGCCAGACCCACTGGCTCCAGGTCATCTACAAGTCCATGCTAGGTAAAGCTCCGCCTTATCTCAGTTCACTGGTCACGATGGCAACACCCACCCGTAGCACGCGCTCCAGCAGGTGTATCTCACTTATCATCCCTAAAGCCAACACCTCATTTGGCCGCCTTTCGTTCCAGTTCTCTGCTGCCTGTGACTGGAATGAATTGCAAAAAGTTGAAGTTGGAGACTTTTATCTCCCTCACCAACTTCAAACATCTGCTATCTGAGCAGCTAACCGATCGCTGCAGCTGTACATAGTCTATCGGTAAATAGCTCACCCAATTTTACCTACCTCATCCCCATACTGTTTTTATTTATTTACTTTTCTGCTCTTTTGTACACCAATATCTCTGCCTGTACATGACCATCTGATCATTTATCACTCCAGTGTTAATCTGCAAAATTGTAACTATTCGCCTACCTCCTCATGCCTTTTGCACACAATGTATATAGACTCTCTTTTTTTCTACTGTGTTATTGACTTGTTAATTGTTTATTCCATGTGTAACTCTGTGTTGTCTGTTCACACTGCTTTGCTTTATCTTGGCCAGATCGCAGTTATAAATGAGAACTTGTTCTCAACTAGCCTACCTGGTTAAATATATAGAAACCTATAAAATGTTAGAAACCTAGGTAAAATGTTAATTTTAACAGATTGAATACTGCCAGCTAATGAGAGGCAGACTATCCCAGCAGTGTAAGTCTGCTTTAACGCATGTGACTAGGCTTGCAAAGTGAGTTTTATGGAGGTTAGCCAGAGTGTGTGTTATATTCACAGCCAAATAGGAAAAACCAGAGGGCGACAGATGGAAAGGCAGAGCTCCAAGGGGAATTTGCTTGGCAGCAGGTTTGATAGGACAACAATGTTCAATTTGTAACCTGAAAATGATCCAAACGTGTTTAAAATATGCATTATATTATCGACAGAGTTCACAGGGTTAGTGATATATAATATTAGATAATCTGCATACAGTGACACTATGCTCTTCACCAGCTCGGTGGATTCCACTGAATGATGGTGATCATTTTAAAGCCAAGGAAAGCGGCTCTTTCACAAGAGCAAAAAGGAGCAGGGACATAGGACACACTTGACGGGTCCCTCTGGAGCGGGGTAAATATTTTGAATGTTGAGAGTTGGTGTGTACGCTAGCCGTAGGAGCAGAAATATCCATGAGATGAAATTGAACCCAAAACCAAATCTTAAATAAATAATCCCACTCCACCCGATCGAAAGAATTCTCTGAGAGAAAGAATTTCGGGGTCTGGGGAGATAGTATAATGTTCAAAAGCCGCCCTACATTGGAAAACAGTTGTCGCCCTTTGACGAAACCCGTTTGATCATCAGATAGGACATCCTGAAGGCAGGGTTCCAACCGGCATGCTAGAACCTTAAATTATTAGCTAACATCAGCGTTCAAAAGTGAAATGGGCCACCACATTCCGCCGGATCGTTATCTTTCTTAAGCATAGGTGAGATGGAGGCTTGGGTTAGCGTCGGGGGAAGAGAGCCCAGTGTTAACGAGTTGGTGAACATATCTAATAGTAATGGGGCAAGTTGATCTGAGAATTTTTATTTTATTTTTTAAGTCAACGGGGTTGCCATCAGGGCCTGGGGCCTTGCCACTGTGCATTAACTTTAGACCCTTTGTTATTCCATCAAGATGCAGAGGGTTGTCCAGAACTTTACTCATGTCCATATCTGAAAAGTTGCCCATAGCTGTATTATCTGATGGGGGTTCGGATTTGTAGAGGTTAGAATAAAATGACACGAAAGTTGAATTAATATTAGAGGGATCACTTGTAAGATTAAGGGAGGAGTCTGCTATTGGACCAGGTCTCTCGTGGAAAATAGATGTTCTCAATGAGAAAAACCGGTATAACTAATGGTAAAATAAATATAACATGTAAATAAATACCTGAAAGATAAGATGATGCTGACTGGCGTTTAAGTTGGTGTGCCAAAAGGTGGCTGGACTTGTCACCATAGTCATAGTACGTTCCCTTTGTTCGTTGCAACAGAAACTCTGCTTTATCAGTGGAAAGCAGATTAAATTGAGTTTGAAGTTTCAGCTTCTGCATATAATTCAGGGGATGTGAAGTTGAATATTGCCGGTCTATTGCCAGGCTTGAGTCCACCAGTTCCTGATGTTTCAGTTATTTTTGTTTGACATAATGATCGTTGTAAGAAATTATCTTTCCCCGTAATACTGCTTTGAAAGTCTCCCAAAAGAAGAAGGTGTCATCATTATTTGTTTGAATGAATACATCTATGTTGGTCGAAATAAAGTCACAGAATTTGTTGTTAGAGAATAGGGCCGTGTTAAATCTCCATTCGGAGTAAGTGCCAAGTCCAGAATGTGGGGGGGAATGATCCGAAATCACTATCGCTGCATATTCTGTAGTTTTAACTGCACGATATATCGGTGTCTAGTTTAACGCCGATGTTAAAACTACCATGCATACCTACCTACCTATATAACGAGGTACATGACGTAATGACACTATGTAAAATGTTGTGCAACACAGCATTCCTAACCTAGCCCACACAATGTCTGCTGTGTGGATCGAGCAGTCAACAAGTTGAGCAGTCATTTGAAAGAGTAAGACATTTTCAGCGAGACAACTCAAAGGCGAAATCCATTAAAGCCAAGATAATGGAATTCATTGCCCTTGGCAATCAACCGTCCTCTGTCGTGAGTGACGGTTGCTTTCGCCTACTGGTCGAGCACCGGTACACACTACCAAGTGTGCCATTTTTCAGATGTTGCCCTACCAGTTAGACAGTAACAACATCACTGCTATTAGCTTCCCGACATACATACATACATACTGTGGAAGGCCGTTTGGGTCTTTGCGTGTCAATAAAGATACAGTAGCACTGTTAAAGCTGTACAAAAAACGTCTGCAAACACCGGCCACAATACCGCGTTGGTAATGAAACATTTGTTTGACTGCAACTTCTGGGGTAGCTAGCTTTAGCTTGGTACCTAGCTAGCACCAATACAACCAGCCTGAAAACAATGACCAGTAGAAAGTGCAGGCATTTTCATTATGTTACTTAACCCTGTTGCCCAAAGCTAACGTTATAAACAGCCAGCTAGCTTCATCTGGCTAGTGAGGCTCGACCGGAACGGGTTGTGTTGTGAAAATAGCCACAATAAGGATTAGGCACAATAGTGGAATAGTGTTATTTGACGTGCATATTTTTATACACACAAAGACCCAAACAGTGTTCCATAGAAATCCTGGTTGAGAATGAAACGACAGAACACAGCAAATAAGTGAAAAAAATAGGTTTTGATTATGTTTTACTGGTAATGGGGACATGCGTAAATGCCAACAAAATAACTTTTTGGTCAGTGTGTGTGTGTAACCTTTATTTCACTAGGCAAGTCAGTTAAGAACAAATTCTTATTTACAAATGACATCCCGGACGACGCTGGGCCAATTGTGCGCCGCTCTATGGGACTCCCAATCATGGCCAGATGTGATACAGCCTGGATTCAAACCAGGGACTGTAGTGACGATTCTTGCACTGAGATGCAGTGCCTTAGACCGCTGCGTCCGTGTGTGTGTTAACTACTTAACTGTTCTCGAATGCTTAAAAGGCCGCTAAAATGTTAAATATCCGTTATCTGTTTTTTTTTGCCAAGGAAAATATTGGATATCGGTATCAACCAAAAATGTCATAGCGGTGCATCACTAGTTTTAACTGAGGGGGCTCTATCTAAAAAAAAAAATGTTTTTTTAAAAGTAGTATATGCATGGGTAGGCTTAATGAACATGAGAAAAGTAGGAGAAGTATTTTGTGACCGGGTGGAGGAAGCGCCATGGACCAACACAACCCATTTGGGTCACGAGTGTAGAACGAGCTTTTGCCATCCCGGAAAGAGTAAGTGTTCTGAAATCAGATTGGTCAAGTCTTGGTTCAATAACACAGTTAAGGTCCCCGCCAAAGATGAGGCGGTGGGTGTCAAGATTAGGGCGAGAGGCTAAAAGAGACGTCATAAATCTAGTGTCATCCCAGTTAGGGGCGTAAACAGTCACAAGACTACAGGGGTTTGGAAGAGGGTGCCACTAACTATTGTATAACGTCCTCCAGGATCTGAAATGATCTGTGAGGGTGAAAACTGCACTCGTTTGTGAATCACTATTGCTGTTCCCCTGGCTTTGCCGTTAACAATTTGAATGAAAAACCTGTCCAACCCATGCTTTACACAATCTAGTAATGGTCGTACAGTAGGTGCGTTTCTTGAAGAAATGCGATATCAGTATTCAACCTTTTCAGATATTATAATAATCTGGAGCGCTTAATTTTCTCCCCACAACCGCAAATGTTCCCTGCACCAGTCTGACTGAAAGTCCTAAAGTACCATCCTGACTTGTTGAACTAGACATTAATCCTTATAAGAGAAGTCAAATTGAGAGAGGAGCAGCATGAGCAAAACATCTGAATAAGAAAATAAAATAAAAAAGCAGAACACAAGAATCTTTGGATAATGCCAACATACACAAAAATAGCACAACATCCTTCAAAAGATAAAATACAAATCCTAAAATCGTCATTATGCACAAGACGAGCAGCAGGAATTATCCTACTCAGTTGATTACCCTACCTGTGCAGTGAGGTCAAACCAATCTAGGAAAGAAGTTACATAACGCCCTTGAAAAAAATATGTAATATGTCAATAGGCAAGTGTACATTTTGGGTTTCGGTCACACTTTAAACAACGATAATAACCTTCAGCTTCAGTTATTGAAAAATGTTAACAGTGATTGGTGGCATTTCAATGGCCATAAAATGTGTACTCCACTAGGTGTCGCCACAGGGCTGAGTAAATAGATGTTTAAAATGAACCAGTAGGCTATAAAAAGGGTCAGCCCATGTATCGTTAAATTGTTGAACGTCGTTAGGAGGGAACAATTCCATAAGAGTATACAAACAGACAATTAGCATTTTGGATATGTAAAATTATGCAAACGAACCGTGGGTCTAAACTTCAGCTAGTGCAACAATTAAACAAGAGTACTATTGGAAGAGAGGATTGGTAGTATTAGACTCCAATGTCGCAGTGCAAGATAAAGTCCAAGATAAAGTGAATGTAACTGAGGACCGTCAGTGACCAACCTCAACAATCATTGCCAACGTAAACCACCGTAGTTCAGTGTCCATAAAAATAAAGAGTATGTTTTTTCTTCAAAATGGTATACATCAAGCAGACCAGTGAAAAATGTATATACACACACAAATATTGGTGGACAGGATCGGTGTCTAACTAGCTAGTAACATTGGCATCCAAAATGACCTAAAGGCTGCCAATCTGCAATGTAGGCTATAGATTGCCATTAATGGAGCAGCAAGTTCAAAGCCTTAGTAAAATGAAAAAAAAATCAAAATGCTGCGCTTTTACCAGCGATCGTCTTTGATAAAATAAACTAAAACAATATCAAATGGAAGTTTAAAGAGCAGGGAGAAAGTATAGTATCTAATTGTCAACAATATAAACGAGTTAAGTGCTGCTTCAAACATACCTACTGTAGGGAGCAAGCTTTAGCATATGATTGTTTCACGAGAAATGGACCGATAGATGGCCATATATGTATGTAGCCTAGTGTCCACACGGTCACTAGAAAGAACGTTACTCACCTAATACAGACGGGTGAGAAATCGTCCCAATCTAGGCATTCAATGTATTTCAGGCATTCAATGTATGCCTTGTCGGTAGAAGGACTCAGCTGCCTTATTACCAAAGTGGTATTGTAAACGCATCATTCGTGGCCAGTGTATGCATATTTGCAGACTTTTTTTGTACAGCTTTTACAGTGCTACTGATCGTAGTGGTAGCGCTTGGATTCCACGCATAAATTCAGCACACACACACAAGATTCTATAATAGAATTGTGTTATTTGACGTGTCAAATTAAAAACTTAGTGTAACGAGCCTGGGTTTATCAGCGCGGATATCGACTCCGCCACTCGACCATGCTTTTGCGGCACAGTCGATAGCGCGCTGGACTTCAGGCTAGAAGGTCGAGGGTTCGAGACCTGCTCCCTGCTGTTTAATTACATTATCTAACGCGCCAAATAGTGTCATTTGACGTGTAACTTGTATTTTTTGACACCCAAAGACCCAAAAGGCGTTTCATCGTCAAGCACCCAGGCTGGGTGACCTGCTTAAATTGGCTAACTTGCTAGCTACTGTACTTCCAGACACAAATGAGAGCACACCTCACTGACCATTTTCTCCCCCCTCTAGGGCCCCTAGCAAACCTGGTGGCCCTAGAGCTTTGGTGACAAATTTCTAATGGCAACAATTTAACAACACTTTTTTGCTCATATTCAACCAGTGTTGCGCCTTCGTAAATCCATCAGTTAATCTGCGCCCTGGCACACTCAGACGAGAGTGCTCTGAATTCTGAGTAGATAGCCAGAGTAATTTAAAAAGGCACTACAAATGTAGCTAAATTACAGTGCCTGTTGCTACACCCAAATTAGCAACATACTGGACTCATAACTAAGTTGTATTTACATATGCTATGAAACATCTGCAGACCCACTGTGTATAGCCTATGCGACAAGAAACTTGATAGCCTACATATAATAGTCTAAAAGAGCATGTCACTTACCCGTACTTGCAGTTACCGCATACAAAGTGGCTGCATATGTGTAAATTATCGCACTGATGACACTCTTTATGAGAGGTTTGACAGACTCGTAGTGAAGTCTTAGCAACAATAACACTGTCCTGGCTCATAACACAACCCGAAGCATTTTCTTTGCCTTCACTGATGGCATATTTTCTGCTGTCACGAAGTATTCCAAGTAGGTCCTCATTTGCACAAGTGAACTTTTGACCAACGATCTGGTCAAGCTGCTTGAAGTCCAAACATCCTTGATTTCCACAGATAATTTTTGTAACATATTGAGACACCACAGACGACATCGTGTTATAGTAGGCACCTGGTATCGTTATGGTAGGCACCTAGTATCGTTATGGTAGGCACCTAGTATCTTTATGGTAGGCACCTAGTATCTTTATGCTCATCACCTCACCCTAAATTTGTATGTCGTCAGTTCCACTTCTGGAGAAACGAAACTGACAATCAAAGCACCTGCCCTTTAAAGTTAAATCCATTCTGTTGTAACACAGACAATTAGGAAAGCTAAGGCTAGCTTTTTCAAACAGAAACTCAAAAAAGTTATGGGACACTAAAGTCCATGGAGAATAAGAGCACCTCCTCCCAGCTGCCCACTGCACTGAGACTAGGAAACACTGTAACCACCGATAAATCCACTATAATTGAGAATTTCAATAAGCATTTTTCTACAGCTGGCCATGCTTTCCACCTGGCTACCCCTACCCAGATCAACAGCCCTCCACCCCTCACAGCAACTCGCCCAAGCCTCCCCATTTCTCCTTCACCCAAATCCAGATAGCTGATGTTCTGAAAGAGCTGCAAAATATGGACCCCTACAAATCAGCTGGGCTAGACAATCTGGACCCTCTCTTTCTAAAATTATCTGCCGAAATTGTTGTAATCCCTATTACTAGCCTGTTCAACCTCTTTCTTATCGTCTGAGATTCCCATAGATTGGAAATCTGCCGTGGTCATCCCCCTCTTCAAAGGGGGAGACACTCTAGACCCAAACTGCTACAGACCTATATCTATCCTACCCTGCCTTTCTAAGGTCTTCGAAAGCCAAGTTAACAAACAGATCACGGACCATTTCGAATCCCACCGTACCTTCTCTGCTATGCAATCTGATTTCAGAGCTGGTCATGGGTGCACCTCAGCCATGCTCAAGGTCCTAAACGATATCTTAACCGCCATCGATAAGAGACATTACTGTGCAGCCGGATTCATAGACCTGTCCAAGGCTTTCAACTCTCTCAATCACCACATTCTTATCGGCAGACTCAACAGCCTTGGTTCTCAAATGATTGCCTCGCCTCGTTCACCAACTACTTCTCTGATAGAGTTCAGTGTGTCAAATCGGAGGGTCTGCTGTCCGGACCTCTGGCAGTCTCTATGGGGGTGCCACAGGGTTCAATTCTTGGACCGACTCTCTTCTCTGTATACATCAATGAGGTCGCTCTTGCTGCTGGTGAGTCTCTGATCCACCTCTACGCAGACGACACCATTCTGTATACTTCTGGCCCTTCTTTGGACACTGTGTTAACAACCCTCCAGGCAAGCTTCAATGCCATACAACTCTCCTTCCGTGGCCTCCAATTGCTCTTAAATACAAGTAAAACTAAATGCATGCTCTTCAACCGATCTCTACCTGCACCTACCCGCCTGTCCAACATCACTACTCTGGACGGCTCTGACTTAGAATACGTGGACAACTACAAATACTTAGGTGTCTGGTTAGACTGTAAACTCTCCGTCCAGACCCATATCAAACATCTCCAATCCAAAGTTAAATCTAGAATTGGCTTCCTATTTCGCAACAAAGCATCCTTCACTCATGCTGCCAAACATATCCTTGTAAAACTGACCATCCTACCAATCCTCGACTTTGGCGATGTCATTTACAAAATAGCCTCCAATACCCTACTCAACAAATTGGATGCAGTCTATCACAGTGCAATCCGTTTTGTCACCAAAGCCCCATATACTACCCACCATTGCGACCTGTACGCTCTCGTTGGCTGGCCCTCGCTTCATACTCGTCGCCAAACCCACTAGCTCCATGTCATGTACAAGACCCTGCTAGGTAAAGTCCCCCCTTATCTCAGCTTGCTGGTCACCATAGCATCTCCCACCTGTAGCACACGCTCCAGCAGGTATATCTCTCTAGTCACCCCCAAAACCAATTCTTTCTTTGGCTGCCTCTCCTTCCAGTTCTCTGCTGCCAATGACTGGAACGAACTATAAAAATCTCTGAAACTGGAAACACTTATCTCCCTCACTAGCTTTAAGCACCAACTGTCAGAGCAGCTCACAGATTACTGCACCTGTACATAGCCCACCTATAATTTAGCCCAAACAACTACCTCTTTCTCTACTGTATTTAATTTATTTATTTATTTTGCTCCTTTGCACCCCATTATTTTTATTTCTACTTTGCACATTCTTCCATTGCAAATCTACCATTCCAGTGTTTTACTTGCTATATTGTATTTACTTTGCCACCATGGCCTTTTTTTGCCTTTACCTCCCTTCTCACCTCATTTGCTCACATCGTATATAGACTTGTTTATACTGTATTATTGACTGTATGTTTGTTTTACTCCATGTGTAACTCTGTGTCGTTGTATCTGTCGAACTGCTTTGCTTTATCTTGGCTAGGTCGCAATTGTAAATGAGAACTTGTTCTCAACTTGCCTACCTGGTTAAATAAAGGTGAAATAAAAATAAATAAAAAGTAGAGTTTGGAATTCATTTAGTTCCTGCTGACTTCCTTCACAGAGCACAAAGACACCATCTATGTACAGTGGGGCAAAAAAACTCTTTGGTCAGCCACCAATTGTGCAAGTCCTCCCACTTAAAAAGATGAGAGAGGCCTGTCATTTTCACTTCAACTATGACAGACAAAATGAGGGAAAAAAATCCAGAAAATCACATTGTAGGATTTTTTTATGAATTTATTTGCAAATTATGGTGGAAAATAAGTATTTGGTCAATAACAAAAGTTTATCTCAATACTTTGTTATATACCCTTTGTTGGCAATGACAGAGGTCAAACGTTTTCTGTAAGTCTTCACAAGGTTTTCACACACTGTTGCTGGTATTTTGGCCCATTCCTCCATGCAGATCTCCTCTAGAGCAGTGATGTTTTTGGGCTGTTGCTGGGCAACACAGACTTTCAACTCCCTCCAAAGATTTTCTATGGGGTTGAGATCTGGAGACTGGCTAGGCCACTCCAGGACCTTGAAATGCTTCTTACGAAGCCACTCCTTCATTGCCCGGGCGGTGTGTTCGGGATCATTGTCATGCTGAAAGACCCAGCCACGTTTCATCTTCAATGCCCTTGCTGATGGAAGGAGGTTTTCACTCAAAATCTCACGATACATGGCCCCATTCATTCTTTCCTTTTCACGGATCAGTCGTCCTGGTCCCTTTGCAGAAAAACCGCCCCCATGCTTCACAGTAGGTATGGTGTTCTTTGGATGCAACTCAGCATTCTTTGTCCTCCAAACACGACGAGTTGAGTTTTTACCAAAAAGTTATATTTTGGTTTCATCTGACCATATGACATCCTCCAAATCATCCAAATGCTCTCTAGCAAACTTCAGACGGGCCTGAACATGTACTGGCTTAAGCAGGGGGACACATCTGGCACTGCAGGATTTGAGTCCCTGGCGGCGTAGTGTGTTACTGATGGTAGGCTTTGTTACTTTGGTCCCAGCTCTCTGCAGGTCATTCACTAGGTTCCCCCGTGTGGTTCTGGGATTTTTGCTCACCGTTCTTGTGATCATTTTGACCCCACGGGGTGAGATCTTGCGTGGAGCCCCAGATCGAGGGAGATTATCAGTGGTCTTGTATGTCTTCCATTTCCTAATAATTGCTCCCACAGTTGATTTCTTCAAACCAAGCTGCTTACCTTTTGCAGATTCAGTCTTCCCAGCCTGGTGCAGGTCTACAATTTTGTTTCTGGTGTCCTTTGACAGCTCTTTGGTCTTGGCCATAGTGGAGTTTGGAGTGTGACTGTTTGAGGTTGTGGACAGGTGTATTTTATACTGATAACAAGTTCAAACAGGTGCCATTAATACAGGTAACGAGTGGAGGACAGAGGAGCCTCTTAAAGACGAAGTTACAGGTCTGTGAGAGCCAGAAATCTTGCTTGTTTGTAGGTGACCAAATACTTATATACTTATACTTAATACATAATTTGCAAATTAATTAATTAAAAATCCTAAAATGTGATTTTCTCGATTTTTTTCTCCTTTTGTCTGTCATAGTTGAAGTGTGCCTATGATGAAAATTACAGGCCTCTCTCATCTTTTTAAGTGGGAGAACTTGCACAATTGGTGGTTGACAAAATACTTTTTTGCCCCACTGTATCTCTTCCATAGAAGTATTTTAGAAAGTAAGGGGTGTGTGTCTGTTTGAAAGAGGAATGCTTCTTCAAGTTGTCCCACATACAGGTTTCCATAGTTGGGGGGAAAAGTGGAGCCCATGACTACACCCCAAATTTGAAGGAAAAAGTCTGACTCAAAGACGAAGTAGTTATGGGATAATACCAGTTCAGTAAGTTGTAAGATGTAATCACTGGATGGAGCAAGGGTAGAGTCTCTCTACTGAAGGAAGTGTTGTAGTGCCTGCAGTGTGTGGGATGTTAGTGTACAAGCTCTCCACATCAAAAGTGGCCAGCAGGGTGCCCTCTGGTATCCTTCCTAAGCCTTCTATTAATGATATCATGTGACTAGTGTCTTTGACATATGATGGCAGATTCTAAAAATTCGGTTTAATGTGGTAATCCACAAATTTAGAAATGTTGATGTCACAGAGTCGATTGCTGCTACAATGGGTCCACCTGGAGGAGGAGATACTTGTTTGTATAATTTAGTGACTGTATAGAAAGTTTGTATCTTGGGAAATTTCACACATAGAAATTCAACTTCTTATTTAGTGATTTGTCCTGATTCCCAACAGCTTTCCACTGTGGATGAGATATTATGCTGGAATTCCAGGGTAGGGTCACAATTCAGTTTGTGATAGAAGTCACCTTTAGATAGTTGTCGGCGACATTCATTCACATAGTCATATTTGTTTTGTATACAAATTCCTCCTCCTTTGTCACATTTTTTTAATGTTAATCAAAGGATCTGACTTTAAGTCCTTAAGAGCCATTCTCTCGTCTCTACTCAGGTTATCATAGGATTTGTGTTTCTGTTTGTCTTTCAGTAAGTCACCAACATAATTTAATAATCAACAATCCTACTGCGTTTGGTGGGAGGTACAAATGAACTTTTTGCTCTAAATGTAGTTCTCAGAGTTCTCAGGTACCTCAGCTGGGTTAATGGCTCCATCTCCTCCTTGACTCAAGGTAGGACAGGTAAGTCTATTGATTGCGTGGTAGACCTATGTATACCTAGACCTATGTATATCTCACTGAGGATGACATTTCAAGTGGAGTCATGTAAGTTTCACTCTTATCAAATAACTCATGCAATCTCAGATGACAGAAAAACTTGAATAGATCTATCTGGACATTAAAGTCATTAATGTATGCAGTGGGTACAAATGTTAACCCCTTATTGAGAACACTGAGGTGAGTGGATGTCAGGATCTTACTTGATAATTTGAAGACATTTAGCTCCTGTTGGAGTGTGGGCCCGTCCTGGGTCTCAATTGATAGTTGTCGTGGGGTGGTAGTGGATTTCTTCTTCCCCCGACGTATGTGTCGAACCCTCTTACGTGCTGGGGGTGTTGGCCTCGACGTTGTTCCCGGTGTCCCTGCCCTCTGTTGTAGAAAAAACTCTCACCGTTGGTAGAGGAGCCAGAGTTAGTGCTGTCTGTGGATAGTACTTGCCTCGACGCGAGCATAGAAGTTATTCCGCTAGTTTGGTAGGCTTGTGTCACTGAGCAGCTCTCGGCTGTACTTCCCTTTGTGTTCTGTAATAGTTTGCAAGCCCTACCAAATAAGACGAGCGTCGGAGCCGGTATAGTACTGTCAGGATTTGGCCAGGATTGTTCCGGTTTTGGCCACTAGATTCCCCCATTGTGCTTTTTGACCCTTTTGTTTTCCCTTGTTTCCAGTTATTATTTGCACCACCTTTTGCCTGAAGAACTTTCCTTTTTACTTTAATAAAACACCGTCTCAAGTACTGCTGTGTCTGTCTCATCTTCTGGGTTCTGCCGACTATTAGTGGCTCAGTTTACAAAGTGACTGTTTCTCACACCGGAGACCCGAGTTCGTAACCGGGTCTTGACAAATACGTTTAAATCTTAGTCCTGTATTGACTCTTTACCTGTTTGATGGTTTGTCGGAGGGCATAGCGGGATTTCTTATAAGCTTCCGGGTTAGAGTCCCGCTCCTTGAAAGCGTCAGCTCTACCCTTTAGCTCAGTGCAAATGTTGCCTGTAATCCATGGCTTCTGGTTGGGGTATGTACTAGAGGTCGACCGACTATGATTTTTCAACGCCGATACCAATTATTGGAGGACCAAAAAAGGCGATACCGATTAATCGGCCGATTTATTTATTTGTAATAATGACAATTACAACAATACTGAATTAACACTTATTTTAACTTAATATAAAACATCAATAAAATCAATTTAGCCTCAAATAAATAATGAAACATGTTCAATTTGGTTTAAATAATGCAAAAACAAATTGTTGGATAAGAAAGTAATATGTGCCATGTAAAATATGTGCCATGTAAAAAAGCTAACGTTTAGCAAGTTCCCTGCTCAGAACATGAGAAGATATGAAAGTTGGTGGTTGCTTTTATCATGAGGCTTCAATATTCCAAGGTAAGAGGTTTTAGGTTGTAATTAATATAGTATTTATAGGACTATTTCTCTCTATACCATTTGTATTTCATATATCTTTGACTATTGGATGTTCTTATAGGCACTATAGTATTGCCAGTGTAACAGTATAGCTTCCGTCCCCCTCCTCGCCCCTACCTGGGCTCGAACCAGGAACACATCGACAACAGCCACACTCGAAGCATCGTTACCCATCGTCCACAAAAGCCGCGGCCCTTGCAGAGCAAGGGGAATAACTACTCCAAATCTAAAAGCGAGTGACGTTTGAAACAGTATTAGCGCACACAGAAATACGAGCCTTTGGTCATTAATATGATCGAATCCGGAAACTATCATTTCGAAAACAAAATGTTTATTATTTCAGTGAAATACGGAACCGTTCTGTATTTTATCTAACGGGTGGCATCCCTAAGTCTAAATATTCTTGTTACATTGCACAACCTTCAATGTATGTCATAATTATGTAAAATTCTGGCAAATTAGTTCACAATGAGCCAGGCAGCCCAAACTGTTGCATATACCCTGACTCTGCGTGCAATGAACGCAAGAGAAATTACCCAATTTCACCTGGTTAATATTGCCTGCTAAACTTGATTAGTAGTTATAACTAGTGATTATGATTGATTGTTTTTGATAAGTAAAGTTTAATGCTAGCTAGCAATTTACAGTGCCTTGCGAAAGTATTCGGCCCCCTTGAACTTTGCGACCTTTTGCCACATTTCAGGCTTCAAACATAAAGATATAAAACTGTATTTTTTTGTGAAGAATCAACAACAAGTGGGACACAATCATGAAGTGGAACGACATTTATTGGATATTTCAAACTTTTTTAACAAATCAAAAACTGAAAAATTGGGCGTGCAAAATTATTCAGCCCCTTTACTTTCAGTGCAGCAAACTCTCTCCAGAAGTTCAGTGAGGATCTCTGAATGATCCATTGTTGACCTAAATGACTAATGATGATAAATACAATCCACCTGTGTGTAATCAAGTCTCTGTATAAATGCACCTGCACTGTGATAGTCTCAGAGGTCCGTTAAAAGCGCAGAGAGCATCATGAAGAACAAGGAACACACCAGGCAGGTCCGAGATACTGTTGTGAAGAAGTTTAAAGCCGGATTTGGATACAAAAAGATTTCCCAAGCTTTAAACATCCCAAGGAGCACTGTGCAAGCGATAATATTGAAATGGAAGGAGTATCAGACCACTGCAAATCTACCAAGACCTGGCCGTCCCTCTAAACTTTCAGCTCATACAAGGAGAAGACTGATCAGAGATGCAGCCAAGAGGCCCATGATCACTCTGGTTGAACTGCAGAGATCTACAGCTGAGGTGGGAGACTCTGTCCATAGGACAACAATCAGTCGTACATTGCACAAATCTGGCCTTTATGGAAGAGTGGCAAGAAGAAAGCCATTTCTTAAAGATATCCATAAAAAGTGTTGTTTAAAGTTTGCCACAAGCCACCTGGGAGACACACCAAACATGTGGAAGAAGGTGCTCTGGTCAGATGAAACCAAAATTGAACTTTGCAACAATGCAAAACGTTATGTTTGGCGTAAAAGCAACACAGCTGAACACACTATCCCCACTGTCAAACATGGTGGTGGCAGCATCATGGTTTGGGCCTGCTTTTCTTCAGCAGGGACAGGGAAGATGGTTAAAATTGATGGGAAGATGGATGGAGCCAAATACAAGACCATTCTGGAAGAAAACCTGATGGAGTCTGCAAAAGTCCTGAGACTGGGACGGAGATTTGTCTTCCAACAAGACAATGATCCAAAACATAAAGCAAAATCTACAATGGAATGGTTCAAAAATAAACATATCCAGGTGTTAGAATGGCCAAGTCAAAGTCCAGACCTGAATCCAATCGAGAATCTGTGGAAAGAACTGAAAACTGCTGTTCACAAATGCTCTCCATCCAACCTCACTGAGCTCGAGCTGTTTTGCAAGGAGGAATGGGAAAAAATTTCAGTCTCTCGATGTGCAAAACTGATAGAGACATACCCCAAGCGACTTACAGCTGTAATCGCAGCAAAAGGTGGCGCTTCAAAGTATTAACTTAAGGGGGCTGAATAATTTTGCACGCCCAATTTTTCAGTTTTTGATTTGTTAAAAAAGTTTGAAATATCCAATAAACGTCGTTCCACTTCATGATTGTGTCCCACTTGTTGTTGATTCTTCACAAAAAAATACAGTTCTATATCTTTATGTTTGAAGCCTGAAATGTGGCAAAAGGTCGCAAAGTTCAAGGGGGCCGAATACTTTCGCAAGGCACTGTACCTTGGCTTCTACTGCATTCGCGTAACAGGCAGGCTACTCATGGAGTGCAATGGTTAGAGCGTTGGACTAGTTAACTGTGCGGTTGCAAGATTGAAACCCCTGAGTTGACAAGGTGAAAATCTGTCGTTCTACCCCTGAACAAGGCAGTTATCCCACCGTTCCTAGGCCGTCATTGAAAATAAGAATGTGTTCTTAATTGACTTGCCTAGTTAAATAAAAGGTATAGAAAAATAATAATAAAAATAATAATCGAAATCGGTGCCCAAAAATACAGATTTCCGATTGTTATGAAAACTTGAAATCGGCCCTAATTAATTGGCCATTCCGATTAATCGGTCGACCTCTAGTATGTACGTAGAGTCACTGTGGGGATGATGTCATCGATGCACTTATTGATGAAGCCAGTGACTGATGTGGTGTACTCCTCAATATCATTGGAAGAATCCAGGAACATGTTCCAGTCTGTGCTAGCAAAACAGTCCTGTAGTTAAGCATCTGCTTCATCTGACCACTTTTTTATAGACCGAGTCACTGGTGCTTCCTGCTTTAATTTCTGCTTGTAAGGAGGATAGAATTATGGTCAGATTTGCCAAATGGAGGGCGAGGGAGACTGTTGTAGGCGTCTCTGTGTGTGGAGTAAAGGTGGTCTAGAGTTTTTTTCCCTTCTGGTTGCACATTTAACATGCTGATAGAAATGAGGGAAAACTGATTTAAGTGTCCCAGCATTAAAGTCCCCGGCCACCAGGAGTGACGCTTCTGGATGAGCGTTTTCCTGTTTGCTTATGGCGGTCTACAGCTCATTGAGTGTGGTTTTAGTGCCAGCATCGGTCTGTGGTGGTATGTGGACAGCTACAAAAAAATACAGATGAAAACTCTCTAGGTAGATAGTGTGGTCTACAGCTTCAGCCACAACTCAGTGAAACATAAGATACTACAGTTTTTAATGTCCCGTTGGTATTTATTTTCCAGTGATTGAACGTTGGCTAACAGTATGGATGGCAAAGGCAGATTAGACATTCATCACCTGATCCTCACAAAGCACCCTGATCTCTTTCCGCGAAATCTCTGTTTCTTTCTCCAGCGAATGACGGGGATGAGGGCCTGTTTGGAGTATATGCTTCCCGTCCGACTCATTAAATAAAAATGATTTGTCCAATTTGAGCGGAGTAATCGCTGTTCTGATGTCCAGAAGTTCTTTTCAGTCATGAGAGATATTGAGAATTTTCCAGAACATGTGTGGCCATTATACATTTCAGGATAGTCAGCAAAACTAGTGCTCTCTATATGTGCTCTGGGTCATTAGACACCATTAGACATACAACTGTCTGGGGAGTGGAAACGACTGGTTATTCCTGTAACTGTGTTATGGCCTAATATGTACTGTTGCTATGGTTACACCTCTTCTCCAGAGCATTGCTGTCCCTTTCAGAGGAGTTAGCAGTATGAAGGTTATTTCTGTAAAATGCCAAGGACTGTTGCTGTGGTCCTACTGTCTTAAGGCGAGTACATGTCTGTATTTTTTAACTATTGGTGTGGCTCTACAGTTTCCATGCCCTAATATGAATCCAAACTAAAATTAGTGCAAGACAATAAGATAACGTTGACTAAATTCCAGAGGGGATGAGTCATTAAGAGGAGTTACTATGGGTGTGAAGAATGTATAAGAAGTATGTGCCAAGACTGGAAGGTAGTTGATTCATGAACCAGCTCGGCTTATATTACTTTGTAATAAAGTCTTATTGAACTCACTGGCTCCGGTATTTGAGCAATATTATTGACTGAATAATCCCACAACAGAGACAGTAGCAGCAACATTATGTACAAAATAAGTTACAAACAATGCGAAAAAACAATCAAAATAGCATGGTTGGTTAAGAGCCAACAAAACGGCAGCCATCCTCTCCGGCGCCATCTTTCAATCTCCCAGTCGCTGACGCTGAAAAACATCTCCAGAACATGATGCTGCCACCACCATGCTTCATCGTAGGGATGGTGTCAGGTTTCCTCCAGACGTGACGCTTGGCATTCAGGCCAAAGAGTTCAATCTTGGTTTCATCAGACCAGAGGATCTTGTTTCTCATGGTCTGAGAGTCTTTAGGTGCCTTTTGGCAAACTCCAAGCTGAAGAATGGCTTCCGTCTGGCCACTACCATAAAAGCCTAATTGGTGGAGTGCTGCTGAGATGGTTGTCCTTCTGGAAGGTTTTTCCATCTCCACAGAGGAACTCTAGAACTCTGTCAGAGTGACCATCGGGTTCTTGGTCAACTCCCTGACCATGGACCTTCTCCCCCAATTTCTCAGTTTGGCCGGGCGGCCAGATCTAGGAAGAGTCTTGGTGGTTCCAAACTTCTTCCATTTATGAATGATGGAGGCCACTGTGTTCTTGGGGACCTTCCCCAGATCTGTGTCTCAACAGAATCCAGTCTCGGAGCTCTTCGACCTCGTGGCTTGGTTTTTGTTCTGACATGCGCTGTCAACCGTGGGACCTTATACAGACAGGTGTGTGCCTTTCCAAATCATGTCCAATCAATTGAATTTACCACAAGTGGCCTCCAATCAAGTTTTAGAAACTTCTCAAGGATGATCGTTGGAAACAGGATGCACCTGAGCTCAATTTCGAGTCTCATAGCAAAGAGTCTAAAGACTTACGTAAATAAGGTATTTCAGTTTATTTTTAATATATATGCAAACCTGTTTTCAATTCGTCATTATGGGGTATTGTTTGTTTATTGCTGAAGATGTGAAGAATTTTTTTTTAATCCATTTTAGAATAAGGCTGTAATGTCATTTCTTTTAGAAAAAGTCAAAGGGTCTAAATACTTTCCATAGGCACTGTGTGTATATGTATATATATGTATGTATATATATATATATATATATATATATATATATATATATATATATATATATATATATATATATTTTTTTTTTTTTTTTATATTCATTATACAATATTATCAGCAATAAACTACTAATATCCCTATCATATATGTCTAACTAAACAGGTATAAACAAGAAAATACTAAATACATACAAAAAAAAGTATATGAAAACATTTCAGTTTCATTGTATTCACTCAGATAGAAATCTAATTATAATGATTCAGGTTATTCACTATGGATAATGTATTAACAAGATAAATTCTATCAAAAATATTTTTTCATTTTGGCAAAGAGTTCTGGATTTTTTGTTTGTGTATAAAGTATTTGGCAACAAGAAAGACAAAAATACAATATTTTCAATGGTCTTATCATTGCATTAGTAACATATTATATCCTTCATGTAAAGAAAGACAGGTAGTGTTCAAAAAGGTAAATAAGTATTCTGTAAGGTTTTCCCCAAAATATATCACAGATTTACATTCATAGAACAAGTGTGTGAGATTTTCAACTTTTTTGCAGAAAACACAGATATCATGAATATCAACAAATGTGGACAACATAGAATTACATGGATATATATTTTGTAGAATCTTCAAGTGCACTTCCTTAAATGTGTTTGGTATACCATATTTGTACGGCATCAAGCAAGCTTATTTACAGACAATGTCAGGAATAATATTCCAAAAAACATTTCCTCTTGGCATTAGTTGGTTCCGTGAAATTTGTCTTATGTATTTGTCAAGTAAGCCCACACCTTCCAAGCTGAGTTCTGCTTGTCTAGCTTGCTAGCTAAGATTTTGAGAGTATGATGTTGACATGATCAGTCCAATCAAAGCTATGGTAGATATAATGTGATTTGACGTCATTTTATCAGTGGCCAATGACCTTGAGCCTTCATGGATGAGCACTTGTAATGTAAATCTATGGCAGCATAGCTTAAATTCCCGAGCTCTCCCTGTAGGTTTTGTAGTGACGTAGTGTCCCCATGAGTGACAGAACACTGAGCCAATCACGGCACAACTAGAGAACATTACCAACCCCTACGCTCTGTATTTTCTGCGGGCTGCCCTACCACCACATAAAGCTCTGAGCTAGGCTGAAACACCTGAATTTTGGAGCTGCCTTACTCAATAAAGCAAAAAAGAAACCATGTTTGTATATGGCTTTATTATCTCAATGATATATTTTTAACATTGTTTGCAAACTGATATGTGACACGTATTAATGCAAAAAAAAGAAGAAGAAAACAGGCAACAAAAAGGTGCGACTAAAAAACAGGTGAGGCTCTGCCCCACATGCCCTGAATGACAGGTCGTCACTGTTCCGCATACAAAGTATCTGCTCAGGTGTAAATTGTCGCACTGAAGACACTCTTTAGGAAAGGATTGACAGACTCTTGGTGAAGTATTAGCAAGAATAACACTGTCCTGGCTCATAACACGACCAGAAGCCTTCTCTTTGCCTTCACTGATAGCATATCTTCCACTGTCACAAAGTATTCCAAGTAGGACCACATCTGTACAGTGAACTTTTGACCAACAATCTGGTCAAGCTGCTTGTCCAAACATCCTTGATATCCACAGATAATTTTTTACAACATATTGAGACACTATAGACCCACACCTTCTTGTTACTGCAGGCACCTGGTATCTTTTAAGTGATAATGCCTGAGAAGCTGGTGTTTGGAGGATATATTGGCTCGGGTGTCGTTAGGCCCGAGACGAAGTCAATATATCCTCCAAACACCAGCTTCGAGGGCATTATCACTTTTATGCAACAGGTTACCAACATATTCAAATAATGATTGACATATTTTCATTCAAACTTTATTTTGATGAATTGATTCATACTATTTCATTCATCTTTTTGTTCTGTATCTATGGACGCGACCCAGTCATTCAGTATTTTTGTTATTTTTTAATTTTTAAAGTATTTTTGTTCTGTGTCTATGGACGCAACCCAGTCGTTCAGTCTTTTTGTTCTATATCTATGGACACGACCCAGTCATTCAGTCTATTTGTTCTTTATCTAAAGCGCGACCCAGTCATTGTCTTTTTGTTTTGTATCTATGGACACGCCCCATCGTGTGTTCCATTGCCATACTGGGTGGCAATGTTCTTATCCCTTGCTTGCTTGCTAGCAAGCAAACTACGGCTAGCTGCATTTGTTTGAACTGTTTTCTAGTGACATTTATTTGGATACATCCATAACAATGAGCTAATGAGGCGCAATTTTGCCTGGCATAGAAAATGTGCTCTCTCATCAGGACACTATTATTCAGAGGTGCTAGCCAAGAACACAGACGCAATCACTTCAAACGGAAGTTGGTAAGACTGCAAATTAGCTGCATTTCGTTTGACCTTTTTTAATTGTTTTGTTGTTGTTGGTATATATCCGTAAAAATCAAGTCAGCTGATTCAAGATTTCGACTGGCTGAGAAACGCTGCCTGCCTGTCGTTCTCGTCCTGACTCCCGACACATTCATTACTTTGGGACAGCATAATCTAATTATTGAAACAATTTTGCAAATGTCGGAGACAGACAGCAAGGTTTATGCACATCTCCGCTATTGAAAACAAAATGTAAATCTAAAAGAAATGTGAGATAATATCTAGATGCTTTTTATAGTGGAGATCAAGTTTATAAATTCCCTGGCTGGGCTAATGAGACAGTGGATTGCGCAGTCAGAGGGAACAGAGTAAATGGGCATGTTGACGTCATAGATGTAGCCGGTGGCAATTTGTGGAATGAACACCGGCTGGAATGCGGTTTTAACCAATCAGCATTCAGGATTAGACACACCACTTGTATAAATGCTCATAACCTCACCCTAAATTCTTCGGTTGTCTGTCCCACTTCTGGTGAAATGAAGCTGAAAGTCAAAGCTCATGCCATATCTGGGATCCTTGGGACGTCTCTATCCCATTTAAAAATGGTTAAGGGTAGGGTTAGGTAAAGGTTATGGTTAAGGTTAGGGTAAGGGTGGGTGGAGGTTAAAGTTTTGGGTAGGAACGTCCCAAGGAAGGATCTAAGGTGGCTGGCCTTAAAATTACCTCTGCTTTCGACTTGAACAATCTGGCATTTATTGAAAATTCACTCCTCTCTTCTGTTGATAGGATTAACATAAGATGTTGCCTTACATGGGCCCCTCTGCTTTTTATTGTTGTCTTACATGGACCCCTCTGCTTTTTATTGTTGTCTTACATGGACCCCTCTGCTTTTTATTGTTGTCCTACATGGACCCCTCTGCTTTTTATTGTTGTCTTACATGGACCCCTCTGCTTTTTATTGTTGTCTTACATGGACCCCTCTGCTTTTTATTGTTGTCTTACATGGACCCCTCTGCTTTTTATTGTTGTCTTACATGGACCCCTCTGCTTTTTATTGTTGTCCTACATGGACCCCTCTGCTTTTTATTGTTGTCTTACATGGACCCCTCTGCTTTTTATTGTTGTCCTACATGGACCCCTCTGCTTTTTATTGTTGCCTTACATGGACCCCTCTGCTTTTTATTGTTGCCTTACATGGACCCCTCTGCTTTTTATTGTTGCCTTACATGGACCCCTCTGCTTTTTATTGTTGTCCTACATGGACCCCTCTGCTTTTTATTGTTGTCTTACATGGACCCCTCTGCTTTTTATTGTTGTCTTACATGGACCCCTCTGCTTTTTATTGTTGTCCTACATGGACCCCTCTGCTTTTTATTGTTGCCTTACATGGACCCCTCTGCTTTTTATTGTTGTCTTACATGGACCCCTCTGCTTTTTATTGTTGTCTTACAGGGACCCCTCTGCTTTTTATTGTTGTCTTACATGGGCCCCTCTGCTTTTTATTGTTGTCCTACATGGACCCCTCTGCTTTTTATTGTTGCCTTACATGGACCCCTCTGCTTTTTATTGTTGTCTTACATGGACCCCTCTGCTTTTTATTGTTGTCTTACATGGACCCCTCTGCTTTTTATTGTTGTCCTACATGGACCCCTCTGCTTTTTATTGTTGTCTTACATGGACCCCTCTGCTTTTTATTGTTGTCTTACATGGACCCCTCTGCTTTTTATTGTTGTCTTACATGGACCCCTCTGCTTTTTATTGTTGTCTTACATGGACCCCTCTGCTTTTTATTGTTGTCTTACATGGACCCCTCTGCTTTTTATTGTTGTCTTACATGGACCCCTCTGCTTTTTATTGTTGTCTTACATGGACCCCTCTGCTTTTTATTGTTGTCTTACATGGACCCCTCTGCTTTTTATTGTTGTCTTACAGGGACCCCTCTGCTTTTTATTGTTGCCTTACATGGACCCCTCTGCTTTTTATTGTTGTCTTACATGGACCCCTCTGCTTTTTATTGTTGTCTTACATGGACCCCTCTGCTTTTTATTGTTGTCTTACATGGACCCCTCTGCTTTTTATTGTTGTCTTACATGGACCCCTCTGCTTTTTATCGTTGTCTTACATGGACCCCTCTGCTTTTTATTCAACTGTGTTGTATGTTAAACATTAAATAAGTAAATTGATGTAATAATACTAATGGTCACACGATGGCACTACAGTATTGCAAAGAACACGCTATAACTTGTGTTACAATATACTGTATATCATGTTGGTATAACTGTTATAACACAGGATTCTTTGTGGGAACCGTTCATGCCTACATTGACTTTCATTTGGAGTTCCCTTCCCTACATTTCTCCCATTTACAATTTGTATTTCAAGAAATCATTTCAAATACATCAACATCATTTGCAAATAAATTCATTAAAAATCCTACAATGTGATTTTCTGGATTTTTTTTCTCATTTTGTCTGTCATAGTTGAAGTGTACCTATGATGAAAATTACAGGCCTCTCATCTTTTTAAGTTGGAGAACTTGCACAATTTCTCCTTCAGGCAGGAAGACATTTTAGGAGACACCTGCTGTAGGGGAGAGTGGGTTAAGTTGAGCCACTTTTTACATTCAACATCACTCAGTCAAGGGAAATATACTATTCTTTCTAACAAATATATCTACATATATTTCAGCATGTTGTGTATCCCTGGAATGAATCAGAATTCATGTAAACATAGTGTCCAAAAAAGTGGTCTCTTGGCACAACTTACCCCGTATTGGGTAAATTAAGCCACCTACACATTTCTGTAGTGAATTAAATATTACCGCTACCTTTTTAAAACTGTCTATATTTATTTCCCAAACATAATTCAACACAATCATGTAATCTTAAGCCTGTGTTAACACCTATTATTTATTGGGGACACTGCCCTGTGTAGGGTGCTGTCTTTCGGATGGGACGTTAAACGGGTGTCCTGACTCTCTGCGGCCATTAAAGATCCCATGGCACTTATCGTAAGAGTAGGGGTGTTAACCCCGGTGTCCTGGCTAAATTCCCAATCTGGCCATCAAACCATCACGGTCACCTAATAATCCCCAGTTTACAATTGGCTCATTCATCCCCCTCCTCTCCCCTGTAACTATTCCTCAGGTCGTTGCTGCAAATGAGAATGTGTTCTCAGTCCACTTACCTGGTAAAATAATGGATAAATAAAACCTAACAAATGCTTATTTTTACACTTTTAACATATGACATAACAGGGCCTGGCCTATCTCAGCAGTAACACTTTGCATTACGCCTGGGAAGAAAGCGCTTCAATTTGCTCAACCTGCCCTTGGCTCAACTTAATCTAAGGTAAACGTTTGGACTATATTAGCCCACACAGCTACAAGGATGCTAGGAAACCATACACCACTTTTCCCATGTAGTTTCTTCCTTCACAGACTCCATGAAATTATGACCTCTTCCTAAATATTTGGTCAAATTATGCATTTTGTGTTTGGTTTCCTAGAAACAAGTGTCTCAACTTACACCGCTCTCTCCTATAGTAGCCTACGACACATGCCGGCTTTGCCTCCGAATGCCCCAGCATCAGCCTAGCATGTCAATGAAACCAGAGAACGCTGCAGAGAGAATTCTCTCTCCTGCCTAATTTTTAATGCTAAGATCTTGTACTGGGTGCTAGTGGGTAGTAATGTGCTATTTTGAACTGTATTTGTGACAATGCAAAGGTCCTCTGCCATCAACATGACACAGCCAGTTACTGCTGTAGGGGCTCAGTCCCAGTCCTCAACTGCTAGTGTATTTAAGGGGAGAGTCCTCATTGAAACGGGTTCATTTGAAAATGGAGAAGCACTAACTCTATAATGAACATCAGCTTGTGAATGAGTTGTACAATGTATACTCATTTGCAAGCTAATGTTCATTATTCTACCTTACTTTGAAGAAAATGGGTACATGACCTAAGCTAACATGAAACGCTAAAAACTATATTCTATATTTAAGAAATAACATAGTTTCTGCACCATTAAATAGTGAAGTATGTCATGTAACACAATGACCAATGATTCAACAGAGGCTTGTAATTCTGCTGACAGTGTGCACACTGCTCATGTTATCACAAGAGTACAAGGCCACTTCAGAATGAACAAACTACACTGAACAAAAATATAAACACAACATGCAACAATTTCTACAATTTTACTGAGTTACAGCTCATGTAAGGAAATCAGTCAATTGAAATACATTCATTAGGCCCTAATCTATGGATTTCACATGACTGGGAATACAGATAGACATCTGTTGGTCACAGATCCTGCTGAAACATGAGGTGATGGCAGACGATGAATGGCACGACAATGGGCCTCAGGATCTCATCACGGTATCTCTGTGCATTCAAATTGCCATCAATAATGTAATTGTGTTCGTTATCAGTAACCAGGATTCATCCATGAAGAGCACACTTCTCCAGCGTGCCAGTGAAGGTGTGCATTTGCCCACTGAATTCGGTTACAACGCCAAACTGCAGTCAGGTCAAGACCCTGGTGAGGACAACGAGCATGCAAAGGAGTTTCCCCGAGAAGGTTTCTGACAGTTTGTGCAGAAATTCTTTGGTTGTGCAAACCCACAGTTTCATAAACTGTCTGGGTTTCTGGTCTCAAATGATCTCGCAGATGAAGAAGCAGGATGTGGAGGTCCTGAACTGGCGTGGTTACACGTGGGCTAGGGTTGTGAGGCTGGTTGGACATACTGCCAAATTCTCTAAAACGACATATCTGGTTTATGGTGGAGAAATGAACATTGAATTCTCTGTCAACAGCTCTGGTGAACATTCCTGCAGTCAGCATGCCAATTGCACACTCCCTCAAAACTTGAGACATCTGTGGCATTGTGTTGTGACAGAACTGCACATTTTAGTGGACTTTTGTCCCCAGCACAAGGTACACCTGTGTAATGATCATGCTGTTTAATCCGCTCCTTGATACTTGATCTGTAAGGTGGATGGAAATGCTCACTAACAGGGATGTAAATAAATTTGTGCACATTTGAAAGAAAATGTGTGCGAATTGAGAATTTCTGGGATCTTTTATTTCAGCTCATAAAACATGGGACCAACACTTTACATGTTGCGTTTATATTGTTGCTCAGTGTATTTCCTTTATTAGACAGAAAAACCCTTGAGGAACAGCCCTCAGAGCTCTAAAAGTTGTTAAGATGTTACATGCCAAATATACAGTTCTATGCAATGTCACAATGGATAAGCAGTATCTTTATTATTAAAGATTGACTCCGCAAAATAACGGTGCCACGAGCAGCACCGCAGATATTGAGATGCAAGACTTCGCTCATTAATTAATTTGTCTCGCTTCCTACTCCACTTGCTCATAACACAGGGTCTGAAATAAGAATGCAACCGTACAGAACATTGAAAACGTTTTAGAGAAACTATGAACTAAGGCACTCATGTGTACATACTACAGATGTACATGGACACAAAGCAACAGTCAACAGGCAGGACTCCACTGCTAACTGTGTATAATGGCATATAGAAAGACGACACAGATTACAACAGGCTCATGTTCATTAGGACACTGTTGCAAAACGGAAAACAAAATGAGTGTTTCTTATTGGGGTAGTCCCTTCCTGTTTGTTTTCTTCCCTTTGGTGTCTGATGAATACGACTGAAGTTTGGGTGGGACACCTGCAAATTCCGTGGCTCTGTTCTTTGGACCTTTGAATTTCTACAACCCTTGTTCTAAAAATCCCATTCAATTCTAACAAACAAAATCTTGAACAAAAATGATTACAAAATCCAGAAAGGGTTAGTAATCCAGAATTCAAATCATATTCACTTTTAATATACATGACATTTTGGCAACAGACAAAAATAAACCTGTTGCAGTTTGTATGCCAAGGAAAGCATTGCTTATTGCAAACTTGAGACAATGCTTTTTGGAGTCCTTGTTCTTTAACCAGATGCAAGCTTCCCACGCATGCACCCATCAGTCTCTTGTCTTCAGCTACACAGCACCTTAAAAAGAGACCCATAGAGGGCACTGTCACAGGGGAACATAGTTACAGTATGAGGAGGCCATTTCCCTTGTGATGGTTAGTTGTCACATGCACCCACCAGTGGAGGCTGCTGAGGGGAGGATGGCACATAATAATGGCCGGAATGGAGTGAAGGGAATGGTATCAAACACATGGTTTTTTATGTGTTTGATACCATTCCATTCACTAGATTATACTCCATTCCATACATTATTATGAGCCATCGTTCCCTCAGCAGCCTCCACAATGACACCCACATCCTGTGACATGGTTTTCAGTGAACATCTGAGTATGCATTCCCCATGTCCACATGTGCTGCGTCTGCTCCTCTATACAGCTGGGATCTGGCACACAACAATCATTCAAAAGGGGGTATAACCTAAATGTACTAACAAAGTCCTGATGGAGAATCTAAACATCAGTCACATCTCCCCCACAGCGTAATGGACCAGCCCATCTCCCCATCCACAACACAAGGATTAGCCTACAGGTCAGAAGGGGCTATGGGGATGGGATATAAAGCTCCTAAAACACTGACAAGAAGCAGTATGAACAAAATGGGTCTTTTACAGTAACAGTCAGTCCAGCATTCTGTCTTTGGGAGTTTACTGCCATGAGTTTAGGGAGTCTAAAAGAATGCTTACATTGCAGAAGGAGGGAGAGAGAGAAACAAACATCCATGCTGTAAAAGTATATGTCGTCTTTGGACAGAGAAAGCCAGGCATTGTGTGTTGTTGTAAACCAAGCTCTGGTGTGTTTTCTATACTCTGTTTTATATGCAAAGCATTCTCAACCGCTCCCCTTGAATATAAAGACAAAAAGCCAACGAAGGTTCGACACAGGTCTTCAAGAGTATATAAACATTTTCACAGGATTTCCATAACGGGTAATATTTCACAGTGGTTGTATCCTCTTGTCTCCTTCCAGACTTCGATTAGAACTATGATGCTGCGATAAAATTAAAGCGATATAAAATCAACATGTAGGCAATCGTGTAACATCTCGTGACATCATTCTCAGAACTTTTGGGAGGTGCAGCCTAGTCCTTGACAAAAGTGTATCGAGTTCATTTGTACTCTTCTGTTGTGCACCAAATAAACATCTCATCATCTACTGTCCAATTATATCTACAGTATATACAGTTGCAGCAAAATACATTGGCACCTTTGCACATTTCTTAAATAATTCCCTGTTTCTTCTCAAATAAGTAGAAACTTAAAAAATAAATAAACCGGTCTCCACTCCCTATTGGTTTTTCAACATGGCAGAACCAATTTTATGTTTGTGAACTTAAGTTTACAATTTAAGAAAATAAAGAAAATGTCATGGACAAAATGATTAGCACCCCAGAGCTTGAAGTTGGAGCTTGAAGTTGGAGCTTGAAGTTGGTTACATGGCCTTTGGCCAAGATAACTTCAGATAAATGCTTCTTGGAGCCATCAGTGAGCTTGCTGTACCTTTCAACTTGCAATTTGGCCCACTCTTCTGCAGCAAACTGCTATAATTGTTCAATGTTTGAGGGAGCCCTCCACCAACTGCTGCTTTCAGATTCCTCCATAGGTTATGGATGTGATTCTGATCTGAACTCTTCGCTGGCCACTCCAGAACAGTTCAGCGATTCTTCTTGAACCATTTCAGGGTGCTTTTGACGTGTGTTTTGAAATGTTGTCCTGCTGGAAGACCCACAACCTTAAAGAAAGACACCATTTTTGGACACTGGGTTGAACATTGAACTCCAAAATACCTTGATAATCTGCTGATTTCATGATTCATGATGTCTTGCACACATTCAAGGCCCCAGTACCAGAGGCAGCAAAGCAACCCTACTGCACAAGTACTAGCTCCTGGGTGCCAATCATTTTTCCCAGGCCATTTGTCTTAAGTTTACAAATTTAATTTAGAAAATAAAGTTTATAAAAATAAAATATGTTCTGCAATGTTGAAAATTCAATAACAAAGGTTTTTTCCAATTGCAATTTATTTGAGAAGAAATAGGGAATTATTTAAGAAAAGTGCAAGGGTGCTAATATATTTGGCCAAAACTGTATGTGAGAGTGCATCCTTATGATCACACACATATCTGGACTCTTGCCCTCCCTGCTTCAGTCTCAGCTATAAACATTAGCTACATCCAAACTTCCAACAGCTTTCAAATGGTGGTTTGAAATTTCACTATTGACAGCTTATATTTCTGAGTGGTACTCTAAATCTAAGCATTGTCCATCTAAGTGAGAAGCAAACCTTAGTCAGGTTCAACTGACACGGACTACATTTCCCATAGTTCCCCTGGCTGAGTAGTAAGCAAAACAGAATTGCAACGTGCACTATTTTGTTTCTTTAGCGTTCATTCTTTTGTAGTTCTCTAGTTTTTGTAAACTACCAGTCAAGTTTCTCTAACCTCAAAGGAAGCCTTGTGAATTGTTGTTCTGTATACAGTAATGATCAAGAAGAAAAAGTTGACTTATCTAGCAATGCTAGGCATTTCAGCAGATTCTACAGTATTTTCCACATGGATAGTTAGTCACACTGAAACATGCTCCTTTCCTTGTGGTAGTTCAGTCTGTCTAGCAGACCTGAGAATGTTCCTGTTTTCATTGTTAATAAATGTGGTTAACTTACTGGACACTGGTTAACTTCGACACAAGAAAACACATCTTTCTCACAAAGCAAATTACAACAGAATCATCAATGTCCAGGCAATGGACTGTTCTTATACTGTCTTATACAATATTGTTACTATTATTATCATTTATAGACAATGATAACATATTGCTACTATATGTAGTCAGAGACCCTCTCCCAGTTTCCTGTTGGTCCATGTTCCCATCCCAGAGTTCAAAGTTCACATGGTGCACGACTTGTCTAGGGGGTCTTGGGGAGGGTGTACAGGGGGAGGGTGAGCCGGGCCCGTCTTGGGCAGCACCAGGGGCTTGGGCCTCAGGGCAGGCGGCTTAAGCTGCACCCCCATACGGGGTACCACTACCGGCTTGAAGGTGCTCATGGTGTCGCTGGAAGAGCTGGTGCTGCGGCGCATCGGGGGCCCCCCGGCCTCGCCGGTCTGAGCCCTCAGAAGGATGTTGTGGAGGGGGCTGAGGGACTCGCTGGAGCTGGCTGGGGTGGGACCCCCGGTCGACTGCCTCTGCTCCAGGGTGTCCAGCACAACATCGGGAGCGTGCTTGGCCGAACTCTGCCTCTCCAGCTCACGCAGCTCGTTCAGCGCCGTGTTCATCGTCTCCTCTATGTCCTGCAGGGAGGGAGAGAGAGGCAAATCAAGGGAGGAGAGAAAGAGAAAAGAACAATAGACAAGGGAATACAGTGACATCACACCACCAGCACACATCATACATACAATACATGTATGTGAGCACCGTCAGGATAAAAGTGCTGCTGAAGACTGAAATCCCTGGGTATGTTCCTGACTCAGAATAAGACAGGATGCAGCGATGACAGGACAGTCATCCGAGCATCTCCCAGAGACCGACAACCCAACGGAGAGAGACATCGTCCTCTCTCTGACCCTAAGCTTCCTAATTAGAAGTCTCTCCACGCTGCTTCTCATGCTTTCGCACAATGCACACTGCTACAGCCAAGATGTGCTACATTGTTATCAGAGCTCTGATAAGGTCATTGGGGCCTGTGCCGACAAAGTATTACCATGCAAACACTGACGCTGCTTTGTAATAATGACTTTCTATTTTCTGTTCTGACACGTAGCACCCGGACCAAATGAACAGCTTTTTTAACTGTACGTGACTGTGCGGAACATTATAAAAATAGGTAGTCTCAAAAGCTATTTTACTCAACATCAATGTCCCAGAATCTGTCTCTGAAGCTATTTGATGCTGTAACAGAAACAAACATTGTATTTTTGATATTCTACTAGTACTGACGTTGCCGATAGTAGTTTTTTTAAAGAAAGGTTTGTAGCAATGATCGTGATATGTGGTCGTCTGCTCTCCCCTACTTTAGCTGACTGAATTTATTGTAAGTCACTCTAAATAAGAGCATCTTGATAACTATAAAGGAAAACTAGATTGTGAATGTGTTTGGGAGTATTGTGACAGAGGTGTTCAGTAGTAGCAGAACTCAGAGTAAGCAGACTAACTAGGTTGACAGGGCTGCTGGTGGAGGGAGGTGCGCTCGTCCCGCGGCGCTGGCGCTGACCTGTGCAATGGTCTCCGGATCCAGGGGCTTGCCACCACCATGCGGGTGGGGGTCCTGGAACACGGCTGTGTACTGGCCCGAGCTTGTGGAGCGTCGAATGGGCGGGCTCTCCATCTTCTTCAGTGACTCGTGGCGGCTGATGTTGGTCAGGCTACCGTGGCCTGTTCGGCGCCGGTGCTCGGGGCTGTCCATGGGAAGCTGGCCGTGGTTACGGCCCCGCAGCAGGTCCCGGGGGCTGAAGGAGTGACCCAGAACTGGGGAGCCCATCTCAGGCGTGTGAGCCTGGCCACCGTGGGTCTGCTGGGAGGGGTGCACCATGCAGTTGACATCATTGGGGCGCGCCGGGGGGCGGCGGGAGGGGGGCTCCGTCCTCTTCTTATGCCTGCTGGGATATGGGAGAGGGCAGGAAGAGACAGACAGACACTGAGGTCAAGTCTATGGGTTTTAGCTAAACCTTAGAAATGTTGCAGTGTCTGTAAACAGCCGTGGTAATGTAGTCACACATATTCTTAGTCAGTACGGGGTAATGTACAATGACACAGATTCTTAGTCAGTATGGGGTAATGTACAGTCACACAGATTCTTAGACAGTATGGGGTAATGTACAGTCACACAGATTCTTAGTCAGTATGGGGTAATGTACAGTCACACAGATTCTTAGTCAGTGTGGGGTAATGTACAGTCACACAGATTCTTAGTCAGTATGGGGTAATGTAAAGTCACACAGATTCTTAGTCAGTATGGGGTAATGTACAGTCACACAGATTCTTAGTCAGTATGGGGTAATGTACAGTCACACAGATTCTTAGACAGTATGGGGATATAGACTCTAGACAGAGTTGTTGAAGCCTTCTGTCTGAATGTAGTGTTCAGACATAAACCTATATGTCAGTCCCAAAGTGCTCCTAGTTGCTTGTTCTGAGGCAGGCCTCCAGCTGCAGCACTGCGAGGCTTGCAGGCTGGGTCTTTATCTGAACCTTTAGCCACACAGTGCCATCTTGCCTGCCCCCCTGCCTGCCTGGGATAAGGTTCAGCTGGCTCAGCATTAAATCTGTCCTCCACCTGCTGTCTCAACACACCCTCCTGACTGAACATAGATATACACCTGACCTGCCACACACAGGTGTGCATCCCTTACGCATGGCACGCACACAGAGACCTAGTAGCACACAGGCACACTCACGCACGCAGGCACACATACCATGTGGTTAAAACTCTTAGATTATTGATACCAACAGAATAAGAACAAGTCTTTGATATTAATTACTAGTCTGCAGCTAGGAATTCGGTATCATTGAACGTGAAAACCGACAACTGCCGAAACATCTATTCTATAACAACATAAATGAATGTCACTCTGAACTATCCATTCTAACCACGACAGAGTGAGATAGAGGGCGGACAGACTCTCCAACAGAAACAAACTTTTCAACAGAGATCCCGACGACACACTGAGCATAAATATATATATACTGAAATTGTTCCCGAATGAGTGAGCGTTCATGTGCAAAGGATTAGCATTTCAATTGTTATAATTATCACTCTCTGTCTAACAAGCAGAGTTTAGCCCACACCCCCCTATCATTTCTTTGGAACCATATCTACTTTGTTTGTTTGTTTGTATGATGCATTTCTGTGAGTACATAGTTAGTAAATAAATGATTTTAAGACAATTGATGTATGTATGACTCAATAGTGAAGACTGGGCTTGTGCAGATAACCAACAATTTACGACGTTTGGAATGAGACTAACGTGAGGTAAATAATAATTCAAATTGATCAGATATTAAAATATCTGAAAGTTATATTAGGAAAATTATAACTTTGTAATATGAATATGTTCCTTGGTGCCCAGACTTCCTAGTTAATTACAGTTACATGATGAATCAGTTTAATCGCGTAATAATAATTACAGAGAGTGATTTGATAAATAAGTCTTCAGTTTTAATGATGCCAAAGACACAACAATCACTACTGGGGCTCTGATAAGACCCTGCTCTGCTCTGCATATTTATGAAACCCAGCCTAGCACTTTTTCTGGCCAGGGCCCATTAGGCTCTGTTCAAAAGTAGTTCACTATACTATACATTTGGGACACAGCCCAGGAGACAGCCATAATGTTTCATCCCCCTACCTAATCAGCACCAAATGTGATTGCTGCCAGACAGGCAGCAGTGTCGGAGGATGATATGATAAGAGAAATATATAAAGATATTTAACCATAGAGGAATAACAATTTACGATTGTTCCAGTGGATATACTCTGAGGAAAAAGTTCAGTGAAAGATGGTTATGAGAGGAGATTGTGAGGGGATTAAAGTATTTTGAGGATTTGATAAAGGGTGATGGGGGACTTTTTCATTCACTAACTGTTTTTGTTCGGTCTTTTTTAATTCTTCAATAAACCATTGAGAGATGACAATTTTTGCCTCACCACTAACATAATATCAAACTAATATTCCCTACACAACACCAGGCAGAAACCCTAAATAAATGACTTGTTATGCAACGACACAGAAACTGACAAATAACATCTACTAAAGTGGTTTAACATTTGTCCAAATGGGTATTGTTGCACTGTAGCCTGGTCCCAGATCTGTTTGTGCTGTATAGCCAACTCCTTCAGTCATTAACATGCCACAAGACCATAGTAGTCGGCAAGACAGCACAAACCGATCTGGGACCAAGCTACCTGCACTGTACTTCCTGTCTCATATCCCAAAACCTTTATCTCCATCAAGTTTCATTCATGAGTCATTCAGGGCTCCCGAGTGGCGCAGCGGTCTAAGGCACTGCATCTCAGTGCTAGAGGCATCACTACAGACCCTGGGTTGAATCCCAACCGGCCGTGATTGGGAGTTCCATAGGGTGGCGCACAATTGGGCCAGCGTCGTCCGGGTTTGACCGGGGTAGGCCGTCATTGTAAATAACAATAACAATTCTTAACTGACTTGCCTAGTTAAATAAAGGTTAAATAAACAATAAAAATGAGTCTAGCAGCTATTCATCCTTTAATCATCCTTCCTAGGCGTGTTTCAAGTCTCAGTCTAATTCCTGCCTAACACGGTCTGTCTCAGCCACCATCATTAAGAGTGGCGATTCATCATGGAGCTAAATATGGGACATAATGTGTTTTGATACAGATGGAGGACTGACTGGGGATTTGTGGGGTAAACACGTGGAGGAGTAAACACGTGGAGGAGTAAACACCCCTCCACGTGGAGGAGTAAACACGTGGAGGAGTAAACACCCCTCCACGTGGAGGAGTAAACACGTGGAGGAGTAAACACGTGGAGGGGTAAACACGTAGAGGGGTAAACACGTAGAGGGGTAAACACGTAGAGGGGTAAACACGTAGAGGGGTAAACACGTAGAGGGGTAAACACGTAGAGGGGTAAACACGTAGAGGGGTAAACACGTAGAGGGGTAAACACGTAGAGGGGTAAACACGTAGAGGGGTAAACACGTGGAGGGGTAAACACGTGCATGGACTCTTCATAACCAGTAGGGGGAGTAAGATCACACAACTCAATCTATGGACAGGCTTGCAGAAAGGAAAACAACAGCTACAGTACAATCTACAGACAGTCGTTGGGTACTTACAAACCATATTATAATATGAATCATGACTGCCATGTTTTCCATACTATTGATAATGTCATACAAAAGCAAACCAGATAATACAATAATGTTCTCTGGTTGACTACAATTCTAGGCTGTAATTACTGCTGTTGTATAATAGAAATGCTGTAAATTGGAGTAGAAGGAGAGATATCTAAATAAAGCCAAAGATATGAATGATTCAACAGTGCTGAGCCATGTCTGCATAGAACAGTAGAGAGGGAAATAGAGAGAGAGATGGTGGGAGGGTGGGGAGAGAGGGAGGGAGGGTGGGAAGAGAGGGAGGGAGGGATGGAGGGAGGGAAGAGAGGGAGGTAGGGGTGATAGAGAGGGAGGGATGGAGAGAGGGGTGGTAGAGAGAGGAAGGGGGGTAGAGAGAGAGAGGAAGGGGGGTAGAGAGAGAGAGGAAGGGGGGTAGAGAGAGAGAGGAAGGGGGGTAGAGAGAGAGGAAGGGGGGTAGAGAGAGGGGAAGGGGGGTAGAGAGAGGGGAAGGGGGGTAGAGAGAGGGGAAGGGGGGTAGAGAGAGGGGAAGGGGGGTAGAGAGGGAGGGAGAGGGGGGGTAGAGAGGCAGGGAGGGAGGGAGCAGGGGGTAGAGAGGCAGGAAGGTAGAGAGAGGGAGTAGGGGGGTAGAGAGGGAGGGAGAGGGGAGTAGAGAGGGAGGGGGGTAGAGAGAGGGGAAGGGGTAGAGAGGGGGTAGGGGGGTAGAGAGGGATGGAGAGGGGAGTAGAGAGGGAGAGGGGGTAGAGATTAAGGGAGCAGGGGGTAGAGATTAAGGGAGCAGGGGGTAGAGACAAAGGGAGCAGGGGGTAGAGACAAAGGGAGCAGGGGGTAGAGACAAAGGGAGCAGGGGGTAGAGAGAAAGGGAGCAGGGGGTAGAGAGAAAGGGAGCAGGGGGTAGAGAGAAAGGGAGCAGGGGGTAGAGAAAGGGAGCAGGGGGTAGAGAAAGGGAGCAGGGGGTAGAGAGAAAGGGAGCAGGGGGTAGAGAGAAAGGCAGCAGGGGGTAGAGAAAGGGAGCAGGGGTAGAGAGAAAGCGAGCAGGGGGTAGAGACAAAGGGAGCAGGGGGTAGAGACAAAGGGAGCAGGGGGTAGAGACAAAGGGAGCAGGGGGTAGAGACAAAGGGAGCAGGGGGTAGAGACAAAGGGAGCAGGGGTAGAGACAAAGGGAGCAGGGGGTAGAGAGAAAGGGAGCAGGGGGTAGAGAGAAAGGGAGCAGGGGGTAGAGAGAAAGGGAGCAGGGGGTAGAGAGAAAGGGAGCAGAGGGTAGAGAGAAAGGGAGCAGGGGGTAGAGAGAAAGGGAGCAGGGGGTAGAGAGAAAGGGAGCACGGGGTAGAGAGAAAGGGAGGGAGGGAGCAGGGGGTAGAGAGAAAGGGAGCAGGGGGTAGAGAGAAAGGGAGCAGGGGGTAGAGAGAAAGGGAGGGAGGGAGCAGGTGGTAGAGAGGGAGGGAGCAGGGGTTAGAGAAAGTAGTCCTGGCTCAAGGGGTAGATGGGTGCCAGGGGCAGCAAGATAACAAGGAATGGAACGCATTGCTAGTCAAAAGTATGATTCATTAACATTTCTCCAGCAGAGAGAGAGGTGAAGTGAGCAAGCCTTTCAATAAAACACTAGCTAAACTTACAGGACTGATGCCAGTGACAGATTTCTCAAGGTTGCCTACTCCGTCATACAAATTAGAATGCAGCAATGAACAGAAGAACGAGTGAGAAAATACTGTAGCTCTCCCAGAAGCCTTTATAGTCCCTGCCAAAAAGATATGCCAGGAGTGTGTGTGTGTGTGTGTGTGTGAGTCTGCGCTAGATTGCTCTGAGAATGACAACTATGAAATAACCACTAATGTATTTACACCCTGATGTTGACTGAAGCCAACCATCTGAAAATGGACTTAGATTATCCACTGACTGGGACAACTCATCATCAACGATGATTCTATTGGCCATTAGGCTGAGAGTAGGAGCGCTGACCTAGAATCAGGTCTGCTCTGTCCATATGATTTTTTCTAAAAAAGCTGATACTATATCAGCTCTCCCAGTGTCTTTGTGAATACGGGCCCAGGTTTAGCTGACAGGTTTAGCTGACATTGTGGATGACCCTGCATGTAAGATGACATCTGGTCCTTCTCATGTAGACTGACTAACTCCAGTACTGTCCCTCAGTGTTAGTCATAAGGTACAGGTACACACAACAGTTTTTCCTCTCTTGGAATTCATTCTAGATTCATTTCCATTCCAGAATGTTTAATTTTTTAAATCATTTTTTAGTAGTTGACCACAGAGCACAGTGGACTGGGTGGTGGTAGGGCACCCAGACCCACCCCCTGGCAGCCAGAACCACCCCCTGGCAGCCAGAACCACCCCCTGGCAGCCAGAACCAGAAAACAGGCTATTGGTTTGGCTGTGTTTCATTAGCGAGATACCTGAGAAGATTCCACAGTGAGACGTCAAGGTGTGCTGTTCCAGTAGGCTAGGGTGTGTGTGTCATGCAATGTAAAACAGAAATGCTTGTGTGTTGTTGGACAAGTCCAAGTTGTCCCCCCCATGTTTCAGTACATATTCTTCTGTTTGGTGCTTAAGAAATAATGCCTCACTAGGTAAGGTAGAGGTGAGATGTGGTTGAGCTCACCTGCCAATGTAGGCGTCAGTGATCCTGGTGTCGGTAGGAGAGCTAATGTCTTTTCCTGAACACTTGTCCTCAGCTCCATGGCCGCTGCTGGCCTCACTGTCAGCCTTCTGACTAAGCGTGTCTGAGAAATTATCATCCCTGTGACACACACACACAGACACGCACACATACACGCACACAGACACATACACGCACACAGACACACGCACAGACACATACACATACACGCGCACAGACACGCACACAGACACACACAGACACGCACACATGCACGCACGCGCACACATACAGGAACGCACACAGACACGCACACAGGCACGCACACAGGCACGCACACAGGCACGCACACAGGCACGCACACAGGCACGCAAAAGAAGACAAAAAGACAATCCGGCAAAAGTCCAAGCAAGGTTTTTATGCAACAATAATTTAGAAGAAGTCATCTGATACCACAGTGAATAGTTTATAAGATGAAGTCACCTGATACCACAGTGAATAGTTTATAAGATGAAGTCATCTGATACCACAGTGAATAGTTTATAAGATGAAGTCACCTGATACCACAGTGAATAGTTTATAAGATGAAGTCACCTGATACCACAGTGAATAGTTTATAAGATGAAGTCACCTGATACCACAGTGAATAGTTTATAAGATGAAGTCACCTGATACCACAGTGAATAGTTTATAAGATGAAGTCACCTGATACCACAGTGAATAGTTTATAAGATGAAGTCATCTGATACCACAGTGAATAGTTTATAAGATGAAGTCATCTGATACCACAGTGAATAGTTTATAAGATGAAGTCATCTGATACCACAGTGAATAGTTTATAAGATGAAGTCACCTGATACCACAGTGAATAGTTTATAAGATGAAGTCATCTGATACCACAGTGAATAGTTTATAAGATGAAGTCACCTGATACCACAGTGAATAGTTTAGAAGATGAAGTCATCTGATACCACAGTGAATAGTTTATAAGATGAAGTCATCTGATACCACAGTGAATAGTTTATAAGATGAAGTCACCTGATACCACAGTGAATAGTTTATAAGATGAAGTCATCTGATACCACAGTGAATAGTTTATAGGATGAAGTCATCTGATACCACAGTGAATAGTTTAGAAGATGAAGTCATCTGATACCACAGTGAATAGTTTATAAGATGAAGTCATCTGATACCACAGTGAATAGTTTAGAAGATGAAGTCATCTGATACCACAGTGAATAGCTTATAAGATGAAGTCATCTGATACCACAGTGAATAGTTTAGAAGATGAAGTCATCTGATACCACAGTGAATAGTTCAGTGCATTGAGTTCAGTCAAGCATTCCTAACTAGCCTCTCCTCCAGGCTCTTGTTGACTTATAGGCCTGGATCTATTATCCTTCCATTAGAAGTGGTGTGTCCAGGGCTGCCAGGCAGCATGACCAAAGCCAGCTGTATGGGTTATCTCAGTGGGCTGCGTGCCTGACTGAGCTGAGCGCTAGCTGCATACACTATAGATGGTGACTGATCTTGTCAGGTGGTAGCAATCAGAGCTGCTTAGTAGCCACAGAGCCTGGTGGAGTGGGGAATAATGGACTGGACAATAAACCACACACACCTAGGCTTGCAAAACGCAGGAATATTACCGGTCATATCCTAATGTTACTAGTGAACTACTGGAATTTTTCAGAAAATTCCAGTAACTTTGTTAAATTACCGGGGGTTTGCAATCCTACACACACCACAGATTACCGACCATTTCAAATCCCATCGTACCTTCTCCGCTATGCAATCTGGTTTCAGAGCTGGTAATGGGTGCACCTCAGCCACGCTCAAGGTCCTAAACGATGTCATGACCGCCATCGATAAGAGACAGTACTGTGCAGCCGTCTTCATCGACCTGGCCAAGGCTTTCGACTCTGTCAATCACCACATTCTTATCGGCAGACTCAACAGCCTTGGTTTCTCAAATGATTGCCTCGCCTGGTCAACCAACTACTTCTCTGATAGAGTTCAGTGTTTCAAATCAGAGGGCCTGTTGTCCGGACCACTGGCAGTCTCTATGGGGGTTCTTGGGCCGACTCTCTTCTCTGTATACATCAATGATGTCGCTCTTGCTGCTGGTGATTCTCTGATCCACCTCTACTCAGACAACACCATTCTGTATACTTCTGTCCCTTCTTTTGACACTGTGTTAACTAACCTCCAGACGAGCTTCAATGCCAAACAACTCTCCTTTCATGGCCTCCAACGGCTCTTAAATGCAAGTAAAACTAAATGCATGCTCTTCAACCGATCGCTGCCCGCACCTGCCCGCCCGTCCAGCATCACTACTCTGGACGGTTCTGACTTAGAATTTGTGGACAACTACAAATAGCTAGGTGTCTGGTTAGACTGTAAACTCTCCTTCCATACTCACATTAAGAATCTCCAAACCAAAATTAAATCTAGAATCGGCTTCCGATTTCGCTACAAAGCATCCTTCACTCATGCTGCCAAACATACCCTCGTAAAACTGACCATCCTCGACTTTGGCGATGTCATTTACAAAATAGCCTCCAACACTCTACTCAACAAATTGGATGCAGTCTATCACAGTGTAATCTGTTTTGTCACCAAAGCCCCATATCCTACCCACCGCTGCGACCTGTATGCTCTCGTTGGCTTCCTTCTTCCTTTGGCCGCCTTTCCTTCCAGTTCTCTGCTGCCAATGACTGGAACGAACTGCAAAAATCACTGAAGCTGGAGACTCATCTCTCCCTCACTAGCTTTAAGCACCAGCTGTCAGAGCAGTTCACATATCACTGTACCTGTACATAGCTCATCTGTAGATAGCCCATCCAACTACCTCATCCCCATACTGTATTTATTTATTTATCTTGCTCCTTTGCACCCCAGTATCTCTACTTGCACATTAATCTTCTGCACATCTACAATTCCAGTGTTTTAATTGCTATATTGTAATTACTTTGCCACCATGGCCTATTATTGCCTTACCTCCCTTATCTCACCTCATTTGCACATGCTGCATATGGACTTTTTCTACTGTATTATTGACTGTATGTTTGGTTTTTCCATGTGTAACTCTGTTGTTGTATGTGTCGAACTGCTTTGCTTTATCTTGGCCAGGTCGCAGTTGCAAATGAGATCTTGTTCTCAACTAGCTTACCTGGTTAAATAAAGGTAAAATAAATAAAAAATAAAATGTGCACGTATGCTACGTCCACACAAGAAGGATGACTGAGGCCCAGCAATCTGATACACAATGCTCATTTTACTGTATTTCACCCAAGTGCTTCTATACACGGAGTATACACAACATGAAGAACACCTGCTCTTTCCATGACACAGACTGACCAAGTGAATCCAGGTGAAAGCTAGGATCCCTTATTGATGTCACTTGTTAAATCCACTGGATTGTGAATGTGTGCCATTCAGAGGGTGAATGGGCAAGACAAAATATTGAGGTTCCTTTGAACGCGGTATGGTAGTAGGTGTCAGGCACACCGGTGTCAAGAACTGCAACGCTGCTGGGTTTTTCACTCTCAACAGTTTCCTGTGTGTATTAACATCCAGCCAAATTGACTGTGGGCTTTGGAGTCAACATGGGCCCTGTGGAACGCTTTTGATACCTTGTAGAGTCCATGGCCCGACGAGTTGAGGCTGTACCGAGGGGGGGTATTCAATATTAGGAAGGTGTTCGTAATGTTTGGTAAAGTCAGAGTATGTCACACTGAATTTTTTTAGTAGTGATATCCGCCCATTAGTGCCCGAGTTAGACCAGGAATGCACAATCCCTCCATCAGTGATCAGACTGTCCGCAATAGGCTGAGAGAGGCTGGACCGAGGGCTTGTAGGCCTGGTGTAAGGTCCTCACCAGACATCACCGGCAACAATGTTGCCTATGGGCACAAACCCACCATCGCTGGACCAGACAGGACTGGCAAAAAGTGCTCTTCACTGACGAGTCGTGGTTAGCTCTCACCAGGGGTGATGGTCGGATTTGTGTTTATCGTCGAAGGAATGAGCGTTACACTGAGGCCTGTAACATGGAGCGGGATCAATTTGGAGGTGGAGGGTCCGCCATTGTCTGGGGCGGTGTGTCACAGCATCATCGGACTGAGCTTGTTGTCAATGCAGGCAATCTCAACGCTGTGCGTTACAGGGAAGACATCCTCCTCCCTCATAGGGTACCCTTCCTGCAGGCTCATCCTGACATGACCCTCCAGTATGACAATGCCACCAGCCATACTGCTCGTTCTGTGCATGATTTCCTGCAAGACGGGAATGTCAGTGTTCTGCCATGGCCAGCGAAGAGCCCGGATCTCAATCCCATTGAGCACATCTGGGACCTGTTGGATCAAAGGGTGAGGGCTAGGGCCATTCCCCCCAGAAATGTCCGGGAACTTGCAGGTGCCTTGGTGGAAGAGTGGGGTAACATCTAACCACAAGAACTGGCAAATCTTGTGCAGTACATGAGGAGGAGATGCACTGCAGTACTTAATGCAGCTGGTGGCCACAACAGATACTGACTGTTACTTTTGATTTTGACCCCCCTTTGTTCAGGGACACATTATTCAATTTCTGTTAATCACATGTCTGTGGAACTTGTTCAGTTTAGGTCTCTGTTGAATCTTATGTTCACACAAATATTTACACATGTTAAGTTTGCTGAAAATAAACGCAGTTGACAGTGAGGACGTTTCTTTTTTTGCTGAGTTTATATCCCCTCCACACACAAGTACAGTATGCTTGGCCATGCTTCAGGACACCTGGCTGTAAATTCTCAGGGTCATTCCTTTAACTAAGAAAACAGCCATCAGCCCCGGCACCTCCCCCAGTGAATTATTGATACAGGCACATGTAGGGACAGCTGGTAAAGGACCTACAACACTAACGGAGGGGGAGAGCTTTAAACATGCATTTCTCTGGCTAGCTACTAAACAATGTCTCTCTCACCCTCTTAATGAGGGTGTAGCTCCACCCCATTAGGCATGGATCATTGCCTGGGCAGGGAGGCGGTTGCCAGTGTGAAGGGGCGCTTGGGGTTTGTCGGGGGGGGGGCTTGATAGAGGGCAGAAGGGGTAATTAAGGACCCCTAGAGAAAATGTGGTTCATCATAGAGTGGGTAGGACAGACAGAGGCCCCCAGCCTGCAGCCCAGGACCCTGCTTCACACAGCCCCAGAGCCTTGGCTCCTCAGAGTCATTGTTAGTTAGAAAAAGCCGTGATTAATTCAGAGGAAGAACATTAAAGATGGACAGATGTCATCACTTTCACTTTGAAAAGGAACCCCAAATGGGATTAAGGGAGGGTGGATCTTCTCTGTTAAGAGGGAAAATAAAATGCTAGATACAGTGTGAATGAGTGGCTGATTGGTCAGTTACGTGAGTGAGCAATAGATTGAACAGGACGCAAGTTGTAATGAGGAATCCTCTTCAAGGAAGTGGAACAAATTTACTGCATACAACAGTCTTATGTATTGTTAAGGGAGTTGTGGTCTAGACTTCAAGGATGAGGACATATTGTGCAAGTACCATTATTGGAGAGCAACTACAAATCCTGCCCCACTAACGAATCCTGTGCAAAACCACCTGTAGAGTCTTTAAAAATCATTGATTTAATTCAACATATTAATTCAACATATTGTTATGTCTCCAGATGTATTTATATTACCTGTCCACCTGTCCATATTACCTGTCCATATTCTTATTCCTGTCCAAATGGAATAAGAATATGTAGATAATAAATGTGCCAGTGTCTCCTCTAGAAGCTGTGTGTGTGTCTATGGGCTGCATACTCACATGTCCTGCACCACGATGTACTGGTGAGGTACCAAGCCGTCAATGCCGTTGTGCCGTCCCTCCCACCAGTCGTCCGATGCCCGCTGGTACAGCAGCAGGGAGGCACCCTTCTTGAAGCACAGCTCTCGGGCAGAACGCCCCACGTAGTCAAACTTGGCAATTGCTTCGATGGGCTCGCCCTCTGCAGAAGAAAACGAGGAACACAGTCAGGTATGTCAAACTAAAGGCTGATAAAGTACATGAAGGAATCCATTTTTCTTTTAGCAGAGTGGTGTCAGAGTATAAACATTTCTGGCAATTATATGTCACGATTATGTCTGTCTGAATGATGTCACAAATGGGTCTGGTATTATTGATCTGAGATTGAAAGCAGCAGCAGTCAGTCTAGTTTAGTTAGTGTCAATAACAACCGAGCTACACACATACAATAGAACACCCTGGACAACAGGCCCTGAAGGCCCTGAACAGGGATGATTATAGCTCTTAGTGAAAGGAGATCTATACTGCTCAGTACACAGTAAGTTAGCCAGAGTATGGACTTCTGCTGAGGTTAGACTACGACAAGCTGTCACAAAGACCTATGGAGATTCTGCATGGGATGTCTGAGTGAGGACAGTGTTTATAAGGTAAACCCAATACAAACACTGTCATCTGCTTTTTGTTGCGAGTGTCTGTGTTGGGAGTACATTACCACACCACATATTATTTAAAATGTTGTTAGAAACCTTTATCACATAGTGCGATACTGACTGTGTTACAAGGGGCTAAGACATACCTGTAACTGCTGACATGTGAGCTAAAAACATCAAGGAACAGTCATATGGGCCCTTTCCTCTTAGGTGGTGCCAGCCATGACTCCCGACCAATGGCGATACAGCAATCGTCAATGGGTAGTTTCCTCCCACCCCCAACCCCATCCACCCCCAAGAACATCCAACCACTAGAATTCCTCAAGTCAGACAGGGGGTCCGTGCCTTTCCCTGCTGCTCCTCCCCACAGCAAGGCTTCCTCGATAAGAGGTATCAGTGGAGAAGCACCACAGAGCTCAGATAGCAGGAAACCAGAGCAGGATGTGTGAAAAGCCACCATGACATTCTTTTCACAGAAACAACTCAGTGAGATTCCCTGATGAACATCCTGGTGAGAGGAGCAGTGGAGAGGACAGTGATTCCAAGATAACATGTATCCTGGTTCTCTTGTTTTTTCTCCCTCTCCCCCCTCTCTGCCGTGGGGAATGACAGGGGTGTTGTGGAGTCAATGAGACATGACAGACAGGAATTTGATCTCTGATTTCATTTTAATTTTATAGTGCGCAAGCTCATAGACAAGGACACTCATAGCAGTGTGTGCACACAAAAATTGCTGGACAGAAAAAGTAAGAGGTTCTGATATAACAGCAGTGCAATGTAGGATGCCGTTACACCCAAGTGGACTAGTCCCATGACTCGCTCTGCTCATGCATGTGAATAGGGATCACCACCTTGGAGTGAGATACGGCAACAATCGATAAAGTGAGAGGCAGAAAAGCAGCAGCTAGTCAGGCCCCAATGAATTCTCTCTCGCTCGCTCTGAAAATAAATCTAAGATCCTGCTTATCTGCTACAGGACATGATGAGCAGAGACAGATTTGGGGGGGGTCATAGGGGAAGAGAAATGACATGTTCAGTGTTTACTGAACTGGGTAAAGAGAATGCACTACTCCAACACCCTATAGTGTTTAATCAGCAGAGGGAAGGAACATCAATGTATTGACAGAGCGAGAGAAATGGGCATCTAAAAAAAGGACACTGTTACGCTACGATGTCACGCTACGATGTTACGCTACGATGTCACGCTACGATGTTACGCTACGATGTTACGCTACGATGTCACGCTACGATGTCACGCTACGATGTCACGCTACGATGTTACGCTACGATGTCACGCTACGATGTCACGCTACGATGTCACGCTACGATGTTACGCTACGATGTCACGCTACGATGTCACGCTACGATGTCATGCTACGATGTTACGCTACGATGTTACGCATGTCATTGCCTGTTGTTACAGGAGTTGACGGAATGCAGGTCGTTAAAATTGAGTACTGTCTGTAGCATGTGAAAGAATTAAGGCACACTCGGAAGTTCCAACCATTTTCCCCCATGTGATGCATGTGTTTCCTATCTCTCTCACACACACACACAAGTTCTGTAAATGTGGCTTCTCCAGTTCATCCATAATGGGAGTAAATGGGCTTTAACACACCAGGAGGGCCGAGGAGAGGGCTTGGCCTTATTGGCTGGTTACAAAAGGTGGATGATGCTAACAAAGACATTGAAGCCCTGAAGACAACTAGGATCGAACATTGACGTCATACAGCAAAATTCTAAATCTGAGTAAGATCCTAAGTATTTTCAACCACTAACTGAGGACAATAGGTCTGAATGTGCTTCAAGAGCCCACAGGGAACGGCAATAACATCAGGGTCAGAAAGACTTTCCGCTCAACCCTAACAGGGTGATAATATTTGGACCAATACCATGGTAGCCCGAGTTAGGTTCATATGGTTGATTAGGCCTGCTTGTCCATAATTAATTGCTTTGCAATGGATAACTACATGCTCTAGGCTGTACCATCAGGTGCCATTCATTAGGAAAAATAGTTTTTCTTATTGGACATGTCCAAGCAGTCAGTCCCTCCCCCGTTTCATAGATTTTTCTTCCATTTGGTGCCGAATAATCACGCCTCAGGTGTCTTCATTAGTTAGAATGGACATACATGTGTCTGACTCTGTAAGAGGGTGTGCTAGCAAAGCTATGTAATGAGACGTGATGGTTTACATTTCCATCCTGGAGCTCATGTATAAATGATGTTTAAAGACTGATGGTGAATGATGAAAAGGACAATCTAAAAACACTTTCAGACCTAAAGGGAAAGGAGATGGGATTGTGCCTGTTATTATGATTAGGCTACTAATGTGTGTTTTCATTATTACTATGGAACCGGGTTGGGCTCCGTTGTAGACTAGACAATGTGGACGGCTACAACACAACTTTGAAAGTTTTTGTAAAGTTTTTTGTTACGTAGTTGTACAGCATTTTTGTAAAATGTTTGTTACGTACAGTGCCTTCAGAAAGAATTCATACCCCTTGACTTATTTCACATTTTGTTGTATAACATGTAAACATGAAATATATAGATTTTTCTCTCACCCATATACACATAATACTCCACAATGATAAAGTCCTTCTGGGTAAGTCTCTAAGTGCTTTGCACACTTGGATCGTACAATATTTGCACATTCTTTTAAAAATTATTCAGGCTCTGTCAAGTTGGTTGTTGATCATTGCTAGACAGCCATTTTCAAGTCTTGCCATAGATTTTCAAGTCGCTTTAAGTCAAAACTGTGACTAAGCCACTCAGGAACATTCAATGTCGTCCTGGTAAGCAATGCAGTGTCTACACTGGTTCAGTGTATATTTGGCCTTGTGTTTTAGGTTATTAGGGCGGCAGGTAACCTAGTGGTTAGAGCGTTGGACTAGTAACCGAAAGGTTGCAAGATCGAATTCCCGAGCTGACAAGGGAAAAATGTGTCGTTATGCCCCTGAACAAGGCAGTTAACACACTGTTCTTAGGCCGTCATTGAAAATAAGCATTTGTTCTTAAGTTCTTAACTGACTTGCCTAGTTAAATAAAGGTAAAATAAAAATTGTCCTGCTGAAAGGTCAATTTGTCTCCCAGTGTCTGTTGGAAAGCAGACTGAACCAGGTTTTCCTCTACAATTTTGCCTGTGCTTAGCTCTATTCCATTTATTTTCATCCTAAAAACAACTCCCTAGTCCATGCCGATGACAAGCATGCCCGTAACATGATGCAACCACCACCATGCTTGAAAATATGAAGAATAGTACTGTGTTGGATTTGCCCCAAACCTAAGGCTTTGTATTCAGGACATAAAGTACATTTCTTTGCCACATTCTTTGCAGTTTTACTTTAATGCATTATTGAAAACAAGATACATGTTTAGGAATATATTTATTCTCTACAAAATGTCTAAAGGCACTTTAGCTGTACAGCGTTTTTGTAATGTTTCCCTGAGAAACAACCAGTTTCTGTCCTATTCAGCCAACCTGACCCCTCTGTAGCCCACGGAGGAGGTGAGTCAGTGTATTTGATTTGGAACAGACCAACTCCATCGCACCCCCCTCGTCTGAGACCGGGTCCAACAGACCAGATGGAAGAGCAGACGTCTCAACTCAACACTTTTTACTTAGTTTTAGAAGTATATAGTTCCCTGGCCTGCAGTGCAGTGTCTCTGAGGCTGGTGTGAGTGAGGCCTATCACATTAACACACGCTGAAGTCGTTTAAAAGCATAGACAATACAGATGGTATTATAGACATAATCATTCATCATCATCACTCCCCATTCATATTTGGAGTTCAAAATAATTCCCCAAAAGTATTTATATGCTGGGTATATTTGAGTGACCAACCCATAGGATTAGGGCTCATTCAAATACTATCGGCTAACCCCAAAACTTAAAGCTCCCTCATCACATTACCCGAGGGGGTCCGGAGGGATGCAGAAGAGCCCACCAGGGATCTGGGGGGGAGGTGCTGCCATCACTGTGTGGCCCAGGTCCCATGGGGTGTTGGCGATACAGCAGGAATTAGAATATGAATAGATGCCCACGTCTCTGGAGCCCAGTTCCCTGCCCCTCCAAGGTCATTCCATTTAGCAAGGCAGGATTATCCACACAGGCCAGTGGGCTCTTGGTTTAACCCTCACTAGACCACAGCACAGACACTGGAGAAAGTCTGGATTTAACCCTCACTAGACCACAGCACAGACACTGGAGAAAGTCTGGATTTAACCCTCACTAGACCACAGCACAGACACCGGGGAAAGTCTGGATTTAACCCTCACTAGACCTCAGCACAGACACCGGGGAAAGTCTGGATTTAACCCTCACTAGACCACAGCACAGACACTAGAGAAAGTCTGGATTTAACCCTCACTAGACCACAGCACAGACACCGGGGAAAGTCTGGATTTAACCCTCACTAGACCACAGCACAGACACTAGAGAAAGTCTGGATTTAACCCTCACTAGACCACAGCACAGACACTGGAGAAAGTCTGGATTTAACCCTCACTAGACCACAGCACAGACACTAGAGAAAGTCTGGATTTAACCCTCACTAGACCACAGCACAGACACTGGAGAAAGTCTGGATTTAACCCTCACTAGACCACAGCACAGACACCGGGGAAAGTCTGGATTTAACCCTCACAGACACTAGAGAAAGTCTGGATTTAACCCTCACTAGACCACAGCACAGACACTAGGGAAAGTCTGGATTTAACCCTCGCTAGACCACAGCACAGACACCGGGGAAAGTCTGGATTTAACCCTCACTAGACCTCAGCACAGACACCGGGGAAAGTCTGGATTTAACCCTCGCTAGACCACAGCACAGACACCGGGGAAAGTCTGGATTTAACCCTCACTAGACCACAGCACAGACACTAGAGAAAGTCTGGATTTAACCCTCACTAGACCACAGCACAGACACTGGGGAAAGAAAGTATGCTTTTCCCATGACGTTCACATCTGGTATGTCATAACATCATAGGGTTACAAGGGTGCCTGGTTGAAGGGTACTCACCATCCTCACTGGTATGCGTCTCAGTGCCTCCCTCATTGTCCACCTCCTCTATGGCCCCATGCTCACTGTAGGGACTCTCACTGTGGGGGGAGAGAAGGTCAGAGGTCAGGGTTAGGGGTCTGAGATTATAGGTTGACGTCAGGCTACCATGGATACAATTGTACCCGCTACTCAATTTCATCCATCCTCAGCGTGTATCTTGTTTAAAGTGGATTCCCCTATTTGCCTCCTTTCCTTCTTTGGCAATGATGTGACACTACTGGACTGGTGAAAGCAAATACCTGGTAGTAGTATGCACTCACATAGATATAATCTATCAAAGACTTTTAGTGTAGATCAGGGGTGTCAAACTCATTTATCCCCACAGCCTGCATTCAGTCGTCACCGAGGTCTGGAGGGCCGCTGTTAAAGGGGGCTGAACGCAATGATTCCGCATGTGTTTTTCTATTGCTCATTAAGAAAAACAAGATTTGGGTCTTGGGGGGTGTGGTTCGATGTGGGTGTGCTATGTTTGCATATCTTACCCTGGCAGTTACTGTCTTTTGTCCCTCCTGAGTCACGGTAGCAACAACCTAGCCACTACCACTTCCTCAAAATATAAATCAATAAATCTGTAATTCATTTTGACTTCATTGCAGAGCAGGTCTTAGTTGTGCAATTGTACATCAGGTATTTACACTACAAAAGTCAGTGAACTGCAGACAGAATAAAGTCAGCTGCTGCTGGCTGCAGTCAGGACTGATTTCTGAGAACAAGTTCATCATCAGCAAGCTGTTAAACTAAAATCACTACTAGCTAGCTGGCTAAGTTCCATCTTTGTGTTTGTTAATTAAGCTAGCTAGTTGTAGCTAGCAGGCAGGCCACATTAGCTAAATCAGCTTATCAAGTCACTGTTGGTTGGCAACGTGTCTTCTTCGGTGCCGTTTTGTTTTTACAACTTTCTCACTATCTGTTACCAGAGTGTGCACCTGTCTGGCAGTGTTTCATAGCAAATCATGTTACAAAACAGGTTGCGGCAGGACAAAAGATGCTTGCGAATGGGTTTCAAGTGTACATGATGTCAGTTGTCATTTTGACCAAACGAGTTGCAGACTGGAGTGATCCCTATCAAACACAGGAAGTGGTCCCACTCAGGAAGTGGCCCCTGCATAAAGGGCTTAGGGACCAAATAACATTGCCCACGTAGCCTAGTGGTTAGAGCGTTGGACTAGTAACCTGAAGGTTGCAAGTTCAAACACCCGAGCTGACAAGGTACAAATCTGTCGTTCTGCCCCTGAACAGTTCCTAGGCCGTCATTGAAAATAAGAATTTGTTCTTAACTGACTTGCCTAGTTTAAATAAAGGTTAAAAAAATTGTCTTAAGTAAACAAGTCTGAGTCCGAGCTCCTGTGTAATGGACAAGTCTGTCTCACTGACTTGACTTTAGATATTTTGAGATGCACCTACAGCCACATTGAGAGGCATCCACCGACTATTGGCAGCCACCGACTACCAAATAGAGGGCATCATCAGTATTCCCATGACACAGGCTAGGTGCTGTTTATCGGTTTTCAGATGTCCCTGGCATTAATGTCCCTTACATCTTCCACAGATCTCCTCCGACTGGCACTTAGCGCCGCTTCCCAGGGTAACACACCACAGCCACCCGCCTCAGTACAGCGATGAGGGGGGGGGGGGGGGGGGGGGAGATGGAGAGACGACAACAAATCTTCTAGGTTTGATGTGGCTCGGTCAGGGATGGTGTCCTGATGGCTGTGACAGGTGATTATCTCTGGCAGAGCAAAGGCTTACGCTCTGCCAAGGAACAGAGAGAGAGACGTGCTCTTCAGAGGAGGAGACAGGCTCTCCTCACAGCTGTGGAGCCATCCTGCCAAACTTTACTTTAGTCTGTTAATGTAATTCTATGTGATGCACTTTAGGTTATAATTAGTGTTTCCTTCCCAATTGTGATCGCTTCGGTCCATCTCACCTCATCAAGGACAATATCTAAAGCATAGGAGTTGGCAAGACAGCACAAACAGATCTGGGACCAGGCTAGTGCTCTTCAGGGGAAGAGAACGATAACGTCTCCCTAGTCAGCTCCTCATAGCTGTGGAGCTAGCTGGCCCAGGGACGTTACTCTGCTCTGTTTTAACGTACAAATACAAGCTGCATTACATGATGTTAAAATGACTGTTTCCTTGCCAAGTGACTTGGTCTCTTTTCTTCTGCGTCTGGGGACATTATGGTGATCGATTTAGTCAGTGTCATTTCGTCAAGGCAGATATCTAAAGGTCTGATACAGAAAAGAGAGCTGTACCTTGTCATATTGTCTCACCACGGACACTTGAATCATTTAGCAAAATGACCTGCGTTAACTCTAACGACGTATTGAGACAGCTGCAGCTCCCACTGCAGTGCAGACACACACATACTGGCAGCATGGAGTATTATGTCCCATATGAAGGGATATTTGGCTGCGAGCCTGAGCTACGATACATTCACAGGACGGGAATGAGAAAAACACCCCTACTGGCTCCCCAGCCAACACCTCAGTGAAGAGCTACGATACATTCACAGGACGGGAATGAGAAAAACACCCCTACTGGCTCCCCAGCCAACACCTCAGTGAAGAGCTACGATACATTCACAGGACGGGAATGAGAAAAACACCACTACTGGCTCCCCAGCCAACACCTCAGTGAAGAGCTACGATACATTCACAGGACGGGAATGAGAAAAACACCCCTACTGGCTCCCCAGCCAACACCTCAGTGAAGCTGGTCAAAATGACATCATTGCAAGTCGCCCGCATAGTTTCACTAATGAATAACCTCTGACTTCATCGAAGGGCGACCCTGCTCAGTCAATCATCTCACAGGGTTCTCACAGGTCAGGGACCTTCTGGAATATCAGACATGGAAAGCCAGAGAATTGAACACATCTATTGACACAATGAAGAAAAATCATGAAATGTCAGATGAATTGCTGTTGGAAATGAAACGTAGATTCAAATGTATTCTTCTGTACATTTGTCACAAGGTGTTGCCCGGCACATGTTTAGCCACTGTCATACAAATTCTCATTTGTAGACATGGGAAGTCATGAAAAAGTAATGGAATTTCTAAAGTGTCTAAAAGCAAGAACCCTGACCAGTAGTCTCCGCCAGCCATGCCCTTCTCACACACCCTGCTCAAATCATGCAGCTCAATCGTTCAGCTCACCAGTTGCCTTTCTAGTAATTCTATTTCTATGTTCAGCTCACCAGTAGTCTTCCCCGGCCATGCATTTCTCATAGACGGGCCCGTCCAGCTCCTTGGTGTCGGGGAAGATGGTTTCGTGGTGGATGATGATGGTCTTGATGATCTCGTTGACGTGTGCCTGGCACAACACCTGGTCCTCGATGTTGGGTGTGGGCATGAGGGTGGGCCCGAAGCAGATGGCCAGGTTATAGGGGTCCATCATGTTCTCATCGCTGTACTGGGACAGGCTGGGGGGCAGAGGGGGGACGGGGGAGACGGAGCAAAGAGAGGGTGAGTGAGAGTGGTAGAGGGAGATAGACAGAGCGAGAGATAGGTGAGAGATAAAGGGTTTACATACAACAATCGACTTTACATTAAATTAGCATAATCTCTTTAACAAGATAAAGCGGATAAACGTTGCCCTTCTCAAACACAGAATTTTTATTCGATTGTGTACAAACAGGAATGAGTTCTGTGTTGTACAACTGCATTCAGCCGAGGCACCAAATTGACTGCCTATCCTCTCACTGTCTGGGTAGTGATCATTTCTCAAAGCTTTTTAATAACCTAACAGATCACACAACGGGATTATGCTCCTCTCTTTATTAGCTAAGCAGTAAAACAATTGAGCCCCTTTCAGGTGGAGTAAATTACTAAGGAGTAAATCTCTCCAGTCATCCATTAACCCCAGACATGTTTACTTTAACGCTAGCTCATTTTCTCTCTCTACATACAGTAACAAACAGGAGAAATGTACTGTACAATGCTCGTAAAGGTGCAGGTTATTAGGGCTATTTGGTGACTGAGTAACATGTCTGAGTAACATACAGTAGGCCAGTCAATGTGTGTTTTGTGCTTTCAAACCGTATATCAGACAATGAAGAGTCCGTGAACAAGCCTGGGTCATATTATTCATTAGGGCATGCAATGGAAAACCATTCACAACAGGAAACCAACATTTGCCAGGTAGTACCTCTCCCTATCAGTATATTTTTTTCAGTTTGATGCCTAATGAATATGACCCTGGAATATGGTTGTTGAGGACTTACTGATTGAGAAAGGCAAAAAGGTAGCGCATCACGATGAGGATGGATCTGGGCACGGCGGTCAGGAGAATCTTACGGATGTAAAGGGACCGCTCATACAGGTTCTCTATTCCTGGGGGGATGGGAAGGAGGGGGCGAAGGAGAGGGAGAGAGGGGGGAAGGAGAGAGAGAGAAATGTTAGTACTATGGGGTTGTATTAAATCATTAGATATTACTCATCATATACAGTGCCTTGCGAAAGTATTCGGCCCCCTTGAACTTTGTGACCTTTTGCCACATTTCAGGCTTCAAACATAAAGATATAAAACTGTATTTTTTTTGTGAAGAATCAACAACAAGTGGGACACAATCATGAAGTGGAACGACATTTATTGGATATTTCAAACTTTTTTAACAAATCAAAAACTGAAAAATTGGACGTGCAAAATTATTCAGCCCCCTTAAGTTAATACTTTGTAGCGCCACCTTTTGCTGCGATTACAGCTGTAAGTCGCTTGGGGTATGTCTCTCTCAGTTTTGCACATCGAGAGACTGAATTTTTTTCCCATTCCTCCTTGCAAAACAGCTCGAGGTCAGTGAGGTTGGATGGAGAGCATTTGTGAACAGCAGTTTTCAGTTCTTTCCACAGATTCTCGATTGGATTCAGGTCTGGACTTTGACTTGGCCATTCTAACACCTGGATATGTTTATTTTTGAACCATTCCATTGTAGATTTTGCTTTATGTTTTGGATCATTGTATTGTTGGAAGACAAATCTCCGTCCCAGTCTCAGGTCTTTTGCAGACTCCATCAGGTTTTCTTCCAGAATGGTCCTGTATTTGGCTCCATCCATCTTCCCATCAATTTTAACCATCTTCCCTGTCCCTGCTGAAGAAAAGCAGGCCCAAACCATGATGCTGCCACCACCATGTTTGACAGTGGGGACGGTGTGTTCAGGGTGTTGCTTTTACACCAAACATAACGTTTTGCATTGTTGCCAAAAAGTTTCATTTTGGTTTCATCTGACCAGAGCACCTTCTTCCACATGTTTGGTGTGTCTCCCAGGAGGCTTGTGGCAAACTTTAAACGACACTTTTTATGGATATCTTTAAGAAATGGCTTTCTTCTTGCCACTCTTCCATAAAGGCCAGATTTGTGCAATATACGACTGATTGTTGTCCTATGGACAGAGTCTCCCACCTCAGCTGTAGATCTCTGCAGTTCATCCAGAGTGATCATGGGCCTCTTGGCTGCATCTCTGATCAGTCTTCTCCTTGTATGAGCTGAAAGTTTAGAGGGACGGCCAGGTCTTGGTAGATTTGCAGTGGTCTGATACTCCTTCCATTTCAATATTATCGCTTGCACAGTGCTCCTTGGGATGTTTAAAGCTTGGGAAATATTTTTGTATCCAAATCCGGCTTTAAACTTCTTCACAACAGTATCTCGGACCTGCCTGGTGTGTTCCTTGTTCTTCATGATGCTCTCTGCGCTTTTAACGGACCTCTGAGACTATCACAGTGCAGGTGCATTTATACGGAGACTTGATTACACACAGGTGGATTGTATTTATCATCATTAGTCATTTAGGTCAACATTGGATCATTCAGAGATCCTCACTGAACTTCTGGAGAGAGTTTGCTGCACTGAAAGTAAAGGGGCTGAATAATTTTGCACACCCAATTTTTCAGTTTTTGATTTGTTAAAAAAGTTTGAAATATCCAATAAATGTCGTTCCACTTCATGATTGTGTCCCACTTGTTGTTGATTCTTCACAAAAAAATACAGTTTTATATCTTTATGTTTGAAGCCTGAAATGTGGCAAAAAGTCGCAAAGTTCAAGGGGGCCGAATACTTTCGCAAGGCACTGTAAATCTTAGTAGTACAGACCGAAGCTATTTACACAATGCGGTTGAACTGTTTTTAGCTTGATCTACATTTCTTATTAGTATGCACATTTCAATTTAAAATACATGTATCCGAGGTGTGTGTGTGTGTGTGTGTGTGTGTGTGTGTGTGTGTGTGTGTGTGTGTGTGTGTGTGTGTATATGTATGTATGTGTGTGTGTGTGTATATGTATGTATGTGTGTGTGTGTGTATGTGTGTGTGTGTGTGTGTATATGTGTGTGTATGTGTATACGTGTGTGTGTATGTGTATACGTGTGTGTGTGTGTGTGTGTGTGTGTGTGTGTGTGTGTGTGTGTGTGTGTGTGTGTGTGTGTGTGTATGTGTATACGTGTGTGTGTGTGTGTATGTGTGTATACGTGTGTGTGTGTGTGTGTGTGTGTGTATGTGTGCGTGTATGTATATGTGTGTGTATGTGTGTATATGTGGTTGTGTGTGTGAACAGTTCCGCCGAGAAACCAACACATCCAGAGAACGTATCACTGTGATTTCTGTCACTTTGTCGTCCATGCTCTTCTCTAAAATGGGTCTGACCCACCACTTTGCAGGGCTGCATATTTAATGAGAGTTATCCATCTGAATGTGACCATTCACTCATTGATACCCAGTGTGACTGCAGGCTGCAACGATAAATAGCACAGCAGCATATCCGGGCTGAGGCCATTAGGATAGGTCACAAATTCTATAGCCTGGTTGAATCAGACTCAATGCTGCGCTCAATGGCGAGAGCTGTATCTGGAGCCCTCACCAAGTTAACCACTGATGAAGTTGTCTCAGAGCACAAAACTGCTCCCAATAGCACTATAGATGCTAGCACTATCATAGAAGACAATTGCACAGTTATAAATCACACCGGTATAAGTTCTGCTGTTTCCAGTTCTGTTGCTGCACTAAATATCGTAAGAATGTTACACTCTTCTATCAGATGGGAGAGGGAGCATGTGTCTTCTTGAGATGTCTCAGAGCACAACGTTCTGATTAGAAGTCTCTGGACAAGAGTGTCTGCTGAAGCACTAAAACATGTCGAGACCTCATACTGTTTCTCTATCTCGGTCTCTTTCTAGTCAGCCAGAGAAAATGATCTTTGGCGTTTTAAACTATTTTTGTCACTACTGCTATAATAATCAAGGACAAAGCATCTCACAAAACATCCCTTTAGTCTCATCTCAGAATGATCACGAATGGTGGAGCACTGATCTGTTTCACTGATCTGTTTCACTGATCTGTTTCACTGTTCTGTTTCACTGTTCTGTTTCACTGATCTGTTTCACTGTTCTGTTTCACTGATCTGTTTCACTGATCTGTTTCACTGATCTGTTTCACTGATCTGTTTCACTGTTCTGTTTCACTGTTCTGTTTCACTGATCTGTTTCACTCGAATCCGCCCATCTCCTCCGTTCCAAAGCAGCCCATTTCATTTTTTCATTGACGACAACGATGGCTGCCTGAAGTAGTGCTGTCACCGTGAAACGAGTTTGGGCCATCTGGGAGTTGGCTTTTGGGAATACTTGTGATGTTATTCATCTTACACTCGGTTTCTTAACTCGGTTTCTTTCTGCATGGTTCCTGAACACTTCAGATGGATGCTATTTAAAGAACAGTCACCCCCCCTTCCTCACAATCACCCCAGCCCACTCGTTGTGAATCCCAAATGAAAAGACCATAGACAGACTACACAGGCATTTGCAGCTGTACAACAAAGACCAAGTTAAAGTTCAAATGCAGCACTGTGAAAAACATGGACAACATTCTGTACCTAGATAAATGTGTTTACCCAGTGCCCAGTGAGCCAACCATTTAAAGTAAAAGGTGATACTGTGCTAAATATCTGGCTCATTCTGAAAGGAGTGGAGGGTTTTATTAATATGGAGACTGGTGGCTGGGCAAGAGGCCCACTCTCCAATTGCTGGTATGTGAAGCCTGAGAATGTAGACAACAGGGAATCCCCATCACTCACACACTGACTGCACAATATAAACCAATGCCATATCTCTCGCTCACATACACACAGAAGGCGGCGAGTGCACACACAGAATCCCCCCCCCATTCTCACACACACCAAAGGCATTACGGCAAACGTTGTGTACAGTACGTGACCCACACTAGCTAGCCAGTCCATTGTTCTTGAACAACAGTGCCTACTCCACTAGTCCCCCCCACCCCCAAAGCCCCCACATGACATCTTATAAAAGGTCAGAGCGTGTCCCACAAAGAGCGGACTGAACTATGCAAGACCGTGTCACACTGCCGTTACAGCAAGAGAACAATATGGCCGTCTGTGACAGAGTAGTGATCTCGCCACTGTATGGTTTGATGTAAACACTACGGTAGTTGTGCGTTTATACTTTTCATTACCCAACACCAGGCTGTATGGTGAGCTTTGTGTCCTAGCTCACCACATGAATGCTCTAGTCAGTGGAGAAGATAGTCAACAACACAAAGTGGTACTATTCACCTCCAGGCACAAAGACGGTATAACACAATGCTACTGATGAACACACCACAGAAGAGTAAGTAGTAGCTATGATGTTTGTGATGATTTCCCCATAGTGGGACATTAAGAGTTGACCTGTGAAGGGCATGTGAACACCAACTAATGACTTACATGGCTCCTAGAGGGCATCTGCTCCATCTGAATGTCACAATGTATACACTTCCATTCAATATGAACACATTAAGTTCAACTTTGCAGATATGCCCATAATATGTGTGGGTGTGCACGCGTCTGTGTGTTTGTTTGTACATGCTTGCGTGTGTTTATTATAATGTAGCACAGCCAGCTGTGCTGGTCCAGAGACAACCTCAAGCAGAGGTACTTACTGACGCAGGAGAGGAGGTCATTAAATCTTTCCTTGGGCAAGAGGGATTTCTCCAGGCCCCGGAAGTAGAGTTTAAGAACCCCGGCAACCGAGTTGATGTCGTGGTTGTTCTCTTCATCTGTCAATGGGTCCTTACCTGGGAGATCGATAAGTGTATGTGAGGGTGTTGTATGCAGGCAATCATTACATTTCCCCTGACTAGAAGGAAGTTTGAAACTTACAAACAAGCAGTGCCCATTAGACTAGGGTACATTGTAAACATGTCAATGTTTCTGCTTCTTTCATCAGCTTAATAAGTTCTTTCCAGTGTTAACTAATTATCTCAAAAGAGAAAATTAACTAGCAATTAAGCAAAGTCATATTCTGCAGCTCAAGCTGAAGTACATAATTGATTTCCTATGTTTGCTTTTCCTTCTGTCCCTATGTGCTGCAATCCACTGATGGTATCAAATGTGTGAAGTGTAATTTGACTGACTGACCTATCAATCCTGGACAGTATAAAAGTATTGGGCTGACTGTACAATAATATGTTAACATCCTACAGTACCTTACAGTAACAGAACATCCTACAGTACCTTACAGTAACAGAACATCCTACAGTACCTTACAGTAACAGAACATCCTACAGTACCTTACAGTAACATAACATCCTACAGTACCTTATAGTAACATAACATCCTACAGTACCTTACAATAACAGAACATCCTAAAGTACCTTACAGTAACAGAGCATCCTACAGTACCTTACAGTAACAGAACATCCTACAGTACCTTACAGTAACAGAACATCATACAGTACCTTACAGTAACAGAGCATCCTACAGTACCTTACAGTAACAGAGCATCCTACAGTACCTTATAGTAACAGAACATCCTACAGTACCTTACAGTAACAGAACATCCTAAAGTAACACAACATCCTACAGTACCTTACAGTAAAATAACATCCTAGAGTAACATAACATCCTACAGTACCTTACAGTAACAGAACATCCTACAGTACCTTATAGTAACAGAACATCGTACAGTAACTTATAGTAACAGAACATCCTACAGTACCTTACAGTAAAATAACATCCTAGAGTAACATAACATCCTACAGTACCTTACAGTAACAGAACATCCTACAGTACCTTACAGTAACATAACATCCTACAGTACCTTACAGTAACAGAACATCCTACAGTACCTTACAGTAACAGAACATCCTACAGTACCTTACAGTAACAGAACATCCTACAGTACCTTACAGTAACAGAACATCCTAAAGTACCTTACAGTAACAGAACATCCTACAGTACCTTACAGTAACAGAACATCCTAAAGTAACATAACATCCTACAGTACCTTACAGTAACAAAACATCCTACAGTACCTTACAGTAACATAACATCCTACAGTACCTTACAGTAACATAACATCCAACAGTACCTTCCTGTAACATAACATCCTACTGTACCTTACAGTAACAGAACATCCTACAGTACCTTACAGTAACAGAACATCCTACAGTACCTTACAGTAACAGAACATCCTACAGTACCTTACAGTAACAGAACATCCTACAGTACCTTACAGTAACAGAACATCCTACAGTACCTTACAGTAACAGAACATCCTACAGTACCTTACAGTAACAGAACATCCTACAGTACCTTACAGTAACAGAACATCCTACAGTACCTTACAGTAACAGAACATCCTACAGTACCTTACAGTAACATAACATCCTAAAGTACCTTACAGTAACAGAACATCCTACAGTACCTTAGAGTAACAGAACATCCTAAAGTACCTTACAGTAGCAGAACATCCTACAGTACCTTACAGTAACAGAACATCCTACAGTACCTTACAGTAACAGAACATCCTACAGTACCTTACAGTAACAGAACATCCTACAGTACCTTACAGTAACATAACATCCTACAGTACCTTACAGTAACATAACATCCTACAGTACCTTACAGTAACATAACATCCTACAGTACCTTACAGTAACATAACATCCTACAGTACCTTACAGTAACAGAACATCCTACAGTACCTTACAGTAACAGAACATCCTACAGTACCTTACAGTAACAGAACATCCTACAGTACCTTACAGTAACAGAACATCCTAAAGTACCTTACAGTAACAGAACATCCTACAGTACCTTACAGTAACAGAACATCCTAAAGTAACAAAACATCCTACAGTACCTTACAGTAACATAACATCCTACAGTACCTTATAGTAACATAACATCCTACAGTACCTTACAATAACAGAACATCCTAAAGTACCTTACAGTAACAGAGCATCCTACAGTACCTTACAGTAACAGAACATCCTACAGTACCTTACAGTAACAGAACATCATACAGTACCTTACAGTAACAGAGCATCCTACAGTACCTTACAGTAACAGAGCATCCTACAGTACCTTATAGTAACAGAACATCCTACAGTACCTTACAGTAACAGAACATCCTAAAGTAACACAACATCCTACAGTACCTTACAGTAAAATAACATCCTAGAGTAACATAACATCCTACAGTACCTTACAGTAACAGAACATCCTACAGTACCTTATAGTAACAGAACATCGTACAGTAACTTATAGTAACAGAACATCCTACAGTACCTTACAGTAAAATAACATCCTAGAGTAACATAACATCCTACAGTACCTTACAGTAACAGAACATCCTACAGTACCTTACAGTAACATAACATCCTACAGTACCTTACAGTAACAGAACATCCTACAGTACCTTACAGTAACAGAACATCCTACAGTACCTTACAGTAACAGAACATCCTACAGTACCTTACAGTAACAGAACATCCTAAAGTACCTTACAGTAACAGAACATCCTACAGTACCTTACAGTAACAGAACATCCTAAAGTAACATAACATCCTACAGTACCTTACAGTAACAAAACATCCTACAGTACCTTACAGTAACAGAACATCCTACAGTACCTTACAGTAACATAACATCCAACAGTACCTTCCTGTAACATAACATCCTACTGTACCTTACAGTAACATAACATCCTACAGTACCTTACAGTAACAGAACATCCTACAGTACCTTACAGTAACAGAACATCCTACAGTACCTTACAGTAACAGAACATCCTACAATACCTTACAGTAACAGAACATCCTACAGTACCTTACAGTAACAGAACATCCTACAGTACCTTACAGTAACAGAACATCCTACAGTACCTTACAGTAACAGAACATCCTACAGTACCTTACAGTAACAGAACATCCTACAGTACCTTACAGTAACAGAACATCCTACAGTACCTTACAGTAACAGAACATCCTACAGTACTTTACAGTAACAGAACATCCTACAGTACCTTACAGTAACAGAACATCCTACAGTACCTTACAGTAACAGAACATCCTACAGTACCTTACAGTAACAGAACATCCTACAGTACCTTACAGTAACAGAACATCCTACAGTACCTTACAGTAACAGAACATCCTACAGTACCTTACAGTAACATAACATCCTACAGTACCTTACAGTAACATAACATCCTACAGTACCTTACAGTAACAGAACATCCTAAAGTACCTTACAGTAACAGAACATCCTACAGTACCTTACAGTAACAGAACATCCTACAGTACCTTACAGTAACAGAACATCCTACAGTACCTCTCTCGAATGAGTTCTTGATGTCATTGATTTCCATCTGAGACCCGGACACACGGAATATCCCTTGATGCTGAAGGCCTGCAGGGAACAAAGAATGGCAGAGGGGAGAGAGAAGTACAGAACCGAGAGAGAGAGAGGAAGAGAGAGGTGAGACAGAAAGGTAGACACACACGTTTAGTCCATTGTGACAGGCAGCCATTATAAAAGACCACCAGTGCAAAAAGAAAAGCCAGTTTAAGTCCCAACTAAAGGCCACATCCCATTCCTCTTGCCCTTAAGTTTTCCAATTAAAGATAATTAATGAGGGAGAGAGACCGCAACCAAGTCTTACTAAAGTGCCCTCCAGCCAGGATTAGCATTTAATAACGAGAGAGGTCAGTTCGGAACTTAATTAGTCAGGGTCTTCCCCACTAGAGACGGCCGCCCCAGTAAGACATCGCCGGTGTCCGCAAAACACAGAGAGGTCATTAGCGTCACGCCTTCAAAAGTTTAAGCCGACGTGTTTTGTTGGAGTTTTATTAATGCGTCTCACAGTGATAGTCTAACTAACCTATTTGACAGTGTGTGTGAAGGGTGTGTGTGTGTGTGGAATGTGTGTGTTGCATCCCATTGGCTGCATGGACAGATGCTGTAAACAAGATGGCATCTGCATAGTCTTTCCCATGACTGTGACTAAAATGGAACGGATTTTAACACAGACACGGGAAGAATGGAAACACCCAGACAATTAACACTGAAATTGCCGCAATGTTACCCTTGACCAGGGGAGAAGTTTTAGCACCACACAGTCATTTTGGACTGTTACGCTTGATTGGCCTGCAAGAGGTGAGAAAAGGAGAGAAAATCATAGCTGTCGCAAAACAAATACAAGTAATATATGGATGACCAGCTCACCATAGAGATTGATGAATCGAACACAGCTCTCCACCACACGGGGAATAGCTTGTCCAGAGTCCTTCACAATGAGAGGAAGGACATGTCATATTAACAGATGGCTCATTCTGAAATACATTATATCATTCAGTCTTTACATGCTTATTTTTCCCGAAATGCATGCCTCCATTATTATACTTAATGGGTGAAAGGAGAAATGACCGGTGACATTTTACTGTAGCCAGCCTTATGTATGCATTCATAAAGCCTTTATAATAACTACTTATGATAATATAACATCTGCCATTGGCATATAAGGGACTACAGTAAAGTGTTACCAATGATCCTACTGAAGGTTTACAGAGACAGACTAAAGTTTTGCAGCTACAGAACCATTCATGCCCAGTTTCTCTTAGCCAATACAACTCAATGGGGCTTCAGTGGTACGAAACATGGCCTCTTTATCTTGTTTTATTGTGTTACGTCAACACTTGAGAGCACACTTGGGACACTGATAAGGGATGTGAGGTTATGTAACAGAGCCACTACCACACACTCCATATGGAGTGGAGAGAGAGGAGGAGGAGTGAGAAAAGAGGAGAGAGAGAGAGGAGCTGTCCCTTTACAGAGAACACATTCCTCCCTCCTTCAGTAGAAGGGTACAAGAGCTGCACTCCAGAGTAGTACCAAAGTACCAGCTGCTAGCTCCCTGCTGAGGCAGAGACCTCTTACATGCTTCTAATAATGTTGTGGATGGGTTTTCACCCAGGGGGCGTAGACACACGGCCCTAAACACATCAACCATGCCGGGATTCCAGGAACCACCGGGTATCAATGTTCTGTAGCTGAGGACTGAGCAAGACAGACTATGTTTGGAGGAATTCAATATCTGTCAATGTAGATGTTGCAAGGTCTGAAATAAGTGTTGGGCATCCTACGAATTTTACAATGTAATCTAAGCCAAATTGTAAGTATAGGGTACATTTTCAATTAATAGGGTACAGATCAAATTGTACTTCATAATCCAGTTGTAGCCCTGGCACAGGAACATATGAATAAATTGACATCTATAGATGTGAGCAGTTCAGTCTGTCAGGGCAAACCTCCAGGGAGTTAGTATTGCACATCAGCACAAACGGGTGAAAGATTATCACAGACAGGAAGTCGAGGGGATGTTAGGGGCAGAAAAAGAGAGAGACAGAGATAGGAAGTCAGCATAGACAGTAAGACTGTGACAATAACAGTATCGCAATATTTTTTAAATGGCACAAATGAAAACACAAAGCAGACCAAACTATTTGGTCCTTTAAAAACCTGCTGTATGTAAAATATTGTGTGCTATAGCTTGCAAAATACACTGCTCAAAAAAATAAAGGGAACACTTAAACAACACAATATAACTCCAAGTCAATAACACTTCTGTGAAATCAAACTGTCCACTTAGGAAGCAACACTGATTGACAATAAATGTCACATGCTGTTTTGCAAATGGAATAGACAACAGGTGGAAATTATAGGCAATTAGCAAGACACCCCCAATAAAGGAGTGGTTCTGCAGGTGTGGACCACAGACCACTTCTCAGTTCCTATGCTTCCTGGCTGATGTTTTGGTCACTTTTGAATGCTGGCGGTGCTTTCACTCTAGTGGTAGCATGAGACTGGCCCGCCCGTTCCCCAGACCTGAATCCAATTGAGCACATCTGGGACATCATGTCTCGCTCCATCCACCAACGCCACGTTGCACCACGGACTGTCCAGGAGTTGGCAGATGCTTTAGTCCAGGTCTGGGAGGATATCCCTCAGGAGACCATCCGCCACCTCATCAGGAGCATGCCCAGGCGTTGAAGGGAGGTCATACAGGCACGTGGAGGCCACACACATTCCTGAGCCTCATTTTGACTTGTTTTAAGGACATTACATCAAAGTTGGATCAGCCTGTAGTGTGGTTTTCCACTTTAATTTTGAGTGTGACTCCAAATCCAGACCTCCATGGGTTAATAAATTTGATTTCCATTGATAATTTTTGTGTGATTTAGTTGTTAGCACATTTAACTATGTAAAGAAAAAATTATTTAATAAGAATATTTCATTCAGATCTAGGATGTGTTATTTTAGTGTTCCCTTTATTTTTTTGAGCAGTGTAAATAAATGTGACTCTGGATGACAACATAATGATGTTTGTTTCCAACATCAGGGAGCTATTTCTAAAGAAGTTAAACCCGCTTCGTGTTTTGTTTCCTTGCCACAATACTAACGAGTATGGCAATACTGTTATCACCCCAGCCCTGACAGACAGACAGGTAGCAGTAGGGACGGGTCCCTCTCCACTCCACAGTGTCTCCACTCTACCTGGTGTCTGGTGTGCGAGTTCCGTCGTCCGCGGCTATGAAGAAGCAGAGAAGAAAGCAGAGAGAGCGAGAAAGAGGTGAAACCCAGATTAAATCACCACAGCAGCCAGCTACAGTACCACAGCCCAGCCCTCCCCCACACACTAAGAATAGAGCTGGCGTCAAACGCAGGGGAAGCAGCAGGGCATTGTGGGGAGGTGGTGGATTCCTTATCGCTCTGGCCACCATCCCCTGGCTGTCACATATATCCTGCTGACAATGGCTGCTTTCAAACCAGCCAGAGAAGAGAGAGAAGGAAGAGAGAGGAATAGGGAGGAATACCAATGCCCTAGCTGACAGCAGAGACTCGGGGGAAAGATGGAGACAAACATCTTCCCTACATCCCGTCCTCCTTCCCCCCCACCCTCCCCCTTTACCCCCCTCCACTGTGCTAGTGTGCCCTCTGCTCTGTCATCATACCTCCTTCCCTGGATGCACTCTGTCAGTAGCAATGCCACCCCTGTGCTTCCCCAACGTTTGAGACTACAGAGAGAAACGAGAAGATAAAATCCCTGACTGGTGTGGTCAGCCTAATGATCAGACCCCAGGAAAAAGACAAAAGTGTGAGTTGTTGAGTTACGGTCATTATTATGGAAACGGTCGGAGAGACGGTCGGTAGCAGTCCAAGGCCAGACTTGACCAGTACCTTGACAAAGGACTCCAGATTGCCATTAAACAACTTAACGTTAAAGACCGAGCGGGGCCTAGCCCTCCTATTTGTGCCACTGTGAGGTTTGGGCGGCACATTGGGAGGCCTGGAAAATGGAGAGTGTGTTAGAGAAATCTCCCACCATGAACATACACCGTTTGTCTGAACTCACCAATGTCCGAAGTTCAAAAATCTGACATCTGAGATTTCAGACAAACTACGCACGCAAATGTGAACAATCCTAAACTATCACACAAAAGTGACTTCTTGTGTTGTGAAGTCGTGTATGGTGTCACCCAGCCTGTCCTGTGAGTGTTAGTCGTGAGATGACGCTGGGCCCGGATCCTGATATCCCACTAGTCTGTCACCATCTCCTAGAGAGATTATTAGATGGAGGGTTTGATATCCCCATTAGTCTGTCACCATCTCCTAGACAGAGATTATTAGATAGAGGGTTTGATATCCCCACTAGTCTGTCACCATCTCCTAGAGAGAGATTATTAGATGGAGGGTTTGATATCCCCACTAGTCTGTCACCGTCTCCTAGAGAGAGATTATTAGATGGAGGGTTTGATATCCCCACTAGTCTGTCACCATCTCCTAGAGAGAGATTATTAGATGGAGGGTTTGATATCCCCACTAGTCTGTCACCATCTCCTAGAGAGAGATTATTAGATGGAGGGTTTGATATCCCCACTAGTCTGTCACCGTATCCTAGAGAGAGATTATTAGATGGAGGGTTTGATATCCCCACTAGTCTGTCACCGTCTCCTAGAGAGATTATTAGATAGAGGGTTTGATATCCCCACTAGTCTGTCACCATCTCCTAGAGAGAGATTATTAGATGGAGGGTTTGATATCCCCACTAGTCTGTCACCGTCTCCTAGAGAGAGATTATTAGATGGAGGGTTTGATATCCCCACTAGTCTGTCACCATCTCCTAGAGAGAGAATTACCACTCAACTTCAAAAGGTCATGAAAAGACCAGGCCTACTGGGATGAGTGTGTGTGGGCGCCGTGCGGCAGCATCCACCTGACAACATGTCCCGGTGGGAGAGGGTGTGTGTATTTGTATTTATTATGGATCCCCATTAGCTGCTGCCAAAACAGCAGATTCATTTTTCTGGACCCCAGGAAGAGTAAGGCAGTTTATACAATTTTAAAACATTACAATACATTCACAGATTTCACAACACAATGTGTGCCCTCAGGCCCCTACTCCATCACTACCACATATCTACAGTACTAAATCCATTTGTATGTATAGTGTGTATGTGTGTGTATGCATGTGTCTATGCATGCATGTGTCTGTGCCAATGTTTGTGTTGCTTCACAGTCCCTGCTGTTCCATAAGGAGTTTTTGATCTGTTTTTTAAATCTAATTTTACTGCTTGCGTTAGTTACTCGATGTGGAATAGAGTTCCATGTAGTCATGGCTCTATGTAGTACTGTCTGCCTCCCATAGTTTGTTCTGGACTTGGGGACTGTGAAGAGACCTATTGTGGCATGTCTTGTGGGGGTATGCATGGGTGTCCGAGCTGTGTGCCAGTAGTTAAGACAGACAGCTCGGTGAATTCAACATGGCAATACCTCTCATAAATACCTCTCATCTCCTCCACTTTCAACCAGGAGAGAGTGGCATGCATATTATTAATATTAGCTCTCTGTGTACATTCAAGGGCCAGCCGTGCTGCCCTGTTCTGAGCCAATTGCAATTTTCCTAAGTCCTTTTTTGTGGCACCTGACCACACAACTGAACAGTAGTCAAGGTGCGACAAAACTAGGGCCTGTAAGACCTGCCTTGTTGATAGTGTTGTTAAGAAGGCAGAGCATCGCTTTATTATAGACAGACTTCTCCCCATCTTAGCTACTACTGCATCAATATGTTTTGACCATGACAGTTTCCAATCTAGTGTTACTCCAAGCAGTTTAGTCACCCCAAATTGCTCAATTTCCACATGATTTATTACAAGATTTAGTTGAGGTTTAGGGTTTAGTGAGTGTTTTGTTCCAAATACAATGCTTTCAGTTTTAGAAATATTTAGGGCTAACTTATTCCTTGCCACCCACTCTGAAACTAACTGCAGCTCTTTGTTGAGTGTTGCAGTCAGTTCAGTCACTGTAGTAGCTGACATGTAAAGTGTTGAGTCATAGAAACTATGGCTTTACTCAAAGTCAGTGGCATGTCTTTGAAAGCTGAAAACAGCAAGGGGCCTAAATAGCTACTCTGGGGAATTCCTGATTGTAACTGGATTATATTTGATAGGCTTCCATTAACCTCTTGAACCTCTGGGGGCAGTATTTCATTTTTGGATGAAAAACATTCCCGTTTTAAACAAGATATTTTGTCACGAAAAGATGCTCGACTATGCATATAATTGACAGCTTTGGAAAGAAAACACTGACTTTTCCAAAACTGCAAAGATAGTCTGAGTGCCACAGAACTAATGCTACAGGCGAAACCAAGATGAAATTTCATACAGGAAGTGAGCCAGATTTTGAATGCGCTGTGTTCCAATGTCTCCTTATATGGCTGTGAATGCGCAAGGAATGAGCCTACACTTTCTGTCGTTTCCCCAAGGTGTCTGCAGCATTGTGACGTATTTGTAGGCATATCATTGGAAAATTGACCATAAGAGACTACATTTACCAGGTGTCCGCTCGGTGTCCTCCGTCGAAACTATTGCGTAATCTCCAGGTGCGTGCATTTTTCCATTTTGTTCAGAGGAGAAACCAAACTGCCACGAGTGATTTATCATCGAATAGATATGTGAAAAACACCTTGAGGATTGATTCTAAACAACTTTTGCCATGTTTCTGTCGATATTATGGAGTTAATTTGGAAAAAAGTTTGCCGTTGTAATGACTGAATTTTCGTTTTTTTTCTTAGCCAAACGTGATGAACAAAACGGAGCGATTTCTCCTACACAAATAATATTTTTGGAAAAACTGAACATTTGCTATCTAACTGAGAGTCTCCTCATTGAAAACATCTGAAGTTCTTCAAAGGTAAATTATTTTATTTTAATGCTTTTCTTGTTTTTGTGAAAATGTTGCCTGCTGAATGCTAGGCTTAATGCTATGCTAGCTATCAATACTCTTACACAAATGCTTGTGTAGCTATGGTTGAAAAGCATTTTTTTGAAAATCTGAGATGACAGTGTTGTTAACAAAAGGCTAAGCTTGTGAGCCAATATATTTATTTCATTTCATTTGCGATTTTCATGAATAGTTAACGTTGCGTTATGCTAATGAGCTTGAGGCTATAATTACGCTCCCGGATACGGGATTGCTCGTCGCAACAGGTTAACGAACACCCTCTGTGTTCTGTTAGACAAGTAACTCTTTATCCACATTATAGCAGGGGGTGTAAAGCCATAACACACACGGTTTTCCAGTAGCGGACTATGATCAATAATGTTAAAAGCTGCACTGAAGCCTAACAAGACAGCGCCCACAATCATTTTATCATCAGTCATTTGTGTAAGCGCTGTGCTTGTTGAGTGTCCTTTCCTATAAGCATGCTGAAATTTTGTTGTCAATTTGTTTACTGTAAAATAGCATTGTATCTGGTCAAACACAATTTTTTCTAGACGTTTACTAAGGGTTGGTAACAGGCTGATTGGTCGGCTATTTGAGCAAGTAAAGGGGGCTTTACTATTCTTACTATTCCAGGCCTTAGGGCACACGCTCTCTAGTAGGCTTAAATTGAAGATGTGGCAAATAGGAGAGGCGATATCGTCTGCTATTATCCCCAGTAATTTTTCATCTAGATTTTATGACCCTGTTTGCTTGTCATTGTTGATAGACAAAAACAAAACAAAAAAAAATCACCTCTTCCACACTGACTTGACGGAATTCAAAAGTACAATTCTTGTCTTTCATAACTTGGTCCGATATACTTGGATGTGTAGTGTCAGCGTTTGTAGCTGTCATGTCATCCCTAAGTTTGCTTACTTTGCCAATGAAAAAGTAGTTAGCAATATCAGTGGGCTTTGTAATGAATGAGCCATCTGATTTTTCCCAAAATTTAATTAAGGTGCCCCAAAGCTTTTTACTATCATTCTTTGTTTCATAGTGTAATGCAGTTTCTACAGTCATTTTCTTAATGGGTGCGTGCTTATTAGTAACTGGAATAAGTCGATTCAAGTGCAGCGTCTGGTTGCTCCTCATTACACACCACAGACCAGCAAATATTATTTGTATCTGTGACTGTGGCATGTAGGATGACAGAGGGGGTTGTCTCGTGAGTTCAATAATCTCACAACTGTGGCATGTAGGATGACAGGGGGGGGTTGTCTCGTGAGTTCAATCATCTCACGACTGTGGCCAGCAGGGTTGTCCCTCTACTGCCATTCTCATGGTTATATTTAAACACATTTCTACCAGAATAGGCAAGAGAAAAAACAAACGTGAGTAATGTGTCAAAACAATCAATATCTTCGTATTAGTCACATGCGCCAAGTACAACAGGTCCTTACAGTGAAATGCTTACTTACGAGCCCCTAACCGAAAAATACAGATAAGAATAAGACATAAAAGCAACAAGTATTTAAAGAGCAGCAGTAAATAAAAATAAATATATATATATACATACATACATACATACACACACACACACACACACAAATCCTTCTCCACACTAACTAAACACAACAGACTCTGAATACCCCATATACTCAAACAGATCAATATTGTTAACCAGTTTGTAATAGGCAAACTCAACCCTCAGTCTCACTGCCAACATCCCCTCCAGCAATCCCACCACATCCACAGACCCCTGTCCCCGAATACTGTTTTTTCAGGTCTTCCATAGTGCTAATTTAGCTGCCCCTAACACAAAATTAAGCAAAACAACTACACCCCTTCGACTAAACCTGTACTTTAGCTAAAATATAAACTGTTGGGAAGAGAAAATCTCTCCCAAAGCTGAGAACCAAGAAGTGATCAGGTCAATCATCCTGACCAACCTGGGACACTGTAAAAACAGATTCTCTGTGCCAGAGTTTCAGACTCAGCACAGACTGTACACCCCTCCCCAGGTGTACCAGATGCATGTTGGTGGCTATGGCTCCAGGTATTATCCTCAATTGGAGGTCAGATGTCCTCTTTTCAATAGGCAGTTTGTATAAAGACCGCCAACAGCCTTTTGGGGATGCACCTGGACCAAACACACCCACCCACCTCGCAGATTTTTACCCCTTCCAGGGAAGAGGCATGGGACAGTTTGACACAAATTTTGTACAGGGCCTTCTTTCCCACCTCCTTGAACTCCCCCAGCCCCGGGGCATCGAATGAAATCAGCATCCCCACGACCTCCTCAAATTACCCCGCCGCAGCACTAACAATCAGTACAGGGACCTCATAATACAGACCCTCCTTCCAACGTTCAGAATTGGAAGTGTCAGTCACATACTGCAGTGTCAGTCACAGACCTCAGCTACGACCTTCCTCAGTAGGCGAGAATCGGATCCCCGCTCTTTCTCCCAGCTCCTCCAACGATCTGCTCCTGCTCCGCATCAGAGGACCTAGCTTAGTACACCCCACACTTAACAGGCATGAACGTAGGCTTGCTGAACTCAGAGCACGGGACTGGATGGCAGGCTCTTCAAAAAGCCACATCCCTGGTGACATGCCGGCCTTACGGGACTTGACAAGAACTCTCCAAGCCTGAATAACAGACTCATAAAATGGATTCAGGCCAGACAAATCACCCCTTCCAGCTTGAAGAAGAAAAGGTGCTTGTCTAAGCCCAAACAGCCCGCTCTCCTCATCAATGTGTAGGCTGTGTCGACCCAGCTAGAACCGTCAATGTACAACAGTCTCTGGGCTGCTTGAAGCCGGAAAGCCATGATCATGGAAGAAATGTCCACCAGGCCTTGCCCACCCTCGTGCAGTGGCAGGTACAGGGCTTTAATCCAGTGTTGTCCAGACCAGAAGAAATTGACAAGGGTCCTCTGAAGCGCTTGTATCAGACGTGGCTGTAAAATCATAGTCTGTGCCACAGGGTAGAGGCGGCAAGATTATTAGCTACCAGGACCCTTCCTCTATAAGACAGCTGGGGTAGCACCCATTTCCACCTTGACAGTCTGGCACACACTTACTCCACTACACCCTCCCAGTTCTTTTTCTGAAATACATCAGAGCCTAGAAAAAAAAAACAATGTCTTCATCCCATCTCTGCCCCACTGAAGCCCACCTGGTAACCGTGGAGCAGACCCCGTCTGATGCTGACCTGCCCACCGTGATTCACTCATTTCCCAATTAACTCTGGTTAAGGAGGCCCCCTCATACACCTTTAAAGTGTTTGAGAGAACCTTAACATCCTCACCCCCTGTAATAAAAACTGTCACGTCATCTGCATACGTAGACAGTGCTATCATGGGACCCTTCATTACTCCTGGCACAGAGAAACCACCGCGTGATTTCCTACTTGCAGGAAAACACGCACAGAACGAGCAGTGTGGCTGGTGGCATTGTCATGCTGGAGGGTCATGTCAGGATGAGCCTGCAGGAAGGGTACCACATGAGGGAGGAGGATGTCTTCCCCTTAACGCACAGTGTTGAGATTGCCTAAAATGACAACAAGCTCAGTCCGACGATGCTGTGACATACCGCCCGAGACCATGACGGACCCTCCACCTCCAAATCGATCCCGCTCCAGAGTACAGGCCTCGGTGTAACGCTCATTCTTTCAACGATAAACGTGAATCTGAACATCATCCCTGGTGAGACAGCGATGGTGGGTTTGCGCCCATAGGCAAGTTGTTGCCGGTGATGTCTGGTGAGGACCTGCCTTACAACAGGCCTAGAAGCACTCAGTCAAGGCTCTCTCAGCCTATTGTTGACAGTCTGAGCACCGATAGAGGGATTGTGCGTTCCTGGTCTAACTCGGGCAGTTGTTGTTGCCATCCTGTACCTGTCCCACAGGTGTGATGTTCAGATGTACCGATCCTGTGCAGGTGTTGTTACACGTGTGTTGTAACTTTAATGTGTTACAGAGTTAATGTTTAATGTTTAATTCATTGAGCTGTATCTAAAGATATTTCTTTACAGTTATTTACATATGTAATTGTATTGGTTAGTATTGAATTACGCTTTTGACTGCAAGTTCCAGAATGCCTTGCGACAGGAAGTTATGTGCAGGTGCAAGGTGATTAAGCTGACTTTCCGCTAGCATCTTACCTGCATTGCTCTGTAGAATTTAAAGTTGTTTAAATGTAACGTGAACAAGTATTATTACTAAAAGAAGCTTTCATATCAAACCCGACGTCCCGAGTCCTTACTTTGACAACAGTTAATCAAAAATTTGGTGCCGAAACCCGGGATATGAGCTGCGACGAAGAAGCGGCTGAAATGGCTGAGGAGTAACGTTGGCATGAAGCAGAAAGAATGAGACGAAAGCGGGGTACCATTCGAGGCACCACAATGCGGATTTTGAATCAGATTGACGTGGAAATAGCCCAGTCAAATCCGGATACCGATCACTTGAGTACATTGTTGAAATTGCTATCAGCTAAGGAGGACAGTTTGTTTGAACTTGATAGTGGAATTGAACAGTTAACGCCATTGGACGGATTGGAGGCAGAGATTGCATGCACGGAGGATTACAAAGAGCGCATTATCATGCTGAAGAGCCGTGCACAAAGAGTGATAATATCAATATCAATATCATGGATATCAATCCACTACCAGCCCGGGTGAGTGACGCTAACTCAAACAGATCACAGAGACAATCAGTAAGGCTACCAAAGTTGATTATTGAGAAATTCTAGGAGATGTCAGTATGTGGCAGGAGTTTTGGAGCCAGTATGAGACTGCTATTCACAATGATTCACTGTGTAATAAAGAGAAGTGTATCTATCTGAAAACTTCTCACTGGACCAGCTGCAAAGGCAGTAGCAGGACTGATGTTAACAGACAGTAATTATGATGATGCAATCACTTTACTCAAGAGCAGATTTGGAAGGAAAGATCTTGTGATTAGTGCTCATATGTCAAAGCTGCTGAATCTCACATCTGTGAAGAAATCCTCTGATCTAAATGCATTGAGGCAGCTATATGATGAATGTGAAATTCAGATTAGGAGCCCTGGAATCACTGGGTGTAGTGTCAGAAACCTATTGAAGCCTACTATGCCCAATCTTACTGCAGATGATTCCAGAGGACATAGGTGTTGACTATAGTCGTCAGAGGGGAGTAGATGATGAATGGAAAGTGTCTGAGATGATCAGTTTCCTACAGAAAGAGGTTCAGAGCAGGGAGAGAGCGCTACAAATGACAAGATTATGCAACCAACAGAAAGAGAGCAAACCATGGAACAAGTCATGCTTCTCCAATGAAATGAAAACAAAAAGACCCAACATGCCCTCTGCTGCAGCACTGCATACAGCCAGTCAGGAGGAACAAAACTGTCTATTCTGTGACAGTGCAGACCACAAATCAGAAAACTGCCCTGACCACAATATTGCTACACGCAAAGAGAAACTAAAGAAAATGGGAAGATGCTTTATATGTTTAGGACAGAGACACATAGCAAAATTCTGTAAGGTCAAAGATGTGTCATGTGCAACATGTGGAAGCAGACATCACATTGCTGTGTGTACCAGTAAGAGGAGTGAGGTGCAACCCCCTACTGTTTCTGTAGATGCTGTTGTTTCCTCAGTTATTCCCCATTCAGTGAGGATGAAACCAGATGGACAGAACACTGTGTTGCTACAAACGGCAAAGGCATGGGTAGAAGGCCCATCGGGCAGGAAGATAGCTCGTTGCTTACTAGATGGAGGCAGTCAGAGAAGCTTCATACATGAAAACCTTGTGAAGGGCTTGAAGCTACCAGTAATCAGACAAGAGGCACTCATTCTTCACACGTTTGGCTCCTCCGCCCCAGCAACGTCCCAACGCAACACAGTGAAAGTCATCTTGGAGAATGTCTGGGACAAACAGCAGAGAATAGAGATAGAGGCAATTGAAACCCCACAAGTATGCACAGCTGTGATGAAGGTTCCTGGTGAACAGATTCAACATGAGCTCAATAGAAAGGGACTGCAGCTCACAGACTTTCCAGGAGATGACAATGATCCTGAACTATAGTTCAGATAGTATCAGGCAGAGTGGAGGGACTGACGGAGACGCTAGTTGCTTTAGAGAGCACCTTTGGATGGTCGGTGCAGGGACCCGTGCCCATGTCAAGTGTCGCTGAGGCAACCTGCATGTTCATCCCACTTGATGAAGACACACTAGTCTCCAAGTAACTGCATGCATTCTGGGAGCTTGAGTCTCTGGGTATTCTAAGCGAGAATACACAGAACGCAGAGGAAAACGAGGCTCTACAAAGGTTCGAGGAAACAACCACCTTCAAAAATGGGCGATACCATGTGGAGTTGCCATGGAAACGAGAAATGCCAGAACTCCAAGACAACTATAGAATCGCCAATAAACGGTTTGAAGGTCTGAAGAAAAGACTGAAGAAGGATGTGATGTTGTACAGCAGATACAATGAAGTAGTAGAGGACTACTTACAACAAGATATGGCAGAGGACGTGCCCAAGGACAACGCATCAAGCGCAGACAACGTAAAATACTACCATGCAGTACTCCGAGAAGATAAGGTGACCACAAAACTGAGAGTGGTGTTTGATGCCTCGTCCCATGAAGATGGCTGTCCATCCCTCAATGACTGTCTACTCACAGGACCGAACCTGAATCCGGATCTGCTCAGCGTTCTGATAAAGTTCAGATTACATGAGATCGCATTCATGGCAGACATCAAGAAAGCTTTCCTGCAAATAGCCCTAGCAGAGAGAGACAGAGACGCCGTGAGATTTCTATGGCTCGCAGGCCCACCAAGGGGAGAAAATGAAGAGGAGCTGCGTGTGCTGAGGATGAAAAGAGTGGTATTTGGAGCTTCCCCAAGTCCATTTTTGCTGGCAGCTACAATCAGGAAGCACCTGAAACAATATGAAACAGAACAACCAGAAGTTGTAGAGATACTGAGAGAGTCACTCTATGTAGATGACTTCATTGTAAGTTCACGCAATGTTGAAGAGGCTTACCTTGTGACAACAACTGCAAAGCGAATGCTGTCGATTGAAGGCATGGGCCTTTGTAAATGGATGACCAATTCTCCTGAATTGAAAACAAAATGGGAGGAGAGTACGACAACTGACCACCCGTTGACGCTAGAAACACAAGGATTAGTGCTGAAGGTTTTAGGTTTAGTATGGAGGCCGGAAACAGATTACTTTGTGCTTGACCTCAGGCCGCTACTGAGCATTCTAAAGCAAAAGGAAAACACAAAGAGAAGTGTTCTGCAGTCGTCTGCACGAATCTTCGACCCTCTTGGTTTCTTAACTCCCTTCACCATCAGGATCAAGTGCATGTTCCAGGAAATGTGGGAGAGGGGACTCAGCTGGGACGAAGAATTACCACCTGATCTGACACGAGAATGGCAACAGTGGTGTTCAGAACTACCCCAGTTACACCAGCTCACTATACCAAGGTGGTACAGAACAGCCATGCGGCCACAGAATAACCCCACCCTGAAACTACACGTGTTCTGTGATGCAAGTGAAAGGGCTTACAGTGCAGTAGCTTACTTGCAAGGTGAGTCACAAGACAGGGAAACAACAAGTCTAGTCGCATCCAAGTCCAGGGTAGCCCCACTTAAGAAAATGACGCTGCCACGCCTGGAGCTCATGGGAGCTGAGATTGAAGCGAGACTAGCAAACAACTTGATGATCACACTGAAAATGGAAGAAAAACAGATCAAAATGTGGACAGACTCGATGATCGTGCTGCATTGGATTTGCAGCTCAGCTCAGAAATGGAAACAGTTTGTTGCGAACAGAGTGACGGAGGTCCCGTCCTTGACCAATCCAGAGTCATGGTCACATTTTGAAGGGAAAACTAATCCAGCTGACCTCCCTACAAGAGGACAAACTGTTCGAAACTTGACACAGAGCGAGCTATGGTGGAATGGAACCAGAATTCTGACATCACCCAATCAGTCCGAAGAGACTGATGATAACAAGGTTCCGGAAGAGGTGAAAAAAGAACTCAAATCCAGTTGCCAGGTTACTGTACAACTCGCAGCAAACTGCACAGACATTACTGAACCTGTGTTGGAGCTTGAAAGGTACAGCAAACTGAAAAGAGTGTTCAGAGTCACCGCCTGGATAAAGAGATTCAGAGCCAATGCTCGCACAACCATAAAGATGCAAGGTGAACTGACTGCTGACGAACTGTTCGATGCAGAAAAGTACTGGATTAAGGTAACTCAACAACAGAGTTTTGGACAGGAGATCAAACTACGGAAGACAGGAAAAAGCCTAAACAATGACTGTAAAATCAGAGAACTGAAACCTTTCCTGGACGAACACGAACTACTCATTGTAGGAGGAAGACTGCAACAGTCCAACTTCACATTTAGAGAGCAGCACCCATGGGTTCTGCCCAATAAGTACAGATACGCAGAAATGCTGATACAGTACCACCATGAGAAGGTGATGCATTCTGGAGCAAGTGACACTCAGCACCCAACATTAAACAAGGGGGAAATTACACGCAGATGGAAGTACAGGCAGAGACTTGTGACCAGTTTCTGGAACAGTTGGCGAAGAGATTACTTGCTGGATCTAAAGTCAGCACACCGCTGTGACACACGACAGCCCACCCCACTGAAAGCGGGTGACGTTGTACTCATTGGAGAAGATAACACACCCAGACAAACCTGGAAACTAGGAAAGATTGAGGAACTGTTGCCAGGCCGAGATGGCCTAGTTAGATCATGTTCATTTCGTACTACTTCAGGGACTTTGTTGAGGAGACCTATTCAGTTGATATACTGCCTAGAGATCTAGTTGAACACAGTTGTTCATCGGGGGTGGGGGGGGGGGGGGGGTGTTGTAACTTTAATGTGTTACAGAGTTAATGTTTAAGTTAATTAATTGAGCTGTATCTAAAGATATTTCTTTACAGTTATTTACATATGTAATTGTATTGGTTAGTATTGAATTACGCTTTCGACTGCAAGTTCCAGAATGCCTTGCGACAGGAATGAGAGAGGTAACGCGCCAGTTATGTGCAGGTGCAAAGTGATTAAGCTGATTTTCCGCTAGCATCTTACCTGCATTGCTCTGTAGAATTTAAAGTTGTTAAATGTAACGTGAACAAGTATTATTACTAAAAGAAGCTTTCATATCAAACCCGACGTCCCGAGTCCTTACTTTGAAGACAGTTAATCTAAAAACGTGGTCTGCCACTGCAAGGACCATGAGCTGTCCGTCCTGTCTCCCTGTAGCGCCGTCTTAGACGTCTCACAGTACAGACATTGCAATTTATTGCCCTGGCCACATCTGCAGTTCTCATGCCTCCTTGCAGCATGCCTAAGGCTCGTTCAAGCAGATGAGCAGGGACCCTGGGCATCTTTCTTTGGATGTTTTTCAGAGTCAGTAGAAAGGCCTCTTTAGTGTCCTAGGTTTTCATAAATTGCCTTCCGCCTGTAAGCTGTTAGAGTCTTAATGACCGTTCCACAGGTGCATGATCATTAATTGTTTATGGTTCATTGAACAAGCATGGGAAACCGTGTTTAAACCCTTTACTATAAGGATCTGTGAAGTTATTTGGATTTTTTATCTTTGAAAGACAGGGTCCTGAAAAAGGGATGTTTGTTCTTTTGCTGAGTTTATCACATTTATCACATGGTTAAAACTGAAAAAAACTTGTATTGACAGAAAAAGATGTGTTCCTTTGTGCAGTATATATCCCCCCCTCAGAATCCCCATATTACTCAGAGGAGATCTTCCCCACCTTTGAGGAAGACACGTGCCATTTCCAGGCCCAGGGAAATGTGCTCATCTGTGGGGACACAAATACGAGCACAGGAACACTACCTGATCTAACGAGCACACGAGGGGACAGCTTTATTACAGGCCATACTGTTTCAAACGGTCTTAATCTCCCCATAGAAACAACAGTGACAGCACCATCAACAAAAAACAGAAGGGATCTGTTGCAGCTCTGTAGAAGCCTGGGTCTGTACTTTGTCAATGGTAGGTTACAGGGGTACTCTTTGGGAAGATTCACCTACTGCTCACCTCTTGGCCACAGCACAGTAGACTATATGATTACAGACATTGACCCTTTCTCTCCCAGCTCATTCACTGTCAAGCCACGAACACCTCTGTCTGATCACAGCCAAATTACATTGTTCCTCAAAAGAACAGACATGGAAACAACCACACATCCACAGCCCAGTAAGCTGTACAACATCAGAAACTCATACAGATGGGCCCAAAACAGCACAGAAGAATACCAGAAAGCAACCTGTAGCCAAAATATCCAAACACTCTTAGATAACTTTCTGGATACCACAATCACTCACAGTGAAGAAGGTATCAATCTAGCAGTAAAAAACATCAACTACTGTATATATTCAGGCATATGGCAAAAAAGTGGTTAGTCTCCACAATTCAGAGGTTAAATGCCTATTCTTCGCAAATGACCTATGCCTGCTGTCGCCCAGTAAACCCCAAAAAGACTAAAATAATGATTTTCCAGAGAAGATCCAGATCTCAGGGAATTAAACCAAAGTCCTCAATTGGTACACAATAAATAGAGTACTGCACACACCTAATTACTTAGGTTTAAAAATAAGCACAACTGGACACCTTAATGATGCAGTGAATGAACTGAGAGAGAAAGCAAGCAGGGCATTCTACGCCATTAAAAACAAATTCAAATTGAAATACCTATTAAAATTAGGCTAAAACTAATTGAATATGTCATTGAACCAATTGCACTTTATGGCAGCGAGGTATGGGGTTCACTTGCAAATCAAGATTTCATCAAATGGCACAAACACCCCATTGAAACCCTACATGCAGAGTTCTGTAAGATTCTCCTACATGTCCAGAGGAAAACTACAAACAATGCATGCAGGGCAGAATTAGGCCAATATCCACTAATAATAAAAACTTGAAAAAGAGCAATTAAGTTTTGGAAACATCCAAAATACTTTGACCCCCTCTCATATCATTACCAAGCCCTGCAATACCAAGAGCTGAGCAAAGAAAATAGTCCCCTCATCCAGCTGGTCCTGGGGCTGAGTTCACAAACCTGTCCTACTAATACACTGAAGCCTCAGGACCAGAACATCCAATCAATCAGAATAAAACAAATTACAACACAGTCAAAACAAAACTACATTGCTTATTGGGAAACACAAGCACAAAGCAAAATCCAGTGCTATCTGGCTCTAAATCAACAGTACACCGTGGCTAACTACATTTCCTGACAAAATGTAAAAAATATAAAACAATTAGAGAGTTTCATTTCCCCAAATTTGAAACCCTTATACAAGGTTTCAAAGACCTCTCTGATGAGAATAGGCTACCTGTTCTGTTGGGGGAGGACGCAGAGAGCTGTGAGTTGGCAGCGCACTACATTGCTGCCTGCCATAAGATGAGGGACAGTGTCTGACAGACCAATCAACCTGCACATGTCCTCTACTGTATGCGTATTGTTATTGTTCAATGTATGGTTATTTTGACCCTTGGTTATTGTTGTTACTGTTGTCCCGTTGACAATTTTGATTCTTATTATTTTAATATTGTAAATATCCAAAGTAATCTTTGGAAATATGTACATTGTTACATCATGCCAATAAAGCAAATTTAAATTAATTGAAAGAGAGAGAGAGAGAAAGAAAGAGAGAAAAAAAGACAGCGAGAGAGATAGAGCGCGAGCGCAAGAGAGCGAGAGAGAGAGCGAGAGAGAGAGCGAGCGAGAGAGAGAGAGCGAGAGAGAGAGAGCTAGAAAGACAGCGAGAGAGAAAGCGAGAGAGAACGCGAGAGAGCAAGAGGGTTGAGGCTCTTGGAAGGGGACAATATTACCAGGCCATAACATGCTGGGCATATGGCAAATTCAAACCCTGGGGAGTCTAGAGCAGTAACATCTGGTCTCTCTTCTCCAGGGTCAGCAGTTTGATAATAGCTCAAGTACAGTAGGGATTGTTCTACTCTTCACACAGTGATAAGTGAGAACTTTAAGTGGCAAACTTTTATTTTCTTGGTCGTTTTACTGTAGGAGGATAAAGAGAAATGGCATTCGCAACGAAGAGTACACTGACTTTTACTTATGGGGATACGTTTTCAAAGAACTGAATAGGGACAGCTAAATATAGACAGAAAGGGTCTTATTAAAACCTAAGAGGTTAGTGTGTGAGGGAGAGAGAGAGCGTGGTAGTGTCTTACCTTGTGGTCATATAGTCCCCTTGGTGACCTGTGGAGACCGAGGGGAGAAAGGGGAAGGGAGAGAGAGGATGTGAGATGAGACATGGGACCTTTCCCAGAGGAGCCTGCAGATCATTGTGCACACGCTCAGTAAAGCATATGCAGCCCTGCCATCTGCCCACAACCACTGGCTTCATGGTGACGCACACAATGACACATAATGACTCACACACAGTAACACACACTTATACTTTAACTGCAGTAAAAAAAATGCCTGTCCAAACACACACACAAACACACACACAATTTTACCTTCACACGCAAAAACGCATGTTTTCACAAGTCAAGAAACTCCAAATCCAACAAATTGCTCCTAACAAGAGGAACGGTTTCAACTTTAAACCTGTGCCCATCCACAATGCACATGGACAGGATCCGACCTGTCAGGGTAACACCAGGGTGGGGCTAGCTTTACCTATACCTACTTGAACACACTCACCAACATTCACTGTAGCAGGCAGGAGTCCATGGCTAATTATTATCAAAGTCCCCATTCTCTTCCTCAACTCCTTGTACAGCCAACAGATTGACTGAGACTGACGGATTTAGACCACACGAGAGCTTGCTTCCTGCATTGTTAGCTAGTTAGCTAGCATTCAGCAGCAGCTTAGTGTTGACAGTAGCTTAGTCAAATGCCTTGAGGAGATCCCACCAATGTAGAACACAGGGAACCCAGCCATAATAGTCATACCGCGCTAATGCTGCCAGGCCATTAAGCTAACCACTAATCAATCACGAAGAGGGATAGTACATCAGCACAATCCCTTTAGCTCTGACTTGGTGCCTAATGCTGAGGTTAGCATCTCGGTTGTGAGGCCTGATGGAGAAAGTAGCAAAATGGAAATTTTGCCACAGAGGTTAGATTGAAGTGGACCATTTTAGAATCAAACAAATGTTTTTAACGGTTTCTAATTAGCTCTAAAGTACTGCACTTGGTTTGGAATGTGCATGCAATCTTTCCCGTTCATTTATTCAGGAGTTCCTTTACAAACCCACACAGACAATAGCGGAGACGTTCAGTATACCATTTCATACATATGGAAACCTGCTTAGATCACAACTCAGCCAAACAGACAGAAGGGACATACAGACAGAGGAGTCAGACAGATACAGACAGATAGACTAACTAACCAACAGACGGACAGACGGGACCGCCAGACAGGAAGTAGGCCAGCACAATGTGGGTCTCTGATCCCTTACCTTCTCCCAGAGTCCTCTTCAGTAGGTCGTGCTTGGCCTGCAGTTTGGAGATGAGATTGCTGCCCTCCAGAAACTCCCGGAATTTCTGTGGAGAATTCAGAGTGATTACTAGGGCTGATGAGCCAAGTAAGCGTTGCCTGCCCTTACGACACCAATCTCTAATAAGGCGGCCAAGGGCAAAGGACAGAACAACAACGGGAGTCTTTTTAAAGCTTTATTGCACCATGTCCATCTTTAGACAGCCAGGAGGACAGAAGAAGAGGAAATAGCCTAACCGCTCTCTAAGGAAGATATATTTTTGGAGAGCTTTGTTTCTGAGAGTTAAAATGCCAAGAGAGGGAATACATATGATATGCACACATTTTAGAGCTCTAACAAATCCCTAGAAATACAAGCACAGCTTCTGTTCACATTCCTCAGATAGATTACAACTACTACCACAACTACAAGACCATGGATCCCAACCATCCAAACTAGTCAAAATCCAATGTATTCATTTCCTAGCCATCTATCAATAGCAGTTTCCATAGTGACTGACAGTCTGAATTTAAAGTCAGCAGGACTTACTGAACGTGTCCAATAAGAAACTATAGTTTTTGCTTTCCATTGCAAAACATTTTGCTATGTTTTGCTACTACAGTATGCACATGAATATGACCCTGCCCAGTTCTCTACAGTCATAACCTGGAGGTTACCAATAGGGGGCACTCCACTCACCATGAAGTAGAATTGCTCTGTCTCCTGCTGGTTGGCCCTCCGTTTGGCGATGCTGGGCTTGCTGAGGTAGGTCTCAGACACGGTGGACTTCACCGACTCGGTGGAGCGGCTGTGGTGGAAACACTCGGATACGTCGTAGTCCTCGATGGTCACCATGTCCTGGATGGTCGTCAGGGTGGCCTCTGACGTCTTCTTGATCTGGAGGGCACCCAAAGAGGATCAGCGCTTTAGGACAGGTTTATAGTGTCACAGGTGTAAACACATTCAAACACATTACACTGTCATTTGTTTTCCCTCAAGTACTCATAAGCTCACTCAAGTTTCCCAATCCGGCTCGAAGGACCAGTGCTCAGTGACGACCACTGACCAAATGACCCCTGAACTCCTAGGCAGTAATGTGATAAATGCATGGCTTTTCATTTCTTTCTGCATGGCCTTTCGTTTCACACTCAGCATGACAAATGCATCAGTCCTTGAGCATGACTCCAGACCAGAGCAATCAATTTGCATGCACTCAGAAACAATAGAGGTGGAAGGAAGGTAGGGATGAAAGAATAGAGGTGGAAGAAAGGTAGGGATGAAAGAATAGAGGTGGAAGGATGGTAGGGGCGGCAGGGTAGCCTAGTGGTTAGAGCGTTGGACTAGTAACTGAAAGGTTGCATGTTCAAATCCCTGAGCTGACAAGGTACAAATCTGTCGTTCTGCCCCTGAACAGGCAGTTAAACCCACTGTTCCTAGGCCGTCATTGAAAATAATAATTTGTTCTTAACTGACTTGCCTAGTTAAATAAAGGTTAAAAATAAAAAATAATAAAAAAGGGATGAAAGAAACCAAATCAAATGTATTTGTCACATACACATGGTTAGCAGATGTTAACGCTTGTGCTTCTAGTTCCAACAATGCAGTAATAACCAACGAGTAATCTAACCTAACAATTCCAAAACTACTACCTTATACACACAAGTGTAAAGGGATAAAGAATATGTACATAAAGATATGAATGAGTGATGGTACAGAACGGCATAGGCAAGATGCAGTAGATGGTATCGAGTACAGTATATACATATGAGATGAGTAATGTAGGGTATGTAAACAAAGTGGCATAGTTTAAAGTGTATTACATAAAGATGCAGTAGATGATATAGAGTACAGTATATGCATATACGATGAATAATGTAGGGTATGTAAACATTATATTAAGTAGCATTGTTTAAAGTGGCTAGTGATATATTTTACATTAAATTCCATCAATTCCCATTATTAGAGTCACTGTGTTGGCAGCAGCCACTCAAGGTTAGTGGTGGCTGTTTAACAGTCTGATGGCCTTGAGATAGAAGCTGTTTTTCAGTCTCTCGGTTCCAGCTTTGATGCACCTGTACTGACCTCGCTTTCTGGATGATAACGGGGTGAACAGGCAGTGGCTCGGGTGGTTGTTGTCCTTGATGATCTTTATGGCCTTCCTGTGACATCGGGTGGTGTAGGTGTCCTGGCGGGCAGGTAGTTTGCCCACGGTGATGCGTTGTGCAGACCTCACTACCCTCTGGAGAGCCTTACGGTTGTGGGTGGAGCAGTTGCCGTACCAGGCGGTGATACAGCCCGATAGAATGCTCTCGATTGTGCATCTGTAAAAGTTTGTGAGTGCTTTTGGTGACAAGCCGAATTTCTTCAGCCTCCTGAGGTTCTTCACGATGCTCTCTGTGTGGGTGGACCAATTCAGTTTGTCTGTGATGTGTACGCCGAGGAACTTAAAACTTTCTACCCTCTCCACTACTGTCCCATCGATGTGGATAGGGGGGTGCTCCCTCTGCTGTTTCAAGAAGTCCACAATCATCTCCTTGGTTTTGTTGACGTTGAGTGTGAGGTTATTTTCCTGACACCACACTCCGAGGGCCCTCACCTCCTCCCTGTAGGCCGTCTCGTTGTTGTTGGTAATCAAGCCTACCACTGTAGTGTCGTCCGCAAACTTGATGATTGAGTTGGAGTCGTGCATGGCCAAGCAGTCGAGGGTGGACAGGGAGTACAGGAGAGGGCTCAGAACGCACCCTTGTAGGGCCCCAGTGTTGAGGATCAGCGGGGTGGAGATGTTGTTACCTACCCTCACCACCTGGGGGCGGCCCGTCAGGAAGTCCAGTACCCAGTTGCACAGGGCGGGGTCGAGACCCAGGGTCTCGAGCTTGATGACGAGTTTGGAGGGTACAATGGTGTTAAATGCTGAGCTCTAGTCGATGAACAGCATTCTCACATAGGTATTCCTCTTGTCCAGATGGGTTAGGGCAGTGTGCAGTGTGGTTGAGATTGCATCGTCTGTGGACCTATTTGGGCGGTAAGCAAATTGGAGTGGGTCTAGGGTGTCAGGTAGGGTGGAGGTGATATGGTCCTTGACTAGTCTCTCAAAGCACTTCATGATGATGGAAGTGTGTGCTACGGGGCAGTAGTAATTTAGCTCAGTTACCTTAGCTTTCTTGGGAACAGGAACAATGGTGGGCCTCTTGAAGCATGTAGGAACAGCAGACTGGGATAAGGATTGATTGAATATGTCCGTAAACACACCAGCCAGCTGGTCTGCGCATGCTCTGAGGGTGCGGCTGGGGATGCTGTCTGGGCCTGCAGCCTTGAGAGGGTTAACACGTTTAAATGTTTTACTCACGTCGGCTGCAGTGAAGGAGAGTCCGCATGTTTTGGTTGCGGGCAGTGTCAGTGGCACTGTATTGTCCTCAAAGCGGGCAAAAAAGTGATTTAGTCTGCCTGGGAGCAAGACATCCTGGTCCGTGACGGGGCTGGTTTTCTTGCTGTAATCCGTGATTGACTGTAGACCCTGCCACATACCTCTTGTGTCTGAGCCGTTGAATTGCGACTCTACTTTGTCTCTATACTGACGCTTAGCTTGCGGAGGGAATAGCTACACTGTTTGTATTCGGTCATGTTTCCGGTCACCTTGCCCTGGTTAAAAGCAGTGGTTCGCGCTTTCAGTTTCACGCGATTGCTGCCATCAATCCACGGTTTCTGGTTTGGGAATGTTTTAATCTTTGCTATGGGAACCACATCATCAATGCACATTCTAATGAACTCGCTCACCGAATCAGCGTATTCGTCAATGTGGTTGTTGGACGCAGTGCAGAACATATCCCAGTCCACGTGATGGAAGCAGTCTTGGAGCGTGGAATCAGATTGGTCGGACCAGCGTTGAACAGACCTGAGAGCGGGAGCTTCTTGTTTTAGCTTCTGTCTGTAGGCAGGGAGCAACAAAATGGAGTCGTGGTCAGGTTTTCCGAAAGGAGGGCGGGGGAGGGCCTTATATGCGTCGCGGAAGTTAGAATAGCAATGATCCAAGGTTTTATCAGCCCTGGTTGCGCAATCGATATGCTGATACAATTTAGGGAGTCTTGTTTTCAGATTAGCCTTGTTAAATCCCCAGCTACAATGAATGCAGCCTCAGGATATGTGGTTTCCAGTTTGCAAAGAGTCAAATAAAGTTTGTTCGATGTGTCTGCTTGGGGGGAATATACACGGCTGTGATTATAATCGAAGATAATTCCCTTGGTAGATAATGCGGTCGACATTTGATTGTGAGGAATTCTAAATCAGGTGAACAGAAGGACTTGAGTTCCTATATGTTGTTGTGACCACACCACGTCTCGTTAACCATAAGATGTTTGTTTCTGTCGGGCGCGATGCGTGAAGAAACCAGCTGGCTGCACTGATTCCGTTAGAGTCTCTCGAGTGAGCCATGTTTCCGTGAAGCAAAGAACGTTACAGTCTCTGATGTCCCTCTGGAATGCTACCCTTGCTCGGATTTCATCAACCTTGTTGTCAAGAGACTGGACATTGTCGAGAAGTATGCTAGGGAGTGGTGTGTGATGTGCCCGTCTCCGGAGCCTGACCAGAAGACCGCTTCGTTTCCCTCTTTTACGACGTCTTTGTTTTGGGTCGCAGGCTGGGATCCATTCCGTTGTCCTGGGTGAAAGGCAGAACACAGGATCCGCTTCGGGAAAGTCATATTCCTGGTCGTACTGATGGTGAGTTGACGGTGCTCTTATATTCAGTAGTTCTTCCCGACTGTATGTAATGAAACCTAAGATTACCTGGGGTACCAATGTAAGACGTGGTTAAAAAAGGAACGTGAAGCGAGGCGGCCATCTCTGTCGGCGCCGGAAGTATAAGGAGGTAGGGATGAAATAATAGAGGTGGAAGGATGGTAGGGATGAAAGGTACTCAGTCTCAGGCTTTTACAACTCATTTCCATAGTGGCCACTTTGCCTTCAGCTCAAGTGCTTTTCCAAGAGCTTATAAATGTCAAGGCTTGGCCAAGCATATCCCATCACTTACAACAATGCAAGATTCCACTAGACACTGACAATAAACATATACTTCTTTCCAGTGGATATGATATAATAATTGTGTTAAAGCTTTAATGATTTCCATCTTATTTGCAAACAAACATTTCCCGCCTCAGAAACGTCCCTTCTCAATTTGAGAGAAGTTTTGGCCACTTATAAAACTTCCATTCTGTGAGGAGGCCTAAACTGACGCCCTGATGTAATATACACTGCTCAAAAAAATAAAGGGAACACTTAAACAACACAATGTAACTCCAAGTCAATCACACTTCTGTGAAATCAAACTGTCCACTTAGGAAGCAACACTGATTGACAAATTTCACATGCTGTTGTGCAAATGGAATAGACAACAGGTGGCAATTAGCAAGACACCCCCAATATAGGAGTGGTTCTCCAGGTGGTAACCACAGACCACTTCTCAGTTCCTATGCTTCCTGGCTGATGTTTTGGTCCCTTTTGAATGCTGGCGGTGCTTTCACTTTAGTGGTAGCATGAGAGTCTACAACCCACACAAGTGGCTCAGGTAGTGCAGCTCATCCAGGATGGCACATCAATGCGAGCTGTGGCAAGAAGGTTTGCTGTGTCTGTCAGCGTAGAGTCCAGAGCATGGAGGCGCTACCAGGAGACAGGCCAGTACATCAGGAGACGTGGAGGAGGCCCTAAGAGGGCAACAACCCAGCAGCAGGACCGCTACCTCCGCCTTTGTGCAAGGAGGAGCAGGAGGAGCACTGCCAGAGCCCTGCAAAATGACCTCCAGCAGGCCACAAATGTGCATGTGTCTGCTCAAACGGTCAAAAACAGACTCCATGAGGGTGGTATGAGGGCCCGACGTCCACAGGTGGGGGTTGTGCTTACAGCCCAACATCGTGCAGGACGTTTGGCATTTGCCAGAGAACACCAAGATTGGCAAATTCGCCACTGGCGCCCTGTGCTCTTCACAGATGAAAGCAGGTTCACACTGAGCATGTGACAGACGTGACAGAGTCTGGAGACGCCGTGGAGAACGTTCTGCTGCCTGCAACATCCTCCAGCATGACCGGTTTGGCGGTGGGTCAGTCATGGTGTGGGGTGGCATTTCTCAATGTGCTCGCCAGAGGTAGCCTGACTGCCATTAGGTACCGAGATGAGATCCTCAGACGCCTTGTGAGACCATATGCTGGTGCGGTTGGCCCTGGGTTCCTCCTAATGCAAGACAATGCTAGACCTCATGTTGCTGGATTGTGTCAGCAGTTCCTGCAAGAGGAAGGCATTGATGCTATGGACTGGCCCGCCCGTTCCCCAGACCTGAATCCAATTGAGCACATCTGGGACATCATGTCTTGCTCCATCCACCAACGCCACGTTGCACAGACTGTCCAGGAGTTGGCGGATGCTTTAGTCCAGGTCTGGGAGGAGATCCCTCAGGAGACCATCCGCCACCTCATCAGGAGCATGCCCAGGCGTTGTAGGGAGGTCATACAGGCACGTGAAGGCCACACACACTACTGAGCCTCATTTTGACTTGTTTTAAGGACATTACATCAAAGTTGGATCAGCCTGTAGTGTGGTTTTCCACTTTAATTTTGAGTGTCACTCCAAATCCAGACCTCCATGAGTTGATAAATTTGATTTCCATTGATCATTTTTGTGTGATTTTGTTGTCAGCACATTCAACTATGTAAAGAAAAAAGTATTTAATCAGAATATTTCATTCATTCAGATCTAGGATGTGTTATTTTAGTGTTCCCTTTATTTTTTTGAGCAGTGTATATTTGGGTGAGAAGGAGCGAAATGACAGGGAGAGAGTTAGGAGATAGATAGACAGGAGGGAAATGTTTTTGTATGCCTATGGCTCATGCAATGGCAGAGCGCATGTGTTCACCTGATGTAGTGGTTTAGAGAGAGAGAACAAGAGCGTGCGAGAGAGGAAGCAGAGAGGAAGGAGAGAGAGAAAGAAGGAGAGAGCAAGAGCGAGCGAAAGATGCGGAGAGAGGATGGAAAAAGAGAAAGGGGAGAGAAAGGAAATAGAGATCGAGTGACAAGGAGAGAGGAAGGAGAGAGACAGGAAGGAGACAGTGAGAGAGGAAGGAGAGATAGGAGACAGAGAGAGAGAGAGGAAGGAGTGAGTGAGTGAGTGAGTGAGTGAGTGAGTGAGTGAGTAGACCTGGCTCTCAAGAGAATACAGGCTATGTGCACACTCCCCACAAAATGAGGTGGAAGCTGAACTGCACTTCCTAACCTCCTGCCAAATGTACAACCATAGAGACACACATTTCCCTCAGATTACACAGACCCACAAAGAATTTGAAAACAAACCCAATTTTGATAAACTCCCTTATCTACTGGGTGAAATACCACAGTGTGCCATCACAGCAGCAAGATTTGTGTCCTGTTGCCACAAGAAAAGGGCAACCAGTGAAATACAACCCATATTTATGTTTATTTATTTTCCCTTTTGTACTTTATCTATTTGCACATGATATGATATTTGAAATGTCTTTATAATTTTGGAACTTTTGCAAGTGTAATGTTTACTGAAACATTTGTGGTCATACGCACCATCCTTAAAAACAATGTAATGTTTACTGTTATTTACTTGCTTTGCAATGTAGACATACGTTTCCCATGCCAATAAAACCCCAGAGCGCGAGAGAGAGCCACTCTGCATACAACACAGAACTTTGACAGGGAGGTTAAGACCCATGACTCATTCAATGTTTGAGGCACCTTAGAAAAACAGGGTGCTATGAATGAATAAAGCCAAGGCTCTCTTTCATTCAACTCCCCTTTCATCTACATGTGGTAACGGTAACAGTTAGGTTCATAACTGATTCTGCGCGCACACACACACACACACACACGGTTGTATTACACTGTCATTTGTCTCTATGTGGAGCATAAACCAGAAACAACACTACAGGTCTGGACAGGGATAATGACAGTCTGCAAGACAAAATGTAGGATTGGCAGGCAATTCAACTTCTAATAAGAGACATTTCAAATTTTAAAAAGGTTGGTTTGGTTAAAAAGGTTGGTATGGTTTGGTGATTTACGACATCTGATGATGACATCACTATTATAGTTTACCTTCATTACTAAGGGAACTGGGTTATTTGACAGTTTTAGTAGTTTCAGATGAAGAGTGATAATACTGAGTGGAATGAGGGTGCTCAAAATACTTCCCTTCCTTTTCCAACATTCTGCTTTGATAGGACCAAAGACCTGGGTCTTCCTAGAGGCTTTGTGAATACGGGTACTGAATATGGGTACTGAATACGGGTCCAGAGTTGCACTATTAGGACCAGCCCATGGGTTCAATCATCTCTGTGCCATGGACATAGGAGTACCTTTCCTAACAAGGCCCTGAATAAGAGGCGAGCCCCCACTCTCCCAGCCTCTCCCGGGTGGGACAGTGGAGGCCAAGGGGCCCAGCTATCACAGCATGAAGAGGCGCTCTGACAAAGGCCGTGAGGCCGACACTAAAGCGTATTAAAGAGCAGTGTGCGGGTTTCTTCTTTTTCTCATCTTATTCAACTGTTACCATGCACCTGCCAAAGATAGGGCAGATGTGCAAGTGCCTTTTGAATTACAGTATAGAGACGACCCATGCATGAAAGTCCCTCCATCATTCAGCAGACTACTAGTTACCAGTGTTGACTGCTAGGCTCAATTACAGCAGGGCTTCAGATGGAGAGGCTCACTGAGATCTACCCACTGGTGCCCAGCAGGATCAGATCAGGAGGCCTGGGACTTGGGACTTCACAACTAGCATGGGACTTCACAACTAGCATGTCACCTCCAGTATAAACCTGTCTGGGGAATAGCATGATTTCTATTCCTCAGGGCCTGTGGTGAGCAGCAAGCTAATCTCACAATCAGTGAATCAGGGCTGCCAACACTGAACTAACACCGAGCACACATCTCCCACGTTGATGCGACACCCTGAGGTTTATCTGTAGAAAAACAAAACACAGGCTCCCTGCAAAGGAGACCATATTGGATTGCCGGGGTTTAGTACAAACGCCTTGAAAATATTTATTAAGTCTAGCGAGAGATAGAGACGCTGTCTGTATCTGTCTAAAGAGAAGGGAATTTAAATGTAAAATCACCAGATTATTAGCTAGCTCTGAGAAATACCCACATTGAATGGCAAAGGAATTGTAATGAACACAACACTGTCCTCAGAAGTAGAGGTTTAACCAACAAGGGGAGTTGATAACCAACATTGCAGAACATACTCCATTTCTGCAGATATATCTGCATATATACACTGTAGATCCAATCATCTTTGGAGGGCACGCGAACCAGACCAGGGGGCCACAGTGTGGGCCCAATGGGGATGAGAGAATTCCTACTCTCATGCTAATAAATGATTCATCCATGTTTTCCTTCATCCTCTCGTGCTGTCAAGGAAACAGCTGGCGATCATGATACCAGAGAAAAACACAACAAATCCCAGCTTTTTCACTTTTCCTGGCTGGAGTAGATCTTGGTCCGTCAAATCTTTGCCTCCTCCTTCCTCATTTCCTCAATTCCTCTCAAAGCGCATTGGAGGAGAGGATAAATTCCTCCGTCAAACCTCCTCCAATGAGCTTGGGGAGGAATTGAGGAAACAGGAAGGAGGAAGCAAGGATTTGACAGCTAGTAATGTGTGTGTACAGTTCTGCTTCAGTGTCTTCAAATGACAGCCGCTGGAAAGGCCTTTTCAATGAGACACATGAAGAGGCCATCTTGTGGACTTGACACAGAGCAGTGGTTCACCATCCTGATCCATATGTGGAGCTCCGTTTCATCCAGGCAGACAAGGGCATGCAGCACCATGGCTCTTCCTGACCCTCCACACCGATTGGTTCTGCCTGCACTGACTACACACAGGCACTGTGAAAGCACCAGCTGGGCTTAGGTGTCAACAACAACTCCCATCCAGAAATACATCATACCCCCAGTGGGGGATAGTCTGAGCCTTGTACTCTACTCTCTGAAACACACCACAAACATACAGTGAAGAGGTCAAAAAGATAGACATCTTGCAGACATTATGCATCTGACAAAAAAGCAGATCTATACATTTTCTTTAGTTGTATAATCAAGCCGGTCTGAAATCGCTCTTCACATTTACAAGCATTCTTTCCCAAGTCATTATTTCTTCGCGAGATAAAAGGCAGAAGGCTGTGTGCTCTGGTGTGAGACAAGACGAGATGCAGCGGAGAAAGGAGAAGCAGGTCAGACGTGAGACAACAAGAGACACAAGAAGCCAGACTGATGGACGTGACTGCACTCCCTAACACCACCACAGCAGACAGTGTGATTTCCTTCCCATTGGCTTTTTATTTAGTAAGCACTCAGGCATGCCAGCCAGTCCGATTAAAACGTTACAGCCAGGGATGCACCTCCAATGTCGAAACCGGGAGAAGTGGGACAGTGTACAAATAAAAGAGATTGTGTGTGTGTGTGTGTGTGTGTGTATGTGTGTGTGTGTGAGAGAGAAAGAGAGTGATTTTTTTCCACCATTGGGAGCAAGGGAGAAGACTTCTCTGAGTGGTTCTGAAGGCTGCCTGCAGTGTAGGAGAGTTTTGTTGTATGGAAACTATTCCAACTTCGATTTCTGAAAGAGTTAAGATATCAACGCCCCTTGGCTACCTTCTGACTGAAGTGAACTTTTCATACAGCATTTCAATTCCTTCCCAACATGCGACCACAATGGACCATAATGCAAGCAGATGATGTTGGTTGGTGTGGTTGGCTACCCAAGCGAGTCAGGGTTGGGTTCATTAGGATCCAAATGAAAAAAACTGACTGAAACAGAGAGGGACCACCTGGATTTAAGGACTAGCAGGTCCAATAAAAAAACACCCATTTGCATTTTTCATTGCAATACTTTTCTGTTGCATACCCTACTGAATAAGACCAAGGTATGGCAGTGTTAGGCTCCCTCTTACCTCCTCGTTCTCGATGTTCAGAGTGGCCAGGCGGGACTGTAGTTGCTGGAACCTCAACATCAGCTCTCCGCTCACCGGCGGCTGCATCGCGATCTGGCACACCTGGGCAGGAAGAGGAAACACATCATCACTAAACAGAAAGTCACCACCATCTGACAGGTGGTTACTTAATCTTATCCTAAAATGGCAAAGACATCAGAAATGTGTTTTAAACTACATCACAAACGTCACTGACCCAGATGTGAATCCAGACAGCCGCAGATCAATAGCTTGTAAACAGACATGATATCAGGGACCCCAGAGCCAACGACTCAAATTAATTCAGCGTGTTGCGCTGCTCCATTTCACTTGAGGCTGAGAAATGAGACGTGCTTGCCATTGGCTTCAGCCTATAAACATCTCCTCTGACGGCACAGACACAGTAAAACTGTGCAATTAAGCTGCCAAAACCAGGGCTCATTTAGTACAAGACGTTAAAATCAACCTCACTTCCACCCTATACAGCATATAGGACTGAACATATTGGTTCTGTTAAAAAAACTGAGGTCTCCTCAACCATTAGGACAAACAGCACTAGCGTTCACTACAGTAATGGATGGATGAATGAATGAATGAATGGCTGAGTGGATAGATGGATGGAGAAATGGACACAAAGAACAACAAGCCTGTGGATCTCAATGTCTCACCTCATCGCCCATGTGGGGCTGGAACTGGAACTTGATGGGCGGGCAGAAGGCTGTGGGGTACAACTCCATGAAGCGCTGGCGGTCGCTGCGGGGGTCCAGACTGTCCACGGCGTTCTCGATGATGTCTAGGCCCTCGTGGCGACTTGTCTCCAGGTTGTACTCAGCCGATAGGTAGGTCCTCAGGGCACGGTTCAGGCTGGCGTGGTAGCCCAGATCACAGCACTGGTAGAGGGGAAGATGAGACTGTATTGGATCAGGATGCCCCGTTTACTGCAACTTCTGACAACCTGATGAGAAGCTTCTAAAATGTCAAGTCCAGCCATGGTACAAGGTAAAAAAAAAAAAAAAAAAACTAACTTTAGTGCCCACAACGGTACACCAAACACATTCTGCAGATTGTCCTAAAACATTACATTTCTTTTCCAGCAAAAACACATACGTTCATGGAAAAACCAACAACTTTGTAATGGTTTCAACACGGTCAACAATGTCTGCTCTCTTAGTCTCTCGACACACTGCAGTCATGAACATTATTGGCCATTAACTGAGTAGTCTGATACATTCTCTGACTGCTGGCTTGGCCCGGAGTTATAGAACCTGAATAATGTTCCCAACATCTGATGCTGGATCTCATTAACTAGGACCTTGGTAAGCCAGGGCCTGAGAGTTCACACAGACAGCCTTGGAGGTGATGAAGACACCCAGACACAGGAGCATTGTCTGCCAGGCTACCTAACGCCTTGCTTGTCCACATTACATTGGATGTATGTTATCTGTCCAATTCATCAACTATAATTTCTTTAACAATTGACTGTCTCTTATGACAGATTGCACAACATACTAAAACAAGTGTACACACACACCCACGGACACTGGTACGCACAAACACACATGCAAAACACGCAGGAGCTCACACACAGGTACGAACACACATACCCTCGTGATTTACATAGGCTAGAGAGCAGGAGGGAGGGAAGAGGTGCACATTTTAGCACCCAGAATGGCCCTTCCTCACCGTCTGTCTGGAATACACAATCGCTAAAAGTACCGAGCGTTCACCGTGTTGGCCTGGCAACACTGGAGAAATGGTGCAGTACATTATTTTTAAGGGTGAAAAAGAATATCCCAGGTAGCTAGTGTATAAATATGTCCCGTTTATAGGTCTGGGTTCTGGAGGAGAAAACAAAGCCATCTGCTTGGTAGGTAGAGTAGAAAACAGAAGACATAGTACAGAGTGGTGATATGAGAGACGGGATGGCTGACCTGCAACACACATCAGCAATTCCCAAATATTGGTTAAAGGGGCAGGGTCTTTCCCACACCCCATTCAAGCTAAAGATGTGATAATGTGTGTGTGTGTGTGTGTGTGTGTGTGTATGTACAGTGCATTCGGAAAGTATTCAGACCCCTCAACTTTTTCCACATTTTGTTACCTTACAGCCTTACTCTAAAACGGATAAATTGTTTATTCCCCCTTGTCAATCTACACAAAAATACCCCATAATGACAAAGCAAAAAACAATTTGCTTTGAAAATTTAAAAAACTGAAATATTTACATACAGTACCAGTCAAAAGTTTGGACACACCTACTCATTCAAGGGTTTTCCTTGATTTTTACAATTTTCGACATTGTAGAATAATAGTGAAGACATCAAAACTATGAAATAACACAAATAGAATAATGTAGTAACCAAAAAAAGTGTGTAAAACAAATAAAAATCATCAATCTACACACAATACCCCATAATGACAAAGCAAAAACTGTTTCGAAAATTTTGCAAATGAAAAAAAAAACGCATTTACATAAGTATTCAGACTCTTTACTCAGTACTTTGCTGAAGCACCTTTGGCAGTGATTACAGGCTCGAGTCTTCCTGGGTGATGATGCTACAAGCTTGACACACCAGTATTTGGGGAGTTTTTAAACATTATTCTTTGCAGATCCTCTCAAACTCTGTCAGGTTGGATGGGGAACGTCACTGCACAGCTATTTTCAGGGCTCTCCAAATATATTGGATTGGGCTCTGGCTTGGCCACTTGAGGACATTGAGACTTGTCCCGAAGCTACTCTTGCATTGTCTTGGCTGTGTGCTTAGGGTCGTTGTCCTGCTGGACGGTGAACCTTCGCACCAGTCTGAGGTCCTGATCGCTCTGGAGCAGGTTTGTCAAGGATCTCTCTGTACATTGCTCTGATTATCTTTCCCTCGATCCTGTCTAAACTAGTCTCCCAGTCCCTGCTGCTGAAAAAGATCCCCACAGCATGATGCTGCCACCACCGTGCTTCACCGTTGGGATGGTGCCAGGTTTCCTCAAGTTGTGATGCTTGGCGTTCAGGCCAAAGACTTCAATCTTGGTTTCATCAGACTAGAGAATTGAGTTTCTCATGGTAAGAGTAGGTGCCTTTCCAAGGGGCTACCCTGCCTTTTACTGAGGAGTGGCTTCCGTCTGGCCACTCTACCAAAAGGCTTGATTGGTGGAGTGCTGCAGAGATGTCTGTCCCTCTGGAAGGTTCTCCCATCTCCACAGAGGAACTATGGAGGTCTGTCAGAGTGACCATTGGGTTCTTGGTCACCTCCCTGACCAAGGCCCTTCTCCTCCAATTACTGTTTGGTTGGGCAGCCAGCTCTAGGAAGTGTCTTGGTGGTTCCAAGTTGCTTCCATTTAAGAATGAAGGAGGCCACTGGCTCCATGTCATGTCCCTTATCTCAGCTCGCTGGTCACCATAGCATCACCCACCTGTAGCACGCGCTCCAGCAGGTATATCTCTCTGGTCACCCCCAAAACCAATTATTTCTCTGGCCGCCTCTCCTTCCAGTTCTCTGCTGCCAATGACTGGAACGAACTACAAAAATCTCTGAAACTGGAAACACTTATCTCCCTCACTAGCTTTAAGCAACAGCTGTCAGAGCAGCTCACAGATTACTGCACCTGTACATAGCCCACCTATAATTTAGCCCAAACAACTACCTCTTTACCTACTGTATTTATTTATTTATTTTGCTCCTTTGCACCCCATTATTTTATTTATACTTTGCACATTCTTCCATTGCAAATCTACCATTCCAGTGTTTTACTTGCTATATTGTATTTACTTTGCCACCATGTCCTTTTTTTGCCTTTACCTCCCTTATCTCACCTCATTTGCTCACATCGTATATAGACTTGTTTATACTGTATTATTGACTATGTTTGTTTTACTCCATGTGTAACTCTGTGTCGTTGTATGTGTCGAACTGCTTTGCTTTATCTTGGCCGGGTCGCAATTGTAAATGAGAACTTGTTCTCAACTTGCCTACCTGGTTAAATAAAGGTGAAATAAATAAAAAATAAATAAATAAAAATTCTTGGGGACCTTCAATGCTGCAGATATTTTTGGTACCCTTTCCCAGATCTGTGCCTCAACACAATTGTGTCTCTGCGCTCTATGGAAAATTCCTTTGACCTCATGGCTTGGTTTTTGCGCTGACATGCACTATCAACTGTGGGACCTTATATAGACAGATGTGGGCCTTTCCAAATGTGGGCCTTTCCAAAACCTTTCCAAATCATGTCAACCAATTTAATTTCCACAGGTAAATCCAATGAAGTTGCAGAAACATCAAGGATGATCAATGGAAATAGGATGCGAGTCTCATAGCAAAGGGTTTGAATACTTATGTAAATAAGGTATTGTTTTTTAAATATTTAATACATTTCCAGATGAGTACATTTGGCTATTTCAGCCACACCCGTTGCTGACAGGTGTATATAATCGAGCACACACCCTGTTGACTGGGGCAGCTCTAGCAGGCATACATTTGACCAACTGACTTGTTGGAAAGGTGGCATTCTATGACGATGCCATGTTGAAAGTCACTGAGCTCTTCAGTAAGGACATTGTACGGCCAATATTTGTCTAAGGAGATTGCATGGCTGTGTGATCGATTTCATACACCTGTCAGCAAAGGGTGTGTCTGAAATAGCCGAATCAACTAATTTGATGATCTGGTGCAACCAATTACCTCCAGGAAAGACATAATTAGTTAAATAATGTCCACCTGTGTGCAATCTAAGTGTCACATGATCTCAGTATATATATACACCTGTTCTGAAAGGCCCCAGAGTCTGAAAGACCACTAAGCAAGGGGCACCACCAATCAATCAGCACCATGAAGACCAAGGAGCTCTCCAAACAGGTCAGGGACAAAGTTGTGGAGAAGTACAGATCATGGTTGGGTTATAAAAAAATATCCAAAACTTTGAACATCCCACAGAGCACCATTAAATCCATTATTAAAAACTGGACAGAATATGGCACCACAACAAACCTGCCAAGAGAGGGCCGCCCACCAAAACTCACAGACCAGGCAAGGAGGGCATTAATCAGAGAGGCAACAAAGAGACCAAAGATAAACCTGAAGGCACTGCAAAGCTCCACAGCGGAGATTAGAGTATCTGTCCATAGGACCACAGAGCTGGGCTTTACGGAAGAGTGTCCAGAAAAAGGCCATTGCTTAAAGAAAGAAATAAGCAAACACGTTTAGTGTTCACCAAAAGGCATGTGGGAGACTCCCCAAACATATGGAAGAAGGTACTCTGGTCAGATGAGACTAAAATGTAGCTTTTTGACCATCAAGGAAAACGCTATGTCTGACGCAAACCCAATACCCCTCATCACCCCGAGAACACCATCCCCACAGTGAAGCATGGTGGTGGCAGCATCATGCTGTGGGGATGTTTTTTCATCGACAGGAAAACTGGTCAGAATTGAGGGAATGATGGATGGCGCTAAATAAAGGGAAATTCTTGAGGGAAACCTGTTTCAGTCTTCCAGAGATTTGAGACTGGGACAGAGGTTCTCCTTCCAGCAGGACAATGACCTAAGCATAATGCTAAAGCAACACTTGAGTGGTTTAAGGGGAAACATTTAAATGTCTTGGAATGACCTAGTTAAATCCCAGACCTCAATCTAATTGAGAATCTGTGGTATGTCTTAAAGATTGCTGTACACCAGCGGAACCCATCCAACTTGAAGGAGCAGTTTTGCATTGAAGAATGGGCAAAAATCCCAGTGGCTAGATGTGTCAAGCTTATAGAGACACACCCCAAGAGACTTGCAGCTGTAATTGCTGCAAAAGGTGGCTCAACAAGTCAACAAAGGGGGGGGGGGGGGGGGGGGGGGGGGGGGGGGGGGGTGAAAAGTTATGCACGCCTTTTGTCTTATTGTGTTTCACAATAAAACATATTTTGCATCTTCAAAGTGGTAGGCATGTTGTGTTAATCAAATTATACAAACCCCCAAAAATCTATTTGTAAGGCAACAAAATAGGAAAAATGCCAAGGGGGTGAATACTTTCGCAAGCCCCTGTATTATCTGTATGTCTGTGCTCTCTGTCTGTACTGTCAGTCATGCAGTATGGTGTATAATATGAGGACTGAGACTAGAATAGTAGAGTATTTCGGATCACAAAAGCTAATAATCTCCTGGGCTTTTTAATTCTCTTCCTTCAGTAATTTCCATCCCACAGTCTGTCTGGTGTGTGTCCTCTCTCACCATCGCTCAGATTTCTGCTCTGCTGCTAAACTCATCAGTTTCTTTACACAGTTCAGACCTGAAAAAGGGACTCAGAAAATACTGCTGAAAGGCAGGGTTTCTTCAGCATTATGAGGATAGAAAAAATAGTAATACAATTTTCTGTAGCAGTGAGATGGGATTTAAAAAAAAAATACTGATTGGGTGGCAGACAAACTCATTTGAAGTCTGGAGTGAGGAGAGGCTTAGACTGAGAAGCAACTCTCCGTTTGTGGCAGAATCTCTCCGGCAGCTTGTCTCTCTGCAGCAGACATACACTGAGTGTACAAAACATTATGCTTTTTCCATGACAGACTGACCAGGTGAATCCAGGTGAAAGCTATGATCCCTTATTGATGTCACTTGTTAAATCCACTTCAAATCAGTGTAGATGAAGGGGGGAAGGGTTAAATGAGAATTTTAAGCCTCGAGACAATTGACAATTGAGACATTGTTTGTGTGCCATTCAGAGCGTGAATGGGCAAGATAAAATACGCTGCTGGGTTTTTCCATGCTCAACAGTTTCTTGTGTGTATCAAGAATGGTCCACCACCCAAAGGACATCCAGCCAACTTGGCACAAATGTGGGAAGCATTAGAGTCAACATGGGCCAGCATCCATGTGGAGTGCTTTCGACACCTTGTAGTCCATTTTGTACACTCAGTGTATAATTTCCTTCAGATCTTTGGGGTTGTGTCCGAAATGGCACCCTATACCCTTTATAGTTCACTACTTGTGATAAGGGCCCTTAGGGCTCAGGTCAAAAGAAGTGCACTATGTAGGGTATAGGGTGCCAATGTGGATGCAACCTAGGGGTTATTAACGAGAGAAGAGGGAGTAGACACTGTTCGGTAACACACTGTCAACCAAACATTCCCAGTTTTAGAGTACAGATGAAGGAGTCTATTCTTTAGCTGGACGTTTCTTCCAACGGTTTACTTACGTCAATTAAGTCAGACAAGTCGTGGATGTAGTACTTGAAGACGGAGGAATTTGTCGCCTCCAGTGTCAGCAGGTACTCGTTCCGTGCTTTGATTGACTTCAGCTTGTTCTCCGAGTACTTGGCCTGGCGCTGAGATAGATAGGTATGAATGAGAGAGAGAGGGAGCGAGACAAATAGAGAGGAAGAGAGAGACAAAAAGAGAGAGAAACAGAAATAGAAATTAATGAGCAAAAATGCCTTTATGAACAGCTGAGAATGCTTTCATGTCTGCATGTACACAGTCTGGTGGCTCGCTCACAACACAACTCAGGATGATTGGCAAACAGGAGCTGGTAGCCCTGCTCATTCAGACATCCTCCTTCCTCCCTAGCTGCCTGCCAGACACAGACTGTTAGTCACTAGCCAATAGACACTGACTCACCCACTGACACGGTCTTCCATATTTTAACGCTTCCCCCAATCCCAACGCATTCCAGGAAGAGCCTGTGAGAAAATGCTGTTCCTGTGGCCATTAAACAATTGGTCACAGAGTTCTAACATAAAACAGGCCTGTTCCTTCTGAGAATAACAAGAAAAAAGTAATCTGGCTGCAAGTGATAGTGTGGTTTCCAACACACACACACACACACACACACGGGGTGGCCAGTAGAAGTCTGGCTGGCCAATAGAAGTCTGTTTCTGTTACAAATGATAAATACTTTCAGGGACACCTGGATGTCAACCTGAGTTCAAGGTTTGGGCCATAGAAATGGAAAATATATTCATGTAGAGGAGAGCATCACCATAGAAGCTATAATAGTCTGAGCTTGACTAATCGCAGTTGGCTGAGATTCACCCCTAACTGTGTTTAATGAGAAGACATTCCAACCTTCCCTTCAGCAACCATTATCATTGTTACCAGTGTAAAGACCTTCACAATACCCTTCTCTCACACCATCGTGCCATCCCAAACCATACTGTGCTGGCTCTGATCCTTTTCATGTAGTCTTTTCTAGCACAAGTTCCACCAACTATGATGGAGGCATAAGCAGGCCATCCCAGTACAGCTTTGCTTGGCTTGGTTTGGCCCTATAGTGTGAATCAGGCATAAGTGTGCTGTACCTTTTCCTTCATCTTCTCAATCTTCTTGACGGAGCTGCGTCTCTGGTGCTTGTCTTCCAGGCGATAGCTGAAGACGGGCTCGGCCCGGCCGATCTGCTTCTCCTCCTGCTTCTCCGCCTCCTTCAGCTTGCTCTCTGCACTAATGCTCTCCGTGTGGTACATGTGGTAAGTCTTCATCACCTGGGGGTTGGATGAAGAGGTCAGAGTCATTCAACCTCACAGTAAGAGTCAGAGGCTGCTTTGAACCAAACAAAGCTTTCATCTACTACCCACCCACTCTTCACAGATCACTCCAGCTCTACTTCACAATAGGACTCTCCTACACCACCACAAATCATAGGCAGATTACCTCTCTTTTTACATGATGCTCTTACAACCTCAACAAACACGATTCACGATTCAAATGTTCCCATTTACCATATTCCTCTGAGTTTGACATTCCAGCTACAGAGAATTACATCTACACTTAGCAGTTTGCTGGAATTACCACCACCGTTTTATTTGGGATGACAATTCCATCCGATTTGTGTAGGAAATGCTATAGCTCTGTAATGGGGCACCGAGGGACTTCAATCCACCCACAGACATCCAATCATCCCTGGCTGCTATAGCCCAAAGCAGAGTGCCGTCAGAGGGGTGCCAGCAGGCAGGGCCCACATCAGATCAGATGGTGACAGACTAAACCACTTACACAGCCCTGTTCTCTCCCCTTTGAAGTGGAAAGCAATGAAACCTCAGGCCAGGAGTTTCAAAAGACACCAAATATGGCTTGGCATGAAGTGATATGCAGACCTGGGTTCAAACACTATAGCTGTGCATGATTGAGCACGCCAAGAGAATCAATAGAACAGTCTGTAAAGTCTAAGCCCCGCCCACCTGGCACTCCAGGCAGGCTAAAGCAAAAGCTCAAAGTATTTGAAAGATTTCAAATAGTATTTACTCAGATCTGGTGATACACTACATTTTAAGTGGTTATGCCCCCCATGTCAATACGTCAGAACCATAATCAAGGAGGAGTGACGCAGGCATAGTGCAAAGCATTACCTCCACAGTAACGCTGATTAAAGCTACTTCCTTTTGTTTGACTCATTGTTATCCAAACAGGAGGGAGCTATTACTATTACTCACACTCAAATGAGTGTAGAAAACATTAGGGAGTGACTCATGAATAGCCAGGTACAACTGCTGCTCAAGTAAACCCCGATTTCTTCAAGGGCCATGACATGAGTTCAAGAGACTATTTTTAACACATCATAATGGCTATTTGTTTGGAATGGAAGGCTGACAGAAATTAAGGCAGGGACTCAATGAGACTAACAATTACCACCAACGGGAATCACGACCAGGGCTCTAAAGTGCGACCAAATATGAATCTGTGCAACCAAAAGTTGTATTTTGAGAGCACTGTGCGACTGACTATACATTCAACAAACAAAAAAATAATCAGCCATATTATAATTTTTGATAACGCTTCTCTGCACTGTTGTTTCTGAGTACCCTAGAGAAACGAGGAAGTGAAAATGTGTTAGCGTCATGGTTGCACCATTATTACTACAGTGAAAACAGATGGCTTACAGCCCAACCAGGTCAAAATATCTGACCCATACTACTGGCGCAACAATGTTATTCCTATAGCTGATAGCCAGGACTGCATTTTACATTCATAAACCATGCCATGAGCCATTCAAAAACGACTCGCGTGTCGACGTCGTTAAGCATGTTTTACACTTTGTTGTTACCTCATTGGCTAGCTAGCTGACAACCTGGTAACTTCACCAGTATATCCACATATTTGGGGGTACAGAAAGAAAGGAAAAGTGATGAAAAGTTTCTTCTTCAAGGAGATCAATGCTCATAGCAATGGATGAATGAATGAAAGATATCTTGCATGATACATCACGATTCTGACATTTTTTAAGAGATAATGTACATTTTCTTAGTAGGAAAATAGTGTTTTTACACAAGGTAGAAACCTGATATTCCAAAAAATATCTATGTATTCTGATCAACATTTTAGCTTATTATAATAATTGAATGTATTTACAGTGTTACATATTAGGTTCTAGGGCACAACATGTAATTAGCTAGAATTCATATAGGGCCAATATAGACTGCATCTCTATCAATTAAAACAATCTTATTTTCTGGGGCTCCTAAATTCCGTGGTGCCCCTAACTTTTTTAAAGTTGGGAGCACCAGTGATACTAATGGATTGATATACAGTGCCTTGTGAAAGTATTTGGCCCCCTTGAACTTTGCGACCTTTTGCCACATTTCAGGCTTCAAACATAAAGATATAAAACTGTATTTTTTTGTGAAGAATCAACAACAAGTGGGACACAATCATGAAGTGGAACGACATTTATTGGATATTTCAAACTTTTTTAACATATCAAAAACTGAAAAATTGGGCGTGCAAAATTATTCAGCCCCTTTACTTTCAGTGCAGCAAACTCTCTCCAGAAGTTCAGTGAGGATCTCTGAATGATCCAATGTTGACCTAAATGACTAATGATGATAAATACAATCCACCTGTGTGTAATCAAGTCTCCGTATAAATGCACCTGCACTGTGATAGTCTCAGAAGTCCGTTAAAAGCGCAGAGAGCATCATGAAGAACAAGGAACACACCAGGCAGGTCCGAGAAACTGTTGTGAAGAAGTTTAAAGCCGGATTTGGATACAAAAATATTTCCCAAGCTTTAAACATCCCAAGGAGCACTGTGCAAGCGATAATATTGAAATGGAAGGAGTATCAGACCACTGCAAATCTACCAAGACCTGGCCGTCCCTCTAAACTTTCAGCTCATACAAGGAGAATACTGATCAGAGATGCAGCCAAGAGGCCCATGATCACTCTGGATGAACTGCAGAGATCTACAGCTGAGGTGGGAGACTCTGTCCATAGGACAACAATCAGTCGTATATTGCACAAATCTGGCCTTTATGGAAGAGTGGCAAGAAGAAAGCCATTTCTTAAAGATATCCATAAAAAGTGTTGTTTAAAGTTTGCCACAAGGCACCTGGGAGACACACCAAACATGTGGAAGAAGGTGCTCTGGTCAGATGAAACCAAAATTGAACTTTTTGGCAACAATGCAAAACGTTATGTTTGGCGTAAAAGCAACACAGCTGAACACACCATCCCCACTGTCAAACATGGTGGTGGCAGCATCATGGTTTGGGCCTGCTTTTCTTCAGCAGGGACAGGGAAGATGGTTAAAATTGATGGGAAGATGGATGGAGCCAAATACAGGACCATTCTGGAAGAAAACCTGATGGAGTCTGCAAAAGACCTGAGACTGGGACGGAGATTTGTCTTCCAACAAGACAATGATCCAAAACATAAAGCAAAATCTACAATGGAATGGTTCAAAAATAAACATATCCAGGTGTTAGAATGGCCAAGTCAAAGTCCAGACCTGAATCCAATCGAGAATCTGTGGAAAGAACTGAAAACTGCTATTCACAAATGCTCTCCATCCAACCTCACTGAGCTCGAGCTGTTTTGCAAGGATGAATGGGAAACAAAATTCAGTCTCTCGATGTGCAAAACTGATAGAGACATACCCCAAGCGACTGTAATCGCAGCAAAAGGTGGCGCTACAAAGTATTAACTTAAGGGGGCTGAATAATTTTGCACGCCCAATTTTTCAGTTTTTGATTTGTTAAAAAAGTTTGAAATATCCAATAAATGTCGTTCCACTTCATGATTGTGTCCCACTTGTTGATTCTTCACAAAAAAATACAGTTTTATATCTTTATGTTTGAAGCCTGAAATGTGGCAAAAGGTCGCAAAGTTCAAGGGGGCCGAATACTTTCGCAAGGCACTGTATATTGTTTTCGAGTCCTGGTCACAACTAACCTACTCACTCTAGTAAAGTTTTTGTAAAAATTGCTTTCCTCCTGTCTCAATCAGCTAGCTTGTTAAACCACCCAAAAGCTATAAGATCTCTGAACTTTGACAAACACACATTTCTCTCTTTCAGGATCTTTAGAGGTCATGAACAGTGTGGACAGTGGGAGAGGCCTTAGCCTGGCTGTCACTGTGGCCCGCTGGGTCGGAGAGAACCAGCACCCTTTCCCCTGCGGTGGCAGGCCAGCCCTAGAGCCGAGTCCCAGATGTATTTGTGCTGTCTTGCCAACAGACAATGATACAGTAGCAATGGAGTTGGCAAGATGGCACAAACATAACTATTGCCATCCCCTGCCAAGCCACTGAAGATAGTCACTCCAAAGCAGATGGAAAAAATAAAAAGAGATCATGCGGCATAACACAGAATGAACAGACTCTGCGTAGAGTAAATTACAGTCCCACCGGCCGGTATACATTATAACCTCAAATCGGAATTAAAATACAGACTGTGTTTAAAACCTAAACATCTCCTTTCCACCCCAAAAAAATATATTTTGGTAATGGGTGGAACAACAGACTTCGCCCTGTACATTTTGTGCTGGTGGCCAGAGCCACGTAGTAGGGACCAGTGGAGAGCGCCGGAGAGGGGCGACCAACCGCAGCCGTACTCCTCACTTACTGGTCTGGAGCACCACTGGTGTGTTTACTTAGACTCTCCCCTGCTTCTTTTAGAGGGACAGATTTAGAAGGACTGGGACCAGACCTGTTATTTCACAGGCCCTGGCCACACAGGCCCCTGTGGCTGTGTGATGCAATCGCCTACTGAGTGTGGGTGTGTGTTTTTCTGCACCAAGGGGTAAATCAGGTCAAATTGAGCCGCAGCAAGAGGGACTAACACACTTTGAGCTGTGGCCGTTACACGTGTCATGGATGATTGGAAGTAGAACACAACATAATCTTCATTCCGCTACAGGGAAGTTGTACCCCTGCTGAATGTCTCCTGGGACAACAGAGTAACTGTTCCCCATCTTTTCCTTGCGTTTTACCATAACAATCAATGCTGTAATCATAACATGATATCTGTTTCGTGGTTACACATCGGAATTGATTATTGGAATTGTCCCTGACCACTTACAATCACCAGTGCAGAGTGATTAAGTTAATTTGATGTTATTGACCTGACGTGGAGGGCTGTGGTCGGCTGGTTGAGAATGAGCCACACATTCACTACCTCATGATTGAGGATGGGTGAGAGGTTTGTAAAGAAGGTAGTTGTGTCCTTGTTAACAGGGAACTCATCTAATATGGTGGTGCATAATGCACAAGGACTAACATTTCATAGCCCCTCAAAGTGCCATAGATCAACTCTATTTATCATGCCCTCAACTAGTTTAGTTTACAGCAGCACTTTTAATTCACAACATTAGGGGCCTCTATCCCCTGTGGAATGGGAATGGGGATATTAATGCACTCCAAAAAATAAACCCTAGGTTAAAATAACACTGGGATATTATGTGTTCCAGTGTTTGGCTTAGTTTCTGGTCAGTGTTTGGTTTAGTTTCTGGTCAGTGTTTGGCTTAGTTTCTGGTCAGTGTTTGGCTTAGTTTCTGGTCACTGAAAGATCCCAACTGCTCTCTAGCCATTGGTCAAACTATTCTTCTAACAGAATCAACATCAGAAGGTTAGAAAATCTAATGAAGCAGATAGTATGTACATAAACTACGCGTCATACAATATATGTGAGTAGGTTATACTAGAGGGAAGATGCCAAGGCCATGTAGACCACACAAGCCATAAGCATCATACCCTTCTACCTGGACGTATTAGCATGTCATTAGGGTAACAATGGCCACTTGGGGGACTTGAATCTCTGCTGCCCCTATAACAGGCCTGAAAGCAGCAATAATGCTGCTGAATTAAATATTGATCAGTCGTTTAAGCGCCCTGCCTTCCCCCAAGGTCAGAAACGTTTGTGACAATGACCATAGGCGTAGGCAAGACCGCACAAACTGTTCTGGGACCAGCCTATCCTCCACAGATGGCAGGGAAAGCAGATCAACATAGAAGCCTGCAGCTACTTTAAGGCATGACCAGGTAGACACTGGTCTGGGAGCCCTTTCTTAGTGCCCTACTCAAGATTTAAGGCTGAGAGTTGTTCCTAACATGTGACCTGATTACAGTGATACCCAAGATACACCACCGGTGTTGTTAACAAATGGGAGCAAATTAAGCATCAAATCAAATGTTATTAGTCACATGTGCCGAATATAACATGTGTAGACCTTACAGTGAAATGCTTACTTACGAGCCCCTAACCAACAATGCAGTTAAAAAAAATAAGATAAGAAAAAGGAATAAAAGTAACAAGTATTTAAAGAGCAACAGTAAAGTAACAATAGCAAGACTTTTAACAGGGGGGTTCGTGCCCAGGCTCTGTCGCAGCCGGCCGCGACCGGGAGGTCCGTGGGGCGACGCACAATTGGTCTAGCGTCGTCCTGGTTAGGGAGGGTTTGACCAGTAGGGATATCCTTGTCTCATCGCGAACCAGCGACTCCTGTGGCGGGCGGGGCGCAGTGCGCGCTAGCCAAGGTAGCCAGGTGCACGCTGTTTCCTCCGACACATTGGTGCGGCTGGCTTAAGTGCGCTGGTGCGCTGTGTTAAGAAGCAGTGCAGATTGGTTGGGTTGTGTATCGGAGGACGCATGACTTTCAACCTTCATCTCTCCCGAGCCCGTATGGGAGTTGTAGTGATGAGACAAGATAGTAATTACTAACAATTAGATACCACGAAATTGGGGAGAAAAGGGGGTAAAATATATTATAATTAAAAAAAAAGTATTCAGACCCTTTTACTCAGTACTTTGTTGAAGCACCTTTGACAACGATTACAACCTCGAGTTTACTTGGGTACTACAAGCTTGGCACACCTGTATTTGGGGAGTTTCTCTCATTCTTCTCTTCAGATCCTCTCAAGCTAATGTCAGTTTGGATGGGGAGCGTCGCTGCACAGCTATTTTCAGGCCTCTCCAGGGGTGTTCGATCGGGTTCAAGGCCGGGCCTCTCGAGGACATTCAGAAACTTGTTCCGCAGACACTCCTGCGTTGAATGGCTGTGTGCTTAGGGTCGTTGTCCTGTTGGAAGGTGGACCTTCACCCCAGTCTGAGGTGCTTTTACTGAGGAGTGGCTTCCATCTGGCTACTCTACCATAAAGGCCTGATTGGTGGAGTGCTGCAGAGATAGTTGTCCTTCCCATTTCCACAGAGGAACTCTGGAGCTCTGTCAAAGTGACCATCGGGTTCTTGGTCACCTCCCTGACCAAGGCCCTTTTCCCTCAATTGTGCAGTTTGGCCGGTGCGTTCAACTCTAGGAAGAGTCTCGGTGGTTCCAAATATCTTCCATTTATGATTGATGGAGGCCACTGTGTTCTTGGGGACCTTCAATGCTGCAGACATTTTTTGGTACACTTCCCCAGAGCTCAATTTCAGGTCTCATAGCAAGGTGTCTGAATACTTACGTAAATAAGGGATGTTTTTTATTTTTAATACATTAGCAAAAAAAATCGAAAAAACAGTTTTTGCTTTGTCATTATGGGGTATTGTGTGTATATCGATGAGGGATTTAAAAAATATATATATTTTAAAATAAGGCTGTAACGTAACAAAATATGGAAAAAGGGAAGGGGTCTGAATACTTTCCGGATGCACTTTATTTCCGTTAGGGAACGCCAAATCTGTGAAGTGCACTTGTGCAATAACTCAATTCGCCCTTTCATTCCTTTTAAACAATGCAGTTTTGAGAAACGAGAAATGGTCAAGTCAACAAAAAACTTAGTCCACTCTGTTCGTAACAGATTCTAGATTTGGGAACAGAAAACGTTGCAGAATGTCAGCCATGTTTCATCTAGCTCCATCTTCTCCCACTTCCCGCCACTGGACATAATTGGTGGTGAGAAGAAGTTCTACACGGATGCTTCAGATTTACATCCTGTCAGAGATCTGGCTCCTTGATCGAACTGTGGTGATATAGTAAGTCAGGAAACAGTCAATTAAATGACACATTCAAACTTACAGTGTAAAGCTCGTTGAGGACCTTCATCAAGTCTTCCTGAAGCTGAAACGTTATCTCCTTACTCTGAAAAAGAGAGAAAGAACGTGTTCAATGCGAGACATCTATCATCTTTGCAGTACAGTCACATATTTATACATTGTCACATGGAACAAACAAGTATACAGAGTTGGGAATAGAGTAGAGCACTGAGACCTGGTAATGAGGTCATCAAAAAGAGAGAGTTGCCCATAGAGCCGTCTGTCTGCATGGCGTGAGAGAGATCTCAAATTAATTAATTAAATCTGCCATCAGACATGCGCCCACAATGAATATTTCTGAGATTCTCCCTACGGGGAAATAACAGTTATTTGATTGATGCAGAGTTAAAGCAGGGGTCTCAAACTGGCAGCGTGCGGACCAGATGCGGAATAGACACCGGCTGGAATGCGGTTCTAACCAACCAGCATTCAGGATTAGACCCACCTGTTGTATAATATGTGATAAGGCACATGGTTATCCCATTCAACGTATGTATTACCTGGGCATTAGCACACAGTTTTCCACACAGTCTCACACAACCCCTATTATCTGGCCCCTAACTCATTGTGGAGGCCATTCCCAGCCCTCAGAGGGCTGTGAAACATGATCTATCCCACCACAACTGTGGTTTCCTGTATGGGCATGACGCCGTAACCGATGAGGAAGTCTCTCTGCTGAGGTCACCAACCTCCCTGATCCAGGTGGATCTGCACACATCCTAGTTGCCACAAACACCCATGTTAGAGTGAGCCACTGCAGACACAGTCAACAACACTCCAATGGAACGTCATGGGTTGGAGTCGGGACTCTCTAGCCTAGCCGCCATATCTGAATAATATGCTTTAGCCAACACCTCTACACTCTTGTCGTCATGCCATACATGTTTGGGATGACAAACACAGCATACCAGGGGAGTTGGCTAGAGCACCAACAGTGAAACTCTTAGTTAGAGCATCTATGATTGTTTGAAGGAGGAAGACAGGGCGCAAACAAACACAGGTCCATCACAAAGAGAGCTCTGCTCTACTGTAAATCCTGCTGACTGACTGGTGGAAGAGGTGGTGTCCAGTCCAGACATGTGGACGTAAACCATAGAGGATTAGCCCCCGTTGTGTGTGTGTTTGTGCATGCATGCGTAATTAAGTAAATCCATCAATCAGTCTCCTCTGGCTGACCCAGTCCAGCCTACACCAGTCCTGGCACTGGCCTACACCTCCTCAGCCAGTTCTCTCTTTTACTTACATATTACCACACAGACAGCCACCGGACAAATAGACTTAGCCATGTATAAATAGAGCTAAGTCACCTAAGCGGAAGTTAAGGCGCTCTCACACACAGAGAATGAAGAGCAGAATCTATAAGCTGGTTGTGACACTGAGGTTTGGGCCAGGTAAATTATGGATTGGTGAGATCATTCCTGTTGCTCAAAATGTGTGAAGCAGGCTGCAACAACAAAAAAATACACACACAACAGTTCAAAAGTTTGGGGTCACTTAAATTCTTGTTTTTGGAAGAAAAGCACATTTTTTTGTCCATTAAAATAACATCAACTTGATCAGAAATAAAGTGTAGACATAGTTAATGTTGTAAATAACTATTGTAGCTGGAAACGGCAGATTTTTTATGTAATATCTAGATAGGTGTACAGAGGCCCATTATGAGCAACAATCACTCCTGTGTTCCAATGGAAAACCCTTTTGCAATTATGTTAGCACAGCTGAAAACTGTTGTTCTGATTAAAGAAGCAATAAAACTGGCCTTCTTTAGACTAGTTGAGTATCTGGAGATTTGTGGGTTCTATTACAGGCTCAAAATGGCCAGAAACAAAGAACATTCTTCTCACATGGAAAAGCCTTAATTTCTTAGAACAAGAATTGACTGACGAGTTTCAGAAGAAAGGACTTTGTTTCTGGCCATTTTGAGCCTGTAATCGAACCCACAAATGCTGATGCTCCAGATACTCAACTAGTCTAAAGAAGGCCAGTTTTATTGCTTCTTTACTCTTTAAAATCAGCCGTTTCCAGATACAATAGTCATGTACAACATTAACAATGTCTACACTGTGTTTCTGATCAATTTGATGCTATTTTAATGGACAAAAAAAAATTGCTTTTCTTTCAAAAACAAGGCCATTTCTAAGTGACCCCAAACTTTTGAACGGTAGTGTATATACAGTACCAGTCAAAAGTTTGGACACACCTACTCGATCAAGGGTTTTTCCTTTATTTTCAACATTGTAGAATAATATTGTAGACATCAAAACATTGAAATAACACATATGGAACCAAACAAGTTTTAAACAAACCAAAATATATTTTCGATTCTTCAAAGTAGACACCATTTGATGACAGCTTTGCACCCTCTTGGCATTGTCTCAACCAGCTTCACCTGGAATGCTTTTCCAACAGTCTGAGTTCCCACATATGCTGAGCACTTGTTGGCTGCTTTTCCTTCACTCTGCGGTCCAACTCTGATGCAGCACTCCATCACTCTCCTTCTTGGTCAAATAGCCCTTACACAGCCTGGAGGTGTGTTGGGTCATTGTTCTGTTGAAAAACGATGATAGTCCCACTAAGCGCAAACCAGATGGGATGGCGTATCGCTGCAGAATGCTGCGGTAGCCATGCTGGTTAAGCATGCCTTGAATTCTAAATAAAACACTGACAGTGTCACCAGCAAAGCACCCCCACACCATCACACCTCCTCCTCCTCCTCCTCCATGCTTCACGGTGGGAACCACACATGCTGAGATCATCCATTCACCTACTCTGCGTCTCACAAAGACACGGCGGTTGGAAACAAAAATCTCAAATTTGAACGCATTAAGGAAAGATATTCCACAAATTCACTTTGAACAAGGCACACCTGTTAATTGAAATGCATTCCAGATGACTACCTCAAAGCTGGTTGAGAGAATGCCAAGAGTGTGCAAAGCTGTCATCAAGGCAAATGGTGGCTACTTCGAAGAATCTCAAATATAAAATATATATTGATGTTTTACACACTTTTTTTGGTTACTATATGATTCTATATGTGTTATTTCATAGTTGATGTCTTCACTATTATTCTACAATGTAGAAAATAGCATAAATTAAGAAAAACCCTTGAATAAGTAGGTGTGTCCGAACTTTTGACTGGTACTGTATATATATATATATATATATATATATATATATATATATATATACACACAATGTTATGATTACCTTTAAAGGTCTTCTATTATTTAAAGGGGAATGTCAACTGGGGTTTTTCCAACACAGATAATTTATTAAAGGACTAACACAAATGGGCTTCCCCTTTTAAGTGCACTGTTTATGAGTGATGCTAACCACATCTGAGTGAGACAGGAAGAGACAAGAATCCACTGAGCACCCCCCAGGGGTGATGGGTTTCATGTTGCCTCCAACATTAATTAGGCTCCAGAGAGGGACAGTACATAACCCTGGAGTCAATTTCTGGTGGCTGCTCCATATGGCAGAAGAAACACACTGGGACTCTAGTGAGAGGCTACACAAATCATATTGGCTCATATACTATACAAAAACAGTCATTGGAGTTAGTCTAGTTATGGACCAAGCCAGGTAGTAAATCAGTAAATTGTCCAGCTCTAATCCTAATGAAGTGTTAAAACACTTTACACTGCGCTTGATCAAATGGCAAGAGCAATTTAGTGGTACCTGGTGCAGTTTTGTGTTTCCCTCACCCTTCGTCCCTACCTCTGTAGTGAATGAATGGAGGAGTGTGCAATGGAGTAACTTGACAAACTAATACCTTCCTTTCTCCTCCCTCCATACAGATGAGGCTTTCGAGCCTTGGGAGAAATTCACCTTGTAGTTCCACCAGAATGGGACTTCCATAAATAAAAGAGGACTGACTAAGTAAAACAAAAAGCGAGTTGTATGAATAATGAAAAGAGAATACATGTGATAAGACCTGCCCGACCATGAATGGACTGAGTGACAAAACTTGTATTTAGAAGTTTCTCCTTCGAACAAAGACAAATAGAGGTAAGCTGTGACTTTCTTGTGCACAGTACTATTCATAAATAAACATAGCATGAACACAAGCCAATGGTCAACTGTTAGGATATTTCATTTAAGGTTCTATACACCTACACCTCATAACATAAAAAGGTAGAAAACTTTGGAATTTGAAAATATAAAAACACTAGTCTTTGATGCCAGGATGACAAAACAGCAGTCCTCTCGTGTTAAAAGAAGAGGAGCTGTAGTAACTGTTGTAACTGGGGGGCCTCCCCCGGTGTTTGTCTCTCGTTAATGGAGAGATCAAAGACACGGACTCACTGATTAGAGGGCAGGGGTGTCTCTGCTCCCCTGTTACAGACTCCCCCCCCCCCCCACCAGGAGGATGCCGATTGGTTTGGCCCCTGGCTGCCAAACTTCACTATACGAGCCAGAGGGGAGACACAAACACACACATGCACGAAACGCATCCACACAGTCACAAACACTGAAGACCTAACGGTGTCTGGTGACTGCAGGTCATTGCCTGTGTGTTCAAGCAGTCATTGCCTGTTGTGTTCAAGGCCAACCAACAATTATAATTGGTGGAGCAATAAGGAGGGATAATAATTTCTCCCCTCATGCACTGTGTGTAATGTCTGAATGCAAACATCTTCATATGAGGGATGCTATGAACTAAACCTCATACATTATATTTTCACTCTTATCAATGCTTCTCAGGTACCAACTAACAGAATGAAGTACAGTATAGTCTTGATTTAAATATCCAAAATGTATACATACAGTATAATTGCTTTGATTACATTGCAGGAGGGGAACACATTGATGAGTTTAGTGGACTATCATTTTAAACATCAGTAATGTGGGTTGAGTGGGGGGAGAAAGAAACATCTGACAAAACACTGTCGGTCTGTCTGTGTGTTGTTAGTGTGTTGACCAGTCCTCTGTACCAACCAGTTTAAATCACTGAGACGATAATGACTTCTACCATAAATAAAATACCCCTTTTGTTTAGTCTTGATCTAGCAGACAGATTTAAAGACCCCTCTCTTTTAGTCGTGCTCTAGCAGACAGATTTAAAGACCCCTCTCTTTTAGTCGTGCTCTAGCAGACAGATTTAAAGATCCCTCTCTTTTAGTCGTGATCTAGCAGACAGATTTAAAGACCCCTCAGCTGAAGAGAAAGAAATAGGAAACATTTGATACAAAGCACCCCATTGAAACAGGCCCTGGTTTGTCATTTTCAGGGCTGTGGTTGGTTCATGTGACTCCTGGTGCATAGGAGAGCTCATAATCTGGTAGGGAGTTGTCCTCTTTGTGGCAGGAGTGAAACAGGCGGCAGCAACATTAGTAGTAGGGTTTCTGTCATGAGGTCAGACCTCAGATGGGAGGGTTAGGTAGGCCGTTTATGCTTATGATCAGGGCAGTGTGGGATGAGGGGCGTCCTCTGTACACAACCCAGCAACTGAGCTGCCATCAAGATGTCATCAGACACAACTTGAAACATAATAATCCAATGATACACCCAACCATACACTGGACTGCTCTCAGAGATCTGATGTATCTAAGGCTGTAGATTGATAAATGTATAATTAGCAGCAGGGACCAGTTTTGTCCTGACTATGTGAATGAGCCCAGGATTTATCCAACATAATGAGGTACCAGAGAGCTCCATGATCAATTAAAGACAAGTGGTAAGGAACAACTCCTGTCCCTAATCAGTTGCACTTCCTTACGTGAGATCACTGGGATCTCACCTCGTCTGACCTCTAACCTCTCTGTGACCGCATCTAGCCAGGTCAAAGGTCAGAGTACAAACTACATTACAGATCTCACCTTCTTGAGCAGGCGTGTGGAGTCCTCGCTGATCTGCATGAAGCGCATGATGACGTTGTTCAGGTAGATGTCACTGAGGGTGGCGTGGTCCTTGCTCTCCCTCCTCACCTGGTTCAGCAACAGGTACCAGCAGTTAACCGGGGACAGCAGGTTCTGGTCCTTCCTAAAAAGGATTTATAAGATACAAGATGACCCTCTTTACAGAAATATTTTCACTTGACTCATGTTCATTCAAACAAAACAGTGACTGTGCACAACTTCATTATCATACACTGATCACTGCATAGACAAACGAGATAGAGACACTGACAAGTAGAGACAGGGAAATGTAGGGATGTGTTCAGTCACCCTAAGAAACAGAGGTGTGTGTGTGCGTGTGCCTGTGTGCCCTCTTGCCTGGCTCTCTGAAGGCGGGCTTTGTCATCTGATTTGATTATTAGGATCCCCATGAGTCGACGCCAATGGCGATTGCTAGTCTTACTGGGGTCCGAAACATAACGAAAAAGACATTACAGACAAAAAGGCTTTACAATTTACATACAGTACCAGTCAAAGGTTTGGACACACCTACTCATTCAAGGGTTTTTCTTTAGTTTTTACTATTTTCTACATTGTAGAATAATAGTGAAGACATCAAAACTATGAAATAACCAATATGGAATCATGTAGTAACCAAAAAAAGTGTTAAACAAATCAAAATATTTGAGATTATTCCAAGTAGCCACCCTTTGCCTTGATGACAGCTTGGCACACTTTTGGCATTCTCTCAGCCAGCTTAATGCTTTTCCAACAGTCTTGAAGGAGTTACCACATATGCTTAGCATTTGTTGGTTGCTTTTCCTTCACTCTGCGGTCCAACTCATCCCAAACCATCTCAATTGGGTTGAGGTCAGGCGATTGTGGAGGCCAAGTCATCTGATGCAGCACTCCATCACTCTCATTCTTGGTCAAATAGCTCTTACACAGCCTGGCGGTGTGTTGGGTCATTGTCCTGTTGAAAAACAAACCATAGTCCCACTAAGCGGAAACCAGATGGTATGGCGTATTGCTGCAGAATGCTGTGGTAGCCATGCTGGTTAAGTGTGTCTTGAATTCTAAATAAATCACAAACAGTGTCACCAGCAAAGCACCCCAACACCATCACACCTCCTCCTCCTCCATGCTTCATGGTGGGAACCACACAGGCGGAGATCTATTAATCTACTCTGCATCTCACAAAGATTTAGCATGGGTCCTCATATCCTCAAAAAGTTCTACAGCTTAACCATCGAGAGCATTCGGCCTGGTTGCATCACTGCTTGGTATAGCAACTGCTCATCATCTGACTGCAAGGCGCTACAGAGGATAGTGTGTACGGCCTAGTTCATCCCTGAGTTCAAGCTTCTTGCCATCCAGGACCTATATACTAGGTGGTGTCAGAGGAGGGCCCTAAAAACTGTCAAAGACTCCAGCCACCCTAAACATAAACTGTTCTCTCTGCTACCGCATGGGAAGCAGTACCGCAGCACCAAGTCTAGGTCCAAAAGGCTCCTTAACAGCTTCTACCCCCCAAGCCATTAGACTGCTAAACATCAAATGGCTACCTGGACTATTTGCATCAACCACCTTTTTTTACGCTGCCACTACTCACTGTTTATTATCTATGCATAGTCACTTCACCCCTACCTACATGTACATATTACCTCGACCAACCTGTACCCCCACACATTGCCTCATTACCCCATGTATATAGCCTTGTTATTTTATTGTGTTACTTTTAATTTCACTTTTTGGGGGGTGGTATTCGCTTACTTTTTTTTTTACTGCCATTGTTGGTTAAGGGCTTGTAAGTAAGAATTTCACTGTAAGGTCTACATCTGTTGTATTAGGCACATGTGACAAATCACATTTTATTTGAAACAACAACAAACAGCAGGGATCTAGACAGCCACAAGCCCGGGACAATCCGCGGTCCCAGCCACAATGGCTAACTGTCGAGTGCTGCGTTCAAGCCCTCAAGAAAACACCGCTGGCTTGCTTAGGCAGCTAGCTAGCACCTAGGCCAAGCAGCTCTCAGACCCGGCCTTATTCGGCAGGATCACTGGACAGATAGTAGCGGTCCCGAGTCATAGGATCAAAACTCAAAAGGTAGCTATCTAGTAACCAAACTTTTTCTATAGACGTTCACAGCAACAAACTTTCCAAAATAACTAACCGAGCTCTACCTTGTTCCGCGTTCAACAGGAAGTGACGTGAAAAGCAAATGTGTGCTTGGAGATCAAGGTCTCAGTTACCTGACAGCTCTGTCCTGTCTGCGCAACACTCACCTAGCGAGATGTTTCAAGACTTCTTAATGTGGATCAGGCCCAAGAATGGCCAAGGCCTTCGACTCTGTCAATCACCGCATTCTTATCTGCAGACTCAATAGCCTTGGTTTCTCAAATGACTTCCTCGCATGGTTCACCAACTAGTTCACAGACAGAGTTCAGTGTGTCAAATCGGAGGGCCTGTTGTCTGGACCTCTAGCGGTCTCTATGGGGGTACCACAATTCTCAGGCCGACTCTTTTCTTTGTATATATCAACGATATTGCTCTTGCTGCGGGCGATTCCCTGATCCACCTCTACGCAGACGACACCTTCTGTATACTTCTGGCCCTTCCTTGGACACTGTGCTAACTAACCTCCAAATGAGCTTCAATGCCATACAACACTCCTTCCGTGGCCTCAAACTGCTCTTAAATGCTAGTAAAACCAAATGCATGCTTTTCAACCGTTCGCTGCCCGCACCCACCCGCCCATCCAGCATCACTACTCTGGACGGTTCTGAACTAGAATATGTGGACAACTACAAATACCTAGGTGTCTGGCTAGACTGTAAACTCTCCTTACAGACTCATATTAAACATCGCCAATCCAAAATCAAATCTAGTATCGGCTTTCTACTTCGCAACAAAGCCTCCTTCACTCACGCCACCAAACTTACTAACTATTCTACCGATCCTCGACTTCGGCGATGTCCTCTACAAAATAGCTTCCAATACTCAGCAAACTGGATGCAGTCTATCACAGTGCCATCCGTTTTGTTACCAAAGCCCCATATACCACCCACCACTGTGACCTGTATGCTCTAGTCGGCTGGCCCTTGCTACATATTCGGCGCCAGACCCACTACCTCCAGGTCATCTATAAGTCTATGCTAGGTAAAGCTCCGCCTTATCTCAGCTCACTGGTCACGATAACAACACCCACCAGTAGCACGTGCTCCAGCAGGTATATCTCAATGGTCATCCCCAAAGCCAACACCTCCTTTGGCCGCCTTTCCTTCCAGTTCTCTGCTGCCAGTGACTGGAACGAATTGCAAAAATCGCTGAAGTTGGAGACTTATGTTTCCCTCACTAACTTTAAACATCAGCTATCTGAGCAGCTAACCGATCGCTGCAGCTGTACATAGTCCATCTGTAAATAGCCCACCCAACCTACCTACCTCATCCCCATATTGTTTTAATTTACTTTTCTGCTCTTTTGCACACCACTATCACATCATCATCTGCTCATCTATCACTCCAGTGTTAATCTGCTAAATTGTAATTACTTTGCTACTATGGCCTATTTATTGCCTTACCTCCACACGCCATTTGCACACACTGTATTTAGACGTTCTTTTTTTTCTATTGTGTTATTGACTGTACGCTTTTTTATTCCATGTCTAACTCTGTGGTGTTGTTTGTGTCACACTGCTTTGCTTTATCTTGGCCCGGTCGCAGTTGTAAATGAGAACTTGTTCTCAACTAGCTTACCTGGTTAAATAAAGCTGAAATAAAATAAAATCACAAAGTATTAGCTAGTAAGTATTAGCTTCCACAGCCCTTCCCAGGTGATGAGTGCCCTATATAATAGCATGCACTATATATCAGCACTGAGTGCACACTGCACCTGTGGGGGAGTTGGGTTGGAGATGTGTATCAACAACATTTCTGGGGCATAGCTGGAGCAATGTTTTAAGCTGATCTGACTTCTCGCAACAGGGGAGAGAGCCTGCCACAAGCTTACATAAACTTAGGAAACTAAAGACTTCCGTGTTAGATCATTTGTTAGAGAAGTTACTTTACATGTAGTAAAGTTTTAGAATAGAGCATTACAAGAAACAATACAGAAAGAGGAAAAGAAAAGAGGCTAAGAGGGAGAAAGAGAGAAAGCGACAGACAGAGTGAGACATGGCTGTGCTTAAGCAGCGGCCTGCAGCAGGCTGAATTCCTAAATGTAATCTAAAACATTGCTCCTGCTGTGGAGCAGAGCAGTTAGCCGAGGAGAGGAAGGAGGACAGAAGAAAGGCCAGGTCCTGAGGCCTTAGGGCCAGCTGGCAGAAATCATATGGAACACTGGAAGAGCTCCACCCCGAAGGTCAGTCAGCAAAGACAGGCAGTACACCCACACTTGTCAACGCAACAGGTGAAACTCTGTACCCTCGCACTGGCACATGGCCAATGCTGCATCCCTGAACTACATAACTCTTTGATGATAGCTGCTGGAAGCGGACAAAACATCCCGGGCCACAGAGCTGTAACATTCCATCTCTCTCGCTCGCCCTCTCAGAACTCTCTGGGAAGTTTGGAAAACAGGAACTATAGTGCATGTGACAAAAGACAGGACAGGAAATGAAAAACATCCTGGTGACTGCCAAACGCAAGGCCATTTTTCATAAAAGGAATAATCAAATTTAGCTAAAAGCATAAGTGACGCATGGGGAAACATGTACAGAACATGGCATTGGCAGGGAAGTTACCAGGAAGCAGTTATGGCAATAGAAGACTTATGGCAGAGTTGCTGGACAGCATCACACCCACACAAGACTGAAGTTACCGTAAATCTTTCCTGCCTTATGCTTCAGTGGAGTGGCGTGCTTTCATTTATTCTCTGTTCCTGCCTGTGTGTGTGCAAGTGTGTGTTTTTTTAGCCTGCTATGTATGAGAGAGGCTACCAGAAAGTGAGTGTTTGTGTGAAGTGTGTGTTTGTGCATGCACATGTGGGTCTATTGTGTGTGTGTGTGTACACTTGAGTATGTGATTGGCCGGTCTCTACTGTAATGAGCTTGGTCATGGGACATCAACTGTGACCACGGGTTAGATAATTAGATAACTGGGCCTTTTAATATACCCATCCGCTAGTGGAGGGGCTCTGCTGAGAGAGGGGTGCACTACAGCGTGTGTCCGTATGGCCGTCTACTTTTGACCAGAGTCATATGGGCCCCTAGTCAACAGTAGTGCACTATGTAGGGATTGGGAATAGGGTGCAATTTGGGATGCAGCCTAAAAGAGACAGCTGATGAGTCACCACACAGCCTTCTTTCATCACACGCTTTGTTGCACATAATGGCTGGAATGAACAACTGACAGGAACTTACAATTACAGTCCCCGAAACGTCAGAATGAATGGAGGAAAGGCTTTGGGACCTAAAAGGGTCCTTATTCCAAATGTGTAACTAGTGTAGATGAAAACACTAAGGGAGCCATTGAATGAACAGTAGCTGTTGTAATAAATCAATGGCCTAATAGTGGGGTTGTGTGCTGGCTATTGAGACATACTGCTGGACCAAGTGACAGGCCATTGAGTTAGGCGTGTGTACGCGCGCGCGTGTGTGTGTGTGTGTGTGCACGCGTGTGTGTGCGTGCGTGCTTGCGTGTGCGCGCGTGTTTTAGGGCTGTCCCTGACAACAACAAAAAATATCTTGGGTCGACCGAGTCTTGTTCTGTTCTTTCGACCAATCAATTGGTCAAAATGGTTCCGTATATAGACAGATAACGTTATTCAAACAAATACAGTTTAACTACATATGCACTGAGCTTGTCTGATGCTTTACGCACACTTTGATTAGATAACAAAGACACACACATGAATCAAGATGATCACAGTGTGTGACTGGCGAACGTGGTCTCGCTCTCCTCCCTACGGCAGTGAAAAGGCACCACAGCACAAGAAGTGTTTATTGGGATGTCCATGAGGAAGCTGCAACATCATTACAGTCATTTAGTTTCTTGTTCGCTTCTGACTGAAAAGTTCTGTTAACGAAATCCCTAATTTGTTTTTGAAAAAACATTCCCTTTTCTCTCAACCCTTACTCTCTTTACGTGAAACATCGCATGCATGTGACAAATAGGGCCTGACCTATAGCCTATCATAATCACATCAATACATTGGTTATAACAAAGTATGACCACCATGACACGTGACAGCGAAATAGATGCGGAGGACATGAAAAAGAAGCTCAAAATGGGTGAATGTTTACTGGTTGCTCAGGAGGGAAAGGAGAAGTCAGATCTGTGGAAGACATTTGACTACTGGAGATCCAGAAAAAAAGGGCATAGGAGCAAGCATTGAGTGAATATTGTGTGTGCCAAACAGTTGCTGTTAGATGTATATTTATGGGGATCTGTTGGAACAGTGTAAATGACACTAAATAACTGTACCAGAGTCTGTTCTAACAAAAAAAGATAAAAAAGCCTTTATTAAAGCACACTAAAAACAGTTGCAAGAATTCTTGAATTGCAGTTAATTTATTGTTTAGGATAATTATTCAAAGCTCCCTTTGTTATTTAATTGAAAACTAAAATGCTTGATTGCATTTCAAAGCATTAATGTCCTGTATGCTGTGTGATGGAATTAACGAATTAATGATTGATTGACTGATACGGTAGCCTATTGAAATATAGTCCTAAGTAAGTTACTGTATTAATACTAAACAGGATGCGCTCTCAGGCGTACAGCTCGATGGTGGTTATACAAGGCTACTATACAAAGACTACTAATGATAACGACATTACTTAATACTATATTGATTATCATAATAATAAAATTCTAAACAGTTGAATCTGTGAAATTGCTTTACCCGACATTTTTACATTGCATGAGGCTTGGTGCTCACGGAATCAGTTGGCTATTAAACAAACACTCAAACAGGCAACAGAAGCAAGATCTATCTTATTTCTGTGTTCTTGGGGACCTTCAATGCTGCAGACATTTTTTGGTACACTTCCTCAGATCTGTGCCTCGTCACAATGCTGTCTCAGCGCTCCACGAACAATTCCTTCAACCTCATGGATTGGATTTTGCTCGGATACGCACTGTCAACTTTGGGACCTTATATAGACAGGTGTGTGCCTTTCCAAATCATGTGCAATCAATTGAATTTACCACAGATGGACTCCAATCAAGTTGTAGAAACATTAAGGATGATCAATGGAAACAGGATGCAACGGAGCTCAATTTCAAATCTCATAGCAAAGGGTTAGAATACTTCTGTAAATAAGGTATCTTTATTTTTAATCAATTTGCTAGTATTTCAAAAAACATGTTTACTCTTTGTCATTATGGGTAGATTGCTGAGGATATGTTATTTAATCCATTTCAGAATAAGGCTGTAATATAACATATGGAACAAGTCAAGGGGTCTGAATACTTTCCGAAGGCACTGTATATGGATGATTTCTAAAGCCAGGCATATTTAACAGTTAGGCTATTGTAGGGCTGGGCGGTATAGACCGGTATTAAAATACCGGTATACCGTATTTTACGATACACCGGTATTAAAATACCGTCACATAATATAACCATACACAATGGATTAGTTCACTGAGACAGGCGCGAATCAGACAGGTGTCTGGTCGACTAAAGAAATCTTGGTTGACCAACAGCCTATCAACCAAACAATCGGCCAGTCGACTAAATGCGATCAGCGCTAGTGTGCTTAAGTGTGAGGGCTGTCAGTGTGTGTGTGGAGGTGACGAGGGCCATGGCAGCACAGTGACCTCTGGGACTCTGCCAACTACCCTACATAATGGCAGGTAACTCTCTCAATGTCATTATTTCTACACAATGCAGAAATTTGGTTAAACCACAGAGGGCGACACAGATAGAAAGGGTGGAGAGTAAACAACTGTCCTCGGAAGAGATAAGAAGGAGAACGAGGGAGAAAGTCTGCGCGAGAGAGGAATCTCATTAACTGTTTGTGCTTTTACGTGTGGGCGTGCGTAGGTGCATGCATGACTACATGTGCATGTGTGTGCAGGTTAAAGTAACTGTCCTGACAGCTCCAACTCCATTGAAAAGCCATTATAACCATATAAAACTGTCACTTCTTACAGTAGCGACAAGTAAGGATAATTAATCCCACTATGCAGTGTCTTTACACAGCAGCATAGGCCTTATCTGAAATAGCAAAGTCCTTTATGATAAGACTTTTTCATTAATAAGCCGCCTCACTAGCTTTAATGGAAGTTTCGCTCTGGGTGGATTGCAAACTGTTATAGTTAGTAGGCTAATTAATTGCCTGGTGAGTGAGGCTATAATGTCAGCTGATACAGTAAACAGTTGGTCCTCTGTCGCTTAGTGGGTTGAGCATGGTGTTTCCAACACAAGTATTGTGGGTTTGATTCAGCTCAGATTCATGCTGAGGCCACCCATAAGAAATATGTATGCACGCATGATTGTAATTCGATTTGGGAAGAAATGTTTGCTAAATGGTTTATTATATTATGATATTACATAATGTTATACATATTATATTTACAAAGGAATGGAATGACAGCTACTATCTGAAATTGGGAGTGTTTAGTGTATATTTGGATAATTTCACCACGAATGAAAGGTCATTTAAATCCTATGAGACACAAAAAGGGAGGTCTCTTTGACCGATTCGCTTTGTTTGATGGGGGAAATAAATGTTGTCTATTCAAGTCGCTCCCTTTCAGGGGTGGCCTTGGCTATATAAATAATTCAATTATACCCCTCTCCATTCCATCCCTCTGACATTCCCTAAACAAACAGTACTGCATAATGTGTGTGTGTTTAATGTGTTCATTTTGCAAACAGCAATGGTACTGTCATTGACTGACTGACTGTCACTCCCTAGGACAGGGCTCTGGCCACTCTGCTGTGGGGCCTGATGTTGCTCTCTCCCACTGCATTCTGGGAGGTAAAGAGAGAAGTGGGTAAAAGAGCTGCTGACCCAGCTGGGGCTTATAGGGTGATATGGTGCCTGTCTGCTCTGGAGGGGAGCTATGATGAGAGAGTACTGTCCACACAGGAAAACAGTCAGTTTGATTTTTTCTCCCTCATCAATCCACACACACACACACACACACACACACACACACACACACACTTTGGCAAATATATCATGTTTATAGTATGTATAAGCTGGAAGTAGAAGCCTAATAGTGGTTGTCCATTAGTTTACACCAATTAGGGGAGGGGTGGTAGGGTTAGGGGAAAATAATAAAGGACAGTATATAACAAATAAACTAGATATAAATAATATATGGGAGATTGGAAGTGACGCAGACAAATATATTGATAGAAGCTACAATCTATCTGCAATATTAAAGCTGATCTACCCCCTAAAGAATATATAGTGCCTTCGGAAAGTAATCAGACCCCTTGAATTTATCCCCAAAAAATGTCCGTCACAGCCTTATTCTAAAATGGATTAAACTGCCCCCCCAATCTACACACAATACCCCATAATGACAAAGCAAAAACATATTTTTTGCGTGCAAATTAATTCAAAAACAAAAAACCGAAATATCACATTTACATAAGTATTCAGACCCTTTACTCAGTACTTTGTTGGCAGCAATTACAGCCTCGAGACTTTGGGTATCACGCTACAAGCTTGGCACACCTGTATTTGGGGAGTTTCTCCCATTCTTCTCTGCAGATCCTCTCAAGCTCTGTCAGGCTGGTTGGGGAGCATCGCTGTACAGCTATTTTCAGGTCTCTCCAGAGATTTTTGATCGGGTTCAAGTCTGAGCTGTGGATGGGCCATCTTTCCCTCGATCCTGACTAGTCTCCCAGTCACTGCCGCTGAAAAACATCCCCACAGCATGATGCTGCCACCACCATGCCTCACCGTAGGGATGGTATTGGCCAGGTGATGAGCGGTGCCTGGTTTCCTCCAAACGTGACGCTTGGTATTAACCAAATGTGACGCTTGGTATTAAGGTAAATAGTTTTAAAAATCTTGCTTCTCACGATCTGAGGCATTTAGGTGCCACTCTACCATAAAGACCTGATTGGTTGAGTGCTGCAGAGATGGTTGTCCTTCTGGAAGGTTCACCCATCTCCACAGAGGAACTCTGGAGCTCTGTCAGAGTGACCATCATGTTCTTGGTCACCTCCCTGACCAAGGCCTTAATCCCACAATTGCTCAGTTTGGCTGGGTGGCCAGCTCTAGGAAGAGTCTTGCTGGTTCCAAACATCTTCCATTTAAGAATGATGGAGGCAACTGTGTTCTTGGGGACCTTCAATGCTGCAGCTGTTTATGTGTTTTTGTTCCCTTCCCCAGATCTGTGCCTTGACACAATCCTGTTTCTGAGCTCTACGGACAATTCCTTCGACATCAGGGCTTGGTTATTGCTCTGACATGCACTGTATAGACAAGTGTGTGCCTTTCCAAATCATGTCCAATCAATTTAATGTACCACAGGTGGACTCCAATCAAGTTGTAAAAACATCAAGGATGATCAATGGAAACAGGATGCACCTGAGCTCAATTACAATTTCTTGAATACTTATGTAAATAATAAAATATTTTTATTTTAATGCATTAGCTAAAATCTCAACAAAAAAAAATGTTTTCTCTTTGTCATTATGGGGTAGTGTGTAGATTGAGGAGGAAAAATTTGGGGTCACTTAGAAATGTCCTTGTTTTTGAAAGATAAGCACAACTTTTGGCCATTAAAATAAAATAAAATTGATCAGAAATACAGTGTTGAGATTGTTATTGTTGTAAATGACTATTGTAGCTGGAAACAGCTGATTTTGTATGGAATATCTACAGTGCCTTGCGAAAGTATTCGGCCCCCTTGAACTTTGCGACCTTTTGCCACATTTCAGGCTTCAAACATAAAGATATAAAACTGTATTTTTTTGTGAAGAATCAACAACAAGTGGGACACAATCATGAAGTGGAACGACATTTATTGGATATTTCAAACTTTTTTAACAAATCAAAAACTGAAAAATTGGGTGTGCAAAATTATTCAGCCCCTTTACTTTCAGTGCAGCAAACTCTCTCCAGAAGTTCAGTGAGGATCTCTGAATGATCCAATGTTGACCTAAATGACTAATGATGATAAATACAATCCACCTGTGTGTAATCAAGTCTCCGTATAAATGCACCTGCACTGTGATATTCTCAGAGGTCCGTTAAAAGCGCAGAGAGCATCATGAAGAACAAGGAACACACCAGGCAGGTCCGAGATACTGTTGTGAAGAAGTTTAAAGCCGGATTTGGATACAAAAATATTTCCCAAGCTTTAAACATCCCAAGGAGCACTGTGCAAGCGATAATATTGAAATGGAAGGAGTATCAGACCACTGCAAATCTACCAAGACCTGGCCGTCCCTCTAAACTTTCAGCTCATACAAGGAGAAGACTGATCAGAGATGCAGCCAAGAGGCCCATGATCACTCTGGATGAACTGCAGAGATCTACAGCTGAGGTGGGAGACTCTGTCCATAGGACAACAATCAGTCGTATATTGCACAAATCTGGCCTTTATGGAAGAGTGGCAAGAAGAAAGCCATTTCTTAAAGATATCCATAAAAAGTGTAATTTAAAGTTTGCCACAAGCCAACTGGGAGACACACCAAACATGTGGAAGAAGGTGCTCTGGTCAGATGAAACCAAAATTGAACTTTTTGGCAACAATGCAAAATGTTATGTTTGGCGTAAAAGCAACACAGCTGAACACACCATCCCCACTGTCAAACATGGTGGTGGCAGCATCATGGTTTGGGCCTGCTTTTCTTCAGCAGGGACAGGGAAGATGGTTAAAATTGATGGGAAGATGGATGGAGCCAAATACAGGACAATTCTGGAAGAACCTGATGGAGTCTGCAAAAGACTGGGACGGAGATCTGAGACTGGGACGGAGATTTGTCTTCCAACAAGACAATGATCCAAAACATAAAGCAAAATCTACAATGGAATGGTTCAAAAATAAACATATTCAGGTGTTAGAATGGCCAAGTCAAAGTCCAGACCTGAATCCAATCGAGAATCTGTGGAAAGAACTGAAAACTGCTGTTCACAAATGCTCTCCATCCAACCTCACTGAGCTCGAGCTGTTTTGCAAGGAGGAATGGGAAAACATTTCAGTCTCTCGATGTGCAAAACTGATAGAGACATACCCCAAGCTACAAAGTATTAACTTAAGGGGGCTGAATCATTTTGCACACCCAATTTTTCAGTTTTTGATTTGTTAAAAAAGTTTGAAATATCCAATAAATGTCGTTCCACTTCATGATTGTCCCACTTGTTGTTGATTCTTCACAAAAAAATACAGTTTTATATCTTTATGTTTGAAGCCTGAAATGTGGCAAAAGGTTGCAAAGTTCAAGGGGGCCGAATACTTTCGCAAGGCACTGTACATAGGCGTACAGAGGCCCATTATCAGCAACCATCACTCCTGTGTTCCAGTGGCACGTTGTGTCCAAGTTAATCCAAGTTTCTCATTTTAAAAGGCTAATTGATCATTAGAAAATCCTTTTGCAATTATGTTAGCAGCTCAAATAAATAAATAAACCAGGAGAAATGACAGTCCATCATTAGTTTAAGACATGATGGTCAGTCAATCCGGCAGAAAATTTAAAGAACTTTGAAAGTTTCTTCAAGAGCTTCAATGCCATACAATTCTCCTTCCGTGGCCTCCAACTGCTGTTAAATGCAAATAAAACTAAATGCATGCTCTTCAAGCGATCACTGCCCCCACCTGCCCACCCGTCCAGCATCACTACTCTGGACGGTTCTGACTTATTGGGACAACACAATACCTAGGTGTCTGGTTATACTGTAAACTCTCCTTCCGGACTCACATGAAGCATCTCCAATCCAAAATTAAATCTAGAATCGGCTTCCTATTTCGCAACAAAGCATCCATCACTCATGCTGCCAAACATACCCTAGTAAAACTGACTATCCTACCAATCCTTGACTTCGGCAATGTCATTTACAAAATAGCTTCCAACACTCTACCCAGCAAATTGGATGCAGTCTATCACAGTGCCATCCATTTTGTCACCAAAGCCGCATATACTACCCACCACTGCGACATGTATATTCTCGTTGGCTGGCCCTCGCTTCATATTCGGCGCCAAACCCACTGGCTCCAGGTCATCTATAAAACTCTTTGCTAGGTAAAGCACCATCTTATCTCAGCTCACTGGTCACCTTAGCAGCACCCACCCGTAGCACGCGCTCCAGCAGGTATATATTTCACTGGTCACCATAGCACCCATAGCACACGCTCCAGCAGGTATATATATTTCACTGGTCACCCCCAAAGCCAATTCCTCCTTCGGCCGCCTTTCCTTCCAGTTCTCTGCTGCCAATGACTGGAACGAATTGCAAAAATCACTGAAGCTGGAGACTCATATCTCCCTCACTAACTTCAAGCATCAGCTGTCAGAGCAGCTCACAGATCACTGCACCTGTACATAGCCCATCTGTAAATACCTCATCCCCATACTGTTATTTATTTTTACTTTTTTTGCTCCTTTGCACCCCAGTATCTCTACTTGCACATTCATCTTCTGCACATCCATCACCCGTGTTTAAGTGTTAAATTGTGATTATTTCGTCACTACGGCCTATTTATTGCCTTACCTCCCTTATCTTATCTGTATACAGCCCATCTATCTACCTCATCCCCATACTGTATTTATTTATTTTGCTCCTTTTGCACCACAGTATCTCTACTTGCACGTCTACCATTCCAGTGTTTAATTGCCATATTGTAATTACTTTGCCACCATGGCCTAGTTATTGCCTTAACTCCCTTATTTGACCTAATTTGCACTCACTGTATATAGACTTTGTTTTATTTTTTTACAACTGTATTATTGACAGTATGTTTTGTTCATTCCATGTGTAACTCTGTGTTGTTGTATGTGTCTAACTGCTATGCTTTATCTTGGCCAGGTCGCAGTTGTAAATGAGAACTTGTTCTCAACTGGCCTACCTGGTTAAATAAAGGTGAAATTTAAAAAAAATGAAAATAAAGAACGCAAAAACCATCAAGCACTATGATAAAACTGCCTCTTATGAGGACTGCCACATGAAAGGAAGACCCAGAGTTACCTCTGCTGAAGAGGATAAATACATTAGAGTTACCAAATAAGTGCTTCAGAGTTCAAGTAACAGACATCTCAACATCAACTGTTCAGAGGAGACTGTGTGAATCAGGCCTTCATGGTCGCATTGCTGCAAAGAAACCCCTACTAAAGTACACCAATAAGAAGAGACTTGCTTGGGCCAAGAAACACGAGCAATAGACATTAGACCGGTGGAAATCTGTGCTCAGCATTTGTAGGAACTCCTTCAAGACTGTTGGAAAAGCATTCCTCATGAAGCTTGTTGAGAGAAGACCAAGAGTGTACAAAGTTATCAAGGCAAAGGGTGGCTACTTTGAAGAATCTCAAATATTTTGATTTGTTTAACACTTTTTTTGGTTACTACATGATTTCATATGTGTCATTTCATTGTTGAAGGTCTTCACTATTATTCTATAATGTAGAAAATAGTTAAAATAAAGAAAAACCCTTGAATGAGTAGGTGTCCAAACCTTTGACTGGTACTGTATATCATAAAATATATTAACTACATTTGCCACCAGTCCATAGCTATCTCAGCATTCATAGTTAACCCAGCAGTGCTGCAGTTCTTGATACAAACCGATGCGCCTGGCACCTACTACCATACCCAGTTCAAAGGCACTTAAATCTTTTGTCTTGCCCATTCACGCTCTGAATGGCACACATACACAATCCATGTCTTAATTGTCTCAAGGCTCAAAAATCTTTAACGGGTCTCCTCCCCTTCATCTACACTGATTGAAGTGGATTTAACAAGTGACATCAATAAGGGATCATAGCTTTCACCTGGATTTACCTGGTCAGTGTAGGTCATGCACTGAGTGTACAATGTTTTGATCAGTCAGGGATATTAAAAGTGCTGAAAACATGTTGGCTCACTATTTAAAAGGAAGATGGAAAACAAACTATAGGATGAAAAATACTGGTGTTTTTGCGCAGGTACAGCCAACTAGCGCTAGCTAACGCTATCAAGCTAAAATAACATCCCTACAGCCTACCGCTGCTGCAGAGCTGTACCCTAGCAAGATCGCTTCTGGGACAACTGAGGTGCTGTAGCAATAATCACATAGGTAGCACAAATTGTGTACTTCCTTACAAACAGTCACTTTATCTCACTCCTAAAAGCGACCCGATAGAGTAGAAAAACATGGCTGACGAGACATTCCTTGTCCTGGACACTGAAATGTACCATAGCCCCTCTGACTCTCTTTCTCCAAATGGAGGAAACCGGGGCCAGACATCAGGGCTAGTACAAAGCATCCTACTTTACCTGACAAAGACTTGACTTCTCCAACTTCTCTGGTGATTTTTATTATTTGACCAACTTAAACTGAATGAACATAACTTGGCTTCCTGTCAAATGTGGAACAACTTCATAAGAAATCTGTGACAATGCTCAACTCAGTTAGCAGCAGTTAGCAGCCTAACTGCACGCAGCTTGTCAGTATTCACTGCTCTCCAGTGTGGAAATGCCAGCTAATTAGCCAGTGATTTAAAGAGCACATTTTAAAGCTAATCCATTTTATTACACACACACACAGCCAGCCCAAGCTAGGCTGAGGCACTGCACTAACGTTAGGCCATGAAGCTCAGAGTCAGACGTAAGTACACTTTTTCAACCTCAAGTCGTTCCAAAGGAAACATCCTAGAGAATGTGGAAAATACATAAGCTGTTCTGTATTAACCTTGTTTATACAATCACAAAAAATAAATAGGCCACGTCTTAAAACCCGGCAGCAGGGCATTCACTGTTAGTCAAACGTTTGGCATTTACAGAGCACCGAAATATGCCGCTCGACAAATGTTTACCCTACAAATGAACAGACTGGACTCTATATCACACGGTGAAATCCACAGCTAGCGATCCATGCCATCATATTCTCCTCAGTCTCCCAGTCCTGCACACACAGCTGGTAGAGCCATTGTGGTTTTCAGGCGCAGTAGACTCAGTAGAGGCCTATTTGAGGACACAGAGTAGGGCAAACAGACGTTTTATTTTTTGGTCCCCGCCGCAAGTTCAAACAATATGCTAATGTTTCCTTTTCCATAAGCAGTATCCTCCAGCATAATGAGACCCCAAGTACAGCATTGCTCGACTGTGTCAACATTCCAATACGGCTCATCAATGGCATCAGGCCAGAGTCAAACGGTGCTTTACCACACAGAGAGGGGGTAAAGAAACAAGACATGGGAAAGAGATTGAGGGATAGGTCTTCTCTTACAGTGTGATCATACTTCAATTGATTAACACATTTTCATCTTTTGTCATTTCAGGTCTTGTCTCATTTGTGGTTAGACTACATCAGACCGAGACCAACTCACTATAGACATAGTTAGGTTATTCTCCACAAGAATGATTATAGAACTAGGGTTCCTCTCACCATTCCATGTATTCTGTATTATGGATCTGGTCACCATTGGAGAGCGTGAGCAGTCATGATATGATCATCTGATATCCATTTTTTAACTCAGAAAATCTATAACCCATTCTGGGAGGTATCAGTTCGTTCATTGGAGTTTCTCCACTTACATAATTCACATGGTGCTGGAAATACCATCTACACATTGACAGAGGGTGACAGTTTGTGAATTGTGATGGGGGAAAGTATTTGAAATATAGGGCTACCCATGCTAACCCTCAGAAGTACCCATGAACAAAAGGGACATTATGCAGAATGGGCTAAAGGGGAAAATAGAGGATATGGATATTTATTGCTGGAGCTCCTGGTGTAACAGCCTGCCTTCATAGGATATTGCTTTTCAATAATTATTGTTCATTTATTCATATTGGGAACACATACATTTGAACATTTATGAAAAAAAGGGGAAATAAAACCCGCCCGTCTAAATCGATTTCAGTCGTCTAATGGAGGAGAGGAAATTAGTAGAATGACATGACAATTAAATGTCTTATGCAGTTTGATAATGAGAAATGAATAGGAAAAGGAATCATTGAGCGCTGCTGGTGGGTGGGTGGGTGTGTGTGACCAGACTGATTATAATAAAAAAACATTTATTGATTTGCCGGGTCAACATTGTAATCAAAGTTGAATGTATTTTCCAGATTGATAGCCATGAACATATAATCAAATATGACACTGATTCTGGTTGCCTAATGCAACAGGTATTCATGAACACTGAACCTGAGAGAGGCATATTTCAGACAGCGACAGTACCATCCAGTGACTTAACTTGTACAGAAGAAAGACATAAACCGAGACATAAAGACATAAGTCTCAGACCTAGACCCAGGCAGACAGCCCCCAAGTCAGGGATAGAGATCGACACAGACCCAGGAAAAGAGAAAAACACATACAAGACATATATACACTTGTACCCACTTGTACTGCTGGTGGTCCTTGGTGCTCCGAGTCTTAGCCATGAACCTCTCTGCCAGTTTCTCCAGGTTCCTGGAGTACTCCATCTCAATCTCGGACTTCTTCCTGAAGAAGTCCTGCAGGTCCTGGAGGAGCTGCACCCTCATCTCTGTCTGCTGGTCCAGGCATTTCTGCTGCTCCACCAGCTGGGCACGGATCTCTGAGGACACAGACAGACACAACCAAGTCAGATGGATGTCAAGAACCACACACACAAAAGTCAGAGGTTTGTAGATCTCTTAGAACCACACAGAGCAGACAGGTGAGAAATATGGCAATCTTATTAGTCAACACCAGCCAATATTCCAATGGAAAACAATGCCTTCAGAAAGTATCCATAACCCTTGACTTATTCCACGTTGTTGTGTTACAGCCTAAGTATATGTTTTCCATCTCACCCATCTACACACAATACCCCATAATGACAAAGTGACATGTTTTTAAAAAGTGTATAAAATATAAAATACAGAAATATCTCATTTTACGTAAGTATTTACACCCTCGAGTCAGGACTTTGTAGAGGCACCTTTGGCAGCGATTATAGCTGTGAATCTTTCTGGCTAAATCTCTAAGAGCTTTCCACACCTGGATTGTTCAACATTAGCCCATAATTATTTTCAAAATTATTCAAGCTCTGTCAAATTGGCTGTTGGTTATTGCTAGACAATTTTAATGTCTTGTCATAGATTTTCAAGTAGATTTAAGTCAAAATTGTAACTCGGCCACTCAGGAACATTCATTGTCTTCTTGGTAAGCAACTCAAGTGTAGATTTGGTCTTGTGTTTCAGGTTATTGTTCTGCTGAAAAGTGTATACATCTCCCAGTGTCTAGTGAAAAGCATACTGAACCAGGTTTCTCTCTAGGATTTTGCTTGTGCTTAGCTCCATTCCTGTTTTATCCTGAAAAACTCCCCAGTCCTTTAACAATTACAAGCATTTCTATAACATGATGCAGCCACTACTATGCTTGAAAATATGGAGAGTGATACTCAATAATGTGTTGTATTGGATTTGCCCCAAATATAACACTTTGTAATCAAGACAAAAAGTGAATTGCTTTGCTCCATTTTTTTGCAGTATTACTTTAATACCTGTTGCAAACAGGATGCATGTTTTGGAATATATTTTTATTCTGTACAGACTTCATTCTTTTCACACTGTCAATTAGGTTAGTATTGTGGAGTAACTACAATGTTGTTGATCCATCCACAGTTCTCATATCACAGCCATTAAACTCTGTAATTGTTTTAAAGTCACCATTGGCCTCATGGTGAAATCCCTGAGCGGTTTCCTTCCTCTCAGGCAACGGAGTTAGGAAGGGCGCCTGTATCTTTGTACTGACTGGGTGTAATTAACTTAAATTATGCTCAAAGGGATATTCAATGTCTGCTTTTGTATTTTTACCCATCTGCCAATAGGTGCCCTTTTTTGGAGGCATTGAACACCTCCCTAGTTGAATCTGTGTTTGAAATGTACTGCTCGACTGAGGGACATTACAGATAATTGTGTGTGTGGGATACAGGGATAAGGTAGCCATTACAAAAATCATGGAAACACTTGTATTGAACACAGTGAGTCCATGCAACTTATGTGACTTGTAAAGCACATTTTTACCCCTGAACTTACAGTTGAAGTCGGAAGTTTACATACACTTAGGTTGGAGTCATTAAAACTTGTTTTTCAACCACTCCAACAAATTCTTGTGAACAATGTATAGTTTTGGCAAGTCGGTTAGGACATCTACTTCGTGCATGACAAATAATGTTTCCAACAATTGTTTACAGACAGATTATTTCACTTATAATTCACTGTATCACAATTCCAGTGGGTCAGAAGTTTACATACACTAAGTTGACTGTGCCTTTATACTGCTGGGAAAACTCCTGAAAATTATGTCATGGCTTTAGAAGCTTCTAATAGGCTAATTGACATAATTTGAGTCAAGTGGATATATTTCAAGGCCTACCTTCAAACTCAGTGCCTCTTTGCTTGACATCATGGGAAAATCAAACGAAATGAGCCAAGACCTCAAAAACAAATTGTAGACCTTTACAAGTCTGGTTCATCCTTGGGAGCAATTTCCAAATGCCTGAAGGTACCATGTTCATTTGTACAAACAATAGTACGCAAGTATAAACACCATAGGACCAAGCAGCCATCATACCGCTCAGGAAGGAGACGCGTTCTGTCTCCTAGAGATGAACATACTTTGGTGCGAAAAGTGCAAATCAATCCCAGAACAACAGCAAAGGATATTGTGAAGATGCTGGAGGAAACAGGTACAAAAGTATCTATATCCACAGTAAAACGAGTCCTATATCGACATAACCTGAAAGGTCGCTCAGCAAGGAAGAAGCCACTACTCCAAAACCACCATAAAAAAGCCAGACTATGGTTTGCAACTGCACAGGAGGACAAAGATCATACTTTTTGGGGAAATGTCCTCTGGTCTGATGAAACTGAGGAAAAAGGGGGAGGCTTGCAAGCCGAAGAACATCATCCCAACCGTGAAGCATGGGGGTGGCAGCATCATGTTGTGGGGGTGCTTTGCTGCAGGGGGGACTGGTGCACTTCACAAAATAGATAATTTTCCATCCTCATGAAGCTATGTGGATATATTGAAGCAACATCTCAAGACATCAGTCAAGAAGCTTGGTTGCTAAAATGCAAATTAATTAAAATTATACAATGTGATTTTCTTGTTTTTTTTTTTAGATTCCGTCTCTCACAGCTGAAGTGTACCCATGATAAAAAGTACAGACCTCTACATGCTTTGTAAGTAGGAAAACCTGCAAAATCGACAGTGTATCAAATACTTGTTCTCCCCACTATGTAAACGTCCAACTTCAACTGTATTTTAGTTTGCCTTAACAAAGGGGGTAAATACTTATTGACTCAAGACATTTCAGCTTTTCATTGATTTCTAAACATAATGTCAAAGTGGAATTATGGGGTATTGTGTGTTGGTGGGTGACCAGAAAATCTCAATTCAAGCGATTTTAAATTCAGGCTGTAACAACGACTGTGGAAAAAGTCAAGGGGTGTGAATACTTTCTGAAGGAGGAAAAGGTGAATGATCACGTTGAAGCACAAATAGGATCTCCAGGTGCTTTGGAAGTGAGGGTTGGAAGTGCTGGTCTATGGTGGTTCATTACAGCTGCTGAACGCCACTCTAGGATGAATGAGCCCTGTTACTAATCAATAACCCAGAGATGGAGCATGGAGATGCTGCCTTGACACACTGCCAGGCAAAGCCAGGGTCTTTCACAACTTGCTATCTGTGACTGCGCACCACATTCACCAGCAGGGAAACAGGGGACATGCTAGAGTCTTCACAAATTGTACCTGTGACTGCACACTAGTGAGGCTAAACTCATAACCCACAGGCCCTGCGGTTATATCTGCGGGGCGGGCGGGTTTAGGGCCACAAAATATTGTGTGAATGAAGGGCGTGTGGGAGGCGGGTGGGTTGAATAAAGAGAAAACAATGCATTAAAAATCCATAAATGTATAATTATAGTGCAATTCATATCTACAGGCTACATTGATGTTTTTCTTTCGTAAGCCTAAGCTTTAGGGCCCAACGGTAAGCGTGCCAAATATGCGCCAATTGCCAAATGATTTTGGGAACTTGGCCAGAAAAAGTTAACGTCGATCCGCTGAGGCAAAAAGGACAGTGTTGGAGTTAAATTCAAGAAGAGAAAAGCTGCGAAATGGGAGAGTTGAAAATAAAGAAAAGGTAGGGCCAGAACAGTAATGTTTGGAGAAAATTTGGTGAGGTGGTAAAAGAGGACGATAGCAGTGTTATAGAATGAATGGAATAGTAACAGAAATCTGGAAACTGACTGTAGGTCTATAACCTCTCACATAGCCGAATATAATATCATCTCCTGCAGAATTAAGCAGTTCTTGCAGTAAAAAGATACACCAAATGTACATTTTCACTCGGGAACAGTAGTAGATAATGAATAGCGGTTTGGGACTGTCTGTAAAGGTGCCATCTTTATCAGCATAATAAAAGCGGATAGAATTCAACCACATTTGTGTCAAGAAATGTTGGGTCATTTTCACAGCTTTTCATTCCCGTGAAACAGGTCAAACTGATGTAATTTTGCATTTTCTCCCAGGTCCCTAAGTCTCTGCTGTGCAAGAAAGGCAGAGATGAAAGACTAAACAAATGAACGATGTCAGCTAGATTGAAGCATTCATCTGATCAATGTATGACAGATTTTCTTGTGAGGTTTATTTAGTCTTCTAGGGCAACAAGTAATGACAAGAGAAGCTGCATGCACCCAGTTATAGATAAGTTGAATAACAAATAGCCTACCAAAATGTTGGAAATCATAAGCAGAAACATAGGCCAATCTAAATTAGGCTTACAGCGCATTTTCTATATTTCTGGGTTAGGGTCAGGTGCGGGCCTAATTTTCGCATATAGTTGGACAGTTGCGGATGGGTTATTAGCAATTGCGGGTGAACAAACAGCTGACCACACTACTAGGAAATGCGCTAGAGATGCGCTGCCATCAAACTGACATGTCAAATCAAATTTCATTGGCCACATGCACATGGTTAGCAGATGATATTGCGAGTGTAGAGAAATGCTTGTGCTTCTTGTTCCAACAGTGCAGCAATATCAACAAGTAATCTAACAATTCCACAACAACTACCTAATACACACAAAATCTAAAGGGATGGGATAAGAATATGTACATATACATATATGGATGAGCAAGGACCGAACGGCATAGGCCAGATGCAATAGATAATCTGTTGCGGATAAAAGGCTGTGCGATGACATAGTGCACATAAAAAAATTGCGGTTAAATTCCCATGTACCGAATAAAAAATACAAGTCAAATGTGTTTCCATCGCATTTAACTCCTCTGATGGTATTGTCACACCACTGCACAACAACAAAAAATGTCGTTATGTATTGATTGTGCCCACTCTGGTCTTGGAACATGCGCTCTAGCCAATAGCTGGCAGGTACGGTGTGGGTATAGCCTACAAAATGAGATCATTATGGACAAAAGAGTGAGATAAAACAAAAACATTCGACCACATCCAAATATCGATTATCATGCCACCAGAATAATACCCTTGATATTTATTTTAAAGGAGCATCAACATCAACTGTTCTGCCTGTGGCTATGGAACCCTGACCTGTTCACCGGACGTGCTACCTGACCCAGACCTGCTGTTTTCAACTCTCTAGAGACAGGAGTGGTAGAGATACTCCTAATGATTGGCTATGAAAAGCCAACTGACATTTACTCCTAAGGTGCTGACTTGCTGCACCCTCAACAACTACTGTGATTATTATTATTTGACCATGCTAGTCATTTATGAACATTTGAATATCTTGGCCATGTTCTGTTATAATCTCCACCCGGCACAGCCAGAAGAGGACTGGCCACCCCTCATAGCCTGGTTCCTCTCTAGGTTTCTTCCTAGGTTTTGGCCTTTCTAGGGAGTTTTTCCTAGCCACCGTGCTTCTACACCTGCATTGCTTGCTGTTTGGGGTTTTAGGCTGGGTTTCTGTACAGCACTTTGAGATATCAGCTGATGTAAGAAGGGCTATATAAATACATTTGAATTGATCAAGCTCATCACCGTGCACTTTCACCACCCTGTGAATTTCATCATAACTTATTTTATCTGTAGCCCAATAAACAGCATGCTTTCCCAAATCTTAGTGGGGCTCAAACACCATGGTTAGTATATCAATATTTGCACATAAAAGATGTTTCCACCACCATTTCTCGAATAATTAATTTTACTGACAAAAATATCCTACCTAGTCTAGCATAGTTTGTGTTGTCAGCATTTGGAAAGTTTACCAACAAATTTGCTGTTTCCATCCGGCCTGTTCTTCAATCAAATAAAAAGGTTAGATGGAAATCTGGTTAATGTCTCCAGAGATTCTGGTTTTAGTAGTCAGCCAACATAAAACTACACTGGCATACAGTAAATGATCTAATACCACAAAACACACCTCAATGGCCAGTTATGGCAAAAGTTGAGAACTATTCCTAATTTCACCTCAGCTTAATGACCACTCAGCCATCAATGACCGTAAAGTACAGGCTACGAAAACAGACTGGGATTAAATTTGTTTAAGAGGATAAAATAGGCATTTTCCAAACTGTCCCAAGGATCCCCCAAAGAGTACTCCTCCATTTGGCATCCATCAATAACTGGCCAATACCAGTGATTGAGTCAAATCATTGATTAACTGCTGACTCAATTAAACTGGGCTCAGAGCTGCTCGTTGTGTGTTCCAAAATGCAATGGTGGAATTAGCCAAGAGCTTGGCTTCATTCATCAGCGTAAATGCCTTCCCAATCTTGATAAATTAATGATTTAAGTGGGGTCTATTAGAAATCCTTGATTAGGTATATTCCCAAGGTTTCAGGAGAGGCTCTTTCATCCTGGCACATTCAAATGGGGGCAGGCGGGACAGGAAAGGAGGGGGATAAACTGAGGAGGGGGTTGAGGGCTTTTGCTTAGTCTGATTTGTTAAGGGAAGAAACAGCAGAGATAAGCATTCAGTATCTGAGTAGCCAGAGAGAAACCAACCATAAGCCGGAAGAACCCTATGGCTACAGGGCAGCAAAGACACCCTTCACCCCTGTATGGGTAACCAAGCCATAGCCTCTTTATTCTAAACTTCAACTTTAAATTTAACTTTTTAGATTGTAGGTCCAGTGCAGGTAAGGTAGGCCTATAAGGAAGCTGGGATTTGTGCCATCATGGTGGGCTTCCAAGGGCTGGTGGTCAATGTTTGTAAGTCACAAGATCAACCAGGTTCTTCAGCAACATAGAGAGCTGAAGGCGAAAGGATATTTCTAGAGGCTACCATAGCTTTGGGGGTTTTATATGAATGAGAAACACAGAATTTCAAGTGTGTATAATTCCTAACTTTAAACAATGGATGAGGATTTGGAATTAAAGCAAGGCAAGCATGAAATGAATGCAAAAGAGCTGAGTGGATCATTTAACACAATTCTATTCATGACTGAACATGGCATCTCCTTAAATCATCCATAGTGCATGTCAAACATTGACTAGTGGCACTATGCCGTGTTGAAGCATTATGAATGACATTGCATATAAATCACCTGTCAACATTTGATGAATTATCGCTCATGATAATGTAGGCACATGTAAAACAGGGGACTACACGGTATAAAACTAGGACTCTCTCTTTTTATTTTTTTGTCACTAAGCATAGGCTTGTATCCAGAGCGATTTACAGTAGTGAGTGCATATATTTTATATAATTTTTCATAATGGCCACTCGTGAGAATTAAACCCACAACACTGGCGTTGCATGTGCGAAGCTCTTCTAGAGGGATTCTAGAAGTTCATGGTTGGTTCATGGAATAAGGAATATTACGTTTCAGCCTGGTTTGGCCAAGTCCTACCAACTGAGCCACACGCGACACTCTCCCTATACATAACTTATTGTATTCAACTAAAGATATAATATTGTTGTCAAATTGTAATTATTTATCTTGAATGACTAGGAGGCTGAAAAGGAAATACATTTGACAGAGATGCTTAAACCCCTAGCAGGACTGTGGCGGTCATGAAATTTTGTCTGCTGGTTATTGTCATGCAAAAAAATACTGCCGGTTTCACAGTAACTGACATTAACATTAACACATTTAGCATCGCAGGCCTCCAGTTGCTGGCTGAGGCGCAACTTTGGAACGTCTAAAAATCATAATCGGTCGACCTCTAGTCATTTTACATGTAAATTACCTGAGACATCTAAGGGGATATCTCAGAGATTTCCAGCAATTTTGTCTGGCACCTCAGGGCAACTGAACACCTTGCTCTGATCAAAATGATTGGGTATCAAGTCTTCTGCTAGTAAGTGTTTGATGTGGGCAGTTTACAAGCACCTCTGTGGCTGTAAAAGAGGACAGGGCCAAGGAGGGAGTCTACAGATGGGCTTTGAGGGATTCTAGAAGTTGTAAACAGTAATATCACAGTTCAGCCTGGTTTGGAAAAGGAGCATACAAGGATGCATACTGACTCTGTGGGCCTTTGCGACCAGGGCATGTCCAGGGCTGAAAGCACAAAACCAACCATCCAATCCAAATGAAAGGTGTCCCAGAATGCACAGTGGGTGGACATAGACAATGAGAGAAAGAGCCGTTTGGTCTTTGTGGTGATCAGATGGAACCAAGGGCCTTTTGTTCTGTACGGGATGTCCTCCAACCAGCCCTTTCAAAGAGCGCACGACAACATAGGCTACTTCCCATTACCCCAATCACGGTGGCAAATATGTCCAAAGTTGCAACTCATTGATTTTAATTGCAGGCCCATTTGTTGTGAGAGAAAGTGCCATGTAGGCAGGGCGACAGAGAATGAAACACTGTTGATCTCCTGAAAGAAATGAGCATCGGTGAAAACAACTTGCCCACCGTCAGAGAAGCAGAGACAAGTTTTCCCTTCCTCTGCCATGCGAAAAGGCTCTCCATTCTCCCACCAATTCACTTTGCTATGAATCAAATCCACTAAAAAGCTCCCCTGGCCCATTCACTGCTCTTCTTCCCCGGTTATCTTTTACATTTAGTTGTATAATTAGTCCTCCAAGAGTCTCCACATGCTCATCAGCAGCACCTGAAATAGCTCAGCATGGGGTCTGGAGGGATGATGGTAGATACACCATCCCTGCCTCACCATCTGGTAGATACTGTGCATTCAGAAAGTATTTGGACCCCTTGACTTTTTCACATTGTTACGTTACAACCTTATTCTAAAAATTGATTAAAAAGCAAACCCTGTATGTATGAAAAAATAAAGAACTGAAATATCACATTTACATAACTATTCGGACCCTTTGCTCAGTACTTTGTTGAAGCACCTTTGGCAGCGATTACAGCATCAAGTCTTCTTGGGTATGACGCTACAAGATTGGCACACCTGTATTTGGAGAGTTTCTCTCATTCTTTTAAAAATTTTTTTTTACAATTTTTACCCCTTTTTCTCCCCAATTTCGTGGTGTCCAATTGTTGTGGTAGCTACTATCTTGTCTCATCATTACAACTCCCGTACGGGCCCTGGAGAGACGAAGGTTGAAAGTCATGCGTCCTCCGATACACAACCCAACCTAGCCGCACTGCTTCTTTAACACAACGCGCATCCAACCCGGAAGCCAGCCGCACCAATGTGTCGGAGGAAAGACCGTGCACCTGGCAACCTTGGTTAGCGCGCACTGCGCCCGGCCCGCCACAGGAGTCGCTGGTGCGCGATGAGACAAGGACATCCCCACCGACCAAGCCCTCCCTAACCCGGACGACGCTAGGCCAATTGTGCGTCGCCCCATGGACCTCCCAGTCGCGGCTGGTTACGACAGAGCCTGGGCGCGAACCCAGTCTCTGATGGCACAGCTGGCGCTGCAGTACAGCACCCTTAACCACTGCGCCACCCGGGAGGCGAGTTTCTCTCATTCTTCTCTGCAGATTCTCTAAAGCTCTGTCAGGTTGGATGGTGAGCGTCACGGCACAGCTATTTTCAGGTCTCTCCAGGGAGTTTGTTCGGGTTCAAGTCCGAGCTCTGGCCGGGCCACTCGGACATTCAGAGACTTGCCCCGAAGCCACTCCTGCGTCGTCTTGGCTGTATGATTAGGGTAGTTGTCCTGTTGAAAGGTGAACCTTCCCAAAAGGCTGAGGTCCTGAGTGCACTGAAGCAGGTTTTTAAACAAGGGTCTCACTGTACTTTGCATTGTTCATCTTTCCTTTGTTCCTGACTAGTCTCCCAGTCCCTGCCGCTGAAAAACATCCCCAAAGCATGATGCTGCCACCACCATGCTTCCCCGTAGGGATGGTGCCAGGTTTCCTCTAGATGTGATGCTTGGCATTCAAGCCAAAGAGTCCAATCTTGGTTTCATCAGACCAGAGAATCTTGTTTCTCATGGTCAGAGTCTTTTAGGTTCCTTTTGGAAAACTCCAAGCGGGCTGTCATATGATTTTACTGAAGAGTGGCTTTTGTCTGGCCACTCTACCATAAAAGGCATGATTGGTGAAGTGCTGCAGAGATGGTTGTCCTTCTGGAAGGTTCTCCCATCTCCACAGAAGAATTCTGGAGCTCTGTCAGAGTGACCATTGGGTTCTTGGTCACCTCCCTGACCAAGGACCTTCTCCCCCGATTTCTCAGTTTGGCCAGGCTGCCAGCTCTAGGAAGAGTCTTGGTGGTTCCAAACTTCTTTCATTTAAGAAGTCATGTCCAATCAATTGAAAATAACACAGGTGGACTCCAATCAAATTGTAAAAACATCAAGGATGATGAATGGAAACAGGATGCACCAGAGCTCAATTTTGAGTCTCATAGCAAAGAGTCTGAATACTTTTGTTTTTTATTTATTTGCAAAAATTCTAAAAACTTGTTTCCAATTTGATGTTATGGGGTATCTTGTTGTAGATCGAAGACAAAAATGTTTTTTTTTTTAAATCCATTTTATAATAAACCTGTATTGTGACAAAATGTGGAAAAAGTGAAGGGGTCTGAAAACTTTCCAAATGCACTGTACGTGGGGTTAGGAAGACTGTCCATCAAATCAAATCAAAATCATGGCTTCAAACGGAGGAAGATCGACTGGATAAATAGCATCAAAAAGGTAATTATGGACTAGGATCATGATTCTTTACCCGATAACACACTTTCAGTTACTGCTGAGAGCTGGATCACATGCCAGAGAGCTGGGTCTCTTGTGTTCTGACCTTTGGGGAGAATATTCAAATGAGCCTTCGCTAAACCCAGTCCCAGAATTTTGGGTAACCAATCACAGCGCTCCAATGGATAGCAACTGTTGTTGAGTCTGACACCTTGGATACAGTGTTGCCAATAGTGATGGGCATTCTGGCTCTTTTCAATAATTAAATGAAATCACTCTACCTTAACCACAATGTATTTAAAAATGCATTGGTTTGTTATAAAAAAGAATGCTATTAAACATTTGCATTTAAAGTATAACTTTTGAATGTACATAAACAAAGCGCATTTAAATGTAACAATTCAAAACAAATACAATCTGAACAAAATAGAATATGTATCCATATCATAGAAAAAATAAATAACAAATGTGCAAAACTGCCAGCATCCCACTTAAAACATTAAACTGGTCCCTCTTTTCTCTCTCTTCTTTATTGCCATGTTATAACCAGCAGCACACAGCAATGCTGACCATATTTTGCTTTTATGAGAGATTTGCATTCAGAAATGCAAGCTGCCTCACTTCAGGGGCTGATGCGGTTTCCTCTCTCAATAATTATTTGTCCCGTTTTCGAGAAGAGGGGCGCCTCCAAATAGGATCGGACCTCCTTTATGGCTGAGGGATTCCTTCGTGCTGCATCCTCAGTTGCTCTCTCGTCAAACAGCATCCAAACAGCAGACGTTTGTGGCACTACTGCTGGTGCAGTTCTGCCCAGTTGTTAAATGTTATACTGCACCACCCATCTGCCCCAGCCGTCTGCCCCAGCCCCCATCCGCCCCAGCCGTCTGGCCCCAGTCGTCCTAAAAAAAGGTTGTTTGTCAGTTTCTGGTTTGACCACTATTTGCCTCATGTAGCGTGACACATCTCCTTCGCATAGAGTTGATCAGGCTGTTGATTCATGGGGCCATACATTATCACGATGAAACGTGAGGTAATATTCGGCGTATGAATGGCACGACAATGGGCCTCTGGATCTCGTCACAGTATCTCTGTGCATTCAAATTGCCATCGATAAAATGCAATTTTGTTCATTGTCCGTAGCTTTTGCCTGCCCATACCATAACCCTACCATGGGGTACTCCGTTCACAATGTTGACATCAATAAACAGCTCGCCCACACAATGCCATACACGTGGTCTGCGGTTGTGAGGCCGGTTGGATGTACTGCCAAATTCTCTAAAACAACATTGAGGTGGCTTATCATCTCTAGGGTAGGGGGCAGCATTCGGAATTCTGGATGAAAAGCATGCCAAAATTAAACGACCTGCTACTCGGGCCCAGAAGATATGATATGCATATAACTGGTAGAAAACACTCTAAAGTTCCCAAAACTGTTAAAATAGTGTCTGAGTATAACATAACTGATTTGACAGGCGAAAACCTGAGAAAAATCCATTCAGGAAGTTGTGGTTTTGTAGTTTTTCTATTCAATGCCATTTCAGTATCCATTGACTTAGGACTCAATTTGCAGTTCCTATGCCTTCCACTAGATGTCAACAGTCTTTAGAAATTGTTTCAGGCTTGTATTCTTATAAATGAGGGAGTAAGACCAGTCTGAATGAGTGGACCCTGACGTGTCACCAACCTTTTTCATGCGCAATCCCGAGAGAGTGCATTTCTTGTTTACCTTTTATATTGACAACGTTATTGTCCGGTTGAAATATTATAGATCCTTTAGGCAAAAAAACAACCTGATGATTGAATATAAACATCATTTGACATGTTTCTATGAACTTTACGGATACAATTTGGATTTTTTTGTCTGCCTGTTTTGCGTTTGAGCCTGTGGATTACTGAAGAAAACGTGAACCAAACGGGAGTTTTTGGATATAAAGAGACTATCGAAGAAAAGGAATATTTATTGAGTAAATTAATGTCTTCTGAGGTTATGGTAGAGAAATTAACCTTAAATTCTTTTGCAACAGGGCTAGGGTTGTGAGGCTGGTTGGACATACTGCCAAATTCTCTAAAACGACATATCTGGTTTATGGTGGAGAAATGAACATTGAATTCTCTGTCAACAGCTCTGGTGGACATTCCTGCAGTCAGCATGCCAATTGCACACTCCCTCAAAACATCTGTGGCATTGTGTTGTGGCAAAACTGCACATTTTAGAGTGGCCTTTAATTGTCCCCAGCACAATGTGCACCTGTGTAATGATCATGCTGTTTAATCAGCTTCTTGATATGCCACACCGGTCAGGTGGATGGATTATCTTGGCAAAGGAGAAATGCTCACTAACAGGGATGTAAACAAATTATTTTGTTAACAAAATTTTAGAGAAATAAGCTTTTTGTGAGTATGGAACATTTCTGGAACATTTCCTTCAGCTCATGAAACATGGGACCAACACATTACATGTTGCATTTATATTTTTGTTCAGTGTAGTTGAGATGACCTCATGCAATGGAGAGACTGAGCTTAAAAAGTCTTTCAGATTTATTTTGAACATCATGAGAGCCTCAGTACAAATAAGTACTTTTGTCACATACTGTACTGATTCAGAGTCACAACTTTTGTTGAGAGATAAAAATCATTATGGAGTGACTCAAATGTGTTGCGGTGAAGCAGTACCCATGTCGCGACGCGTGTTATTACAAAGAGAGCCATTGAATGACATCAGTTGGAATAATATACTAAGCGATTAATCATTTATTGGTTATGTGAGAGACCGAGCTACTCTCCAACAGTGGAGTCTCTTGTCAGTGACAGCGCTGGGCAGATAGAGGAAAGAATGTATCACCACCTTAGTGTTATGTCACAGAGCGGTCACTGAAGAACCTAGTGTCCAACTGTCTGTGGAGCTGCCACATCCAAGATGACAACATATAGAGATGAGAGAAGCTAAACAACGTTGCCAGTGTAGCGTGGTGGTCCCAGATCTGTGGTGCTGTTTTGACAACTCCTATTTGGAACCTCCAGACTAGGGCTTGTGGCCTACTGCCATAAAAAGGGGAATAGTGAATAGCCTAATTTACCCATCTGCAAAGTGACAGAAAAAAAAAATAGGCTTAATTTCTCTAGAGTAGCTAAAAGTGTGTGTGTGTGTGTGTGTGTGTGTGTGTGTGTGTGTGTGTGTGTGTGTGTGCGTTTAGCCAGGGCTGCCCAGGACACTCACACACTAAGCATGCATCCTTGGGGACGCCTGTGTGAGGGAATGAGTCAGAGACATGCTTCTTTCTCTGAGTCAGAGATCCTGATCGATAAATACTAGTAGCACACACCAAAAAAGGAGAGAGGCTGTTGGCTGAGAGGCTGAGGCTGACAGAACACAATATCCTGAGATTTCAAGCATTCAGTCCATGGGAGCCATCAAAAGTATATCTTCACACATTGTTTAAACCAACATTGTGAAGTCAATACAGTATGCAGTGATGTTGGGCTAGTTCCCACTTCGTTCTCTCTTGTTCCAGTATTTCACTACGCCACAAGCATTTTGCTACACCTGCAATAACATCTGCTAAATATGCATATGCAACCAATAAAATGTAATTTGATTTTGTTTTCAGCCATGGAGTCTCAGGGTTGTTTTGTCAAGATCAGCAGGAACAGCTTTGTTTGTTTGGTACTACAGCCACATCAATACCGCTGGGGTGCAGAGGCCTGTGATCTACTATTAGCCTGTCACTATTTCCTGACTCGCACACCCTCTAAGTAACACACACTGGGTCACGGCCACACACACAGGAAATGCTGCTCTACTGGCCAGGTTTTTCCTTTAGTTTTCTATTTATTTTTGATTGACGAGGCAAAATCCTTCACAAACAGGCCAGGCCAAAGCGACTCATTATATATTGACATTAACAAATGTATCTCCCATTCAACAGGGTAATTATTCAAGTGTACAATCACACAGGCAATAACTGTCATAATCCTCAAATCAGCATTAGGTCATATCTGCCAAGCAGGCACAATAGCCAACAGCAGTGGCTGCTAAGGTGACATTTCAACCAGAGTGAACACCGGCAGAGCGTAGTGGGCGGCATCAATCACTACCGGGCATCATTATGGTGGAATGTGAGGACCATCATTCAGCTCCAACCCAAATAGAGGAGCAGAGTTCAAGGAGCTGAATGGTGGGAGAAGTAAGCACACTTTAGAAGGAAATTGTATTTATTCAGCAGCTGTCCTGTTTGCTCTGGACGCCTTTGGTTCTGCACTTTGACTCCGTGGCTGGTGGGGTTGAGTAAGTGTGGGGCTACAAATCCAGCATGTACACCCTCCCTAGAGCCTCAACAGGAGCTGTGACGTTAGATAGAGGAGAGAAAGAGAGAGAATGTCCATTCTCAGTCTTCTTCATCCTCTATGCATTTCCTTACCCCCCTACCTCCACCCCCTGCTTTTACCAATTCAACACCCCCTTGGCCCTAGCCACTCAGCCTCCTCCAGTTCCCTAGCCTCCTACAGCCTTAACCCTCCTGCCTCACCTCTTTAACCTCCCTCATCATTTATCTCCAGTCCCAGTCCAGCTGTGGCTGTCTGCCCTGAGGGGACAGCAGCGGAGAGTGAACTCCTTGGCTTTGGAAACTCAATACATGCATCCAGGCTACGGTTGTGTTGAACAGGGCCATTCCATCCCATACACTCCCACTTGGAAAATGACATCAACTCTGCGTTTCAGATCTACCATATCTTTTCCCCCACAGTGCTGAAAAATGACAAGGAGGCTAGCATCTGTAGTGGCTTTGTACTTTGGTTTGGTAATACCAGTGATGGGAGAGAGATAGAGGGGGCTAAGGATCGTATGTCAGACATCACACACCTCCCTGCTCCTTCACACGATGAACTGTCAGTGCAGGCCCCAGCTCTTACAGTTAGGATGATTTGTTTGGGCGAAAAAAATCTAAATCCTGTGGTTTAGAAAATCCCCCAAAACAACTTCAAGTACAGCACATATGAAAATTCCATATGAATGTTCATGCTTCCACTGAGGTAAACACTCAATACAGTTTGAAAGTAAAGGCATGTCAAGGTTCAAATGGAATATGGATTCAGAAAAATGTAGAAGTGAACCACATGAATGGCAGAGTAGTTGTAATGCCGAGGCTGTATTACTGCTGAGCCCTCAGCCTGAAGGGTCCCCTAGGATAAAGCATGAAACCTGAGGAGCCCTTGGGACAAAGCATGCAGCCTTGAGAGTAGAGGGGCCACACAATGAGGTGCCTAGTCCAACACCCATGCGTTGGGGAAGAGATACAAGACCATGCACCTGTGTATGGAGTTAAACCTAGCAATGCAGACCATTCTTCTGATGTGTCACAGGGGAAAGTAATTCTGACACTCCTCCTCACCCCTGTTTCTTAATGCTCACCCAGTCTCCCTCTACTGCCAGGGTGTCACTGTCTGCCAGCCAGGGCTGACAACACATCCCCACAGCCAGGACACTGTGGCACCAGGGAGCCAGAGGAGAGGACTGGTGTGTGAGTGCACACAACCACAGGTGAGGTGTCATTTTCAAAGTTAGATCCATTGCCCTGTGAAAGGTCATACATTACCACTTGCCTGATTGAATTCCAATGCACCAAGCGAAACTTCCTCAGTACAGAAACTATGAACAGCGCAGCTAGCACCATTGCTGCTTATAAAATGGCTATTGGTGGGATAAACCTTCCCATTAGCAACCTCAGTCTGATACAGATAACACAGGCCCTAGCCATTTACATTCTGTAGGTCTACATCAGGGGTGTCAAAATCACTCCATGGTCTTTTTTCTTCCTTTCAATTAAGACCTAACAACCAGGTGAGGGGAGTTCCTTACTAATCAGTGACCTTATTCATTCATCAGATTGGAGGTCAATAGGGGTTGAGGATGCCTAGGAGGGCTTAGATTGGGAGAATAAAATACAATTTCATATAAAAAGAATAACTGCGAGTTTGGCCATTTTTCAATCCTTTTATTATAATTTCAAGAAACGATCAAAATATGAAAGAGCACTTCAAAGCACTTTAATGTAGGAATTTAAAAAGAAATACAAATCAATGGAGGATACTAATAATGTAAGTGCAGACTGTCAGCTTTAATTTGAAGGTATTTTCATCCAAAAATAATGTAAAATAATGTTTCTAAACACTTCACAATTAATGTGGATGATTCCATTATAATGGATAGTCCTGAATAATGACTGAGAAAGTTAGATGCACAAATATCATACCCTCCCAAAAAATGCTAACTTGCCCGTTATTGAAATGGCGAGAGGTTAGTATGTCTTGGGGGGTATGATATTTATGCGTCTAACTTTCTTAATCATCATTATTCACAAATGATTACAGATTGATCCATTCAGGACTGTGAATGATGTGATAAGTGATAAGTCAGAAAGTTAGACACACAAATATCATTACGCACAAAATAATCTGAAACCCAACCAAAACAAACAGCAAATGCATCCAACAAGTTTAGTTTACAGCCACAAGCTTTATGTAATCATTGCGTGCTAGGAATATGAGCCCGAACACTAAACTTTTCACTACTTTAATACACATCAGTGAATTTGATATGGACGAAAATACCTTCAAATTAAAGCTTACAGTCTGCACTTTAACCTCATAGTCATTATACCATTTTAAATCCAAAGTGCTGGAGTACAGAGCCAAAACATCACGAAATCTGTCACGATCCCAATATTTTTGGAGCTCACTGTATATTCACAGCAAGTACCAGATCAATGTGCAGAGGTATGAGGTATTTGAGTTAGATATGTAGATGGCAGGGTAAAGTGACTAAGCATCAGGATAGATAATAATACGAGTAAAATAAAGAAAAGCGTAGCAGCAGAAAATTAGTATAAAAGTGTGTGAGTGAATGTGTGTAACATTCATGTGCATGTACATTGCATTCGGAAAATATTCAGACCCCTTGACTGTTTCCCCCATTACATTACAACCTTGTAAAACAATTTAATACATTTTAGAAAAACACGCAATTCCCCATAATGACAAAGCAAAAACAGGGTGAGAAATTCTAATTTATAAAAATAAAATACTATATATAACAATATTGCATTTACATAAGTATTCAGACCCTTTACTCTGTACTTTGTTGAAGCACTTTCGGCAGCGATTACAGCCTCGAGTCTTCTTGGGTATCACACTACAAGCTTGGTACACCTGTATTTGGGGAGTTTCTCCCTTCTCTGCAGATCCTCTCAAACTCTGTCAGGTCGGATGGGGAGCGTCGCAGCACAGTTATTTTCAGGTCTCTCCAGAGATGTTGGATCGGGTTCAAGTTCGGGCTCTGGCTGGGCCATTCAAGGACGTTCAGACTCCTGCGTTGTCTTGGCTGTGTGTTTAGTGTAGTTGTCCTGTTGGAAGGTGAACCTTCGCCACAGTCTGGCATCCTGAGCACTTTGGAGCAGGTTTTCATCAAGGACCTCTGTACTTTGCTCTGTTCATCTTTTCGTCAATCCTGACTAGTCTCCCAGTCCCTGCTGCAGAAAACGATCCCCACAGCATGGTGTTGCCACCACCATGCTTCACCGTAGGGATGGAGCAGGGTTTCCTCAAGATGTGATGCTTGGCATTCAGGCCAAAGAGTTCAATCTTGGTTTCATCAGGACCAGAGAATCTTGTTTCTCAAGGTCGGAGAGTCCTTTAGGTGCCCTTTGGCAAACTCCAAGCGGGCTGTTATGTGCCTTCTACTGAGTAGTGGCTTCCGTCTGGCCACTCTACCATAAAGGCCTGGTGGAGTACTGCAGAGACGATTGTCCTTCTGGTTCTCCCATCTCCACAGAGGAACTCTGGAGCTCTGTCAGAGTGACCATCACGTTGTCGGTCACCTCCCTGACCAAGGCATTTCTCCCCGATTGCTCAGTATGGCCGGACGGCCAGCACTAGGAAGAGTTTTGGTGGTTCCAAGCTTCTTCCATTTAAGAATGGGGGCCTCTGGGTTCTTCAATGCTTTCTGAACTCTGAGCTCTGCGGACAATTCCTTCGACCTCACGGCTTGACTGTGCATGTCAGAGCAAAGACCAACTGTGGGACCTTATATAGACAGGTGTATGCCTTTCCAAATCATGTCCAATCATTTGAATTTACCACAGGTGGAGTCCAATCAAGTTGTAGAAACATCAAGGATAATCAATGGAAACAGGATGCTCCAGAGCTCAATTTCGAGTCTCATAGCAAAAGGTTCTGAATACTTATGCAAATAAGGCATGTGTTCAATGTAATACTTTTGCCAAAAGTATTTAAAAAACCTGTGTTTGCTTTGTCATTATGGGGTATTGTGTGCAGATTGATGAGAAAAACATTTAATTTAATCCATTGTAGAATAAGGCTGTGGCGGAACAAAATGTGGGAAAAGGGGTCTGAATACTTTCCGAATGCACTGCGTGTGTGTTTGTGTTGTGTCGGTATGCGAGCACTCTGTGTGCGCGTGTGTGAATGCGTGTGGGTTTTGTTTGAGAGCATCAATGTAATGTGTGAGTGAGTATATGGTGTGTTTATTCACAGTATAGTCTACTGAGGATACGTAGGGTCAGTGCAGATAGTGAATTAATGGTACCTGAACTATTTAGCAGTCTGGCTATTTAGCAGTCTTACGGCTTGGGGATAGAAGTTGTCTCAGAGCCTGTTGGGCTGAGGCCCGATGCACCGGTAGCATTTGATGGGAAGGTAGCAGTGTGAAAAGTCTATAGCTTAGTTGGCTGAAGTCTTCTGCAATTTTTTGGGCCTCTCTGACACCGCCTGATATAGATATCCTGGATGGCAGGGAGCTCAGCCCCAGTTATGTACTGGGCTGTCCGCACCACCCTTTGAATCGCTTTGCAGTCAAGAGAGGTGCATTTGCCGTACCAAGTGATGATGCAGGCAGTCAAGATGCTCTCGTTGGTGCAGCTATAGTACTTTTTGAGGAGCCAAGGGCCCATGTCAAATCTTTTCAGTCTCCTGAGGGGGAAGAGACGCTGCCGGGCTCTTTTCAGAACTGTTTGGGTGTGTGTGGACCATGTTAAGTCCTTAGTGATCTGGGCGCCCAGGAACTTAAAGCTCTCAACCTACTCCGCAACAGCCCTGCTGATGTGGATAGACACGTGCAGGGGTTCAGTCCCATAGTCCCTCACTGTGTGATTAGCTTGGAGGAAACTACGGTGTTGAACACTGAGCTGTAGCCTATGAACAACATTCTCACATCGTTATTTCCCCTCTTGTCCAGGTGAGAGAGGGTAGTATTAACTTCTTCGATATAGGGGGCGCTCTTTTAATTTTTGGATAAAAAAACGTTCCCGTTTTAAACAAGATATTTTGTCACGAAAAGATGCTCGACTATGCATTTAATTGACAGCTTTGGAAAGAAAATATCTTTCCAGTTTTGGAGACGTCAGAGTTATCTGTGAGTGCCACAGAACTGATGCTACAGGCGAAACCAAGATGAAATTTCAAACAGGAAATGCCCCAGATTTTGAAGGCGCTGTGTTCCAATGTCTCCTTATATGGCTGTGAATGCGCCAGGAATGAGCTTACACTTTGTCAATTCCCCAAGGTGTCTGCAGCATTGTGACGTATTTGTAGGCATATCATTGGAAGATTGACCATTTTACACTACATCTACCAGGTGCTCGCTTGGTGTCCTCTGTCGCAATTAATGCGTAATCTCCAGCTCCAGTATTTTTCCATTTGCTTCCGAGGAGAAACCCAACTGCCACGAATGATTTATCATCGAATAGATATGTGAAAAACACCTTGAGGATTGATTCTAAACAACGTTTGCCATGTTTCTGTCGATATTATGGAGTTCATTTTGAAAAAAGTTTGGTTTCGGGGGTTTTTCTTAGCCAAACGTGATGAACAAAACGGAGCGATTTCTCCTACACAAATAATATTTTTGGAAAAACTGAACATTTGCTATCTAACAGAGTCTCCTCATTGAAAACATCCGAAGTTCTTCAAAGGTAAATTATTTTATTTGAATGCTTTTCTTGTTTTTGTGAAAATGTTGCCTGCTGAATGCTAGGCTTAATGCTATGCTAGCAATCAATACTCTTACACAAATGCTTGTGTAGCTATGGTTGAAAAGCATATTTTGAAAATCTGAGATGACAGTGTTGTTAACAAAAGGCTAAGCTTGTGAGTGAATATATTTCTTTCATTTCAGTTGCGATTTTCATGAATAGTTAACGTTGCGTTATGGCAATGAGCTTGAGGCTATGATTACGCTCCCGGATACGGGATTGCTCGACGCAAGAAGTTTTTAAGTGTAATTGAGATTGCGTCATCTGTGGATCTATTGGTGGCAGTATGCGAATTGGAGTGGGTCTAGGGTAGAGGTCGACCGATTATGATTTTTCAAAGCCAATTCTGATTATTGGAGGACCAAAAAAGCCGATACCGATTAAATCAGCCAATTTTTTATTTATAAAAATGACAATTACAACAATACTGAATGAACACTTATTTTAACTTAATATAATACATCAATAAAATCAATTTAGCCTCAAATAAATAATGAAACGTGTTCAATTTGGTTTAAATAATGCAAAAACAAAGTGTTGGAGAAGAAAGTAAAAGTGCAATATGTGCTATGTAAGAAAGCTAACGTTTCAGTTCCTTGCTCAGAACATATGAAAGCTGGTGGTTCCTTTTAACATGAGTCTTCAATATTCCCAGGTAAGAAGTTTTAGGTTGTAATTATTATAGGAATTATAGTACTATTTCCCTCTATACAATTTGTATTTCATTAACCTTTGACTATTAGATGTTCTTACAGGCACTTTAATAAAATTTGTTTATATAGCCCTTCGTACATCTGCTGATATCTCAAAGTGCTGTACAGAAACCCAGCCTAAAACCCCAAACAGCAAGCAATGCAGGTGAAGAAACACTTTAGTATTGCCAGTGTAACAGCATATCTTCCGTACCTCTCCTCGCTCCTACCTGGGCTCGAACCAGCAACACAACGACAACAGCCATCATTGAAGCAGCTTTACCCATGCAGAGCAAGGGGAACAACCACCCCAAGGCTCAGAGCAAGTGACGTTTGAAACGCTATTAGCGCGCGCTAACTAGCCAGCCATTTCACTTCGGTTACACCAGCCTCATCTCGGGATTGATAGGCTTGAAGTCATAAACAGCGCAATGCTTGACGCACAACGAAGAGCTGCTGGCAAAACGCATGCAAGTGCTTTTTGAATGAATGTTTACGCGCCTGCTTCTGCCTACCACCGCTCAGTCAGATACAAGCATACAAGTATCTAAGTACAGTGCCTTGCGAAAGTATTCGGCCCCCTTGAACTTTGCGACCTTTTGCCACATTTCAGGCTTCAAACATAAAGATATAAAACTGTATTCTTTTGTGAAGAATCAACAACAAGTGGGACATAATCATGAAGTGGAACGACATTTATTGGATATTTCAAACTTATTTAACAAATCAAAAACTGAAAAAGTGGGCGTGCAAAATTATTCAGCCCCTTTACTTTCAGTGCAGCAAACTCTCTCCAGAAGTTCAGTGAGGATCTCTGAATGATCCAATGTTGACCTAAATGACTAATGATGATAAATACAATCCACCTGTGTGTAATCAAGTCTCCGTATAAATGCACCTGCACTGTGATAGTCTCAGAGGTCCGTTAAAAGCGCAGAGAGCATCATGAAGAACAAGGAACACACCAGGCAGGTCCGAGATACTGTTGTGAAGAAGTTTAAAGCCGGATTTGGATACAAAAATATTTCCCAAGCTTTAAACATCCCAAGGAGCACTGTGCAAGCGATAACATTGAAATGGAAGGAGTATCAGACCACTGCAAATCTACCAAGACCTGGCCGTCCCTCTAAACTTTCAGCTCATACAAGGAGAAGACTGATCAGAGATGCAGCCAAGAGGCCCATGATCACTCTGGATGAACTGCAGAGATCTACAGCTGAGGTGGGAGACTCTGTCCATAGGACAACAATCAGTCGTATATTGCACAAATCTGGCCTTTATGGAAGAGTGGCAAGAAGAAAGACATTTCTTAAAGATATCCATAAAAAGTGTCATTTAAAGTTTGCCACAAGCCACCTGGGAGACACACCAAACATGTGGAAGAAGGTGCTCTGGTCAGATGAAACCAAAATTGAACTTTTTGGCAACAATGCAAAACGTTATGTTTGGCGTAAAAGCAACACAGCTGAACACACCATCCCCACTGTCAAACATGGTGGTGGCAGCATCGTGGTTTGGGCCTGCTTTTCTTCAGCAGGGACAGGGAAGATGGTTAAAATTGATGGGAAGATGGATGGAGCCAAATACAGGACCATTCTGGAAGAAAACCTGATGGAGTCTGCAAAAGACCTGAGACTGGGACGGAGATTTGTCTTCCAACAAGACAATGATCCAAAACATAAAGCAAAATCTACAATGGAATGGTTCAAAAATAAACATATCCAGGTGTTAGAATGGCCAAGTCAAAGTCCAGACCTGAATCCAATCGAGAGTCTGTGGAAAGAACTGAAAACTGCTGTTCACAAATGCTCTCCATCCAACCTCACTGAGCTCAAGCTGTTTTGCAAGGAGGAATGGGAAAAAATTTCAGTCTCTCGATGTGCAAAACTGATAGAGACATACCCCAAGCGACTTACAGCTGTAATCGCAGCAAAAGGTGGCGCTACAAAGTATTAACTTAAGGGGGCTGAATAATTTTGCACGCCCACTTTTTCAGTTTTTGATTTGTTAAAAAAGTTTGAAATATCCAATAAATGTCGTTCCACTTCATGATTGTGTCCCACTTGTTGTTGATTCTTCACAAAAAAAATACAGTTTTATATCTTTATGTTTGAAGCCTGAAATGTGGCAAAAGGTCGCAAAGTTCAAGGGGGCCGAATACTTTCGCAAGGCACTGTATGTTCAGTCAGATTATATGCAACGCAGAACACGCTAGACAATATCTAGTAATATCATCAACCATGTGTAGTTAACTAGTGATTATGATTGTTTTTTATAAGATAAGTTTAATGCTAGCTAGCAACTTACCTTGGCTTACTGCATTCGCGTAACAGGCAGTCTCCTTGTGGAGTGCAACGAGAGAGAGGCAGGTCGTTAGTGCGTTGGACTAGTTAACTGTGAGGTTACAAGATTGGATTCCCCGAGCTGACAAGGTGAAAATCTGTCGTTCTGCCCCTGAACAAGGCAGTTAACCCACCGTTCCTAGGCCGTCATTGAAAATTAGAATGTTATTAACTGTCTTGCCTGTTAAATAAAAAGGTATAAAAAAAAATACAAAAATGTTTTTTAAAACCGATTTCCGATTGTTATGAAAACTTGAAGTCGGCCCTAATTAATCGGCCATTCCGATTAATCGGTCAACCTCTAGTCTAGGGTGTCTGGGATCATGGTGTTGATGTGTGTCATGACCAGCCTTTCAAAGGACTTCATAATTACAGATGTGAGTACTACAGAGTGATAGTCATTTAGGGAGGTTATCTTGGAGCTCTTGGGAACAGGGACAATGCTGGTCAGCTTGAAACATGTTGGGATTACAGACTGGAGCAAGGAGTGCCAGTGGTGTTGGCTTGTGGAGGCATGTAGACGCATACTTTCTTGCCGCAAGAAGTGTGTACGGACCCTCAAGTAAAGCACATTCCACCATGTCAAACCCAGAAGACCATGTTTCTTCTGCTGTTATTGTGGACAGCAGGCAGAGATTCCCCCCCAGATGATCCCCTCTAATTATCCTGTAGTCGCTCTGCCATGCAGACAAGTGATGGACGACATCGCCTCAGGAAAGGGAACACACAGCCGGATGCCACGTCTGCTGCCAGAGAGACTGACCCAAGAGACTACAGACCTAAAACTATAAAGAGCCGAGTGCATTAACCCCGAAAAAGCCACATGCGGAACATTAACAGTTCCATTGTGATTTGTATGACCTATCCTCTAAACAGTCCCACCCATAAAGTCTTATTCCACTCGTTTTCTTTCTCCATTCTTAACCACCCTTCTCCTCCCGTCGTCCTCCTCGTTCGACCACAAAACACAGCACTGTGGAGCATGTGTGGTTTAGCCCGCTTTTGATAGAGTTGAGCCGGTTAGAGGGAGGGTAACCAGAGAGCAACAGCGCTTCCATTCAAGACCAGCGCTTCCATTCAAGACCAGCGCTTCCATTCAAGACCAGCGCTTCCATTCAAGACCAGCGCTTCCATTCAAGACCAGCGCTTCCATTCAAGACCAACGCTTCCATTCAAGACCAGCGCTTCCATTCAAGACCAGCTCTTCCATTCAAGACCAGCGCTTCCATTCAAGACCAGCTCTTCCATTCAAGACCAGCTCTTCCATTCAAGACCAGCTCTTCCATTCAAGACCAGCTCTTCCATTCAAGACCAGCGCTTCCATTCAAGACCAGCGCTTCCATTCAAGACCAGCTCTTCCATTCAAGACCAGCGCTTCCATTCAAGACCAGCGCTTCCATTCAAGGGGCTGGTTGAGAGTAATAACAGGGTAACCACCATGAAACCCTAGACCAAGACACTGGATGGTTGAGAGTAATAACAGGGTAACCACCATGAAACCCTAGACCAAGACACTGGATGGTTGAGAGTAATAACAGGGTAACCACCATGAAACACTAGACCAAGACACTGGATGGTTGAGAGTAATAACAGGGTAACCACCATGAAACCCTAGACCAAGACACTGGATGGTTGAGAGTAATAACAGGATAACCACCATGAAACCCTAGACCAAGACACTGGATGGTTGAGAGTAATAACAGGGTAACCACCATGAAACCCTAGACCAAGACACTGGATGGTTGAGAGTAATAACAGGGTAACCACCATGAAACCCTAGACCAAGACACTGGATGGTTGAGAGTAATAACAGGGTAACCACCATGAAACCCTAGACCAAGACACTGGATGGTTGAGAGTAATAACAGGGTAACCGCCATGAAACCCTAGACCAAGACACTGGATGGTTGAGAGTAATAACAGGGCAACCACCATGAAACCCTAGACCAAGACACTGGATGGTTGAGAGTAATAACAGGGTAACCACCATGAAACACTAGACCAAGACAGAAAAAGAAGACCGAAGTATCCGTTTTTTCAAAAATGTTGCATTTTTAAAGGAAAAGGGGCTTTTGAAGAACAGGTCAGATTGGGGGAAAATTTATCTTCAAGAAGCAGCTGGCTGGTGGACAGAGGCAAAGCACAGCACAGCTGGAAGTTGATTGCTCACATGCACACACACAGTCTATCTCTTCCCCCTTTTCAATTACACACAATTACACACGCACATGTATTGGTTTGTCTAAAAATCCCGGTGTCTAAACATTGGCAGTATCGATTCCTGAGGAAATGATTTTCACATTAGCCACACTAGGTAACAAACACACTGTGCCCTTGTGACCTAGCATGCTGAGCGTATATATGATCTATTAAAATGTTTGTTTGATGATGTATTCCTCTTTGTCTCCGTGTGTGAAGAATAGCAACTCAGTTTCATTGAACAATTACCACAATAATCCATTTAAAAACAGCGCCCGCAGACAATAGGATTACTTGGATTCCCATGTCCTGGAGTGACTCTGGAGAAGTTGTAGTACAACTGGACCAGTCATCTCATTCTCAGCACTGTCAGTTACTACTGAACTCCTCTGCATGTTCCCATGGAAACAGTACCTCTATGATCAAGCTCCAGTAAAATCAATCATGTATCAACCAAATCTCTGATAAAACGTAAACGTATTTCATATGTATAAAGTCTTATAGGTAATATGCATCATTGGAGTGCCCTATAAAATGTAATTACTACACATCATAACATACAACTGTATAGGGATGCACAATGCAGGACAACAGCATATGAACCTCCAGACAGTTAATGGTCTGCAGCCCCTACAGATAACAATCACATTTACTACTCTGAGAGGAGGCAGAAAGCTCAAAGTAAACTTCACCCTGCTCAGTTCATCTACCCCCCACTCATCCCCAGTAAAAACACCAGCCACAGGCCTGTGGACAAAGTCATCAACTTAAACAGTCGAGATCATCTTCACTGCAGCCAGACAGCCCACCGACGTTTGAACCGTTTAAAGACTGTTCTGTTGTCAGTCTTAACGCAGCGAGCTCTTCTGAGGAAGAGCAGCCATATTCACCCTGCTGAGATAATCCATTTGTATAGAGCTGCATCAGCTCTGTGTAAATATCTTGACTAGGAAGAATGTAAAGCAGCAGGATCTCTAATCAGAGGCTTAGAAGAGAGTGTCGGCAGCCAGGACCCGTTTCACCACAGAAACACCTCGGGATATCTCCCTTACACATACACAACGAGCCTCACATCGATCTCATGTTTGCTGATTTCCTCAGCTATTCCTTCTCCATTATCATGCGATATCTGTGCAAACCAATGTGTGCTAGCACCAGAGAAGTCTCAAGATCGCGAGACTCAAAAGATTCCATTACTTCCTGTAACTCCTTAAGGGAAGATTTAGACAAGTCAACGAGAGTGGTATGTTCTCATTTCACAGGAAGTAATCATGTGTTGAGTCTTGGTTCTTAAGCTTCTCTGCTTCTAGCATGCATTGAAATGGCTATTTTCACCATCAAACCAGCTCCCTTCTAAGCACTGACAATGCCCTCAACTCCCGGGGACAGAGGGATGATAGTGGAGGCAGCAGCGCAAACACCTGAGGTGCATCTGGACATCTGGTCAGACATCTGGTCACCAAGCCAAGGCCCTGAGACACAGTGGATCAGTAGAATGGATGGAGCCTGGCTCTGGATGGGGCTGACGGGCCAGGCTGACTCCGTACATAGCAGCATGCTCTCACAGGGACCCAGAGAGGAGATTCCTGTATGAAGGTATGACTCTTCACATTGGGGTTAAACCTCACTGATTCAAGATTAGTTTGATGGTGATCGTAAGTGTTGACGAAAACATGCTATGAAGCTGGAGAAGGAGGTAATTTAGAATGTTAGAACGCATCAGGCACTGTCCAATTCAATTGCATCACTTCCCTTCTTGCTGAAAACTCTTTCCCCTTGAAAATCAACTATTGAAGGCCCACACAATACTTCCGCAATCACGCTTATTATCATCACTTCAGACACTTGTGGAACATTCTCTGATGGCCACAGGAGAGCTATGCTCGCTGACATTTTGCCAAGAGCCCATCTTCAAAGCGCCAGCCTAACCTCAATTGAAAGCCATAAATAACAGATAGGCACAGATTTTGGAGTTTTACGACCAAAGATGTGCATAGATTTTGAATGGCTGTTTTAAAAGGCCTATCTGCTAATGACTCAGAATGCTGACGAATCCCAGCAGCCTCACACTGCAGGGAGGGAGGGAGGGAGGGAGAGACACCCACCCACCCTGACTGGTGCAACACAAGCCTATGCAGACAAAATACTAAGTAGGAAAACTCAATTCCACCTCACCAAACTAAAATGACAACTCAAAAGAAAAAAAAATTAACAGAAAAGATTGTAGCACTATAAATCAAGAGGACTTTGCTATGTGGGCACAAAGAGGAGTATCCCCTGATGAAGAAAGCTGATGGTAGTTGTGGCCATTCTGGTGGTTTTACCCTGGGGCATGATGAGCAAACATTTCCTCACACCCAAATCCATAGAGAGATGGCGGAATGACCTTGGGCTTGGAGATGAAACTGTGGTTGGATCCCCAACCTGATAATGGAGGAGGTGTTGGTTTAGGGAAGAGGTTGGTTAATTTGGGTTTACACCTGACATTTGACTGGGTGCGGAGTAGTGTGACAACGCTGTAGGAGTCACTCCCTATAGGAAAAAGTATAATGTAATCATGCTTAACATGAGGAAAAACAAATTCCTTGCTATACTTGTTATAATGCGGTAACAAGGATCTTGTCTGGGCCCTAACTCCTGTAAACAAAATGCATTTAATCTGTGTAGCGTTCCTCAAGTGTTGGATTTTTCACTTAAAAGTCTTCATAGGTTTGGTCCATGTGATATTTATTTTCCTGTCCACTCACGTTTCAAAGATTTTAGGATGGCCCGAACCCCTGCCCTACCACACAGTCTGCGGCCAGCTCAGTCTCACTCCCCCTCAGTGTCCCAGTCAGCCAAAACTATATTGATTTTTCAGCAGGCAACTGTACTGAAAGCTTAGCCGTGAAAAATTAGGAAGTGTACAAAAGACGAAAGAACCTGTCCCCACAGGGGACCAGAGGCCGGGGAGGCTAATGTAATCTTCCCCTCCTCTCCCAGAGCCTTAAATCTGGGGCCAGGTCTGAGTAGAGGAAAATGCCTTATACAGCCCCCTTTCCCAGGTAATTACATTGGAAGGCAATGTGGAGGAAGTGACAGAGGGTCACATACTGTTGTCTCCTCCTATGACTAGCCCTCAGGGGCTGTTCAATAGCCAGGTCCCACCCGCTTTCACATGGCAAAGGTCTCTCTGTCTAGGCCAACAATCCTGTGTTTCAATACAATCTGTTCAGTTTCTCGTCCCGTTTCCTTTGATCCCATAAAATCAGTAGGCCTCTAAGTGACACTGATAGCTAGTTTGGCTTTTCACTTTGTGTTGACATATCCAGGCCTTTGAGATGAATCAATTAAATGATATCATCAGTTTCCCCAAAGCTCTTAACAGTAAACTGGATCATAAGTCATGCAGGATTTGATAAAGACAGGAAGCCATTTTAAAAAAAATATTGGGCCACATCACTAGAGAACCACAAGGCATCTGCCCAGAGTGTGTATGAGAAAGAGAGAGTGAGAGAAGGAGGGAGGATATCAGCTTACAGACCCAGCCCTTTGTTTCTCCGCACTATAGAGAGCAGGTCTGTCTGGGCCTTTCTCTGTGAGTCAGTCTCCCTCAGAGCCATTACTCAATGACGTGGTCCACTCCCTCCTCTACGCTGCGGGCGAGTGTGTGTATATGTGTATGCATGCATGCCAAAAAGTGTGTGTGTGGCCTCAGACCTCTGCTCTCCGCTCACGCATGTGCCACATGCCCAGGTGACCATACATCACCCCTCCTCTGACCCCCCGTTTAACAGAATAAATCACAGCACCCTGAGGAAGACTGACTCTTCCTCCAAGCACACAGCCTGATTAGAAAGTAAGACTGACTCTTCCTCCAAGCACACGGCCTGATTAAAAAGTAAGACAGACGAGTCGGGTGACACACACACAATGGACAGAGCACTAGTGTTTGCAGGTGAATGCTACTTCACAGTATTCATTCAGTATGCCCATATTGCCAGGAAATGAGTTACCCTTAGTATTTAAGGTGTTTTAAGGTGTAAGTATTTAAGTGTTTTACTTTCAGATGTCCTCCACATCCTTCTGTATTGCATATCTTTGATCTAAATTAGATCACTCCCCTAGCAATCCTTTTGATTAAGCAACTAATAATGTAATTATAAAATCAGGCTTAAAGGTAGCATTATAACAAGCAATATTGTCAAAAATATCCATCCCTCTATGATAAAAAATAAATAAAAGAAGCAGTTTATCAAAAAACGGAATGCCCCTTTTCCATTCTTCTTGAGTGTCCACTTTGGCTAAAACTATCTTTGCTCTACTTGGGTCAATGACTTAAGAGTAACAGAACTGAACAGAACAGCATCAGGCAGGCAGTCTATTTCCAGACCAGCGTGAGTTGAAAGACTAACAGGGATTGCTGTGTGCCTGCTGCTAGTGCCCTGCCAGTCTCAATCATTAGAAACATGAGCCTACAGGGACTCACTGTGCTCCACTTTCATTCTAACTTCAAAAAACTAAAAAAGAATGCATGACAAAAATGGGCATTAAACTGCAGTGCATCACCTGCTCCAATCCTTGTGCAATGGTGGCCTGACTTGCTGTAACAATGACATCATGAAAGAGCTGGATGGAAATACCTGATAGCTCAGGCATCTGGTGTGTCTATTACCCCATGAACCGGTAAACTTGGTGGGCTATAAAAATACTAACTGGACATGAGAGAGAAGTAGAGCACTTTCTCATTTGTCACAGTGGGGTAATCACCTAACCAAATGTAAAAGGAAAGAAGAGGGTGAATATTTCAGTTGCATAGCCACAGGGCCATCTTGCAGCCACAGCTGTCAGGGCCAGAGTGCACTGGACAGAGGGGAAACACCAGGGGCTCAGGGGGGTGGACAGAGGGGGATAGAACAGGGGACCTGGAGTCTTGTTGCGCTCTGCTAAGCCTGATCTTTATTCAAGACCCTTTACTTGACCTGTCAGGCCTCTATGCTTTCAAGATGACACCAGCACTGATTGTGTGTGCGCACGCAGGCATGTGTGCGCACATATGCGTGTGTGAGAGAGAGAGAGAGAGTTTTCAGTGTCTGAAAGAGAATGTGTGGGTGTGTCTAACTTCAACATAGGTGGTGACTCAGTGGGGATCTTCTACAGATCTTTTTTCTGTCCGTATGCCCCAGGATGATACAGTTGAAACTAGAACTTTTCCGTTCTGAACTATTTCATTTTTTGTTCTGTTCCACCCTTTCCAACCAGCAAAATAAAGTTCTGAACCAGTTTGAACCCCACAAAAAGTACCAGTTTATATCATCCCTTTTTAAACCTCTGAAATATACAATTATTATTTTTTTTACAACATTTAATTACTTCACCAATCAGCGGGGATAGAGCAGCTTGCTGTGGAGCGGGTAAGCCATTTAATCTGTATAGGAAAGAGCTACTTGTATTTTGCTGTAACAGCATGGTTTAATCATAATGGAAAAAAAAGTCACAGTATAGGGTGCGAGATGCAACTTAAATTGAGGGTGAGGAGAGAGAGAGGATGGAGGACGCTTGCCTTGAAGAGCTGGGCATCTGGTTATGACATGAATTATCTGCATTAGGCCCACCGAATTATACCTGAGGAGCAGCTTCTATGGAGGAACTTTGAATGTCTGAACTTCCAAGTTGGTTTAACGTTGGACCAGAGCAAATGTTAACTAACAAGCTTGTGAGTACAGAGCAGCTCCAAAAATTATAAAACCCTTAGCTTTTTGTAGTTTATAAATTTAATTTGATTCGTGATAACTATAGTATCCTTAACTAGCATTGAAAAAGTGAATCCCTTCTTCTCTAATTAAACATCTCACTAATTTCTGAATTACGTTTGTAATGTCATCAGTAGGCTACAGTAATCTATGCTTCAGAGGGGCGTGGTAGGTAGCCTACGCACACCCCTGGCAAAGATTTCCAGCTGGCATACAGCAGACGCTGGAATAGTTCCGTGTTCACGTGCTAGTCGGAACTCTGACATTTCTGACTTGCTAACTAGTTATACACATGCTGCGTGTATATACACTGTTGCAACCAATTAGCAAGCCAAACATTTTTGTTTCCAGTTCTGACTAGCACGTGAACACTGCATAAATTTGTGACAGAGTTTGCATAGGCTCTTGGTTCTCCGGAACACAAAACATTAACCAATTCTCATGCTTTTAATTTCATTATTTTCCAGTTTTGTTCCCTTAACCAGTTCCAACCCTTGGTAGAAACTAGTGATGGGGAAAAAGAACAAAATAATGGATACAGATGCATATCGTAATATTTTTGGACTCTACATGTGTTTATCCCATGTGTAATTATGTGTTTGTGTCGCACTGCTTTGCTCTCTCTTGGCCAGGTCGCAGTTGTAAAATGGTTGGTGATCTGTTTGTTAACTTGGTGCATCCATTCTGTAAACCGATGGAATAGTGCAGACTCGTGACAAATATACCATGTATGGAAAGCCAGACGGGTCATTACATTGAGACCTAAGCACATTTACGCCCATGATCTCAACATTATGACCCCTTTGGTTTTCCACAAAATGAATGTCCCATTTCTTCAGCCGTTATCATTGTGACATAATTGCAGACAGAGGACAAATTCTGTCCAAGAAGCCCTGAAATAGACTGCAGGTGGAGGGGAGGAGAGAGCAGAGGCGTTGCATTAAACACAGTGAAGACCAAAGGAAGTCGGCTGTACCTGTGCCAAACTCCAATATTTTCATTCCATCTTTTTAAAATAGTGAGCCAACACTTATTTCCATGACTGATCAAAACAAATGTGGATGCTCTTGTCTCACTGTAGCAGACATATAGTGAGCAATATGTTTGGAACAGCAAATCGCAAGAAAATTGAAGTATCAAATCGCAGTAGAATACTGAGAATTATGAGAATCACAATACGTATCGACACCTAAGTATCGTGATAATATCGTGAGGTTCCTAGCAATTCACACGCCTAGTAGAAACAAGGCTTTCAGGTTGGGAATCACATTGCGATATTATTATTATTTTTTCACTTTTATTTTTTAACCAGGTAGGCTAGTTGAGAACAAGTTCTCATTTACAACTGCGACCTGGACAAGAGAGAGCAAAGCAGTGCGACACAAACACATAATTACACATGGGATAAACACATGTAGAGTCAATGACAATAGAAAAGTCTATATACAGTGTGTGCAAATGTAGTAAGATTAGGGAGGTAAGGCAATAAATAGGCCATAGTGGCAAAATAATTACAATTTAGCAATTAAACACTGGAGTAATAGATGTGCAGAAGATGAATGTGCAAGTAGAGATACTGGGGTGCAAAGGAGAAAAAAAAGAACAAATTGGGGATGAGGTAGTTGGGTGGGCTATTTACAGATGGGCTGTGTACAGGTGCAATGATCAGTAACCTGCTCTGACAGCTAATGCTGTCAGAGGGAGATATAAGTGAGGGAGTTAGTGAGGGAGATAAGTCTCCAGCTTCAGTGATTTTTGCAATTCGTTCTAGTCACTGGCAGCAGAGAACTGGAAGGAAAAGCAGCCAAAGTAGGAGTTGTCTTTGGGGATGACCAGTGAAATATACCTGCTGGAGCGTGTGCTACTGGTGGGTGCTGCTATGGTGACCGGTGACCTGAGATAAGGCGGGGCTTTACCTAGCAAAGACTTATCGATAACCTGGAGCCAGTGGGTTTGGCGACGAATATGAAGCGAGGGCCAGCCAACTATTGCATACAGGTCGCAGTGGTGGGTGGTATATGGGGCTTTGGCGACAAAACAGATGGCATTGCGATTACTCAGCAAATTGGATGCAGTCTGAGTGTTGGAGGCTATTTTGTAAATGACGGTCGCCGGAGTCAAGGATCGGTAGGATAGTCAGTTTTACTAGTATGTTTGGCAGCATGAGTGAAGATTTAATTTTGGATTGGAGATGCTTACTGTGAGTCTGGAAAGAGAGTTTAGTCTACCCAGACACCTAAGTATTTGTAGTAATCCACATATTCTAAGTCAGAACCATCCAGAGTAGTGATGCTAGATGGGCGGGCGGGTAGCAATCGGTTGAAGAGCACGCATTTAGTTTTACTTACATTCAAGAGCAGTTGGAGGCCACGGTAGGAGTGTTGTATGGCATTGAATCTCGTCTGGAGGTTAGTTAACACAGTGTCCAAAGAAAGGCCAGAAGTATACAGAATGGTGTCGTCTGCGTAGAGGTGCATCAAAGAAGCGACATCATTGATGTATACAGAGAAGAGAGTCGGCCCGAGAATTGAACCCTGTGGCACCCCCATAGAGACTGCCAGAGGTCCAGACAACAGGCCATCCGATTTGACACACTGAACTCCGAGAAGTAGTTGCTGAGCCAGGCGAGGCAGTCATTTGAGAAACCAAGGCTGTTGAGTTTGCCGATAAGAATGTCGTGATTGACAGAGTCGATAGCCTTGGTCGTTTAGGACCTTAAGCGTGGCTGAGGTGCACCCATAGCCAGCTCGGAAACTAGATTGCATAGCGGAGAAGGTACGGTGGGATTCAAAATGGTTGGTGATCTGTTTGTTAACTTGGTGCATCCATTCTGTAAACCCATGGAATAGTGCAGACTCGTGACAAATATACCATGTATGGAAAGCCAGACGGGTCATTACATTGAGACCTAAGCACATTTACGCCCATGATCTCAACATTATGACCCCTTTGGTTTTCCACAAAATGAATGTCCCATTTCTTCAGCCGTTATCATTGTGACATAATTGCAGACAGAGGACAAATTCTGTCCAAGAAGCCCTGAAATAGACTGCAGGCGGAGGGGAGGAGAGAGCAGAGGCGTTGCATTAAACACAGTGAAGACCAAAGGAAGGCCACGCCCTTGAAGAACCACTTGTCCATGCATGACCGCTGGCAGCAGGCACACAATAAGGAATATGGCGCACAGCTCTCAATTTCCTAAATGGGCCTTAGAACAGAGCACCCATCATTGCCGTGGCAGGAAATGTACCCATGTCTCCAGTACGTACAGGAGTCCACAAGACCAGCCTGGTGCTCCTGACTCAGACAGCCAGCCCTTCTTCAGACCTTCACACAGGCCCAAGCCCTCTCCTCAGTCTCCTGCTTCCTACAACAGCCCTTTCATGTGTGGGTGATAAGCCATGGGAGACCATGGGGAAACTCTTCACTATTTCCGATACTACTCCAAAATGTTCCCAGCTTGGGCAAGAACGAGGTGGCAGTGGCCACAAGCCAGTTGAACCATTTTGTGTCTCCACAGTTATGAAACAGCATTGTATTTTTCCATAACTAAAGACAGAGGGTTGCTCCTTTTGGCTCCAGGCTATAATAAAATCAGGTTTAGAGGATACAAAGGAGACGAGGCCTCTGGCTGACATTTCATTAACTGCTGCTTTTTAAAGAGCAGCTTCCCCCTCTCGTCTCCTCACGGTGGTCCCGGACGTCAGTTTGAGGCTGCCTTCGCTGAAGTGGTGGCCTTTAGCTATTGATTACGGTGATAGTCAACTCTAAGCCTCCTTTCCCGCAGGTTAAGAGGTCAAGGTAGAAGGGGGATGTGGGGGACAAGAGGGGCAATTCCACAGTAAAAGAATGATGCTGAGAAATCAGCTTTTTCACTTTAAAATGTCAATCAAAAAACAATTATCGCTAAGTTAAAGAAAACATACAACTCTAAAAATACTGAAAAACAGTGCATATGCAAAGTTTGGTAACAGAATGACGGTTTGTGCTGTTGGTGCAGTCATTCTGTTACCAAACTTTGCATCTGCATGTTTCTTGTAAAGCAATCAGTGGAAATTGTTAAAAGTCATCCGTGTGCATAGAGTTGTATGGTTTGTTTGACTTTGCTATCATTGGTTTTTGTTTGGAACACATTTTAAAGCAAAAAATCTCAGCATCACTCTGTTACCATGGAAATTCCCAGAGTCAAAGGATCAGTCAACATACAGTACCAGTCAAATGTTTGGACACACCTACTCATTCGTTTTTTTTTTTTTTTTTTTACTATTTTCTACATTGTAGAATAATAGTGAAGACATCAAAACAATGAAATGACACATATGGAATCATGTATTAATTAAATTTGAGATTCTTCAGCTTTGCACACTCTTAGAGAATGCCAAACCAGCTTCATGCGGTAGTCACCTGGAATGCATTTCAATTAACAGGTGTGCCTTGTTCCAAGTGAATGTGGAACTTCTATCCTTCTTAATGCATTTGAGCCAATCAGTTGTGATGACAAGGTAGGGGTGGTACACAGAAGATAGCCCTAGGTGGTGAGGGTAGGCAACAACATCTCCTCCCCGCTGATCCTCAACACTGGGGCCCCACAAGGGTGCGTTCTGAGCCCTCTCCTGTACTCCCTGTTCACCCACGACTGCGTGGCCACGCACGCCTCCAACTCAATCATCAAGTTTGCGGACGACACAACAGTGGTAGGCTTGATTACCAACAACGACGAGACGGCCTACAGGGAGGAGGTGAGGGCCCTCGGAGTGTGGTGTCAGGAAAATAACCTCACACTCAACGTCAACAAAACTAAGGAGATGATTGTGGACTTCAGGAAACAGCAGAGGGAACACCCCCCTATCCACATCGATGGAACAGTAGTGGAGAGGGTAGCAAGTTTTAAGTTCCTCGGCATACACGTCACAGACAAACTGAATTGGTCCACTCACACAGACATCATTGTGAAGAAGGCGCAGCAGCGCCTCTTCAACCTCAGGAGGCTGAAGAAATTCGGCTTGTCACCAAAAGCACTCACAAACTTCTACAGATGCACAATCGAGAGCATCCTGTCGGGCTGTATCACCGCCTGGTACGGCAACTGCTCCGCCCTCAACCGTAAGGCTCTCCAGAGGGTAGTGAGGTCTGCACAACGCATCACCGGGGGCAAACTACCTGCCCTCCAGGACACCTACACCACCCGATGTCACAGGAAGGCCATAAAGATCATCAAGGACATCAACCACCCGAGCCACTGCCTGTTCACCCCGCTATCATCCAGAAGGCGAGGTCAGTACAGGTGCATCAAAGCTGGGACCGAGAGACTGAAAAACAGCTTCTATCTCAAAAGGCCATCAGACTGTTAAACAGCCACCACTAACATTGAGTGGCTGCTGCCAACACACTGACACTGACTCAACTCCAGCCACTTTAATAATGGGAATTGATGGGAAATGATGTAAATATATCACTAGCCACTTTAAACAATGCTACCTTATATAATGTTACTTACCCTACATTATTCATCTCATATGCATACGTATATACTGTACTCTATATCATCGACTGTATCCTTATGTAATACATGTATCACTAGCCACTTTAACTATGCCACTTTGTTTACATACCCATCTCATATGTATATACTGTACTCGATACCATCTACTGTATCTTGCCTATGCTGCTCTGTACCATCACTCATTCATATATCCTTATGTACATATTCTTTATCCCCTTACACTGTGTACAAGACAGTAGTTTTGGAATTGTTAGTTAGATTACTTGTTATTACTGCATTGTCGGAACTAGAAGCACAAGCATTTCGCTACACTCGCATTAACATCTGCTAACCATGTGTATGTGACAAATAAAATTTGATTTGATTTGATTTATTTTGTAACAGACCAAGTCCATATTATGGCAAGAACAGCTCAAATAAGCAAAGAGAACTGACAGTCCATCATTACTTTAAGACATGAAGGTCAGTTGATATGGAACATTTCAAGAACTTTGAAAGTTTCTTCAAGTGCAGTCGCAAAAACAATTAAGAACTATGATGAAACTGGCTCTCATGAGGACCACCACAAAGAAAGACCCAGAGTTAACTCTGCTGCAGAGGATAAGTTCATTAGTTACCAGCCTCAGAAATGTGCCTATGATAGAATTAAAAGAAGCAGTTTATCGAAAAACTGTGAATGCCCCTTTTACATTCTTCTTGAGTGTCCACTTTGGCTAAAACTCTCTTTGCTCTACTTGGGTCAATGACTTAACAGTAACAGAACTGAACAAAACAGCATCAGGCAGGCACAGTCTATTTCCAGACCAACGTGAGTTGAAAGACTAACAGGGATTGCTGTGTGCCTGCTGCTAGTGCCCTGCCAGTCTCAATCATTAGAAACATGAGCCTACAGGGACTCACTGTGCTCCACTTTCATTCTAACTTTTAAAAGAAAAACAAAAAATATTTTGTACGAATTCACCTGGTCAGTCTGTCATGGAAAGAGAAGGTGTTCCGAATGTTTTGTACACTCGGTGTATAATATGGGAACAGGGTGCTATTTGGAATGCAGACAGGGAAACCATAGGGAACACACAAAACCAGAGCAAGTAAGCTTAGTTTTTGGCTGCATCTTTACAGTGGAGGACACGATTGAGTCTTACATATAGAGCCTTACATAATGGGTGACACTGATGGATAACACTGTGTACATCAGTAACATTAGACAGTAAGGACACAAGGAGGTTTGGCCAAACAGCCATGATATCGAAGACAAAATGTCAGGAAATATTGAGTGAAATAATCAGACTCATCATTAAAAAAAAGAGGCCACAATGTTTGGTTAGATACTGAAGAGAGTGATATTAGTTTACCTGATTTGGAGATGAACGAACCCCATTTGTCAACGAGAAGGCATCATCATGTCATCACTGTGACAAACTAAACAGTCTCCTCTCTGAACGCATCTATAATGCATGGGATGACTTCATGACTCAATAGTGTACATGCCTTGGTAATGAAGTGGTTTCAGTACAGTGTCATTATGTTACCTTTTTTATGCACTTACAGTACCAACAATGTAGCTCATGTTTATAATGCATCTAGGGCCAGTTTCCCAGACAAAGATTAAGACTAATCCTGGACTAAGAGATATTCCACATTGAAATAGCCTCTTATCTTAGCCCAGGACTAGCCTTAATCTGTGTCTGGTTAACCGGCCCCTAGAGTAAACCCAAGTGCTGAAATTGTTGTGTCTTTTAAAACAGGGAAGAAGTGGGGAGACTTGGGGAGATTTGTTGAGGACATGTAGCTGTAGCCTGATTTCTTCCCAGAGGGCTGTTACAGGACAAGCCGGGTACCTGAGCCGAGCAACAACAGCTTGTGGACCCATTGCTGTGGTCACTCTGGCTTTAAAAATAGAAAGGAGGAAGCCAAAGTGGCAGATGTCACATTGTTTAAGCAAATGGAGGAAATGGAGGGGACTGGGACCGGCTGCCTCAGCCTGCCTTGTAGGATGTTTACACTTGTCTTAAAGAGAGCCTCCACCGCAAAACACATAAACAGCTTACCTCCACACAAGAAATTAGTTTGCTAAACACGAACACAGATTAAAAAGACTAGTTAACTGTGAGAGAGAGGCGATGACCTGAACCGTCTAATTCCTAGTCTGACCTCATCCGTCTGTCTGCCCATTCACCCAAAATATTTACACCCAACTCGCCCAACAGACAGGCTGTTGGTCTGTTTGTATGTCCATTTGCCCATGCGTCCCAAATAGTTACACCCAACTCAGCTGCAGGCAGCAGCCTCGCCCAACAGACAGGCTAGGGATCTGTCTGTCTTTCCATCTGTCGGTTCTCTCAGGAGGTTCAAAGGAATGGAGTGGCTGCCAGGCAGGGTGGGTGAAATCCCACCAGCCTTGCTCAACAGCGTGGTCCAATTTCATTAACGCCGCATATCTCATATCAGCACTGATGCAGAGCAGCTCCACGCAGCCAAATCATGATTTCCATCCAGCAAATGACCGGGCTCTCCGGTGAGGTCTGGTCTAAACCAGACATCCCACTCCATGGCTAACACCACAAGCAGAGAGAGAGAGAGAGAGAGAAACAGTGCCAGCCTCAAACTCTGCAAGAGGAATGGTCTCTTTATTCATATATCCCTTCCATGATTTATTTCATCCACTCTTTGGTAGAGAAATGTAGTGAATATATAATGTGTGGCTTGCATTTACTGGGTTATGGAGTAGAATGGAATTCAAATAACCAGTGTCCGTTACAGCCAAAGACAAAAGGGCTCCTTTTCTTTCATCGGTTGCCCCCATCAGTGCCACTTGAGTTACAGTTTTATTGTTTTGGGATGGGGTCGAGCTCAGGGTTGGGCATGGGAGGAGGCTGCACTGTTGTCCTGATGGCTTTTGTGGACTGAGTGAAAAGCACAGCAGGGGGAGGTTTATTCTAACGGCAGAAAGAGCGAGTGACCACAGATGGTGCTGTCAATAACCTACCGCCCACACCCATCTCCATACCACCAGGGGTGAAGACAGCAAAGCACACAAGCAAGGCAGCACACCTCAGCACAAAGCAGAGGGGGCTGGTGAGACAGATGGTAGGTGTATGAATGTGGTAATTGTAAGACAACGTCCTGTAGGAAGTGAAAATTCCATTAATCCCAATCTTTATTAATACCTCCGAGTCATTAGTGAGCACACTGGTGATGACCTGAGCTTAAACAGGGGTAGAGGCACTGTTAACAGGTTCCCTGTTACTGTTAATAATATCAGTTTCAAATCAACACGAAAAGCAGCCAACATTTAAAACACACTTTTTTTGCCACCTTTTCTTTATATTCTTTATATTATTCTTTATATTTTGTCTGCCAAGCGTTCTGTCTGTGATTTAGTATAAAATGTAGCCGTAATGCTGAAGCGGCATTGGCACGCACTACACTCTTGATGGTTGCTAGACAGCTCCCGTTACTAGGCTGTTACCATCCTTGTGGCAGTTCTAAACTTTGCGAGGCATGTCACTTCACCCATCATGTCGCATAGCCCACCACGTTGCATGACCTGTTATCTTAACCAGAACTGGATGGATCCATAAAGAATAACCGTGGGAATGAATATCCCTGAATGACGAAAATATGGGCTAATGCAATTGAAGTCATGTAGCAAATTGTTGCTTACCGAAACTCCCACAGCAGATCTGGCATTATGGGCGGGCCTTAGGGGGCCTGGCCCACCCTAACGCACCTCATTGCCCGTCCAGATAAAAAATAGAAATATTGACATTTTATTTGACCCGAGATGCGGACCAATCTCAAAGAAAGCATCTGAGCGAGCGAAAAAGCACCCCTCACCATCAGATCGATTGTCTACAAATAGTGAGACAGTCTGGACCAAACAAGTATGGAACGTCATTCTATTTCTGTCCAGACAGCATCAGATACATGGGCTACATACAGTGGGGCAAAAAAGTATTTAGTCAGCCACCAATTGTGCAAGTTCTCCCACTTAAAAAGATGAGAGGCATTCTCCCAATCTTCTTCTGGATCATACAAATGCTCTCTAACAAACTTCAGACGGGCCTGGACATGTACTGGCATAAGCAGGGGGACACGTCTGGCACTGCAGGATTTGAGTCCCTGGTGGCGTAGTGTGTTACTGATGGTAGGCTTTGTTACTTTGGTCCCAGCTCTCTGCAGGTCATTCACTAGGTCCCCCCGTGTGATTCTGGGATTTTTGCTCACCGTTCTTGTGATCATTTTGACCCCATGGAGTGAGATCTTGCATGGAGCCCCAGATCGAGGGAGATTATCAGTAGTCTTGTATGTCTTCCATTTCCTAATAATTGCTCCCACAGTTGATTTCTTCAAACCAAGCTGCTTACCTATTGCAGATTCAGTCTTCCCAGCCTGGTGCAGGTCTACAATTTTGTTTCTGGTGTCCTGGTGTCCAGCTCTTTGGTCTTGGCCATAGTGGAGTTTGGAGTGTTACTGTTTGAGGTTGTGGACAGGTGTCTTTTATACTGATAACAAGTTCAAACAGGTGCCATTAATACAGGTAATGAGTGGAGGACAGATGAGCCTCTTAAAGAAGCAGGGAGGTAGACAGACAATGTAACTGAATGTTGTTGTTTTTTATTTTAACAAAAGTTACAGGTCTGTGAGAGCCAGAAATCTTGCTTGTTTGTAGGTGACCAAATACTTATTTTCCACCATAATTTGCAAATAAATTCATTAAAAATCCTACAATGTGATTTTCTTGATTTTTTTCCCTCATTTTGTCTGTCATAGTTGAAGTGTACCTATGATGAAAATTACAGGCCTGTCATCCTTTTAAGTGGGAGAACTTGCACAATTGGTGGCTGACTAAATACTTTTTTGCCCCACTGTATAGTAAGACAGTGGGCCAACACTGCAAATAGTGCTGCTGGGAGATTTGAGATAATCGATCGGTAATATAATAGTCTTCGTAAATGAAAGATTTTTTTGATATCTGTAAAAATTGCAGGGCGTTCAGAAAGTATTCAGACCCCTTGACTTTTTCCACAGTTACATTACAGCCTTATTCTAAAATGGATTAAATAAAATGTTTTTCCCTCATCGAACTACACACAATACCTGACCCCTCCTGTCTCAGCCTCCAGTATTTATGCTGCAGTAGTTTGTGTCGGGGGGCTAGGGTCAGTTTGTTATATCTGGAGTACTTCTCCTGTCCTATCCGGTGTCCTGTGTGAATTTAAGTATGCTCTCTCTAATTCTCTCTCTCGGAGGACCTGAGCCCTAGGACCATGCCTCAGGACTACCTGGCATGATGACTCCTTGCTGTCCCCAGTTCACCTGGCCGTGCTGCTGCTCCAGTTTCGAATGTTCTGCCTGTGATTATTATTATTTGACCATGCTGGTCATTTATGAACATCTTGGCCATGTTCTGTTATAATCTCCACCCGGCACAGCCAGAAGAGGACTGGCCACCCCACATAGCCTGGTTCCTTTCTAGGTTTCTTCCTAGGTTTTGGCCTTTCTAGGGAGTTTTTCCTAGCCACCGTGCTTCTACACCTAAATTGCTTGCTGTTTGGGGTTTTAGACTGGGTTTCTGTACAGCACTTTGAGATATCAGCCGATGTACCGAGGGCTATATAAATACATTTGATTTGAATACCCCATGACGAAGTGAACAGGTTTAGACATTTTTGCAAATGTATGAAAAATAAAAAACAGAAATACCTTATTTACATAGTCGTGGCCAAAAGTTTAGTATGACACAAATATTAATTTTCACAAAGTCTGCTGACCTCAGTTTGTATGATGGCAATTTGTATATACTCCAGAATGTTATGAAGAGTGATCAGATGAATTGCACTTAATTGCAAAGTCCCTCCTTGCCATGCAAATTAACTGAATCCCAAAAAACATTTCCACTGCATTTCAGCCCTGCCACAAAAGGACCAGCTGACATCATGGCAGTGATTCTCTCGTTAACACAGGTGTGAGTGTTGACAAGGACAAGGTTGGAGATCACTCGGTCATGCTGATTGAGTTCAAATAACAGTCTGGAAGTTTCAAAAGGAGGGTGGTGCTTGGAATCATTGTTCTTCCTCTGTCAACCATGGTTACCTGCAAGGAAACACGTGCTGTCATCATTGTTTTGCACAAAAAGGGAATCATAGGCAAGGATATTGCTGCCAGTACTTAAATCAACCATTTATCGGATCATCAAGAACTTCAAGGAGAGCGGTTCAATTGCTGTGAAGAAGGCTTCAGGGCGCCCAAGAAAGTCCAGCAAGCGCCAGGATCGTCTCTTAAAGTTGATTCAGCTGCGGGATCGGGGCACCACCAGTACAGAGCTTGCTCAGGAATGGCAGAGGCAGGTGTGAATGCATCTGCATGCACAGTGAGGCAAAGACTTTGAGAATGGCCTGGTGTCAAGAAGGGCAGCAAAAAAGCCACTTATCTGCAGGAAAAACATCAGGGACAGACTGATATTCTGCAAAAGGTACAGGGATTGGAGAGCTGAAGACTGGGGTAAAGTCATTTTCTCTGATGAATCCCCTTTCCGATTGTTTGGGGCATCCGGAAAAAAAGCGTGTCCGGAGAAGACAAGGTGAGCGCTACCATCAGTCCTGTGTCATGCCATCAGTAAAGCATCCTGAGACCATTGATGTGTGGGGTTGCTTCTCAGCCAAGGGAGTGGGCTCACTCACAACTTCTCCCAACCATCCAGGAACAATTTGGTGACGAACAATGCCTTTTCCAGCATGATGGAGCACCTTGCCATAAGGCAAAAGTGATAACTAAGGGGCTCGGGGAACAAAATATCGATTTTTTGGGTCCATGGCCAGGAAACTCCCCAGACCTTAATCCCATTGAGAACTTGTGGTCAATCCTCAAGAGGCGGGTGGACAAACTGCTTGTAATTATACTTCAGTATTCCATAGTAACATCTGACAAAAATATCTAAAAGACACTGAATCAGCAAACTTCGTGGAAATTAATATTTGTGTCATTATTTTAAATGGACAAAAAAAGTGGTTTTCTTTCAAAAACAAGGACATTTCTAAGTGACTCCAAACTTTTGAACGGTAGTGTAAGTATTCAGACCCTTTGGTCTGTAGAGCTCAGAAAAAAGATTGTGTTGACACACAGATCTGGGGAAAGGTACCAAAACATTTCTGCAGCATTGAAGGTCCCCAATAACATAGTGGCCTCCATCATTCTGAAATGGAAGAAGTTTGGAACTACCAAGACTCTTCCTAGAGCAGGCCAGCCTGAGCAATTGGGGGAGAAGGGCCTTGAACCCCAGGGAAGTGACAAAGAATTCAATGGTTACTCTGAAAGAGCGCCAGAATTCCTCTGTGGAGATGGGAGAACCTTCCAGAAGGACAACCATCTCTGCAGTACTCCACCAATCAGGCCTTTATGGTGGAGTGGCCAGACAGAAGTAACTCCTCAGTAAAAGGCACAACAGCCTGCTTGGATGTTGCCAAAAGGCACCTAAAGGACTCTCAGACCATGAGAAACAAGATTCTCTGGTCTGAATGCCAAGTGTCACATCTGGAGGAAACCTGGAACCATCTCTACGGTAAAGCATGGGTGGCAGCATCATGCTGTGGGGATATTTTCAGTGACAGAGACTGGGAGACCAGTCCTTAACAAGGGAAAGCTGAACCGAGCAAAGTACAGAGAGATCCTTCATGAAAACCTGCATCAGAGAGCTCAGGACCTCAGACTGGGTCGAAGGTTCACTTTCCAACAGGACAACAACCCTAAGCACACAGCAGAGACAACACAGGAGTCAATGTCCTTGAGTGGCCCAGCCAGAGCCCGGACTTGAACCCAATCCAACATCTATGGAGAAACCTGAAAATAGCTGTGCAGCGATGCTCCCCATCCAACCTGACAGAGCTTGAGAGAATCTGCAGAGAAGAATTGGAGAAACTCCCAAAATACAGGTTGTGCCAAGCTCGTAGCATCATACCCAAGAAGACTTGAGGCTGTAATCTCTGCAAAAGATGCTTCAACAAAGTACTGAGTAAAGGGTCTGAATACTTATATAAAATGTGTGTGTGTTTAAAATGTGTTCAAAAACAAAATTGCAACAAGTTCTAAAAACCTGTTTTGCTTTGTCATTATGGGGTATTATGTGTAGATTGACGAGGGTACCTATTTATTACATTTTAGAATAAGGCTGTAACGAAACAAAATATGTAAAACGTTAAGGGGTCTGTGTCCATATGGCAGAGCTGGGGCTCTCGCATTAGTTTTACTTCAGATTTTTGTGATTAACTACGTGACAAAGATTGAGAAACTAAAACATTATTATTGAAATGAAACTGTTCCAGGAAAATGTGCATATAAAATAAATCAGAACTGTCACATTGATTGGTCGAAACAGTAGGATAAGTTGTGAGTTTCAAGTTTGGGGAAACTTACAAGCTGCCTATGGTCTTTACTAGAACACCTGTAAAAAAAAAAGTTGTGGACACCCGAGCACATATAGGAGGTCCTGTGAAAAAATAATAACGTGCCAGCCTATGATCAAAGGCCCTTCCAACTGATTAGTTCTAGCACCGGCCCTGTCCCAAAATCATCCAAGCATTATATTAAATTTGAAGCAATACCTGCGTGTGGTCAACTATGATCATTTAATCACCGTTTTGACAGGGACAGCACAATCACGCTGCTTTGAATCAAGCAGGGGGACTAGATAAATCAGTCAGATTTTTGTTTTCACTGAATATCAGTTTGGATATTGTTTAGGCTACAATTAGGCTGGGGAAATGTTAGCTAAATTGATGTGAGAGCTGCTCATGATTAGTGTAGTGGATTATGTTGCTCTTCACCGGTTTAGTAGCCTACTCCAGACAAAAGCCTGTGACTTGTCTGATAATCAATGGGATTTTGTTTCACTGAATCGCCGTCTGTATAGGCCATTTTGTTCATCGTCTCTGGCTGGGAAAATAAGCGGAGGTGTAGCTCATCTGTCACTGATAAGAAACATTTAGCATCCAATTATGTGCAGCCTATAACAGTCAAACTCAAAATATGCTATTCTTTTGAAAATTCATTTTAGTGTTTCTTAGGACCTGCCTAAAATTAGTAATGGACTTTTGTGATGGTGCATTTTAAATGGATTTATTCAAATAGACCACTCACATCGGCCCACCCCTACTCCCTCTCGTCAACTTGCCGGCATGCGCACAGGATTATATATCTGGTACAACACAATCATACCCTTCAACCTTTCCTTCAAGGAAACACTGTTTTACAGCCTCACAAAACAGATTATCTGCAAAAATCATTAGGTCATAACCAACTTCTTTCATAGTGTCAACAGAGCACAAGCCTTGGGCACTATAGTAGGGCACAAAAGACTACAATAAATCTGCTACTCTCTAGCTGTTCAATTTTGCACCATTGTCTGCCACTTCAACCAGAATGCAATCACACAGACCACAGAGTTTGAATGTCTCATAACCTTCTACATGATGACACCTTTTAGTGTGTTCCTGAATGAAGATGCTGAGGAAGAACAGCTGCCTGCCCATAAACTGCTCTCTGGTATCACCCAGCAGCCTCCTGGGCACAGTTAGATTGATTATATTGTTCATAAAACCACTGCTATTACATGCTCCGAGGGGTCGCCATAAAATCAACTGATCAAAGGAAGGCTGATACATGATTTGTATTGTGATCTCACAAATATCATGAAAATCTCTGTTGAGGGCATTGGGTCTATTACATAATGTAGGAAACAGCTGGCAACTAAAAAGTACTTCCAGGTTGCCCATTTGGGGAAAAAAAAGGTCATGACCTTGGTTAGTATTTTTTTCCCCCATTGGGATGGACAGTAAAAAAAAAGGAATGAAAAACAGGATATCCTAGACGAGTCAAGACTTTAGGAAACTGGTAGGCAGAGCAGACAGAAAACAGACAGCTTCCCATGTTTTCAACATTCTGAGAAAGCATTCCATGAGCTGCCCTTCGTGGTGTCTTCTCTCAACGTCAGGGGTTCTCAAAGTGGAGTCCTCAGCAAGAAGTAAAAATATATATAATTTTTATTAACATTACTAGCAGATTAAACTAATTTTGGCCTTGGATCCGTGAAATAAGTTGAGAGGTAATACGATGTAATTTTATTACTCTACAATTGATGTTCTTAACCATGGGCAACATGGGCCTGGGAGGCTCACAGAGATATTGGTGTCAACAGTACTCCACCAATTATACATTTTTAATACATAAATGCACTGTAATTTTAGCTATAACCTGCAAAATCCTTTCTGCCTAAAGGAAAAATGCAAGATATTAGCTTTAAATCTACAACAAATATCTGCCACACTATCTATCTATATAAAGTTGAATTAGATTTGTCCAGCCATGCACTGCCGAAGTCATAGTAAAACTCCTTGTATGCTATTATTATCATCATCATCATCTCACTCGAGTTGTGTTCTGATTATGTTCTGGTCCCTGATGAATTTGCCATCACAAAAGGGGTCCCTGGCCCCAAAAAGTTTGAGAACCCCTGCTCTACAAGACTATTTGGATAATGTACTGTAAAGAGAAAGTCTCAATGTTGGTTTTGGTAAGGCAAAATGGTGGTGTCAGCACAACGAGTCACAATTACGGCTGGGAATCATGTCTAAATAAAGAGCAGGCAGCTTTAGTGTACATGGCTTTCTGGATCCCCATCTTACATTGGGAAATCGCCCAACAGACACTACTGTCTCACCAGCCATTCAGAGTACTGGCAGCATTAGGCCTATGTTCTGATTGCTCAAAGTAGTAGAAGTAAAATTGTAAAAACATTGAGCTATTAATCATGAACTTACACCATTTATTTTCTTCCAATATACTCGTATGCCAGATTCTGCTCAAGTCACCTAAACAAAACATGAATCTAGTACCACAAGTAAACAAAACATGAATCCAAGTAGACAAGTAGCGTAAACACAATATAAATGTATTTTGCCACAAAACAAATTATATTAAAACATAACTAGATCAACATGGACAATGATGTGTGCCCCCACCCATTGAAGCTTAATGACGACCAGTGATACTAGCAAGAGCAGTGTGCGGGTTTCTTTTTTCTCATCTGCCCCCACCCATTGCCTTGCATACATATGGACAACAGTCCCAGCCATTCTCATCTTCAATGCCGAGGGGTGAGCCTCTTATTTCAAAGGCAGTGGGGAAGACCACAGGGGCACCCTTTATGATGGTTTGGGACAGGACCCCGGTCAGCAACTTGTGGGGGGGAAGGGCCGACAGGCCCAACCAGGCCACGGAGAGCATGCCATCGCTAGACATCAAACCAACAAGAGGGGCCTCTGGGGCCAAGAGAGAACAGACAGGGGAAAGTTGTTGTTCTCTGTTCAGCTGGTCACAGGGACAGAATGACAGATGAAGTCTAATTTCACCCACACCCCTCAACTGGCTTAAATACTAATGAACTATCCATAATTTAATGATAATACATAATATATAGGCCTAAAGCGGTCTAAGGCACTGCATATCAGTGCTAGAGGCATCACTACAGACCCTGGTTTGATTACAGGCTGTATCATAACCGGCCGTGATTGGGAGTCCCATAGGGCGGCATACAATTGGTCCAGCGTCATCCGGGTTAGGGTTTGGCCGGGGTAGGCCATTGTTGTAAATAAGAATTTGTTCTTGACTGAATTGCCTAGTTAAATAAAGGTCAAATAAAAATCAAATAAAAAAAACATGATGTTCAGTTTAGAGTTGTAGATTCCTGTAATATCACCTATGAATAATTTCCTCTAACCTTGAATGCAAAATAACTTCAACTTTAATTCCATTTGGTGGGGAAGGATAAAAAAGCTTCTCCTGGATGATGCTTAAGAAATGAATGTCAGTTGAATGACAGATTAGGCTCTGATTGAAAACACTGCCAGCCAGCCAAGAGAGACTGCCAAAGCCAGACAGCAAAGAACTAGAGAGGATGAAATACGAGGATAAACTATTGACTTGAATAATAATCACTCTTAGCTTTTCTCCATACAGCTCTCAGAAGTTGTCAGTAGAAAGAGTAGGAAATGCTTTATATTTATTTTTAAGTAGAATCACTGGAGTTGGTGTCAGGCATAACTGCCAGATGGACAATGATGGTGGTTGCACTGCCAGTTGATAGGATAGTGGAGGTTGAGAGGGTCCTCTCAGACAACTATTTATCCAAATAAAGCATACCAGTCATAATTTTCCAAAAGAGAGGCTGCGAGGCTGGGAACTAGCACATCAAACATATTCCTCTCCTTTCCTCTGGGGTTGCTTGAGGTTCTGCTCCTTGAGTAATCAATGTCTGTACAAAACTTGCCTCCGGCTTCAGATATATGCTTTGGCAAATAGAGATACCCGTTAAAAGATGCTACAAAACTGGGGTGCCAAAAATATTTCAGAACCTTGGGTTTACAATGAATGGAGAATGTTGTGTTTTTAGTAAGTATTTTACAAATACAACTCATGACTTATGTATGCAACATCAAAGGTATGTGTGTAAAATTAGATAGTGACAGCTTTAGCAGAGTTTGGAAGTTCACAACAGCATTAATCTCAAGGGTCAAGATTATGTTGAATAAAAGAGCCAAGGAATTTGTACAAATCAAGAGGCTGGGAGTAGCGACTGATGGTAATCTTCCCTGAACATAAGATTTTTTTTTTTAAATCCAAGTATAGCCACTTTCACCTCTTCACACAGACTAGCCTATGGACAAAGGATAAGGGAGATATCACATGCTTCCCCTTATTTCCAAATGACACTGACAATCACATTATATACTTTTAGTTCATGCTGCCTACCACTATTCATGAAAAACAGAATGGCTATATAGGATGAATATACAACAAATCTAAGGTAAATAGTCTGGAACATACAGTTCTTACACAGAGTATACAAAAGTTAAAGATCTGCAATGCAAAGAGGACAGCAAGGTATGCAGATAAAATATAATGGAACTACTCATGGGGTAAATCAATCTTTCAAAAAAAGTAATATGGGGAAAACTATGACTATCTATTGAGGCCAAATAACTCAACTTCAAAACCAACAGAGTGAGATCAAGGCTGATCCACCATATAGTAACAGGTTGTCTCTGTGTGCTATATTCAGACCTCTGTTCCCCAAGAGGAATGCTCCAGTTGTATCAGCTGTGTTATTATTACCCCATTTGGCTCATTTTGCATGACAAACGGGAGGTTCCGCACCCCCAGTGTCCCTTATGACTCTGCATCACCCTTCTAATACAGATGAAAGGCCTTAGTCATCACAAGCGAAGGGGCTACACACATTCCTCGCAAATGAGAGCTTCTGCTCAAGTGTACACAATCTGGTAATTCCTCAAGCAGCATTGCTCCCTCTCTCGTCCCCCCCAGCCCTCTCTGGATTTAAGGTTTGCTATGGAGACCTGAATAGGTGGTATGTCAGAGCTCCCAACAGCTCTGGAGAACGCAGTTCCTTGGCCAGGGCCAAGTCCCCATGGTTACCACAGAGCAGCAGTAACTGCCCCTTTTCTGTGTACATTTGTCTGGAAAAAAAGCCTATTGTATGTTTGCAGGGGGCTTGGAGAGTGAAAAAGTTGGGAAATTAATGTTAATGGCCCCAAGCCAAGTATCAAAAGAAGCACCTGTATAAATCATGTATAAGCACCAGGTTTTATTGTTTGCGTTTGTTATTTTGAGACCCAGGCTATTTTGAGGTGACAAGAACACTCCAAAGCAGAGCCATTTAAATCAGAACGTTCTGGAAAAGGATTAGGACACGCCTAAAATAAGATGTGGCTATCTTTACAGACCGGGGCTGCAGACAATGCCTGATGAAGGTATATTTGAAACAAGTCATACAAAACACAAGGAAGGCAAATGAAGTGAACCCAAATTAAAGGATAGAGCATTTGACAACAGTGGGAATGAAAGGGAACAGAGTACAGCCTGACAAATCGAGAGCTTGATAGTATAAGGTTCTATCTGCAAAGATAATTCTGAAATAATTGGCTTTAAAGTACCGAACCTCATTGGTTTGAATGGTGTCAGCAATTGTTATATTTTATTATGAATTTAACATAATTTGAGGTATTTAGAGTACTATATAGTACTATTCTGTTCAATATTCTGTCAATAACTCAATGTTGACAAACGCAGATAGAACCTTAGTCCCAAACGCTTGAAATGTTAATCTTTCAAACAAAATATATCTTTCTATCTACTGGTAAATAGGTCTCTCAAACTGGTCTATAATATTGGACACAAACACAGAATATGTTAGAGTCTTCTTTAGTAGCCCAATCATATTGTTGATCTCTCATCAGTGATGAGAGTCAGAGTCTGGCAAAAGCTTTACGGAGCACAGGGTCAGCTAGGCTATATATCTCATACTCTTGAGTTTAGACACAGCTCACTAAATTAACCCCATAATGGGGCTAAAATCAAAGTAGGCGAAATGTAAAACTAATTTACCTTTAACTTGACTCTCGTAATCAGCAATGATTTCTTTATCCTTTTTGAACTTTGTATTAGACATGTTCGGGTCGATTCAGAGTAGTTAGGAAATTCAACTATTAAAAGGCTCGTCTTGCTGCACGCCTATAACACCCGAAGCATCACACAGATTGAGTAGTTTTCCCCTACCAAACAACAATTTGTAGCCACGAAAACTCGGCGCCAACTTTCAAATTAGATGTATTCCCTTGTAAAGTAGCTATTCAAGAAAAGGTTTAGTCCATTGTTCTCCTTATACACGAGTAGTCCTAGAAAAGGAGGCCAACACGAAATCCTGATATCAATCAATGAAATCACTGATAACTGCTGGCAATGTCAGGCAGAGTGGAGATGTCGCGTCGATGCAACTGCATAACCTTTAATAATCCGATAAATAGAAATGTTCAATGTGGTGAGAGGCGCGCGGTTTTATTGCACGCCGCACCAAGGTAGTACACGGCAACTGTACGTCACGTGTCTTATATATATCGTTCTTTTGGTGCTCTCTAGTTTCCCCGGTCCCACACTTCCCATTTGCTTCGTTTTCCCAGACAAAACAGACTGCAGCACAGCTGCCACAGACTCCGTGTGGAAATGGGAGGGATCGAAGAGGCATAGCGGAAACAAGAGATGGATTGACATGATTTGTATCTAACCAGTAGTGCCAATTATGTTTTCGGGCTAATTTCAGTGAAATTCCTGCTGGATTTTCCCCAGCCATGTACAGGGTATGATCCACATACGCCCCAAGGCAGTGTTGATATTATAAACACGGCTGTAAAATTGTATCAAAGTTGCACCAGTGACATTGGAATGATTATACAAAGTAACTGCTACCAGTGTTACAATGTTTCCATTGGTTAAATAACCTTGGGGGTTTCTACACTTAAAAATGACTGTAAGAAAGAATCAATATATTCAACACAATATTTTAGTTTTAATTCTTTATATTAGAAGTTATCCATCTATCCCCACTGTGCTGTGTGGCATTTTCATTATGTCTATGGTACCACACTAGAACCTATGGATCTGTGTAACAAAAAAATATGTATCTTATGTAAAAGTGGCATCAGTTTATGTACAGTTGTTTTCTTTACCAGGATCAATGTCCCTGATGAGGGCCCTATGAGAAAATGGAGCACATTTGGTGGTAAGCATGCTTTATGAGAAGAAACCTCTTAATATGTATTTAATATAACCAAGTGTTAATTCTGCTCACTATACCTGTACATTCAACAAAACAATATGTACTGAAATGACTGCGGTTCTATAACTCCATCTGCAGGAGATCATGTTATGGTGCAGATTCATTCTTTCCAGTCTCCTGTACACATATCCTATTAAATCATTTTAAAAGTTTGTTTTAATGGCAAGACAAACATTGCACAACATTTCACAGAAAAGGAACAGTGTTCATTATTCAAGCTACATTTCATTAGCAGCATGAACACATCTTATGATATGGTTTACAGCAATTGCATTGGAGATACACTTACCGCTGTCACAATAACAATCCCTACATAACAGTTTAAAGATGGATCTATGACTAAACATAAAGGAAAATTAGATATCCAGCTGACAAATATCGAGATGGGTAAAAAATTCTAAAAGGCCCATCACAATACTGCTTTGAATTGTGTGCATTCAGTATATGTAAGTTCAACCACAATTAAAGTGCTTTGAAAGGCTGGTCATAACACACATCAACACCATCATCCCGGACACCCTAGAACCGCACTAATTCGCATACCATCCCAATAGATCCACAGATGACGCAATCTCAATTGCACTTCACACTGACCCCTCCCACCTGGAAAAGACAGGAAATAACTTTGTGAGAATGCTGTTCATAGACTACAGCTCAGCGTTCAACACCATAGTCCCCTCCAAGCTCATCACCAAGCTCGGGTCCTGGGACTGAACACCTCCCTCTGCAACTGGATCCTGGACTTCCTGACGGCCCGGGCCCCAGGTGGTGAGGATAGGCAACACACCTCCGCCACACTTACCCTCAATATGGTGGCCTCTCAGGGGTGTGTGCTTAGTACCCTCTTGTACTCGCTGTTCACCCACGACTGCCTGGCCGTGCACGACTCCAACACCATCACGTTTGCTGATGGTAGGCCTGATCACCATAGGAGATGAGACAGCCTACAGAGAGGTCAGTGATTTGGCAGTGTTGTGCCAGGACAACAGCCTCTTCCTCAACATCAGTAAGACCAAGGTGCTGATAGTGGACTACAGGAAAAAGAAGGGAGAGCACATCCCCATTCACATTGACAAAGGCTGTAGTGAAGCGGGTCGAGAGCTTGAAGGTCCTTGGCGCCCACATTACTAAGGAATTACATGGTTCACACACAACCGCACAGTCATTTAGAGGAAACTGTCGCTCCTTTTCCCCCTCAGGAGGCTGAAAAGATTTGGCATGGGCCCTCGCATCCTCAAAAGGTTCTACAGCTTCACCATCAAGAGCCTCTTGAATGGCTGCATCACCGCTTGGCATGGCAAATGCACTGACTGCAAAGTGCTACATCCAGGACTTCTCTATCAGGCGATGTCAGGGGAAGGCCCCAAAAAATTGCCTAAGACTTCAGCCACCCAAGCCTTAGTGTGAACAGTCTACTACCGTCCGGCAAACGGTACCAGTATGGGCTCACGGAACAATAGGCTCCGAGACAGCAGTTTTATGGCTTGGGGTAGAAGCCAAATAGTCTGGATAACCATTTCATAAACTATCTGCATTGACCCTACGAGAACAGGACACAAGGAGTATGCAATTGAGATCTTCCCATACACTATATACAGTACCTTTGGAAAGTATTCAGACCCCTTTGGACTTTCTCAGAATTTTGTTGTTACAGCCTTATTCTAAAATAAAAAATAAATAAATTCCTCCCTCAATCTACACATATCCCATAATGACAAAGAAAAAAAACAGGTTCAGAAATTGAAGCAAATGTATAAAAAATAAACATTGAAATATCACATTTTCATAAGTATTCAGACCCTTTACTCAGTACTTTGTTGTAGCACCTTTGGCAGAGATTACAGCATCAAGTCTTCTTGGGTATGACGCTACAAGCTTGGCACACCTGTATTTGTGGAGTTTCTCCAATTCTTCTCTGCAGATGCTCTCAAGGTCTGTCAGGTTGTATGAGTGTTGCTGCACAGATATTTTAATGTCTCTCCAGAGATGTATGATCGGGTACCATCCTTATGGTGATGCATGGTGGTTGGCAGGGACTGGGAGACAAGTCAAGATCGAGGCAAAGAAGAACAGAGCAAAGTTCAGAGAGATCCTTGACGAAAACCTGCTCCATAGCGCTCAGGACCTCAGACTGGGGCCAAGGTTCACCTTCCAACAGGACAACGACCCTAAGCACACAGCCAAGACAACACAGGAGTGGCTTCGGGACATGTCTCCGAATGTCCTTGAGTGGCCCAGCCAAAGCCCATACTTAGGGCTTTGCCAACCACCATGCATCACCATAAGGATGGTACCAGGTTTCCTCCAGATGTGATGCTTGACATTCAGGCCAAAGAGTTCAATCTTGGATTCATCAGACCAGGGAATCTTGTTTCACGTGGTCTGAGAGTCTTTAGGTGCCTCTTGGCAAACTCCAAGCGGGCTGTCATGTGCCTTTTACTGAGAAGTGGCTTCCATCTGGACACTACCATAAAGGCCTGATTGGTGGAGTGATGCAGAAATAGTTGTCCTTCTGGAAGGTTCTCCCATCTCCACAGAGGAACAATAGAGCTCTGCCATAGGGTGACCATAGGGTTCTTGATCACCTCCCTGGCCCTTTTCCCTTGATTGCTCAGTTAGTCTGGACAGCCAACTCTAGGAAGAGCCTAGGTGGTTACAAATGATGTAGCTCATGGCTTGGTTTTTGCTCTTTTTTATTTTCAATGTTTGCGCTTTGTCATTATGGTGTATTGTCTATAGATTGCTGAGAAATGTATTTGATTTAATCCATTTTAGAATAAGGCTGTAACGTAACAAAATGTGGAAAAAGTCAAGGGGTCCACTGTTGGGGAATAATCAGAATTAGTTGGTAACATAGGTAAGATGTTTTATATTCATTATATGTTTGTGAGTTACTTCTCATCAGAATGTTTATTTTGGTATAATACTGTGGCCGGGTTGCAGTCTGTTCTCTGTCAGGACTAAGTTATTTGGGCTGCAGAGAGGGGACAGGTCAAGCGTGTATCTCTTGGCTCCACAATGTCTGTGTGCCAGTCAATGTGTCTCTGTGATCTTGTCAAGGAGGGGTGGATTTGATATATGCCTGTTGATATGAGGATTTGTTTTATGGTTCTGAGTTTGAGAAAATAACATAGTTTAGGAGACAAAGCTGAACGATAATTTATGGCCAAGGCTGTCTGGCTATGTGTCTTTGCTATAAAGGATCTCAGTTGTGTAAGGACTCTCAGATAATTCATTGATAGACACTGAATTGATCTGAGAGTCACAGGGTTGTGATGGAGCTCATATAATTAAAGATAGACTTTGTGATAACTCTGACTTGTGTGTGGTTTGCTCTCATGATTTGGTAAATACAGGAAATTTCCACGACACTACACACACCGGCAAAACGCAGCCAAAACAAGCTCGCAAGTGATTTTTTTTTGTAAAAGTTTAGTTTAGTAAGAAAAAGACTGGAAAATCACCAGAAATTCAGCAAAAAAAAATGAGAAATCTGTTCCCAAGTAATCCCACAAATAAAAGAAGAGACAAGTGATCGTGTCTCAACGTAATCAAGGTATGAAATTATTATTTTCAAATACAATCTATTTTTGGGCTTATGTGTTGTCAAATTTCCTTGTAAAAACTGCTACGTTTTTTTATTTGACTCTTATCATCTATCCTGATGTGTACATTAAGGCAGAGTAAAGTGACTAGACATCTACCTCAAATACCTCGTACCGCTGCACATTGATCTGGTATTGGTACAATCTGCATATACCTTAATTCTTGTGTATTTTATTTCTCATGCTACTCAATACTTTTTTTAAAGTGCATCATTGGGAAGGGTTAGGAAGCAAGCATTTCACGGTAAAGTCTACACCTGTTGTATTTGATACATGTAACAAATACAATTGTATTTGTTGTCTAGTGGTAGCTTTACAAATTACCCACATAAACCCCAAGACATTTGGCTTCTCTCCCTGAAGACACTTAAAATGAAATCCACATTGTTCCTTGTAAGGATGATCCATTTTCCTCGGAGCTGTAAGTTTCTCTCTCAGTTGTTTTTGAAGAACGCCTCCTTAAATCAAATGACATGTTATTGGTCACATACACATGGTTAGCAGATGCTAATGCGAGTATAGCGAAATGCTTGTGCCTCTAGTTCCGACAGTGCAGTAATATCTAACAATTCCCCAACAACTACCTAATACACACAAATCTAAAGGGATGGAATAAGAATATGTATATAAATATATGGATGAGCGATGGCCAAGCGGCATAGGCAAGATGCAATAGATGGTATAAGATACAGTATATACATATGAGATGAGTAATGTAAGATATGTAAACATTATTAAAGTGCCATTGTTTAAAGTGACTAGTGAGTCTCTGTAGGCAGCAGCCACTATGAGATAATGATTGCTGTTTAGCAGTCTGATGGCCTTGAGACAGAAGCTGTTTTTCAGTCTCATGCTCCCAGCTTTGATACACCTGAAATGACCTCACCTTCTGGATGGTAGCTGGGTGAACAGGCAGTGGCTCGGGTGGTTGTTGTCCTTGATGATCTTTTTGGCCTTCCCCTGACATCGGGTGCTGTAGGTGTCCTGGACGGCAGGTAGTTTGCCCCTGGTGATGCGTTGTGCAGACCGCATCACCCTCCGGAGAGCATTGCGGTTGACCTCTAAGACCTCGGTGAACCTGTCCTTCATCTGCAGGTGGAAACTGCTATACCACTCCAGCAGTCTCCTCCTCCTCTCAGTCCTCTCCTCCTGGCTCATCCCCTTCTCCTTCTCCAGGAGGCCTGGCAGCTCCTTACAGTCCTTGAGAAAGATGAAGAGGGCTCCTGCAGCTTTGAGGAGACGCAGTGGGGAGCTGTGTGCAGCAGAGCACCCACCTGGAGTCACAATGTCCTCCACCACGGGCACCGAACCATAGGCACAGCCTCGTAGATGCGGTAGCACTCCATGTAGATTTCCACGGAGCAGAGGGTGAGCTCGCTTTGGGCCAGGGCTGTCTGGTACCGTCTCAGACTCTTTGCTGTCTCCTGAGGAAGCCACCTGATGCAGGAGAGGAGGAGGAATGACTGTAAGGGATAGTGAGCAGAGGGTTAATTTAATGTATTACATATTTAAACGAGAAGTCAATAGAGTACTAACGATCAATGGAAAGTGTTTTTTCTGTAATAGGGGATTAATAAGCAATTGGTCAGAGATGTGGGAGAAATGTGTCTATACAGTGAGCCTGAAATAGGATACTTGTTATTTGGCCATTGGCCCAGTTTTATTGCAAGGAATTGTAATTGGTCAACCACAGGCTAGGGCTAGGTTATAAACTACATCCTGTCACTTTGTTCACTGGAGAGAACCACTGAGGACAGGGGAGCATGACAATCTACCATATACCTCTCAGCATAACATCTATGATTTATCCTCTTTGAATAAACCTATTTTCATACACCTGATTTGCTTTGTAGTCTGTGTAATTAAAGAACAACATCAACTGCTAACACAAAGATCATAAGAGTTTAACTTTATTTGAGAATGTCAGAGTTGGTATTTTATTGGTAAACAAGGCCTAACAACAAGAGTATTTCCAGTGAAGTGAGCCAGGATGCAAAAATTGGACTGAAAACCATTACCGTGAACTGAAACAGACGGTGCGCGACAGCAATAGCGACATACTTCTCTCAGGCAGTAATGATGCACTATTTGTCCAGTCCTGTTTTTTTTCTAGATCCCCATTAGTGTTTCCCTCGAGGAGTTCTTGTAAACGGTACCCAAAAAGTTACAGAGGAAGGGCCTGGTGGAGTTCACCATCTGGGAGTTTGCCGTGACTACAGGAAACTGCCTGTATCCTTGCAGACAGAGTTCAGTGTGTCAAATCGGAGGGCATGCTGTCCGATCCTCTGGCAGTCTCTATGGGGGTGCCACAGGGTTCAATTCTCGGGCCGACTCTTTTCTCTGTATATATCAATGATGTTGCTCTTGCTGCGGGCGATTCCCTGATCCACCTCTACGCAGACAACACCATTCTATATACTTTCGGCCCGTCATTGGACACTGTGCTATCTAACCTCCAAACGAGCTTCAATGCCATACAACACTCCTTCCGCGGCCTCCAACTGCTCTTAAACGCTAGTAAAACCAAATGCATGCTTTTCAACCGATCGCTGCCTGCACCCGCATGCCCAACTAGCATCACCACCCTGGATGGTTCCGACCTTGAATATGTGGACATCTATAAGTACCTAGGTGTCTGGCTAGACTGCAAACTCTCCTTCCAGACTCTTATCAAACATCTCCAATCGAAAATCAAATCAAGAGTCGGCTTTCTATTCCGCAACAAAGCCTCCTTCACTCACGCCGCCAAGCTTACCCTAGTAAAACTGACTATCCTACCGATCCTCGACTTCGTCGATGTCATCTACACAATGGCTTCCAACACTCTACTCAGCAAACTGGATGCAGTCTATCACAGTGCCATCCGTTTTGTCACTAAAGCACCGTATACCACCCACCACTGCGACTTGTATGCTCTAGTCGGCTGGCCCTCGCTACATATTCGTCGCCAGACCCACTGGCTCCAGGTCATCTACAAGTCCTTGCAAGGTAAAGCTCCGCCTTATCTCAGTTCACTGGTCACGATGGCAACACCCATCCGTAGCACTCGCTCCAGCAGGTGTATCTCACTGATCATCCCTAAAGCCAACACCTCATTTGGCCGCCTTTCGTTCCAGTACTCTGCTGCCTGTGACTGGAACGAACTGCAAAAATCGCTGAAGTTGGAGACTTTTATCTCCCTCACCAACTTCAAACATCAGCTATCTGAGCAGCTAACCGATCGCTGCAGCTGTACATAGTCTATTGGTAAATAGCCCACCCATTTTCACCTACCTCATTCCCATACTGTTTTTATTTATTTACTTTTCTGCTCTTTTGCACACCAATATCTCTACATGACCTGTACATGACCACCTGATCATTTATCACTCCAGTGTTAATCTGCAAAATTGTAATTATTCGCCTACCTCCTCATGCCTTTTGCACACATTGTATATAGACTCCCCCTTTTTTTTCTCTACTGTGTTATTGACTTGTTAATTGTTTACTCCATGTGTAACTCTGTGTTGTCTGTTCACACTGCTATGCTTTATCTTGGCCAGGTCGCAGTTGCAAATTAGAACTTGTTCTCAACTAGCCTACCTGGTTAAATAAAGGTGAAATAAAAAAATTAATAAATAAAGTATCTGAAAAGAGAGAGACATAGAAATCCACAGTCAAATAACGCTTTTTTTTCTGGTACAATGGATAGGTATGGTGTACTGAAATGGAAACATGAGCTAAATAAAAGGTGTATGGTGAGGGTAAAAGACAAACAAGAAGAGAGGAACTCTAAGATCATGAGAAAATAAATCTGGGTCCATATTCAAAGTGCTAATCAGTTCCCCCGTCCATATAATTATAGATCAGATCAGCACTCATACTCTAAAACCTTGTTACATGGCCCCAGATCCCATAAAAGAAGACATACGTGGCTACTCCAACGGGCCACTGGAAGACATCCTTGTCATTGACCCAGGGGCTTCCATAGACCAGGAAGAGCAGGTCCACGAAGACCCCATGCCTCCTCAGGTAGATGTTGATCCAGTCCTTTGTGCAGCGCTTGCTGCCTAGCAGTACCACAGCTAAACAGTTTACAGCATCAACCCACATGAGGGTCTGGATGTGCTGCAACCACCGGGTAGCGCAGGGGATCTTCTGTTGCTCCTGGCCATTCAGCACCAGAACCACACTGTCTGTGTCCAAAGGAACGTGGCCCTGGATCACCGCTGGGCCTGTGTAGAAACTATAGACAAAAAAAAGAAAAAGGGAGAGAAAGAGATAAGATAGAGAAAGGGTGGGGGGGCAGAATAACTGACATCAGCAAGATCATATGTATCTTTTATTATGACATAAGTCTAATTTGTGATGCCTTACGTGAAATCTATCTCCCCCTCTCTCCACTATGCTTGTTACAGTATGTTGGTGGGGTTGACGGGCCCTTTTAAAATATGTTCCCAAAGGTAAAGTCTTGAAAGAAGAGAGGAGTTACTTCGGTGTGACAATGTCCATAATAATTTGTGTTTTACACCATCATGTAGCTTAACTGTTACTGTAAGAGGAGATATCAAGCAATACTGGACAACTTGTCACAGAGCATCACTAAAAAGGCATGGCTTACCTATGGCAGCTTTCCCCCTGATTTGAACTTTGTATCTCTTGGGCCTGTTCTTGTCAATGAGCTCCTGGTATATTGTCTGAAAGCCTCCCTCCAATTGAGAAGAGCAGAGATATCATCAGCCTGCTCAGCCTCCCAAGGGTTCCACTCCTCATCCCCATTGTATGGAGCCACAACACCATCACCTGTAATCACCAAAACAACAGAACAATAACAATATTAGAGCTAGCTAGCTTTTGGCCTTCAGTAGCCAATTCACATGACCTGTCCAAAACCATCTCCAGGTATTCACGTGTTGTTTTTATAATTTGATATACAGTACCAGTCAAAAGTTTGGACACACCTACCCATTCAATGTTTTTTTAATTTATTTTTTACTATTTTCTACATTGTAGAATAATGGTGAAGACATCAAAGCTATGAAATAACACTAATTGAATCATGTATTAAGCAAAAAAAAGTGTTAAATTAAAATATATTTTACATTTGAGGTTCTTCAAAGTAGCCACTCCTTGCCTTGACAGCTTTGCACACTCTTGGCATTCTCTCAAACAGCTTCATGAGGTCACATGTAATGGATTTAATTTAACAGGTGTGCCTTGTTAAAAGTTAATTTGTGGAACTTCTTTCCTTCTTAAATGTGTTTGAGCCAAACCAGTTGTGTTGTGACAAGGTAGGGGTGGTATACAGAAGATAGCCCTTTTTGGTTACATACCAAGTCCATATTATGGCAAGAATAAGCTCAAATAAGCAAAGAGAAATGACAGTCAATCGCAGATTTTGCTGCGAGGAGGCAGAGTCATTAAATAATTTATTTTGGGACTGTCCATATGTCGCTCGTTTTTGGTCACAGGTCCAGGAATGGCTTAAGAATTGCAACAGTGAAGAGGTGACTCTGGGATACTGGCCTTCTAGGCAGAGTTGCAAAGAAAAAGTCATATCTCAGACTGGCCAATAAAAATAAAAAATGGGCAAAAGAACACAGACACTGTACAGAGGAACTCTGCCTAGAAGGCCAGCATCCCGGAGTCGCTTCTTAACTGTTGATGTTGAGGCTGGTGTTTTGCGGGTACTATTTAATGAAGCTGCCAGTCGAGGACTTGTGAGGCGTCTGTCTAATTTGAGAAACACTAATGTACTTGTCTTTTTGCTCAGTTGTGCACCGGCGCCTCGCACTCCTCTTTCTATTCTGGTTAGAGCCAGTTTGCGCTGTTCTGTAAAGGGAGTAGTATACAGCGTTGTACGAGATCTTGTGTTTCTTGGCAATTTCTCACATGGAATAGCCTTCACATATCAGAACAAGAATAGACTGCAGAGTTTCAGAAGGAAGGTCTTTGTTTCTGGCCATTTTGAGCCTGTAATCGACCCACAAGTGCTGATGCTCCACATACTCAACTAGTCTAAAGAAGGCCAGTTTTATTGCTTCTTTAATCACGACAACAGTTTTCAGCTTTCGGCATAATTGCAAAAGGGTTTTCTAATGATCAATTAGCCTTTTTAAATTATAAACTTGGATGAGCTAACACACCGTGCCATTGGAACACAGGAGTGATGGTTGCTGATAATGGACCTCTGTAAGCCTATGTAGATATTCCATTTAAAAAATCTACCCGTTTCCAGCTACACTAGTCATTTACAACATTAACAATGTCAACACTGTATTTCTGATCCATTTTATATTATTTTAATGGACAAAAAAAACAAAGACCGCAAACATATATCCGCAATTTAAAGCTGATCCACCCCCTAAAAAAAAAGCATAAATCCCGCCTATTTATACAATTTATCCTCTTAAATGTGATAAACCTAACCACAGTGCTAACCTTATGGCTAACCTTAAATAACAAGACCAAAAAAGCACATTTTTGTTTAAAGGATTTGTTACGATATAGCCAAAGATGAACTAACTACTGTATCTGCGATATAGCCATACGATACTTTGTGGCTGTAGTATCTAGCTAGTGGAAACATTCATAAAGCGACTGTTTACAGTTCAAGGACCCAGCTCAAATGCTGGCATAAGAATTGCCGGAGAAAAATGTGAAACTTTTTGGAATTAATCTACGTGAAGCATCTTTTTATTACGAAATAAGTCACCTATTTTATATTTTGATAATTAATGCGACTATTGAGGCATAATGGTAGCTAAATACTAAATAAATTGCTAACAGTATCCTAAAATATACGTCAGGATTTTACGCAGGCCGATCGACCTGCCAATAAATGGAGGAACTCACGGGTCTTTTCAAAGGTCGGTGTGTCCCTCAACCGAGTTAAATTACTGGTTCGGATAAAGATGCTGTCCTTAGCCGCTCGTTCTGGGGCTTTGTTCCCGTACTTGCAGGCGACCAATGTAGCTGTGAATGGATCCCTCAAAGCACTGCTCCCTGGAGCGGTGAAGGGAGATTCACTGCTGAAATCCAGCTCACAGAAGACGCCCGCTATTTCAGCTTGCGTTAGTGGTAAGGTCGCATTCAGAAAACTAGCTTGCTAACTGCTGATCTTGGGCAATGTATATTGTGTTTTTTTTTTTTTTTAACCCGCCTCAATGTCAGTGATTACATTTTTTGGGGGGGGTTGTCTCAACCAGACCTTTTGGTACTTTGTTCCTTGGCTTTAGTTTAGGTTGATATGGTTCGTCTTGTGAACTTCATGTTGTGACCAAGACATGGCGCCCTGAGTGGACTTGTCAACATCCTGTATAAGAAGCTTAACTATTACATATGAATACAAACTCCTCGTAAAATCAGCTACATTCTACATATCAAACGTTGCACTGTCTAAGAGGCAGCAGAGCCGACCGCCTGAGTCTAGGGGTAATAGACTTCCTGTGTAGATTAAGACACCGCGGTGGCGACGGGAGCTATGGCTCAGAAAATGTACCTAAATTCAGGGATGATGTTTCTCTCAGAATTATCCCAACTGATACACCGAGCAAAAAAAAACTTAACTGTAATTTTTGTCTTCATGCTATGAAGCAGAAACAACAGTAGCCATTTTGGAATGGCAGTGTCCGCCAATCCGCTCCTTTGTTGTTCAACGTGACGTGTCTCCGTAAAGGCTGCTGTGGCTTCTGCAAGGTCCGGAAATTCCGGAGGATGAGGGTCAAGGACCGGAATGGTCTGTAGTGGCAAGACATAGGAAGAAGAGCTCATGATACCGAAAGCAGTGGAGCATCTAGTGAAGAAGGCCATGGTAGGAAGCAAGTGTAATGATGTGGTGAATGTTTGAGACCACCTCACTCACACCCTATTCGACTCACTTTTATTTTATTTTTTATTTCATATTTTATTTAACCAGGTAACGTTAAGCTAGTTGAGATCTTGTTCTTACTTACAACTGCGACCTGGCCGAGATAAAGCAAAGCAGTGCGAAATGCTGTAGCGAAAGAGGTAGAGGAAATTAGCTTGGTTCATTGGATATTGTGGTAGCCAGGGTCAGCAAGAGATTATAAAAATGGATGTGCTTAATGGGAAGAAGATTAAAAACCATGTCCCTGGTGTTTATGCTAGATTGAGGGGAGTCCTCACTGGGCTCCCAATATGTCTGTAGACGATATTAAATAAAATGTCAAGGGAGAGAGTGATTGAGGCCAAAATGTTGATCAGTGGGCAAGGTCAGGTGTGAAAGCCTATCAGTGCTACAGAGGTTTGAGGAGGTTTTGCCTGGGAAAGTACAGATATAATTCCTCAGTTTCAATGTCAGGATTTATCCCATTGCAGTGTTTTAAATGTCAAATAATGGTACATGGAGCTGTTCAATGTAAAGGAAGGAAAAGATGTGCCAAGTGTGGAGGGGACCATGGTTAAGAAGAATGTGGGAGCAATGTGAAGGTTGTGTTCTAATTGGGGGGGGGGGGGGGGGCGTAGTGCAGCATTTAGTTGACGCCAGGTGCAGAGACAGGCTAGAGAGGCTCCGAGATATAGAGCAAGTCATAATGTATTGTATGCAGAGGCTGTAAAACAGATTGGTGGAACTACACTGGCATGATGAAGCTTCCATAGCTGTTCCTTTAGTAAGTAGACCTAATGTCGGGGCTGGTGTTTCTGCTGGTCCTGGCGTGGTTTGGAGGTTGCGCTCATGAAATATTCCACTCATGAATGTGCGGTGTCAAAGGGCACTTTGATAAAGTTGACATCATAGCTTTTATTGGTAAGGTTATCAATATGACTCCGGTTGTGGAAAGCAGAAATGCCAGGTTGAAGGTTGTGGAGATGGAAAAAGAGATTGGGGCTAACGGATATTACTGTTAGGATTGTTCTGCAACCATTAAAGGTGGAGTGTTTCAGCATGATAAAGTGGGAGGATGACAGAAGTTAGTAGGGATTTAGTTTTATTTTCATGTTAATTCAGAATTGGGAAGATCATGATTGATTGTACATTCCAGCACACTAGTTGGCTGCATGCACTTAAATTGTTTGCGGACTGCCATGATATCCTAGAAGAAAAATAAGTTGGCTAGCAAGAGGATGAAAATGGCAGTTTCTTGAAACGGTTGTTCAATCCCTTGGTGTAACAGTTGGGGCAATTTTGAAGTACACTTTCTTTGTCATCCCTGGATTGGGTAATGTTTTCTGAGCCATATCTCGTGCCGGCTCTGGGGTGTCTTAATCTACATAGGAAGTCTGTGCGACCCTAGTGCAGCTGTAAAGCAAGCGGGTCGGCTCTGTTGGCTACACTGTCTGCATGATCTCAAGTCACACAGCTTTGATTGTCATCACTCTTTTATGTATAAAGAACCTGTCTAATAACGTGAAATATATTAAGTGTGAACATAATTTTGCATATTATATTTCTCATATGTAGCCCCTGGTGGAATTCGCATGGCCCACACAGACATCAAGGTCCCAGACTTCTCTGACTACCGTCGTCCTGAGTTGCTGGACCCCAAGAAGTCCTCCCAGGAGAGCAGCGAGTCCAGGAAGACCTTCTCCTACCTGGTCACTGGGGCCACAGCTGTGGTGGGCGTCTACACAGCCAAGACGGTGGCCACCCAGTTCATCTCCTCTATGAGCGCCTCAGCCGACGTGCTGGCCATGTCCAAGATTGAGGTGAAGCTGGGAGAGATCCCAGAGGGCAAGAACATGACCTTCAAGTGGAGGGGCAAGCCTCTCTTCATCCGCCACCGAACTGAGAAGGAGATCGCCACCGAGGAAGCTGTGGATATGGCCATGCTACGTGACCCCCAACACGACAAGGACCGCGTAGCCAACCCGAAGTGGATCATCGTGATCGGTGTCTGCACCCACCTGGGCTGTGTGCCCATCGCCAATGCCGGAGACTACGGAGGATACTACTGTCCCTGCCACGGCTCCCACTACGACGCCTCGGGGAGAATTCGGAAGGGACCCGCACCTCTCAACCTAGAGGTGCCCTATTACGAATTCCCAGACGACGACACCGTTGTTGTGGGATAATGTTTGCGCTCCATTACTTCCCTCGCTAGTATATTTATTTGTTTTTTCAAATGGTTAAATCTGAGAACTTAGGTTAAAGAAAGGTTACTAATAAAGGGGCATTTTAAAATAACCTGAAACATGTTTTTGTGTATTTGTTCAAAGGTAAGATAAAACCAGTTAACATTGGATCCAGCGCTTTGCTCTCAGGTTACCTGCTCTGGGTAGTCTGTTAAATCTCTTGCCAAAAATGGTTACTTTCTACATTTTGTCTGCAATGCTCTGAATTCTCCTGAAGAGTTTTAGGGCCTCCAGGATATCTTGGTAGGCTATAGTGTCAGGAATGAGGGTGGTTTGCCTCACTGAACTGGAGGAACATCATTCTAACTGCTGCATATCAACACAAACATTCCCGTTGCCTTTTAATTGTCGAAAATGTACCTTTCAGATTGTAGGCAGCAAACAGCAGTAATGTTCACATTTGGATTGCTCCATGTCAAGGGGTGGTGATATTACCATCAACACGGGTAAGATGGGTATACACTGGCCTATTGGTATACATCGGTGTGAACGTCAGTTTGTCAACAGATACAGTGCCTTGCGAAAGTATTCAGCCCCCTTGAACTTTGCGACCTTTTGCCACATTTTAGGCTTCAAACATAAAGATATAAAACTGTATTTTTTTGTGAAGAATCAACAACAAGTGGGACACAATCATGAAGTGGAACGACATTTATTGGATATTTCAAGCTTTTTTAACAAATCAAAAACTGAAAAATTGGGCGTGCAAAATTATTCAGGCCCCTTAAGTTAATACTTTGTAGCGCCACCTTTTGCTGCGATTACAGCTGTAAGTCGCTTGGGGTATGTCTCTATCAGTTTTGCACATCGAGAGACTGAATTTTTTTTCCCATTCCTCCTTGCAAAACAGCTCGAGCTCAGTGAGGTTGGATGGAGAGCATTTGTGAACAGCAGTTCAGTTCTTTCCACAGATTCTCAATTGGATTCAGGTCTGGACTTTGACTTGGCCATTCTAACACCTGGATATGTTTATTTTTTTAACCATTCCATTGTAGATTTTGCTTTATGTTTTGGATCATTGTCTTGTTGGAAGACATCTCCGTCCCAGTCTCAGGTCTTTTGCAGACTCCATCAGGTTCTTCCAGAATGGTCCTGTATTTGGCTCCATCCATCTTCCCATCAATTTTAACCATCTTCCCAGTGGGGATGGTGTGTTCATGGTGATGAGCTGTGTTGCTTTTACGCCAAACATAACGTTTTGCATTGTTGCCAAAAAGTTCAATTTTAGTTTCATCTGACCAGAGCACCTTCTTCCACATGTTTGGTGTGTCTCCCAGGTGGCTTGTGGCAAACTTTAAACAACACTTTTTATGGATATCTTTAAGAAATGGCTTTCTTCTTGCCACTCTTCCATAAAGGCCAGATTTGTGCAATATACAACTGATTGTTGTCCTATGGACAGAGTCTCCCACCTCAGCTGTAGATCTCTGCAGATCATCCAGAGTGATCATGGGCCTCTTGGCTGCATCTCTAATCAGTCTTCTCCTTGTATGAGCTGAAAGTTTAGAGGGACGGCCAGGTCTTGGTAGATTTGCAGTGGTCTGATACTCCTTCCATTTCAATATTATCGCTTGCACAGTGCTCCTTGGGATGTTTAAAGCTTGGGAAATCTTTTTGTATCCAAATCTGGCTTTAAACTTCTTCACAACAGTATCTCGGACCTGCCTGGTGTGTTCCTTGTTCTTCATGATGCTCTCTGCGCTTTTAACGGACCTCTGAGACTATCACAGTGCAGGTGCATTTATACGGAGACTTGATTACACACAGGTGGATTGTATTTATCATCATTAGTCATTTAGGTCAACATTGGATCATTCAGAGATCCTCACTGAACTTCTGGAGAGAGTTTGCTGCACTGAAAGTAAAGGGGCTGAATAATTTTGCACGCCCAATTTTTCTGTTTTTGATTTGTTAAAAAAGTTTGAAATATCCAATAAATGTCGTTCCACTTCATGATTGTGTCCCACTTGTTGTTGATTCTTCACAAAAAAATACAGTTTTATATCTTTATGTTTGAAGCCTGAAATGTGGCAAAAGGTCGCAAAGTTCAAGGGGGCCGAATACTTTCGCAAGGCACTGTAAGTTGAATGCATTCTTTATGGCACCGACTCAATAAAAGGACTGGTGTCAGTTTAAACCAAACCCTGAAGAAGGGTTAGGCCCCTATATTCTTAATGTTTAAACATGCATAGCACACCAGTCTAGAAACAACTGACTTGATAAGTGGCAGCTTTCACAGATGTAGCGTATGAGTGACTTCCAGAAGGACATAATTAAATAGGTATAGCTTTTCACAATTCTTAATTTGGGTAGTCCAAACAAAGGACAAACCTCTTGAAATAACAGTAATTTCATGAACTTGTTCTTTCAATCAGTGTCTCCTTCCCTTCTCATGGACCATGGAGGTTTTCTTCCTTCAGTGTACAGCCCCACTATTACTAGTGTCTTGTCCTTCATTTGAAAATCTGCATTTGAGATTGTTCAAAATGGCATACCAGCATAATTTCCTTTAAAAACCCTAAAGAGATGTGTTCTCTGAACTCCCCTCAGAGGCCTTGTCAGTCTACATACTGCATCTCTGGCTGGTGCCCCTTGTTCACATAACCCTGGAGGGCAGCAGTCACCTGCTGCTGTAGGGTGGTGTTACCCATGACCAGGGCAGTCAGCTGGGCCATGTTGGTCAACTGGACATCACCCATGACATCAGAGTTTCTGACGATGCACCGGGGTCAGTTCCATGATTGGAGGCAGCGGCAGAAACTGGTCATCCAGTAGGCCACTGACAGCACCCCCCTGACCGATGATTCGGAAGAGGTAGGGAGATATGTCTGAAATAAAGCATCAGTTACACAACCGTTTTAAATGTTAGACCACAAGCCATTGTTCTCTACGAAGTTAGTTGGTGCACAATTCTTATGATTATTTTGAAGTGTATGGTCTAAGTGATCTCACCCTTCGACATGGAGCATTATTCACAGTTGGCTACTAACAATACTAAGGAATTTTCATTGAGCTGACAAGCATTCTTTTCATTTTGATAATCCCCAGTGAACTTGAGTTTCAAATTCCTTTGTGTCCACATCGCCAATGAACTATCATGGTTTAAACACACCGAGACCGTCGTGAAGACGGCACGACAATGCCGTTTCCCCTTCAGGAGACTGGAAAGATTTGACATGGGTCCCCAGATCCTCAATGTTCTACAGCTGTACTGTCAAGAGCATCCTGACCAGTTGCATCACCGCCTGGTATGGCAAATGCTCTGCATCTGACCATAAGGCGCTACAGAGGGTAGTGCATACGGCCCAGTACATCACTGGGGCCAAGCTTCCTGCAATCTATATACTAGGCGGTGCCAGAGGAAGGCCCCAAAAAATTGTCAGACTATTCTCCCCCCCCCTTTATTTTACAGTGCTGCTACACGTTTTTATCTATGCATAGTCACTTTACCCCACCTACATGTACAAATTACCTCGACTAACCAGTACCCCCGCACATTTACTCGGTACCGGTACCCCCTGAATATAGCGTCATTGTTACTTTTATACATTCATTTTTTTGTTATTTAGTAACTTTTCTTAAGCCTATTTCCAGAAATGCATTGTTGGTTAAGGGCTTGTAACTAAGCATTTCATGGTAAGGTCTACACCGGTTGTATTTGGCACATGTGACATAACATTTGATTTGAATAGCAATGCCAAAAGGGGGGGGCCTCCAACCAGTCCTCTTGCAAAGGCTAGACCCCCTGCTGCCACGGCCCCTTCGTAAAATCACAGTGGCCTATATCTGCTGTTTTAGACAACTCAGAACACATCTTTTCTTCTTTGGGACATTCTGGGGAACAAAGGTTGAGGGTTCAGACCCACATTCTTCAATAATCAAATGGGTATGATGACTTAAAAAACAGAAGTGACATTTGAACAGCAGGAAATATGTGGCTACAATAAATAGATAAGCATTGTCAGGGTACTACAGTATAATATAGATGTAAGTATTCTACATGTTTCGGTTTAGACATTTTAATTAACATAAATGCTAATTCCTATTTGCTACAGTTCAAGTTACAATGTATCACTTCATGATATGGGCTAATGATGAGGATACAAGTATCATTTGCTCTCTGACACTGCATGTGAGCTACACAGTGATAAGATACAAATACTGCAATATAAACTAATAGTCAAACTACCTTGCTGATGAACTAAAATCCTTATTAAACTGTATGCTTGCTAGATTTATTTTAAGGTTCGATGCCAGTCAAAATTTGTTATTTTTGTTTTTAACAATGTGCATATCTGTCATTGGTTTTAAAGCCTCATTCTTGATTTCCATTGAGCCTTGTCATAGTCGTTTTGCATGGCCCGGTGCCCAGGGTGAGCGGAATTTTAGACTATTCCATTGATCCTTAATTGAAATCTCCACTCACCAGGCCAAGCAAAATGCACTGGCCCAGTGCTTCATTGGATTGGTTAATTTCATCTAAAGCCACTACAGAGGGCGATGAGCGAAGCGGTCTGAAACGTGTTTATAGTTTTTCATATGGTCTGTTTTTCCAATAATATTTAGTCATTCCTATATTGGGAGTCATGAGTTAATCATTAATTACCACATGAAATTAGCATACATCTCTAATACATTTGATAAATATTGCTGGTATTATTGACCTTTTATTTAACTAGGCAAGTCAGTTATGAACAAATTCTTATTTACAATGACGGCCTACCAAAAAGTAAAAGGCCTCCTGCGGGGACGGGGGCCTATAAAAATATTGGACAAAACACACATCACGACAAGCGAGACAACACTACATAAAGAGAGACCTAAGACAACAGCATGGCAGCAACACATGGTAACACAGCATGGCAGCAGCACAAAACAGGGTACAAACATTATTGGACACACAACAGCACACAGGGCAACAAGGTAGAGAACAATACATCACGCAAAGCAGCCACAAGTGTCAGTAAGTGTCCATGATTGAGTCTTTGAATGAAGAGATTGAGAACTGTCCAGTTTGTGTGTTTGTTGCCAGCTGGTTTCTTCACGCATCGCGCAGACAGAAACAAACATCTTTCTGGTAAGGAGAGGGGCGGGGCGTATGCCTTATGATTAACGAGACATGGTGTGATCACAACAACATACAGGAACTCAAGTCCTTCTGTTCACCTGACTTAGAATTCCTCACAATCAAATGTCGACCACATTATCTACCAAGGGAATTCTCTTCGATTATAATCACAGCCTTATATTCCCCCCCAAGCAGACACATCGATGGCCCTGAACGAACAGTATTTGACTCTTTGCAAACTGGAAACCACATATCCTGAGGCTGCATTCATTGTAGCTGGGGATTTTAACAGGGCTAATCTGAAAAACAAGACTCCCTAAATTATATCAGCATATCGATTGCGCAACCAGGGCTGGTAAAACTTTGGATCATTGCTATTCTAACTTCCGCAACGCATAATAGGCCCTCCCCCGCCCTCCTTTTGGAAAAGCTGACCACTACTCCATTTTGTTGCTCCCTGCCTACAGACAGAAACTAAAACAAGAAGCTCCCGTGCTCAGATCTGTTCAACACTGGTAAGACCAATCTGACTCCACGCTTCAAGACTGCTTCGATCAGGTGGATTGGGATATGTTCCGCATTGCTTCCAACAACAACATTGACAAATATGCTGATTCGGTGAGCAAGTTCATTAGAAAGTGCATTGACGATGTCGTTCCCATAGCAACGATTAAAACATTCCCAAACCAGAAACCGTGGATTGATGGCAGCATTCATGTGAAACTGAAAGCACGAACCACTGCTTTTAACCAGGGCAAGGTGACCGGAAACATGACCGAACACAAACAGTGTAGCTATTCCCTTTGCAAGGCAATCAAACAAGCTAAGCGTCAGTATAGAGACAAAGTAGAGTCACAATTCAACGGCTCAGACACAAGAGGTATGTGGCAGGGCCTACAGTCAATCACGGATTACAAAAAGAAAACCAGCCCCGTCACGGACCAGGATGTCTTGCTCCCAGGCAGACTAAATAACTTTTTTGCCCGCTTTGAGGACAATACAGTGCCACTGACACGGCCCGCAACCAAAACATGCGGACTCTCCTTCACTGCAGCCGACTTGGGTAAAACATTTAAACGTGACTTGAGTAAAACATTTAGACGTGTAACCCTCGCAAAGCTGCAGGCCCAGACGGCATCCCCAGCCGCGTCCTCAGAGCATGCGCAGACCAGCTGGCTGGTGTGTTTACGGACATATTCAATCAATCCTTATCCCAGTCTGCTGTTCCCACATGCTTCAAGAGGGCCACCATTGTCCCTGTTCCCACGAAAGCTAAGGTAATTGAGCTAAACGACTACTGCCACGTAGCACTCACTTCCATCATCATGAAGTGCTTTGAGAGGCTAGTGAAGAACCATATCACCTCCACGCTACCTGACACCCTAGACCCACTCCAATTTGCTTACCGCCCAAATAGGTCCACAGACGACGCAATCTCAACCACACTGCACACTGCCCTAACCCATCTGGACAAGAGGAATACCTATGTGAGAATGCTGTTCATCGACTACAGCTCAGCATTTAACATCATAGTATCCTCCAAACTCATCATCAAGCTCGAGACCCTGGGTCTCGACCCCGCCCTGTGCAACTGGGTACTGGACTTCCTGACGGGCCGCCCCCAGGTTGTGAGGGTAGGTAACAACATCTCCACCCCGCTGATCCTCAACACTGGGGCCCCACAAGGGTGCGTTCTGAGCCCTCTCCTGTTCTCCCTGTTCACCCATGACTGCGTGGCCATGCACGCCTCCAACTCAATCATCACGTTTGCAGACGACACTACAGTTGTAGGCTTGATTACCAACAATGACGAGACGGCCTACAGGGATGAGGTGAGGGCCCTCGGAGTGTGGTGTCAGGAAAAAACTTCACACTCAACATCAACAAAACATAGGAGATGATCGTAGACTTCAGGAAACAGCAGAGGAAGGTGGAAAGTTTAAAGTTCCTCTGTGTACACATCAACGACAAACTGAATTGATCCGCCCACACAGACAGTGTGGTGAATAAAGCGCAGCAGCGCCTCTTCAACCTCAGGAGGCTGAATAAATGTGGCTTGTCACCTAAAACCCTCACAAACTTTTACATATGCACAGTTGAGAGCATCCTGTCAGCCTGGTACAGAAACTGCACCCTCCTCAACCGAAAGGCTCTCCAGAGGGGTGGTGCGATCTGCACAACGCATCACCGGAGGCAAACTACCTGCCCTCCAGGACACATACAGCACCCGACGTCAAAGCTGGGACCAAAGAAGCTGTTTTACAGTCTCATCTCAAGGCCATCAGGCTGTTAAACAGCCATCACTAACACAGAGAGGCTCGAAACAAACATTGGCCACTGTAATAAATGGATCACTAGTCACTTTAAATAATTCCACTTTAATAATGTTTACATATCTTACATGTATATACTGTATTTTATACTATCTATTACATCTTGCCTATGCCGCACGGCCATCGCTCATCCATATATTTATATGTACATATTCTTACTCCATCCCTTTTAGATTTGTGTGTATTAGGTAGACTACTGGTTAGATATTACTGAACTGTCGGAACTAGAAGCACAAGCATTTCGCTACACTCACATTAACATCTGCTAACCATGTATGTGACCAATAAAATTTGTTTTGAGTGTAATGTTTACTGTTTAAATGTTTTGTTTATTTCACTTTTGTTTATCTATTTCACTTGCTTTGGCAATGTAAACATGTTTCCCATGCCAACAAAGACCCTTAAATTTAAATTATATTTGTACAACTGAATGCATTCAACTGAAATGTGTCTTCTGGATTTAACCCAACCCCTCTGAATCAGAGAGGTGCAGGGGGCTGCATTAATCGACATCCACGTCATCGGCACCCGGCGGTTAACTGCCTTGCTCAAGGGCAGAACGACTTTGTCAGCTTGGGGATTTGATCCAGCAATATTTTGGTTACTTGCACAATGCTCCTCATGTAACCCGCCAGGTTACATGCCACCCCGATGGGGTGTGGCTTGATGCGGACATTACTGTTTAAAGGACAGCGGTACATTTTGAACCTGATCCCACAACCTTTTTTAAACAGGTCGTTTAGAACAGCACCATTTCCGTTTAATTGAATGCTTATTGCTTGTTTTCGTACGCAGCCCTGAGCTTGTGTGACCTTTTCCTGAGATTTTGCCATTTGAACTTACAGTATATTTAGCAAAGGAGACAGATAACTGATCTTCCCAACTATAATGCTGTCCTCTATCTGGCAAATTAATTAATTATATGTGCAACATAAGTAGAAGATTCGATCTTGCACAATTCACAATGTTAAAAAAACAAACATAATTACAGTAATTTTACAACCTCAATCTATCATACTAATTGGATTGATGTAATAAAGTTTTAACCAATGCTCTGTAACTACAGTGAATTTACAACTATTTTATATAATTTGCAAAGTATGTAAATGTATGCACTCGCTACTGTAAATTGCTTTTTATAAGAGCGTTTGCTAAATTACTAAAATGAAAGTGCAAATATAAACTAACGCTCTGGGTTTAAAATATTATGGCATTTAATGGGGAGGGGGGGATTGGAACCAATCACACAATATATACAGTCAATTTACCTCACGGAATGTGGAAAGAGACCGTTTGTAATATGTTTAATCTAACAATTTTGCGAGAAAGGGAAAAGTGTCTGTAGCCTATTGTGAAATGCAAAGTTTTACAATATGTAATCATTTTTCATGCATTTGCAACATTGTTGTGCTTGAGCGCAGTTTACCCAGAGTACACCGGGAAACGGGCAGAGGAACATGGCGCAGGGTCGACGAGGAGGACGCTGAACAATTGAGGATTACATTCCGTGGATATTTCGGAGATCATGCTGAAATCCTAAAATGAGAATGTGAAATGGTTTCACTCCCGAAATCTTGGATATCTACCACTGCCCCTTTGATGAATAATAGGAAAACGCCTCTCAGGAATACCTGCAATTGCATTCATAAACATTTTTTTAGGACTTACAAACCCTGAGCATTGTTTTTTATTCACAAACGTCACATTTTCATCTAAATATTACATGGGAAAATGGCTGAGAGAAATAAAATGATTATAGAGGTCCCACAAGGAGTTGATAGACTTCGAGTGGAGCATAAAAAGGTAAAACAATGAATTAGCTTGCTACTGTAGCTAACGTTACCTGGCTAGCGTGAGCTGTGCGTGTTGATCATTCACGCACGCGGTCGACAACAGAATTTTGCAAATCGTTTTGCATTTTCGTGAGATGAGACCTAACATGTATTCCCTTTCAGCAGGTTGCATATTCATTTATGCCTTTTTTTCTAGAAGCTTCCTTGAGGTAGCGGTCACATGTTGCTTGTTGTTTATTTCAGCGTGGATCCTGGACAATACATGTTGTGTACAACCATCGAGAATGCATAATCAAGTTTGTCAATTTCTCTGATATTGACCCATGTTTATCTATTTCAGCAAGAACAAAGCATGGAAAGTAAACAAATTAACCATGCACGTAACAATACACAAGCATTTCCTTGTGCGGCCGGCCTACTGCCCATTAAAAATTAACCTAGATTCAACATCCATAACTAACTACTTTAATCTTATCTAAATGTAAAGCGAATAGCAATCCAAAGTGTAGGGCATTGATGACTGATGATGTTTAATAAAAGGCATTTACTGGCAATGCAAATGCAGTACAGGACAACAGTGAAGAAAGAGCCAGCTAGCGAGCCACTGTTAGTCAGTTGGCAAAGTCATGTTCTTGTTGTGTTACATTAGAATTGGAGTCTTGCAGTATGCAATGGAGGGTGCAACTTTATGCCTTTCAAATAGAAACATAGGCCTAATGTGTTGGGACATGCTTCTACCCAAAGTGTAGTACTGTAGTAGGCTACTTCCTGGTATGACATTCATTGCAAAGTATGCAGATGCCCCTTCCTGCCCCCAGGTTGGTGCTCCTGTGTATGTAAGTATATACTGGGGGGTTCAGAAAAGCTTTTGATCCTTTTACATTTCGATACAATTCATCTTTGACAGCTGTTTAACCAAAATACTCTAAACTTCCCGATAATTTGCTTCTGTGTTGTTTCCCCCCAGTGAGTAAGTGTAAACAACTAAAATGGAGAGGGTTCTTCTGTCAGTTTTTTTTAGGGAGAATAGAAATGCAAAGTTTGACTTAAATAATTGTCACTCTGTTAACAACAGGTGGTGCAAGGCTGTGAAGGTCAGATCCAGCACTGGTGAGTTTGTGTAGCGATTCCATGTAGTGCCTGGCATTGGAGTCAGCCACTACCACTCATACACACAGCATCTTGTGAGTTATGGTGCTACTGTGCTTCTAGATAACATTACTAGTTCCACCACGAGTCACTCACTACATCCTTGATAGTACATAGATAGATAGGCTAAACACGAGATCTATGTGTCCTTTCAGGCATAACCTGTAGATCAGGAAGGGCATGTGTAATGTTTTGTTTGTGTGCCATTTTTTTAACTGAAATTAAAAAAACTTTGGACTTTCAGGGCGAAGGTAAAGGGTGACTATGAAACCCTCGAGGATCGACTCAAAACTCTTCCAGATCAGGTGTCCTATGACATCATGGTACGTTCCATCTTTCTCTTATCAAATCAAAGTTTATTGGTTGCGCACACAGATTTGCAGATGTTATCGCAGGTGCAACAAAATGCAATAACAATAGACAACCCCCCCCCCCCCACACACACACACACACAATAAAATAAATTATTAAGAAATGTCAGAACGAGCAATATAAATAAGAGTCCAGAGTCCAGAGCATATATATAATATATATACAGTATTCAGACCCCTTCACTTTTACCTCATTTTCTTACGTTACAGCCTTATTCCAAAATGTATTAAATACATTTTTTCCATCAGTCTACATACAATATTACATCATGACAAAGCAACCTTTGTGATGAGATTTGAAATTGAGCTCAAGTGCATCTGGTTTCCATTGATCATCCTTGAGATGTTTCTCCAACTTGATTGGAGTCCACCTGAGGTAAATTAATTGGACATAATTTGGAAAGGCACACACCTTTCTATATAAGGTTCCACAGTTGACAGTGCATGTCAGAGCAAAAACCAAGCCATGAGGTCAAAGCAATTGTCCATAGAGTGCAGAGACAGGATTGTGTCTAGGCACAGATCTGGGGAAGGGTACCAAAAAATATCTGCAACATTGAAGGTCTCCAAGAATACAGTGGCCTCCATCATTCTTCAATGGAAGAAGTTTGGAACCACCAAGACTCTTCCTAGAGCTGTCCGCCCAGCCAAACTGATCAAGCAGGGGAGAAGGGCCTTGATCAGGGAGGTGACCAAGAACCTGATGGTCACTGACAGCTCTGGAGTTCCTCTGTGGAGATAGTTGCCCTTCTGGAAGGTTCTCCTATCTCTGCAGCACTCCACCAATCAGGCCTTTATGGTAGAGTGGCCAGACGACGCCACTCCTCAGTAAAAGGCACATGACAGCCCGCTTGGAGTTTGCCAAAAGGCATCTAATGACTCTCAGACCATGAGAAACAAGATTCTCTGGTCCTGATGAAACCAAGTTTGAACTCTTTGAGTCATGTCTGGAGGAAACTTGGCACCAATCTCTACGGTGAAGCATGGTGGTGGCAGCGTCATGCTGTGGGAGGTGTTTTTCAGCGGCAGGGACTGGGAGACTAGTCAGGATAAAGAGAAAGATGAGCAGAGCAAATTACAGAGAGATCCTTGATGAAAACAAGCTCCATAGCACTCAGGACCTCAGACTGGTACGACGCTTCACCTTCCAACATGACAACGACCCTAAGCACACAGCCATGACAATGCAGGAGTGGCTTCGGTACAAGTCTCAATGTCCTTGAGTGATCTAGCCAGAGCCCGGACGATCGAACATCTCTGGAGAGACCTGAAAATAGCTGTGCAGCCATGCTCCCCATCCAACCTGACAGAGCTTGAGAGGATCAGCAGAGAAGAATGGGATGAAATTCCCAAATACAGGTGTGCGCAGCTTGTAGCGTCATACCCAAGAAGACTCAATTGCTGTAATTGCTGCCAAAGGTGCTTCAACGGAGTACTGAGTAAAGGGTCTGAATACTTTTGTAAATGTAATATTTCTGTTTTTAAAAAATTTGCTAAAATGATTAACCTGTTTTTGCTTTGTCATTATGGTGTATTGTGTGTAGATTGAGGGGGGAAATTTAAAAAATAATAAATAAATAAAAAACTATTTTGTGTTAAGGCTAACTTTTTTTTTAAAGTCAAGGGGTCTGAATACTTTCTGAAGGCACTGTGTGTATATCTAATGTATGGACAGCATATGATTAGAAAAAGGTGTGTATGGCAGTAGTTGTACAGGATGAGCCATGACTAGAATACTATATATGCTAACCGTAGCAGGTAGCCTAGCTAACTAGGTGAAAAATCTGTCTGTTCCCTTGAGCAAGGCGCTTAACCCTAATTGCTTCAGCGTTGCCATTGATAATAGCTGAGGGTTTCTTAGCTATTATCAACAGCGACAAATACATTAACAATTCAAACTTGTACATGTGTGAAATAGGATAAATGTAAGCACCCATATACAAAGTGGATAAAACAAACATTTTTTTCAGCAGTATGAAATTATACTGGAAACTTTCTGAACAAATGTAAGAAATAATAAAAAAATGTGAAATGCAAATTTGGCTAGAAAACAGGGTGACTGTGTCTGTCGGCGCCATCTTGTCCAGTCAAATGCAGTAAATGCACTGGGGAGTGAGTTTCCATAGCAGGGTATTATTTACAGTTTATTATGAGGTGTGTCGAGTGAATTCCCAAACCATTGTCCCCTTTTGATCTGGAGCAAAAACACAGCAGTTAATACAGCGAGATGGGTGCTTTTGAGATGTTTACACATGGTGTGTTGTAGGGAAGGCCTTATCTTTCCCTATCAGTTTCTATTCTCCTTTTCTTTCAGCTATTCAGGTTCACTTTTAGTTTGTAAAAAAAGTATGCAGAACCATGTTTAAATTGCCCTAATATACAGTGCCAGTCAAAAGTTTGGACACACCTACTCATTACTCATTCTCTGTGCTAGAGGCATCACTACAGAACCTGGTTTGATTCCAGGCTGTGATTGGGAGTCCCATAGGGCGGCGCGCAATTGGCCCAGCATCGTCCGGGTTAGGATTTGGCCGGAGTAGGCTGTCATTATGAATAATATTTGTTCTTAACTGATGTGCCTAGTTAAACATTTAATAAATAAAACTCATATGGAATCATGTAGTAACCAAAAAAGTGTTAAATCAAAATAGATTTTAGATTCTTCAAAGTAGCCACCCTTTGCCTTGATGACAGCTTTTCACATTCTTGCCATTCTCTCAACCAGCTTCATGAGGTAGTCACCTGGAATGCATTTCAATTACATTGTAAAAAAAAATCTTTACGACCCCTTTCTCAATACTTTGGTCACTTTTTCAAAACTCTTTACACAGTTCTCCTAACCAACTTTCAGTTTGGCACAGCAGTTAATTTCACATCCAAAATTCACTAAAACTACCAAAACACTCCATACATGTCTCAGATTAACTCATTATTCCATAACACTGACAAAGTTTGTCACCCAACAAGAATACTTTGTCACACGAAAAACAATGACCTAAAAACACTAACAACAGGTAGCATTACCAAAAAAGAATGACACCTCTCTACTGTTTAGAATTCACTGCAGTATATGTTACAGGAATGAATCAGATATGGTGCAATATGCTTCAATATGTTTTATCTACCAAGGGAATTCTCTTCGATTATAATCACAGCCTTATATTCCCCCCCAAGCAGACACATCGATGGCCCTGAACGAACAGTATTTGACTCTTTGCAAACTGGAAACCACATATCCTGAGGCTGCATTCATTGTAGCTGGGGATTTTAACAGGGCTAATCTGAAAAACAAGACTCCCTAAATTATATCAGCATATCGATTGCGCAACCAGGGCTGGTAAAACTTTGGATCATTGCTATTCTAACTTCCGCAACGCATAATAGGCCCTCCCCCGCCCTCCTTTTGGAAAAGCTGACCACTACTCCATTTTGTTGCTCCCTGCCTACAGACAGAAACTAAAACAAGAAGCTCCCGTGCTCAGATCTGTTCAACACTGGTAAGACCAATCTGACTCCACGCTTCAAGACTGCTTCGATCAGGTGGATTGGGATATGTTCCGCATTGCTTCCAACAACAACATTGACAAATATGCTGATTCGGTGAGCAAGTTCATTAGAAAGTGCATTGACGATGTCGTTCCCATAGCAACGATTAAAACATTCCCAAACCAGAAACCGTGGATTGATGGCAGCATTCATGTGAAACTGAAAGCACGAACCACTGCTTTTAACCAGGGCAAGGTGACCGGAAACATGACCGAACACAAACAGTGTAGCTATTCCCTTTGCAAGGCAATCAAACAAGCTAAGCGTCAGTATAGAGACAAAGTAGAGTCACAATTCAACGGCTCAGACACAAGAGGTATGTGGCAGGGCCTACAGTCAATCACGGATTACAAAAAGAAAACCAGCCCCGTCACGGACCAGGATGTCTTGCTCCCAGGCAGACTAAATAACTTTTTTGCCCGCTTTGAGGACAATACAGTGCCACTGACACGGCCCGCAACCAAAACATGCGGACTCTCCTTCACTGCAGCCGACTTGGGTAAAACATTTAAACGTGACTTGAGTAAAACATTTAGACGTGTAACCCTCGCAAAGCTGCAGGCCCAGACGGCATCCCCAGCCGCGTCCTCAGAGCATGCGCAGACCAGCTGGCTGGTGTGTTTACGGACATATTCAATCAATCCTTATCCCAGTCTGCTGTTCCCACATGCTTCAAGAGGGCCACCATTGTCCCTGTTCCCACGAAAGCTAAGGTAATTGAGCTAAACGACTACTGCCACGTAGCACTCACTTCCATCATCATGAAGTGCTTTGAGAGGCTAGTGAAGAACCATATCACCTCCACGCTACCTGACACCCTAGACCCACTCCAATTTGCTTACCGCCCAAATAGGTCCACAGACGACGCAATCTCAACCACACTGCACACTGCCCTAACCCATCTGGACAAGAGGAATACCTATGTGAGAATGCTGTTCATCGACTACAGCTCAGCATTTAACATCATAGTATCCTCCAAACTCATCATCAAGCTCGAGACCCTGGGTCTCGACCCCGCCCTGTGCAACTGGGTACTGGACTTCCTGACGGGCCGCCCCCAGGTTGTGAGGGTAGGTAACAACATCTCCACCCCGCTGATCCTCAACACTGGGGCCCCACAAGGGTGCGTTCTGAGCCCTCTCCTGTTCTCCCTGTTCACCCATGACTGCGTGGCCATGCACGCCTCCAACTCAATCATCACGTTTGCAGACGACACTACAGTTGTAGGCTTGATTACCAACAATGACGAGACGGCCTACAGGGATGAGGTGAGGGCCCTCGGAGTGTGGTGTCAGGAAAAAACTTCACACTCAACATCAACAAAACATAGGAGATGATCGTAGACTTCAGGAAACAGCAGAGGAAGGTGGAAAGTTTAAAGTTCCTCTGTGTACACATCAACGACAAACTGAATTGATCCGCCCACACAGACAGTGTGGTGAATAAAGCGCAGCAGCGCCTCTTCAACCTCAGGAGGCTGAATAAATGTGGCTTGTCACCTAAAACCCTCACAAACTTTTACATATGCACAGTTGAGAGCATCCTGTCAGCCTGGTACAGAAACTGCACCCTCCTCAACCGAAAGGCTCTCCAGAGGGGTGGTGCGATCTGCACAACGCATCACCGGAGGCAAACTACCTGCCCTCCAGGACACATACAGCACCCGACGTCAAAGCTGGGACCAAAGAAGCTGTTTTACAGTCTCATCTCAAGGCCATCAGGCTGTTAAACAGCCATCACTAACACAGAGAGGCTCGAAACAAACATTGGCCACTGTAATAAATGGATCACTAGTCACTTTAAATAATTCCACTTTAATAATGTTTACATATCTTACATGTATATACTGTATTTTATACTATCTATTACATCTTGCCTATGCCGCACGGCCATCGCTCATCCATATATTTATATGTACATATTCTTACTCCATCCCTTTTAGATTTGTGTGTATTAGGTAGACTACTGGTTAGATATTACTGAACTGTCGGAACTAGAAGCACAAGCATTTCGCTACACTCACATTAACATCTGCTAACCATGTATGTGACCAATAAAATTTGTTTTGAGTGTAATGTTTACTGTTTAAATGTTTTGTTTATTTCACTTTTGTTTATCTATTTCACTTGCTTTGGCAATGTAAACATGTTTCCCATGCCAACAAAGACCCTTAAATTTAAATTATATTTGTACAACTGAATGCATTCAACTGAAATGTGTCTTCTGGATTTAACCCAACCCCTCTGAATCAGAGAGGTGCAGGGGGCTGCATTAATCGACATCCACGTCATCGGCACCCGGCGGTTAACTGCCTTGCTCAAGGGCAGAACGACTTTGTCAGCTTGGGGATTTGATCCAGCAATATTTTGGTTACTTGCACAATGCTCCTCATGTAACCCGCCAGGTTACATGCCACCCCGATGGGGTGTGGCTTGATGCGGACATTACTGTTTAAAGGACAGCGGTACATTTTGAACCTGATCCCACAACCTTTTTTAAACAGGTCGTTTAGAACAGCACCATTTCCGTTTAATTGAATGCTTATTGCTTGTTTTCGTACGCAGCCCTGAGCTTGTGTGACCTTTTCCTGAGATTTTGCCATTTGAACTTACAGTATATTTAGCAAAGGAGACAGATAACTGATCTTCCCAACTATAATGCTGTCCTCTATCTGGCAAATTAATTAATTATATGTGCAACATAAGTAGAAGATTCGATCTTGCACAATTCACAATGTTAAAAAAACAAACATAATTACAGTAATTTTACAACCTCAATCTATCATACTAATTGGATTGATGTAATAAAGTTTTAACCAATGCTCTGTAACTACAGTGAATTTACAACTATTTTATATAATTTGCAAAGTATGTAAATGTATGCACTCGCTACTGTAAATTGCTTTTTATAAGAGCGTTTGCTAAATTACTAAAATGAAAGTGCAAATATAAACTAACGCTCTGGGTTTAAAATATTATGGCATTTAATGGGGAGGGGGGGATTGGAACCAATCACACAATATATACAGTCAATTTACCTCACGGAATGTGGAAAGAGACCGTTTGTAATATGTTTAATCTAACAATTTTGCGAGAAAGGGAAAAGTGTCTGTAGCCTATTGTGAAATGCAAAGTTTTACAATATGTAATCATTTTTCATGCATTTGCAACATTGTTGTGCTTGAGCGCAGTTTACCCAGAGTACACCGGGAAACGGGCAGAGGAACATGGCGCAGGGTCGACGAGGAGGACGCTGAACAATTGAGGATTACATTCCGTGGATATTTCGGAGATCATGCTGAAATCCTAAAATGAGAATGTGAAATGGTTTCACTCCCGAAATCTTGGATATCTACCACTGCCCCTTTGATGAATAATAGGAAAACGCCTCTCAGGAATACCTGCAATTGCATTCATAAACATTTTTTTAGGACTTACAAACCCTGAGCATTGTTTTTTATTCACAAACGTCACATTTTCATCTAAATATTACATGGGAAAATGGCTGAGAGAAATAAAATGATTATAGAGGTCCCACAAGGAGTTGATAGACTTCGAGTGGAGCATAAAAAGGTAAAACAATGAATTAGCTTGCTACTGTAGCTAACGTTACCTGGCTAGCGTGAGCTGTGCGTGTTGATCATTCACGCACGCGGTCGACAACAGAATTTTGCAAATCGTTTTGCATTTTCGTGAGATGAGACCTAACATGTATTCCCTTTCAGCAGGTTGCATATTCATTTATGCCTTTTTTTCTAGAAGCTTCCTTGAGGTAGCGGTCACATGTTGCTTGTTGTTTATTTCAGCGTGGATCCTGGACAATACATGTTGTGTACAACCATCGAGAATGCATAATCAAGTTTGTCAATTTCTCTGATATTGACCCATGTTTATCTATTTCAGCAAGAACAAAGCATGGAAAGTAAACAAATTAACCATGCACGTAACAATACACAAGCATTTCCTTGTGCGGCCGGCCTACTGCCCATTAAAAATTAACCTAGATTCAACATCCATAACTAACTACTTTAATCTTATCTAAATGTAAAGCGAATAGCAATCCAAAGTGTAGGGCATTGATGACTGATGATGTTTAATAAAAGGCATTTACTGGCAATGCAAATGCAGTACAGGACAACAGTGAAGAAAGAGCCAGCTAGCGAGCCACTGTTAGTCAGTTGGCAAAGTCATGTTCTTGTTGTGTTACATTAGAATTGGAGTCTTGCAGTATGCAATGGAGGGTGCAACTTTATGCCTTTCAAATAGAAACATAGGCCTAATGTGTTGGGACATGCTTCTACCCAAAGTGTAGTACTGTAGTAGGCTACTTCCTGGTATGACATTCATTGCAAAGTATGCAGATGCCCCTTCCTGCCCCCAGGTTGGTGCTCCTGTGTATGTAAGTATATACTGGGGGGTTCAGAAAAGCTTTTGATCCTTTTACATTTCGATACAATTCATCTTTGACAGCTGTTTAACCAAAATACTCTAAACTTCCCGATAATTTGCTTCTGTGTTGTTTCCCCCCAGTGAGTAAGTGTAAACAACTAAAATGGAGAGGGTTCTTCTGTCAGTTTTTTTTAGGGAGAATAGAAATGCAAAGTTTGACTTAAATAATTGTCACTCTGTTAACAACAGGTGGTGCAAGGCTGTGAAGGTCAGATCCAGCACTGGTGAGTTTGTGTAGCGATTCCATGTAGTGCCTGGCATTGGAGTCAGCCACTACCACTCATACACACAGCATCTTGTGAGTTATGGTGCTACTGTGCTTCTAGATAACATTACTAGTTCCACCACGAGTCACTCACTACATCCTTGATAGTACATAGATAGATAGGCTAAACACGAGATCTATGTGTCCTTTCAGGCATAACCTGTAGATCAGGAAGGGCATGTGTAATGTTTTGTTTGTGTGCCATTTTTTTAACTGAAATTAAAAAAACTTTGGACTTTCAGGGCGAAGGTAAAGGGTGACTATGAAACCCTCGAGGATCGACTCAAAACTCTTCCAGATCAGGTGTCCTATGACATCATGGTACGTTCCATCTTTCTCTTATCAAATCAAAGTTTATTGGTTGCGCACACAGATTTGCAGATGTTATCGCAGGTGCAACAAAATGCAATAACAATAGACAACCCCCCCCCCCCACACACACACACACACAATAAAATAAATTATTAAGAAATGTCAGAACGAGCAATATAAATAAGAGTCCAGAGTCCAGAGCATATATATAATATATATACAGTATTCAGACCCCTTCACTTTTACCTCATTTTCTTACGTTACAGCCTTATTCCAAAATGTATTAAATACATTTTTTCCATCAGTCTACATACAATATTACATCATGACAAAGCAACCTTTGTGATGAGATTTGAAATTGAGCTCAAGTGCATCTGGTTTCCATTGATCATCCTTGAGATGTTTCTCCAACTTGATTGGAGTCCACCTGAGGTAAATTAATTGGACATAATTTGGAAAGGCACACACCTTTCTATATAAGGTTCCACAGTTGACAGTGCATGTCAGAGCAAAAACCAAGCCATGAGGTCAAAGCAATTGTCCATAGAGTGCAGAGACAGGATTGTGTCTAGGCACAGATCTGGGGAAGGGTACCAAAAAATATCTGCAACATTGAAGGTCTCCAAGAATACAGTGGCCTCCATCATTCTTCAATGGAAGAAGTTTGGAACCACCAAGACTCTTCCTAGAGCTGTCCGCCCAGCCAAACTGATCAAGCAGGGGAGAAGGGCCTTGATCAGGGAGGTGACCAAGAACCTGATGGTCACTGACAGCTCTGGAGTTCCTCTGTGGAGATAGTTGCCCTTCTGGAAGGTTCTCCTATCTCTGCAGCACTCCACCAATCAGGCCTTTATGGTAGAGTGGCCAGACGACGCCACTCCTCAGTAAAAGGCACATGACAGCCCGCTTGGAGTTTGCCAAAAGGCATCTAATGACTCTCAGACCATGAGAAACAAGATTCTCTGGTCCTGATGAAACCAAGTTTGAACTCTTTGAGTCATGTCTGGAGGAAACTTGGCACCAATCTCTACGGTGAAGCATGGTGGTGGCAGCGTCATGCTGTGGGAGGTGTTTTTCAGCGGCAGGGACTGGGAGACTAGTCAGGATAAAGAGAAAGATGAGCAGAGCAAATTACAGAGAGATCCTTGATGAAAACAAGCTCCATAGCACTCAGGACCTCAGACTGGTACGACGCTTCACCTTCCAACATGACAACGACCCTAAGCACACAGCCATGACAATGCAGGAGTGGCTTCGGTACAAGTCTCAATGTCCTTGAGTGATCTAGCCAGAGCCCGGACGATCGAACATCTCTGGAGAGACCTGAAAATAGCTGTGCAGCCATGCTCCCCATCCAACCTGACAGAGCTTGAGAGGATCAGCAGAGAAGAATGGGATGAAATTCCCAAATACAGGTGTGCGCAGCTTGTAGCGTCATACCCAAGAAGACTCAATTGCTGTAATTGCTGCCAAAGGTGCTTCAACGGAGTACTGAGTAAAGGGTCTGAATACTTTTGTAAATGTAATATTTCTGTTTTTAAAAAATTTGCTAAAATGATTAACCTGTTTTTGCTTTGTCATTATGGTGTATTGTGTGTAGATTGAGGGGGGAAATTTAAAAAATAATAAATAAATAAAAAACTATTTTGTGTTAAGGCTAACTTTTTTTTTAAAGTCAAGGGGTCTGAATACTTTCTGAAGGCACTGTGTGTATATCTAATGTATGGACAGCATATGATTAGAAAAAGGTGTGTATGGCAGTAGTTGTACAGGATGAGCCATGACTAGAATACTATATATGCTAACCGTAGCAGGTAGCCTAGCTAACTAGGTGAAAAATCTGTCTGTTCCCTTGAGCAAGGCGCTTAACCCTAATTGCTTCAGCGTTGCCATTGATAATAGCTGAGGGTTTCTTAGCTATTATCAACAGCGACAAATACATTAACAATTCAAACTTGTACATGTGTGAAATAGGATAAATGTAAGCACCCATATACAAAGTGGATAAAACAAACATTTTTTTCAGCAGTATGAAATTATACTGGAAACTTTCTGAACAAATGTAAGAAATAATAAAAAAATGTGAAATGCAAATTTGGCTAGAAAACAGGGTGACTGTGTCTGTCGGCGCCATCTTGTCCAGTCAAATGCAGTAAATGCACTGGGGAGTGAGTTTCCATAGCAGGGTATTATTTACAGTTTATTATGAGGTGTGTCGAGTGAATTCCCAAACCATTGTCCCCTTTTGATCTGGAGCAAAAACACAGCAGTTAATACAGCGAGATGGGTGCTTTTGAGATGTTTACACATGGTGTGTTGTAGGGAAGGCCTTATCTTTCCCTATCAGTTTCTATTCTCCTTTTCTTTCAGCTATTCAGGTTCACTTTTAGTTTGTAAAAAAAGTATGCAGAACCATGTTTAAATTGCCCTAATATACAGTGCCAGTCAAAAGTTTGGACACACCTACTCATTACTCATTCTCTGTGCTAGAGGCATCACTACAGAACCTGGTTTGATTCCAGGCTGTGATTGGGAGTCCCATAGGGCGGCGCGCAATTGGCCCAGCATCGTCCGGGTTAGGATTTGGCCGGAGTAGGCTGTCATTATGAATAATATTTGTTCTTAACTGATGTGCCTAGTTAAACATTTAATAAATAAAACTCATATGGAATCATGTAGTAACCAAAAAAGTGTTAAATCAAAATAGATTTTAGATTCTTCAAAGTAGCCACCCTTTGCCTTGATGACAGCTTTTCACATTCTTGCCATTCTCTCAACCAGCTTCATGAGGTAGTCACCTGGAATGCATTTCAATTACATTGTAAAAAAAAATCTTTACGACCCCTTTCTCAATACTTTGGTCACTTTTTCAAAACTCTTTACACAGTTCTCCTAACCAACTTTCAGTTTGGCACAGCAGTTAATTTCACATCCAAAATTCACTAAAACTACCAAAACACTCCATACATGTCTCAGATTAACTCATTATTCCATAACACTGACAAAGTTTGTCACCCAACAAGAATACTTTGTCACACGAAAAACAATGACCTAAAAACACTAACAACAGGTAGCATTACCAAAAAAGAATGACACCTCTCTACTGTTTAGAATTCACTGCAGTATATGTTACAGGAATGAATCAGATATGGTGCAATATGCTTCAATATGTTTTATGTAATTTTTTGGCATTGAGTGATTCCAAAATACAAGAACTTGTACATACACCATCTACAGATACAGTAGAAATGCTAGTCCACAGGTTCTCCTCCACATCACATCTTATGTCATCTTGGGCAATACACCTAGGAAATAATATTTTGGCATGCCTGTTCCATCCCTGGCAATCTTCTGCAGATATGTCCAGGCATCCAGCATTCATTGCGTCCGGGAGGGACATTTGATCATGTGGTCATAAACCTTCCACCATGAGGAAAATAATTCCTCTATGGGGTTGAGGAATGGAGAGTAAGGTGAGAGGAAAAGGGACACCATCCTGGGATGAACTGCAAACCACTTGGTGACTGCACGTGAGTGGTGAGATGCCACATAGTCCCATACAATTACAAACGTTGGCCGATTTCGCCTCACTGCAACACTTTTCTCACCTGGCACAACCCTTCCATAGATGTCATCCAGGATTGAAATGAGATGCTCAGTGTTGTATGGCCCAATTAGCGTTTTGTGTAACAACAATCCATCAGAGGATATTGCTGCACACATTGTGATGTTGGCACCCCTCTGGCCCGGGACATCCACTGTGGCTCTTTTCCCAATCACATTCCTTCCTCGCTTCTGTGTTTTTGCCTGGCTTCAATCTCCATGACTCTCTCAAATAAATCCACAAGGTAACATAAGAGTTAGGCTAATACGGTAGTTTACATTATACCTAATGTGTGCCTCTGCCCTGTTTGGTTTTTCAAAACCAGTTCTGTATTTTATAGTCATCTTACCTGGACATATTGGTTCCTGAGTTGCTTGACTCTTTCAGAGTTCCTCTCAAAGGGGACAGTATACAACAACAACAACTACTGCTTCATCCCGAATTGATGTTGTTTCAGGACTCTATAAATAGTTGTTATGCTTACATTGTGAATATTTCCAAATGTAATGTTGTCTGCAAACACTCTGTCCCGAATCTCTGTGAGTTTTATGCCATTGTTTCTGATGACCATATCAACGATTACAGTTTCCTGCACAGCAGTGAAAATCCTACCTCTCCCGCCTGTGGGATGTAACCGTTGTGTCATAGGCAGAAATACAAAAACAATTACACACAAGTGGGTTTGGAGGCTTTGCTCAATTTACTTTTGAAATGTGCAGAATGTGCCCTTGCAGAATGGACATCTTACGTGTTGTTTTGCCAGAAATTTACCACAATAGATTCCACTGTTGAGCGTTGCAGATTTGGCTGCACTCTCAGACCAGCCTCTCTCATTGATAGACCATGATTTATTACATGATCAATTATAGTATCCCTAATCTCATCTGAGACTACAGCTCTTGGTCTTCCACTCAGTCTTCTTCCACCACGCACATGTACTCCTCTCCCTCCCTCTCCCAGCCACTTCTCTATCTCTGGCTGGGTCCATGTTTACATTACAGCATTATTCATATGATGTCCCTCTTTGTGTAGATGGTAATGAAATTGAAAGACTAACACCTGAGTAGGTGTTCAGCTACAATGGGAATCAGCTGTGGTTGGTCTAATTGTTTTGATAGTATTTCATTTTTATACTTGGAATATATTTCAATACGCTATTACTGTAGAAATGTAGCATATTGCTGTCTTATTCAATTTTGTGTTATGTTAGGTTTTGAACTTAAGTTTAACAGTTTTGAAAAGAGTACGTAAACATTTGCAAATTGGCCTGTAGGTACATAGAGTTTTGGTGGTGCTTGTGTCTGAGTGAGAAAATAATTCATGAAATTTGAAAGATTTAGTCATTGAATGCATTTTGTGCCAAAGCAATGAAAAATGATCCACAGTTTAGCCAACATAGACTGCTGCTGTACTTACTGTGTGAAGAGCTTTGAAAAAGTGACCTAAGTATTGAGAAATGGGTTCTAGCGATTGTTAAAAACTGTAATATTTGTGGATTTTTTTCCCCTTAATGCATATTAGCCAATCAGTTGTGTTGTGACATGGTAGGGGTGGTATACAGAAGATAGCATATTCGGTAAAAGACCAAGTCCATATTATGGCAAGAACAACTGAAATAAGCAAAGAGACAATCCATCATTACTTTAAGACATAAAGGTCAGTCAAGGAGAACAGATGATCTCTGCATGTGTTGTTCCCGCCGTGAATCATGGAGGTATGGGGGTGCTTTGCTGGTGACACTGTCTGATTTATTTATAATTCAAGGAACACTTAACCAGCATGGCTACCACCGCATTCTGCAGGGATACGCCACCCCATCTGGTTTGCGCTTAGTGGGACTATCATTTGTTTTTCAACAGGACAATGACCCAACACAGTTCCAGGCTGTGTAAGGGCTATTTTGGAGGAGATTGCTGGGCCAATTGTGCGCCGCCCTATGGGACTCCCAATCACGGCCGGTTGTGATACAGCCTGGAATCAAACCAGGGTCTGTAGTGACGCCTCTAGCACCGAGATGCAGTGCCTTAGGCCGCTGCGCCACTATTTAATAGTTTTGATGTCTTCACTTTTATTCTACAATGTAAAAATAAAGAAAAACCCTTGAATTAGTAGATTTATCCAAACTTTTGACTTGTACTGTCGCAAGACCCAGTGGTTGATGCTTATTTATAAACCCTCTTAGGTTTCACTCCTCCCTATCTGAGATATTTACTGCAGCCCTCATCCTCCACATACAACACCCGTTCTGCCAGTCACATTCTGTTAAAGATTCCCAGAGCACACACATCCCTGGGCCGCTCGTCTTTTCAGTTCGCTGCAGCTAGCGACTGGAACGACCTGCAACAAACACTCAAACCGGACAGTTTTTTTTATCTCAATCTCTTCATTCAAAGACTCAATCATGGACACTTACTGACAGTTGTGGCTGCTTTGCGTGATGTATTGTCGTCTCTACCTTCTTGCCCTTTGTGCTGTTGTCTGTGCCCAATAATGTTTGTACCGTATTTTGTCATGTTACCAAGATGTGTTGCTACCATGTTGTTGTGTTGCTACCATGCTGTGTTGCTACCATGCTGTGTTGTCATGTGTTGTTGCCATGCTATGTTGTTGTCTTTAGGTCTCTCTTTATGTAGTGTTGTCTCCTCGTGATGTCTGTTTTGTCCTATACATTATTTTTTATTTTTTTTATCCCAGCCCCGTCCCTGCAGGAGGCCTTTTGCCTTTTGGTAGGCCGTCATTGTAAATAAGAATTTCTTCTTAACTGACTTGCCTAGTTAAATAAAGGTACTGTATATATAACAAAAATTCAATAAAAATGATTGAAAGTCAAGTTGAAACTTGAACTCAACTTGAATAATGCAAGTTGATCTCCTTCTCCTCTGCTGTAACAGGTGCCATTTGGCCCTCTGGCCTTCATGGCTGGGAAGCTGGTCCATACCAATGAGATCACCGTGCTGCTGGGGGACAACTGGTTTGCAAAGTGCTCTGCCAAGCAGGCCCAGAAGCTCGTGGAGCACAGGAAGAAACGTGCGTTTGTTTTGGAAGCCATTTTGAATTTTCTCAGATACCATGGCACCATGCCCAACTCTGACACCCACATAACTATTATTATTTAAAAAAACGAGAGAATTCCTCAATTGAATGCCTATATATTGTTTCGCAATGTATGCTAGTGATAATTCTTATTGAGAAAGATTGAGGTCATGTTTTGAATGTCTTCTCAACACTACCACGGTTCATCCAGCAGGGGTGTTGTTGTCATGGACAGCAGGGGTGTTGTTGTCATGGACAAACCGAAAAAGAGGTGATCACTCAGTTCAAACTAAAAGTTGAATGGCTACTTATTTTGTGAATACTTGGGTTGTTAGAATGTTTGATACATTTTTTCTGATGGACCATTATGTATCAAATTACATTTGCATTAGCAAATAAGTAATAACACAGTCATCTTGGTCATAATTTGCAATACTGCAAATTTCTATTGAAAATGCGGAATTATGTTCAGATTGCTATTTGTTGGTTACTCATCGATTTTGGCCATCTGCAATTATTTTGTCACAATATGTCCAGACTTAAACCCTCCTGCCAAATATAGTTTTTTCCCCTTCACTCCCCTTTGGTATTCACTCTGCACCCAAAAAATCTCTTTAATATATAGCGTCAGATGGGCCTAAATAACAATGTGTGATGATGATGCGGCCATTATTAGACTGGTGTTTACCTGAAGCGTGAATGTGACATAACCTTCCCTGCCCCTGACCCTGCCCAGGCCGCTTTTACACAACTAAGTGCCATAATGCAAACATGGATCGCTGAGATCTGTCAAACAGCCCCGCTGAGTTGTCAGGCCGTCCGCGTTTGACCTTTCCCCAACGTTTCGAGACGTACGGCTGAAGGCTCGCTGTTGCCATGGCAACGGTGCCCCTGCTGCCATTAGCAAACGGGGGTTTAATTGTTGTGAAGATTTAATGATCCGAAGTAGCACCGAGGGCATGCGATGTTATGAACTGTTTGTCATAATTTTCCTTTTTTTTTACTGTGTTAAGAGTTTAACCCCTTGCTGGCGGATTTTTCTATTCCATCACACAATATTTGTGCTTTGTTTTTTAGATGTAAATAGTGCGCTGGATGACTTGCACAAGACGAGGAAGGACTTTGAAGCCAGAGTTGGGTTTACAGAGGATCTAGAAAAACTCTCAGGCGTAAGTGTAATTACAGTGATAATAAAGAGTTTTTAGGATGCTCTTCAGCCAGCTTATCTGATAGACAACTCCCTGTGCAGAAAATCTATTTATATGATCAAATATTTTAAACACACACACACACTTATACCCTTCTCTGTTTCCTCAGGCTAAAGGGGACTATGTGGACATCAGAGAAGAGGTTGGAAGTATTGAAGAAATGGTCAGCAAAGGAAAGCTGCGTGTGGCTCTTGAGCCCCACTCTAAGCCCAAGATGGAGGCTGTTGTGAAGATAGAGGAGGAGGAGGACGAAGAGGGCAGTGGAGAGGGAGATGGAGGGAGCAGGAGAAGAGTGCTGTCCGAGGAGGAGCTATGGGCCAGACTGGATGAGCTGGAAGCGCAGGAGGAGCAGGAAGAGGAGCATCACCGGTAGAGTTAAATACACACACACACGAAATGCATAATGTTCAAATTGAGGAGTAATTCAGCGCCACTCTATCCACCTTCACACCTGTGTTTCATTACAAAATATAGTGAAGATTAGATTTCTCCCGGCTTGATACTTTGTTTCTATTGTTTTCAGACGGTTTGACAGTGCAGACACCAATGGCAACGATGACACAACATCCTCTGAGGAAGAGAAGGAGGGAGATAGCGGCAGCCATCATCGTGTCAATGGACATGATGAGAGGAGCAAAGGCAGGGCGTTTGTGCCTTACAACGGCAGCCAACTCAACAGTACAGCTCAGTCAACCAGGGAGGGGGAGGAGGAGGAAGATGAAGCAGAGGAGGAGGAAGGCGACTGTTTGCCTACCATCTATTTCTCTCATACGGTGGAACCTAAGAAGGTCAGTGTGTATGAAGCGTATTAATCTCATCGCAGTCAACCATTATGTTATTTGAGCTATGTAAATCAATGTACTTCACCTCCCTCTGTCTCTCCAGGTGAGGATAAACACAGGGAAGAACACCATGTTGAAGTTCAGTGAGCTGAAAGAACAGAAGCAGCAAGCCAAGAGGAAAAAGAAGAACGGCACCAGCAACGGTCACTCTCACCACGGGCTCCACAACATCACTACGCCCACAGACCTCTACAGGTACACACAGGCTACACATCAATCGTTAAATGTTTGGTTGGTATGAACTTTTGGCAACATTTTGGATCAAATGTAAAAATGGCATATGGAATGGTGTTTACTCTGAATGTTTCCAGATTTCTTTATTCTGATTTGGTATGGTGTCTGTCTATTAACAAGTTCTGTGATCTGATTGGGTATAATGGGTGTATGTTTGTGGCCTTTTGTCAGGTTGTTTGTGGATGTGAAGAACGGCGAGCCTATCCCCAGAAAGTCAATCCTGAAGTCCCGGAGCAGAGAGAGCAGTGTGTGTAGTGACACCAGCGAGAGCAGCGCTGCCGACTTCGAGGAGCGGCGGACGTTTGGACGCACTCTGAGCCATGACGAGAACACATACAGCGACACCAGTGACGGCATCACGGAGGAGGACAGCCCCACCGGGGTCCTCCTACATCCCACCAGCAGCTTTCAGGTAAACTCAGCTGGTCCTGATTCAATACTCCATCAAAATTCTAATACTGTAAAGATCTTCAATTCAGTGCCAACAACTTTATTTGTCCCTTTAGGGAAATTCTTATTACAGCAACAGCCGTGCTTCAGACACATACAACAAACCGGCACAGATACAATAAATAGACAAGAAACATGAGAGATAATGATTTAAATGTACAGTGCAATAAATACGATCATCGGTATAAAACGTGCAAGAGACAGGGGTGATTAGTTCACAATTTCTTTGAACTTAAATAAATGCTTAGAGCAGGAGTGGTCTATGTCCTGCCAAGTTTACAGCATCACATTAACCGCCATCTTATTCTTTGTCATTGATCCAGGCCTTTTCAGGCACGGTGGTTGAGAAGGAGCCCATTCCCTTGTCGACCCCCCAATTCACCATTGCTCTGCCAGTGCTGCCCACCATCCCAGAGAGGAAACTGGAGGAGGTGGCCCCCGAGGCCCCCCAAGAGGCCCCAAAGAGGGTGTCCAAGTTCAAAACTGCCCGGCTGAAGCAGAAGTGACCCAGAAGAGCCAGTCTCCAGGATCCACACTACGGGCTCCTTTTTTAACATTGATTTTCTATGCCAACACTTTTTTGAGTTGGACAGACCGTGAACCCACCCTATGATCTGCCATCCCTCTTCTTTTTTTGGCATCACTCTTCAAGCCTCTCTTCTTCTCTTTCATAATGCTTTTCCTGTTAGTACACATTGCAATATAAACAATTTGCCTAACTTTGTTTCTCAACAAAGCATAACTTTGTTGAGAAAGCAACCCAACACTCTCACGCTTAACCATTTACCTGCCTTGTATAATGGAACATCAAGCTTTTTAGCAAATAACCCCATTATTTATGAATTAGTACTTCACCGCAATATGTTTTTAAGTAAAGAGGTCGTTTATTTAGAGCCCTCATCCTCCAACATTATGGCCCTACATTAGTCAACACTGCCTAGGTGCACATTTTATGGTGGTTGATCTTGTGTCAGTGTCTTGACTATACTCTGACAAAGCCAGTAGTTTACAACTCTATTCATTGTTTGATCCATGATTTTGCCTGCTATGCTAAGACGACATACTCTGCATCTCTTGCCTTTTCTACGACAGGGTCAGATGTCAACTTCCCTTTATTTCCTCAAATCCCCTTGTACCTGCCTATTGAATGTATGTCCACCTCTGTGACCAGCTTTATGTCAAAAATAAATATTGTTGTAAACTGGAATTAAAATAAAAGATTTTTGGACAAAGTCAGGTGTTACTCCCCTTTGGGTAGATTTTCTCAAACCTTATTTCCTATCCTCACTAAGAACAAGACAGACCAACAGAAAAGTTGTACGTACGCAGTAGAAAACCTGCTGAGTGTCAACTATTCAACATGCACCAATTGTCGGGAAATAACCAAGATGACGGCTGATGTTCTATGGTCAGATGTGATAGGATGGCCATCCACTGCTGATGTACGTGTTGGTCTGTCCTGTCCATTACACAGGTATGCCACATGTATTGACAATGTTGAACCACAATGATCAGCAATAGATCATCTCTCCTATGTAAAATGACTTGCCAACTCTATTTTTGTACCACCTTTTCATATGGCTGCTGTGTCGGCTGGGAATTCTGCATCTGTGAGCTCCATCCTTCCAGATTCGCTGTAATTAAAGTTGCACCTTGTGAGTTTGAAAAGCTATCACTAGCTGCTCGCTAAGTAGCGAGAGTGCAGGGTTCGATAAGCAGCTTTTAAACTGGTCCTTAGTTGATTCCCCCTCGTCAGGATTAGGGCTGCAATGGGAAAAATCTATCCAGGTAGCATGAGACAGATTAGCTAATGCTTAACATGGTTGGGCGCTGGCTAGACACAGATCATTGGACTTAAAAAGCTTTGAAGGTATATGTTGGAACATGTACTTAACATTTCAAAGAGATCTAGAGGAACACGTTAATAATTGAAAACAACAGAGAGATCTACATTGCAGGGTTTAAAGAGGATTTAAGAGTTAGGTCATTTAGGATCTCCTTGCAGAGACGAGCAGGTATTGTTGATCAGACAGATGCTCAGAGAAGAGGCTCTTGCTCCCTGCTACAAATGTCATGGGGCATTAAACTGTTCCTTGCTGTACACCTGGGCCGGTTTCATGGACCAAAATAAAGCCTACTCCTCCTTCTTAAAACTATGTTCTATAGAGAATTGCTGCTTTTAAATGTAGTTGTGCATAATCTTGGTCTATGAAATATCCCCTGAAGTATTAAATCAACATGTTTCTATACTATACGTATGCACACACTCACTTGTTCTTGAATCTATTTAACATTCAAACAATCTTAGGTCAAATAGTTCATTTGAAATAAAGACCTCTGTAAATGGTGTCAGAGTGCACCAGCAGCTAACAAAAACTAACGTCAGTACATTGACTATACATTTTCTATAATAAATAAGTAGAATGCCTGAGGATGTATGCACAATTTGTGCATATATTGTGAGTGTGGTTATTGTATAAATTAACTCCCTCCCTCTATTTGAAAATAATCCAGTGAGAAAGTCATTGGGATGACAGCAGTGTGATGGATGTTACACGCATCCAATTAAGATTTCTGAAAAGAAGCCTCTGAGCACTCTAAGCACTTATACAGCTGAATCACAAGTCAGAGCTTTCCCGATCGCCTGAAACAATTGCAAAGCATCACTCCTGCATTATTCATTATGTTTTACAAAGGGTCAGAGTGGCTGAAATCCTCATTATAAATATTTGGAGAAGGAACAATCTGAGGTCACAGGGCTACATTTTGGATTTAAGGAGCAGGATCCACGCACGCACGCAAGCACACACACACACACACACACACACTGGAGAGAGTAAGATGAAAAGGTGGTGGGCCATATAACACAGTCGCACCAAACCTCTTCCTGTGTCTGTCACAAGAGTTTGCCTAAAATAATCTAGGCCAGGTCTACTAAATGTGACGTTTTTACAGTGCACAAATGTACAGAATGTTGGTGCAAAGTGAGTGACAAGGCCTAATTTAAAATAACCCACTAAAATGTGACGTTTGTACAGTGCAAAAATTAACAGAATGCTATGTGCATCATGATGACTAGGCCTAATTTAAATAAAAGGAGTAGTTGATCATCTTGGATTTGGAGACGCAAATAACCTATGCGTAATTTACGCAGGAACAGGAGGCCTACAATGCTTGTCAACTACCAGATGGGGGAGCCCACGCACATCTCGAAGTGGTCATATCCCCTCCTTCCCACAGAAATTAAACTATAAGCTCATATGCTTCCATACTTTATTTCGAACGCATGCATGAATAGTTGAAGGATGTTGACGGAGATCTGATTTGATTGTTATCCTTTAGCGCAGTATCACAGGAAAAGTCAGACACAGCTCATCACTCGTCACTGACTGAACTTAAGCTGTACTTCGAGTCCAATACGCGCTGCGGTTTTACACCCTCCGATCTGAATGCCCAGGTAAGGAAATGTATATATCAACAAATATTTAGAATCTCCTGCAACACTTAACTTTCAGTTTCTCCGAATGATGATTTCTCAGAATAACATGGTTTCTCAGATATATTTGTATGCATGCATAAACCCTTATGGTGAGGTTGGCTGCCCCTGGTATTGCCAATGACAGTAGGCTATTAAGAGAAGGGAAATATCGTTAAAAAAATTAAGAAAAGTATAGGATAGTGTAGGCCCATGTAAAGTGAATGTTTCATAAGTCATGTTGAATGGATAGAATAGGATTGTATATGGTGGTTGAATAGCAGGTCCTTATGCATGTCAAAATACACTGTTTATAGGCTGATGTTTTTTTTTCTCTCTCACTCTGTGATATAGTGTAATGACAGCCTGCTGTGATCTTTGCATCCAAGATAATCTGTTGCAGTAAATACTCATTTTCAATACGCCACATATCAAATGATCCACAGTAGTAATTGAGTTGAGGGCTTTGGCTGACGGACTGTTGGATATAAAGACGTTTTTTCAAGGATGTTTGTCAGACTTCTGATATCTATAATAATGTGTGTAACGTGAATGGTGATATGCAGAGGTTATGTGAGTGTGTACTGTAAATACATTGATAAAATATCATCTCTTGTCACCGTAACCTGGATAGAGAGGTGAAGCGATGATGCCCCATCTGTCATATGTGAGCTAAGAGAGTCCATGATGCTCTGCTTCTCTCCATTCCAGAGTTCTCCTCTCTCAGGCTCCAAGGGGACAGGAGGAGGAGCAGGTGGGTGGCAGCCAGTATGATCAATCAACATTAAATATTCAGCCTTGGAATTTACACATAATTTAACCGCAATGCACTTTATTAGAAAAACAAAAACTGGAGCTAGTTGATAAATGTGTTTGTTGTTGATGAGAGAATAAGCAAGCTGTGAAAAGCAATACATGTCTTGATTTGAAAAAGTTTGCAGTATTATCTGTTCATTATGATGGGGCCGGTATACCAGAGTTTGTCAATTCCCTAAAGAAGTTGTCAAGAGAGCAGAACACAGACTGGCACCCAGGCTAATGGAATTGTGCTTATGTTAGAAAAGCATTTAACTCACTGCTATTTCTATTATGATGCAGAATCCAAGTAGGGGTATTTTTTCATCAAATGCAAGTAAATGTGCGTGAAGCAGGAAGGAGAAAATCAGAGTGAGGCTGAGTGAAGCTGAAATCAATGTCAAGTCATGTGCTCGTATCTTATTCTCTTTACTATGCAACAAGTGCTGTTAGAGGACCTACATGGCAACTTTCTGATGGAATCACTTGTTTGAACACCAAGCACCTGATTTGAACATCTATAATCCAAGCTCAACTGAACAGCCCAAATTAGCTTTTTGGCCCTTTCTTGCCATCATCATAAGTCGGATTTTCTCCCAAAAATTCTAAGCTGTTTTCTGGTTGGCTTAAATCACTTTGAAAAAGTGCAGCAAAAGTATTTTGAGGTGTTTGTCTGGACCCTCTGGTCCTCAGCAGTACAGTGGCCAAGCTGTTATCCAGTCAGAGGAGTTCAGAAAGCGCAACCATCCAATCTGTTACTCTTTTCTTAACAGTTACTTTTATCTTAAGATAGTGAAGTTTCATTTTAATACCTGGTTTATGATTAACAACACTCTCCAAGCATATTGCCAGTTCCATGGCCTTAAGTCTGTGTGAACTATGAGGCAATGGTATGAAAAGCACAGCTCCCTCAAGGATACTAAACAGTGAATCATTAATCATCTTTCTCCCAAATCCAGGAAAACAATAGTTTTGCATAGGAACAGAGAACTAATTTAACAGGATAAAAACACTCCTGTCAGCTTGAACAAATTGTGGAATGTATGAGTGTGACAATCTTAGGCGTAGTGGGTGCAGAGTCAGGTGCAGGAGGCAGAAAGTTCTGAATAGCACTTTATTCAGCACCAGCAAAATAGTATATATAACGAAACTGAGCGTCATAAAACAAATGCCCAAAACAGGAACCAAACCGAGATCGCACGACCACACATACAAAGTGGGAATAAACAAGCCCGCACGAAGAGCAGGCGGGCCTACCGATTTAAATAGCCAAATTAAAGTCTAAACAAGAAACAGGTGAAACAAATCAGACCAAACCAACAGAAAAGGGAAAAAGGGATCGGTGGCAGCAAGTAGGCCGGTGATGACGACCGCCGAGCACCACCCGAAGAGGAAGGCGAGCCACCTTCGGTAGGAGTCGTGACAGTACCCCCCCTGACGTGCGTCTCCCACAGCGCTCCGACACCGGCCTCGAGGATGCCCCGGAGGGCGAGGCGCAGGGCGATCCGGATGGAGGCGATGAAAATCCCTCAACATTCACGGATCCAAGATGTCCCCAACCGGTACCCAGCACCTCTCCTCCGGACCTTACCCCTCCCAGTCCACGAGGTACTGCAGGCCCCTCACACGGTGTCTCAAGTCCAGAATAGCACGTACTGTGTACGCCGGGGACCCCTCGATGTCCAGAGGGGGCGGAGGGACCAGCTACCACCGGCCTGAGGAGAGACACATGAAACGAGGGGTTAATACGATAATAGGAAGGGAGTTGTAATCTATAACAAACCTTGTTTATCCTCCTCAGGACTTTGAAGGGCCTCACACACTGCGGCCCCAGCTTCCGGCAGGGTAAGCGGAGGGGTAGGTTTCGGGTCAAGAGCCAGTCCCTATCCCCCAGTACGAACACGGGGGCCTCACTGCGGTGGCGGTCAGCGCTCCTCTTCTGCCTTCCACCTGCTTGCTTCAGGGATTCCTAAACGGCCCTCCAGGTCTCCTTGGAGTGCTGCACCCACTCCTCCACTGCAGGAGCTTCGGTCTGACTCTGATGCCACGGCGCCAGGACTGGCTGGTAGCCCAACACGCATTGGAATGGTGACATGTCCGTGGAGGAGTGGCGGAGTGAGTTCTGGGCTAACTCCGCCAATGGTACGTACCTTGACCACTCCCCTGGCTGGTCCTGGCAATACGACCGCAGAAACCTACTCACCTCCTGGTTCACTCTCTCCACCTGCCCATTACTCTCGGGGTGATAACCAGAGGTCAAGCTGACCGAGACCCCCAGACGTTCCATAAACGCCCTCCACACTCGGGACGTGAACTGGGGACCCCGATCAGAGACGATGTCCTCCGGCACCCCGAAGTGCCGGAAGACGTGGGTAAATAGAGCCTCCGCAGTCTGTAGGGCCGTAGGGAGACCGGGCAACGGGAGGAGACGGCAGGACTTAGAAAACCGTCCGTTGTTGAACGGGGAGGGACTGTAACTTCTCTCTAGGAAGTTGCCTAGGAGCCTTACTCTGGGCGCACACCGAACAGGAAGAGACATAGAACCTAACGTCCCTAGCCAAGGTGGGCCACCAGTACTTCCCCCTAAGACTCCCACCGAATCAATTGATCACGAGCACCAAGCGGCACTACTTACGACCTGTAGGACATTGTTGGAGGTGCAGGTTCCACCCGTAACGGCCGCTCAATGTCCGTGTCCATCTCCCATACCACCGGTGCCACCAGCCTAGATCGATGGGCCGATCCTCCGTGTCATAGAGACGGGACAGCGCGTCGGCCTTAGTATTCAGGGAGCCTGGTCTATACGAGATGGTAAACCTAAATCGGGTGAAGAACTTCAACCACCTTGCCTGACGCGGATTCAGTCTCCTAGCTGCCCGGATATACTCCAGATTCCGGTGGTCAGTCCAGATTAGAAAAGGGTGCTTAGCCCCCTCAAGCCACACCTTCAGAGCCTTTACCACAGCTAACAACTCACGGTCCCCCACATCATAGTTACGCTCCACCGGACCGAGCTTCTTCGAAAAGAAAGCGCAGGGGCGGAGTTTTGGTGGCGTACCCGAGCGCTGTGATAGCACGGCACCCACCCCAGCCTCGGACACGTCCACCTCCACTATGAACGCTAAAGAAGGGTCCGGGTGCACCAACACGGGTGCATCTGTGAACAGCGCCTTCAACCGATTTAAGGCTCTGTCAGCCTCTGCCGACCACCGCAAACGCACCGCCCCCCCCCTTCAGCAGTGAGGTAATGGGGGCCGCTACCTGGCCAAAACCCCGGATAAACCTCCTGTAGTAATTGGCAAACCCTAAAAACCGCTGCACCTCTTTCACCGTGGTTGGAGTCGGCCAATTACGTACGGCCTTAACGCGGTCACACTCCATCACCACCCCCGAGGTGGAAATGCGATAACCCAGAAAGGAGACGGCTCATTTGGAGAACACACACTTCTCAGCCTTGATGTATAGGTCATGCTCCAGCAGTCTCCCAAGCACTTTGCGCACCAGAGACACATACGCGGCCCGTGTGGCGGAATAGATCAGGATATCATCGATATATACAACCATGCCCTGCCCATGCAGGTCCCTGAGAATCTCGCCTACAAAGGATTGAAAGATGGCTGTAGCATTCTTTAACCCATACGGCATGACGAGGTACTCATAATGGCCCGATGTGGTACTAAACGTGGTTTTCCACTCGTCTCCCTCCCGAATACACACCAGATCCTGAGGTCCAGTTTTGTGAAAAACCGCACCCCGTGAAATGATTCCACCGCCGTAGCGATGAGAGGTAGCGGGTAACTAAACCCCACCGTGATGGAATTGAGACCTCTAATCAATACACGGACGCAAACGTCCCTCCTTTTTTCATAAAAAAGAAACTTGAGGAGATGGGTGAAATGGAGGGCCGAATGTACCCCTGTCCCAGAGATTCCGTGACATATGTCTCCATAGCCAACGTCTCCTCCTGTGACAATGGGTACACGTGACTCTTGGGAAGCGCAGCGTTTACCTGGAGATTTATCGCACAATCCTCCTGTCCATGAAGTGGTAATTTAGTCGCCTTCTTCTTACAGAACGCGATAGCCAAATCGGCATATTCAGGGGGAATGCGCACAGTGGAAACCTGGTCTGGACTCTGGTATGGAAACTCCCATACCTGAACACTCCTCTGACCACCCCTGAAGAACCCCCTGTCTACACGAAATCCTGGGATTGTGACTGGCCAGCCAAGGAACCCCCAGCACCACTGGAAATGCAGGTGAATCGATAAGGAAGAGACTAATCCGCTCCTTATGATTCCCCTGCGTTACCATGTCCAGTGGAACAGTGGCCTCCCTGACCAGCCCTGACCCTAATGGCCAGCTATCTATGGAGTGCATGGGGAAGGGGGGATCTATCGGCACCAGCGGAATTCCCAGCTTGAGGGCGAGTCCGTGATCCATAAAGTTCCCAGCTGCACCTGACTCGACTAGCGCCTTATGCTGGGAAGAGGGAGAAAAATCAAGGAAAAAAATGTATACAAACATGTGACCAACAGGGGTCTCTGGGTGAGTTTGATGCTGACTCACCTGGGATGACCGAGAAGTGTTCCGCCTGCCCTCTCGACTCCCAGACGGACTCCTCTAGCACCGGTCGACCATGTGTCCTCTCCGACCACAACTGGTGCAGGAGGAGCCCCCCCTAACTCCATAGGAATGGGAGCGGGAGGGCTAGGAGGTGGAACTGACAGGACCCTTTCTGAACGCCCGCGGGCAGCTAGCAGATTGTCCAGCCGAATAGACATGTCTATAAGTTTGTCTAGGGAGAGTGGTGTCCCGACAAGCTAGCTCCCTGCGGACGTCCTCCCAGAGGCTGCAATGGTAGTTGTCCATCAGGGCCCTGTCGTTCCACCCGGCCCCAGCGGCCAAGGTCTGGAACTCCAAGGGTGGTCGAATACAGCCCGGAAATGGCGGGTGAACTCTGGATAATTCTCCCTCGCCGAGTCTGGGCCATTCCAGACAGCATTGGCCCACTCCAGAGCTCGGCCTGTCAGGCAGGAGACGAGGACGCTCACACTCTCCTCCCCAGAGGGAGTCGGCCTAACGGTAGCCAGGTACAACTCAAGTTGGAGGAGAAACCCCTGGCACCCAGCCGCCGTTCCATTATACTCCCTCGGAGGCGCAATACGAAGTGCGCTGGAGCCGGACACTGGGGGTGGAGTAGGTGGTCCGATTGGAGGAGCCGGAGGTGAAGTGGGGAGGCCACTCCTCTCCCATCGGTCCATTCTCTCCATCATCTGATCCATCGCTGACCCTATCCGATGGAGGATGGTGGTGTGATGGAGAACGCGTTCCTCCATCGATGGAAGGGGGGTGGCCGCTGCTCCTGCTGACTCCATCGGTGGTGCGGGCTTCTGTGACAATCTTAGGCGTAGTGGGTGCAGAGTCAGGTGCAGGAGGCAGAAAGTTCTGAATAGCACTTTATTCAGCACCAGCAAAATAGTATATATAACGAAACTGAGCGTCATAAAACAAATGCCCAAAACAGGAACCAAACCGAGATCGCACGACCACACATACAAAGTGGGAATAAACAAGCCGGCACGAAGAGCAGGCGGGCCTACTGACTTAAATAGCCAAATTAAAAGTCTAAACAAGAAACAGGTGAAACAAATCAGACCAAACCAACAGAAAAGGGAAAAAGGGATCGGTGGCAGCTAGTAGGCCGGTGACGACGACCGCCGAGCACCACCCGAACAGGAAGGGGAGCCACCTTCGGTAGGAGGCGTTACAAAGAGACTCCTTTGTCGTTGCGTTTGTTGTTCTCTTTTTCCCTTTACGAGCAGCCATAGCTTTGCATGTCATAATTTAGAAAGTGCATTTCATGTGCATGTGTGTGTGTGCCTTGTGTGTGCGTTGCGTGACCACACCTCTTAGATGAATTAGAATCCGTTGAATCATCGACTTTTACCTGATGGCAGGAATGAGGGATGTTGAGTGGAGAAGGGGTGCACATACAGTATGCAGAAAGCTATTTGGACAGGCGTCTTCTTGGCTGTCAGCTTCGATTAAGAGGCGAGGTGTCATCTCGGTAACACAGCTGAGTGCAGATGGCAGAGAGTATAAGAGGGCTCACCAACTTAAACAATGATTAATGAACAGAGATGGAAAACAAATTGCATTGGACTATTGGAGGCAGAGAATTGTTTTTATGGAAATGTTAATTGTTTCTGCCAGGCCGATACTGGGTGAGGGGGATGGGTGAGGGCAACAACAGATCCAAGGGGATCCGATATGAAGTCTACTACCCTCCCTGCACTGATTATCAGGGTTCTTCACACATTATGCACTGTCAATACCACAACACCATGGCTGAAAGACTTCTGACTAGATATTGTGAAAACCAAAGCAGGTATTTTATGATGAATCCCATTAAGAATTCCATAAATTAGGGTTAATTATAATTGAAGTATAAATGACATTACTGTGAAAAAAAACATTAAATATCTTGCGGGTGTTGATATAAGCTTTTCGTATGCACTGCTTATGAATGGGCTATTAACAGTATATGAATGTCTTATGAAGTCTTTATGTAGGCACTCAAATAATGTGTTACCATTGTCGAATACTGTATTTACAGACCTGCTCCACTCAGCATTAGATATTTACTTTACAAAGTTTTTATTGACCAAGCTTCCAATTTACATTGCCATATTTATCCCATATAGGGATGCCATAGTCCCACAAGGAAGCAGCCCCAGTCTGTATGACACTTCAATATCTTGTCCATTGTTCATTAACTGGCATGGTGTTATCATTATCTAAATGTCCTGTACCATAGGCATTATAATAATAACGATGTCCAATGTTCAGCAATATTGTAATAATAATAGTGTTATTTTTATCCAATTAAGAGGGTGTCATCATTGTCTTATGCTGAGGGCAGCATCATAGCCATTGTGCATGGATAGCATACCTGAATATGGAGCCAGTCAAATAAGGGATAGTCTGTATCTGTCGTTTCATCTCCTTGTGTGTTGGGCTTGATGTGCTTCTCCAATAAGTCTTAAGCCTCCTTGGCAGTGGAAAACATGTGTTGTATTCGGGAAGGTCAAGATGAGTTTTGCCCGGTGAATGAAGCCGCATCTCAGGTTTGGCTTGTGTGGCTGGGGTCTCACCTCGTTGTAGGTCGCCCTCTGTTTCAGCAGCTCTGCACTAAGATCTGGCTAGATGCTGATCCTCTTCTCAGCATAGGTCAGAGCCCCCGATTCTGCTGTGAGGAGAACAATTTGCTGTTCAACTTCAAAACATTGGATTCGTACAATCATACACCAGGATCCGTTGCGGAGAAGACACGGGCGTGCGGTGCTCAATGTTTATCAGCGGCATGGGACCCAGCTTCTCCTGCCCAAACAGTACATAGAAAATATTGCTCATGAAGGAAGTTGGGTTGCCCGCTTCCACACCAGTTTCAAGTCCTGTGACCAACATATTTATTTTATTGGAATGATTTTTGAGTGATTATTTTTGGGGGGAGATTGATTTCCCCTTCTAGCTTAGTTCGTGTTGTTTCCATATCATTGAGTCGACCCTCTGTCACATTGGCCACTGTCTCCAAACTTTCCACTTTAGTTGAGTAGGTATCCACTTTAGAAGTGAGCAGTGCAAGAGATTCATTTACCGGTTTTAATTGCAAGTCGAGGTAATGTCCTCACGAACAATCTCTCGGATAGTAGCTGCCAATGCTTTCTGTTGTCGGGTGTTGAGAGCTGCCATGTTCCCACAGGTGAATTTGCGAGCAGACAGATTATGCTAGCTGCTGGAGCAAAATAGATCTGCTAGTTTTTACTTGTAATACAGTGAATATGGTGTTATATATTGATAACTATTTGGTCAAATGAGTACTTATTTTGCAAAAAAAAGCCACGATAAAGCCATGCGTTTCAATGCATGCCAACAGAAACCATGATTTCACTCAGCATTGTCTCTTATAATAATAAGTGATTATAAGGTATGATAGAAGGCACCCTGTTCTATTTGTAATTATTGCAGGCGGTGCAGCTGCAGTACTTAGGGAGATAATAATTATTTTGCAACATTTTTTTCATTGCAGGGTGATCATTTAAGAGCATCATCCACTCATCAGAGTAATCAGGGTAGAGTGATTAGTGAAAATCCAACAGCTGCCTCATTAAACTATTGGCTTTATTGGCAACACATGGTGACAGCTAGCTGCCTCATAGGACCATGAGAGAAAAATGACTTCACTTTAGGAACGCAAGGTGACAGGCAGTCTAGACTGGAGATTATGTATGGCCAAATATGCATGAAGAAAATCCTTTGCAACAAATGGCCCTTACTGTTATTCAATGAATCAAGCTTGACCAAAGTGTAAGGTCATTGTCATAGTGCACCGAGGAAAAGTTTAACCTGAAATCTGGAAATGCTGGTTACATCCATTCTACTTAGCCACACTGCAATGTGTTTATACTCCACAGTGAAGGTGGAGCTTAATAGCTAAACGTGCGGACCACAATCTCTAAAATCTCAATCGTAAATATTGACACGCCCATGTTTTTTTGTGTGTGTGATCTATCTAATGCACAAATTAGCACAATAAAGTAAAATGAGAAGTTAGCCTCATGGCAGCAGTAGAAGGGTACATGTAATAATGTTTGCTAAAATAAAGGCTAATTCTCTGAGCCCAGTTGTTCCCTGAGCACAACAAGCACAACACAGAGATCCTACTGGGTTGATGAGCTCAATCAGTGAAATTATGAAAATATGATTTGGTCACTATGATGACAGTATGTAAACTACTTAGCCAGTATTGTAAAATAAGTCATTTTATAATTACAACTGCTACACCATAGTCTAATGGTGGATGTTTTGTTTTGAGATAAGTAGGCCTGCTGTGATTTTGTGATGACTCGGTTAATTACTTTTGTTCTAGTGCTTCTGAGAACTGCTGTGTAAACTGCTGTCAGCGCCTCCTTCTTGGAGTCTTATGGTGCACTGTATTATGTATCACAGTTGATATCAAATCAGTGCCAAGTTAGACATCATTATGTGTACTAAATCAGAAAGTGTAAAGTAAAACATCAGGTACACTGACTAGAATCTGTTCAGAGCATTCATATTACAGTATTTCAAGTTCAGTGTGTGCTTCTTTTATAGTGATCACATCCGTGTAGGAAAATTTGATCACTGTAAGTGGTTGATCACTAAAACCCACATTCACTATAAATGGAGTTCACTTTCTGAAGAGAACACTATGGAGGATGTCCTTGTGAAATGACATGGTGGTTGGTGAGCGTGAAGGATTTGGCCACGGTATCTGGACTGATGCTGTTCTGAGCTGCGTTGGAGATGGTTGGAGAGTGCTGCTCCCCTGCAGAGTCTAACCATCTGAAGAGGAATACACCATGTGGATACACTGATGCACTGCTCATGTGCAAGACATCCCCTCCCTGTCTGTCCAACACTTCCCGTGATATAAGCCAGAGCTTTGTTTGTGTCCAGAATGAACAGTTGGTCTGTGCAAACAAGAGCAACTGTTTACACAGTAGTGATTTAATATCAGTGTGTGTGTTTCCTGATGGTGCTGTGTACACATGCCTCATGTGTGCACACACTGAGTCAAAGCCATGTTAAACGTGTGTAGCTCAAATCACACAGTGTGTGATTGTCATGCCAAAACAGATCACCATGATCCCTGTCTCACTGTCTTGCATTTTTGGGAATGAAGGCATTGTTTGCCTCTGCCTCCTTTATTTGACAATTTATATATTGTTTGCTAGAATAAGCTACATGAAATGTTGATATTTTCCACCAAAAGAGTGGTACATACACAATAAATGCATGTGCCTTTATGAATCTTCTCTATTGCTCACGTGTGCAGAAAGAGACTACTCATGAGAAGGGTTGCAAAAATGTGTGCTCTTTCTATGCACCGTAGTGGTCCAGTAAGGAGTGGGGCTGGTTAGGCCGTTCTGTCTCAGGGTTTCAGGATGCCTACAGCGAAGCTATAGGTTCTCATTAATCCCCTTGTCAAAAGAGCTGTGTGTATATTTGTGTTATCCTCTGTCTAGGGCTGTATAAGCCATGGTGGGGTGGTCAGGGTGCATTATCAGTATGTCTACCCTCTGCTTTAGTAAAAGGACTTCATCCACAGTTTGACAATCCACAGGCTGGGTGGGGCGGCAGGTAGCCTAGAGGTTAACAGCGTTGGACCAGTAACGGCCAGTTAAGGTTGCTGGTTTGAAAGCCGGAGACTAGGTGAAAAATCTGACAATGCGCCCTTGAGCAAGGCACTTAACCCTAGTCAATCTGGATAAGAGCATCTGCTAAATGACTAAAATGTATATGTGGATAAGCAGAGTGCCTATACTTAGATTTTTAAAATGTAGAATTTTATACTTGAGCTACATTTTTTAAATGACTAATTTAAGATATTTTGAGAACTTTTTATGTCCATAGAAGTTTTAAATGTGACATTTCACTTCAAGGATTGAGAACATGATTTCTTTGGTGATCATGATGACACAAGGCTAACCAAGGAATCTGGGTTATTCAGTCATGTGGGCCAACTACTGTATCTGCAGTTTTCTTTGCTCTTTGTTTATGTAAAATGACTTTAGTATATAGGTCACAACATTACTGTGGTATTATGTCGGTATTGGACTTGGCTTAGGTCGCTGTTAGTTGTGTATGAAAAGCAATTGCAGGCTCAGCAAATGTGTGGTATTTTCTTTTACCACAGTTGCACTGCTGAAAAGGTGCAACATTGCATCAAAAACCATACCCATACTTGAAATTAGAACATGCTGGAATCAGAATCTTGTTTACAATTGGTTTTATATCTGTCCAATGTCTGTTGGATATCTGTCCAATGCTCTAGGACTGTTAAATGGTTGATATGGGCAGTTGGTCAATGAGCAAACCCACCCAACAATGAATAATCAAAATACATAGCATTAGCATGTATATGGCCACATCTGGGGAGCCCAATCATGTGACACGAGGCTTTATACAATCACCCTCTTTCTCAATCTCCCCCTGGAAGAGTGTACTTCACTCTGAAAGATGGTACCTGACAGGTCTGCCTATTAGCTTCCCTAGCAACCGGCTTCCTCCTCCACCACCCAGCCTGCCATATTAACTAGCACCTGATCATGGTTCTAAGCCTTGTGATTACACACTTAGATGATCAGAACAACACCTTAAACAAGTGGTGGATAACTTTCAATGTTTCTCTCACACCTGTCAAATATGCTTAGCTTCAGGAGGATTAGGTTGTATATTTAAGGGCATGTATTCAAAATGTGAGTAAGATTTCTGATCTGGGATCAAGTCCCCCGCTGTCCATATAATGTTTTATTCATTATAATCTAAAAAGCTAAACTAATCCTATACCAGCACTCTTTATGAATACAAGCCCTTTTTACATTTGTTTTTATTTCACCTTTATTTAACCAGGTAAGCTAGTTGAGAACAAGTTCTCATTTACAACTGCGACCTGGCCAAGATAAAGCAAAGCAGTGTGACACATACAACACAGAGTTACACATGGGTAAACAAAAGTACAGTAAATAACACAATATAAAAATCTATATACAGTGTGTGCAAATGGAGTAAGGAGGTTAGGCAATAAATAGGCCATAGTAGCAAAGTAATTACAATTTAGCAATTTAACACTGGAGTGATAGATGTGCGATGATGATGTGCATGTAGAAATACTGGTGTGTAAAGAGCAAAAATGTAAATAAAAACAATATGGGGATGAGGTAGGTAGTTGGATGGGCTATTTACAGATGGGCTGTGTACAGCTGCAGCGATCAGTAAGCTGCTCAGATAGCTGATGCTTAGTTAGTGAGGGAGATATAAGTCCCCAACTTCAACGATTTTTGCAATTCGTTCCAGTCTTTGGCAGAAGGAAAGGTGGCCAAAGAGGTGTTGGCTTTGGGAATGACCAGTGAGATATACAGTGCCTTGCGAAAGTATTCGGCCCCCTTGAACTTTGCGACCTTTTGCCACAGGCTTCAAACATAAAGTAGATTATGTAATCGCAGCAAAAGGTGGCGCTACAAAGTATTAATTTAAGGGGCCTGAATAATTTTGCATGCCCAATTTTTCAGTTTTTGATTTGTTAAAAAAGTTTGAAATATTCAACAAATGTCGTTCCACTTCGTGATTGTGTCCCACTTGTTGTTGATTCTTCACAAAAAAATACAGTTTTATATCTTTATGTTTGAAGCCTGAAATGTGGCAAAAGGTCTCAAAGTTCAAGGGGGCCGAATACTTTCGCAAGGCACTGTACCTGCTGGAGCGCGTGCTACGGGTGAGTGTTGTTATGGTGACCAGTAAGCTGAGATAAGGAGGAGCTTTACCTAGCAAAGACTTATAGATGACCTAAAGCCAGTGGGTTTGGCGACGAATATGTAGCGAGGGCCAGCCGACAGGAACATACAGGTCGCAGTGGTGGGTGGTATATGGGGCTTTGGTGACAAAACGGATGGCACTGTGATAGACTGCATCCAATTTGCTGAGTAGAGTGTTGGAGGCTATAAATGACATCGCCGAAGTTGAGAATCGGTAGGATAGTCAGTTTTACGAGGGTATGTTTGGCAGAGTCAGTGAAGGAGGCTTTGTTGCAAAAGAGGAAGCCGATTCTAGATTTAATTTTGGATTGGAGATGCTTAATATGAGTCTGGAAGTAGAGTTGACAGTCTAGCCAGACACCTAGGTATTTGTAGTTGTCCATATATTCTAAGTCAGAACCATCCAGAGTAGTGACGCTAGTCAGGCGGCCGGGTGCGGCAGTAATCTGTTGTAGAGAATTCCATTTAGTTTAACTAGCGTTTAAGAGCAGTTGGAGGCCACGGAAGGAGTGTTGTATGGCATTGAAGCTCATTTGGAGGTTTGTTAACACAGTGTCCAAAGAAGGGCCAGATGTATACAGAATGGTGTTGTCTGCACAGAGGTGGATCAAGGAATCACCCGCAGCAAGAGCGACACCGTTGTTATATACAGAGAAAAGAGTCGGCCTGAGAATTGAACCCTGTGGTGCCCCCATAGAGATTGCCAGAGGTCCGGACAACAGGCCCTCCAATTTGACACACTGAACTCTATCTGAGAAGTAGTTGGTGAACCAGGCGAGGCAGTCATTTGAGAAACCAAGGCTGTTGAGTCTAAGAATAAGGTGATTGACAGAGTCGAAAGCCTTGGCCAAGTTGATGAAGACGGGTGCACAGTACTGTCTTTTATTAATGGCGCTAATGATATCCTTTAGTACCTTGAGCTTGGCTAAGGTGCACCCGTGACCAGCTCGGAAACCGGATTGCACAGCGGAGAAGGTACTGTTGGATTCGAAATGGTAGAACTGCAGGGCAGGATGGATATAGGTCTATAACGGTTTGGGTCTAGAGGGTCAACCGCTTTGAAGAGGGTGATGACCGCGGCAGCTTTCCAATCTTTAGGAATCTCGGACAATAGGAAAGAGAGCTCTAACAGACTGGTAATAGGGGTTGTAACAATGGAGGGGATAATTTTAGAAAGAGAGGATCCAGATTGTCTAGCCCAGCTGATTTGTACGGGTCCAGGTTTTCAGCTCTTTCAGAACATCTGCTATCTGGATTTGGGTGAAGGAGAAGCTCAGGAGGCTTGGGCAAGTAGCTGAGGGGGGTGCGGAGCTGTTGGCTGGGGATGGGGTAGCTAGGAGGAAAGCATGGCTAGACGTAGAGAAATGCTTATTGAAATTCTCGATTATTGTGGATTTATCGGTGGTGACAGTGTTTCCTAGCCTCAGTGCATTGGGCAGCTGGGAGGAGGTGCTCTTATTCTCCATGAACTTTACAGTGAGTTAGAGCTACAGGATGCAAATTTCTGTTTGAAAAGCTAGCTTTCCTAACTGCTGGTTAAGAGAATGCCAAGAGTGTGCAAAGCTGTCATCAAGGCAAAGGGTGGCTATTTGAAGAATCTCAAATATAAAATATATTTTGATTTGTTTAACACTTGTTTGGTTATAACATGATTCCATATGTGTTATTTCATAGTTTTGATGTCTTCACTATATTTCTACAATGTAGAAAATAGTAAAAATAAAGAAAAACCCTTGAATGAGTAGGTTTGTCCAAACCTTTGACTGGTACTGTAGATCAGACATGGGAACAGAGTACTGTTTGGACTTAAGCTCGCAGGGTAGCTCTTTATCTGTGTGTTACAATATACATCCTTTTCATTACTGAGGTTTGAGCCCTAGATGATGTAAGCCTGTGTTAATTCTGTGTGGACAATGCATGCTTTGTTCCATGCCCTTTGGTACTGCACTAAAGCACTGTATGTTCTAATATGTGACCTCTACCATTGTAGAGTGTTGAGAATTTGCCTCTTTGTTTGTTAGTATAGAGCAATGGAGAGTGAGTGGGTGGAGAAGAGGAGAGGAGGTTATGTTTAAATTCCATTTGAACAGATTTTTAGATTTCTTCTCCTTGAACTTTTATTTGTACCCGTTTCTTAAAGTTACCAAGTTCCCTCGTTACTTATGTTGAGCACAGAGGGTTGTTTCAAAGGAACCACTGGACCTGCAGCAAAGACTGTTAAGCATTGTAGCTACTTACTGTCCGTCTAAAAGGAGATCATAGTAGCAGATAGATAGGTAGAGTATCATCATAGTAGAGTAGATATATGGAGAGGAAGACTGTGGTTAGAAGTAATCAGCATTTTAGCATCCTTCAACAATAAGCTGAGACCAAAAATATACTAAAGACAGGAAGAAGAGACACGCAGCATTTGTTTTACTCTGCTTGATGACCTATTTCAGGTGCATTAGTTCCATGCAAAAATTATCAAAGCATGTTAACAACGTACATATTTGATTTGTCAGATAGAGTGCCTTCGGAAAGTATTCAGACCCCTTGACCTTTTGCCCATTTTTTAAAGTTACAGCGTTATTCTAAAATTGATTAAATTGTCACAATCATCGTTGGAAATATTCTCGGACCAACATGCAGCTTGATCTGGGTTCCACATCTTAATTTCGTGAAACTTACAAAACAAAAAAAGAAACAAACAACTGGGCCTCGGCGCAGAGGAGGGTCCCGGCCATGGAGCTGTGTTGAACGCCACACCCGGACTGGATACCGGCGACAAAGAGGGCTCCGGCCTTGGAGCGGGACTGGACGCCATGCCTGGACTGACACCGGCGCAGAGGAAGACTCCTGCCATGGAGTGGGACTGGATGCCGTGCCTGGACCGGGCTCCGGCCTAGAGGAAGGCTCCTAACCTGGACCGGGACTGGACACCGTGCCTGGACTGGGCATCGGCGCAGAGGGAGGCTCCTGCCATGGAGCGGGACTGGACGCTGTGCCTGGACCGGGCACCGGCGCAGAGGAAGGCTCCTAACCTGGAGCGGGACTGGACAACGTGCCTGGACTGGGCATCGGCGCAGAGGGAGGCTCCTGCCATGGAGCGGGACTGGACGACGTGCCTGGACTGGGCATCGGCGCAGAGGGAGGCTCCTGCCATGGAGCGGGACTGGACGACGTGCCTGGACTGGGCATCGGCGCAAAGGAGGGCTCTGGCCTGTGGACCGTCATAGAAGGTTCCGGACTGTGGACCGTCATAGGGAGGCTCTGGACTGTGGACCGTCGTCGGGAGGCTCCGGACTGTGGACCGTCGCCGGGAAGCTCCGGACTGTGGAGGCGCACTGGAGGCCTGATGCGTGGGGTCGGTACAGATTGCACGGACTGGTGACACGATCTTCAGGGCGAGTGCGAGGAGCAGGCACAAGATGTACCGGACTGTGGAGGTGTACTGAAGGTCTAGTGCATAGAGCCAGCACAAATTGTCCCGGACAGGTGACAGACTCAGCACGGCGAGTGCGGGGAGCTGGCACAGAACGTACTGTGCTGTGGAGGCGCACTGGAGGCCTGGTGCGTAGAACCAGCACAAATTGTACCGGAACAATGACATACTTCGCACGGCGAGTGCGAGGAGCTGGCACAGGACGTACTGTGCTGTGGAGGCGCACTGGAGACCTGGTGCGTAGAACCGGCACAAGTTGTACCGGAACGGTGACACACACTTCAGGGCGAGTGCGTGGAGGAGACACAGGACGTACCGGACTGGGGAGGTGCACTGGAGGCCAGATGCGTGAAACTGGTGCAGATGACACGGGACTGGTGTCACTCTCCTCAACACGCCCACTCTGCAGCACTCTCATCGCCACCACCTCTCTCCGGAATCTTTCATTGAGTTCCTCCTTCGACTCCCTGACCATCTCTGGCTCATTCCTCCCCGTGTGCACCCCCCCAAAAAACAGAAATACCTTTACATAAGTATTCAGACCCTTTGCTATGAGACTCGGAATTGAGCACAGGTGCGTCCTCTTTCCATTGATCATTCTTGAGATGTTTCTACAACTTGATTTGAGTCCACCTGTGGTAAATTCAATTCATTGAACACGATTTGGAAAGGAACACCTGTCATAACATAAGGTCCCTTCAGTTGACAGTGCATGTCAGAGCAAAAACCAATCCATGAGGTCGAAGGAATTCAAATCAAATCAAATACAATTGTAATTGTCACATGTGCCGAATACAACAGGTGTTTTATTATGTGAACTTCTTACTTACAAGCCCTTAATAAACAGGCCAAGAAATGCAGGCCAAGAAATAGAGTTACGAAAATATTTACCAAATTAACTAAAGTAAAAAATCTAATAAAAAGTAACACAATAAAATAGCAATAATGAGGTAGACAGGAGGTACCGGTACCGAGTCAATGTGCAGCATGTAGTGTAGCATAAACAGCGAGTAGCAGCACTGTAAAATAAATGGGGTGGGGGGGGTCAATGAAAATAGTCCAATTGTTCAGCAGTCTTATGGCTTGGGGCTTGGGGGTAGAAGCTTCTAAGGAGCCTTTTGGACCTAGACTTGGCGCTCCGGTACCACTTGTCGTGCGGTAGCAGAGAGAACAGTCTATGACTTGGGTGACTGAAGTCTTTGACATTTATTTATTTTATTTTATTTTTTCACCCCCTTTTCTCCCCAATTTCGTGGTATCCAATTGTTAGTAGTTACTATCTTTTCTCATCGCTACAACTCCCATACGGGCTCGGGAGAGACGAAGGTTGAAAGCCATGCGTCCTCCGAAACACAACTCAACCAAGCCGCACTGCTTCTTAACACAGGGCGCATCCAACCCGGAAGCCAGCCGCACCAATGTGTCGGAGGAAACACTGTGCACCTGGCGACCTGGTTAGCGTGCACTGCGCCCAGCCCACCACAGGAGTCAGTAGTGCGCGATGAGACAAGGATATCCCTACCGACAAACCCTCCCTAACCCGGACGACGCTAGGCCAATTGTGCGTAATTTTCCCACCTTATGATGCCATCTATATTGTGAAGTGCACCATTCCCTCCTGCAGCCAAGCAACCCCACAACATGATACTGCATCCCCCGTGCTTCACGTTTGGGATGGTGTTCTTCGGCTTGCAGGCTTCCCCCTTTTTCATCCAAACATAACGATGGTCATTATGGCCAAACAGTTCTATTTTTGTTTCATCAGACCAGAGGACATTTCTCCAAAAAGTACAATCTTTGTCCCCATGGGCAGTTGCAAACCGTAGTCTGGCTTTTTCTATGGCGGTTTTCTTCCTTGCTGAGCAGCCTTTCAGGTTATGTCGATAGAGGACTTGTTTTACTGTGGTTATATATACTTTTGTACCTGTTTCCTCCAGCATCTTAATAAGGTAATTTGCTGTTGTTCTGGGATTGATTTGCACTTTTCGCACCAAAGTACGTTCATATCTAGGAGACAGAACGCATCTCCTTCCTGAGCTGTATGACGGCTGTGTGGTCCCATGGTGTTTATACTTGCTTACTATTGTTTGTACAGATGAACGTGGTACCTTCAGGCGTTTGGAAATTGCTCCCAAGGATGAACCAGACTTGTGGAGGTCTACAATTTTGCTGATTTCTTTGGATTTTTCCATGATGTCAAGCAAAGAGGCACTGAGTTTGAAGGTAGGCCTTGAAATACATCCACAGGTACACCTCCAATTGGCTTATATGATGTCAGTCAGCCTATCAGAAGCTTCTAAAGCCATGACATAATTTTGGGGAATTTTTCAAGCTGTTTAAAGGCACAGTCAACTTAGTGTATGTAAACTTCTGACCTACTGGAATTGTAATACAGTGAATTATAAGTTAAATAATCTGTCTGTAAACAGTTGTTGGAAAAATTACTTGTGTCATGCACGAAGTAGAGGCCCTAAAAAAACTTGCCAAAACTGTAGTTTGTTAACAAGAAATTTGTGGAGTGGTTGAAAAACAAGTTTTAATGACTCCAACCTAAGTGTATGTAAACTTCCGACTTCAGCTGTACATGTGAGATGAGTAATGAGAGATATGTAAACATTCTTAAAGTGGCATTATTAAAGTGACTAGTGTTCCATTTATTCAAGAGGCCAATGATATCAAGTCTGTAGGTAGGCAGCCACCTCTCTGTGCTCGTGGTGGCTGTTTAACAATCTGATCGCCTTAAGATAGAAGCTGTTATTCAATCTCTCTGTCCCAGCTCTGATGCACCTGTACTGACCTCGCCTTCTGGATGGAAGTGAGGTGAACAGGTAGTGGCTCGGGTGATTATTGGCCTTGATGATCTTTTTTGCCTTTTTGTGACATCGGGTGTTTTAGGTGTCCTGGAGGGCAGGTAGTTTGCCTCGTTGATGCATTGTGTAGACCGCACCACCCTCTGGAAAGCCCTGTGTTTGTGGGCAGTGCCATTGCTGTACCAGGCTGTGATACAGCTCGACAGGATGCTCTCATTTGTGCACCTGTAAAAGTCAGTGAGGGTTGTTGCGGCTTCTTAGCCACACTGTCTGTGTGTGTGGACCATTTCAGTTTGTTGAGGAACTTAAAACTTTCCACCTTCTCCACTGCTGTCCCATCGATGTGGATAGGTGGGGGAGGGGTGGGGGGGGGGGGGGGGGGGGGGCTCCCTTTGCTGTTTCCTGAAGTCCACGATCATGTCTTTTGTTTTGCTGAAGATTAGTGAGAGGTTATTTTCCTGACATCACACTCCAAGGGCCCTCACTTCCTCCCTATAGGCTGTCTCGTCGTTGTTGGTAATCAAGCCTACCACTGTAGTGTCGTCTGCAAACTTGATGATTGAGTTGGAGGCGTGCATAGCTACACAGTCATGGGTGAACATGGAGTACAGGAGAGGGCTGAGAATGCACCCTTGTGGGGCCCCAGTGTTGAGGATCAGCGAAGTTGGGATGTTGTTTCCTACCTTCACCGCCTGGGGGCGGCACATTAGGAAGTCCAGGACCTAGTTGCACAGGGTGGGGTCGAGACTCAGGGTCTCAAGCTTAATGATGAGTTTGGAGGGTACTATGGTGTTGAATGCTGAGCTGTAGTCAATGAACAGTATTCTTACATAGGTATTCCTCTTGTCCAGATGGGATAGGGCAGTGTGTAGTGTGATGGCGATTGCATCGTCTGTGGACCTATTGGGGCGGTAAGCAAATTGGAGTGGGTCTAGGGTGTCAGGTAAGGTGGAGGTGATTTGATCCTTGACTATTCTCTCAAAGCACTTCACGATGAAAGAAGTGAGTGCTACGGTGAGTGCAACTTCGCTGATGGTAATTTAGTTCAGTTACCTTAGCTTTCTTGGGAACAGGAACAAACATCTTGAAGGATGTGGGGATAGCAGACTGGGATAGGGATTGATTGAATATGTCCATAAACACACCAGCCAGCTAGTCTGCGCATGCTCTGAGGACGCGGCTAGGGATGCCGTCTGGGCCGGCAGCCTTGCGAGGGCTAACATGTTTAAATGTTTTACTCACGTCGGCCACGGAGAAGGAGAGCCCACAGTCTTTGGTAGCGGGCCGTGTCGGTAGCACTGTATTGTCCTCAAAGCGCGCAAAGAAGTTGTTTAATTTGTTTGGGAGCTAGACGTCGATGTCTGCAACGGGGCTGGTTTTCTTTTTGGTTTTCAGTTTGCATAAAGTCCAGTGAAGTTCCTTGATGGCCGTCTTGGTATCCGCTTGCAGGGTGATATACACGGCTGTGATGATAACCGGCATTTGATTGTGAGGAATTATAGGTCAGGTGAACAAAAGGACTTGAGTTCTTGTATGTTACAATTACACCATGAGTCGTTAATCATGAAACATACATCCATGCCCTTCTTCTTACCAGAGAGATTATTGTTCCTGTAGGCACGATGTGCTGTACGGACTCTGACAGCATGTCCCCAGCTAGCCATGTCTCTGTGAAACAGAGTATGTTACAATCCCGGGTATATCTCTTTGGAAAGCAACTCTTGCCCTGGACATTAGCGAGTTATATACTCGGAAGCAGTGGGTGATGTGCGCTCATCCGAAGCCTTACTAGAAGACCGTTCCGGCACCCTCTCCTCCGACTCCGTTGTTTTGGGTCGGCCTCTGGAATCAGTTCAAATGCCCTGGGAGGTGTAGACAAAAGATCCGCTTTGGGAAAGTTGTATTCCTGGCCGTAGTGCTGGTTGTGCTGGTAAGTTGACATCTCACGGATATCCAATAGTTCTTCCCAGCTGTATGTAATAACACTTCATTTGTCTGGGAGCTAGACGTCGATGTCCGCAACGGGGCTGGTTTTCTTTTTGTAATCAGTGATTGTCTATAGACCCTGCCACATATGTCTCGTGTCTGAGCCGTTGAATTGCGACTACACTTTGTCTCTATAATAACGCTTTGCTTGTTTGATTGCCTTACTGAGGGAATAACTACACTGTTTATATTCGGTCATGTTTCCAGTCGCCTTGCCATGAATAAATGTGGCGGTTCGCGCTTTCAGTTTAATGTGAATGCTGCCATCAATCCACTTTTTCTGGTTTGGGAATGTTTTTATAGTCACAGTGGGTATAACATCTCCTATACACTTCCTTATAAACTCGCTCACCGAGTCAGTGTATATGTTAAGGTTATTGTCTGAGGCTACCCGGAACATATCCCAGTTGACGTGATCAAAGCAATCTTGAAGCGTGGAATCCGAAGCGTGGAATCTTCCTGTTTTAGTTTCTGCCTATAGGAGGGGAGCAACAAGATGGAGTCATGGTCAGATTTGCCAAAAGGAGGGCAGGGCCTTGTATGCATTGTGGAAGTTAGAGTAGCAATGGTCGAGTGTGTTACTCACTCATGTACTGCAATCAATATGCTGATAGAATTTAGATAGCCATGTTCTCAGATTAGCTTTGTTAAAATCCCCAGCTACAATAAATGCATCCTCAGGATATATGGTTTCCAGTTTGCATAAAGTCCAGTGAAGTTCCTTGATGGCCGTCTTGGTATCCGCTTGCAGGGTGATATACACGGCTGTGACGATAACCGGCATTTGATTGTGAGGAATTATAAGTCAGGTGAACAAAAGGACTTGAGTTCTTGAATGTTACAATTACACCATGAGTCGTTAATCATGAAACATACATCCATGCCCTTCTTCTTACCAGAGAGATGTTTGTTTCTGTAGGCGCAATGTACTGTACGGACTCTGACAGCATGTCCCCAGCTAGCCATGTCTCTGTGAAACAGAGTATGTTACAATCCCGGGTATATCTCTTTGGAAAGCAACTCTTGCCCTGGACATTAGCGAGTTATATACTCAGAAGCAGTGGGTGATGTGCGCTCATCCGAAGCCTTACTAGAAGACCGTTCCGGCACCCTCTCCTCCGACTCCGTTGTTTTGGGTCGGCCTCTGGAATCAGTTCAAATGCCCTGGGAGGTGTAGACAAAGGATCCGCTTTGGGAAAGTTGTATTCCTGGCCGTTGTGCTGGTAAGTTGACATCTCACTGATATCCAATAGTTCTTCCCAGCTGTATGTAATAACACTTAAGGTTTTCTGGGCTAACAATGTAAGAAATAATAGATTAAAAAACGAAATACTGCACAGTTTCGTAAGGACTTAAGCGATGCTGCCTCTCTATCCTCACCATCTTGTGCACACAGCCACAATGCAGGAGCTTAAGAGGATCTGCAAAGAAGAATGGGAGGGAAAAAACAAACACAGGTGTGCCAAGCTTGTAGCGTCATACCCAAGAACACTCGATTGTGTGTAGATTGATGATGGGGGAAAAAACTATTGAATGAACTTTAGAATAAGGCTGTAACGTAACAAAATGTGGAAAAATTCAAGAGGTCTGAATAGTTTCCGAAGGCACTGAAAGTTTACTGGGACATTTCCATCTAATCTTTTTGTTGTTGTTGTTGAATATTTCATATTTTTTACTTTGAGTTTTCTTTAAATGTACGTAATATGAGGGCTCTATTGCACTAATTGTTCATGTGCATGCCTTATGTGTCTTTTTCCTTTCTGTCTTTTAGGTGGAAGTCTCTATTATATGCGAAGGTGTCTCCAACTCCCCTCTCTGAGGAAAAGGTGTCAAAGGTTGCTATACCATCAACCACAAGCAGAACCTTCTGAAGGACTCTGGGACATCCAATCCCTGACCTCCACACTGTAACAGTCCACAGATCCCTGAGTATAGAAAGCCACCACGCCATTGGACGAGGGCAGTCACACTTAAGGGGCCAGATGGCACTGCTAGCCAATCAGCTGGTGGATTCAGCCAGGGTTCTAAATGGCATCAATGGGAGGGTGGATCACCTTCCACAGTTCCTGAGGGTACAGAACCAGGGTCACATGACCCATGTCAACGTCACCCAGGAAGACACGCACAAGAACAGGAAGTACCCGTGCCCACTGTGTGGCAAACGCTTCCGCTTCAACAGCATCTTGTCACTGCACATGCGCACGCACACAGGCGAGAAGCCCTTTAAGTGCCCTTACTGTGAACACAGGGCAGCGCAGAAGGGCAACCTCAAGATCCACTTACGCACTCACAAGCAGGGAAACCTTGGGAAAGGTCGTGGCCGGATCAGAGAGGAGAACAGGCTGCTCCACGAGCTGGAGGAGAGGGCCATCCTGAGGGACAGGCACATCAGGGGTGGTATAGGTCATCTGACCCAGCCACCACTACCCCACATCCCCAATCCCCAGCTCCAGCAGCCCCAGCCTGCTTCTACCACCACCCAGCTCCCCTTGACTTGCACAGGCCCTGGCCCTGTGGAGACCCTTTCACTGCCATCTGTCTCCCCCAAGATGACCACCACAGGCCAGGAGGATCACACACAGGCTCAGCCTTCCGCAGGGTTCCGCTGCTCCTTCTGCAAAGGAAAGTTCAGGAAGCAGCAGGAGCTGGAGCGCCACATCCGTATCCTCCACAAGCCATACAAGTGCACCCTGTGTGAGTATGCGGCCTCCCAGGAGGAGGAGCTCATCAGCCACGTGGAGACGGCCCACATCACCTCCATGTCAGCCCAGAGTCAGAGTTCCGCGGTGGGCAGTGGTCGGGGCTTGAAGCCCCCTGGTGGGGAGTTCCCCTGCAAGGTGTGTGGTCAGACCTTCAGCCAGGCCTGGTTCCTCAAGGGACACATGCGGAAGCACAAGGACTCATTCGAGCACTGCTGCCAGATCTGTAGCCGGCGCTTCAAAGAACCCTGGTTCCTCAAGAACCACATGAAGGTCCACCTCAACAAGCTGTCTGCTAAGACCAAGCAGCTTCCTGCTGACCCTCAGGTATCTGTTAGCATGGCTAGAGTATCCCAGGACGCCCACTACACAAACCTCTACTCCCAGTACATCTCAAGCCTCCACAGCAGGTTCCTCTCTGCAGAGAAAGCGGGCCAGTCGGAGTTCCAGCAGATCCTTGCCACAGCAGGCATCGGGATGAAGGTGAAGGAGATGCTGGGTAACATGCTGGCACCAGGACACGATTCACCGACAGAGGGTGATAATAATCACTCTCTGTTGGGTTTGAATCATCTGGTGCCTCCCCTGAGTTCGAGCAATGTGGAGTATCAACCACAAGCTCCTGCCAATGAGAGAAACGACCTCAAGAGCTACCCAGGCTGGCAGGTCATAGTACCAGGACTGGCTGTAGATCAGGTGGACCTATACACAGCTAAAGAACAGCAGCGGGCCTACCAGGCTGGGTGGAGGGTGTCAGATGAGCGACGAGCGCCTGTGTGCAATCCAGACACCCAGGCTATTAGTAGGAGTAGTAGCCCAGGACTGAGCCATATCTTGGAGGAGAGCTCTATAGGACCAGGCCTCTCTCAGACTGGCAGTACCCAGGATAACAGCAGCCTACCCTCCTCAGTCTCAGGTACATAACCGTCTTTCCTTACAACTCAATGGTTGCATATTGTTTTATATATTGTTGTTTCCAGTTTTCTCAATTATGTATCATAGGTCCATCTAATAGGTGTATTCTATATTCTATGGTCAATATTCTACAGTAATTGATGTATCCTCAGATCCATGGTCAAGGTCAAATGGATGACCAGCACATGATGACTTGGGCACATTTATATCGATAGGATGTTTGAGAACTTCCATAAATATGCCATTAGTTTCAGATGTAAACAATTTGCTATCCCTCCCATGCACAGACTAGCATGGAATAGAACCATGCTGTTCCATCAGGAGATAAAACTATGCATTTGGCTAAACTTCACTAATGTACTCAGGTGGACTTGCCTTGAAGCACAGGGTCAGTAGATCAGCATATCCAAGCAACAAATATAATCGGTTATATTTGTTGCTTGGATAAAGGCCTTTCTTTTCTTATTAACTTTAATGCTGTCATGTTGAATGCTACAGATAATTAGCCTCCATTATTTTATATCAGTCCCATCGCCACCCCAACCCTTGCCTATGGGGCACAAGATGTTAATGCATGCCATCTGGTGTTTTTAATGATTTGATATATACCACCTGGTATTTTTATTTATAGTCTTCTGTTCTACCTGGTGATTTTGATGATTTGACTCCCTGGGCGCATGCTTTTCTTGTCATAGCATCCTGTTAACACATTGTCTGGATTCTAAATAGCTGCCTCACATGGAGAAATACTAAATGTTACTATAGAATACTGTAGTAAACTGTAGAATGCTATTCTACACACTGCAGTATCCCTCAATCATGTGTAGTACTTACTATAGAATGTTGTAGTATACTGTAGAATACTATAGTAAATACTGCAGTATTATCAGCAATAAAAACACTGTAGTAAATACTACAGTAATGTCCGCAAAAACACTACAGTCTGAAAAAACACTAACTTTTTTAACTACAGTAAATACTACAGTATTCAATTTGCATATACTCTGCACATTCCCCTCCCCCATATCTCAGTTTGTGCCATCCATGAGTGAGAAACAGGTTTTTAGAAATGTTTGCAGATTTATTAAAAATGCAAAACAGAAATGCCTTATTACATAAGTATTCAGACCCTTTGTTATGAGACTCGAAATTGAGCTCAGGCACATCCTGTTATCCATTATCATCCATTATTGTGATGTTTCTACAACTTGATTGGAGTTCACTTGTGGTAAATTCAATTGATTGGACATAATTTGGAAAAGCACACGTCACACCCTGATCTGTTTCACCTGTCCTCGTTATTGTCTCTACCCCCTCCACGTGTCGCTTATTTTCCCCGGTGTATTTATCCCTGTGTTTCCTGTCTCTCTGTGCCAGTTCATCTTGTATGTTTCAAGTCAACCAGCGTTTTTTTCCCCGTACTCCTGCCTTTGCTGTTCTCTTTTTTCTAGTCCTCCCGGTTTTGACCCTTGCCTGTTTCTGGACTTTGTACCCGCCTGCCTGAACATTCTGCCTGCTTTGACCACGAGCCTTTCTGCCACTCTGTACCTCCTGGACTCTGATCTGGTTTTGACCTTTTGCCTGTCCACTACCATTCTCTTGCCTACCCCTTTGGATTATTAAACATTATAAGACTCCAACCATCTGCCTCCTGTGTCTGCATCTGGGTCTCGCCTTGTGTCATGATACACACCTGTCTATATAAGGTCCCTCAGTTGACAGTGCATGTCAGAGCAAAAAACCAAGCCATGAGGTCGAAGGAATTGTCCGTAGAGCGCAGAGACAAGATTGTGTCGAGGCACAGATCAGCAGCAGGGACTGGGAGACTAGTCAGGATCGAGGCAAAGATGAACGGAGAAAAGTACAGAGAGATCCTTGATGAAAACCTGCTCCAGAGTGCTCAGCATGTCAGAGAGGGGTGAAGGTGTACCTTCCAACAGGACAACGACCCTAAGCACACAGCCAAGACAACGTAGGAGTGGCTTCGGGACAAGTCTCCGAATGTCCTCAAGTGGGCAAGCCAGAGCCCGGACTTGAACCCGATCAAACATCTCTTGAGAGACCTGAAAATAGCTGTGCAGTGACGCTCCCCGTCTAACCTGACAGAACTTATGAGGGTCTGCTGAGAAGAATGGGAGAAATTCCCCAAATACAGTTGTGCCAAACTTGTTACGTCATACCCAAGAAGACTTGACACTGTAATTTCTGCCAAAAGTGCTCCAGCAAAGTACTGAGTAAAGGGTCTGAATAGTTATGTAAATGTGATATTTCAACGTATTTTTAATACATTTGCAAAACTTTCCAAACCTGTTTTTGCTTTGTCATTATAGGGTATTGCATGTAGTGGAAGGGCATATTTTTTAAATATTTTTTTTACAATTTTAGAATAAGGCTGTAATGTAACAAAATGTGGAAAAATTCAAGAGGTCTGAATATTTTCTGAATGCACTGTACCTACCTACCTACAGATTATGGAAAATTAGCTCATTTAGTATTTCTCCAGTAGGTTTTCTGAAAGAGAGAGCCTCCATTTCTATGTCAAATATATTAAAACAAACACTATAGTAAATACTACAGTCTGCAAAAATACTATAGGGGAGTGCAGTTCGCAAAAACACTACAGTAAATACTACAGTCTGCAAAAATACTATAGGGGAGTACAGTTCGCAAAAACACTACAGTAAATACTACAGTCTGCAAAAATACTATACGGGAGTACAGTTCGCAAAAACACTACAGTAAATACTACAGTCTGCAAAAATACTATAGGGGAGTACAGTTCGCAAAAACACTACAGTAAATACTACAGTCTGCAAAAACACTACATTAATTACTGTAGTATATACTACAGTTTTATTTGACTATTGTATAGTTAACTGTAAATGATACAGTACACTACAGTATCCACTGTAGTGTTTTTGCTGACCTTTAGCTTAAAGCATACATTTGACTCTTTTCCTCCCTAGCTTAGAATTTTGGATCTTCCGTCTGTGGAAGATCCAAAATTCTAAGCTAGGGAGGAAAAGAGTCAAATGTATGCTTTAAGCTAGGCTAAAATACGATTTGAAATTCTTTAAAATACTTTAGCTGTTCTTGGTTGAGCTTTCTTGTTGCACTGGAACCAATAAAAAAAGTACAAACTCCCAACAGGGTCAGGAGCACTCTAGGCAGACTAAAGTAAACACTCAAAGTATTGGAAAGATTTCAAATAGTCTTTGAACCCAGGTTTGATCTTCTAGCAGGCATGGTGAGAGTCAGCGTCTCTGACACGGTTTTGGAGGATTTGATGCACCGTGAAAAAGAGATAAATGGATCAGGTCTAATCTTGTTAAATGTTTTGTTGACATATTGTCTACTTATACTTGTATTTACATGTTTATACCAGTATTTTAAGGTTAATCCTTGCCAGCCCTTTACAAAACAGCTACAATCATTGGTACTTTTCAGCTTCTCCTGTTCCCCAGTCCCCAGCCCATATACCCAGCCGATAGTGCAGGGATATGTTTATAAAAGCTAGCTGAGAATGAATCGGATGAATTCTGGGCTGCCACATTCGGTATCAGAGTGTAATTTGAGTCGATATTAAGCATGGAAACTAATTCATTTTAAAGGTCAGGCGTCAGTGCTTCTTTATATGATGGATCCCAGCTCGCCTCTCCTCCTCTTGTTCCTGTGTAATGGAGGACTCACTCAGGGGCTTAAGCACTGCATTGTTTTGCTCTGACAATATATCCCAGAGACCTCTGCAGCTGCTCTCCACGACAGATTAATTAACACAATCACACGCTGCTGGCCCCAGCTCAACACACAGGTCTGCTGCGGGACAGATAGGTAAATCCTATACATATGGAGAACGTACAGGCACTAAGTGCAAGTCTTGATGAGGGGTTTTAGGAATGGGATAAGTTTACTGTGCCTGTATTACAGAGGGGCTGGAGTAGTTTTAACTCAGGAGATGGTGAGGAATTACCATTGTTGCCAGATGTTTCAGTTTAAGACACATTGATTACGCCTGAACAAGTGGCTGATTTTATTCCTAGCCAAACAGAAGTCATTAAGTTATTATATTGTTGTTCCCAGTATGGATAGTGACTACAGTTCAGAGTTAGTGACTGCTCTGCTACATTTTAGTGAATTGGTAGATGCTTTTTTCCAGAGCGACTTACATACATTTTCATACCCCCCCCCTTCTGGACCCCTTGGGAATCGAGCCCACAAACCTGGCATTACAAGCACCATACTCTACCAACTGAGCCCCGCGTGACCGATAGATACAGTGTCGACGTGTTAGATTATGGTCTCTTTACTCATATGGCTACTAGCTAGTGTTGAAAATGCTGCTCTTAAAATCTAATCAAGACAGATTAAAAAACTTCCTGACTGTAATTCTAATCTTAGATCATGAATAATGATGTGCTTGTTAGAGGCCCCTGACCGACACCAGAGTGTCCAGATTTAAATTGGGAACACAAACATGCCTGAAATCCTCTGACAGTTATTCATTAGTCCTATTCAAACTCTTAACCCCAAGGTCAATGAGCAGACACCATGTAATGATGTCATCCTCACTTAGTCCTTGTTTCCTTCTCCAGCCTTCACACTACTTCTACTGTACAGATGTTACAGGTTACGAGTGCTTACAGAGAGACGAGGAAGGATCATGTTTAGGGGGATAGAAATCAGTGTAACTATTTAATCGTTCTAACTTCTAGTTCCTACAACCCTTGGCATCTGATGATTCTTAAATGGATAGTTCAGCAAAAGCACATGTTTACAACATTTAAATATGTAATTTCGCTAAACAATCCCTTTAAGTTGTAGCATGGCTGTTTTTATTTCAACACACAAACTGGGCCTATATACGTAAGTAGATTTGAACACTGCTGATTTCTGATTTATAAACCGGATTACCTGTTGGCTTGACTTCCCCATCTCATTTTTTTGTCCCCTAATCCTCTTTTTAATTATTATTGCAGATATGAGGTATGAGGCTCAAACTAAGCTCAAAATGCTTGTTTTCCTAGCTGCTGATAAAAAGATTTACCCTGGGAGTTGTGAACACCTGCCTTGAAATATTGTTCCACGTCTCCTGAATGCCATTTGGCTTAATTGACTTGGAAACGTCCCAAATGCGTCATTGACGATGTGGTCTAATTAATATTAATAATATGCTATTATAAACATCAAAGAACATCTGGTGCCCCTATTTTCTCTCTCCCCAGCAGTCTTGGGTGTGAATATCCCTCTCAGGCGGTTTCATCTTAAAGTAAACCGCCTAGGTTTAGTCATTTAGGTGCTTTAGTTTATACTGCATGCACACTGTTACAATATAACAATTATGTGTGTGTGTGTGCATGTGTGTGTATATGCGCACATGTGTGTGTGTGTTTACATGGGTGGTGAACAGATTGAATAAAGAGTGCATTTCCATATGAAATGAATCACTTTCCCTACCAGCTGTATGCTTTGCCACAGCACAGTATCAGACGTTTTCTTTTGCATTTCTAATCACAGGTTGGATAACTCATATGCATCTCTTCATTATCTGATTGTCTGTGTTAGGTGAGAGAAGCAGGGTCCTGTAATGATACAGTAATTGGAGTTTGGTTGATAAATCTAAGCACTAAAATTACTCATAATGTGGGTCTCGTCAGTGTAAGTAAATCTAAAACTGATTAAGTTAGCATGAACCAGGCAATCAGAAAGATAAGCATCCAAAGACAGAAGATGAGTCGGGGCTTGAGTCTTTTTGTTGTTTCGCTGCTCTGGGAGATATTGGCGAGCAAATGTGTTTTTGAAAGAGACAGTGGCCAAAGATGAGGTCAGATATGTCTGTTTTTTTTTGCATTTCAGACCTGCCGGTAATTTCATGGTAATGTAAACCACTGATTAATTGAGCTAGACAGTGTATCTATGCCTGCGTTTACAAAGGCAGCCCAATTCTGATATTTTTTATGCAAATTTTGTCTTTTGACAAATCACATGTGATCTTTTCACATCAACTCTTGTTCTGATTGGCCAAAATATAAATTAGTGAAAAAAAGATCAGAATTGGGCTTCCTGTGTAAACGCAGCCTAACTATCTGAAATACTGCCATTAAGCAGGCGTTTTTTTGTGACTAAAGACAATGGATGTGGTGTTTCTGAGGAGGCTCTTTAACACTCACTGTCTGTTTGAACACATGCATGCACACAAATTATTGTTGACTGTGTTGTTGAAGGTCATTAATATGTGACTCCAGCTGTGTTTCTACCTCACTATGGCTGTGTTTAAAGGCAGCACAATTCTGAACTTTTTCCCCCGGTAATTGGTCTTTTGACCAATCAGATCATCTCTGAAGAAGGTCTGTGAAAAGATCTGATGTGATTGGTCAAAAGACCAAATTTGCATAAAAAATATCAGAATTGGGCTGCCTATTTGTGTGATGTTTTATGATCTGCTCCATTCAATACACTTATTTTCCTCTCTCCTCTAGGTATATTAAGTAGTTTAAAATTCCAATATTTAAACAAAGGCTATTTTTCCATATCATTTATCTCATTAAATGACGGATGGTGTTGGTATTAAAGTTGGAGACAGCATAACAAACAACTTTAGATCATTAGATTGAGAGATTTACTTCAGGGAGAATTACCTCAGGGTCAGATCTGATCTCAAGGTGTTATGAAATTGATTTTTCAGCCGAGGGGAATGAATCACTGTTGTAAGTCAGATATTAATCCATTAAAGAAGAACAATAAGGCATCAATATGCACAAAATTAAATGAATGCCGCTGTAACTTTATCTCGCCATCCCAGACGCCACGTCCCTAAAAGACCCAGTATAATGTATGCCCTGACCTTCAAATGCCAGGAGAGTGTTGGACAATAAACTGCCAATATTTGTGGCTTAATAGCGGCAGATGACTTTTACAGTAATTGGAATGGCACCAAAACAGCTGGGCTGCTTAAAGAAGGTGGAATGCAAAGGGTGTGTCTCAAATAGCACCCTATGCCCTATATAGAGCACTACTTTTGACCAGAGCCCTGGGTCAATGTGGTGCCATTTGGGACACATTCAAGGGTCTCTCAGACAAGCACTAACTCAACATGGTGGCACTGTATGTAAACCCTATAGGCAAGGCTGTTATAACACAGTTCAACCTAACATGACTCCTGGAGAGAAGTGTTCATGTATACGTTGTCGATATTGACAGATGTTTCATGGACATGTGACTTTGGCCTAATATGGACACTGTACAGGTGAGAAGTCATTCCAACTTGCTCACCAAGTTTATGGGGATAAGCCAACAAAACACATTTATTTGCTGCTAACATCTTTGAGTATATTCCTTGCGTATGGTGTTCTATACCCCATGCTGTGCGATGATGTATCACCTGTGCTGAAAGCTGATTACAAGCCTGATTTACTGCGGAGCACAACTTAAATCATTCAACTCAGCATTGTGTGCATAGATAGCATTGCTCTGCACACATTATTCATGTTTAGAAATGGCGGCCATATGTACACACACATTTCCCAAGTTCACAGAGATGATCCAATCGCTCAGGTTCTTTAGGTTGGTTCTCAGTATGCCAATGATTTAGTTGTACAAGTCAGACAATTGTTTTTGAAATATAACATGTCTACAGCTATCCAGAGAAACTTAAATGTGAAATACTGGTATGGAGATGTCTGGTTCACGCTGCGCTGTTGTTCTGTCTTGTGGCTCTAACAGGTAAGGAGAAGTTCTACAGCTGTCCCTCCAGTGACTACATCAGTGCCCAGTCAGCCTCTCTCAGTTACCATCTAGAGGGCTACCACCCCAACCAACACCCCCAGTGGAACCAGGACACCATGGACAACGGAGCCGCCTCGTCCCCACAGACCCCAAGCCCCAAGGACTGGAGCCCTACTTCTGGCCTCTACAGTGGGATGGAAGGCACAGATGAGAACCGGAGAAACCCAGGTACACTGCCAATGGACAGGCCTCCCAACCTGCCCAACCCTTCCAACCTGAACCTACACCGGGCCTATGGAGGACCTCCAGCTATGGAGGAGAACAGTGTGAACCCACAGGGTCTTCATCAATCCATACAGACCTTCATCAATGGCCTGACATCCAGCATTCTGAGAGGTGGTAGAAAGAGGAGAGCAAGGGGAGGGAGGGTCAGCCCTCCCGGGGGACGACAGGGGAGCTCTGAGGGGGAGTATGGTGTTAGAGTCAGGGGGAGTGACTGGGACAGTGAGGGGGAGGCAGGTGCTGGTGGCTCTGCAGTCACACCCAGGACCAGGAAGTCCCAGTATGAGCCTCTGGATTTGTCGCTCAGGCCAGACTGGGTGCTGTCGTCACAGCCTGGTTCAGGGGGATTGACTGGGTTATTCCAGCAGCACAGCTCCCTCTCCTCCAATAGCAATGGGCTGCAGGCTGGACAACACACAGCCCGGTCTGACACTGGTAGTGACCTGGAGTTGCCTATAGATCAGGAGGACGCACACACCTATGACTCATCAGCTCACAATGGGGAGTGTACACTGGAGAGACCTGTGTTTAACAAAGAGGAGGAAGAAGAGGACCTCAACAAGTGGAGGATGATGAAGAGTAGCAGCAACGAAGCAGGGCTGAGTGAGGAGATGACAGAGATGATGGTTGGTGTTCCCCAGGGGCCCAGTGAGGCCCCTCAGTGTACCCAAGGGAAGCAGGGCCAGTGGGGCAGGTCGGTCATCCAGCCTCTCCTCTCTCCTCTGGAGCTGTTGAAGCCAGGGAAGACTCCTCACCACCACCTCCATCCCCACAGGAACCTCTCAGTCCTCTGGTCCTTCAGTGGCCAGAATCACACGTTCCTCAATGACAATGAAGAGAGATTGAATGGTGGAGAGGGAGGGCCAATGGAGAGAGCAGATACTTCAAGTGAGTGTCCCTCTCTCTGCCCAATGAATGATGTCAACTGTACCTCTGGTTCCTAACTCTTTTCCACATTACACGAGAGTACAATGCCATCTAGTGGACAAGTAGTGATCCTGCCCCCTTATATCATCCTTTCCTATACTGTCCTATCCTATATGTTTGGATATTTAGTACACTCTCTCTCACTAAAAAAAATAGGCTTACCCCAGCAGACAATTTATCAGAGGAAATTGACGAACTCTAGTTAGTATGAACACTTGTGATTGTGAAACTCAGAAGAACTAAAACAAGGGTACTGGAGTCACAGGTGTGTGGCACTGATTACATCCGCACTTAGAGGACGATGCAATTTCACTATCTGATAGGTAACAAATAACTCTGGCAATGGAGAAACTTAAATCTTGTGTGATACGCCTGCCGAAAGCAAGATTTAATTACCTGGCTCGAGAGAGAGAGAGTTCTTTCAGACACTTGGGATCCTTTGATATGATATACATGTATTATGAGTGCAACTTGATACCCCGTCAGTCTGATCCATCTGATGCAGAAACATTATATGAAACACACAATATTCTCGTATGAAAGTGTCTGTCAACTCTGTTTGGGCACAACGTGTGTTTTGCTCATTGATGGTTCCTGTTGGTAAAAGTATAGGCTACAGTATGTCAGAATAATGGTTTTCTTAGATATACTAGATGCATATTACAACTTCATGAAGTGACGTATATTTCTGCACTCATCTCACCTCTTCAGGTCATGCATATTCAGGGTTTACAATTTTTTTTTACTTATCTTTGGTCACTTGTACAATTTTTTACAATAAGTTACATTGCTAGTATAGTTTGGTATTGAAATTATGAAAGAGGATAACTAAGTAAACCCACTGTAAATGCCTTACCCCCCACCCCCCCTCAGTACTGCACTCTAAAGTAGGGTCTATCATTAGCTAAGATGGAAAGCCATCAGTCAAAGTTGACATAATTGACATTGAGCCTAGCAAGTGCCCTCTAACTACAAACAACAAGCAGGTGGTCAGTCAGACATTATTCTCATCACAACAACTGCTTCTGCCTGCTCTGTTTTGAATATTGGCCAGGTGGCATTGTCAAGGACCTGCCTCCTGTCCCTATGTCCCCATACTGTACGTCTAGGTCTAGTCACTCAGTGACATATTGCTGGGCACCGTGGACATGGAGTGATGTGTGTGCAATGACAGTTCAGGTCGGACACAGTGTCCCAACGGTGGTAATTGGCCAGATGGTGACCCCTGGATGAACCAGTCTGTATGCTCATTTGTTTTATATCGAGCCCTCCCTCATGGTTAATGTCCTGCCACTGCATCTCCCAATCACAGCCGCTAGATGGTGATACAATCCAATTATTTTTCAGAAAAAAAACGTGAAGCCTGGAGAATATGAGTAGATCAATACAGAATAGATTATCTAAGAATGAAAGAAAGAAAAAGAAAATACCTGATTTGAAAGAGAGAAGAGTCATTACCTCATTGTCTGAGTGCATACCCTATACTGAAAGGATGAGAGACAGAGAGAGAGTATAGATGGAGATAGATGGAGCGACAGAGAGGTGAAAGAAGAAGGCAAGTGTGGCTGTCTCTGAGCAGATGTCGTTTGAGGGCAGAGAGAGGGCAGGCCGAGCAGGCTGCCATTGTGCCTGGGTCTCCCCATAGAGATAATGAAGGGTGGAGTGCTGGGAAGGATGTGCAGTCATCACTCACTGTCTCTGTGCCATCAGAGCTCAGTGCTGTGTCATCCGTCACCATTCAGCTCCTCTGGCCCCCACAGTCCCGCCACTGTCATCATGGTCATTATCTCTGCCTGAAACACACAAGCACACACACACACACACAGACACACACACACACACACACACACACACACACACACACACACACACACACACACACACACACACACACACACACACACACACACACACCTAAACACCGAGATTGCACACTCACGCACACACACACACTCCCTCCCTCTCCCTCCCCTTCCCACATCCTTTCTTGTTTCCTGGTAAATGTGTGTGTGAGCTGGTCTGGTTTGAGGCTGGTGTTTAGCCTATGAATGGGTGATCATGTGTTGGGGAGATGGATGGCTCTGGGCCCAGTCCTGTCTCCTCTAATTGTAAAATATTAGTTAGATTAGACTGTGGCCTGTGAGTAATGGAACTTATTTGGAGGTTTCCCTCTCCTGGACCTCACCTCTCGTCCATTGGGAGGGATATATCAGGAAAAAAGAATGTACAAGACAGGAAGAGGAGAGAGAAAGAGGGGAGAGATAGGGCAATCACTATACGTGTAGAGATTTGACTTGCTTTATATTATATTATTTGCTGAATATGCTTAATTTGTAACACGTTAAAAAGATAGCTTACATTTTGTAATGGCTCTATGAAGAAAGAAGATTTGGTAAGATATTTTAAGTGTAATTTCCTTTTCTTGAAACATATGGTTTGCCAAATGCACTGTCCTGACCTGTTCCAAAATATTTTATCCTGCATTTAGCGATGTATTACACCCTGCCAAGTCAGGGTTGATTTTCCCCTTTTTACAATACAATAGGGAAAGCCTTTAATTTGCAGACAATACTGACGCTGTAGAACAAAACATTTCACTGCACCTATCCGGTGAATGTGACCATAAAACATACATATACCGTACCAGTCAAAAGTCTGGACACTGCTACTCATTACAGGGGTTTTCTTTATTTGTATAGATTGTAGAATAATAGTGAAGACATCAAAATGATGAAATAACACACATGGAATCATGTAGTAACACCATTTTTTTTTAAAGAAATCAAAATATATTTTATATTTGAGATTCTTCAAAGTATCCACCCTTTGCCTTGATGACAGCTTTGCACACTTGTGGCATTCTCTCAATCAGCTTCATGAGGCAGTCTGGAATGCATTTCAATTAACAGGTGTGATTTGTTAAAAGTTCATTTGTGGAATTTCTTTCCTTCTTAATGCGTTTGAGCCAATCATTTGTGTTTTGACAAGGTAGGGGTGGTATACAGAAGATAGCCCTGTTTAGTCAAATACCATATTATGGCAAGAACAGCTCAAATAAGCAAAGAGAAATATAGAAAATAGTAAAAAATAAAAATCCTAGAATGAATGAATGAGCATCCAAACTTTTGACTGGTACTAATATATATATATATATATATATATATATATATATATATATATATATATATATATATATATATACATATATATATATATATGTATAGTTGAAGTCGAAAGTTTACGTACACCTTAGCCATAAACATTTAAACTCAGTTTTTCACAATTAATCCTGTCTTAAATCAGTTAGGATCACCACTTTATTTTAAGAATGTGAATAGTCAGAATAATAGTAGGTACAATTATTTATTTCAGCTTTTATTTCTTTCATCACATTCCCAGTGGTTCAGAAGTTTACTAACACTCAATTAGTATTTGGTAGCATTGCCTTTAAATTGTTTAACTTGGGTGAAACGTTTCAGGTGCCTTCCACAAGCTTCCCTTGCTTGCACATGCTTTTTCAGTTTTGCCCACAAATTTTCTATGGGATTGAGGTCAGGGCTTTGTGATGGTCACTCCAATACCTTGACTTTGTTGTCCTTAAGCCATTTTGCCACAAATTTGGAAGTATGCTTGGGGTCATTGTCCATTTGGAAGACCCATTTGCGACCAAGCTTTAACTTCCTGACTGATGTCTTGAGATGTTTCTTCAATATATCCACATAATTTTCCTGTCTCATGATGCCATCTATTTTGTGAAGTGCACCAGTCCCTCCTGCAGCCAAGCACACCCCACAACATGATGCTGCCACCCCCTTGTTTCACGGTTGGTTCTTCGGCTTGCAAGCCTCCCCATTTTCCCTCCAAACATAACGATGGTCATTATGGCCAAACAGTTCTATATTTGTTTCATCAGACCAGAGGACATTTCTCCAAAAAGTATTATCTTTGTCCACATGTTCAGTTGCAAACCATAGTCTGGCTGTTTTATGGCGGTTTTGGAGCAGTGGCTTCTTCCTTGCTGAGCGGCCTTTCAGGTTATGTTGATAGAGGACTCGTTTTACTGTGGATATAGATAGTTTTGTACCTGTTTCCTCCAGCATCTTCACAAGGTCCTTTATTATAAGTTAAATAATCTGTCTGTAAACAAATGTTGGAAAAAATACTTGTGCCATGCACAAAGTAGATGTCATAACCGACTTGCCAAAACTATAGTTTGTTAACAAGAAATTTGTGGAGTGGTTGAAAAATAAGTTTAATGACTCCAACCTAAGTGTATGTAAACTTCTGACTTCAACTGTATATATATATATATATATATATATATATATATATATATATATATATATATATATATATATATATATATATATAATAGCCTTCTTGCCAATTGTAATTTATATTTTAGCTCCCAGAGCGTCAGTAAGACAGGTCAGTGATATTCAGACAGGTCAGTGATATTCAGACAGACAGGTCAGTGATATTCAGACAGACAGGGTAGTGATATTCAGACAGGTCAGTGATATTCCAACAGACAGGTCAGTGAAATTCAGACAGACATGTCAATGATATTCAGACTAGATTGACAGGTCAGTGATAGACAGACAGGTATCAGGGATAGACAGACAATTCAGTGATATTCAGACAGCTAGACAGGTCAGTGATAGACAGACAGGTCAGTGATATTCAGATAGACAGGTCAATATTATTCAGACAGACAGGTCAGTGATCTTCAGACAGACAGGTCAGTGACATTCAGAGGTCATACAGATGTGTCACAGTCTCATTTCATAGTCCCATTTCCTGTACTGCTGGTTACTATACACCAATAGATGGAGGGTTTCCTTCTGCGGGCTTTTTACATTTTTTCACCAAAATTACTTTTTATGTAGATGTTAAAGAAAGCTTTCCATTTCATACAGAAGGAGGAGGAAGAGGAGGAGGGGGAGGAGGAAGAGGAAGAGAGAGTTTAAAAGGTTGTGGCAGCGTGTTTTTTGAGGTCATATGACATCATCCCATAACGGTTTACTGTAATCATGAATGATAGAAGAAGCCGTGGAGTTCTTCCAAAAAGAAAGCATGGAGATGAGTTGTGCTGTAACCAGGCCTGTAATAGCACAAGACAACATCTTGTCACAAGCCTTATTCACACGGGACTAGTATTACTATAGAACGTTGGTTATGTAATTATTACACCAGCATGTCCGTTGTTCCAGTGGACGATTCGGATGGGATTTGTTTTACCAAACTGCCCCTGTAATAATTTGTTATCCTCATTCAAAATTGACCGTTATGACGGAAGCCTGAAGGCTGAAGTTGATATATGACAAGGCAGTTCATTCATCTGTATGCTACTTGCATAGCACTTTGTTTTAAGCATCCATTTGTTCCCATGTTCTTACCCAAACTGGTTGCAGCACCTGTTAAACTCTGTAATATCCCTCAAAACACAGGGATGACGATTATTATCAGAGGACCAGGGAGTTTGCTGAAAAACAGTAGGTTTTTAGGGCTGGGATAATAACCTTCTTGCCAAGTAAAAATGACTGACATGCCAGATTCAGACGGGACTAAAATGACTGATGTGGTGATTTATGCTCGTACACATAATTCTATTACCTGTGCTCCCCCAGTTAAACGTATCCCATCTGAATAGGGCAATGGTGTGTGTGTAAAAGTAAAAACATTAGAGTATAACCCAGCACAAATGAGTCAAATTATTAGTTGATGGGAGAGATAGAGAGATATATATATATAGAGAGAGATGGAGGTAGGGCTCAGTGTAGCCAGCTGCAGACGTCTCTCATTCCTCAGCCCAACACTCATCACCACCATGAGCCCAGGGTGCATGTGTGTGTGTTTCTGGGTTTTTTTTGTGTGCATAAAATGAGAAGGGAAGGACTTAAAAATCACAAATGAAGCAGTATGTTTCATGTAGTACTAGTCAGAGGTGGAATTAGATGGGGAACGCATGGGGTTGTTTTTCCATGATTCCACCAGGGTTATTATCATTTCGTCCACAATATTTTATGACTACCACTAGAGAGTTGGCAGTATTAAACACAATGAAGTATAATCAGTAGGGAGGGCTGGGAGGTTGATTTGTCTAAAGCAATGCTTTCCTCTCTGCCAGGGGGGAAGCCTTTCCAGTGCAGGTACTGCCCCTACAGTGCCACCCAGAAGGGGAACCTGAAGACTCATGTCCTGTGTGTCCACCGCAGGCCCTTCGACAGCAGCCTGTACCCAGACAGACGCCTCCGACGGCCCCGTGCCAACACCCCTGTGACACCCTACACCTCCCAGGAAGGTTCTGCCCCCAGGCCTACACCCACTGGGAGAGATATCACCATGGCATCATTATGTGGGACTTGATGTTGCTATGGCAACTGCATATAACCATAGGGTGTGTTCGAACATTTTATCTGGAGTGCCAGAGTGTGCTCAGAGTGCATTCTGGGCGTTAGTAAATTCTGAAAGTTGTCAGATTGTCAGTTAGTAAATTCAGAGTTTCGCTATCGGAGCGTTCAGAACGCACACTGGACGCTCTGGCCGAGGAGTAGGGTTGATCTGAGTGTTCAGACCTCACATTGGCAGTCAGGCACCCAAGCTAACTGCCTAACGATGGCTAGCTTGCTAGCTGCTTCCAGACACAAATGAGAAAACACCTGCACTTGCCCTAGCAGAGCTGGTTAGGCTGTTTTCATGTTATCCAGAGCGTTGGTGACTGTAACTGTAATGCTGGTGATAATTTAATTAAGATTTTTTGCCGTGGTTTAGTACTTTAGTTTCAGGTGTGGAGGATGACAGAGGGAGGATAGGGTTATGTTCTTGGAGATGGAAAAAAAACTTGATGTACATTCTAGTGTGGACTTGAAAATATATTTATCTGTAAGAAACAAACTGCCTATAATAAAGTGTATTGTGGTGTGTGGAGTACAGAGAGATTGAGTGCTTTTTACCTAATTTATACTCAGTGTCATAATGATTTATATTCACCCACATACATCCTTCAGCTCAACACTGACTAATTGTCTGATCGTGAGCAGGCACCAAACTTCCCCCAAGCTCTTTCATGCACTATAAATGTCGGTGTTTTCGTAAATATCTCCTAATATGAGTTCTTCAGAACAGTTATCAGTCAGAATCCTATGCCAGATGTTCAGGGTGTAATCCTGGCAGATGTAATGGAGTAGAATGCCTTCATTTGTTCTGTATTCCATTCGGGGGGGCACCTTTCACACATATCATTATCTCCCATTAACAATGTGAACAATATTAATTTAAGGGGAACCAAAGACATGGAAAACTACATATATTCATTGATATCATGGAGGAACTAAAATGAAATCCAAATCAAAGATGACAACCATCCATACTGTAGGAGTACAGTGCCTTCGGAAAGTATTCAGACCCCTTGACTCTTTCCACATTTTGTTACATTACAGCCTGATTCTACAATTGATTCTTTTTCTGATCAATCTACATACAATACCCCATAATGACAAAGCCAAAGAGGTTTGTAGAAAGTTTAGCAAATGTATTAAAAATACAAAACTGAAATATCACATTTACATAAGTATTCAGACCCTTTACTTCAGTACTTCGTTGAAGAACCTTTGGCAGCGATTACAGCCTTGAGTCTTCTTGGGTATGACTCTACAAGCTTGGCACACCTGTATTTAGGGAGTTTCACCTATTCTTCTCTGCAGATCCTCTCAAATTCTGTCAGGTTGGATGCGGAACATTGTTGCACAGCTGTTTCAGGTCTTTCCATAGACTTTGTATTGGGTTCAAGTCCGGGCTCTGGCTGGGCCACTCAAGGACATTCAGAGACTTGTCCCGAAGCCACTCCTGCGTTTTCTTGGCTGTGTGCTTAGGTTGTTTTCATGTTGGAAGGTGAACCTTCACACTAGTCTGAGGTTCTGAGTGCTCTGGAGCAGGTTTTCATCAATGATCTCTCTGTACTTTGTTCTGTTCATCTTTGCCTCAATCCCGACTGGTCTCCCAGTTCCTGCCGCTGAAAAACACCCCCAAAGCATGATTTTGCCATCACAATGCTTCACCGTAGGGATGGTGCCAGGTTTTCTCCAGAAATTTCAGGCCAAAGAGTTCAATCTTGATTTCATCAGACCAGAGAATCGTTGTAATTTTTGCAATTTTATCAATTTTAGAACAAGGCTGTAATGTAGCAAAATGTGGAAAAAGTCATGGGATCTGAATACTTTCTGAAGGCACTGTATATGAGCCTACTGTATATCAGCCCATTTGTAATAAAGAAAGCCTAACACACACACGCGCACACAAGTAGTGGCCATCTACGGTAATGTTAGCATGATCCAGGCAGGCGACTGCTCGACCGGTGTGCTAACATTCCGCCAGTAGAACAAGAGATCACCTTGGGCAGCTGTGTGTCTGTAGCCAGCCGCAGTAACCACGGTGATGTGTTTGATTGACAAACGGCCTGATAACTCCATTCTGCCAGCCACCTGCTAGCTGTCAATCAGGGCAGCCATCCCGGGGCTATTGACAGAGCTGTCAGTCTGGGTGAGACGTGTCTGTCAAAGGTCTCCTCTCCCGCTCTCTCCCTTGCTGCCTGGGCAGTCCACACTATCCTCCTTGTGAAGGCTCTCCAACTCACCTAGTACAGTATGAGGAAATTATTTGTGTCTATATATTTAATGTTTGTGCTGTATGTTGTCTTTGGTGATGAATCTAATCCTTTCAAATCCCCTCCTGCTTCTCTTCCTCTCTGCCTGTCTTGTCCCTCTCCTCCTCCTCTCCTCCCTCTCTTTCCTCCCTCTTCCTACCTCTCTCTCCTCACTCATCCCTCCATCTCTGTACCTGACAGGTGACAAGGCCCAGTCCTCCAGCTGACTGGGTAATCAGAGACCTATCATACAGTATCTGTCTAAAGTCTGTCCAGGCCATGCCAAAGCCGTGCTGTACCCTACCCTACCTGCCTGGGGTGGTGGGTGACAGAGGACACAGGATAGAGAGTTTAGAGGTGCAACTAAACCCCACGTCTTTGAACTCTGTCACCCCCCCCACGCACACACACACAGACATACATACACACTCACCTGTGTGCATTGCCTCAAACCTTGTCATGTCAAACTCTTAATTACGCACAGTTTCCTTAAAGCATACCCCATTAATTAACGCATTAATTAATTACCCCTGATCAAGATGAATGTTTCAGTTGTCATCTCGCACCATAGCCAATGTGATACTGAGAGGGGTGCACTATTCAGTTTAACAGAAGCAGAGGATACGGAAAACCTGGGTCGTATTCACTAGGAACAAAATGGGGAGGAAGGCCTACTATCTGAACTTGTGCAATCAGAAACGTTTGGATGTCCTCCGATCTATCAGATCTCTTAGCATGAACTGACATGTTGTCCATCCAATCAAAGGGTCAGAGAATGAATCTATTAATGAAAGAATATGCTACAGCTAGCAAACACTGCAGTGCATAAAGTGTGGAGAGTAGTTGACTCAAAGCGAAGAAAGACAATAGTTGAAAATGAAGGAGAAGCTGCAGAGAGAGAGGAGATCTTTCATTGTATTTTTCTCTTCTTCTTAGTTTATCTTAGCTAATGCAGACACTTTAGCTTCTCAACAACCTGACTCAAACAGCTAAAAACGCTATTTATGTTAGCTCTTCCAAGTCAAGGTAAGCTTTCGGTTTTATAAATGTATTGGCACTGGGGCCCGCCAGTGTGTAACTGCTGAACTGCTTGCTGTACACTGTACTGCATGATTGTACACATTGATTGGATTGTGGGTTTACTAATGCTTTCGTTAGAGTTTGTTGACTATGATGTTAGCTAATATGGTGACAACGATGTAGGCCATGTAGTGGTTAGGGGTTATGGTATAAAGATTTCACTTAAAGAGGTTTTTGTGCCTGGTCACAGATACAGTGCCTTGCGAAAGTATTCGGCCCCCTTGAACTTTGCGACCTTTTGCCACATTTCAGGCTTCAAACATAAAGATATAAAACTGTATTTTTTTGTGAAGAATCAACAACAAGTGGGACACAATCATGAAGTGGAACGACATTTATTGGATATTTCAAACTTTTTTAACAAATCAAAAACTGAAAAATTGGGCGTGCAAAATTATTCAGCCCCCTTAAGTTAATACTTTGTAGCGCCGCCTTTTGCTGCGATTACAGCTGTAATTCGCTTGGGGTATGTCTCTATCAGTTTTGCACATCGAGAGACTGAATTTTTTTCCCATTCCTCCTTGCAAAACAGCTCGAGCTCAGTGAGGTTGGATGGAGAGCATTTGTGAACAGCAGTTTTCAGTTCTTTCCACAGATTCTCGATTGGATTCAGGTCTGGACTTTGACTTGGCCATTCTAACACCTGGATATGTTTATTTTTGAACCATTCCATTGTAGATTTTGCTTTATGTTTTGGATCATTGTCTTGTTGGAAGACAAATCTCCCTCCCAGTCTCAGGTCTTTTGCAGACTCCATCAGGTTTTCTTCCAGAATGATCCTGTATTTGGCTCCATCCATCTTCCCATCAATTTTAACCATCTTCCCTGTCCCTGCTGAAGAAAAGCAGGCCCAAACCATGATGCTGCCACCACCATGTTTGACAGTGGGGATGGTGTGTTCAGCTGTGTTGCTTTTACGCCAAACATAACGTTTTGCATTGTTGCCAAAAAGTTCAATTTTGGTTTCATCTGACCAGAGCACCGTCTTCCACATGTTTGGTGTGTCTCCCAGGTGGATTGTGGCAAACTTTAAACAACACTTTTTATGGATATCTTTAAGAAATGGCTTTCTTCTTGCCACTCTTCCATAAAGGCCAGATTTGTGGAATATACGACTGATTGTTGTCCTATGGACAGAGTCTCCCACCTCAGCTGTAGATCTCTGCAGTTCATCCAGAGTGATCATGGGCCTCTTGGCTGCATCTCTGATCAGTCTTCTCCTTGTATGAGCTGAAAGTTTAGAGGGACGGCCAGGTCTTGGTAGATTTGCAGTGGTCTGATACTCCTTCCATTTCAATATTATCGCTTGCACAGTGCTCCTTGGGATGTTTAAAGCTTGGGAAATCTTTTTGTATCCAAATCCGGCTTTAAACTTCTTCACAACAGTATCTCGGACCTGCCTGGTGTGTTTCTTGTTCTTCATGATGCTCTCTGCGCTTTTAACGGACCTCTGAGACTATCACAGTGCAGGTGCATTTATACGGAGACTTGATTACACACAGGTGGATTGTTTGTATCATCATTAGTCATTTAGGTCAACATTGGATCATTCAGAGATCCTCACTGAACTTCTGGAGAGAGTTTGCTGCACTGAAAGTAAAGGGGCTGAATAATTTTGCACGCCCAATTTTTCAGTTTTTGATTTGTTAAAAAAGTTTGAAATATCCAATAAATGTCGTTCCACTTCATGATTGTGTCCCACTTGTTGTTGATTCTTCACAAAAAAATACAGTTTTATATCTTTATGTTTGAAGCCTGAAATGTGGCAAAAGGTCGCAAAGTTCAAGGGGGCCGAATACTTTCGCAAGGCACTGTAGCTGTTGTGTTATGCACTGAAGTCCACAAGCAAAATGGAAAAGGTAAGAGGAGGAGAGTATATGCGAGAAGGAATTATAGAATGTGCAAAGTGGTGATGCTGTATGTGGTTGCTATGGAAATGAACTGTGTGTGTAGGTGATCAGGGGTGTTTTCATTCAACATATTCTTTTACAAAATGTTTGCTAAACGAAAGCAAATGGAACGAAACAGAGATGGACCTACCTGAATTTGTCCAAAATAAACTCTTGTTTGGACTGATGATTACACCTCAGATAAGCTAGGTGCAGGCAAGAGTGTGCAAGGTGGTATTGAATGCATGACCTCAACTGATTACTCCAATTTGTCTCTCGACCTGTTTACCTACATTACACATTTTAATTTGTAGGCTAGGTTGAAGCACCTGATGATGAGTACAGGGCAAATTCAAGAATCATGTAGTAGCCTGAACTTATCGATGTTACATTGAACTGGGTGAATGGAATATGAATGACATTCATCCAATATGTTGTATTAGAAATGAGGAATGTGGCGGAAAAAGTACCCAATTGTCATACTTGAGTAAAAGTAAAGATACATTCATAGAAAATGAATCAAGTAAAAGTGAAAGCCACAAAGTATTTGTTTTTAAATATACTTAAGTATCAAAAGAAAAAGTAAATGTCACATTCTGACCTTAGTTCCTTTGTTATATCTTTGTTTTAGTATGGTCAGAGCGTGAGTTGGGGTGGGTAGTCTATGTTCCTTTTTCTATGTTGTGTTTATGTGTTTGGCCTGGTATGGTTCTCAATCAGAGGCAGGTGTCGTTCGTTGTCTCTGATTGAGAATCATACTTAGGTAGCCTTTTCCCACCTGTGTTTTGGGGTGATTATTTTCTGTCTTGTGTTTTCTGCACCTTTCAGGACTGTTTCGGTTTTTGTTTATTTCACGTTGTTATTTTGTATTTTGTTGTTCAGTCAATAAACATCATGAACACATACCACGCTACGCATTGGTCCGACATTTCATACTCCTTGTCAGAGGAGGACGAAGAATTACGTTACAGTAAAAGTATAAAAAAATTAAAGTTCCTTCTATTAAGCAATCCAAACGGCACAATTTTATTTTTGAAATTTTATTTACAGATAATCAAGGGCACACTCCAAACAGTCTGACATAATTTACAAATGAAACAATTGTATTTAGTGAGTCTGCCAGATCAGAGGCAGTAGGGATGACCAGGGGTGTTCTCTTGATAAGTGTGTGAATTGGACACTTTTCCTGTCTTGTTAAGCATTCAAAATGTATGGAGTAAAAAGCACATTATTTTCTTTAGGAATGTAGTGGAGTAAAAGTAAAAGTAGTCAGAAATATAAATTGTAAAGTAAACTACAGATACCCCAAAAAAACGACTTAAGTAGTACTTCAAAGTATTTTTACTTACGTACTTTGCACCACTGCCCGTTACTGACAGGTTTATAAAATTGACCACACAGCCATGCAATCTCCATAGACAAACATTGACATTAGAATGGCCTTACTGAAGAGCTCAGTGGCTTTCAACATGGCATTGTCATAAGATGCTACCTTTCCGACAAGTCAGTTGGTCAACTTTCTGCCCTGCTAGAGCTGCCCTGGTCCAATGTAAGTGTTCTTATTGTGAAGTGGAAACATCAAGGACCAACAATGGCTCAGCCACGAAGTGGTAGGCCACAAAAGCTCACAGAATGGGACCGGAGAGTGCTGAAGCACGTAGCGCGTAAATATTGCATGTCCTCGGTTGCAACACTTACTATCGAGTACCAAACTACCTCTAAAAGCAACATCAGCACAAGAACCGTTCGTCGGGAGCTTCATGAAATGGGTTTTCATGGCTGAGCAGCCGCACCCAAGCTTAAGATCACCATGCGCAAGGCCAAGCATCGTCTGGAGTGGTGTAAAGATCGCCGCTATTGGACTCTGGAGCAGTGTAAATGCGTTCTCTGGAGTGATGAATCACGCTTTACCATCTGGCGGTCTGACGGACAAATCTGGGTTTGGCAGATGCCAGGAGAACGCTACCTGACCAAATGCATAGTGCCAACTGTAAAGTTTGGTGAGGAATAATGGTCTGGGGCTGTTTTTCATGGTTCGGTCTAGGCCCCTTAGGTCCAGTGAAGGGAAATCTTAATGCTACAGCACACCATGACATTCTAGACAATTCTGTGCTTTCCTGTTTCCTGTTTCAGTGCACAAAGCGAGGACCATACAGAAATGGTCTGTCGAGATTGGTGTGGAAGAACTTGACTGGCCTGCACAGAGCCCTGACCTCAACCCCATTGAACACCTTTAGGATGAATTGGAACAAAGACTGCGAGCCGAGCCTAATCGCCCAAAGTCAGTGCTCAACCTCACTAATGCTCTTGTGGCTGAATGGAAGCCTCTGCAGCAATGTTCCAACATCTAGTGGAAAAGAAGAGTGAAGGATATTATAGCAGCAAAGGGGGGACCAACTCCATATAAATGCCAATGATTTTGGAATGAGATGTTTGATGAGCAGGTGTCCACATACTTTTGGTCATGTAGTATATATATATATACAAAGTGGGGCAAAAAAGTATTTAGTCAGCCACCAATTGTGCAAGTTCTCCCACTTAAAAAGATGAGAGAGGCCTGTAATTTTCATCATAGGTACACTTCAACTATGACAGACAAAATGAGGAGAAAAAATCCAGAAAATCACATTGTAGGATTTTTAATGAATTTATTTGCAAATTATGGTGGAAAATAAGTATTTGGTCAATAACAAAAGTTTATCTCAATACTTTGTTATATACCCTTATATACCCTTGTTCTTCAAAAGGTTTTCACACACTGTTATTGGTATTTTGGCCCATTCCTCCATGCAGATCTCCTCTAGAGCAGTGATGTTTTGGGGCTGTTGCTGGGCAACATGGATTTTCAACTCCCTCCAAAGATTTTCTATGGGGTTGAGATCTGGAGACTGGCTAGGCCACTCCAGGACCTTGAAATGCTTCTTACAAAGCCACTCCTTCGTTGCCCGGGCGGTGTGTTGGGATCATTGTCATGCTGAAAGACTCAGCCACGTTTCATCTTCAATGCCCTTGCTGATGGAAGGAGGTTTTCACTCAAAATCTCACGATACATGGCCCCATTCATTCATTCTTTCCTTTACACGGATCAGTCGTCCTGGTCCCTTTGCAGAAAAACAGCCCCAAAGCATGATGTTTCCACCCCCATGCTTCACAGTATGTATGGTGTTCTTTGGATGCAACTCAGCATTCTTTGTCCTCCAAACATGACGAGTTGAGTTTTTACCAAAAAGTTATATTTTGGTTTCATCTGACCATATGACATTCTCCCAATCTTCTTCTGGATCATCCAAATGCTCTCTAACAAACTTCAGACGGGTCTGGACATGTACTGGCTTAAGCCGGGGGACACGTCTGGCACTGCAGGATTTGAGTCCCTGGCGGCGTAGTGTGTTACTGATGGTAGGCTTTGTTACTTTGGTCCCAGCTCTCTGCAGGTCATTCACTAGGTCCCCCCGTGTGGTTCTGGGATTTTTGCTCACCGTTCTTGTGATCATTTTGACCCCACAAGGTGAGATCTTGCGTGGAGCCCCAGTTCGAGGGAGATTATCAGTGGTCTTGTATGTCTTCCATTTCCTAATAATTGCTCCCACAGTTGATTTCTTCAAACCAAGCTGCTTACCTATTGCAGATTCAGTCTTCCCAGCCTGGTGCAGGTCTCCAATTTTGTTTCTGGTGTCCTTTGACAGCTCTTTGGTCTTGGCCACAGTGGAGTTTGGAGTGTGACTGTTTGAGGTTGTGGACAGGTGTCTTTTATACTGATAACAAGTTCAAACAGGTGCCATTAATACAGGTAACGAGTGGAGGACAGAGGAGCCTCTTAAAGAAGAAGTTACAGGTCAGTGAGAGCCAGAAATGTTGCTTGTTTGTAGGTGACCAAATACTTATTTTCCACCATAATTTGCAAATAAATTCATAAAAAATCATACAATGTGATTTTCTGGATTTTTTTTCTCATTTTGTCTGTCATAGTTGAAGTGTACCTATGATGAAAGTTACCGGCCTCTCTCATCTTTTTAAGTGGGAGAACTTGCACAATTGGTGGCTGACTAAATACTTTTTTGCCCCACTGTATATTTACAGTACAAGTCCAAACTTTGGACACACCTACTCATTCAAGGGTTTTTACATTGTAGAATAATAGTGAAGACATCAAAACTATGAAATAACACATATGGAATCATGTAGTAACCAAAAAAGTGTTCAACAAATCTAAATATATGTCACGCCCCGGTCGAAGTATTTTGTGTTTATTTTCATTTATTTGGTCAGGCCAGGGTGTGGCATGGGTTTTTGTATGTGGTGTGTTGGGTTTGTAGCTTAGTGGGGTGTTCTAGTGAAGTCTATGGCTGTCTGAAGTGGTTCTCAATCAGAGGCAGGTGTTTATCGTTGTCTCTGTTTGGGAACCATATTTAGGCAGCCATTATCTTTAGGTGTTTCGTGGGTGATTGTCCTTAGTGTCCGTATTCTGTGTTTTTTGTGCACGAGTATTAGGCTGTTTCGGTTTTCGTTACGTTTATTGTTTTGTAGTGTTTGTATTTAGATTCATGTTGCTTCAGTTTAATAAACATGGATCGCAATCTACATGCCGCATTTTGGTCCGACTCTCCTTCTACCGAAGAAAGCCGTTACAATATATTTTATTTTTGGGATTCTTCAATGTAGCCACCCTTTGCCATGATGACAGCTTTGCATATATTTGGTATTCTCTCAACCAGCTTCATGAGGTAGTCACCTGGAATGCATTTCAATTAACAGGTGTGCCTTGTTAAAAGTTAATTTGTGGAATTTATTTTCTTATTAATGCGTTTGAGCCAGTCAGTTGTGTGACAAGGAAGGGGTGGTATACAGAAGATAGCCCTATTTGGTAAAAGACCCAAGTCCATATTATGGCAAGAACAGCTCAAATAAGCAAAGAGAAACGACAGTCCATCGTTACTTTAGGACATGAAGGTCAGTCAATGCGGCTAAACATTTCAAGAACTTTTAAAAAGTGCAGTCGTAAAAACCATCAAGCACTATGATGAAACTGGCTCTCATGAGGACCGCCACAGGAAAGGAAGACGCAGAGTTACCTCTGCTGCAGAGGATATGTGCATTAGAGTTAGCAGTCTCAGAAATTACAGCCCAAATAAATGCTTCACCGAGGTCAAGTAACAGACACATTTCAACATCAACTTTTAAGAGGAGACTGCGTGAATCAGGCCTTTATGGTTGAATTGCTACAAACAAACCACTGCTAAAGGAAACCAAGAAGAAGAAACTTTCTTAGGCCAAGAAACATGAGCAATGGACATTAGAGCAGTGGACATCTATCTTTTGGTCTGATGAGTCTAAATGTTAGATTTTTGGTTCCAACTTGCGTATCTTTGTGAGACGAAGAGTAGGTGGTTCCCACCGTGAAGCACGGAGAAGGAGGTGTGATGGTGCTTTGCTGGCGACACTGCTGGTGATTTATTTAGAATTCAAGGCACACATAACCAGCATGGGTACTACAGCATTCTGCAATAATACACCATCCCATCTGGTTTGCGCTTAGTGGGATTTTCATTTATTTTTCAACAGGACAATGACCCAACACACCTGCTTTTCCTTCACTCTGCGGTCCAACTCATCCGAAACCATCTCAATTGGGTTGAGGTCAGGTGATTGTGGAGGCCAGGTCATCTGATGCAGCACTCCATCACTCTCCTTCATGGTCAAATAGCCCTTAAACAGCCTGGTGGTGTGTTGGGTCATTGTCCTGTTGAAAAAGAAATGATAGTCCCACTAACACAAACCAGATGATAAGGTACTGATCTCCCTCACATCACCCTCCAAAAAAAGAAAAAAAAAGAAAGTATTTTTGTTTGGTTACCAAGGCAACAACTGTAGCTAATTAACTTGCTAACTACTTCAGTGGATGTTTAACACATTTCTACTGTCAAATGAACACATTTCAAGTGGAAAATGTGTTAAATTATAGCCAAAAGGGATAATCAACTCGGGGCTCTATGCATTCTCTGAAAAATAATGCAACTCTTTGGAAGGTCAGTCCCACTCCGCTAGCGCTTCGTCGACCTTCCACGTCGTTCATTACTTTCCATAGAATGCATAGCCGCTCTTTGATTATCTCTTGCATACTGTAGCCCAAATCAAGTGTAGGCCTATTATTTTGCTCAATCCAAAATAGGCAACAGATATCAACAAGAGACAATACATTAATTGCACTATAATGGTGACAAACGGTGCCCACAAACTGTTATGGCCTACATAAAGCTCTCCCGACAGCAGTCGCAACACCTTACCACTGTTACACCTGGCTATCAGTGGAGCTTTGTCTGGCAGCAAAATAATTCATTCAGCCTCATTTACTGCCTTTAAAAAATCTTAAACTTAGCTGATATGGCTGACTTGCTTAAACAGATGTGGTTTCTACTGACAATTGAGATGTACAAACTACGGCAGGACGGACAAAGTCAATATAATTATTTGTTCAGCACTTTTGAAATGTACAGAGACAGAATTCAGAACATGGGCCATTCTTACAGTATTATCCCTGTACACCAAGTCAGAACCACAGGATAAATAAAGGGGGCAAATAAGCAGACAATGAAAGCTATTACAATATTCGATGATTGCATTTCTCTAAAACAGGTTATAGGCTACATGTGCACCATCAAATCACAACAGCAGGTGAAATTAAGAGAGGAAAGGGACCAAATGATTAGGGTGAGGAGCATGGACAACTAACAGATTACTATACAACATACGCTTAGTATTCCTTTCTTAGCAACAGTATATATACAGTGCCTTCGGAAAGTATTCATACCCCTTGACTTTTTACACATTTTGTTATGTTACAGCCTTATTCTATAATGGATTTTAAAAAATCCTCAGCAATCTACACACAATACCCCATAATGACAAAGAGAAAACAGGTTAAAAAACGTATTTACATAAGTATTAAGTCCCTTTGCCATGAGACTCGAAATCGAGCTCAGGTGCATCCTGTTTCCATTGATCATCCTTGAGATGTTTCTACATCTTGATTCGAGTCCACTTGTGGTAAATTCAATTGATTGGACATGATTTGGAAAGACAAACACCTGTTAATATAAGGCCCCACAGTTGACAGTGCATGTCAGAGCAAAAACAGATCCTTGAGGTCGAAGGAATTGTCAGTAGCACTCCGAGACAGGATTGTGTCGAGGCACAGATCTGGGGATGGGTACAAAAACATTTATGTATCATTGAAGGTCCCCAAGAACACAGTGCCTCCATCATTTTTAAATGGAAGAAGTTTGGAACCACCAAGACTCTTCCTAGAGCAATCGGGGGAGAAGGGCCTTGGTCAGGGAGGTGACCAAGAACCAGATGGTCACTCTGACAGAGCTCCAGAGTTCCTATGTGGAGATGGGAGAACCTTCCAGAAGGACAACCATCTCTGCAACCCTCCACCAATCAGGACTTTATGGTATAGTGGCCAGACGGAAGCCACTCCTCAGTAAAAGGCACATGACAGCCCACTTGGAGTTTTCCAAAAGGCATCTAAAGATCCACAGACAATGAGAAATAATATTATCTGGTCTGATGAAACCAAGATTGAACCCTTTGGCCTGAATGCCAAGTGTCACATCTGGAGGAAACCTGGCACCATCTCTACGGTGAAGCATGGTGGTGGCAGAATCATTCTGTGGGGATATTTTGTGCTACATTCATCGAGGCAAAGATGAACGATGAACGGAGCAAAGTACAGAGAGATCCTTGATGAAAACCTGCTCCAGAGTTCTCAGGACCTCAGACTGTGGCGAAGGTTCACCTTTCAACAGGACAACGATCCTAAGCACATAGCCAAGACAACGCAGGAGTGGCTTCGGGACAAGTCTTTGAATGTACTTGAGTGACCCAGCCAGAGCCCGGACTTAAACCTGATCAAACAGGAGAGACCTGAAAATAGCTGTGCAGCAACGCTCCCCATTCAACCTGACAGAGCTTGAGATGATATGCAGAGAAGAATTGAAGAAACTCCCCAAATACAGGTGTACCAATCTTGTAGCGTCATACCCATGAAGACTCGAGGTTGTAATTGCTGCCAAAGGTGCTTCAACAAAGTACTGAGTAAAGGGTCTGAATACTTATGTAAATGTAATATTTAAGTTTTTTATTTTTAGTAAATTAGTAAAAATGTCTAAAAACCTGTTTTTGCTTTGTCATTATGGGGTATTGTGTGTAGATTGATGAGGGATTACAAATATATATATTTTAGAAAAGGCTGTAACCTAACAAAATATGAAAAATGTCAAGGGTTCTGAATACTTTCCGAAGGCACTGTATCTCTCTGGCATATTACATAAATTTACACAGCTGCATACAATGCATTTTTGGACTCCTCTTATTGTGCTGTGCTCACTTGAACAAGAAGGTGGCGCGGTGGTCCTTTGTGGGCAAAAACAAGGTTGAACCTTGATGATGTCAGTGATCTTCAGGTCACAGCTCTAGAAAGAGGCCCGAGTTCCCTAGAAAGAGGCCCGAGTTCCAGATGTACAATTCCGAGTTGGATGACCGTTCAAAAAGTATTTTCCCAGTCGGAGCTCATGTTTTCCCATAGTTCCCAGTTGTCTTGAACTCACTGAAGTCAGATTTCAAGTTCCGAGTTTTCTGTTGTTTTGACCGCGGCAGAAGTCATGCTGGATTGACAGCATAGCCAATGTTGAATGTTTATCCTTTTAAGCTTGGAAAATAGACCCTTAAACCCAGATTTGGGATCACACACCCACTCCACTGAATAGCAGGCTTGTGATTGCTTTTCAATGCTTGCATTTAGCCACTCATTCCTTCCAAACCACTCATAGTTGAATTTGCGATTTCCAACTTGTGTAATGTTAATGTCCAATGGCCGATGAGCATCGATACGTTTTATCTATCTATAATTTCTCTTCATTATTTCTCTTCTTATGACAAGGATTAAAAAGGATTTGCCAGTAGATTTTTCGACTTGATTCATGATGATGACTGCCAACTAAGAGTTTGAAAGTATGATGTTGACATGATCAGTCCAATCAAAGTTACTGTAGATATAACGTGATTTGACGTTATTTTATCTGTGGCCAATGACATTGAGTCTTCTTGGTATAATTTTTGTGCTCTACCCTTAGATTTGGCGATGACGTAGTGTCCCCATGATTGACAGAACATTGAGCCAATCATGACGCAACTAAAGAGCATTACCAACCTCTATGTTCCGTGTTTTCCGCGGTCTGCCCCACCACTACAGAAAGCACTGAGCTAGGTTGAAACACCTGCATTTTGGAGCTGCCTTACTCAAGAAAGAAAAAAATAGACGCCTACCCACATCTGCACACCACTACTAACACTCATCACCAGTGTGCCGGCATGCGGGAGATATAAAAGGCATATGCAGGCAAGAATCTGGTCAAAATGGGCCTGTTTACAAGGGGGTCATATAAACATTGCACAATTTCTTTTACAGGCAAAATACCATAAATCCAATGTGAAAGCAGCATTACTGCAATATCTACATTCCAAACATCTCTTTACAAATTGTCCTCCACAGAACTAAGGTTAAAGTTGAAGTTTGCCAAGATTAAGTTGATGAAGGTCAGCACTCTCATAACTGTGTTTTCAAGTGTAATACACTCAACCTTTCATTCACATATCTTTCCAAATGGCTTCCACATAAGTTCTAAGAGGCAGATCATGTTGAGCCAATCAGCCTGTCTGTAGGAAGTAAAGGAAACAGTGTGACAGGAGAGGTAATGAGAACTAATAGACACTAATCACAGGCTGCATCCCAAATGGCACCCAATGCCTAATTAGTTCACAGAGTCCTATGGGCCCTGGTCAAAAGTGTGCATTAAATAGGGAATAGGGTGCCATTTGGAATGTAGACACTGTTCCTCACGCTGTACATGAAAAATGCATGCTTATTAGCTTGCACAGATGTGAAAACAATATTGAAAACTGTTGGCAATTGCGACATGGTGCCACAGTTTTAACATGTTTTTCTCCCCTGACAGTTTACAACCTTAGACATCTCTCTCGGATTGAATCCCAAAGAATTGTGGACTAAAAAACACCCTCCAGTGACATCTGATGAATACAGAAATAGTTGGCAGGTAAAGTAGATTGTGCGATCATGAAACCATGTAGAATATACTCACATTCTCCATGTCAGATCTTAAAGAGTAGGGAAATCTTGTAGAGGTACATCTATTAGAACAATTCAGGGATATATGGTTTGCCATGTGAACATGACTCTCCATCTTCTACACATTTGACTGACAGACATGCAGGCCAGGTGGGGCAGGGACTGAGTGAAGAATGCTTTTGACAGCACTCATGTTTGACAAGACCGTGTGAGACTCAAAGTACAGCATCCAGTCATGGCCTGTCAGTCAAAAATGAAACAGGCTCCCACAGAACTGAGACGTGCAAGTTCAGTCACTGTTACAAAGAAACTAATGCCCGTTAACTGCAACTAGGCACACATTTTGGCTCAACAGCCCCGCATGTCCCGAGGCTGGGATTGAATGCTTGCCAAAGAACATAAGCTCAAGATATAAAAATAATTACAAGGGGACAAATAAAACATGAGGATTATGTCAGTGTGAGAAATGGAGACTGGGTAATTCTCTGTGTGTACGTTCCTCTCCTGTTACAGTAGCTGCAGGGCTGCAGACTGGAGCTCCAAAGTCCTGCACCTGTGCTCCAAACATCCAGTGGGATTTAGAGACAGGCTGGAAAGAGGGATGATGCTTTGATGTGTGAGAGAAGAGAGGGGGAGGGGGGAGGGAGGAAAGACTGGGGGAGAGAGAGAGAGAGAGAGAGAGAGAGAAAGAGAGAGAGAGAGAGAGAGAGCGAGAGAGAGAGAGAGAGAGAGAGAGCGAGAGAGAGAGAGAGAGAGAGAGAGAGAGAGAGAGAGAGAGAGAGAGAGAGAGAGAGAGAGAGAGAGAGAGAGAGAGAGAGAGAGAGAGAATACGCCAGTATAGGGCACTGAGATGTAAACTTTGCTTGCTTGGATTCCAAAACCCATGAATGTATTTTAAGCATACATTTGGGGAGATTAACCTAATCTACATACATACAGATCTAGGATCTTAATTTGAGCCAGTTTGCTACAGCAGGAATAATCCTGCAGCAACAGGAAATGTGAATTATTATGTGGATTATAATTAATGCACATTTTTTTAGGGGTTGATATATTTTTCATTATGTCAAATTGAGTCAGAAATTTCAAAGTGGAAATTACAGACTTTAGAACCCTTTTAAAAACTAAAATATACAAAATGTTTGCATTTCCTGCTGTGCAGGAAAATTCTCATCAACAAAAGAGTGGTCAAATTAAGATCCTATATCTGTACATACATGCACAGAAATTGAATTGGTTAGGTTCAACTCGTCCTTGGAGTATCAGTGAAATGCTCAGCCAATCGTGTCCGATTACCTCTGAAGTTCATTTGGGTTTGAGGCCTCCTCTCTGCTATATGCAGATAAGACCTGTCTTGAGTTATAAATGTCTGCACCGCTGCAAACTCCATTATAAGCACTTCATTGGGATGTGATGTTGCTTTCAATTACCACTAATTTAAATCTATTTTACCAGATGATAGAGTGCAAACAGACAATACAGAAGTTAGGATATTTACTAGAAATGTGTTATGGCTTGACCCTCAAAACCTTTTATTGTATTTTATTGTATCTTTATATATTGAGGGATGGGTGACCATTTTTTTATGAAATTATGTCAGGCCAAATCTTCAGAAGTGGAAAGTCTACTAGTGAATGTTTTTTTTCACTTGACTTGAAGAGACAGCCATGTCCTTGACAAATATACACCTGTCATTGGGTCAAGTCACATCGCAATGTCAATGTCACACAAGCAAGGCTATAAAAGTGTGTGTGAGTTTGTTTGTGTGTCTTTTCTGGATAAATCTCTGTAAACATCAATGTTTTACTTTCCCATGCAGTCAACACATTGAGAAATAGATCCTAACCCTTAGATGTGAGAATTTGTTATTTTGAGTTGGATACAATTATTACTTAAAGTTAGATTAAGTTGTTATTTTGAGTTGGATAAAATTATTACTTTAAATTAGATGAATGTATTATTTCAAACCTATGACACAATGTCCTAAGAATGTACTAAAAATGTCTGTGGTAAAGGTTCCGGTAATACACTGAGATCTAAACAAAAACCTCCAGCGGATCATGACACAGCGCCCTGACGACTTTAGATTACCATTTCAGAACGGTCTGAGGATGTCCTAAGGACTCATTTTAGTTTTAGTTTGCAGGGCTTCTGTGTGTCAGGCAGGTAGAATAGGTGTGGACTGGTCAAACCCTGTCTAGGTTTGATGAATTGGTCTGTCTGCCCCCCCCCCCTATCTTCTCTCTCCCTATGTCTCCCTTTCCTCTCTCTCTACCTCTCTCTCACTCACCCTTTCTTTCTCTCTGCAGTGGCAGATTTGGGGGAGTGGCTGGTTATGGGGACTGAGGGAGGGGGTGGGTGATGAGCTGCTGCAATAATAAGCAGATTTTAATGATTTACTATAAATCAGCCACAGTGGCGTCTGCTGGAGCAGACTGAGGGGGATGACAGCTCCTGACTCACACACCTCGCAAATGCCTCACTGATGATGTGTATGTGCTTCAGATCATCAATCATTGGGCTTAGTGTGCAAGAGTGAATCAGACACACACACACACACACACACACACACACACACACACACACACACACACACACACACACACACACACACACACACACACACACACACACACACACACACACACACACACACACACACACACACACACACACACACACACGTACTGTATGCATGCAGGCATGCGCGCACACACACATAAACACATGTATGCACTCACCCACGCAAGCATGAACACAGGCACACACCGTGCCACATCATGTTTCCTTTCCTGTAATGTCTCCTCTGTTGAGACAGGGGACAAATCAATCATGGGTACATACGTTCAAGGGGGTAAGAGATTGTCTGGTCGGTTTTTCCCTATTCTATTGATCCCATTTTACTGGCATCAACACCAAGCTGTCTATCAAACCCTGCGACAAGGATGGATTGAAAGTGGATGATTGAAAAAGGAGAGGAGGGTGACATTCACTGTAATCTCCCGTCTCACTTTGAATGACATCGAAAGTGCCAACAGTTTTTGGGATGTTCAAACGATAACAAAACAGATTGAATCTAACCTGGCATACAGATGTATTTCAGTATCTGGTACTAAAGAGCTACACATAGTCTTTTCTCCTGTCTCTCTGCATAGCTTCACTAGATGTCATGTATCTGACTGAAGGTGTTGGTGCCATCTCTTGTGCCATGAGTTGATGGGAAAAACGTTGAAGTGAACCCTTCTCGACAGCCCACCTATAAGTATTGATGGAGATGTAGAGAGCGGTGACACAATATGTTACTTGTTGCAGTGGAGACAAGGATATGGATGTATGCTCTATTTCCCCCATCCAGGTACTTATTGCCATCTTTCTTCTCTTTTTCGAACAAGTGAACGTGATGGTACACTCCTACAAAAAAAGGTGTGACAGTGCCTTCAGAAAGTATTCACACCCTTGACATTTCTCTAATTTTGTTGTATTACAAACTGGGATTAACATTTATTTAGTTATATATTTTTTACCCAACAATCTACACAAAATACTCTAATGTCAAAGTGACAGAAAAAATTCTAGCATACTGTATGTAAAAAAAGAAAGAAAAGAATAATTTTAAAAAATCATTTTAAATTCAGGCTGTAACACAACAAAATGTGGAAAAGTCAAGGGGTGTGAATACTTTCTGAACGCACTGTATCTAGAACCAAATGGTTATTCGGCTGTCCCCCTTTGTAGAACCCTTGTTGGTACTGAATAGAACCCTTTTGGAACCCTTTTTTCTAAGAGCGTATATTCCCTTATATAATAGATACTCTTTAAAGCTGGAATCCTTAATGGTGAAACAGCTACGTCCATTTGCAATATAACAACAATAAGTAAGTAACTGCAAACAACAAACTCTGTTTTTCCCCTCTGACGTCATTGCACGCAGGATAGAAGAGCACAATCTGCACTGCAATTCCATTATACACAGACCCGTTAGTACTTCCTGTAATAAGTATTATTACTGCCTGTTTTGGATTATTACTGTTGCACTTCTTCTTAGAGGTCAGGCTCGTCATTAGTTCAACTGAAATGAAAATAATGTATTTCTTTATCAGGTCATGAATGACATTAAATCTTAGATAAACAACTTTAATTACATATTGATTGATATGCTATTAATCTTGAGTGCAGTTGATGTAACTCAAATGATAAAATGTCATATTTAATATAGGTGGGAGCTCATTTTTGTATTTTTCAATGTTCTCCTCTATTATAAACTGTGTGGTTTGAGCCCTAAATGATGATTGGCGGAAATCCGTGGTATATCAGACCTTATACCACGGGTATGACAAAACATGTATTTTTACTGTTCTAATTACGTTGGTAACCAGGATATAATAGCAATAAGGCGCCTCCGGGGTTTGTGATATATGGCCAATATACTACAGCTAAGGGCTACGTTGTGCTAAAGAGCGGTCATTAGGCGTGGTATATTGGCCAGAAATACACCTCCTCGGGCCTTATTGCTTAAGTCTATATACAGTATATAAGTACATTTTGTCTGCATGATGGGTTGGTTCTCTGACTTTGCACCAACTCTAAATAATCTGTGCTTTGCTCTCTCCATAGAGGTCAGGGAGTTTGCACATCTCAAATGGGACAAATGTTAACATAAAATAAACCACAAATCATAAAATAAATCTTCTGCAAATAAATTCACTATTTGAAACCAGGGGATAAAAATCTATCTGAAGATAGATTTCAAAACATGCCCCGTGTATTGGACTGATTTTATCATCATCATGAACCTCATCATAATGTCTCCCTCATCTCTGTGTGGTATCATGGGATCCCTTGTAAGTCTTCTCCATTGTGAAATATCTGCTTAATCACTGGCCAAGCGTCACATAAAGCCTCGGCTCACACATCATGCATTGTTTATTGTGTTTTCATTGTTCCCTTGCAGTCCCCCAGTCACAGCGTCACTCCTATAGGCTGGGTCAGTCTCAGGTCAGTCCCAGCATCACTCCTATAGGCTGGGTCCTTCTCAGGTCAGTCCCAGCGTCACTCCTATAGGCTGAGTCAGTCTCAGGTCAGTCCCAGCGTCACTCCTATTGTTAGGTGAGTGAATGAGGACCCAAAAGCGAACTAACTTAAACAGAGCTTCTTTAATAACCAAACATAGGTAGGCTCAGATAGACCGGCAGATTCCGACAGGACAGGACAAGGTTACAGCAAACATGACGATAGTCTGGCTCAGGCATGAAACACAACAAACAAGAATCCGACAAGGACAGGAACAAAAACAGAGAGAGATATAGGGGACTAATCAGAGGGAAAAGGGGAACAGGTGGGAGAAGGGGTGACGAGGTAGTCAAGAGGCGACAAGGAACAGCTGGGGGGAAGCGGGGGAGAAAAGGTAACCTAATACGACCAGCAGAGGGAGACAGGGTGAAAGGAAAGGACAGAAAGACACAACATGACAATACATGACAGTACCCCCCCACTCACCGAGCGCCTCCTGGCGCACTCGAGGAGGAAACCTGGCGGCAACGGAGGAAATCCTCGATCAGCGCACGGTCCAGCACGTCCCGAGAGGGAACCCAACTCCTCTCCTCAGGACCGTACCCCTCCCAATCAACGAGGTACTGGTGACCACGGCCCCGAGGACGCATGTCCAAAATCCTGCGGACCCTGTAGATGGGTGCGCCCTCGACAAGGATGGGGGGGGGGGGGGGAAGACGAGCGGGGGCGCGAAGAACGGGCTTAATACAGGAGACATGGAAGACCGGGTGGACGCGACGAAGGTATCGCGGAAGAAGAAGTCGAACTGCGACAGGATTAATGACCCGAGAAATACGGAACGGACCAATGAACCGCGGGGTCAACTTGCGAGAAGCCGTCTTAAGGGGAAGGTTCTGAGTGGAGAGCCAAACTCTCTGACCGCGACAATATCTAGGACTCTTAGTTCTACGCTTATTAGCAGCCCTCACAGTCTGCGTCCTATAACGGCAAAGTGCAGACCTGACCCTCTTCCAGGTGCGCTCGCAACGTTGGACAAAAGCCTGAGCGGAGGGGACGCTGGACTCGGCGAACTGAGATGAGAACAGCGGAGGCTGGTACCCGAGGCTACTCTGAAAAGGAGATAGCCCGGTCGCAGACGAAGGAAGCGAGTTGTGGGCGTATTCTGCCCAGGGGAGCTGTTCTGACCAAGACGCAGGGTTGCGAAAAGAAAGACTGCGTAAGATGCGACCAATAGTCTGATTGGCCCGTTCTGCTTGACCGTTAGACTGGGGGTGAAAGCCGGAAGAGAGACTGACGGAAGCCCCAATCAAACGGCAAAACTCCCTCCAAAATTGAGACGTGAATTGCGGACCTCTGTCCGAAACGACGTCTGACGGAAGGCCATGAATTCTGAAAACATTCTCGATGATGATTTGTGCCGTCTCTTTAGCAGAAGGAAGCTTAGCAAGGGGAATGAAATGAGCCGCCTTAGAGAACCTATCGACAACCGTAAGAATAACAGTCTTCCCCGCTGACGAAGGCAGTCCGGTGACAAAATCTAAGGCGATGTGAGACCACGGTCGAGAGGGAATGGAAAGCGGCCTGAGACGGCCGGCAGGAGGGGAGTTACCGGACTTAGTCTGCGCGCAGACCGAACAAGCAGCCACGAAACGACGCGTGTCATGCTCCCGGGTGGGCCACCAAAAACGCTGGCGAATGGAAGCAAGCGTACCCCGAACGCCAGGGTGGCCGGCTAACTTGGCAGAGTGAGCCCACTGAAGAACGGCCAGACGAGTAGGAACGGGAACGAAAAGAAGGTTCCTAGGACAAGCGCGCGGCGACGGAGTGTGAGTGAGCGCTTGCTTTACCTGCCTCTCAATTCCCCAGACAGTCAACCCGACAACACGCCCCTCAGGGAGAATCCCCTCGGGGTCAGTGGAGGCTACTGAAGAACTGAAGAGACGAGATAAAGCATCAGGCTTGGTGTTCTTAGAGCCCGGACGATAAGAAATCACGAACTCGAAACGAGCGAAAAACAGCGCCCAACACGCCTGACGCGCATTAAGTCGTTTGGCAGAACGGATGTACTCAAGGTTCCTATGGTCAGTCCAAACGACAAAAGGAACGGTCGCCCCCTCCAACCACTGTCGCCATTCGCCTAGGGCTAACCGGATGGCGAGCAGTTCGCGGTTTCCCACATCATAGTTACGTTCCGACGGCGACAGGCGATGAGAAAAATACGCGCATGGGTGGACCTTGTCGTCAGAGAGGGAGCGCTGAGAAAGAATGGCTCCCACGCCCACCTCTGACGCGTCAACCTCGACAACGAACTGTCTAGAGACGTCAGGTGTAACAAGGATAGGAGCGGATGTAAAACGATTCTTGAGGAGATCAAAAGCTCCCTGGGCGGAAACGGACCACTTAAAGCACGTCTTGACAGAAGTAAGGGCTGTGAGAGGAGCTGCCACCTGACCGAAATTACGGATGAAACGACGATAGAAGTTCGCGAAGCCGAGAAAGCGCTGCAGCTCGACGCGTGACTTAGGGGCGGGCCAATCAATGACAGCTTGGACCTTAGCGGGATCCATCTTAATGCCTTCAGCGGAAATAACAGAACCGAGAAATGTGACGGAGGAGGCATGAAAAGTGCACTTCTCAGCCTTCACAAAAAGACAATTCTCTAAAAGGCGCTGGAGGACACGTCGAACGTGCTGAAGATGAATCTGGAGTGACGGTGAAAAAATCAGGATATCGTCAAGGTAAACGAAAACAAAGATGTTCAGCATGTCTCTCAGGACATCATTGACTAATGCCTGAAAGACAGCTGGAGCGTTAGCGAGGCCGAAAGGAAGAACCCGGTATTCAAAGTGCCCTAACGGAGTGTTAAACGCCGTCTTCCACTCGTCCCCCTCCCTGATGCGCACGAGATGGTAAGCGTTACGAAGGTCCAACTTAGTGAAAAACCTGGCTCCCTGCAGGATCTCGAAGGCTGAAGACATAAGAGGAAGCGGATAACGATTCTTAACTGTTATGTCATTCAGCCCTCGATAATCTATGCAGGGGCGCAGAGACCCGTCCTTCTTCTTGACAAAAAAAACCCCCGCTCCGGCGGGAGAGGAGGAGGGGACTATGGTACCGGCGTCAAGAGCTACAGACAAATAATCCTCGAGAGCCTTACGTTCGGGAGCCGACAGAGAGTATAGTCTACCCCGGGGGGGAGTGGTTCCCGGAAGGAGATCAATACTACAATCATACGACCGGTGTGGAGGAAGAGAGGTGGCCCTGGACCGACTGAACACCGTGCGCAGATCGTGATATTCCTCCGGCACCCCTGTCAAATCACCAGGCTCCTCCTGTGAAGAAGAGACAGAGGAAACAGGAGGGATAGCAGACATTAAACATTTCACATGACAAGAGACGTTCCAGGAGAGGATAGAATTACTAGACCAATTAATGGAAGGATTATGACAAACTAGCCAGGGATGGCCCAAAACAACAGGTGTAAAAGGTGAACGAAAAATCAAAAAAGAAATGGTTTCGCTATGATTACCAGAAACAGTGAGGGTTAAAGGTAGCGTCTCACGCTGAATCCTGGGGAGAGGACTACCATCCAGGGCGAACAAGGCCGTGGACTCCCTTAACTGTCTGAGAGGAATGTCATGTTCCCGAGCCCAGGTCTCGTCCATAAAACAGCCCTCCGCCCCAGAGTCTATTAAGGCACTGCAGGAAGCTGACGAACCGGTCCAGCGTAGATGGACCGACAAGGTAGTGCAGGATCTTGAAGGAGAGACAGGAGTAGTAGCGCTCACCAGTAGCCCTCCGCTTACTGATGAGCTCTGGCTTTTACTGGACATGAAGTGACAAAATGACCAGCAGAACCGCAATAGAGACAGAGGCGGTTGGTGATTCTCCGTTCCCTCTCCTTAGTCGAGATGCGGATACCTCCCAGCTGCATAGGCTCAGCTCCCGAGCCGGCAGAGGAAGATGGTAGTGATGCGGAGAGGGGGGCAACGGAGAACGCGAGCTCCTTTCCACGAGCTCGGTGACGAAGATCAACCCGTCGCTCAATGCGAATAGCGAGTTCAATCAGGGAATCCACGCTGGAAGGGACCTCCCGGGAGAGAATCTCATCCTTTACCTCTGCGCGGAGACCCTCCAGAAAACGAGCGAGCAAAGCCGGCTCGTTCCAGCCACTGGAGGCAGCAAGAGTGCGAAACTCAATAGAGTAGTCTGTTATGGATCGATTACCTTGACATAGGGAAGACAGGGCCCTGGAAGCCTCCTCCCCAAAAACAGATCGATCAAAAACCCGTATCATCTCCTCCTTAAAGTCCTGATACTGGTTAGTACACTCAGCCCTTGCCTCCCAGATTGCCGTGCCCCACTCACGAGCCCGTCCAATAAGGAGAGATATGACGTAGGCGACACGAGCAGTGCTCCTGGAGTAAGTGTTGGGCTGGAGAGAAAACACAATATCACACTGGGTGAGGAACGAGCGGCATTCAGTGGGCTCCCCAGAGTAACACGGCGGGTTATTGATTCTGGGCTCCGGAGATTCGAAAGCCCTGGAAGTGGCCGGTGGATCGAGGCGGAGATGGTGAACCTGTTCTGTGAGGTTGGAGACTTGGGTGGCCAGGGTCTCAACGGCATGTCGAGCAGCAGACAATTCCTGCTCGTGTCTGCCTAGCATCGCTCCCTGGATCTCGACGGCTGAGTGGAGAGGATCCGAAGTCGCTGGGTCCATTCTTGGTCGGATTCTTCTGTTAGGTGAGTGAATGAGGACCCAAAAGCGAACTAACTTAAACAGAGCTTCTTTAATAACCAAACATAGGTAGGCTCAGATAGACCGGCAGATTCCGACAGGACAGGACAAGGTTACAGCAAACATGACGATAGTCTGGCTCAGGCATGAAACACAACAAACAAGAATCCGACAAGGACAGGAACAAAAACAGAGAGAGATATAGGGGACTAATCAGAGGGAAAAGGGGAACAGGTGGGAGAAGGGGTGACGAGGTAGTCAAGAGGCGACAAGGAACAGCTGGGGGGAAGCGGGGGAGAAAAGGTAACCTAATACGACCAGCAGAGGGAGACAGGGTGAAAGGAAAGGACAGAAAGACACAACATGACAATACATGACACCTATAGGCTGGGTCAGTCTCAGGTCAGTCCCAGCGTCACTCCTATAGGCTGGGTCAGTCTCAGGTCATTCCCAGCGTCACTCCTATAGGCTGAGTCAGTCTCAGGTCAGTCCCAGCGTCACTCCTATAGGCTGGGTCAGTCCCAGCGTCACTCCTATAGGCTGAGTCAGTCTCAGGTCAGTCCCAGCGTCACTCCTATAGGCTGGGTCAGTCTCAGGTCATTCCCAGCGTCACTCCTATAGGCTGAGTCAGTCTCAGGTCAGTCCCAGCGTCACTCCTATAGGCTTGGTCAGTCTCAGGTCAGTCCCAGCATCACTCCTATAGGCTTGGTCAGTCTCAGGTCAGTCCCAGCATCACTCCTATAGGCTGGGTCAGTCTCAGGTCAGTCCCAGCGTCACTCCTATAGGCTGGGTCAGTCTCAGGTCAGCCCCAGCGTCACTCCTATAGGCTGAGTCAGTCTCAGGTCAGTCCCAGTGTCACTCCTATAGGCTGGGTCAGTCTTAGGTCAGTCCCAGCATCACTCCTATAGGCTGGGTCAGTCTCAGGTCAGTCCCAACATCACTCCTATAGGCTGGGTCAGTCTCAGGTCAGTCCCAACGTCACTCCTATAGTCTGAGTCAGTCTCAGGTCAGTCCCAGTGTCACTCCTATAGGCTGGGTCAGTCTTAGGTCAGTCCCAACATCACTCCTATAGGCTGGGTCAGTCTCAGGTCAGTTCCAGCGTCACTCCTATAGTCTGAGTCAGTCTCAGGTCAGTCCCAGTGTCACTCCTATAGGCTGGGTCAGTCTCAGGTCAGTCCCAGCGTCACTCCTATAGGCTGAGTCAGTCTCAGGTCATTCCCAGCGTCACTCCTATAGGCTGAGTCAGTCTCAGGTCAGTCCCAGCGTCACTCCTATAGGCTGGGTCAGTCCCAGCGTCACTCCTATAGGCTGAGTCAGTCTCAGGTCAGTCCCAGCGTCACTCCTATAGGCTTGGCCAGTCTCAGGTCAGTCCCAGCATCACTCCTATAGGCTTGGTCAGTCTCAGGTCAGTCCCAGCATCACTCCTATAGGCTGGGTCCTTCTCAGGTCAGTCCCAACATCACTCCTATAGGCTGGGTCAGTCTCAGGTCAGTCCCAGCGTCACTCCTATAGGCTGGGTCAGTCTCAGGTCAGTCCCAGCGTCACTCCTATAGGCTGAGTCAGTCTCAGGTCAGTCCCAGTGTCACTCCTATAGGCTTGGTCAGTCTCAGGTCAGTCCCAGCATCACTCCTATAGGCTGGGTCAGTCTCAGGTCAGTCCCAGCGTCACTTCTATAGGCTGAGTCAGTCTCAGGTCAGTCCCAGTGTCACTCCTACAGGCTGGGTCAGTCTTAGGTCAGTCCCAACATCACTCCTATAGGCTGGGTCAGTCTCAGGTCAGTCCCAGCATCACTCCTATAGGCTGAGTCAGTCTCAGGTCAGTCCCAGTGTCACTCCTATAGGCTGGGTCAGTCTCATGTCAGTCCCAGCATCACTCCTATAGGCTGGGTCCTTCTCAGGTCAGTCCCAACATCACTCCTATAGAATGGGTCAGTCTCAGGTCAGTCCCGGCGTCACTCCTATAGGCTGGGTCAGTCTCAGGTCAGTCCCAGCGTCACTCCTATAGGCTGGGTCAGTCTTAGGTCAGTCCCAACATCACTCTTATAGGCTGGGTCAGTCTCAGGTCAGTGGTGGTACTGTGGGCCAGTCATTAGGAATGTTTGTGGGTGTGGTCTCGCTCTCTCTCTCTCTCTCTCTCTCTCTCTCTCTCTCTCTCTCTCTCTCTCTCTCTCTCTCTCTCTCTCGCTGTATGTGTGTGTGTACGTGTGTGTACGTGTGTGCATGCATGTTTGTATTACAGTGCATGTTTGTATTACAGTGTTATCTCTAGAAATGTGTCCCACTGCACAGATCAATCAATTTATTTTCAATAATAACTCAATCCATCCCTAAATGGGCATTGTGATGTGTAACATGAAAGTCAGAGGCTACTGTTGTGTAGCTTACCTGGACACTTAGAGGTGTTACAGCAGAGAGACACTGACTGTATTGTTCAGACACCATGCTGATGGATGGACAGAGCTGAAGCCTCTGGTTCACAGCCTCTGACATTATTGGGCCATTTATAATTGAGGGAACATGTGGTCATCTGACACTGCTGTGCTTTGACAAGCTGTAGCACCTCACTGACGACACGTATTCTGAGGGCCTCGCCTCTCTAACACACCATCAGCAGCAGCTCTTCTCACTCACCTCCAGTCTTTGACCTGACACGTGTCCACTGTGTGTGTGTGTGTGTGTGTGTGTGTGTGTGTGTGTGTGTGTGTGTGTGTGTGTGTGTGTGTGTGTGTGTGTGTGTGTGTGTGTGTGTGTGTGTGTGTGTGTGTGTGTGTGTGTGTGTGTGTGTGTGTGTGACAGGAGAATGAGCGGCTTCCAGTTGTTAAACATCTGTAGACATACTGTATTGGAGTCTAGGCAGTGAGGGGAGGTGGGTAAGTGACATGTTTTCTTAAACATTAGCCTTAAACAGCCCTTAGAAGTTATTCCCTTGTGTAGATGAAATCCTTGTGTATCTAGGCATTACTTCTACTGGTATTGTTCAAGAGAAACAAGATGTGTGTGTGTGTGTGTGTGTGTGTGTGTGTGTGTGTGTGTGTGTGTGTGTGTGTGTGTGTGTGTGTGTGTGTGTGTGTGTGTGTGTGTGTGTGTGTGTGTGTGTGTGTGTGTGTATGTGTTTCTGTCTCTCTGTGTCTCTGTCTGTATCTACACATACAGTACAGTTTGTTCATTATGTCACTGAGGGGTCGATCAGTTTCACGTCCCAACCCCGGAGACTGGAAGACATTCCTAGTGAGAACAAACCTTTAATTGTTTGCCCTGTCTCCATGTAAGGGAAATGATGCGTTCTATTGCATCATCACTCTCCCACCAGTCCCCCAGATGACCCCTGAATCAATGTTCCAGCTTAATGGGGCTATTGTTGTATCAAGTTTTAATCTCAAACCTTCAGACAGTTAGCCTAAGTCCCAGATCTGTTTGTGCTGTCTAGCCAATCCCATGACAGCAATGAAGTTGTCAAAACAGCACAAACAGATATGGGACTCAGGCAATCAGACAATCATTGTCAAACAGACGCTACTTTGTCTTGTGTCTAAAACACCCCCCCTCCAATAAGATCTTCAGTTTGACAATCCATGAGGAAGTGTATCTCCTTTTGGGAATTTAGGGTGGTCAATCAAAAAAAAAAAAAATATCAGAGCTGTAGTACATCATGTTACAAATGGTATACCATCTATGAAGTACTGCATACACTCCACTTTCCTCTCACCTTCAACTCTAACTCAATTACTATTCAACCACCCAAGAGAGTGCAAGTTTGGATCAGTTACTAGTGACATGCACATCCGGGGAGCTGTGGAATGGGGGTCGGAGAGAGGGTGTAGTGGTGGCATGTTAGTGGTGCTGCTGATTTGGTAGGTGCTATGGCATAGGGATAGATATACAGTACCAGTCAAAAGTTTGGACATACCTACTCATTCAAGGGTTTTTCTTTATTTGTACAATTTTCTACATTATAGAATAATAATGAAGACATCAAAACAATGAAATAACACATATGGAATCATGTAGTAACCAAAAAAGTGTTAAACAAATCAAAATATTTTATATTTCCTTCTACGTAGCCACCCTTTGACTTGATGACAGCTTTACATTCAACCAGCTTCAGGAGGTAGTCACCTGGAATGCCTTTCCAACAGTCTTGAAGGAGTTCCCACATATGTGACCCGTTTCAGGAAATTAGGCGTATATCGTGGCTCACTACTTGACAGGAGAGGAGCGTTTGAACATAAAACTTATTTTTTTTATCAAAATGCGTTTTTTGGCAGAAATGCCTTCTCAAACATGTGAACTTTCATGTGCCTTAATAACAAACTTGTATGCCATCTGTAAATACGAATAAAATTGTCAAATTACGAGCCTAGTTGCTTCTGTCTATTTGAGATGGTCAGTATGTCTAGGTAATCCTGTCTAATGCAGCTTTTTTTTTAAATGTACCGTGTATTAAAACTGCATAAGTGTTACTCTCCACTTTCTGGAGGACTGAGTTTTGAAATCAGTGGAATTCGAGTATGGTAGCTTCGGGATTACATCTTCAAACTAAGTGCAACCATGGCAACCGACAGGAGACGGGTCCAACCTGAATGATGTATACAGGTACGATAGTCTGGCTAAATACATTATCAGATATTACATGTTTCTAATGTTGACAGGTAGAGCCATTTACTTGGCTAGCTATAGCCTAATGTTAGCTAGCTAACATTGAATCTGGTTGGTTAGTTACCTGCAGATTCATGTAGGGCAGTAACATCATGAGTTGTGATTATGATTCATTGTTTACCTAGCTAGCTAGCGAGCTAGCTAATGTTATGTGTATGACCTTATTATTCATATCTCAGAGCTATTTGCTTAGCTAGCTATAGCCTTATGTTAGCTAGATAACATTGAATCCAGTTGGTTAGCTACCAGCAGATTCCTGCAGGGTAGTAAAGTCAAGAGTTGTGATTTTGGTTCACTGTTGATCTAGCTAGCTAGCTAACGTTAGCTAACTCGCTAGCTAACATTACGTGTATGACCTTATTATTCATATCTCAGAGCTATTTGCTTAGCTAGCTATAGCCTAATGTTGGCAAGCTAACAATGCACCTGGTTGGTTAGTTACCTGCAGATTCATGCAGGGTAGTAACGTCATGAGTTGTGATTATGATTCATTGTTTACCTAGCTAGCTAGCTACATGTCTTAACAAAACCATTTTGGGTGAGTTCGTAAATTCAGTCTGGCCATCTACGATTTCAGAGCACTCTCGTCTGAGTGTGCCAGAGAGCGCAGAATAACTGATTAATTAACGAAACTCTCTAGTGTCAGTAAAGGTCAGTAAACTATTGGAGAGCCTTTCTTTGTCTACACCCATTCAGCATCGTGCACACCCTCTTTAAGCTCAGCTGTTCTCTCTCACTTAGATGTCTGGAAGTAGCTAGAAAGTTAGCTTGACTGCTGTTGTTAGTACATTCAGATCAACCCCTGAAGAGATGGGTGGGGCTAAGGCTTAAGAGGGTGTGAACGATGCTGAATGGGTGTAGACAAAGAAGGGCTCTCCAATGGTAGTACCAAATCATTCAAAGGCCATTTTCTCAAAAGTGAGTTTACAAGTTCATCAACTTTCAAAGCAAATTACTTTCTGGTTACTATATGATTCCATATGTGTTATTTCATAGTTTTGATGTCTTGCCTATTATTCTACAATGTAGAAAATAGTAAAAATATAGAAAAACCATTGAATGAGTAGGTGTGTCCAAACTTTTGACTGGTACTGCACACATAATGTTACATATAGTACAGAACAGTAGACATCTAGCACACCATAGGCTATAGGGACAATCTTAATTGAATCAAATCAAATCTAATATAATGTGTCAACCAATGACATACTGCCGTAGAGACTGACTATTTCCTTTCTCTTAACATGCTATACATTAGGACAGATATTGGAAGACTAATTAGGCATACAGAAAGACTACCCATTCTTTTCAGAATTCTGAGACATTGTTGAAAGGCAACAACGCGCCAGTGAGTGAAGACATTGTAACATTGCATTCTTTGAAAAGAAAATACATTGTTTGGCCGACCTTATTGATTTCACGACCAAAGGCGGAGATCAATGAAAAGAAACAGGCTGAGACAAAGAATGGCATTTAAGGAGGGGGAGAAATAGCTGACATTTTCCCCATCACTGTCATAACCCTCCCCCATAAAGCAGCCGCAAATATTAAAACATTTCTCATCTGCGCGGGAGTATTGGCAGCAGAAATAGTTTTCTGTGTGATACTGTGCCTGAACTCCCGGAGCGCTCCCTAGAGACGGCAGATTGGTGCCTGTGACATATCAGCGGCAGCATTTACACACACCTGCCACTCATCCTACTCATCCCTAACAGCTTTGGTTAGAGTCTGGAGAGTCTGTAGAGGGCAGATAGGAGGAGCACAGGATGTGTGTCTGTTGGATGTTGGACTGACTTCAAGATGGTTGGGTGTGGCTGTTTTGTACTTGAGCCTAGGTACTCTCTGAGGCCGACGTGAGTAAGTATTTTAAATGGGTCAACACTCGTAAGGCCGCAGGGCCAGACGGTATTCCAGGGCGTGTCCTCAGAGCATGCGCAGAACAACTGGCTGGCATCCTCATGAAAATGTTCAACCTCTCCCTGTCTCAGTCTGTAATTCCCATGTTTCAAGCTGACTAACCATCATTCCTGTTCCCAAGAACTCTAAGTCAATGTGCCACATTGACTACCGCCCTGTAGCATTCACATCAGTGATCATGAAGTGCTTTGAAAGGCTGATCATGGCACACATCCACCCTGGACCCAATTCAATTTGCATACTGCTCCAACAGATCCACAAAAGACACAATCTCAATTGCACTCCACTGCCCTCTCCCACCTAGACAAGAGGGATACCTATTTGAGAATGCTGTTCATCGACTACAGCACAGCGTTCAACTGCCAGGTCGCAGTTGTTAATGAGAACTTGTTCTCAACTAGCTTACCTGGTTAAATAAAGGTTAAATAATAAATAAATAAAAACTATTGTGCTCTCCAAGCTTGTCACCAAGCTCGGGACCCTGGGACTGAACACATCCCTCTACAACCAGATCCTGGACTTTCTAACGGCTGACCCCAGGTGGTGAGTGTAGGCAACATCACCTCCGTCAAACTGACCCTCAACACGGCAGCCCCACAGGGGTGTGTGATTAGTCCCCCGATGAGACAGCCTACAGGGAGGAAGTCAGAGACCTGGCAGTGTGGTGCCAAGACAACAATCACTCCCTCAATGTCAACAAGATGAAGGAGGTGATCGTGGACTACAGGAGGCTGAAGAGATTTGGCATGGCCCCTCAAATCCTCAGAAACTTTTACAGGTGCAACATCGAAGCATCCTGAATGGTTGTATCACCCACCGCCTGGTATGGCACTGCTCCATGCTCGACTACATAGGATGGTGCTGGCGGCCCAGCGCATCACTGGGGGCAAGCTCCCAGACATCCAAGACAATCATGCCAGGCGGTGCCTGAGAAAGCCCCGAAAAATTGCCACCCAAGCCATGGAGTGTTCACTCTGCTCCCGTCCGGTAGGCAGTACCGGAGCATTGGGTCTCAGACCAACAGGCTCTGTGACAGCTTTTTTCTCCAGGCCATAAGACTGTTGAATAGCTAACTACCCCTGCACTCCTGCTCTCCCACAGACTATCTGCACTGACTACCTCCACGGACTGTATGCCCATCCTCGGGTCTCTACCACTCAGACACACACACCTACACTGACACACTTCACACTCACGCATACCCACATACACATACACTCATGCACCCACACTCACTATTGACACCTCACACATAGACTCACATTCACTCATTACCATGCACACGCAACATATGCTGCTGCTGTAATTGGTTGATTGGAGTGATTAATGGGTTGTTCCACAAATTTGTGTAACTTGATCCAAAACAAACTCTGATTTTACCCATATTCACCATTCTGCCACTTCCTCCCTCCTCATGACTTCCTCCCTCCAGGCTGTCTCATTGAGGGACTAAGCACACACCCCTGTGGGGCCCCAATGTTGAGGGTCAGTGTGGCGTAGGTGATGTTGCAACAGGGTTGACGTGTTACACTATATATACAGAAGTATGTGGACACCCCTTCAAATCAGTGGATTCGGCAATTTAAGCCACACCCATGACAGATGTGTAAAATCGAGCACACAGCCATGCAATCTCCATAGAGAAACATTGCCCGTAGAATGGCTTTATTGTAGAGCTCAGTGACTTTCAACGTGGCACTTTCATAGAATGCCACCTTTATAGCAAGTCAGTTTGTCAAATTTCTCCCCTGCTTGAGCTAACCCAGTCAACTGTAAGTGCTGTTATTGTGAAATGGAAACGTCTAGGAGCAACAACAGCTCGGCCCCGAAGTGGTAGGCCACACAATCTCACTGAATGGGACCACACAAGCTCACAGAATCGTCTGTCCTTGGTTGCAACCCTCACTACCGAGTTCTGCTTCTGGAAGCAACATAAGCACAAGAACTGTTCGTCGGGAGCTTCTTGAAATGGGTTTCCATGGCTGAGCAGCCACACACATGCCTAAGATCACAATGCGCATTGCCAGGCGTCGGCTGGAGTGGTGTAAAGCTCGCCGCCATTGGCCTTTGGAGCAGTGGAAACGCAATCTCTGGAATGATGTACACTGCCTTGCGAAAGTATTCGGCCCCCTTGAACTTTGCGGCCTTTTGCCACATTTCAGGCTTCAAACATAAAGATATAAAACTGTATTTTTTTGTGAAGAATCAACAACAAGTGGGACACAATCATGAAGTGGAACGACATTTATTGGATATTTCAAACTTTTTTAACAAATCAAAAACAGAAAAATTGGGCGTGCAAAATTATTCAGCCCCTTTACTTTCAGTGCAGCAAACTCTCTCCAGAAGTTCAGTGAGGATCTCTGAATGATCCAATGTTGACCTAAATGACTAATGATGATAAAAACAATCCACCTGTGTGTAATCAAGTCTCCGTATAAATGCACCTGCACTGTGATAGTCTCAGAGGTCCGTTAAAAGCGCAGAGAGCATCATGAAGAACAAGGAACACACCAGGCAGGTCCAAAATACTGTTGTGAAGAAGTTTAAAGCCGGATTTGGATACAAAAAGATTTCCCAAGCTTTAAACATCCCAAGGAGCACTGTGCAAGCGATACTATTGAAATGGAAGGAGTATCAGACCACTGCAAATCTACCAAGACCTGGCCGTCCCTCTAAACTTTCAGCTCATGCAAGGAGAAGACTGATCAGAGATGCAGCCAAGAGGCCCATGATCACTCTGGATGAACTGCAGAGATCTACAGCTGAGGTGGGAGACTCTGTCCATAGGACAACAATCAGTCATATATTGCACAAATCTGGCCTTTATGGAAGAGTGGCAAGAAGAAAGCCATTTCTTAAAGATATCCATAAAAAGTGTTGTTTAAAATTTGCCACAAGCCACGTGGGAGACACACCAAACATGTGGAAGAAGGTGCTCTGGTCAGATGAAACCAAAATTGAACTTTTTGGCAACAATGCAAAACGTTATGTTTGGCGTAAAAGCAACACAGCTCATCACCCTGAACACACCATCCCCACTGTCAAACATGGTGGTGGCAGCATCATGGTTTGGGCCTGCTTTTCTTCAGCAGGGACAGGGAAGATGGTTAAAATTGATGGGAAGATGGATGGAGCCAAATACAGGACCATTCTGGAAGAAAACCTGATGGAGTCTGCAAAAGACCTGAGACTGGGACAGAGATTTGTCTTCCAACAAGACAATGATCCAAAACATAAAGCAAAATCTACAATGGAATGGTTCAAAAATAAACATATCCAGGTGTTAGAATGGCCAAGTCAAAGTCCAGACCTGAATCCAATCGAGAATCTGTGGAAAGAACTGAAAACTGCTGTTCACAAATGCTCTCCATCCAACCTCACTGAGCTCGAGCTGTTTTGCAAGGAGGAATGGGAAAAAAATTCAGTCTCTCGATGTGCAAAACTGATAGAGACATACCCCAAGCGACTTACAGCTGTAATCGCAGCAAAAGGTGGCGCTACAAAGTATTAACTTAAGGGGGCTGAATAATTTTGCACGCCCAATTTTTCAGTTTTTGATTTGTTAAAAAAGTTTGAAATATCCAATAAATGTCATTCCACTTCATGATTGTGTCCCACTTGTTGTTGATTCTTCACAAAAAAATACAGTTTTATATCTTTATGTTTGAAGCCTGAAATGTGGCAAAAGGTCGCAAAGTTCAAGGGGGCCGAATACTTTCGCAAGGCACTGTATCATGCTTCACCATCTGCCAGTTCGACGGACGAATCTGGGTTTGGCGGATGCCACGAGAACACTACCTGCCCCAATGTATAGTGCCAACTGTAAAGTTGGTGAAGGAGGAATAATGGGCTTGGGCTGTTTTTCATGGTGCAGTCTAGGCCCCTTTGTTCCAGTGAAGGGAAATCTTAACGCTACAGCATATTATGACATTCTAGACGATTCTGTGCTTCCAACTTTGTGGCAACAGTTTGGGAAAGGGCCTTTCCTGTTTCAGCATGACAACAGCCCCATGCACAAAGCGAGGTCCATACAGAAATGGTTTGTCGAGATCGGTGTGGAAGAACTTGACTGGCCTGCACAAAGCCCTGACCTCAACCCCACCTATGGTATGAATTGGAACGCCAACTGCAAGCCAGGCCTAATCACCCAACATCCGTGGTGGACCTCACTAATGCTCTTGTGGCTGAATGGAAGCAAGTCCTTGCAGCAATGTTCCAACATCTGGTGGAAAGCCTTCCCAGAAAAGTGGAGGTTGTTATAGCAGAAAAGGGGGGACCAACTCCATATTAAGGGAAAGGGAAAAGGGGATACCTAGTCAGTTGTACAACTGAATTGAAATGTTTCTTCCGCATTTAACCCAACCCCTCTGAATCAGCCCATGATTTTGGAATGAGATGTTGAACGAGTAGGTGTCCACATACTTTTGGTCATGTAGTGTATGCTCCACCACAAAATACCAGAAAATGGCCAAAAAGAGTAGGACTAGCTCACCTGATTTTACAAAAAAAAATGAATATTAGATTATTTCGAAAATATAAATTTAATTCATGCAACAGGGCTGACCCAAAAATGACTGACAGACGTAAAGGAATCACTAATGACATTAAATAAATAATCATCTCCAGAAATGACTTTGTCAAAGCAACAAAATAACTAGGGCTTTACAATGATGCTGACATTTTGAGAAATGTTGGGATTAACCTTTTACTGCAGTGGGCTAAATCAGGGTCACACAGAGTGATTCTTGGTAGTCTTAAACCAATCTTCTTTGAAACAACAGTATACACCTCACACAAGTGGTTATGGGCTTAAAAAAAGACACTTGTACCATATCAAATATAGAGGTGAAATGTATTACATTTTGAGTTTTCATCCCAATACTAAACTTACAGAAGACTGAAATGGATGTGGGTGTGGGTTAAAATCTTACTAGACATGACAAAATGCTTAATTTGGGCACTTTAACAAAAGTTTACTCATATTAAAAATCAAATGTATTTAACGTTCCCATGTAGTCTGTATTAAAGGTCACTTAATTTAATATAACAGGCTTTTAAATGCAATATTGGTGCACAATTTCTACTTGAAATATCAAAGGGACACGAAAGGCACACATTTCATGGAACGACCATTACCCATCGACCATTACCATTCGATGCTGCTATTTTGATTATTGCGATTATCATTATCATTAGTATTTATCCTGTTACCAGCTACTTTTACCCCTGTTTACGTGTACATTCCTTCCTCAATCACTCCAGTACCACTACACATTGTAATAACAGTACTAGCACTGCACTGACCTCTATATAACTGCATTCACACGTTTCTCTTCTTTTATTTTTTTTATTTTGTTGTACATCTTTTTTTCTCCTTATCTGAACAAACATAAACGCAACATGCCACAATTTCAAAGATTTTACTAAGTTACAGTTCATATAAGGAAATCAGTCCATTGAAATAAGTTCAGTAGGCCCTAATCTATGGATTTCACGACTGGGAATACAGATATGCATCTGTTGGTTAAAAAAAAAGGTAGTGGCGTGGATCAGAAAACCAGTCAGTATCTGGTGTGACCATAATTTGCCTCATGCAGCGTGACAACTCCTTCACATAGAGTTGATCAGGCTGCTGATTGTGGCTTGTGGAATGTTATCCCACTCCTCTTCAATGGCTGTGCAAACTTGCTGGATATTGGTGGGAACTGGAACGCTCTGTCGTACACGTCGATCCAGAGCTTCCCAAACATGCTCAGTGGGTGACATATCTGGCTTCTTGATATGCCACACCTGTCAGGTGGATGGATTATCTTTGCAAAGGAGAAATGCTCACTAACAGGAATGTAAGCAAATTTGTGCACAACAGTTTAGAGAAGTAAGCTTTTTGTGCCTATTGACATTTTCTGGGATCTTTCATTTCAGCTCATGAAACATGAGACCAACACTTTCCATGTTGCGTTTCTATTGTTGTTCAGTGTATATTATTACCTTTATTGCATATTGTTGGGAAAGACCTTGCAAGCATTTCACTGTACTGTTTTACACCTGCTGTATCTTGTGCATGTCACAATACATCTTTAAATGTGTGTGAACTCGTGCAAATGCCTACACGTGCACATATGTGTGTGCATGAACCTCTCTTCCTGCACTTTGTCTTGAACTCTGCGTGACACAGGGGTATTGCAGGGTCATTATGTCCATTTGTGAGGATAAATGACGCTGCTCTGCTCTAAGAGAATTACATAGAGGATGTTCCCTGGAGTAGTCCTCAGTGATCACTCATAGTTACTCTGTGTTCTTTACAGGCCCTCCATGGCCATCTATGGCCAACTTCTGGTCTATAAGGTGTGTTTAATGGGTCCTAGTCACCATCTCCATTATGGGCCTTTCTTAGATACTGAGAGAAAGGGGAGAGAGGGAATAGGAGTGATGATAAGAGGAGAAGAGAAAAGAGGAGAGGAGGTATATGACTGTTCATCTGGGTAGCAGTTTTTTCTCTCTGCATCTCTTTCCCTATGTGTAAATTATCAGCCCTCTCTTCCTCTCCCTCCTTCCCTCCCCCTCTCCCTTTCTATCTTGCCCCTCTCCTTCACTCCCTTCCTCTCCCTCCTTCCTTTCTACCCCTCCACCTCCCCCTATCTCGCAGTGATGTTTGTATAACTCAGGGTGGATGCAGGAGACCACACAGCAGGTGAACCCTGTCTAATACTCCACTGTACCATCTGCTGTTGGACCTCTCCGCCAACCCGCTCTGCCTTCCATGACGCCCCATCAAAGTCTGACACACCCATCAGTCAAAACCAGGAGAGAGCAGTCAAAAGAGAAAGAAGCATATTAAGGGAAAAATAAACAACTTTCCGCCACTCTAAGGTCTTGATAGGGAGCGAGGAACACGTTCAATTAGCACGCTGTTAACCACAGGAAACGATTTCTGTCAAAACTGTCCTTACTGCAATTAGGCTATGTTAATCATGTATTTCATTAAGCAAAGTGGATTAGGGGTTGTGTTGGTAAAATCATGCAGGGGCCTGCTGGAGGATCAGCTATAGAGGACAGAGAGGATGGCAGGCATGTAGGGTTGGACTGATGTCTCTGTCACTTGTCAGTCACACTGTTCTACACCCTGTCATGCGCTTACAAATACTGTGGTTTTACCCATCCAGGGGTCATTGCACTCATTCATATTTACAATTGTTTGTTGTTTGTCTACATTTTACTAGCTGATGCTACTGTACTGCAACTGTACTGTATGTACCTATATTGGACTAAATTGAATCGAGGTCAAATGAATTAAGGAGGACATACATCCAAGAGTGAGACGTTTCATGTACATGTCCTCTTATTTCAGCCAGTCCAGTTCATTACCAGGTGAAAACAACAGCACGGGATGCAGAGCACATTTCCCATCTCTATCTCCCACACACTCTCTCTCCATCCCTTTCTCCCTCATCCCTCTCTCCCTCGAATTCTCTCCCCCTCTTTCTCTGATGTTTTATTTGATATCCCACAATAAAGCCTCTCTTTTTGAACTGCCATCAATTGTGTATGGATTTTCCCTCCAAGGAGGAGAAGCAGAGAGCTGTCTGAAAGGCCTCCAGTCCCCCAGGCTGCCTGCCCGGCTTCATATTGATGCAGAACACCACTGCCATCCTCATTGCTGGATCAATCAGTCACGTCACTGTTGTTTTATGGCAAGGGCCACTTCACAGAGGAGCAGTCTGAGAACATGGCCACTTGGGTTGCTGAGGGTTGCTGAAAACGCTAGTGGAGGAAAACGAGGGGGGATTCAGATTCCAAACTTGCCAAACAATTGTTGTGTCTGTCTGTCTGTCTGTCTCTGTCTCTCTGTCTCTCTATCTATATATACTGTATATATATATATACAGTGCCTTGCGAAAGTATTCGGCCCCCTTGAACTTTGCGACCTTTTGCCACATTTCAGGCTTCAAACATAAAGATATAAAACTGTATTTTTTTGTGAAGAATCAACAACAAGTGGGACACAATCATGAAGTGGAACGACATTTATTGGATATTTCAAACTTTTTTAACAAATCAAAAACTGAAAAATTGGGCGTGCAAAATTATTCAGCCCCTTTACTTTCAGTGCAGCAAACTCTCTCCAGAAGTTCAGTGAGGATCTCTGAATGATCCAATGTTGACCTAAATGACTAATGATGATAAATACAATCCACCTGTGTGTAATCAAGTCTCCGTATAAATGCACCTGCACTGTGATAGTCTCAGAGGTCCGTTAAAAGCGCAGAGAGCATCATGAAGAACAAGGAACACACCAGGCAGGTCCGAGATACTGTTGTGAAGAAGTTTAAAGCCGGATTTGGATACAAAAAGATTTCCCAAGCTTTAAACATCCCAAGGAGCACTGTGCAAGCGATACTATTGAAATGGAAGGAGTATCAGACCACTGCAAATCTACCAAGACCTGGCCGTCCCTCTAAACTTTCAGCTCATACAAGGAGAAGACTGATCAGAGATGCAGCCAAGAGGCCCATGATCACTCTGGATGAACTGCAGAGATCTACAGCTGAGGTGGGAGACTCTGTCCATAGGACAACAATCAGTCGTATATTGCACAAATCTGGCCTTTATGGAAGAGTGGCAAGAAGAAAGCCATTTCTTAAAGATATCCATAAAAAGTGTCATTTAAAGTTTGCCACAAGCCACCTGGGAGACACACCAAACATGTGGAAGAAGGTGCTCTGGTCAGATGAAACCAAAATTGAACTTTTTGGCAACAATGCAAAACGTTATGTTTGGCGTAAAAGCAACACAGCTGAACACACCATCCCCACTGTCAAACATGGTGGTGGCAGCATCATGGTTTGGGCCTGCTTTTCTTCAGCAGGGACAGGGAAGATGGTTAAAATTGATGGGAAGATGGATGGAGCCAAATACAGGACCATTCTGGAAGAAAACCTGATGGAGTCTGCAAAAGACCTGAGACTGGGACGGAGATTTGTCTTCCAACAAGACAATGATCCAAAACATAAAGCAAAATCTACAATGGAATGGTTCAAAAATAAACATATCCAGGTGTTAGAATGGCCAAGTCAAAGTCCAGACCTGAATCCAATCGAGAATCTGTGGAAAGAACTGAAAACTGCTGTTCACAAATGCTCTCCATCCAACCTCACTGAGCTCGAGCTGTTTTGCAAGGAGGAATGGGAAAAAAATTCAGTCTCTCGATGTGCAAAACTGATAGAGACATACCCCAAGCGACTTACAGCTGTAATCGCAGCAAAAGGTGGCGCTACAAAGTATTAACTTAAGGGGGCTGAATAATTTTGCACGCCCAATTTTTCAGTTTTTGATTTGTTAAAAAAGTTTGAAATATCCAATAAATGTCGTTCCACTTCATGATTGTGTCCCACTTGTTGTTGATTCTTCACAAAAAAATACAGTTTTATATCTTTATGTTTGAAGCCTGAAATGTGGCAAAAGGTCGCAAAGTTCAAGGGGGCCGAATACTTTCGCAAGGCACTGTATATGTATATATATATATGTGTGTGTGTGTGTGTGTTGGTCGCCCAGGCCTGGTTTAGCCTAGGCTACAGCTTGCAATGGTAAAGCACTAAGCGGTAACACATCAGACACCACAGGATGTCCTGACCTTGCCTTGTGATACTGCCTACCTACATACATACCCCCTCTCTTTGGTCACATCGCCTGGGGGACTGCAGGCACAGCTGTGGGGGAGCATCTCACTCACTGTGTGTGTGTGTGTGTGTGTGTGTGTGTGTGTGTGTGTGTGTGTGTGTGCGTGCATGTGCATTCTCTGCCTGGGAGAGTTGCAGCAGAGTGAACATGGCAGAGGAGAGCAGACACCAGAGCCCCTCACTACAGCCATCACTCATCCTCTCTCACTGCTGAACTCTGTGTGACCTTCCCCTTCTCTCCCCTGGAAGGAACAGTTCACTATTTGGCACCTCAGTGTTTCACCTTAAAGTGACAGAAACCTATTTTCTCTACACTCCCTTTTTGATCAGCTTGAACCCTGTTTAAGGATTGGGATTGAAACAACTACCTGTAAAGATGAACGAACAGTAATTTGGTTCCTTTGTCTAGCTATGTGTTGTCCTCTTCCCCAATCTCTGTAATTTCTCTCCCTGACAGAAGGCAATAGTTGCCTGGAGGAGGGTCAGGACACCAGTTGGCATGAATAGACACATTTTTGTCCCAGCTCCAACTTTCTCTGCTCTGTGTGCCTGCCTCCCTCCACTCACTGTAACATCTCACTTTTTCCCTCCCTGCTGCCCTCTAAGTCACAGCAGTCATTCTTTACATTTACTGGCAGCTCTCTGTGACTCAACAATGAATAGAAGACATTATGCCAAAGCACAAACATGTATAAAGCTGTTCTTTAGAGTGACATTTAAAACAACAGATAGGTCTATAGATCTATAATTGTATTGATTTGTAAACTCAGAATGACTGGATGCAATGACCTGAGAAAGTAGCTTGAAGCCGTTCTATCTTCATGTGGCTACTTCAGAATATATTACATTTCCATTGGGCTGAGTGAATAAAATTGGCTTATTCTGGTAATAGCTTGAGGCGATATATAAATAAAAGAGAGAGAGAAAGAAAGAGAGAAAGAAAGAGAGAGAGCGAGAAAGAGAGAGAGAGGGAGTGAGAGAGAGAGAAAGAGAGAGAAAGAGAGAGAGATAGCAAACTTGACCTGAGGGGACAGAGTTGAATGGAAACCAGAGTCTGGACACATATCACTTTGAATCTGATTTGTATTGGTGAAAGTGACTCATGGCCAGCTGAAGTGTTATTAGGGATACTCAGAAGGAGAAAACAAAGACATTAAAGCAGAGGAGGGGGAGTGACAAACTTGATCCCCTCTAAAGTTAAAAGCCTTGTCAACACAAACATTAAAATAAACAGTGCCTTCAGAAAGTATTCATACCCCTTGATTTATTCCACATTTTGTTGTGTTACAGCTTGAATTTGAAATTGATTCAATTTAGATTTTTTTTTATCACTGGCCTATACACAATACCCCTTTTTGTCAAAGTGGAATCATTTATTAAAGATTAAAAGCTGAAACGTATTGAGTCAATAAGTATTCAACCTCTTTGTTATGGCAATCCTAAATAAGTTCAGGAGTAAAAATGTGCTTAACAAGTCACATAAGTTGCATGGACTCACTCTGTGTGCAATAATAGTGTTTAACATGATTTTTGATTGCCTTCTTTAAAAATTATACAATTATCTGTAAGGTCCCTCAGTCGAGCAGTGAATTTCAAACACAGATTCAACCACAAAGACCAATGCCTCGGAATGAAGGGCACCTATTGGTAGACGGGTAAAAGAAAAAGAAGCAGACATTGACTATCCCTTTGAGCATGGTAAAGTTATTAATGACACTTTGGTTGGTGTATCAATACACAAAGATAGAGGCGTCTGTCCTAACTCAGTTGCCGGAGGCGAAGGAAACCATTCAGGGTTTCACCATGAGGCCAATCGTGATTTTAAAATAGTTACAGAGTTTAATGGCTGAGGATGGGTCAACAGTGTAGTTATTCCACAATACTAACCTAATTGACAGAGTGAAAATGAAGTTTTTTCAGAATACAAATATTCCAAAACATGCACCCTGGTTGCAACAAGGCACTGAAGTAATACTGCAAAGAATTTGACAAAGCAATTCACTTTTTGTAATGATTACAAATCCAATACAACACATTACTGAGCACAACTCTCCATATATTAAAGCATAGTGATGGCTGCATCATGTTAATGGTATGCTTCTAATCCTTTAGGACTGGGAAGTTTTTCAGGGGGAAAAACAAACGATATGGAGCTAAGCAGAGGCAAAATCCTAGTGGAAAGACTGGTTCTGTCTGCTTTTCACCAGACACTGGGAGATTAATTCACATTTCATCAGGACGGTGACATAAAACATAAGGCCAAATCTACACTGGAGTTGCTTACCAAGAAGACAGTGAATGTTCCTGAGTGGACAAGTTACAGACTGACTTAAATCTACTTAAGAATATACGGCAAGACCTGAAAATTGTTGTCTAGCAATGATAAACGACCAATTTGACAGAGCTTGAAGAATTTTGAAAAGAATAATGGGCAAATGTGGCACAATCCAGGTGTGGAAGGCTCTTAGAGACTTACCCAGAAATACTCACAGCTGTATTCGCTGGCAAAGGTGCTTCTACAAAGTGTTGACTCAGGGGGTTGAATACTTATGTAAATGAGATATTTCGCTATTTAATTTTCAATACATTTTCAAAAATGTCTAAAAACATGTTTTCACTTCATGGGGTTATTGTGTGTAGATGGGTAAGGTAAACTCTAGCTGTAACACAACAAAATGTGGAATAAGTCAAGAGTTATTATAAGGGTACAAGGCAAGGCCCAGATGCAGACACCTGAGGCAGATGGTTTGAATCTTCGATATTTATTATAATCCGAAAGGGTAGGCAAGAGAATGTTAGTGGACAGACAAATGGTCAAAACCAGTTCAGAGTCCAGGAGGTACAGTGTGGCAGGCAGGTTTGAGATCAAAGCAGGCAGAATGGTCAGGCAGGCGGGTACAAAGTCCAGAAACAGGCAAGGGTCCAGGAGGTACAGTGTGGCAGGCAGGTTTGAGGTCAAAGCAGGCAGAATGGTCAGGCAGGTGGGTACAAAGTCCAGAAACAGGCAAGGGTCAAAACCAGTTCAGAGTCCAGGAGGTACAGTGTGGCAGGCAGGTTTGTGGTCAAAGTAGGCAGAATGGTCAGGCAGGCGGGTACAAAGTCCAGAAACAGGCCAGGGTCAAAACTGGGAGGACTAGCAAAAAGAGGATAGAAAAAGCAGGAGTACGGGGAAAAACACGCTGGTTGACTTGAACATACAAGACAAACGGGCAAAGAGAGACAGGAAACACAGAGATAAATACACCGGGGAAAATAAGTGACACCTGGAAGGGGTGGAGACAATCACAAGGACAGGTTGAACAGATCAGGGAGTGACAGGTATGAATACTTCTTAAGGCAGCCTATGTGTTCAATTTGCCAACTTAAAAGCTGCGACCTACTCAGTTGGGCCTCTTGTTTACCCAGAGGGGATCTGGGTACAAATACATAAAACATACATTATTTGGTATGTAATTGAAAGGCAATGATGTGAGAGTCCTCCCTTTATTGACTCACTATCATCTCTCAAATAAAGAGATAAATTAGGCCAAGTAGATAACATATAACCATGTCCAGATAATACACAATGACTGTGGAGGCATAACACGGAGTTAACATGACAAATAAAGAGATACATTAGGCCAAGTAGATAACATATAACCATGTCCAGATAATACACAATGACTGTGGAGGCATAACACGGAGTTAACATGACAAATAAAGAGATAAATTAGGCCAAGTAGATAACATATAACCATGTCCAGATAATACACAATGACTGTGGAGTCATAACATGGAGTTAACATGACAAATCAACAAGTATACATACATGCAGTATTCCCTTCACACTGTGATGAGAAGTAGGCATTGGGTTCGTGTGAATGGCTTTTTCTAGCCATCTCTCTCACCCAGACAGGCACTAGCCCTGGTACTGATCTTGACTGAATGGCTCTGCACTACAGTAATGACAGTCAGAAGGGATGGCTGGACGCGGAGACACATGTCTGTTCTGGGCTCTTCAAACGTCCACTCTAAACTCCCACTACGTGTGAATAAAGAGGACAGGAAGTGGCAGTTTGGCAGCTCCAACCAGGAGTGTCACTCTCAATTGCGTCCCCTGCCAACTCCAGACACGTCGCATGGCCGAGGAGGTCACGGCGCTGGCTCCGCTCTCTTGCTACTTCTTTCAGGCGCTCCGTCTCCTCGAGAGGTTGGCAACGCCACCTACACGACACCACGCATTCGGGATGAGACAGACTGACATACGGAAGACGCAGAGGGAGACCGACGGCCCATTTTTGAAAGCTCTGATAAAACATGAGGATGTCTTGTTGGATTAGCCTGACGCACTGTGTCAAAATGTCTGCCGTGTCTAACCACTGTGTCTGGATTGCAGAGGAGAGGAAAGGATGTCCTGAGCTGGCCTTCTTACCTTCTCTGTCCAGAAGCTGAATCCTCATCCTAAAGGACGTTTAAGATGTTTTCAGATGGAAAAAATACATTCTCAGTTTAGCTAAAAAAAAAGCCTTTTTAGCTTTAAGGAGTGACTTGACTTATCCAAATATTGGTCTCTGTATGCTCTCTCTGTCTCTGGTATACATTAATGTCAAGATACTGTAAATGTTCATTTTACAGAATTTGTAAGGCCTCTTTTGTTTATACATGTCTATTTTTGACCCATATAAATCTTGTATGCATCTGTGCAGTAGGCTACAATGTGAGTGTGGAGGGAATAAAAGCCACAACATACTGTAAACACATGCCAACAGCATCCCATTGTTGAACTGTAACCCAAAATGTTATCTGCTAAAATGCTTCATAATACAGAGGCTCAAGAATGAGGATTTCAAATTCACAGCTCCATGTGTAAATTGTCTCAAACAGCGTATGATTCTTGAACGTAATAATCCCTTGGCAAATAGAAGGCTTGATAAATTCAATTAACGCTTTATTAGGATAGTCCATCTGTAGATGCTCTACAGACTATCTACAGTAAACATGTCAACTAACTATCTACGAACCCTAACCATAGCCCTTAACCCTTCTCCTAACCCTAAACTTAACCCTAGTCCTAACCTTTATTTTAAACTTAACCCTAATTGTAACTTTAGCAAGCAGTTGCATATCAACAGATAGTTTATTGATAGTATGACCATCTGCAGATGGATAATCCGGACTATCCAAATATAGTGTGGCCTAAACTGATTTAGATTTGGGCCAAATCATTAATTTGCTTTCACACTAATGTGACTTGATCAGAGCCTGTCCAAACCATAATGACAGTTGAGATTCATTTTGTCAGCCTTGTAATCATACCTTATTGATGTGGTTGCTCTGAAATGGCACATTGGAAAAAGCAGTCACCACTACAGGCAACAGTTTCATATAGTGGCCATGTCACTGGACATTCAATTCTATTCTGTAATGTGGATCTGTTGCAATAATTGTTTTACACACGCACAAACGCACGCACACACACACACACACGCACGCGCACACACGCACGCACGCACGCACGCACGCACGCGCACCCACCCACCCACACACACACACCCCCACACACACACACACACACACCCCCACACACACACACACACACACACACACACACACACACACACACACACACACACACACACACACACACACACACACACACACACACACAAACAGGTGCGCTTGCATTAAGCTGATTTATGGAAGGGTAATGCAATTATTCCTATGCCTTAGCTGGAGGGTATTTTTATCCACAAAAACTCATCAGAAAAACATGATAACAAATCAAAAGTGATTTACCAGATAGTTTAATAAAGGTGGCATCAAAGAGGTATCTATCAGAGGGGTGGCAGAGTGTGGACGTGGTGCCATGTGGGCAGCGTGGTGCCAGCCAGGCGAGGTGCCAGTCGGTCCGAGATGTATCCTCCATGCCAGCGCCCTGAGGGGGTGTCCTCATCACAAGGACAGGGAGGTCGTTAGGACCAGCTGTACTAAATCACCCCCCCCCCCACAGGCCCACTGACTGTCATAGTCGACAGGGCAGGAGAACACAAAGACAGAGCCTGCATCCCAATAATCTGTCATTTCTCAGTGGTACAAGTAATATGGTGGAAAGTCCCTACTGTAACTATTTTTAAAATTGTGGTAAGCAGTATACAAGAGGACGCTTCAGAAAGGACAGATTATTGGGATGCATGGAGGGAGGGAGAGCTACAGAGCAATGTGCAGGGTGAGTCAGTGGACTCGTCAGAGGTTTGGCTCGCAGACTCTAAGATATGATGGTGTCATGACACCTCTCCAGTTTTTGAAAGCTCATAGTATCAACAAAGCTTTAAATCGAGTGACTTATATGCCTTAAATGCATTCTAGGCTTTCACACATTGTTTACTTTCCAGTGCGAAGTAAACAATGCCAGCCATTATCTAGATGTATTGTTCATGTTTCTTCCAGTGCCTCTCTAAAAAAGACAGCATGGTGAGCTGAGGTAGATTTTCCATTCAGTCAGCACTTCTGTACTGCTGGAGAGATTTCTTAAGGTACCACTTAATGTGCTAGGAGACAGGATCTAATGGATTGATACACAGGTTTTGACATGCTATTTGAGCATGGAGCTCACTATAATTGGTAATGTCATTGTGCATTAAACTAACGATATAAAGAGTAGTGCCCTGAGAAGAGTGTCTTTAGTAAATCTGTCAGATATCAGAGCAAAACGCTTCTGACAGCTATCTCAGGATGGAGGTGTCGTGCCGGGCCTCACTGCAACTCAGCAGCATGAAACCCTTCCCGCCAGTCACAGGAAATTTGTTACATCTGATTTTTTTTCTCCTCTTTGTCTCTTTTCAACATTCTCCTTTTTCGTTCATCTCCTTGGCTTGTCCTTTAGGATAACTCATGTAATACGCTAAATGTTGACTTTTTAACATTTTCAGGTAAAGCAAAGGATTAGGTGTTACAAAGGGTTATGTGTAGTAAGGGACAGGCCATTGACCATGACACCGGCTGTCATCATAGGATGTGTTGATCCCTTTCTTTCAGAGGACACAGAGGTCAAGGGGCAAAGGTAAAGCCATCTCAGCACTACCCATGATTCCCTCTGTACTGTCATTAAGCATCATGTCACCTCGGATGGAGTGGCCGCAGTGCGAAGAGACACCATCCCAAGAAGCACGCAAGGGTTCTAAGAAAATCAAAGATCAGAGTGGAGTGTGCGATACAGTTGATAATCAAAGTAATCCGTAATCAGATTGGACATAGGAGTTGTTGTGTCTTTCTCGTAAATCCATTGTTCTTGTCACCAAGTAATCGTAGGTCATCAATTTTATTTTCCAATGATTGCACGTTAGCAAGAAGAACGAATGGCAGTGGATTCCGGATTCTCAGGAGGCTGCCCGATCTGCGGCCCCTTTTCCAGCGTCTTTTCTTCATGCCAAAGGATCAGGGCCTGTTCCAGTAAAAGCGTTTACTCACCACGGACTGGAAGAAACTTTTTCCTTTAACGAGTCCGACGAGAAGGATATATTTTCACTGGAACAGGCCCAGACCATCCTACCAACGGGACATTAAAAACTGTAACATGTTCCCTTGAGACATGGCTGAACGAAGATACGGACAATATAGAGCTAGCGAGATTTTCCATGCACCGGCAGAACAGAGACGCTACCTCTGGTAAGACCAGGGGTGGTGGTGTGTGTCTATTTGTCAATAACGGTGCACAATGTCTAATATTAAAGAAGTCTTGAGGTATTGCTCGTCTGAGGTAGAGTACCTTATGATAAGCTGTAGACCACACTACCTACCAAGAGAGTTCTCATCTGTATTATTTGTAGCCGTCTATTTACCACAACAGAACAAAGCTGGCACTAAGACCACTCTCAACCAACTCTATAAGGCCATAAGCAAAGAAGAAAATGCTTTCCCAAAAGCGGCGCTCCTAGTGGCCGGGGACTTTATTGCAGGCAAACTTAAATCAGTTTTACCTCATTTTTACCAGCATGTCACATGTGCAACCAGGGGGGGAATCCTAGACCACCTTTACTCCACACACAGAGATGCATACAAAGTTCTCCCCCACCCCCCATTTGGAAAATCTGACCATATTTATAACCTCCTGATTCCTGCTTACAAGCAAAAACTAAAGCAGGAAGTAGCAGTGACTCGTTCAATACGGAAGTTGTCAGATGACGCGGATACTACACTACAGGACTGTTGTGCTACCACAGACTGGAAATATGTTCCGGGATTCAATGGCATTGAGGAGAACACCACCTCAGTCATCGGCTTCATCAATAAGTGCATTGACGACATCGTCCCCACAGTGACTGTACGTACATATCCCAACCAGAAGCCAAGGATTACAGGCAACATCGGCATTGAGCTAAATACTAGAGCTGCCACTTTCAAGGAGCGGGACACTAATCCGGACACTCATAAGAATTCCCGCTATGCCCTCAGACTAACCATCAAACAAGCAAAGCGTCATTACAGGTTTAAGATTGAATCGTACTAGCTGCCCAGTGACGAGAGCCTACCAGATGAGCTAAATGCCTTTTATGCTTGCTTTGAGGCAAGCAACACTGAAGCATGCACGAGAGCACCAGCTGTTCTGGATGACTGTGTGATAACGCTCTCGGTAGCCGATGTGAACAAAACCTTTAAATAGGTCAACATTCACAAAGCCGCTTGGCCAGACGGATTACCAGGACATGTACTCAAAGCATGCACGGACCAACTGGCAGGTGTCTTATCTGACATTTTCAACCTCTCCCTGACCAAGTCTGTAATACCTACATGTTTCAAGCAGACCACCATAGTCCCTGTGCCCAAGGAAGCGAAGGTAACCAGCCTAAATGATTATCGCCCCGTGGCACTCACGTCGGTAGCCATGAAGTGCTAGGCTGGTCATGGCTCACATCAACAGCATCACCCCGGACACCATAGACCCACTCCAATTCGCATACCGCCCCAACAGATCCACAGATGACGCAATCTCAATCGCACTCCACACTGCCCTTTCTCACCTGGACAAAAGGAACACCTATGTGAGAATGCTGTTCATTGACTACAGCTGAGCGTTCAACACCATAGTGCCCACTATAGCTCATTACTAAGCTAAGGACCCTGGGACTAAACACCTCCCTCTGCAAATGGATCCTGAACTTCCTGACGGGCCAGCCCCAAGTGGGCCGCCCCCAAGGGGCCAACATCATGTCTGCCACGCTGATCCTTAACACTGGGGCGTCTCAGGGGTGTGTACTTAGTCCTCTCCTGTATTCCCTGTTCACCCACGACTGCGTGGCCAAACACGACTCCAACACCATCATTCAGTTTGCTGACGACACAAGAGTGGTAGGCCTGATCACCGACAACGATGCGACAGCCTATACGGAGGAGGTCAGAGAACTGGCAGTGTGGTGCCAGGACAACAACCTCTCCCTCAATGTGAGCAAGACAAAGGAGCTGGTCGTGGACTACAGGAAAAAGCGGGCCGAACAGGCCCCCATTAACATTGACGGGGCTGTAGTGGAGTGGGTCGAAGAGATTTAAGTACCTTGGTGTCCACATCACCAACGAACTATCATGGTCCAAACATACCAAGACAGTCGTGAAGAGGGCATGACAAAACCTTTTCCTCCTCAGGAGACTGAAAAGATTTGGCATGGGTCCCCAGATCCTCAAACGGTTGCATCACCGCCTGGTATGGCAACTGTTCGGCATCTGACCGTAAGGCACTACAGAGGGAAGTGTGAATGGTCCAGTACATCACTAGGGCCAAGCTTCCTGCCATCCAGTACCTATATAATAAGCGGTGTCAGAGGAAAGCTCATAAAATTGTCAGAGACTCCAGTCACCCAAGTTATAGACTGTTCTCTCTGCTACCGCACGGCAAGTGGTACCGGAACGCCAAGTCTAGGACCAAAAGGCTCCTTTAACAGCTTCTACCCCCAAGCCATAAGACTGCTGAGCAACTCATAAAATAGCCACCGGACAATTAACATTGACCTCCCACTTTTGTACACTGCTGCTACTCGCTGTTTGTTTGTTACCTATGCATAGTCACTTTGCCCTCATCTACATGTACAGATTTCCTCAACTAGCCCACTGACTCGGTACCGGTGCCCCCTGTATATAGCCTCGTTATTGTTATTCTTATTGTGTTACTTTTAATTATTACTTTTTATTTCAGCCTACTTGGTAAATATCTTCTTAACTCTTCTTGAACTGCTCTGTTGGTTAAGGGCTTGTAGTAAGCATTTCACTGCACATGTGACAAATAAAGTTTGATTTGATTTGATTTATGTCAGTCCCTCCAGGACTACCAACAGTCCACTCTATATTATGTGAATATATTATGTGCAAATTTGACCAATCACTGCACTATTTCCGCATAATACAGTAACATCATCGCAATGTTATTACATAAAACGGACCCATCTCCGCAATACAAACAGAGGGCTTGCAATTTCAACCAACCACCTCACATTAAAGTCAGCGCCTTTTCGCGATGAATTTGACAAAATCGTTGCATATTGCCATGCAAAATGTCAGAATTGCCCAGTAACATCAAGCATTTTTGCTTGCAAATCTCACAAAAGATCCCTGCAAAATCCTGAAGGGACTGATATAAATATTTTAGTGTTACTTGGCCCAGATAATAACAACACATTCATTGAATCAATGGCCCACAATGTAATTGGTTTCAAGAATGATTTAGACATAGTTTTATCTCTATGGATTTAGACATGCATATATACAGAAAAATAGACCAAGTATTTTACACTATCACTAGCATTTTGACACCGGTGCAGTGTATGCATGGCTCGATCCAAATCAACCCCCTGAAACAACGGCAGCCATTTTGTTTTCCTAAAACACTGAGCTGTCTGCCCTGTCAGTCAGCCTCTCTGTTCAGATTGGTGTGATGGCTCTGATGCTCTTCTTTCATTAGTCTGGGCCTGTCCGTCCGCCACACTAACACAAATCACATTGACATCCTAACTCGTCAGATACACACAGAGCAATTTAACTGATATTCATTAGAGAGATGACAAGAGCTGATGGGCCTCTCTGGAGGAAGAGAGGGGACTCATTTCTCCCTCTCTATCTCTCCACCCGCCTGCACAACGCTGAGTGACTTTGTTTTGGGATCAGTGAGGCGTGGCATCGGCTGTCCCTTTCCTCGGCTCGGGTATCCTCGAGACAAAGAAGAGACATCTCATCTCATCTGAATTACTTTCTACAATATAAAACCATCTAGAAGCATTCTCCTCAATCTCCTGAAATGTCGCTTTTCAAGGGCTAAGGCAGTTGCTTAGCCTACCTAACGGTCTGTATTAATGCTCATTCAAACAGAAGTCCAATAATTTAGGACTTTCTCCTCAAGCCCCTCATTAACCCCATAGTGTCAACTATCTTATCTTCGCCCTAAAAATCTTAGCCGTGTTCCCCAAGAAGTCAATACGATTCACTCACCCATCAATTCCTAAGGCGTTAGCAACAAACACTTAGATTCAGGGCTATACCTTTAAGTCACAGAATACTGTATACATGTTCATGTCCTCAGTTGTATGTTCTGCACAACAGTGTTGTCAGCTGAACTATACTATAATCAATGATGTGTTACGCCCCATCTTTCAATGGTCAGTCTTTATTAGCTAGAGGCTTTACTCAGCTAGTCTGAAGTGACTGCTCACAAGGTCCCCATGCAACGTTATCACAACATATTCCAAAAGTCTGAGGCGGTAATGAGTTTGTGTGAGAAGACAGGTTCAGGACAGTGTGTGTTAATTAATGTGTTACCGGATGAGAGGAACTGAAGCGAGAGGAGATTTAAAAGAGTAAATGGTGTGTTGCTTGAGCAGACTGTCCTCTGTGAGTGAGGAGAGAGAACAGGGGGTTAGTCTGGGCAACTGCATCACTCACCATAGTAACCAAGCCAACTCAAAGCCAGATCACTCAGTTTAGACCAATAAAGAAATATGTTGTGGCTTGTCAATGTAGCATTGTATCGGAATTAAAAAATGTATTTTAAAAAATAATACAAAAGGCATTTGAGGAAGGCCCCAAAAATTGTCAAACACTCCAGTCACCCAAGTCATAGACTGTTCTCTCTGCTACCGCATGGCAAGCAGTACCAGAGCACCAAGTCTAAGACCAAAAGGCTCCTTAACAGCTTCTACCCCCAGGCCATAACACTGCTGAACAATTTATCAAATGCCGCCCGGACTATTGACATTGACGCCTTTGTTTTTACACTGCTGCTACTTGCGGTTTATTATCTATGCATAGTCACTTGACAAATTACCTCAACTAACCTGTACCCCCGCACATTGACTTGTGTTCCGGTACCCCCTGTATATTGCCTCGTTATGTCATTTTCTTGTTACTTTTTGATATTTTTGTAAGTAAGCGGTTCACGGTAAGGTCTACCGGTTGTATTCTGCACGTGTGACATTGTTTTGATACCATAATAACGAACTCTGCATTCATTTGGTAACAGTGTGTGCATATTCACTTTATTCATGGCCTCAAGGATGCAGTGTGACCTAGCAGTTAGTCTGTTGTAAATTACAGTACCTCATGAGACAGAATAGGAGTCTGTTTCATGTCCTAGCTGTTTAGGGATGCAACTGCTAAGTGTAAGTCTGGCTGTGAGGATCATCTGTATGTCTGCCATGACCATTAACCAGTGATGTCCCAGCTCCTGTGCCCCTAGCTGCCTCATGGTAATGACATTGACGCCTGGTGGTAATCAGCCCACTCAGCCTGCTGTTGCGCTCTCCTCCAGTGGCTTGTTTCAGGAACATCTGGTGGTTGACATGCAGCACACAGCACCTGGCAGACTCCTCAGTGCAACACACCCTGCTCTTAGCTCGCACATGCAGCTTGGTTGGCCTGCGCAGACAATACAGTCTACTACACAGATCTGAAGGCTCTGCCTGCAGTAACTAACAGTGTTGTTGTGGATGCAGACTCTAGTTTCTGTAGTGCGTTTTGGGACTGGGTAAGAGAATAAATTAAGGTGTTAAAAGCATTTGTGATATTTGAAGAAACAACAGTTGCGTGATGCAATTTAAGCCAATTTAATAGAAGCAACAGGGCATGAACAACGTTCCATTTTATAGACTTTGTTTTATCAAATAACATTTAGAAAACTATTGTGCAAAACATATTCATGTTAGTCTTCTTCAAAGGCTCTGCACCAGTGGATAGTCATAGTCCTCTTAAATGAGGAAATATAACAAGTATGCATAACAACAAGTGGTAAGCCTATATACTGTATATACATTTCTATATAGACCTGGATTTTGAGGTCCCCTGACTTGATGATAAGCAATGTGGCAGATTTGACAGATCTGCAACACAAACTGTGTATAAAAATCATATAAAATGTGATGTAAGACTACTTACTATGTTGTCAATTCATTTGGCAAATTCTCAGAAAGAGCACTCCCACATACTTGCCAGATATCTTACAGTAAAAATGGACCAACTAAAAACTGTTTGTTTTGAACTGTTAACTTGTCAATGCATACATGCAGTTCAACAAATGTATAGAAACTTCACCAAATAAATACCTTGTCATAAAACTGATATACTTTCCAAAGGGAGAGTTTACCCAAAACACAAAATGACTTAAATGTTTCCTAACCTTCAGCGAAGAAAACAAATCTTAAGTGTGTATCGTGGTCCTTCCTGGTCAATAGACAACTTACGGTAAAAGGTAAGGAAACATGGAACTTTGCAATTTGAGCAAACTATCCCTTTGAAAGCTGAATATTCATGACCTATATCTTCAACATATGAAATGAATGTCTTTTGAAAGAGAAAAATACAGAGAAGCAAAGGCCATGGAAGTAAATACCATGTGCTGACACTTAACAGTAGTTAATGGCATCATTGTGCATTTTTGTCACACACTTCATTTGTTTTCTTTTTTCCTTTGTAAATTCTCTTTTTTTACAGCGTATATTCCAGTATGTCCAATGCTGGCAGCACTCAAGTGTTTCTATAATGTAATAACAATTCTACTTCTAGTGTTTCTCTATCTCAGAGACATACAGCAGGTGGTCCTCCGGGGACATCCCGTGGCTCTTGCTGAGGTGGAGCTTGATGGCATGCTTACTGGCAAACTTACGGATACACAGCTGGCACCGGTACACAGTCCCACTGGCCTCCTCCAGTGACTGGGAGGAGGGTGGAGAGGAGAGGAGGAAGGGGTCCGGTTGGGGAAGTTTATCAGACCCACCCTTCGGGGAGTCCCTCAGGGTCTGTTTGGGGGAGAGCTTGGCCAGGTCCTTCAGTCTGAAGCCCAGGTGGGCCTCCAGGTGGCAAATGTAGGCAGTGGGGGTCCGGATCTGTGAAGCACACTCGCTGCAGAAGAACACTGGGTGGCCCGAGTCCAGGTTCTTGAGGAACTTGGTCCGGCCAGTCCTCCTCAGCTGGTACTTGACATTGGCCAGCCAGTGGCTGATGGTAGTCATGGAAAGGCCAGTGAAACGGGACACGTGCATCCTCTCCTGGGGGCTCAGGTCAGACATGATGTACTTCCCCTCGGACGTCTGTCTGAGGCTGGAGGAGAACTGGGCCTGCAGGAGGATCAGGTGCTGGGGGTTCCAGTTGGACTGACGCCCCTTCCTCTTATTGGCCATGGACCCCTCAGCATCCTCTGCGGTGGTGGAGCCCACCATGTCTGTGACCCGCTCCGTGATCCTGGTCCGTGAGGGAGGCATGGAGATGTGGTGTGCTGATTGTGTCAGGTTCCTCAACATGTCGGAGATGTCCGACAGGGCGTTTTCATGGTGAGGGCTGCTGGATGTGAAGGGAGAGACCACGGTCATTTTAGCAGGGATCACCATTGAGGAAGGGGAGATGGAGGAGGCTGTTGAGGAGGGAGTCAGAGGAGCAGAGCCAATAGAGCCACCTCGATCACTCTTCCCTTTGGTCAGGTCCATGGGCTGGTCATCACTGGACTGACAGACACTACTACGAGCCATGGGCACTGGGTGTTTTTTGCTGTGCGTGGGGGCAGCGGCCACGGCGGCCCTCTCGGCCATACTCTGGCTCAGCCTGGACATCAGACTGAGAGGGTCCTGGCTGGGCAGGGTGGGCTTGGCTGCTTTCCCCAGGTGGATATTCATCACAGACTGAAGGGCACTTAAAGGGTTAACAAAGGGCTGCTCCAGAGGGTTGTGGCCTGTTATGAAGGCTGTGCTGCAGCTCAAAGCGGAGGCAGGCGATTGGACCATTTCTCTCATGCACTCTCTCTCGAACGGTGAGACCCTGTCGCTATGGCTACCTCTGTTGCTGCTAGCCAGGGTCACTGACCTCCACTCTCGGGGTGAGTCTGCTCCAGTGGATTCCCACCCCTCACTGCTACAGGGTGAGAGGTTCACCTCTTTCTTGGGGGACACCTCGCTCTTTACCCTCCTCTCCACTTTGGCCACTTTCTCTGTCACCTTCTTCACCAGCTCCTCCATGGCCTGGAAGTTATTGAGGTGGGGGAGGGCAGAGCTCTGACTATCGGGTGGGAAGATCGGAGACTGGGACATGCTGAGGGAGGAAAGCCCCCCCTCCCCTCCATTGAACAGGTACTTGACAGGGGAGCTCTTCTCAGGGCTACCCTGGGGCATATTCAGAGAGTTGGGGAACTGATAGGCAGCGTGGATACTGGGGTATCCCCCCCAGCTGGGGTTACCACTCTGGGCTTTGTTGATTGCTGATGTCACGGTGTTCTCCAGGGACTTGAGGATGTCGAAGCCGCCTTTGGGGCTCTCTTTCAGGTCCTCCTCAGTCAGATAGTTATACTTGGTGGAGATGTCAAACTTCTCCTCCAACTCATCATCATCGTCCCCGTTCAACACCTGCTTGTCATGGCTAACCATGTCCTGGGTAAACTCTTCCTCCATCTCCTCTTTCTTAATGTCTTTGAGAGGAGGGGAGATAGCCGGGGGTGATACGGCAGAGGGTGGAGGAGGGGAGAATGTAGAAGGAGCTAATGGGATAGATTGAACCTGCTCCTCATTGGTGGGCGTGGCCTGTACAGGGCTGGGGGACGTGGCCTCTGGGACTGGCCTACCTCTCTTACTAGGGGGGTTGCCGTTGGTGACCCTGAGGAAGTGACCTGTCACCATCATGTGGGCGGTCAGCTCCTGCAGTGTATTGTGGGAACTCCCGCACTCCATGCACTTGAGGATCTGGGACTTGCGAGATTCAAACTGCCATGCATAGCTGGCGCCGTTCTGGTGGCCAAAGCGGTTGTTGGGGGTGATGTAGGGGTTGGAAGCCTTGTTGGATGGGATGTTGTGGTCACTACCTACAAAGGCTTTGGGGGTCGCCTCTCTTGAGCGTGGGGAGCCAGGGAGGTCCAGGCTCCCAGAGAGTGGGCCTCTCTTTCTTGAGATCATTTTGGCTGCCACAGGGGCCAAGGGTTCCTTCAGAGGCACTTTCTGGTAGTGTTTGGTCTTGATCATGTGAACGCTCAGGTCCTGCAGGGACTCGAAGGAGTGGCCACAGTACATGCACTTCAGCACCTTCGCGGCATCCTCCTTGCCCTCCATCTCCAGCAGGGAGCGCTTGCGAGGCTTGGACCAGCGCCCCCTGGCCCCATTGGCTCCCCTATCGTGGTTGTCATCGCGGTAGTGACCCGTATCATTCATGTGCACAGTGAGGTCCACCAGGGTGTCGTAAGCAGCGCTGCAACCCTTGCAGCGAAATTTGCTGGCCCCGGTGAAGATGTTGCCGTACAGTCTGGGGTTCTGCCTGTGGAGCTGCACTGTGCTGAAGATACTGGGCTCTGAGGGAGGAGGGTTGTGGAGGCTCTGAGAGGCCTGCTGCTGCAGGGATTTAGCCACTGCGGACTGGTGCCAGTCATAACTACTGCTGCTGCAGCTACTGCTAGTGCTGCTAGTCCGCGGTGGCTTCTCCACGGGTGTCGGTGTCTGTGTCAGGGTTGAGTTAAAGTTCAGGGGTGACCAATAGGAGTTTGTCAGGAAGCTGGAGTAGATTGCCTTCATCTGTTCCAGGGTGTCCTGCGCCAAGGGAGTGTCCAGGCCCGAGGGGGTCCCTACCCTCACCCCTGCGCCGTTCAGAGGCTCTTTGGCAGGCCCCTCAGATTTGACTGAGGCGGTTTCAAAGTCTGACAGGGGGTCGCTGGCCTCGCTCACGTGTGATTCACTGTCCATCTCCTGAGCAGAGAGCTCAGCCCCAGCAATGGAGTCCTGGTCACCCAGTGGCTCTTTGGTGAGAAGGTCATTTTCTGAGCTCTCTACCTCCTCTGGAAAGTCCACATCCTCTTCTTCCACCTCCTCCTTCATCTCCTCTGGAGAGTAGGCTGGAGGGAAAACAGAAAAGAGAGCGAGTTATATTAAGGCCAGTGAACACAGTGTTAGTAGAACTACTGTAGAGAAAGTTTATCTTCTACAGGTGCCTGAGGTCTCGCAGGAATAAAATTAGCCATCTGTGAGGGATCCGAGTTAAAGCCAAGTTGAGAAATGACAGTCATCCCATTTCACCTCATCAACCGTTAAGGTGTTATTTTCCTCCAAAGGCAAGCCAGTGTTTATATACTACCCTAGCCACATGTATAACTTACTGATGCTCCTTTCACCTTTACTTTGTTTATGGCGGGGAAAAAAGTAATCTTGGCAAAAACATAATGTGCCATTTTATTTATCTCAGGGCACAACAGCTTGAAATGAATGCTGAATCTGAAATTAATGAAGCCCAATCGCGCCGTGGCATTCTCCTCTGGGGTAATAAATGAGTTGGATCAACCTCCATCTGTCAGTTAATATGTGTGACGCCTCTTCATCTGCCTCTGTCTCCTTACATGCACATGCCATCCACATTAACAAGAAAGTTTCACTCATTACTAAAAAAGGGAAGCCGGATTTATGACGATAAGACTATATGGGTCCGCAATAAACCATTTAAAAAGCATTTATGAATTCTGTGTTCACAATTACTCCCACATTAAGAAACTATTTCCTAGTCATTAGTAAAGCATTTTTTGCAGTCCCTAAAGTGAGTGCCATTTATGGTTTATAAATGTTTTGAATGGCCACTAATTTCTCACAAAAAAATGGGCATGCCATTGGTAGACATTCCTGTCAACACAGGATGTTTAAGGAAATATACATACATATATATATACACATATATATACACACACACACACACACACAAATATCTTACTAACATTTACAAATGTGGGAGTAATGATTACTAAATGGTGTGTACACGGTTTGTAAATATCTTATAAATGTTTTATTATGGACCGTTAAAATAAAGTGTTACTGACTAGGTAAATGTTAGAGTGACATTTTTCAATGTCATACAGATTGAAGCCAGTCACAACAGATTATCAAGAGTGAAGTGGATTATGAGTATTGCAGACAGGGCAGGAATGGTTTTTGTAGCAGTCTCCCTGTATGTCCCCAACAGGTGCTGGTGTTAGGCAAACACAGTATCAGGACATCAGAGACATTTCCTCAGAGAGAAAGAGAGGGAGGGAGAAAGACGAAGGGAAGCAGAGTGTAAGGTTGAGGAGGAGACAGCGGCAACACATAAGGGACAGGTCACTTTGCATGTGTGTGCCTTCAGCTCACCTTAGACAGGTGACTTGTTAGTGTGTGTGATGGGTGCCTGACACAGACCCCTCCCGCAGTGCCCCCCTCCCGTCTTCAGAGATAGACAGTCCCCTGTAGTGACAGACTGTCCCCCACACACCATCACTCTGACACAGCTAAGTGGCACAAATGTCTCAGTGAAGGCCACGTCACCAGCCTCCTCCCTGTGCCCCTTCCCTTTCTGTCCACTTCATTCTGGACTCAACTCCCCCACCCAAAAAAACTACATCTCCAAAACAATGAGCAAAGATACTTGGAACATCTTGTATACTTATGACAGATATAGATGCAGATGAGCATACTGACTCGGCACACACTGATCCACCATCCCAACCACCCACCCACCAGCCATCCACCAGCCCAACCAACCACCAGCCCAACCAACCACCAGCACACCCACCCATCCAACCAACCACCCACCAGCCATCCACCAGCCCAACCAACCACCAGCCCAACCAACCACCAGCCCACCCATCCAACAGCCCACCCATCCAACCAACCGCCCAACCCATCCATCCATCCAACCGCCCATTCAACCATCCATCCATCCATCCAACAGCCCATCCATCCAACCAACTGCGGATCCATCCAACCGCCCATCCATCCATCCAACCGCCCATCCATCCAACCAAACACCCACCCATCCAACCAACCACCCACCAACCATCCACCAGCCCAACCAACCACGAGCCCAACCAACCACCAGCCCAACCACCAGCCCACCCATCCAACCGCCCATGCATCCATCCAACCACCCATCCATCAGCGGATCCATCCAACCAACCAACAGCGGATCCATCCATCCAACCGCCCACCCATCCAACCAACCAACCACCCATCCATCAGCGGATCCATCCAACCAACCAACAGCGGATCCATCCATCCAACCGCCCACCCATCCAACCAACCAACCAACCGCCCACCCACCCACCCACCCACCCATCCATCCATCCAACAGCGGATCCATCCAACCAACCAACAGCGGATCCATCCAACCAACCGCACACCCACCCATCCAACCGCCCACCCATCCAACAGCCCATCCATCCAACCAACCGCCCGCCCATCCAACCAACCAACCAACCAACCAACCAACCGCCCATCCAACCAACCGCCCACCCATCCAACCAACCAACCGCCCACCCATCCATCCAACCAACCGCCCATCCATCCATCCAACCAACCGCCCATCCATCCATCCAACCAACCGCCCATCCAGCCATCCATCCAACCAACCGCCCATCCATCCAACCAACCGCCCATCCATCCATCCATCCAACCAACCGCCCATCCATCCATCCATCCATCCATCCAACCAACCGCCCATCCATCCAACCAACCGCCCATCCATCCATCCATCCAACCAACCGCCCATCCAACCAACCAACCGCCCATCCAACCATCCATCCAACCAACCGCCCATCCAACAGCCCATCCATCCAACCAACCAACCGCCCGCCCATCCAACCAACCGCCCGCCCATCCATCCATCCAACCAACCAACCGCCCATCCATCCATCCAACCAACCAACCAACCGCCCGCCCATCCAACCAACCGCCCATCCATCCATCCATCCATCCATCCAACCAACAGCCCATCCATCCAACCAACCAACAGCGGATCCATCCAACCAACAGCGGATCCATCCAACCAACCGCCCATCCATCCATCCAACCGCTCATCCATCCAACCAACCAACCACCCACCAGCCAACCACCAGCCCACCACCCACCCACCAGCCAACCACCAGCCCAACCACACACCAGCCATCCACCAGCCCACCCATCCAACCAACCGCCCATCCATCCATCCAACCAACCGCCCATCCATCCAACCGCCCTCCATCCATCCAACCAACCGCCCATCCATCCATCCATCCAACTGCCCATCCATCCATCCATCCAACAGCCCATCCATCCATCCAACAGCCCATCCATCCAACCGCCCATCCATCCATCCAACCAACCGCCCGCCCATCCATCCATCCAACCAACCGCCCGCCCATCCATCCATCCAACCAACCGCCCATCCATCCATCCATCCAACCAACCGCCCATCCAACCAACCAACCAACAGCCCATCCATCCAACAGCCCATCCATCCAACAGCCCAACAATCCAACAGCCCATCCATCCAACCAACAGCCCATCCATATTGCAGACAGGGCAGGAATGGTTTTTGTAGCAGTCTCCCTGTATGTCCCTAACAGGTGCTGGTGTTAGGCAAACACAGTATCAGGACATCAGAGACATTTCCTCAGAGAGAAAGAGCGGGAGGGAGAAAGATGGAGGGAAGAAGAGTGTGAGGTTGAGGAGGAGACAGCGGCAACACATAAGCGACCTGTCACTTTGCATGTGTGTGCCTTCAGCTCACCTTAGACAGGTGACTTGTTAGTGTGTGTGTGTGTGTGTGTGTGTGTGAGAGAGATGGGTGCCTGGCCCTGACAAATCACAGGGGACACAGACACCGACCCCTCCCTCAGTCCTCATCCATCCATCCAACCAACTACCAGCCCATCTATCCATCCAACCAACCACCAGCCCATCTATCCATCCAACCACCAGCCCACCCACACAACAGCCCATCCAACCCACCCATCCAACCAACCAGCCCATCCAATCCAATCCAGTCCATCCACCAACCAACCCACCCACCCACACAACAGCCCAGACAACAGCCCAGCCAACCAACCAACAGCCAATCCAACCCACCCATCCATCCATCCATCCAGCCACACACCAGTCCAGCCAACCAACCGCCAATCCAACCCACCCATCCACCAGCCCATCCATCCATCCATCCATCCAACCAACAGCCCACCCATCCAACCAACCACCAGCCCACCCATCCATCCATCCATCCATCCAACCCCAGCCCACCCATCCAACCACCAGCCCACCCGTCCAACCACCAGCCCAACCAACCACCGACCCACCCACCCAGCCATCCAACCAACCACCAGCCCACCCATCCAACCAATCCATCCAACCACCAGCCCACCCATCCAACCAATCCATCCATCCACCAGCCCACCCATCCAACCAACCAACCACCAGTCCAGCCAACCAACCACCAATCCAACCCACCCATCCACCAGCCCATCCATCCAACCAACCAACAGCCCACCCATCCAACCAACCACCAGCCCACCCATCCATCCATCCATCCATCCAACCCCAGCCCACCCATCCAACCACCAGCCCACCCGTCCAACCACCAGCCCAACCAACCACCGACCCGCCCAACCAACCACCGACCCGCCCAACCAACCACCGACCCACCCACCCAGCCACCCACCCATCCATCCAACCAACCATCAGCCCACCCATCCAACCAATCCATCCATCCACCAGCCCACCCATCCAACCAACCAACCACCAGCCCATCAACCACCAGACCATCCATCCAACCCATCCACCAGCCCACCCATCCAACCAACCACCAGCCCACCCATCCAACCAACCACCAGCCCACCCATCCAACCAACCACCAGCCCACCCATCCAACCACCAGCCCACCCATCCATCCTACCAACCACCAGCCCACCCATCCATCCTACCAACCACCAGCCCACCCATCCATCCTACCAACCACCAGCCCACCCATCCATCCTACCAACCACCAGCCCACCCATCCATCCTACCAACCACCAGCGAAACCATCCATCCAACCAACCACCAGCCCACCCATCCAACCACCAGCCCACCCATCCATCCTACCAACCACCAGCGAAACCATCCATCCAACCAACCACCAGCCCACCCATCCAACCACCAGCCCACCCATCCAACCACCAGCCCACCCATCCATCCAACCAACCAACCACCAGCCCACCCATACTATCCAGCCCACCCATCCAACCAACCAACCACCAGCCCACCCATACTATCCACTTCAAATCCCACATCCCCTACACACAAAAACATCCAGTCTAAACAAAAAAAGTAATTGCTGGAATAACTCCCATTTCCAGTGCTAACAGCCAATCTCAGGGCAGGAAGCGGGTGGTGCTGGTCTGATGTGGGCCCTGGGGGTGGTGAGTGTCAGCAGGCAGGCAGCCCCACAGAGGGCCAGTCTAATGGGGACCTGACAGGTGTGGCCTAGTCTCCCATCCTGCCCGTAGATTTGGTTTGTCACTGGGTATCCATTAACTGCCAGTCTCTGCTGATCGCCTGCGACAGCTCTGATCAAAAGATGTCACCTGGCGCTGTGCGCCTGGCAGGGCCTGGCACAGCGCTCGTAAAGAGAGCCAAACAGGCTGTAAATAAGATGACATGATCACTTCCCTGGCCTCCCATGTCCTGGACACAATTATGATAATGTGAAAGGAGGAGGTAAATCGCTCACCGCTCGGCAGGCAAACCGGCAGGGAAGATATCTCGGTCGTTTTTTTCCCTCTCCTCTTCCGGATGGTGTTTGTGCCAGTGTCTCATTTGAAGGAGGAAATACAGTCAGGATGAGGTAGCTATGTTAATGTATACAGAGCATCTGGTCACAGATGTCAGGTTTAATCACTGAGGTTATGACTCTGGCATTAGCAGGCAGGTTGAACGAGTCCTTAAGTCGCTCTTATAGTCTTGACCTATCATGAACATGTCTCACGGATTTCTTCAAATCTCTGTTCTATCTTTATATGACCACTTTTGGTGAAAGTGAACCAGTCATCTAGCCATTCTTTCTTACTGTTGCATAAAAATAAAATAAAAATATCCCAATTTCAAGGTCCTTAATTTTTTTTACAAATGTTTTTTTAAATACAGACACATACAACCTACTGTAGGTTACTGTTAATAAGTGGGAAGTCTAGACAGCCAAAGAAAGCAAGACTAAAAAAGTGGCCCAAAGGGCCTCGCAAAAACAAAACAAAAATGGCCGACCAGCAGTCAACGGTCCCAGGCAATTTAAAATGCCAAACAGCCATTACATCTGAGCACTATCTGTTAATTTGATCCCCAATGACTGATCATCCATCACTGTGGGTGACAACCACCATCCAATTATTCTCCCTGGCTTGACTGACAACAGAGGTGATTTATCACACTAATAAAATATGATGGGTTTTGTGGGTTCATTCTGAGAAACAGAATGGATTATTAAGAAATAAGAATACACCTGGATGGATAATTAAGATAGCTACACTCTCATGGGTTCTTAAAAAGGTTATTTGTGGTGGGGTAGGGTTCTACATGGAAGCTTTGTCATCTGAGGAACCCTTTAACACCTGTTTTTTCTAAGAGTGTAAAGTATCTGGGTGGTGTATTTGCTAATAGTGGTTGTGTGGGCTTCATCATGATTAAATCTGCCAAACGCTGCACTTCAGACTTAGTGTGGGAGAGAGTTTCACATCTCAGTCACGCTTCACACAGAAATAGCAAGACCAGAACACAGAAATAGCAAGACCAGAAGACACACACACACACACAAATCTTTCACATGTAGAGAAACACATCCTGCACGAACACAAACTCAACCCTACAAATATAGTCTGTGGTCGGTTGCAACACACACACATACAGGCGATGAGAAAAGACAGTGACATCTTTGGCGTGCTCACGGCATTCCTGTGGAGTATCAATTTCATAAACATTAGGGCCGCAGACGCGGAAGGATAGATCATTTGATAGAAATGCTGCAGAGACATGGGGTAAAAAGCTACTACAACAGTAAAAGAACCAAAACCAGGCCCTCTCTGACGGTAGATGGTATAATCAAAGCAGAGCATGTCTCAAAGTAAGAGGCACACACCCTAGTTCATCATCAGTAATCATATAGTCACAGTCTGGACGGGAAAGCTTGTCGAGAGAAGGAAGCAAGACACGATTTAGTCTACAACCAGATTTTTTTGATGTTAAAGAAAACAAAACATGCAAACTGAAGTTATCAATTTGTAAGAATGGTAAGGGTGTTGGAGGATCTCTGTTGCCCCTCAGTCCCCTGCTCCCTCCACAACTAACCTCCTCAGTCATCCTACACAGCTGGGGAAACAGTAGAGCTGGGAGCCAAATCACACACACAAAACCGGGGTAAACAGGATGTGTAATCAAGACACTACTACCCAAGTCTGCACTACAACCACTTCATGACATACTGTAACAGCTTACAGCTAGCTACAGGAGCTGAGCAGAGAGCAGCTGAAATGTGGGAGAGGAGGGAGAAGAGGAGTATTATATTATATCAGCCTAGAGCTGCAGACGTAGATCATCATCTAGCATCGCAGCAAAATGTGGGTCATGAATATTCATAGGAAAGGGATGCCATCACTAAACGCTCTCATTCTGCAACTGTACCACATAACAACAACAGCTCCACAGCAAGGAGGCTAGGGTTGTCCGGTTAGAATTGGCTAATGCTAGCTCGAGTTAGGAGTGGCTATTTAAACAAATCCAAACTGTAGATTAATCTATTCTGCCCCATATACTGCTTTCAGGGTAACTGGGAAAAGAGGTAGGTGTGAAAAAATTGATTATTTAAAAAGGAAAAATCTTTTGAGGATCCTGAGGTGGTAAGGAACAACACTCTACGGTAGAGTTATGATCACAGGGAGGGTACTGAGAGCGCAGAGAGTTAAACGGGGCCTCACTACACAGCGGAGTAGTTTCTTATTCTTGATGTGTTCTTTAACTGGGACCTCTCGCCCTTAAAGCAACACAGCCCCTCGGCGGGGGTGGGGGGTGGCTTACTGACAGGAAGATGCCTTAAAACACTTAGAACCTCCAGGCAGGAAATCACTTCTGCCTCAATCACACAACCGCAAGCCACTGACTTCCACTAGCTCGTTTCCCAGCAGTCGACTGAGTAGAGGCTTTAGAAGAGGGGAATAATTTCATACAACAGCCTTGTTTGGTTCTGTTAAACTGTCCCGAGATTAGTGGGTAAAGGAGGAGAGTATTATACTCATTGAAATGTCTTTATTCCATTAGCATTTGTCATGCTAGGCTAACCACTCCTTGCTCTAGCAGTGGTGCTCCCCTCGTGGTCTCTGTTGCTAGGAAGGAGGAAGCAGGATGAGGTGAAATGACACTCACTGTCAGAACAAATAGGCTACAGGTGTCATAAGTCATACCCTCAAGAGAAAGATTTACTAATATGTAGGAATGGGAAAAAACTCCTGTGTTTTTCCTCCTATAGTTTTGGCACATGTACAGCAGACTAGCGCTAGTTACCACTACCTAGCAATCATTATTGTCATTTTACAAATCGATACTTGGGAGTCAAAGTATCTATATAATATCGTCCAAAATAATTTGCCGATATCTAACTATAGATTTTTTCCCCCATCACTACTAATATGTGCCTGGTCGCTCAGAAAGAGATGCTCACGACAGTCTATTGTAACTGTACATCTCTGTTCCTATTTTTTAGCCCCTAATGAACAAGGTAATACACATTGTCCGCTGATTGTAGTGCAGGATGTGTACTCTGGGAGATGGGAAAAATCAGAGATATCCCTCTCGCTCCAGGCAAGCCTTAGGGCTGTACCATGTCAAAGCGCAGAGAGAGGAGAGAGAGAGAGAGAGAGAGGACTGAGCAGGCATATATATATTAAACTGTACTGTGCTCCCAGAAAGCTGCATTGTTGTTTTATGACTGTACCTCCAACAGGCAGCTGTATATACAGACCTTTAGGACCTGAGCTATATTGGTTTCAAACGGGTACAGTTCAAAAACATTACAATCTTCCACACACAAAAAGATTTGAAGGGAGAGAGAGACCGTTTCAGATGTTCTGTTCTCGCCCCATCAAAGTGTTTAGAACTAGACCCAGTCACAATAACTGATGGATAAATGGAAACAAACAAATGAACACTACATAAACAGCTTACACAGGTTCAGAATCAAGTGGCAATGGGTTCACAAGTTCAAACATTAGAGTGGAAGAATTCTACCATACGGGAAAGCTGTGCTCTCAGATCTATCAGCCAAGACCAAGCACTATAACATAGGGTCACATATTATTATTATAGAGTTTTCTACCCATATCACCCAGTTATTCCTCTCAGCTCTACATCAATCATATATCCTTCAAGATCTACCATGTATGATAGGATGATATATTATCCACTCCAGTACACTTGTCTTACAGTTGCTCTACCCACATAACACCTACTTCCTTGTATTTGTTCTCATCTCGCTTGTCCACCCCACTATAGCTAGCTCCATAGGTCATTTGTTAACTGCTCTTTAGATTAATGTTCTGATGGTGTGACTCCAGCACAGGTCACTTGCCTCCGACTTAGCCTGTACCTAAGCCTCTGCCAGGACATAGGGCCAACTTCGCTCCCAACAAACAGCTGTTGCGATGATCGCCTAGCAACGAGGTGGTGATGGACGACCCTAAGATGGATGCCCACCATAAATCACACAACACCAGTATGTGTGGGGGGGGGGGGGGGGAGAGAAGAGAGAGAAACTAAAGAAAGACGGACAAAAACAAAATAACCTTTTCTCTCTTTGTGGAAGAGAATGGAAGCGGTAGTGGTGCTGGCCTTGCCTTGACCTCTAACGGAGCTCTTATTGGTGATAGTGGTGTAACTGCACGGAGCACGATGGGTCAGACGCCTGACGACCTCCTCAGGAAAGAGTCAAAAAGGGTTTTGGTCTGACACCTAATGGATTGTATTTCTAATCTATGCTACACTATCAACTGACTGATTATACATTAAAACGAACCATCACTATTTTTTTTCCGTCTAGAAAGAAAAAGCCAATTTCACGCACATTGTTCTCTTTGCAAGCACATTGTTCGTTTAAAAGACTGGGATCTACTCTTTCAAAAGGGCAGAACCCTCCCGGCAAAGCAAAGCAACCTGGGTAGTGTAGTTGAAGGATAAACATCATATCATCCACTATAGCTGGGCCCAACTGCTGTGGCACGGGTGTCTAGTTACACTCAGGCAGAGAGCATGGTCATCCATCACACAGTGAGTGTCTGTCTAAGGCTTTCCACCCTGCCTCTGCTCGTCCTGCTCTCCAGTTACAGCCCTACACGGCCAGCCTAAATAATATTCTCCATGATAAATGGCACTATAAGCCTGGGATACATCATTAATCTGCCTTTTAACGAAGCATCCCCGGTTAGGACCACAGGAGAGCAGAGCAGCTTGGGTTCATTTTGAGGCCAGCCTAGCATGAGTGATACCCGTCAGCCCTCTCATCAGGGAGTTAGGCTACAGATACACCATCTCCCTCTCTCACGCACAGCCACAGATACACACACATACTCCCATTACACACAGCACACATTACACAAGGTGTAATTACACACAGATAACACACATATCCAATAACCAGATATCGTTCAGATTTGTACAAACATCCAGAGATCGTCATGGAAAAACATTGTCACTCATCAAAACATAACTCATGTAACTCAATCCTCTGTCATCCAAAAAACACCTCCTTGTCCTCCTCCCCCATCCCCTCTAGTGCTTTGTTCAGTCCCACACTGTTGTGAAAAACTTTTAAAAGTGCACTCCTGTCTCTTTCCTTCTTGCGCCTCCCTTTCTCACTACTCACCCTTCCCCTCTTTCTCCATTCCTTCTTTCTTTTTGTTTCTCTCAGTCCTCTCTGTCTATTTCTCTCCTCTTTCATTATCTCCCTCACCCCCTCCCTGTGTGTCTGCTAAAGCCAGTATGATAAATGACACACGTCAGTTTGTCAGGAGCGAAGGGTGGGCCAGTGATAAATGACTCTGTTGAAAAGGAAAATCGGCTTTTTGGCATGGCCGGGCTATTCTCCTCCTGGATTCGGTTTCAGGACCCCTGAAGACCAGAGCGGGCTCAGTTTCCTGAAAGGAGCACACATCCCACTAGGCTCTGACGCGTTACCCCCCGGGGGGGGGGGGGGGGGGGGGGGGGGGGGGTTTGAGTGAGCAAACCTGCTCCAATTGTCACCATAGCACAGCTGCATCTATAACAACAACAAACAGTGGCACGTTTTTTATAAAGTACCTACGTAGGCCTACTCCAGTCCAGACAGAGGTCTCTGACATACAGATGAGGATGGCTAAAGTTTTTTATAAAGTACCTACGTAGGCCTACTCCAGTCCAGACAGAGGTCTCTGACATACAGATGAGGATGGCTAAAGTTTTTTATAAAGTACCTACGTAGGCCTACTCCAGTCCAGACAGAGGTCTCTGACATACAGATGAGGATGGCTAAAGTTTTTTATAAAGTACCTACGTAGGCCTACTCCAGTCCAGACAGAGGTCTCTGACATACAGATGAGGATGGCTAAAGTTTTTTATAAAGTACCTACGTAGGCCTACTCCAGTCCAGACAGAGGTCTCTGACATACAGATGAGGATGGCTAAAGTTTTTTATAAAGTACCTACGTAGGCCTACTCCAGTCCAGACAGAGGTCTCTGACATACAGATGAGGATGGCTAAAGTTTTTTATAAAGTACCTACGTAGGCCTACTCCAGTCCAGACAGAGGTCTCTGACATACAGATGAGGATGGCTAAAGTTTTTTATAAAGTACCTACGTAGGCCTACTCCAGTCCAGACAGAGGTCTCTGACATACAGATGAGGATGGCTAAAGTTTTTTATAAAGTACCTACGTAGGCCTACTCCAGTCCAGACAGAGGTCTCTTACATACAGATGAGGATGGCTAAACTTGTTTATTTCTGTGACAAGGTTGGCTTTTCTTTTCTGGAGCCCGGCCCTATGGTCTGACATATGTCAAGTGGGGTTTAAAAGGGAGAGGAGCCCGTTCCACCTCTCCTCCCTCTTTCACTCATTCACTGGCAGTTCAGGGTGGCATTGTTATCATTACACTGGGTGGATTTATGGAGTCAGGCCCTATGGCAAAAACAAAAAGGCATCTGTCAATACCAGTGGGAAGCACTCTGTCACCCACCCCTCCATGGCCTGGCAGACAGGCGTGGAGCACTCATTAGGTATGCACTTATCAGACACATAGATCACAGACATGACTCAACCTCGCCGGAATCTAACCACAGTAACGTTCATTAGCAATGGGCTGAGTGGTGTAAAAAACAAGACTTCCTCAAGACTCGGACCTGCACCGTCTAGCCCTATCTATTGTTTAGTGGAACAATTACGAGCCCATATGCCCCCTCATTCCCGTAATGACATATACAGAACACACACATACAAACAACACCGAGCCACCCACAGAGAAAAACAATGTTTTGTTTTGGTGTGATTTCCAATCCAGACACTATATAAATGTGTCTGTCTACAATAGCTGTTGGTCTCTGTAATCCATATGTATCTAAGCAAGTTTGTAAGTGAGTGCATGAGTTTTCAATTTCAATGTATATTTTAGTTATTTGTGTAATGTGCGCTAATGATAATCTACAGTATCTGAGCCCATTTCTGTCTAAGTATAAGAGATTCTGCAATGACGACAATGGTTGAGTGACGATGACGATGGGGTGAGGAGGCGGCATGAGGGGGGGAGGAGCGAGAGAAGAGGGATAAAGGGCGAAAAGGGATCAGAGAAACGATGGCCTATGACTAGAGGTCGACCGATTATGATTTTTCAACGCCAATGCCGATTATTGGAGGACCAAAAAAAGCCACTACCGATTATTGGAGGACCAAAAAAAGCCAATGCCGATTATTGGAGGACCAAAAAAAGCCAATACCGATTATTGGAGGACCAAAAAAAGCCAATGCCGATTATTGGAGGACCAAAAAAAGCCAATGCCGATTATTGGAGGACCAAAAAAAGCCAATACCGATTATTGGAGGACCAAAAAAAGCCAATGCCGATTATTGGAGGACCAAAAAAAGCCAATACTGATTCATTTTATTTGTAATAATGACAATTACAACAATACTGAATGAACACTTGGTTTAACTTAATATAATACATCAATAAAAATCAATTTAGCCCCCGAGCTGACAAGGTGAAAATCTGTCGTTCTGCCCCTGAACAGGGCAGTTAACCCACCGTTCCTAGGCCGTCATTGGAAATAAGAATGTGTTCTTAACTGACTTGCCTAGTTAATACTTTTTATATATATATATATATATAAATACCGATTTCTGATTGTTATGAAAACTTGAAATCGGCCCTAATTAATCGGCCATTCCGATTAATCGGTCGACCTCTACCTATGACTGAACCTCCTCACTGCAGACTTTATGGCTGCCATTCCTTTCATTACCCCTGCCATCCAAACTGCACACACGACTGATTGCTGCCACTGGCACAGCTGACCTGGAAGCCATAGGCCTGACCCTGCAGAAACAGGAGACCTCTAGCCATAGAGCCCAGTCTAAACCAAAACCCCACCTCCTGTCGCTAGCTCTGCTCACACACGACTGGAGCACAGGCTGGATTTGAGCAGTGGCCTGGATTTCACTACGCTGGCCTGAGTATGAGACTCGATACCTGGCTGGGACAGAGTAACTCTCACATCCATAGAAACACCCACACACACCAAATATAGCCACTAACTGTGAGGAGGCTGTAGGGGCCATCCTGTTAGGTTCCAGTCACTACACAGAGTACACTCACTACAATGCTTTAAAAGCAAAAAGCATAGCCCCTGGGCCTATAGTCTAAGCCAATCACAAGCCATTTGAATGCATCCCGAGTTTCCTCCCCAGCTGTTTGAGTTTCTCCTGTTAGGCTGTCTTCAGAGCACTCAACCTGACCCATGCAGGTACACTGGACCATTTGTCACCTGCAGCGGAGAATTGAGTTACAGCACGACCAAATGTGAGTGCTGCGCCGGGAACCGAGGCACTGTGTAATATCAACTTGATTACATCAAAGTGGTGGCAAACCTAGTTGGTTGGGGCCGGGCACACCAAGGCCTGTCATCTCCAATCATTAAGCCCGTCAAGACTCCATCAGTCCTTCCAACTAATTAGGTTAACTCTAATTAAGCTAGCGAAATAACTTAGCTTTTTCTACCAGCCAAGAACAAGGCAGAGAGAAAAGTGGGGCCGAGAAAGGAGTGGGGTAGAGAGAGAGAGAGAGGTTTTTCATGGAAGTCTCAAGGTTGCTTTGGGCCGGCTCTCTCCCGAAGTCCCTAATCAAGACCCACCATCGGTCATCCTTTTCTCTCTCCATCCCCATTTTCTGTGCTGCAATCAATTCATCATCACCCTTTGTGTGCAACTGAACAGTTGACAACTTTATAACTTGCAGCTGCAAGGGACCCACTGACTAAGAGGTTAAAAAAAACAAAGAGAATCAATGGATGAATGAATGAACAAAGAAATAAAATAAAGTTTCCTAACATTTCCACAACTAACACAGAATGGGTCTATATTACAACGTGCCATGATCCTGCGTCAGAGACAACAAAACAAGCAGATAGGAAAGAAAAAGAGGAGAAACAAGATATTCCACTGATCTCAAATCAGAAAGCTTTCAGTCATTCTTTATGTGCTCCCCCCAACCTCTCTCTCTCTGGGAGAGATTGAGGGTGTACATTAGGCAGGGGCATTCTGATGAAATAAAAGCCTGGGCCAGCGTATGGCTAAACAGAATGGGAGCACTCACTCAGCCTGTCTCTGATTGACCATTAAAGCCATTGATGAATGGGGCTGTCAGAGGAGAGAATTAAATCAAACATGAAACAAAGCCGTCCTGACGGCCAGTCTGACAGAGCAAACCATTCCTCCCTTCCATTACATAGCACACGTCTCCTTTTACAACCCCCCCCCCCAGTGTGTGTGTGGTAGGCAATATGCGTGTGTGTGTGTGTGTGTTATAGAGCCAGTGATGTCTGACTGTGAAACCACTTTACCCCTTTGCTTTTTCGTGAGTCACTTGACCATTGCAGAGGAGAGGGAGGAAAAAGTACACAATGCTTTCAAAGTGGTTTTAATGTGACGTCAAGGGGCTGCATCACATGGTGGATTGAATTCCTGATGTAGATCGGGAAGGAACAGATCAAAGCCGGATGACAGCCAATCAATCAACCGTCAAATCAGACATGGCAACTGTCGATTATAGCTTCTTCCAGTCCACATAATCCCTTTGTCTGTACCCAATTGTTTATTTTATCCCAAAAAAAAGAGAGGTCATTCTTCCACCTCCCAATTCCAAAGTTAACCGCTTGGCTCAAATGTTCACAAAGACCCTACTACAGAGACAGTAGGCTCTGGCACCGCCTTGGGCATTCCGTTATAGCAGACTGAGCACCGTTTCCCCATATTCTAATTCCTCCACCACCACGGTAAATTAACGTTTACCGGGAAAGTGCTATCCATGGGAACAATGGGAAGAGGAAAGTTGACTGTAGCTATCGGATGTGAGTGCTACTGAGAAAAATAGTATGGCTACTTTGTAACATGGGGAAACAAATGGCAACATTCGAGGGATAGTTACAGTAGAGTGCTACTCCTGGGATAGTAGGCTCGCATTAGTGTTACAAATCAAGTTAGCCTATACATCGAATGAAAGCACTAGCAATCCTATGAAAAAAAAAGACTGGAAACGGAAATCCAGAGGTTTGAGAACAAATCTTTCAGCTGCTATAACTACATATAAAACCATTCCCGTCGTAGTAGCCTACGTACCTGCAGCGCGCTTGGGCGCTTCTTGCTTCCTCCGCGGCATGTTTGGTTTCCCAAAGAAGAGTTATCTTTGGCCTCACAGAATCAGAGCTACTCCACTACACAACGATTACGCCTTCATACACGAAACAGTGAGTGTTATCCGTAAAAAAAAAAAAAAAGCTAAGAGCATTGTTTTTCCAAATAGTACAGAAAAACGAAGCAAGTCGGGAAAAAATGCGATTATCTGTCTTTCGTCCCCCTATGCGCGACCACAGGTAATGATCAACAGCGTTAAACGCGATCACCTCGGATCCTCTCTTGTCGAGGCAACAGGCAAACTTCAGCGAAAGCGAGACGATAGCGTCATTCAAAGCATGAGACTGGGCAAACCCACTTTACACCTCGAGAGGGGAGGGACATTATAACAGCCTGTCTGTCTTATTCTCTTTACTGTCAATAATGTGTGGGCTAACGTTACGTATGTTGACAGTGGGAACACGACTAGTAATTAGAACAGTTTATGTTTTGATAGGGACATAATTTTAGTTTAGTCTACATTAGGCCTATACCTTCATGATCACTAATCTGGACGGTTCTGATTTAGAATATGTGGACAACTATAAATACCTAGGTGTCTGGTTAGACTGTAAACTCTCCTTCCAGACCCACATTAAGCATCTCTAATCCAAAATTAAATCTAGAATCGGCTTCCTATTTCGCAACAAAGCATCCTTAACTCATGCTGCCAAACATACCCTAGTAAAACTGACTATCCTTGACTTCGGGGATGTCATTTACAAAATAGCCTCCAACACTCTAGCAAATGGGATGTAGTTCATCACAGTGCCATCCGTTTTGTCACCAAAGCCCCATATACTACCCACCACAGCGACCTGTATGCTCTCGTTGGCTGGCCCTAGCTTTAAATTCATAGCCAGACCCACTGGCTCCAGGTCATCTATAAGTCTTTGCTAGGTAAAGCCCTGCCTTATCTCAGCTCACTGGTCACCATAGCAGGACCCACCCGTAACACTTGCTCCAGCAGGTATATTTCACTGGTCATCCCCAAAGCCAATTCCTACCTTTGGCTGTCTTTCCTTCCAGTTCTCTGCTGCTAGTGACTGGAACGAAATGCAAAAATCACTGAAGCTGGAGACTTATATCTCCCTCACTAACTTTAAGCATCAGCTGTCAGAGCAGCGTACCGATCTTTGAACCTGTACATAGCCTATCTGTAAATAGCCCACCCAACTACCTCATCCCCGTATTGTTTTTTTTCTTCTTTCCTTTGCACCCCAGTATCTCTACTTGCACATTCATTTTCTGCACATCTATCACTCTAGTGTTTAATTGCTAAATTGTAATTATTTCGCCACTATGGCCTATTTATTGCCTTAACTCCCTAATCTTACTACATTTGCACACATTGTATATAGACTTTTCTATTGTGTTATTGACTGTACGTTTGTTTATCCTATGTGTAACGCTGTGTTGTTTGTGTCGCACTGCTTTGCTCTATCTTGGCCAGGTCGCAGTTGTAAATGAGAACTTGTTCTCAACTGGCCTACCTGGTTAAATAAAGGTGAAATAAAAAAAATCAATACAAATTAAAGTTTACAATGTTCTTTACACTTGACCATAACTCTCAGTTCCATTACACATAAATCATTGGATGAAGTTTTGTGAAGAGCCGCGAAGTTAGCCTAACACACATTGCTTGCTGTATGGTTTTGGTAGTATAAGGACCTTATCTTTCATGTCAGCGAGATAATACAAAAAAAAATATATATATATATATATATATTTTAAATTGATACACCTTTTATAGGGTTAGGGTTCCCACATTGCCACATATTTTCATGTTACAGTGATTGTTTACAGAAAACAGATGGGAGACAATAGTGGACCGACTTACCTGTGCTAATTAGCTATTTGCGTACCTGTGTGTAAACGAAAGAAGGACGCAACAAACGTAGAGACACTGAAATACTCTCGGCTGCAACTGTGTTGAAACAGTGTAAAGTAATTGTGTATTTTGCATTTGTGAAATTATTTTGATGTGATATGAAAGTAGAGGGATTTATGTTTCTAGAACCACACCGGAATTGAGAATCGATTCACTTTTACAGTGGCGACCCATCATTCAGGTCAGGTGGGGCATTTAATAAAGCCACATACAAACAGACAGCTCAGCCTAGCTCAGTGCTTTCAGTGGTGGTGGGGCAGGCCAGCAGAAAATAGGAGCATTGCACTGTGATTGGCTCAGCATTGCACCATAATTGGCTCAGTGTTCTGTCACTCATGGGGACACTACATCACCCGCCTTTAGTAAGGGTAGACATCAAGAATGTGAGCCCTTTGGGTTCTGTCATAGATTTAGATTAGAAGTGCCCTTCCAAGAAGGCTCATTGGCCACAGATAAAATTATGTCAGATCACATTATATCTACAGTAGCTTTGATTGGACTGATCATGTCAACATCTTACTTTCAAAGTCTTAGCTAGCAGTCATCATCAGTTGTCATCAAGTCGACAATCTACTTACAAATCCTTTTTAATCCCTGTCATATGAAGAGAAATTATAGATAAAACATATCAGTGCTCATCGGCCATTGGACATAAAGGTTACACAACAAGTTGGAAATCACAAATTCAACAATGACTCGTTTGGAAGGAATCAGTGGCTAACTGCAAGTGTTGCAAAGAAATCACTAACGCTAACCTGCTATTCAATGGAGTGTCTGTGTTTTTTTTCTTCAGAGTTCCCACCACAAATCCAGAGAATGCCAGACTGATGACAAAGTTTGATGACAAAATTTGCCCACAAAGGACCTTGTATACTGCTGCATAAATTATGTAATATGCAAGGAAGAAATGTATACTGATGTTTTTATAAGATTTTCTTCTTAACTGACTTGCCTAGTTGAATAAAGGTTATAGAAATATATATTCTAAAGATTATTTAACGCTTCAAATAGTGTTATATGATGTATCTTTTTTGACACGCAAAGACCCATACGGCGTTCATTGTGCTTCACACTAATCATTTGGTTTATTTTCACCTCTTAATTTTGCCTACTTTTCTAACTTGGTGGTGCACATATAGCCTATAACTTGTTTTAGAGAAATGTAATAATTGAATATTGTAAGAGCTTTCATTGTCTGTTTATATGCCACCTTTATTTATCCTACGGTTCTGACTTGGTGTACAGGGAGAATACTGTAAGAAAGGCCCATATTCTGAATTCTGTCGCTGTACATTTCAAAAGTGCTGAACAAATAGTTATATTGACTACGTCCGTCGTCGGTTGCTCATCAATGTCTTAATCGAAATTCCGGATAGCCTCTTATCCTCTTGCTGTTCTCTTATGCCATAGTTTGTACATCTCAATTGTCAGTAGAAACCACATTTGTTTCAGCAAGTCTGCCATATCAGCTGTGTTTTTTAAAAAGGCAGTAAATGAGGCTGAATGAACTGTTTCGCTACCAGACAAGGTTCAGCTGAAAGCCAGGTGTAGCAGTGGTAAGGTGTTGGGACTCTGCCGTTGGGACTCTGCTGTCGGGAGAGCTTTATGTAGGCCCTAACAGGTTGTGGGCACCGTTTGTCACCATTATAGTGCAATTAATGTATTGTGTAGTGGGTTTGCTGGCATGCACGTGGGAACTCATTCAAAACAGTTGGAGAAGCATTCCAGATGAAGCCAAGAGTGTGCAAAGTTGTCATCAAGGCAAAGGGTGGCTACTTTGAAGAATCACAAATATAAAATGTAAAAAATAGTTAAAAAAATCAAAACAACTTGAATGATTAGGTGTGTCCGAAATGTAGCTATAATATACCATTTAATTAGAGTAGAAAATAATAGAATAAAATAACTACAATAACACATCATTTTCAGATAGAATAGAAGTCAATTTACTAGATATGCAAGTGGTCAGAGGTGACAATATTGCATGCTTCTCTTTATAATAACCTCATAATAATCAAAGTGCATTTGAAAACTAAAAGAAAGTATGGTGCTGCTTTTTTTCTGGTCAACTACCAGTTATGGCGCTGGAAGGAAGCAACTGAAAATGGAAGGATGCATTTTTAGTGTTGGACTAGGATAATGATTACATGGCCATGTTAATTTCCCCTACCCTTCAAGGGGGGTAAGGTCCTTGGATTCCCCTTTTCGCCTTTGACCAATGGTGACCCATGTCAACAATACACACACACACACACACACACACACACACACACACACACACACACACACACACACACACACACACACACACACACACAATTATTGCCCAAACACACACAAAATATTGCCTGCACAAGGAAACAAACACACACACACAAATGAATGTATTAAGCCCCCTGATCTGGCCGTGCCCCCTTCTAACAGCACAGTGGCTGCAGTCTCAGCCTTAGTGTCACTTTAACAACATTAAATTACAACCCAAAAGGGACGTCAGAGGTTAGAATTGTCTAGTTGCAGTATGTGAATATATTTTCTCCCATGGATTCACCCTCATCATGACCTTCCCAAGGAAAAACAAGTAACTGGCTGATTGGCATTTTTATGGCCAAATTAAACTGGCTCAGGGCCTGTCGGGAGCGGGGAAAGCATCCTCTCCAAAATTAGTGAGTCATCATGGTGACAGAAAGTAACAGGAACATGGTGTCATCTCGAAGGTGTATCTATTAACCCATAAATGCTGCAGCATCCTATGTACTTTTCCTCCAATATCTGTGCCTTATGTCTTGTTGGGGGAGACTGTAGAACACCTGCACATAAAATACCTTCTAGCCAATATACAACCTTATAGATAACCTACACTGTACCCCAATGGGGGGAACATTACATTTACATATTGTGTTACAGATTCTGTAAATGTCCTTGAATCATGGGCATAAAACATGATGAATTATGAAATAAAACATATTCTCCTGATAGTTGTAAAATAAAAAGCATGAAAAATCAATTTGTTTCTTTGATAAGGCACAAACAACACTTTTCATTTTAACTCTTTCACATTGTGTCAAACAATGTAATTTACATCAGGGCAGGTTTTTCTGATTTAGAGATGATCATTTCTTAGTTATTTTTGTAGAAGGCTCATGTGCTCCTCTTTGTGCGTGAGGTAGCCTTTCTGTTCTCTGCTCCTTGTTCTCGACACGAGGATTACCATAAAAGAGGACGTCTGTCAGAGTTGCATTGATTTGCACACATAAGTTCAACCAATCAATCTAAAAGTTGTGATTAAAAAGCATGCGCTGCTTCTTTCTTCTATTGAAATCTTCTGAAAAAAATGGGGAGAGGCCTTTCAATTTCATAGCCTCCAGAACACTCAAGTATTCATTGCGCTCTACTTTTCTCTTTCAACCTCTCCACAGGAGGCAGGACTTATGACATTCTACTGTATGCATGCCGCTCTGTTTCAAGATGCTATTCAGCCTTCAGAGGAGTGTTGCCAGTGATCCCTCAATACCATCAGATCTCTCTTAATGCGTTTGCACCCAGTTGTGGGCCCATCCAGACATACCAGAGTGTACTGCACTATGACTGTGCTCTTCTCTCATAAGAAGAAGGCACATCAGTCCCAACTGGATATAACTAAAAAAGTAGAATTAAACTAAAGTAGTAGAAGAAAAATAGAATGTATATTCGTTATTGTAAACAATTATCTGGTTATTTTCAGCAATGTGATTGGAAATACTGAATTAGATAAATATTCAGGAGTTATATTCACACTGTATCTCAATGACATACATACAGAAGTGTGTGTGTGTGTATCATTGTGTGGGTGTGTACTGTGTAATGCATCGTCCTGTAGAGAAGAGTGATTGCTTTATTCCGGCCTTTGAGGGCTACAGGGGCCAGGGCTGTGTCTTTGGGCAGCTGTATGGATGACTTGAGGAGGTCTCCATCATTCATAAAGCCCACTCCTACATGTAGAATTGATCTATTAAAGAAGCAGGGTGGCAACAGCACTTCATCAGTCTTGCAGCACCACAAATCACATGGCGGTATCCCCCAGGGGATAGGTGACGCCATGGTCAATGCAATGTCCCTCTCAAACACCAGAGGGGGCCATTCTAGTCATCTGGTAGGGCCTAGTGTCCCCAAACTGTACTACACCGGTATCACTGTCCAATTTATTTTAACATAAATTCAACCTGTTATTGTTTAAAATAGTTTTTTAATGTTTTGAATTATGATAACATTGAAAGACAACAGAATGGCAAGAAAATTGGCCTAAAATAAAATGCACACATTTCTACATTTGTTTTCAATATAGTGAAAAAAAGGCATGATTTGAAATAGACACATTTCAGGGTGAATCTGACCATCAGATCATTGGAATCACAAGATCAGTAACTTGGGAAAACAGACTTTTATGTCTGCTTGCCAACCCTAGTGTTGTTGTGGGTGAGTAATAATGAATGGCCCAAAACAACCAGTCCCATAGCCTAGCAGTCACTGAAGTTAAACACGTTTCATAATGCATACATAATTAAAGCTACCTTTACTCATTTTGTTTAATATATGCATTTCTAACTATTAATAACTTGATGGTCATAAATCGGCGGTGTATGACGTGGGGTATTTTTACTAACTGGTAGAGGGAGCATGAGATGACTGTCTTGCCTTGGGTTACGTATCTCCTTTCATTCCTTAGCTTTCACAGTCACACTTACCTTTCAGGCATTGTCATTGATCTTTTTGCTAAAATAATCTCTCATCATTGCTCATTGTAAGCCTGCAGAGAACATTTCCAGAACCAGATTCATTAGTTTCACACTGAAAATAGAAAAGCTTGGGAAAACCTGATGAGGATTCAGAATGTGTTAACCTATCCAATCCAGTCCCATCCTATCATATCCCATCCTATCATATTCCCATATTCATTTATTTTTCTTCAACTGTTTTTGGTCATTTTTCCAGTAGCTACAGTATTCATCAAATTATTCTTCCCTGTCTCGTTTCTTTTTTCTTACCCATTTTTCTCCCCAATTGTAGCTACTATCTGGTCTCATTGCTACAACTCCCGTACGGGCTCGGGAGAGATGAAGGTTGAATGTCATGCATCCTCCGATACACACCCCAACCAGCCGTACTGCTTCTTAACACAGCACGCATCCAACCCAGAAGCCAGCCGCTCCTGGCAACCGCACACTGCGCCCGGCCCGCCACAGGAGTCACTGGTGCGCGATGAGACAAGGAGATCCCTACTGACCAATCCCTCCCTAACCCAGACGACGCTAGGCCAATTGTGCGTCGCCCCACGGACGCGGCCGGTTGCGACAGAGCCTGGGCGCGAACCCAGGGACTCTGATGGCACAGCAGTACAGCGCCCTTAACCACTGCGCCACCCGGGAGGCCCCTGTCTTGTTTCTTCCCTGTTTTGTTTTTCATAAGGTTGTATAGTTCAGAGACTTCTGCTAATGTCTTCATTAGGAACATTAACATTCGCACACTGTGCTGAGTGTGACAGTTAAAAGGTCTCCCTAATATTTCTCAGTGCAGAAAAATCCTCCCTAGACAACAACAGCTAACTGTCTCAATCAATGTCTCTATCAATTCCCGGACAGATTATTAGAGGCATTTGTAATAGGAGAGTAGCTTTTAGATTTAGCCTCAAGTGCGTTGCCACTAGCCTTTGGACTGCTCACATGTTTGGCATGACAATTTCATAAGGAGTTGACAAGAGAGCAGAAACAGACTGGTGCCCAGGCTATCATGCTACTACTGTAATGTTAAATCTACTGAACTGAGTCTCATCATTACTACATGGTGTTAACATGTGGTAGAATAGATGATACCACAGTTCTAATTAGCACGTTTCTGATTGTGGAGGTGGAACTCAGACGATTGATCAAGTCTTTTCTCTCTCTCGTCGCCCAAAGATCCCATTAAATATTCAGGCAGATTATGAATGGTTACATGCCTATCTATTTATATCTCGTATATTGACAGAATTACATTTATATGGAGAGTCAAGGTGAAGGATTTAATTTAGGTTCAGGGCACTATTGCTCAGATCCTTTGGGAGGAGACTGATTAAAGGACTAGGATGTATATTAATAGCATGTCAGAAAAATTGTGTGGTTTTGTTTAATGACAACACACTATATAAAACAGGCATCAGTTCAGATATCAGTCTACTGTTAGCCATTGCTGTCAGTTTGGACATTGTGAGACGTCAGGTTTCTCTCTTCTTCTTCCTGTCTGAGACAGGTGGGGAACATAAAAGAGAACATGTTTATGATGGACAGGCAGATTTTAAAATAAAATAATAACAGTGTCGGTGGGAGAGAGGGAGTGGAGTCAGGACATCTGTGATGTGACGAGACAGGAACATTCTTTTTCCACGTGTCGAGATGTCGGGTTGAGGCCGGGGAATCAGAGCTGAGACAACAGACAGCATCATCACTCCTCCAGAGAGAGGGTGATGGATCCAGAAGACAGGGAAGCAGAGAACGAGAGAGGGTGACAGAGGGGTAGGGAGGCCATTACAGTTACCATTTCAATCAATTACTGATTTCTATGACTTCTGTCATTTAAAAGTTGTGATGTTTGAAGGTGTAAAAAGTGCATTTTCTTCCCACTCACAATCACATATGGTATGGATACTGGTAAAGTTTGCATGATAAAATACATCAGCTGTTATTTGACATTGAATAGGCCTACATAGCATACTGAGTAGGCTACATCTACATCATTATTTAACTAGGCAAGTCAGTTAAGAACAAATTCTTATTTTTATCAATGACGGCCTACCCCGGCCAAACCCTCCCATAATCCGTACGACGCTGGGCCAATTGTGCGCCACCCTATGGGACTCCCGATCACAGCCAGTTGTGATACAGCCCAGGATCGAACCAGGATCTGTAGTGATACCTCTAGCACTGAGATGCAGTGCCTTAGACCGCTGCGCCAATCAGGAGCTCCTTGACAAGTACAGTACCTTGACAAGTTGAGTTTTTCAGAGTTTTAGGCAAAAGCATGCTGGTTGAACAATCTTGGAAATAATCTCATAAATTCACACCCTCCAAAAAGTATTTAATACCCCTCCGTATTTCTTATCATATTCACCAATTACCCTTTGATCTTCCTGGGCTTAGAAAGGTGTGAAGATAGAAAGGAAAGATAGTTTAAGAGAGGGATTTGTTGTCGAAATATCTCATCAGCCAGAAATCTGAGGGAAAAGCTGCCTGTTAATACATACAGATCATGGAGGACAATTGTACCAACCTCATCTTTCATACCGACTCCATTTTCTGGGATTGGAAAGTTTGCCCCTTGACTTTGCCATGTGTCATAAATCACTCTGTATGTGGCCCGTATCGTATATCACCTGTCATTATCAGTAGGGCTGGAAATGACCAGGGACCTCACGATACAATATTGTCACGATACTTAGGTACTGTTACGATGTGTATTGCAATTATCACGTATGTACTGCGATTCAATACTGTGATTTTATTGCGATTCGATGTTCCAAACATATTTTTTCACCATACTGTATGTCTGCTTCAGAGGGACAAGAGAGAGCCATGATAAAACGAGTTTTGATCAGTCATGGAAATAAAAGTGCTGAAAACCAACTGGCTCCCTATTTAAAAAGAAGATGGGAAACAATCTTTGAGAGAGAAATACTGGAGTTTAGTACAAAAATAATACTGCGATATTGTCAAAATGATGCAATATATCGTCGAAAATAATATCCCGACACGTAACTGTATGGATTTTTTTTCTCCCATCACTTATTATCAGTGAGTGAACATAATTCAAATTTCCATCTTAACACGCTGATGACATGCAGTCACTCCATATGCCAAGTGGTCTCCTTGGACTTCAGTGCCACACAGGCTGGAAACACTGGCTGAGGCCCTCTTCATCTAGTCAGACAGAAACAGAGAAGGCTGTGTTTATGTTACATTGCCCAAAGGCTATAGTAATACTGAAATAAAACCTGATGCTCACATGATGTTTTTCACTGGGTATTTTTGCAGTGCACATAGAGGACTGCATTCTATTAGTCCCCGGATTCAATTGTATTGGATTCTTTGTTCATATCATGAGATTAATGACACTGTCACCCACTTTTGAGGCGTCCTTAACTAAGATTCAGTGGTGTAATGTCCACTCCATCTTGGTTCCATTTTCCTCTTCAGAGACATACCAATCAGCATTAGGTCATTTTTAATCCCTCTTCTCTTCTTGTACCTGAGGAGCATGCAGCATTTCTACCAAACAGATGGGAAAGCATCACAGCATTACAGATCTTAATTTGAGCCCGTTTGCTACAGCAGGAAACTATGCAGCAACAGGAAATGTGAATTATTATATGGATTATAATTAATGGACATTTATGTAGGGGTTGACATATTTTTCTTAAGGGAAGATCAAGTCTGAAATTTCAAAGGGGAAATTACAAACTTCAGAAGCCTTTTAAACCTCTAATAACAACTCAATTAAAACGTCCTCTATTGCAGGAAAGTTATCCTGCAACAGGGTGATCAAATTAAGATCCTATATCTGTACACACAGCAGACATACTTTCCTCTTTCTGAATTCAGGGCCTGAATCTTTGTCTGACACCTTACTCATTGTGAATTCATGTGCAGTAGTTACAGTTTCCCTTTCAAAACAGATGCCACCAGAACATCTTGCTAAGTAACATACCATGTTTTTGAGCTCTTTGGTCTGTCCTATTTTGTCTCTCTCTGTACTGTAACTCTAGATACATTTCCACCTAGTCCGACGTCTTTCAGAATGAAGCGATATCTCATCTCATTGAGGTGTTTTGACTCTGACCTCATCTCAGCCCCCAATAACTTAAATCACCATTTAAATTATTCACACAATAACGACCTGGCCGGGAGCCCTCCATTATGAAGCGTTAGTGCTGAGAAATGGGTTTGGGTGAGTTGAGGGATGACTCTTATCTTTCCCTGTCAGCAGAGACATTATTCATGGTGACTGTTCCTTCTGATCTGTGTTCAGGGGCTTCCATTGACGCTTTACATAGCAGATCAATCATAGATCACAGTGGGATGGGGCTGGCTGGGCTGGTTCAGCTACACACGACTCTCTAGGGGTGGTAGAGGTGTGCGATGTCACTCTGTGACACTGAGGTCCTGCTATATATAGTACATTCAGATGGAGACACTTGATCTGACTTGAGCTCTCTGTCATGCATGCATATGGTCTAGTAGACACACAAACATACTGTATATGTACACGCACCATATACACATGCATATACACCAGAGAGGGCTGGTGGGAGGAGCTATAGGAGGAAGGGCTCATTGAAAATGCCTGGAATGGAATTGATGGTACGGAGTCAAACATGGTTTCCATATGTTTGTTGTGTTTAATACCGTTCCATTAATTCCATTACAATGAGCACATTCTCCTATAGGTCCTCCCACCAGCCTCTTCTGATGTACACATGGACACGCATGCATGCGCTCACACACACACGCGCTCACACACACACGCATTTACATCTCAATCTCATTTCTTGGCTCAGACAAGAACAAAACAAAGTACATTACTGGATCAGGGGAAAAAAAACGTTTTTAGCTGAGGCAAAAGCGAAGAAGGACATCAATTGTTTCCTCTGTCATTTCTTTTTTCTCTCTCCAAAAGCCAAACTCAATTTATGTCAACCAAGGTTAAAATGGAATGGAATTAAAGTCGTAAACTGACTGCTGTCAGAGCTAAAGCCCTGCTAACAATTTAGTGCCAAACTGGTGTTGTTCAATATCATTTCATATTATTTCATGTCACGGCGCGGTGACAGCTACACATCAGCCCAGTCACAGCTGGTTTGCCCCGAAGAACTCCTAGTTGTCTGGTGCAATCGAAGCCGACTTCAGTTTGCTCTGATCTCAAATGGGAAATCTATCTGAACTACTCTGCAGGGAGCCCTGGCCAGGCTTTTTGTGTAACGAATGCACTCCCTCGGTCCCTCCAGGTCGATCAGGTAATGAGAAGAGATATTTGGGGGATGGAGGGACTAAAGCTGTAATGGGGCTGCCATGTCTTCACTGGCTCCATTGTAACTACTGGAGACAGCCTTAATGGACTAGTGACCTAAACAGGGAATGAAATAACGCCAAGCGCTGTAATATTGTAGTTTTTCCATATAACTGTCTCAGAATGTAACTTAAAGATTAGTCAAATGAAACGTCTAAGCCATGGTTTTTGACTATCATCTAAAATGTAGTCATATATGATTTGTATACTGTGTATGTGTTGACATAACATTTCCCCAGAACCACTATCTCTGCTATCAGAATGTTGACTCAACTGGGCAGCTACAGAAAACCCTCACATTCAAATATCTCCTTTTCCTCTGCCTCAGTCCCGCTTCGCTAGGTGAAGAGGAGGAGTAGAAATGAATGTTAGTGGGTGTAGCCTACAGTTATATGTATTTGATGGTGCTTGGCGACATCACTTAGCACACAACAAGGGTGAGGAACATGACAACAACATCACTGTGTGATGAGTGTATTTATGAAGGCTGTCCTCACACAGCTGAGTGGCAATTTGAATCATCCTCACCATACACACATGCAGATTTCACTTCACATTTTCCGTCCTAATGTCACTTTAAAGCAACAGAGGAGGTTCAACGAGACAGAGAGATCTGTGTGTAAAAATGGGCTCATTTTGTCAGTCAGTATAATTAGGATACAACATCAAGATGGTCTCTGTTGTTTTTACTGTAGTGAGTGTAGTCAGTGAGTTGCAATGGTTGAGAAACACACACTTCAGACTTTAACTGAGAAGCAGCGATCACAATAGAGTGACACATAGTAGAGGCAAGATGGCTTCATCACTGGCACCCAGCCACTATAACAGGAAGATAACACAGAAAGCATTACTTTGTAGAGAACTCTCTCTCCTTTTAACTCCCTCTCTCTCTTTCTCCTTCCTCCTCTCTCTCCCCACTCTCTTCTCTCTCTTTATCGCAGTAAATATAACTGGTTGACAACTCATTTGTCTATGGCCATTCCACAGCACTATGCTTTCATTATTTGGCTTCTCATTAGGGTAATGTGATTTTACACAGTGAAAGTGGAGGTGCTCACACTCTGGGGCAGTGGGGATCCGTGAACTCTGGGTCGGCCTGACCAGCTCAGACAGCAGCAGAGTCTGCCAGCCTGAGAGGCCTGATTTCTGGCTTAAACGGCTACAAGTGAATGGTGAATACTGGCATCATTCTGCAAATCACTGCAAACAACAATAAAATACAACCGATCCCCCATACATGTATGCATCACGTTCTATGTTTAATGGCCCACTATAAAGTTGTATACTGTAGCTCTAAACAAACATGCCTGGTATGAGTGGCCTAGCCTGGTTCCACATCTGTTAATACTGTCTTGCCAACATGAATGACACTAGGAGTTAGCAAGACACCACAAACAGATCTGGGCCCAGACTATGACTGTGGCTGAACTTTCCCCAACAACATCCAGTCAAAAGTATTGTGCTTTCAGTGTGGTCTGATACACTGATGCAAACCATCAGTTGTCCAATCCTCTGCATCGCCATCATTTCGTATTGCCTGGCTAAGAAATGGCTTGTGTCAGGAATAGTGTCAGTTTTTCCTTCCCCATTCGAGTTTGTCTTGGGATACAGGGAGGGATTTGCATTCACAGTGGCTCTGCTAGGTTGACTTTCAAGATTTTTCTCCTTAGTGCTCTTTGTCAAAATATTAAACCCCAGACCTTACAGACCTTGTCACCTCCTAGACACACACACATGGTTCTCCTTGTAGAAGTCAGCTCCTCTCCTTGTTCGACGTCACCGGCTTTCTAGCTATCGCCGCTCCATTTTCTCATTGTTCCATTTGTTTTGTCTTGTTCCCTGCACACCTGGTTTACATTCCCTAATCACACTGCATGTATTTATTCCTCTGTTTCCCCATCCCATGTCTTTGTGTGAAATTGTTTTATTACATGTTTAGTGTGATGCGCCAGACTGGTTTTCCCCCAGGGCATAATTTTTTGACCCGTTGTATGTATTTTGTCATACATTTGTATATTTGTGAGTGTTTTCGCGCTGATTGGCTTTTATAAATGGCTGGAGGATTTTTGACGCAGTTGCGTCTGTCTTTTGTGCTTTTCCCAAATAAAAGTGTGCCTGATCTCAACTCACTGCTCTCCTGCACCTGACTTCGTACCAGTAGCGCACAAGCCTGACAGAATTTCACACCACCCATGGAGTCTGCAGGAGCAGGTACCCCGGTCAGAGGAGTCGAGGAGGGCATCAGGGAAGATTCAGCAATGCTGCAACATCTCGGTGACGCGATGGATCACATAGTCCAGACCGTTGAGAGAGACAGACCGTTGGGAGAGACAGGAAGTCTCTCTAGCGCCTCAACCAGCGCAACCGGAGTTACCTCTACCCATCCCTCCTGGATCCAGTCCCAGTGGTAGGCGTCTCTTCCTTCCCAGGGAGTATGATGGGACGGCAGCATGGTGTCAGGGGTTCCTATTACAACTGGACCTATACCTGGCCACCGTTCACCCAGCTTCCTCAGGAAGGGAGAGAGTGTCCGCCCTCGTCTCATGCCTCTCGGGGAGAGCTCTGGAGTGGGCAAACGCCATGTGGGGAGAAGGAGATGCGGCGTTGGACCACTTCGAGGAGTTCACCCTCCGCTTCCGGGCCATCTTCGATCATCCGCCCGAGGCTAGAGCGGCTCTTCCACTTGAGGCAGGGGACGAGGTTAGACCTTTCCTGGTACACGCTCTGGATAGTCGACCATTAGGGTCCGTGCTAATAAGGGAAGTCACCATCTCCCTGGTCATGGTGACGCAGGGGGGTCATGAGGAGAGAATTAGAATTAGAATCTCTTCCTCATTGACTCTCCTGCGTTTCTCGTGGTACTAGGCCTTCCCTGGTTAGCTCATCATGACCCCATCATTTCATGGCAACAGAGGGCTCTCACGGGGTGGTCGCGAGAGTGCTCGGGGAGGTGTGTAGGGGTTTCCGTTGGTGCTACCACGGTGGAAAGTCCAGACCAGGTCTCCACCGTGCGCTTCCCCCCAGAATATGCCGATTTGGCTCTCGCCTTCTGTAAGAAGAAGGCGACTCAATTATCACCCCATCGACAGGGGGATTGTGCGATAAATCTCCTGGTAGACGCTGCACTTCCCAGGAGTCACGTGTATCCCCTGTCGCAAGCGGAGATGGCAGCTATGGAGACATATGTCTCTGAATTCGGTCCTCCACTTCCCCCGTCTCCTTGATTTTATTTTTTGTGAAGAAGAAGGATGGAGTTATTTTTATTTTGTTTTTTTATTTTTTATTTCACCTTTATTTAACCAGGTAGGCTAGTTGAGAACAAGTTCTCATTTGCAACTGCGACCTGGCCAAGATAAAGCATAGCAGTGTGAACAGACAACACAGAGTTACACATGGAATAAACAATTAACAAGTCAATAATACAGTAGAAAAAAGGAGAGTCTATATACATTGTGTGCAAAAGGCATGAGGTAGGCGAATAATTAAAATGTTGCAGATTAACACTGGAGTGATAAATGATCAGATGGTCATGTACAGGTAGAGATATTGGTGTGCAAAAGAGCAGAAAATAAAATAAATAAAAACAGTATGGGGATGAGGTAGGTAAAAATGGGTGGGCTATTTACCGATAGATTATGTACAGCTGCAGCGATCGGTTAGCTGCTCAGATAGCAGATGTTTGAAGTTGGTGAGGGAGATAAAAGTCTCCAACTTCAGCGATTTTTGCAATTCGTTCCAGTCACAGGCAGCAGAGAACTGGAATGAAAGGCGGCCAAATGAGGTGTTGGCTTTAGGGATGATCAGTGAGATACACCTGCTGGAGCGCGTGTTACGGGTGGGTGTTGCCATCGTGACCAGTGAGCTGAGATAACGCGGAGCTTTACCTAGCATGGACTTGTAGATGACCTGGAGCCAGTGGGTCTGGCGACGAATATGTAGCGAGGGCCAGCCGACTAGAGCATACAGGTCGCAGTGGTGGGTGGTATAAGGTGCTTTAGTGACAATGGCACTGTGATAAACTGCATCCAGTTTGCTGAGTAGAGTGTTGGAAGCAATTTTGTAGATGACATCGCCGAAGTCGAGGATCGGTAGGATAGTCAGTTTTACTAGGGTAAGTTTGGCGGTGTGAGTGAAGGAGGCTTTGTTGCGGAATAGAAAGCCGACTCTAGATTTGATTTTCGATTGGAGATGTTTGATATGAGTCTGGAAGGAGAGTTTACAGTCTAGCCAGACACCTAGGTACTTATAGATGTCCACATATTCAAGGTCGGATCCATCCAGGGTGGTGATGCTAGTCAGGCGTGCTTGTGCAGGCAGCGAACGGTTGAAAAGCATGCATTTGGTTTTACTAGCGTTTAAGAGCAGTTGGAGGCCACGGAAGGAGTGTTGTATGGCATTGAAGCTCGTTTGGAGGTTAGATAGCAGTGTCCAAGGACGGGCTGGAAGTATATAGAATGGTGTCGTCTGCGTAGAGGTGGATCAGGGAATCGCCCGCAGCAAGAGCAACATCATTGATATATACAGAGAAAAGAGTCGGCCCAAGAATTGAACCCTGTGGCACCCCCATAGAGACTGCCAGAGGACCGGACAGCATGCCCTCCGATTTGACACACTGAACTCTGTCTGCAAAGTAGTTGGTGAACCAGGCAAGACAGTCATCTGCGCCCGTGCATTGACTATCGAGGTCTGAACCAGATCGAGGTGAGGTACAGTTACCCGCTACCTCTTATCGCCACGGCGATTGAGTCAATGCACGCGTGCTTCTTCACTACATTGGATCTCAGGGGCGCGTACAACCTGGTGCGTGTCCGGGAGGGAAACGAGTGGAAGACTGCGTTTAGTACCACCTCAGGGCATTATGAGTACCTCGTCATGCCGTTCGGGTTGATGAATTCTCCAACAGTCTCCCAATCCTTTGTAGACGAGATTTTCAGGGACCTGCACGGGCAGGGTGTAGTGGTTTATATCGATGACATTCTGATATACTCCCAGGTTCCCAGAATTTGAAGGCAGACGCACTGTCCTGGCTGTATGACACAGAGGAGCGGCCCATGAATCAGACTCCCATACTCCCGGCCTCCTGCCTGGTAGCGCCGATCGCGTGGGAGCTGGACGCGGACATTGAGAAGGAGTTGCGTACGGAGCCCACTCCCCTCCAGTGTTCCGTCGGGCGTCTGTACGTTCCGTCTGCTGTCCGTGACCAGTTGATCTATTGGGCCCACACGTCACCCTCCAATGGTCATCCGGGGATCGGTCGGACGGGCGCTGTCTGACTGGGAAGTACTGGTGGCCCACTTTGGTTAAGGAAGTGAGGGTTTATGTTTCCTCTTGCTCAGTGTGCGCCCAGTGCAAGGCTCCTAGGCACCTGCCCAGAGGTAAGTTACAACCCTTACCCGTTCCATAACGGCCGTGGTCGCATCTGTCGTTAGATTTCCTGACCAATCCTCCTCCCTCACATGGGAACACCGTGATCCTGGTCGTTGTGGATCGTTTTTCTAAGTCCTGTCGTCTCCTCTCTTTGCCCGGTCTCCCTACGGCCCTACAGACTGCGGAGGCCTTGTTTACACACGTCTTCTGGCACTACGGGGTGCCTGAGGATATAGTGTCTGATCGGGGTCCCCAGTTCACGTCGAGGGTCTGGAAGGCGTTCATGGAACGTCTGGGGGTCTCGGTCAGCCTTTCCTCAGGTTTTCACCCCGAGAGTAACGGGCAGGTGGAGAGAGGAAACCAGGATGTGGGTAGGTTTCTGAGGTCCTATTGCCAGGTCCGGCCAGGGGAGTGGGCAGCGTTCGTGCCCTGAGCAGAGATGGCCCAGAACTCGCTCCGCCACTCCTCCACTAACCTCACCCCAAGGGGGTATCAGCCGGTTCTGGCTCCTTGGCATCAGAGTCAGACCGAGGCTCCTGCGGTGGATGACTGGTTCCGGCGCACGGAGGGACCATGGGACGCCACCCATGTCCACCTCCAGCGCGCTGTGCTGCGCTAGAAAGTGGGCGCAGACCGTCACCGCAGTGAGGCCCTGGTGTTCGCACCGAGGGACCGGGTCTGGCTCTTGACCCAAAACCTGCCCCTCCGCCTGCCCTGCCGGAAGCTGGGCCCGCGGTTTGTCGGGCCATTCAAAGTCCTGAGGAGCGTGAACAAGGTGTGTTACAGGGTACAGCTTCTTCCCGATTACCGTATTAACCCCTCGTTCCATGTGTCTCTCCTCAGGCCGGTGGTGGTTGGTCCGCTCCAGGAATCTGAGGTACGGGAGGTTCCTCCGCCCCCTCCTGAGGGGGCCCCGGCGTACTCCGTTCATTCCATCCTGGATTCGAGGTGTCGGGCTGGGGGACTTCAGTACCTTGTGGAGTGGGAGGGGTACGGTTCGGAGGAGAGGTGCTGGGTGCTGGGTGCCGGTGGAAGATGTGTTGGACCCTGAACTGCTGCGGGAGTTCCACCGTCGCCGGCCGGATCGCCCTGCGCCTCGCCCTCCGGGTCGTCCCAGAGGCCGGTGTTGGCGCGCTGCTGGGGCCGTGCGTCAAGGGGGGGGGGTATTGTCACGACTTCCGCCGAAGTCGGCTCATCTCCTTGTTCGGGCGGTGTTCGGCGGTCGACGTCACCGGCTTTCTAGCTTTTCGGCTTTCTCCATTTTCTCATTGTTACATTTGTTTTGTCTTGTTCCCTGCACACCTGGTTTACATTTCCTAATCACACTGCATTTATTTATTCCTCTGTTCCTTCCCATGTCTTTGTCTGAAATTGTTTTGTTACATGTTTAGTGTGATGTGCCAGCCTGGTTTTTCCCCCCGGATATCGTATTTTGACCCGTTGTATGTATTTTGTCATACATTTGTATATTTGTGAGTGTTTTCATGCTGATTGACTTTTGGCTGGAGCATTTTTGATGCAGTTGCGTCTGCTTTTCCCAAATAAAAGTGCGCCAGATCACAGCTAACTGCTCTCCTGCACCTGACTTCGTACCAGTAGCGCACAAGCCTGACAAGAACAAATATTAGCCTCCCGGGTGGTGCAGTGGTTAAGAGCGCTGTACTGCAGCGCCAGCTGTGCCATCAGAGCCCAGGCTCTGTCGTAACCGGCCGCGACCAGGAGGTCCGTGGGGCGACGCACAATTGGCCTAGCGTCGTCCGGGTTAGGGAGGGATTGGTCGGTAGGGATCTCCTTGTCTCATCGCGCACCAGCGACTCCTGTGGCGGGCCGGGCGCAGTGCTCGCTAGCCAAGGTTGCCAGGTGCACGGTGTAGCCTCCGACACATTGGTGCGGCTGGCTTCCGAGTTGGATGAGCACTGTGTTAAGAAGCAGTACGGCTGGTTGGGTTGTGTATCGGAGGACGCATGACATTCAGCCTTCGTCTCTCCCAAGCCCGTACGGGAGTTGTAGCAATGAGACAGGATAGTAGGTACTACAACAATTGGATACCACAAAATTGGGGAGAAAAAGGGGTAAAAAAACAACAACAACAAAAAAAGAACAAATATTACATGATGACTGGCTCCCGTTGAATCCACATTGTGAATCATTGGCCAAGCAGCTAAATTGCACCAGGTCTGCCAAAATACTTCCCAGGAGGAGATGTGAAAAATTAAATGTAATTTTGACACAGTGGAAAACTTTCACCTCTCATCGAAGCAGAATAATTTTATGCTACGTTCATTCCTGTCGTGATGTATGATGGCTTCAGGCTATACTTAACCTACTTAGTAATGTCATCTACACGAGAATGTGTTTACTTTTGAAAAATAGCGAGAAAACATCAACTCTATCAGAGCCTGACATCAACACATTCTTCCTACCCGAATAAAGTGGCTTTTTATGTTGATTCAGGGAATCAATTTCCCCCCTCATCAGACTTGTTTGCAGTGTATCATGCGGCAACGCTTGAAGTGTGAAAAAAGGATGTAGGAGAAGAAAGATGCTATTTGGAAATACTGAGGGATGTCTGTTTGACTTTATACTGCTTCGGGTTGAAGATGGAAATGGAATAGCGATTGTTTCAGATGGCATCATGGCAAATTCTCATCCACCAACTTTAGTAAAGCATTATTATGGACCAGTAAAATACCCAGTAAATAAGGTGACAAATCAAAGTGAGAATAAGGGAAAGACAATGGGGGGAGAAAAGCAAGAGAAAGAAAGGGATGAGGTTTAGAGACAAAGAGAAGGGGGTAGCAAAACTGGCTGAGCAATAACTGGCTACTTTGGCAATTAAAATGTGGGGCAAAGACACATCAGCTTGGTTTGACCGAGAGACTGCACCATTCATCATAGCAGCTGCCATAAAGCAGCACTAGATGGAATCTTTGATTTCAGCTTCATAGGAACATAAATCAAAATCCAAACCATGGCTTGTCAGGGGCATCGCCAGAATTACCCATTTGAGAGAGAGAAAAAGGGAAGGAGGGAGAGGTGAGGTTGGAGAGTTAGTACATTCTCTCATCGTTTCACACTCTCTTACACCCCCCCCCCCCCCCCCCCCCCACCAACACACAACCGAATCCTGGGATCATTGATCAAGAGGCTGGCTTCTGTCACTGGCCGGTGGTGTACCTGACCTGCCCAGCCCTGCCACGTCCCCCCTCCCTCACACCCTCGCTTACAAGGAAGTGAGGTCACGCCACGTGTACAGCCATCAATCTAAATGGGATGACAACGACAGCTAATAAATCATTCATTCATTGTTTAATCTATTGTCTGGACGGGCTAAAGTCAGCGGCCTGATATGAAGACAGATTTACCCCATGCAGGTGAGGCACAGCGAGGGAGAGGTTTTAATGTTTCTACTCTGCTAGGGTTTCATTATTAATTAGTTATGTCTTCATTATACCTGGGTGCAATTAAAGCCTTTCATGATTGAAATAACACGGGGAGTCCTCGATCAAGAAGTGCCATGCCTTGCCAATTGGTTGAACATTTGATTTTCGTTTGAAACACACAAGGAAAGTAATCTGTAGCCTTGTAGTTTTAGTCCGACCACCACAGAGCAGTTACAAACCGTGTTTTTCTATTCACAACTGCCGGTCCTACTAATTTAGCAGTAATTTATGCATCTGGAATGAAAAGACTCCATGTCATGCACCAGAGAGGTCATGTTGCAGAAAAGTTTTGGTTTTTCAAACGAAACCATGAATATTCAGCTTCTGAGCTTCAACCTTAATGAACGTTACATAGGCTAGCAGGCCTGATTTCCATTAATTACAGCAGGTCTAGCTCTAAAGGTGAAGCATAATGGAAGAGGTAACAACCCTGACATAACCCTATTACAGGGACAGTATTCTTCCCCAGTGTCAAATCAATGAAAAGCTAGTGACCTGAAACAGCTCAGGACAGGTTAATGGGGTCACAGTGGGATGTGCATATCATTACCACAGCTAGCTTACCACAGCCAGCCAGAGGGGAGGTCAGGAAAGGGAAATGCTGATGTTCATGGAACAACAACCACAGCCTTGAACAGAGGCCAAAATGAACCAAATAATATCAAATGAATGAAAAAGGAAATCAGCTGAAAATCTCATTTAATATTCATCGTTGAAAAGAGGCCAAGATCAACCAAATAATATCTAATAAAAGAGTGAGGAAGTTGTCTGTTCAACTCTTGTAATGTTCAGCCTTGAAAATTAGAAGAAAATCACCTTCACAAATCATTTTGGGCACCATTGTTTTTTTAAAGAAAATTGTCTGTGTACTCCATATTTAGGCTATAGAACATGCGGTAGAAAAACACTATGTAGGTTCGTACACAACAACATCATCTATATTGTAGAGATCAGAAATCTCAGCTATGTTACGACTGATCTTTAAGAGTTTTCATCTCTGAGGTCAATAGAATGAGTTTGTGCTCCAACAACACCGGTTACAGGGCAACCCAACCTGTTGTTTGTGTGGTAAGGCAGTGTGTGGCACTCCTGTCTGTGCCCACGTGCAGAGCGTGGCATTAGTCAGTGGGTGTAAGGCCCTGACAGCGAGACGGGAGACGGGGTGAAGGAGATGAATGGGAGGCAGGTTCACTTTATTACTGTCACTCTGCTCTCTCTCTGTCTCTCTCTCTCTCTCTCTCTCTCTCTCTCTCTCGATTCCAGGCTGTATCATAACAGGCCATGATTGGGAGTCACATAGGGCGGCGCACAACTGGCCCAGTGTTGGCCGGGGTAGGCTGTAATTGTAAATAAGAATTTGTTCTTAAATGACTTGCCTAGTTAAATAAAGGTTAAATAAAAAAACTAAATAAAACATTTTTCAAGACCGGTCTAAAGTAATCCCATCTTCTTGTACAGATTCAGCTGGCAGTTAGACTGGACCAGACCCTAGAGCCTTCTCTAACAGCATAACAGCTATCCGGCTGTTATCTCTCCCCCTCTCCATGTCCCAATAGTGATCAACTACTCCGAAGCTCCCCTCTCCCATGGGTCCGTGTCAGACAGTTGTGCTGTGTTGATGTTTTTGTCATATGTTATATATAGAGCTAGCTAGCTCTCTGGGGTACTTGAGTACCACTACCTGGATACCAAAGGATACCAGGCGGGCTCCCAGGGCCCTGAAGCAGGCTGAGCCCATCTCCCATAGGCTGGCCGCACTGCCGCTCCCCGGATCCTTGCGCCTAATGGGTCGGCTGGGATTTGGGGAGGGGGAGAGGGCGGACAGAGACAGATGGCTGCTGACAAACAGCCACTGACAGCCAGTGAGTACAGGGCAGCCTAGCAGAAAGGTCAGAGCAGGGAAGGATAAAGGACCGCTTGACTTTCAAAGTTTCATCCTTTATGGGGGGAGAAATGCTTGCACAGAATAGACTGGTCATTCTTGTGGTATAGTGAACATACAAATATCTTGTTAGAATTGTGTTTTTTATCCACCTAAAATGCCTCTGTTAGAAACATAAGCATAATAATGTGTACATGTTGTCACACAACATAAAAAAAATTCAACAACATAACACATTTTTATGGATTGCGTTAACAGTTTCGATCATCAAAACATTTTACAAATCACAAAGATGGAATTGATGAAATGGGACAGGAAATCTAGATGATTACTTATTACATTCTTTACCTTCACAAAGACAAACAGTTTCCACCAAATGAATGTGCCCACCCCTTGGTGGCCAGTTTCACGGTGTAGTTTCACTGTGCTTATTGACTCCAGTGGATAAGAGGAGGGAAGCAGTCTGAAGCAGCGCTGATCTAGTCAGATGTCACCAGCCCACAGCAAAGCCACACTAATGGAACCTCAGGGACATTGTCTTTGGCCTCTCACTAGGAGGAGGATCTCCATGAGCATACTGCTGCTCCATGTGGAAGTTAGGGGAGATGCATGTCACAGGTGTGAACTATTTGAATGCAATCTATATTAATAATTCCTATTGGTTAAGTGATAGTTCATATGATTTGAACTGCATGTATTTAAACCCCGTATTTAGTTTTTTCCCAGGCGGCTGCCCACAGGAAGTGATGCAGTCCGGAGGCATGGTGGAGCCTTGTGTCAGAGAGCTTATGGCTAAAGTGTTTGGTGAGGGAGCACCTGCATGCTGGTATTGGCATGAACCGACTGCATCGGTTCCTGTGCCCTTTTTTTGCCTACATGGTCTTTAGTGTAAAAAGAAAGATAAATGACATTGATGGTCAACTATATTTTAAGAGTAACTTTCCCTGGTTTTATGTAAGATGGCACAGTGTTTGTGTGTGTGTGTGTGTGTGTGTGTGTGTGTGTGTGTGTGTGTGTGTGTGTGTGTGTGTGTGTGTGTGTGTGTGTGTGTGTGTGTGGTTTTCTATTATTCCGTTTAAACACAATACAGTTTTTAATTTCCGTTCAATTGCTTGATTTCCAAGTTACCAATTGGTTCACATTGGAAGAAGTTAAGCTACACTAAAGTTACCCTTAAGAAAGACATAGTTCACCTAAATAAAGTTACTTTGAAAAAGTAGTTCGCTTCATCCATACTACTTTGTGAAAAATGATCGTATGTAAATCTGAAATGTCATGAACTCACTTTGGGGTCATAATGTTAACAGAATGACTAGTGGAGCTACATGTACTTCACTACTCCCCAACACTGCATAAAATACAAAGCTGCATCTTCACTCACTCCACCATCATACCACTTTGCATTCTGTCTGTCTATTCATATTCATTTCTGTGATGTGATGGTGGCTTATTTCACTATAGTGGAATGGTGGCTTCAAGCAACTGTGTTTGTTTCAGACAATTTCTTAGGCCAAAAAGCTCTGCAGCTTTTACAGGCAATGTTCCCGCGGAGACTGCATTCACGGTAAATGCTGCATATGTTGTCTCAATTTGAAATTACCTTTAAATGTCAAGCACGCTACAGTGCCGATCTTCCACGGTCCGGATTGAATCTAGGCCTTAGTTCTTTTTAAAAAACACTGTTGTTTGATGTACTTACAGTTGAAGTCAGAAAATTACATACACCTTAGCCAACTACATTTAAACTCAGTTTTTCACAATTCCTGACATTTAATCATAGTAAAAATTCCCTGTCTTAGGTCATTTAGAATCACCATTTTATTTTAAGAATATGAAATGTCAGAATAATAGTAGAGAGAACGATTTATTTCAGCTTTTATTTATTTCATCACATTCCCAGTGGGTCAGAAGTTTACATACACTCAATTAGTATTTGGTAGCATTGCCTTTAAATTGTTTAAATTGGGTCAAACGTTTCGGATAGCCTTCCACAAGCTTCCCAAAATAAGTTGGGTGAATTTTGGCCCATTCCTCCTGACAGAGCTGGTGTAACTGAGTCAGGTTTGTAGGCTTCCTTGCTTGCACACGCTTTTTCAGTTCTGCCCACAAATGTTCTATGTGATTGTGGTCAAGGCTTTGTGATGGCCACTCCAATACCTTGACTTTGCTGTCCTTAAGCCATTTTGCCACAACTTTGGGAGTATGCTGGGGTCATTGTCCATTTGGAAGACCCATTTGCGTTTGGAAGACTCATTTATGACTAAGCTTTAATTTCCTGACTGATGTCTTGAAATGTTACTTCAATATATCCACATAATTTTCCGTCCTCATGATGCAATCTATTTTGTCAAGTGCACCAGTCCCTCCTGCAGCAAAACACCCCCACAACATGATGCTGCCACTCCCGGTCCTTCACGGTTGGGATGGTGTTCTTCGGCTTGCTAGCCTCCCCCTTTTCCCTCCAAACATAATGATGGTCATTATGGCCAAACAGTTATATTTTTGTTTCATCAGACCAGAGGACATTTCTCCAAAAAGTACGATATTTGTGCCTTGTGAAGTTGCAAACCGTAGTCTGGCTTTTTTATGGCGGTTTTGGAGCAGTGGCTTCTTCCTTGCTGAGCTACTTTTCAGGTTATGTCCATAGAAGACTTGTTTTACTGTGGATATAGATACTTTTGTACCTGTTTCCTCCAGCATCTTCACAAGGACCTTTGCTGTTGTTCTGGGATTGATTTGCACTTGTTGCAGCAAAGTACGTTCTCAAGGAAATCTCAAGGAAACTGAACACGTCTCCTTCCTGAGCGGTATGACGGCTGCGTGGTCCCATGGTGTTTATACTTGCGTACTATTGTTTGTACAGATGAACATGGAACCTTCAGGCATTTGGAAATTGCTCCCAAGGATGAACCAGACTTGTGGAGGTCTACAATGTTTTTTCTGAGGTTTTGGCTGATTTCATTTGATTTTCCCATGATGTCAAGCAAAGAGGTACTGAGTTCGAAGGTAGGCCCTGAAATATATCCACAGGTACACCTCCTATTGACTCAAATTATGTCAATTAGCCTATCAGAAGCTTATTTTTTACACACTGTTTAAAGGCACAGTCAACTTAGTGTATGTAAACTTCTGACCCACTGGAATTGTGATACAGTGAAATAATCTGTCTATAAACAGTTGTTGGAAAAATGACTTGTGTCATGCACAAAGTAGATGTCCTAACCGACTTGCCAAACTACAGTTTGTTAACAAGACATTTGTGGAGTGGTTGAAAAACTAGTTTTAATGACGCCAACCTAAGTGTATGTAAACTTCCGACTGTAGCTCTACATTAATATGGTACTGGTACTCCCTGTATATAGCTCTACATTGATCTGGTACTGGTACTCCCTGTATATAGCTCCACTTTGATCTGGTACTGCTACTCCCTGTAAATAGCTCCACATTGATCTGGTACTTGTACTCCCTGTATATAGCTCCACATTGATCTGGTACTGGTACTCCCTGTATATAGCTCCACATTGATCTGGTACTTGTACTCCCTGTATATAGCTCCACATTGATCTGGTACTGGTACTCCCTGTATATAGCGCTACATTGATCTGGTACTGGTACTCCCTGTATATAGCGCTACATTGATCTGGTACTGGTACTCCCTGTATATAGCTCCACATTGATCTGGTACTTGTACTCCCTGTATATAGCGCTACATTGATCTGGTACTGGTACTCCCTGTATATAGCTCCACATTGATCTGGTACTGGTACTCCCTGTATTTAGCTCCACATTGATCTGGTACTGGTACTCCCTGTATATAGCGCTACATTGATCTGGTACTGGTACTCCCTGTATATAGCTCCACATTGATCTGTCACTGGTACTCCCTGTATATAGCGCTACATTGATCTGGTACTGGTACTCTCTGTATACAGTCGTGGCCAAAAGTTTTGAGAATGACACAAATATTAATTTCCACAAAGTCTGCTGCCTCAATGTCTTTAGATATTTTTGTCAGATGTTATTATGGAATACTGAAGTATAATTACAAACATTTCATAAGTGTCAAAGGCTTTTATTGACAATTGCATGAAGTTGATGCAAAGGGTCAATATTTACAGTGTTGACCCTTCTTTTTCAAGACCTCTGCAATCCGCCCTGGCATGCTGTCAATTAACTTCCACATCCTGACTGATGGCAGCCCATTCTTGCATAATCAATGCTTGGAGTTTGTCAGAATTTGTGTGTTTTTGTTTGTCCACCCGCCTCTTGAGGATTGACCACAAGTTCTCAATGGGATTAAGGTCTGGGGAGTTTCCTTGCCATGGACCCAAAATATCGATGTTTTGTTCCCCGAGCCACTTAGTTATCACTTTTGCCTTGCTCCATCATGCTGGAAAAGGCATTGTTGGTTACCAAAGAAGTTGCTTTCACATGATGTGTTGGTACCATTCTTTATTCATGGCTGTGTTCTTAGGCAAAATTGTGAGTGAGCCCACCCCTTGGCTGAGAAGCAACCCGACACATGAATGGTCTCAGGATGCTTTACTGTTGGCATGACACAGGACTGATGGTAGGGCTCACCTTGTCTTCTCCGGACAAGCTTTTTTCCGAATGCCCCAAACAATCAGAAAGGGGATTCATCAGAGAAAATGACTTTACCCCAGTCCTCAGCAGTCCAATCACTGTACCTTTTGCAGAATATCAGTATGTCCCTGATGTTTTTCCTGGAGAGAAGTGGCTTCCTTGCTGCCCTTCTTGACACCAGTTGTATTCGGCGCATGATACAAATATAAATGTATTTGATTTGATTTCCTTAAACATCCTGTGTTTGTGTGATTTTTTTTTACCAGGTACTGCAGGAGTGTCTACCAATGGCATGCCCATCTTTGTGATACATTTCACTGGTCACTCAAAACATTTATAAAGCATTTATAAAGTATAAATTGCGCTCACAAATGGTTTATAAATGTGGGAGTATCAATCAAATTTCAATACAACGATATATAAAGCCCTTTTTACATCAGCAGAGACCCAGCCTAAAACCCCAAACAGCAAGCAATACAGATGTACTGTAGAAGCACAGTGGCTAGGAAAAACTCCCTAGAAAGGCATAGAACCTAAGGAAGAAACCTAAAGAGGAAGCAGGCTCTGAGGGGTGGCCAGTCCTCTGCTGGCTGTGCCGGGTGGAGATTATAAGAGTATATGGCCATTAAGGCCAGATTGTTCTTCAAGATGTTCAAACGTTCATAGATGATCAGAGTAATAATGAATAAACAGACTGAACACACAATTTATAAATGCCTTATAAATGGTTTATTACAGGTCCTTTAAATAAAGAGCTACCGATAGTTTTTTGAACCTCTTCTCTCTCCCCCATCACTGTTTTTCCTTCTTTCTACGATTCCCCTCCAGTAACCAATCCCTCACACCAAGCAGAGTAGGAATCTGAACCAGGCAGATGGCATATATTGGCACACTAAAACTATTGCAGATCTATGCTTCTACAGTACAGCCTTAATCATTGAATCATTAAATATTCAATCCCCTATCTCCCATTAGACAATATCTCACTTCCCACCTGGGTCTAAGACTACAAGTCCAGAATAAAACCAGGTGATTATTTTGCGGTGATAAGCGGCTAGGCAGCAGCCAGTAGCACCTCCCCCTGGAGGTGTAATTTGCCTGCAATAGGTTCTGAGTGCAGCCGTGGCTCATTAGTGCCAGTGGGGGAATAATCACACAGTGACTGATGATCACATGCCACAGCCTCACACTGCTGATGACTTTACAGTCTAATCGTGATGGGTTTCTTCATCTGGGTCTCAGAGTAGGATAGTTGACCTAGGATCAGTTTAGCTTTTAGATCATAATAAATACGATTACGAGGAAGAGAGAAGAGAGAGAGAGGTGTTTGAGTTTATGATGGATCACGACTACAGCTTTGGATGCAGAGAAGTCCTTGTGCACAAGAATACATTTTGGGCACTAACTTTAATTTTATTTAAGAGTATTATGGATAGGCTAGCCCGGCTGTAGATAAGATGGCTGCTACTGACAAAGGCTGCTGAGCCTGAGGGGGAACATGAAACGTTTTATCATATTGATCAACTAAGAGCTGAGAATGTTCCAGTGTGTGAAGGGATTATTGGGTAATAATTGTACAACACTGCCTCTCATTGGCTTAGACAGGGGTTCTGGGTAGATTGTAGGTGGTGACTGATGATCAGATTGAGACCCAGACAGTCTGAAACTCAGTTACATGCCACCTGCACAAGAAGTCATTGAAAATGTCTTCTTTGGTCAGTTAAAGTGAGAAATTAAATCATTTTGTCTGCTACTGAAGGGGGGTAACTTTCTCCAAGATTACTATAAATATATATAATAGCTAAGAGCATTAAAAGCAGGCTCCTGCTATACCCAGCTTCCAATAGTGAATAAATGATTTGGTCGCTGCATCCAGACAGCAAAATCAATGCAGTGCACCAGAGGACTTCTTGTGTTAGTTGTGCTGCTGTGTTCGTGTCGACATGGGAAGTGGTTTCGCTTAGAGCATCATTAGACTATACCTCTTACCACTATAGACCTAGCTGTGGACCAATCCTCCACCTCCTGCTTCTTTGGGATTTGGTGGAAAGTAAGAGAATAGGTATACTAGATAATACCTATAATACTAGATAGTATAAGAATAATTGAGCCAGTTATAAGCCTCTCGTCAAATACACTACTTTGTCATGTGAACTTGCTTCACTGAACAGCTCCTCATACTTCTGCCCTGTCCCCTGTCCCCTTATCCCTTTCACCTGTCCCCTGTCCCCTCTCTGCTATCCTGTCCCTGAGACTCTGGGGTACAAGAGAGGTAGGATAGAGAAGTGGAGGGAGAGAGCTCTGCTCAGCCGGAGTGACCGGGTGAAAAGGCAGTGCAGATGTAATTTGTCCTCAATGGCTGTTTGGGAAGAGTAATTGTGGTGACATTGGCCGGTCGATAGTATGGATTTTTTGTTTGGAGTGCCCTGTGTGTGTGGTGCTAGGGGAGGCCAGAAAATATAAGACGGCTGCTCAAACACAATAAAAATGGATTGTGGGTGTGGTGGTTGTTTGCTGGGTATCTGTCGTTTGGCTGTGTGTGGATGTTATACTGTAGTCAGGTTGTTTCACAATCACAAATACCCCCTCTGTCCTTCCTTGCATGACAGGATATTACCATTGGCTTGGTGGCCATTGAAATAGATACAAATCCTTAAAATATGCATTCAAAACATGTTAGTCAAAACATAACCCAACCACAATTCTCCCTGTGTACGCCCACTAAAAGTCAAGACACACTGATAATAAGCCTTAATGCCATCGTGACTATCAACTATCAAGACGACTTATCATGCAAAAGCACCACGTACTGTAGTGTAAAGTACTCTGAAAGGAATGCCACAGTGGGGAGTTGATTTATGGAACAGCTCTGGTGTGTTTCTACTATAATACACGATGGTGGTGGACAGAGGGAGTTAGTGTGTGGGGTGGACTGACCCCTGCACTGCTGGTACATACAGTCCTGTGACAGTTGGGGGTGAGTAGCCCCGGGGTAGACCACTGGAAAAAGCCTGCTATGGTGTCCCAGTCAGCCCTGACTAGATGAGGCAACGGTGTGAGCGCTGTGTTCTGCTGTGTGCTGTATGCTCAACCCACCATGAGGGAAGTAATGAGGGAGAAGGAAAGGGTTATAACACAGTGGGAACACAGTGGACAGACATAGCCTACACTCCCTGTTACACATACAGATGTTACACATACACGCCCACACACATGCACACACCCATACAAACACACACACAAACGCACGTTCACACACATTGACTTACACACAGATGCGCACACACATGGATGCACTCACGTACAAACACACACACACACACAGATTAACGTACTAATACAAATACTGTATCTTTGGTTAATAAAAGTCTCAGTGTCTGGTCTCAGTGGCACAGTGCTACTTCATGTACAGATGGGATATGGGCATAAGGGCAATCCCCCTGTCTTCTCTCTCTCTCTCTCCCCCGCTCCCTCTCTTTCTCTCTCCCTCCCTCCCTCCCTCTTTCTCAGTCCAGTGTGTGGAGTAAAGTCTCTAAACCGAGTTGACTGGCCCTGCCTCCACACTGTCCTCCCTGCAGTCTGGGGGTGTCACCACACAGCCTCTTCTCAGCTTTCATCTTGGCAGCTGTCCACCACCGTCTGGATAATGAACAATGTGTGGCCCGTCTTCTTGGGACACCTCCCACTGCGCCCAGGCAACCTCACCCTCTTTGCCTCGACCTGCGCCAGAACGCCCAGTCAGTGTCACCGCTGTGTCACAGCTGTCATCTCTCGTCAGGTCCCGTTTCACTCTAAAGCAGCCACTCGATGAGAACAAACAGGAACGCTGGGGAACGTTCATCGAGTCAAAAGAGGCTGAGGAGGCCCCGTTGTGACACGGCGTCCGCTACCCTGACTTAAGGGAGCGCGACACCTGACAGGGAAAAAGGTCACACGGCTCATCAGCGAGCGGAGAGGAGGTTGGACAGCGAGTGGCGCTTCAAACGGGATGGCAGGGTCACAAACGAGATGCATCCCGAGAGCGCTGATGGACACATGGCTGGAGCATGGCCTTCTGGGAGCGGTGGGTAGGACAGGAGTCCTGCTGGGAAGTGTCCCTTCTGTTTTCAGAGCCAGGGTGATGAACCGACCTCCGAGCTGGACTGAGACAATGAGGATCACGCTAAGTATGATCATCACAATAGAGTGTACTAAGAAGACTTTTGAAATCAAGACAGTTAGTTGAAGATGCACGTCCCCTTTGAAGTTATACAGTTGAAGTCAGAAGTTTACATACACTTAGGTTGAAGTCATTCCACAAATGTCTTGTTAACAAACTATGGTTTTGGCAAGTCGGTTAGGACATCTACTTTGTGCATGACACAAGCCACGTTCATCTGTACAAACAATAGTACGCAAGTATAAACACCATGGGACCACGCAGCTATCATACCGCTCAGAAAGGTGACGTGTTCTGTCTCCTATAGATGAACGTACTTTGGTACGAAAAGTGCAAATCAATCCCAGAACAACCTTGTGAAGATGCTGGAGGAAACAGGTACAAAAGTATCTATATCCACAGTACAACGAGTCATATATCGACATAACCTGAAAGGCCACTCAGCAAGGAAGAAGCCACTGCTCCAAAACCGCCATAAAAAAGCCAGACTACAGTTTGCAACTGCACATGGGGACAAAGATCGTACTTTTTGGAGAAATGTACACAGGTCTGATGAAACAAAAATAGAACTGTTTGGCCTTAAGGACCATCGTTATGTTTGGGGGAAAAAGGGGGAGGCTTGCAAGCCGAAGAACACCATCCCAACCGTGAAGCACGGGGGTGGCAGCATCATGTTGTGGGGGTGCTTTGCTGCAGGTGGGACTGTTGCACTTCACAAAATAGATGGCATCATGAGGACGGAAAATGATGTGGATATATTGAAGCGACATCAGTTAAAGCTTGGTCGCAAATGGGTCTTCCAAATGGACAATGACCCCAAGCATACTTCCAAAGTTTTGGCAAAATGGTTAAGGACAACAAAGTCAAGGTATTGGAGTGGCCATCACAAAGCCATGACCTCAATCCCATAGAAAATTTGTGGGCAGAACTGAAAAAGCGTGTGCAAGCGAGGAGGCCTACTAACCTGACTCATTGGCTTAGACAGGGGTTCTGGGTAGATTGTAGGTGGTAACTGATGATCCTGATGATCCTGACTACTAACCTGACTCAATGGGCCAAAATTCACCCAACTTATTGTGGAAGCTTGTGGAAGGCTACCCGAAATGTTTGACCCAAGTTAAACAATTAAAGGCTACCAAGTACTAATTGAGTGTGTGTAAACTTCTGACCCACTGGGAATGTGATGAAAGAAAGAAATGCTGAAATAAATCATTCTCTCTACTATTATTCTGACATTTCACATTCTTAAAATAAAGTGGTGATCCTAAATGACCTAAAACAGGGAATTTTTACTATGATTAAATGTCAGGAAGTGTGAAAAACTGAGTTTAAATGTATTTGATCTATGTGGAGCTATATACAGGGAGTACCAGTACCAGATCAATGTGGAGCTATATACAGGGAGTACCAGTACCAGATCAATGTGGAGCTATTTACAGGGAGTACCAGTACCAGATCAATGTGGAGCTATATACAGGGAGTACCAGTACCGGATCAATGTGGAGCTATATACAGGAAGTACCAGTTCCGGGTCAATGTGGAACTATATACAGGGAGTAGCAGTACCAGATCATTCTGCAGTGGTACAAGTTATTTGAGGTAGATATGTACATGAAGGCAGGGTTAAGTGACTAGGCATCAGGATAGTAAAATGGAAAATTATGAGTGTAAAAGTGTGCGTGTGTGTGTAATATGTGTGTTTGTGTCGTGTTTCTACTGTATGTGTGTGTGTTGTGTGTGCGTATGTGTGCGTATGTAGTGTATGTGAATGTGTGGGGGTTTTGTGTGGGAGTGTCAATGTATTGTGTGTGAGTAAGTGTGTATATGGTGTGTATGCACTGAGTATACCAAACATTAGGAACACCTTCCTAATATTGAGTTGGTGATGAGCTTGGAGGGGACTATGGCGTTGAATAAGATCCTTCTAACATAATGTAGTCATTTCCCCATTTGTCCAGGTGGAAGAGGGCAGTGTGAATTGCAATTGAGAGCGTCATCTGTGGATCTGTTGGGGCAGTATGCGAATTGGAGGCTGTCTAGGGTGTCTGGGATTATGGTGTTGATGTGTGTCATGACCAGCCTTTCAAAGCACTTCATAATTACAGATGTAAGTGCTACAGGGCGATAGTCATTTATGCAGGCTACCTTGGAACTCTTGAGAACAGAGACAATGGTGGTCAGCTTGAAACATGTTGGAATTAAAGACTAGGACAAGGACAGATGTCTGTGAAGACATGTCTGTGCCCTGGTATTCCGGTGATTGTTAATGTGTTTAAGCGTTTTGCTCACATTGGCCATGGAGAGCGAGATCACACAGTCATCCAGAAAAACAGGGGCTTTCATGCAAGGCACAGTGTTATATTCCTCAAAGTGAGCATAAAAGCATTTAGCTCATTTGGGAGTTCTGCATCACTGGGCCACTAAGGCTGGGTTTCCCTTTGTAATCTGTTATCGTCTGCAAGCCCTGCCACATACGACGAGCGTCGGAGCCAGTGTAATAGGATTCCACCTTCCTCTTATATTTTCCTTTTGCATGTTTGATGTCTCTTCGGAGGTCGTAGTGGTCTTTCTTGTTCTGTGTGTCCCTTTCCTTGTAAGCAGCAGCTCTAGCCTTTAGCTTAGCGCAGATATCACCTGTAAGCCATGGTTTTTCATTTGGATATGTTCTTATAGTCACTATGGGGATGACATCGTCAATGAACTTATTGATAAAGCCTGTGACTTCATGAATGAATCCCAGAACAATCCCAGTCTGTACTAGCAAAACAGTCTTGTAGCCTCGTCTGCTTCATCCGACCACTTCCATATTGAGCGCATCACTGGTGCTTCCTGTTTGAGCTTTTTTTGTAAATAGGAAGCGAGGGAGGACAAGGGAGGGCCTTGTATGCCTTTATGTGGGTAGAATAAAAGTGGTCTAGAGTTTTTGCGCCCCTAGTGGTGCAGTAGACGTGTTGGTAGAAGTGAGGTAGAACGGCAAAGTATAAAGATAAAAAAATATACATATATATAAATATATATATATATATAAGTAATAATAAATAAATGGTGAGCAAATGGTTTGTAATTGCCTTATAAAAGGTTTATTATGAACCCTTAAAATAACGTGTTACCAAACTCTCTACATCCAATGCTTGGGTTATAGCAGACAACTATGTCAGCACTTTCCATAATGACACAGAAACCCAGAGAGGGAAGTACAGGGGAGAATTAGATCCTTTGATTTAGTGTGTGTGTGTGTGTGTGTGTGTGTGCGTACGTTTGTGCCTTCATGCATGCGTGTGTGTATGTATGTGTGCGTGTCTGCGTCATGCACACTAATCACCTTAATTATAACCTCTAATTACCTGTAAACAACTAATGAATTCTTCAGGAATCCCATCATGTTGTGTGCAGTGTGCACTCACAGCATCATTTGTTTTGCATCCCTGACGTTAATTCGCTCATAAACAAATACAATTAGCATAAAATGTTTGATTACAGGCTCGTATATCTGGGTGATATTCTAATGATGTTACAGCACTGATGAACTTCCCACAGGGGGGAAAATAGAAAACATTTACCCAACATTTGTCTCAAATTTTTTGACAAATGTGTGTGTGTGTGTGTGTGTGTGTGTGCAGGGTTTGGATAGGTTATTTTCTAAATGTAATCCGTTAAAGTTACTAGTTATCTGTCCAACATTTTAATTGGTAACATAACTTTTGGATTACTTTCCCTTTAAGAGGCATTACAAGAATACAAAAAGGATCCATCAAACACATTTTTTTGTGTCATCATAGTGGTCTCTGACTTGTGGTCTCTGAATTGGAGTCAGATTTGCTCCTGTGGAACAAATTTAAACTTGCGCCTTTTTTCAATTATGAATTTAATGTCATTGAGACAACAGAAAGGTGTCATAATGTAGAGTTTTTCAAAAGTATCTGTAATCTGATTGGAATATTTTTTGCTGGTAACGTAACTGATTACAGTTCAAGTTTTTTTGCAATCAGATTACATGTAATCAGTTACTCCCAACCCTCTGTGTGTGTGTCCATGTTTATATAATTGTTAACTTTGTAAAAGCTACACCCAGGTCATGATGTAAAGCAGGACAGCAGACTTGTTCTTGAGTGTATTTATGATGAATGTGTACTTTCCACAACAACAAAAGCATAATGACCTCATTCCATAATGAATATATTCATCATTAAAAATCTGTGCCCTGCAGCAAAGTATTCTTTTGGTTTTGCATATTTTGTTGTCATGTTCCATCTCTCCGGTACCTCACAAACCTCTCTAGTTAGAGCTGAGCAGACAACAAGCCTCCACAACACCGGCATACATCACTGGGCTTTAACACAGACATTAGCTTACAGGCTAGTGTTCAATCAGTCCTGCCACAGCCGTGTTTATGCAGTGCCTATGTTTACTCCATCATACTGCCTGGTCTGCACTGTAACGTATGTGTCTATTTGTGAAAGTACAGTATCTTCTTCTTTTTATAATGCTACCCTCTTTGGAAATAAAGGTACTACCTAGAAATATGAAGGAGGGATCTTCGGTTACAGATAGCTAGATGGTGCCGACAGAGATGGTCGCCTCGCTTCAAGCCCTTAGGAAACTATGCAGTAATTAGTTTTTTCTGTATTATTTCTTACATTGTTAGCCCAGAAAATCTTAAGTGTTATTACATACAGCCGGGAAGAACTATTAGATATAAGAGCGACGTCATCTTACCAACATTACGACCAGGAATACGACTTTCTCGAAGCAGATCCTTTGTTCGGACCTCCACCCTGGACATGGGATCTAATCCCAGAGGCCAACCCAAAACAACGTGGTCACCGCAGGAGAGGCCGACCCAAAGCAATGTCGTCGCCATGGTAGAGGCGGACAGGACTCCTGACTTAGAATGCTTGCACACCATCCACCGCTTCTGAGCATATTACTCGCCAATGTCCAGTCTCTAGACCACAAGGTCGATGAAATTAGGGCACGAGTTACCTTCCAGAGACACATTAGAGATTGTAACATTCTCTGTTTCAACATGGCTCACGGGTTTCTTCATGCTTTGCGCCGACAGAAACAAACATCTCTCTGGTACGAAGAAGGGCGGGGGTGTATGCCTCATGATTAAGGACTCATGTTGTAATCAAAGCAACATACAGGAACTCAAGTCCTTTTGTCCCCCCCCCCCCCCCCCCCCCCTGCCCCCAAGCAAATACCTCGACGGCCCTGAAAGAACTTCACTGAATATGTAAACTGGAAACCATATATCCTGAGGCTGCATTTATTGTAGCTGGGGATTTTAACAAAGCTAATTTGAGAACAAGGCGACCTAAATTCTACCAGGACATTGATTGTAGTACCCGCTCGAGCAAAACACTGGACCACTGCTACTCTAACTTCCGCAATGCATACAAGGCCCTCCCCCGCCCTCCATTTGGCAAATCTGACCATGACTCCATCTTTTTGCACCCCTCCTATAGGCATAAACTTAAACATTAAGCGCCCGTGCTTAGGTCTATCCAATGCTGATCTGACCAATCAGATTTCGGATTCCATGTTTCAAGATTGCTTCGATCACGTGGACTGGGATATGTTCCGGGTAGCCTCAGACAATAACATTGACGTATACCCTGACTCGTGAGTGTGTTTATTAGGAAGTGCCTTGGAGATGTTGTACCCACAGTGACAGCATTTGCATGGATAACCAGAAACCGTGGATTGATGACAGCATTTGAGCTGAACTTGAAGCGCGAACAATTGCATTTAATCATGGCAAGGCAACTGGAAACATGACTGAATACAAGCAGTGTAGTTATTCCCTCCGGAAGGTAATCAAACAAGCAAAGCATGAGTATAGAGACAAAGTAGAGTCGCAATTCAATGGCTCAAACACAAGACGTATGTGGCAGGGTCTACAGACAATCACAGATTACAATAAGAAAACCAGCCCCGTTGCGAACTTCGACGTCTTGCTCCCAGACAAATTAAACAACTTCTTTGCTCGCTTTGAGGACAATACAGTGCCACCGACACGGCTCGCTACCAAAGATCGTGGGCTCTCCTTCTCTGTGGCCGACTTGGGTAAAACATTTAAACGTGTTAACCCTCACAAGGCTGTCCTCAGAGCATGCGCAGACCAGCTGGCTGGTGTGTTCACGGACATATTCAATCAATCCCTATCCCAGTCTGCTGTCCCCACATGCTTCAAGATGGCCACCATTGTTCCTGTTCCCAAGAAAGCTAAGGTAACTGAACTAAATGACTACCGCCCAGTAGCACTCACTTCTATCATCATGAAGTGCTTTGAGACACTAGATAAGGATCATATAACCTCCACCCTACCTGATACCCTAGACCCAACTCCAATTTGCTTACCGCTCCAATAGGTCCACAGACGATGCAATCGCCATCACACTGCACACTGCCCTAACCCATCTGGACAAGAGGAATACCTACAGTTGAAGTCGGAAGTTTACATACACTTAGGTTGTAGTCATTAAAACTAGTTTTTCAACCACTCCACAAATGTGTTGTTAACAAACTATAGTTTTGGCAAGTCGGTTAGGACATCTACTTTGTGCATGACACAAGTCATTTTTCCAACAACTGTTTATAGACAGATTATTTCATTTACAATTCACAGTATCACAATTCCAGTGGGTTAGAAGTGTACATACACTAAGTTGACTGTGCCTTTAAACAGTGTGGAAAATTCCAGAAAATGATGACATGGCTTTAGAAGCTTCTGATAGGCTAATTGACATCATTTGAGTTAATAGGAGGTGTACCTGTGGATGTATTTCAAGGCCTACCTTCAAACTCAGTGCCTCTTTGCTTGACATAATGGGAAAATCAAAAGAAAAAAAATGATAGCCCTCCCCAAGTCTGGTTCATCCATGGGAGCAATTTACAAATGCCTGAAGGTACTACATTCATCTGTATAAACAATAGTACGCAAGTATAAACACCATGGGACCACGCAGCCATCATACCGCTCAGGAAGGTGACGTGTTCTGTCTCCTATAGATGAAGGTACTTTGGTGCGAAAGGTGAAAATCAATCCCAGAACAACAGCAAAGGACCTTGTGAAGATGCTGGAGGAAACAGGTACAAAATTATCTATATCCACAGTAAAACAAGTCCTATATCGACATAACCTGAAAGGCCAATCAGCAAGGAAGAAACCACTGCTCCAAAACCGCCATAAAAAAGCCAAACTACGGTTTGCAACTGCCCTTAGGGACAAAGATGGACTTTTTAGGAGAAAAATCCTTTGGTCAGATGAAACAAAAATAGAACTGTTTGACCATAATGACCGTTGTTATGTTTGGAGGAAAAAGCGGGAGGCTTTTAAGCCGAAGAACACAATCCCAACCGTGAAGCACGGGGGTGGCAGCATTATGTTGTGGGGGTGCCTTGCTGCAGGAGGGACTGGTGCACTTCACAAAATAGATGGCTTCATGAGGACGGAAAATTATGTGGATATATTGAAGCAACATCTCAAGACATCAGTCAGGAAGTTAAAGCTTGGTCGCAAATAGTTATTCCAAATGGACAATGACCCCAAACATACTTCCAAAGTTGTGGCAAAATGGCTTAAGAACAGCAAAGTCCAGGTATTTGAGTGGCCATCACAAAGAAAATTTGTGGGCAGAACTGAAAAAGCGTGTGCAATCAAGGAGGCCTACAAACCTTTCTGACGGGCCACCCCAGTTGGTGAAGGTAGGAAACAACATCTCCACCCCGCTGATCCTTAACACTGGGGCCCCACAAGGGTGCGTTCTCAGCCCCCTCCTCTTCTCCCTGTTCATCCTTGACTGCGTGGCCATGCACGCCTCCAACTCAATCATCAAGTTTGCAGACGACACTACAGTGTTAGGTCTGATTACCAACAACGACGAGACAGCCTGCAGGGAGGAGGTGAGGGCCCTTAGAGTGTGGTGTCAGGAAAATAACCTCTCACTCAACGTCAACAAAACAAAGGAGATGATTGTGGACTTCGGGAAACAGCAGATGCAGCACCACCCGATCCACATCGACGGGACAGTAGTGGAGAAGATGGAAAGTTTTAAGTTCCTCGGCGTAAAAATCACACCCACACATACAATGTGTTGAAGAAGGCGCAACAGCCTCAGGAGGCTGAAGAAATTTGACATGTCACCTAAAACCCCCACAACATTTTACATATGCACAATCGAGAGCATCCTGTCGGGCTGTGTCACCGCCTGCTATGGCAACTGCACCACCCTCAACCGCAAGACTCTCCAGAGGGTAGTGCGGTCTGCACAACGTATCACCAGGGTCAAACTACCTGCCCTCCAGGACACTTACAGCACCCGATGTCACAGGAAGGCCAAAAAGATCATCAATGACAACAACCACACGATCCACTGCCTGTTCACCCCGCTATCTTCCAAAAGGCGAGGTCAGTACCGGTGATTCAAAGCTGTGATCGAGAGACTGAAAAACAGCTCCTATCTCAAGGCCATCAGACTGTTAAACAGCCATCACTAACATAGAGAGACTGCTTCCAACATACAGACTCAAATCACTGGCCACTTTAATACATGGATTTAATGAAAATATAACTAGTCACTTTAAATAACGCCACTTTTATAATGTTTACATATCCTACATTACCCATCTCATATGTATATGCTGTATTCTATACCATCTATTGCATCTTGCCTATGCCGCATGTCAATCACGCATCCATATATTTATATGTATGTATTCTTCCCCATACATTGTGTGTGCATAAGGTAGTCGTTGTGAATTTGTTATATTACTTGTTAGATATTACTGCACCGTCGGAACTAGAAGCCCAAGCATTCCTCTACACTCGCATTAACAATCTGCTAACCATGTGTATGTGACCAATACAATTTGATTTGATTGTTGTTCCTGTAGGTAGACAAAACCTTTCTTGGTTTAGGGTAGAATACTTTCGCTTGCAATTTGAGCATTTTTACCCAAGAAAGAATTCACAAAGAACCTTTTGGTGTTAAGATCTACTTGGAACCAGAAAGGTTCACCTACAGAGACAGCCAGGGACCTTTTCTATGATTCTAGGTAGCTACTTGTTTTCTAAGAGCATATAATGTAGCTTTGATTGAACTGAGTTACTTTGGTGAAGATTGTATTTACGAATCTCCAACCTCACCCACCCTGCTTGTTTGTCCAGACACACAGTGAAGGGCAGATAATGACCACATGACAAACACAATGGATTGACAGCAGCCAATGAACTATCGCTGTAGATCTGTGTCCTGTATTGATCTGATAGGATATTGTTTTCTCTCCGTGTCCCTTCCTCCATCAGTTCATACTGCAGTCTGTGACCCTGTCAGCATTACTATTGACAACACACATCTCCTGTGGAACTCAAAATGTCACATGAAGTGATGTGGGTGCAGGGGGGTTGTGTTGGGATAACTAGTCAGACACAGGGCTATGTTTGAAACAATACGTGTAACATGTAACATGATGACGGTGACACCCATTTTATCTCATGTTGAAAGAATTTAAATGATGGACCCAATTGGAGTTAAATTAAACCTGGATTCCCAGGTGCCAATAGGGCAGTTTAAAACTGTGTTAAATGAGTTCCCTGAAGTGTGCAATTGTTTCAATTGATTATTATAACTTGTTGTAATAGCCTCATTTATAACTGTTTTTTATATTTTTGTTGTTGTGTTGATGGAGTTTTTGTCCTCAGGGCACCATTGAAAATGAGAGAATGGTCTCATTTGGGCTCCCCTGAATAAATACAAGTCAATACAGTAAATAATGTGGACTATTTAAAACAAGTTTTTGCATGAATGTGTCGTCAGATGAGGTGGGCTGACAGACAGACATACTCGGACAGCCTGTTACTGGGAGATTCCTTCCGCATGTCTGTCTGTCTGCCTGTCTGTAACACTTGTAACACGCTGTTGACCCGTCCTCCACAGCCCCCGGCCCACCGGTCATGCCTTCCCTGTCTGCAGCCGGCTGTTTCTGACAGGTGAGAAAACGCCTGGGACACGGAAGGGCCAGCACACAGCACACAGACGTTCAGTGAGATTCATAAAGCATCCACATAGAGACATTGCTTAAAAATGCACAATTAATAATATTTTTCGCAATTTGTAATATCAATGAAATACAAGACTGGAGTTTGCCATAGACATATTATTGGGACTTTAGCTATGCGTGTGTGATTGTGTTATGTCACCATGTAACTCTCTCTTGATGTTGAAACAAAAGAGGCTGCAGGCAGGCTTGTAGTCAGGGCAGGGCTCCCTCAGTAGTAGTCTGTAGAGAGGATGCTGATGAGACATATGGACCATGTCATTTATCCAAGTCATCTCTTGAAGGAATGAGACACTCACTCTGAGTGAACTGGCATTGATCCTTGTAGGGCCAGAGCCATTGTTTATCCCTGAACGTGGTGTAGCACTGGCTTGTCATGAAGAGAGGAAACAACGTGCAAAACAGTCTGAAGGATGAGGAACAAGGACAGACAAAGGTCAGGAAGTGTGAAGAGAGATTAAGTAGAAGGGGCTTTCTACCTCTATTTTTAGGAACAGAATTAGGATTGTGATGTTTCATTCTATTTCATTAGATATGAATGAATAACGCTCTCTCTAATGCCCGCGCACACACACACACTCCTTCCTGTTTTGTTTTTTACAAAATGAATCATTTGCACCACAAGTTAGACTCTACCAACTAAGAACAGGTGAGATCAGTACTACCGTGGTCTTTAGATTTCTCTCTCGCTCCCTTAGTCTTCTTCCAAAGAAGCTGTAATATTTGGCCTGACTTTGTTAAAAGCACATTTGCTCAGTCAGCATTGTTTGTCTGCAGTAATTCATCACAGGGGCTTTGAGCTGTTGATGGGCACAGCATCCGTTAGCATGACCCTGTCAATGATTCACTCACTAAGCCCATCTGTCAGGCCCAACTGCTTGTCCTCTCCTCTCTTCCTCTCCTTTCCTCCCTCCTCTTCTTCCATGACGGTTGGCTGTGCTGCGAATCCACAAAATGGTAAGTTACATGAGACAACAGAATGTCTCACATTCAACGCCAATGTGTTCTTATGAAACTTGACAACAGAGTCTCTCACATTCTCGCAGACAGACAGACAGACACATGGAACTTAGACTGCACCACTTTCATAGTAATGAAGGAATCTGGAGGAATCAAGAAGCGTTGGAAAAGGAGACAATGCTAAACTCTTGAGAATGGTGGGGAAATGCAGAGGTGGTTTACAACAGAGGTGAATGCTAACTCATGGATTATTCACGGCTAGGAGATATAATCAATACAACCTTTCTTCTAGAATCAATCAGGTTTGTGTCATTAGACAATCCCAATAACTCCAACGGTAGACAGCACATTTCTACAGACAACATTTCTACAACATTCTGACATCGTTGGTACAACATTGCAGAGCAGAGTGAATGTTAGAGCTGAACCACACAGGTAAGGTATTGAAGATTAAAGAAAATTGAGGACATTGAGGTGAGCACAGACCAGTGGTGTGACACTCCTCAGATGTGGATTAGACTGCCATCTGTAGATGTAGTCCAGAATTACACACACGTACAGTATAGAAAGGAAGAATTACAATCTCTATAGATTACCTCTGTCTGTCCTCTTATATGTTCCATACAAAGAAAACACCCTGAATTATTATGTATAGGTTACCCAGCATTCACAAATTCTATTTTGTAAGATGAAAACTTGTTGATAATGGGCTTGTCCTATGGGAACAAAGGGATGTCAGTAAGGTGCAGCGATAGTTGTGTAGCACAATATCTCCAGCTGTGTTGACATCAGAGTGCTTTCACTCACCCTCCCGTCTCTTGCCTGTGACCCCCTCACATCCCACCTGACTGCTCGTGTTCTGTCTGTCCACTGTGATGTCACTGTGTTGTTGTGTCGCTGTGTCGATCTGTCAGAAGACATGTCCCGCATTTGCAGCCAGGATCGTGGGCAGGAGGACGAGTCCGTTTGTTAGTGGAGCTGACACGCATCCCACTTTTTGGCACGACTGACAGAGGGGTCCTCCATAATGTCTCATCCCTGGATCCATAGCCTGGGGATATATGTAAACATTTGCAGGCACAAACATGCAAGCGCGCACACACACACACACACACACACACACACACACACACACACACACACACACACACACACACACACACACACACACACACACACACACACACACACACACACACACACACACACACACACACACACACAGGGGTGAGTAGGGGGCACACTGTCTGTGGGAGTGACGATTGACTGACTGTCTGGGGCTAGGACTCTGGCTCTGTCACTGCTCATTCCCACAATCTCCAGCTTTCACATCAAGCAGCCGCCCCCATTACCCTACCTCCCCACTTCCCCTCTCTTCTCCCTATCCATTCTTCACTGAGATCTCATTAGCTTGGTAGTTTCGCTGCATCGCTTGAGAGACCAAGATTTTGCCCCTTTCTGATGGATCAATTGAACTGTTTTAAGAGACATCCTGGCATGCATCTGGAGGCCTACAGTATGGAACACCACCAATTGGTGTTGACATAAACATTTTGAATGAAACCATTTGGATCTGATAAGATGGCTTTAAATGAAAAAATGTGCTTTTGTGTAGCCATTTCTTTCTGTACATGCATCATTTAAACATTTCTGGAAACATGTGTTTTGTTCCTGTTCCAGGCTCTTTCCTGACCCAGCTGTCTAGTTTATGGACTAGCACTGCCCTGTAGTGTTCAATTGGAGAACTACATGTATGGAAGAAAAAAATCATGAGGAAATGCAATTCTAGGAAGTCACCACTAGATGGGAATGTGGTAATAGGTATATTCAAGACTGAGATCATGACAGAAGACTGCTTAGTACAGAAATACAGATTCCAATGTGTCGGAGTAGCAAAGCTTATGTTACAAACAGCTACTTAAGTCTTGGGAGGAAGGCCCAAAAATTGGGAGAAAACCAAAATTAGGTCCAAAAGGCTCCTACCCCCAAACCATAAGACTGCTGAACAAATAATCCAATGGCCACCCGGACTATTTGCATTGACCCCCTCCACACACTTTGTTTTTACTCTGCTGATACTCGGTTTATTATCTATGCATAGTCACTTTACCCCTACCTACATGTGCAAATTACCTCGACTAACCTCCACCTCCGCACATTGACTCGGTACCATATAGCCTCTTTATTTTTATTTTATTGTTTCATTTTAAATCTTTTTTTACTTTAGTTTATTTAGTAAATATTTTCTTAAAACTGTATTGTTGGTTAAGGGCTTGTAAGTAAGCATTTCACGGGAAGGCCACTGTGTTGTTGTGTCGCTGTGTCGATCTGTCAGAAGACATGTCCCGCATTTGCAGCCGGGATCGTGGGCAGGAGGACGAGTCCGTTTGTTAGTGGAGCTGACAAGCATCCCACTTTTGGCACGACTGACAGAGGGGTCCTCCATAATGTCTCGTCCCTGGATCCATAGCCTGGGGATATACAGAGGGGCAAAAAAGTATTTAGTCAGCCACCAATTGTGCAAGTTCGCCCACTTGAAAAGATGAGAGAGGCCTGTAATTTTCATCATAGGTACACTTCAACTATGACAGGCAAAATGTGAAACAAAATCCAGAAAATCACATTGTAAATTTTTTTATGCATTTATTTGCAAATTATGGTGGAAAATAAGTATTTGGTCACCTACAAACAAGCAAGATTTCTGGCTCTCACAGACCTGTAACTTCTTCTTTAAGAGGCTCCTCTGTCCTCCACTCGTTACCTGTATTAATGGCATCTGTTTGAACTTGTTATCAGTATAAAAGACTCCTGTCCACAACCTCAAACAGTCACACTCCAAACTCCACTGTGGCCAAGACCAAAGAGCTGTCAAAGGACACCAGAAACAAAATTGGAGACCTGCACCAGGCTGGGAAGACTGAATCTGCAATAGGTAAGCAGCTTGGTTTGAAGAAATCAACTGTGGGAGCAATTATTAGGAAATGGAAGACATACAAGACCACTGATAATCTCCCTCGATCTGGGGCTCCACGCAAGATCTCACCCCGTGGGGTCAAAATGATCACAAGAACGGTGAGCAAAAATCCCAGAACCACATGGGGGGGACCTAGTGAATGACCTGCAGAGAGCTGGGACCAAAGTAACAAAGCCTACCATCAGTAAGACACTACGCCGCCAGAGACTCAAATCCTGCAGTGCCAGACGTGTCCCCCTGCTTAAGCCAGTACAGCTAACTCTCTAGCCCTCGCTATCTCCCTGCTTGCTAATTCGGCCTGCTAACTGCTAGCTTGTCCAGCTCCGGTCCGCTAACTGCTACCTTGTTTAGCCCGGGCCTACAAACTGTTAGCTTGTTAGCACAGGCCTGCTAACCGTCTGAATCGCCGCGTCCCAAACACTCACTGGATCCATATTTACTTTCTATCTCTTTTTGATTTTTAACTTGTTTATACCTTCCGGAAACCTGCCTCACCCAATGTGATACGGAATCGCTATTATTTTTAATTTTTAGAACACACTCAAGAACCCCCAGAAGCTAACCAGCTAACTAGCTACAAGCTATTTAGTCATTGTTAGTTTTTTTAACCTGGATAACACTCGCCAGTCCAGCTTCCCTGCCCCATCCACCGCTGCCCCCTGGACACTGATCTCTTGGCTACATAGCTGATGCACGCTGGACTGTCAATTAATCACGGTACTCCATTCTGCTTGTTTGTTTTATCTGTTGGCCCCGTTGCCTAGTCAACGCCATTTTACCTGCTGTTGTTGTGCTAGCTGATTAGCTGTTGTCTCACCTACTGTTTTAGCTAGCTTTCCCAACTCAACACCTGTGATTACTGTATGCCTCGCTGTATGTCTCTCTCAAATGTCAATATGCCTTGTATACTGCTGTTCAGGTTAGTTATCATTGTTTTAGTTCACAATGGAGCCCCTAGTTCCACTCTTCATACCCCTGATAACTCCTTTGTCCCACCTCCCACACATGCGGTGACCTCACCCATTACAACCAGCATGTCCAGAGATACAACCTCTCTCATCATCACCCAGTGCCTGGGCTTACCTCCGCTGTACCCGCACCCCACCATACCCCTGTCTGCGCATTATGCCCTGAATATATTCTACCATGCCCAGAAACCTGCTCCTCTTATTCTCTGTTCCCAACGCTCTAGGCGACCAGTTTTGATAGCCTTTAGCCGCACCCTCATACTACTCCTTCTCTGTTCCGCGGGTGATGTGGAGGTGAACCCAGGCCCTGCATGTCCCCAGGCACCCTCATTTGTTGACTTCTGTGATCGAAAAAGCCTTGGTTTCATTCATGTCAACATCAGAAGCCTACTCCCTAAGTTTGTTTTACTCACTGCTTTAGCACACTCTGCTAACCCTGATGTCCTTGCTGTGTCTGAATCCTGGCTCAGGAAGGCCACCAAAAATTCAGAGATTTCCATACCCAACTATAACATCTTCCGTCAAGATAGAACTGCCAAAGGGGGAGAAGTTGCAGTCTACTGCAGAGTGTCATACTTTCCAGGTCCATACCCAAACAGTTCGAAATACTAATTTTGAAAATTACTCTCTCCAGAAATAAGTCTCTCACTGTTGCCGCCTGCTACCGACCCCCCTCAGCTCCCAGCTGTGCCCTGGACACCATTTGTGAATTGATCGCCCCCCATCTAGCTTCAGAGTTTGTTCTGTTAGGTGACCTAAACTGGGATATGCTTAACACCCCGCCAGTCCTACAATCTAAGCTAGATGCCCTCAATCTCACACAAATCATCAAGGAACCCACCAGGTACAACCCTAACTCTGTAAACAAGGGCACCCTCATAGACGTCATCCTGACCAACTGGCCCTCCAAATACACCTCCGCTGTCTTCAACCAGGATCTCAGCAATCACTGCCTCATTGCCTGTATCCGCTACGGAGCCGCAGTCAAACGACCACCCCTCATCACTGTCACACGCTCCCTAAAACACTTCTGTGAGCAGGCCTTTCTAATCGACCTGGCCCGGGTATCCTGGAAGGACATTGACCTCATCCCGTCAGTTGAGGATGCCTGGTCATTCTTTAAAAGTAACTTCCTCACCATTTTAGATTAACATGCTCCGTTCAAAAAATGCAGAACTAAGAACAGATACAGCCCTTGGTTCACCCCAGACCTGACTGCCCTCGACCAGTACAAAAACATCCTGTGGCGGACTGCAATATCATCGAATAGTCCCCGTGATATGCAACTGTTCAGGGAAGTCCGGAGCCAATACACGCAGTCAGTCAGGAAAGCTAAGGCCAGCTTCTTCAGGCAGAAGTTTGCATCCTGTAGCTCCAACTCCAAAAAGTTCTGGGACACTGTGAAGTCCATGGAGAACAAGAGCACCTCCTCCCAGCTGCCCACTGCACTGAGGCTAGGTAACACGGTCACCACCGATAAATCCATGATTATCGAAAACTTCAATAAGCATTTCTCAACGGCTGGCCATGCCTTCCACCTGGCTACTTCAACCTCGGCCAACAGCCCCGCCCCCCCCCCCGCTGCTCCTCGCCCAAGCCTCTCCAGGTTCTCCTTTACCCAAATCCAGATAGCAGATGTTCTGAAAGAGCTGCAAAACCTGGACCCGTACAAATCAGCTGGGCTTGACAATCTGGACCCTCTATTTCTGAAACTATCCGCCACCATTGTCGCAACCCCTATTACCAGCCTGTTCAACCTCTCTTTCATATCGTCTGAGATCCCCAAAGATTGGAAAGCTGCCGCAGTCATCCCCCTCTTCAAAGGGGGAGACACCCTGGACCCAAACTGTTACAGACCTATATCCATCCTGCCCTGCCTATCTAAGGTCTTCGAAAGCCAAGTCAACAAACAGGTCACTGACCATCTCGAATCCCACTGTACCTTCTCCGCTGTGCAATCTGGTTTCCGAGCCGGTCACGGGTGCACCTCAGCCACACTCAAGGTACTAAACGATATCATAACCGCCATCGATAAAAGACAGTACTGTGCAGCCGTCTTCATCGACCTTGCCAAGGCTTTCGACTCTGTCAATCACCATATTCTTATCGGCAGACTCAGTAGACTCGGTTTTTCGGATGACTGCCTTGCCTGGTTCACCAATTACTTTGCAGACAGAGTTCAGTGTGTCAAATCGGAGGGCATGCTGTCCGGTCCTCTGGCAGTCTCTATGGGGGTGCCACAGGGTTCAATTCTCGGGCCGACTCTCTGTATACATCAATGATGTTGCTCTTGCTGCGGGCGATTCCCTGATCCACCTCTACGCAGACGACCCCATTCTATATACTTTCGGCCCGTCATTGGACACTGTGCTATCTAACCTCCAAACAAGCTTCAATGCCATACAACACTCCTTCCGTGGCCTCCAACTGCTCTTAAACGCTAGTAAAACCAAATGCATGCTTTTCAACCGATCGCTGCCTGCACCCGCATGCCCGACTAGCATCACCACCCTGGATGGTTCCGACCTAGAATATGTGGACATCTATAAGTACCTAGGTGTCTGGCTAGACTGCAAACTCTCCTTCCAGACTCATATCAAACATCTCAAATCAAAAATCAAATCAAGAGTCGGCTTTCTATTCCGCAACAAAGCCTCCTTCACTCACGCCACCAAACTTACCCTAGTAAAACTGACTATCCTACCGATCCTCGACTTCGGCGATGTCATCTACAAAATGGCTTCCAACACTCTACTCAGCAAACTGGATGCAGTCTATCACAGTGCCATCCGTTTTGTCACTAAAGCACCTTATACCACCCACCACTGCGACTTGTATGCTCTAGTCCGCTCGCTACATATTCGTCGCCAGACCCACTGGCTCCAGGTCATCTACAAGTCCATGCTAGGTAAAGCTCCGCCTTATCTCAGCTCACTGGTCACGATGGCAACACAAACCCGTAACACGCACTCCAGCAGGTGTATCTCACTGATCATCCCTAAAGCCAACACCTCATTTGGCTGCCTTTCGTTCCAGTACGCTGCCTGTGACTGGAACGAATTGCAAAAATCGCTGAAGTTGGAGACTTTTATCTCCCTCACCAACTTCAAACATTAGCTATCTGAGCAGCTAACTGATCGCTGCAGCTGTACATAGTCTATTGGTAAATAGCCCACCCATTTTCACCTACCTCATCCCCATACTGTTTTTATTTATTTACTTTTCTGCTCTTTTGCACACCAATATCTCTACCTGTACATGACCATCTGATCATTTATCACTCCAGTGTTAATCTGCAAAATTTTAATTATTCGCCTACCTCCTCATGCCTTTTGCACACATTGTATATAGACTCCCCCTTTGTTTTCTACTGTGTTATTGACTTGTTAATTGTTTACTCCATGTGTAACTCTGTGTTGTCTGCTCACACTGCTATGCTTTATCTTGGCCAGGTCGCAGTTGCAAATGAGAACTTGTTCTCAACTAGCCTACCTGGTTAAATAAAGGTGAAATAAAAAAATATATTTTTTTTTTAAATGTCCAGGCCCGTCTGAAGTTTGCTAGAGAGCATTTGGATGATCCAGAAGAAGATTGGGAGAATGTCATATGGTCAGATGAAACCAAAATATAACTTTTTGGTAAAAACTCAACTCGTCGTGTTTGGAGGACAAAGAATGCTGAGTTGCATCCAAAGAACACCATGTGAAGCATGGGGGTGGAAACATCATGCTTTGGGGCTGTTTTTCTGCAAAGGGACCAGGACGACTGATCCGTGTAAAGGAAAGAATGAATGGGGCCATGTATCGTGAGATTTTGAGTGAAAACTTCCTTCCATCAGCAAGGGCATTGAAGATGAAACGTGGCTGGGTCTTTCAGCATGACAATGATCCCAAACACACCGCCCGGGCAACGAAAGAGTGGCTTCGTAAGAAGCATTTCAAGGTCCTGGAGTGGCCTAGCCAGTCTCCAGATCTCAACCCTATAGAAAATCTTTGGAGGGAGTTGAAAGTCCGTGTTGCCCAGCAACAGCCCCAAAACATCACTGCTCTAGAGGAGATCTGCATGGAGGAATGGGCTAAAATACCAGCAGTGTGTGAAAACCTTGTGAAGACTTACAGAAAACGTTTGAGCTCTGTCATTTCCAACAAAGGGTATATAACAAAGTATTGAGATAAACTTTTGTTATTGACCAAATACTTATTTTCCACCATAATTTGCAAATAAATTCATAAAAAATCCTGCAATGTGATTTTCTGGATTGTCTTTCCTCATTTTGTCTGTCATAGTTGAATTGTACCTATGATGAACATTACAGGCCTCTCTCATCTTTTTAAGTGGGAGAACTTGCACAATTGGTGGCTGACTAAATACTTCTTTGCCCCACTGTATGTAAACATTTGCTGGCACAAACATGCAAGCGCACACACACACACACACACACACACACACACACACACACACACACACACACACACACACACACACACACACACACACACACACACACACACACACACACACACACACACACACACATATCTGTTGTATTCAGGGCATGTGAAAAATACAAATTGATTTGATTTCATGTTTGAACTTGAAGATGCTATTTATATTTGTTTGGCTCCAAGACTTATGGGTCTATACATGTTTCAACACAAGGCCAGTATGTGTGACATCACTGACATGGATAAGCACGTGTTACATGTCTAGACGGCACATGTAAGGGCTTGGTACCTTCTAGTAATTATATTTCTATAAAAGCAGCACTGCTTCCTTTCCCTATGAAAGCTCCAATTTCACTGCCATTTAACTGAAGTCACGCAGTGCAATTAAGTATTGAAGAGGTCAGTCTGCGGGAGCTACATACTCTTTAAGTACATGTCAGAGAACTCCAAAAGGGTCAGCAAGGTTTGGGTACAGGATATGAATGATTCACTCTGGAGCAGGAATGAACTGATCATCATCATTAATTACCATCTTCATCATCATCATATTTAAATGTACTGTAGCCTGTTGCTAACTGCTAGAGTCACACGTTGGACATTTGAGTCATTTTAAAACCTTTGGAGCAACGTTGTGTGGTGAATGTGTGTTTTCTTGTTTCTTACATTGTCCATCTTGAGTTGGATGCTATGCTACCTTTTTGTAGCATTTTTTTACAACTTTTTCAACTGAATTTCAGAGTTTTAACCAGGTCAACAGCACCTGTGTGCACATGATTGATGAGGAGCTTGAGAGACAATACTCAGTGGAGTGAAGTAGTCATAGTCAGGATATTGGTAGATACTGGTCCTGGTTCTCAACCCACACACTTTCCAGTCTAGACAAGTGGGTTTTAATTGCATATAATATTTAGGCGCTATTATGAATCAGTAAATAAGAGGTAGTGCAGTGATGTACTTAAGTTGCTGAGGAATAGAGGCATGCATTTACCAAGCATAGCTTTTGATAATGAAAATTGGTTGGTAAAAATCTGAAACAAAAAATGCATCACAAAATGAACCTCAAAGATAGCAATGTCTTATTATCACAGACATACATTTCTAAGATTCATTTATTTAAAAGGCGTTAAATCAAAACAAAACAAACAAAATATTTTTTTCTCACAGAAATGATATTACGATAATTATCAACAACAAAAAAGGAACCCTATTTAAAATCTAGATTCATTTAGCCTTCTTTTACATATATTTTTGTGGGGTATAGACAGGGCATTGCCAAGAAAATGGTGCTGCTTTTCCAGATTTGTTGTCAAATCTGTCACATTAAAGATGCATCACATTTTTGCCACAATCCACCCATAGAATACTTTACAAATGGATTACAAATCAGAAATGTACATTTCTTAACTATTTGTTCTCATTAGTTTTTTTTTCCCCCCAACACCATCTTTGGATCAATCGATTTAAAAATTGCACAACTCCAGTCTCATGCTCTCTTCTCACAGTTGGCCTGCCCCCTGGTCTCCCTCTCCTTCGCTTTGTCCTTCTGTCCCTCTGTGCTCTTGGTGGCAGCAGTCTACAGCAGCGTCCACTCTGAGCTCACTGACTACAGCTCGCAGGGCTTTGAGCCTGTCCAGCCGTGGGCTCTGGGCTCTCTGACGCTCCAGGCTCTCCTGACTTCCCTGAACCCTAACCTCTGACCCCTGACCTCCAGCACTGAGGGAGCTAAGTGAGCGCACAACTAGACCACCATGCTGCCCCCTATTGGACAGGCGACGCTGTGAGGTCATGAAGCCAGGGTTGTCCCCCAGGGGATGGTCCGTGTCCCTTATGATCTCACACAGGTAGCGGGCCAGGTCCTGACTGGAGAAGGACAGGGACTTATGGGATTGCCGCATGGCGAGGGGAGAGGGGAGGGTAGCAGACCCGGACGGAGGGTGGGCCAGACGCAGGGCGATCGCTGTGCTGCCGATTCTGGGTTCGTTTGATCCTTTTGGTTTGGTCCCATTCTTGGTGTCCGGTGGCTTGGTCGTCTGAGGGTAGGAGATAATGCATTGTGGGTAGCTGTATCTCAGTGACTGGGCTGGGCTGGGCTGCAGAGACCTCTGTAACTCCACCATGTTGAAGACATTCTGGAGGGAGGGAGAGAGAGACACAGAGAGAGGGAGAGATACAGAGACACACAGAGAGAGAGAGATACAGAGACACACAGAGAGGGAGAGATACAGAGACACACAGAGAGAGAGAGAGAGAGAGAGAGAGCAAACACCAAATTGAGACTGCACGCAGAATTCTGCAAAAATATCCTCTGTGTACAACGTATAACACCAAATAATGCATGCAGAGCAGAATTAGGTCGATACCCACTAATTATCATAATCCAGAAAAGAGCCGTTAAATACTTTAACCACCTAAAAGGAAGCGATTCCCAAACCTTCCATAACAAAGCCATCACCTACAGAGAGATGAACCTGGAGAAGGTCCTGGGGCTCTGTTCACAAACACACTCTACAGAGCCCCAGGACAGCAGCACAATTAGAGCCAACCAAATCATGAGAAAACAAAAAGATAATTACTTGACACATTGGAAAGAATTAACAAAAAAACAGAGCAAACTAGAATACTATTTGGCCCTAAACAGAGAGTACACAGCGGCAGAATACCTGACCACTGTGACTGACCCAAAATTAAGGAAAGCTTTGACTATGTACAGACTCAGTGAGCATAGTCTTGCTATTGAGAAAGGCCGCCATAGGCAGTAGCTGTATGGTACCTGGTTTACTTCCTCTGTCTGAATACCAGTGTCTCCTTGAATTCCCAATCATCTTCTAGCTCCTACACACTATAGGCCTGTATATCTGGATAGGTGTAAGCTTCACCCAGCCTATCAGAAGGTATGGGGAAGCAATCATCAAACTGTTTAAACCGATCCCATCCTTTTTGTTCTACACAAGTGCCTATGGGGGCAACCAGGGACGCTGGCTTGATTTGGGATTCAGTGTCTATCTGTACCTGGTCCTGCTCCCCTCCGCCCTCCTCATCATAGTTGAGCACGTTCTCTCGGATGTCCTCCCATTCTCCGTGGTGTGCTGATACGTGGTAGACGCTCTCCTTCAGGCCCTTGTGTCTCCTCCAGCAGGAGTAGAGGAACAGGCCCAGCATCAGCACTAGGGGGGGTGGGGGTGGGGGGGGGGGGGGTCGCCATAGAGCAAGTTAGGACAGGGAAGGGACAGGTGTAGTCATCTTCACACAATGTTCTATCAATTAAAAACACTAGAAATAAATCCAGACAGTCAGCAACGATTTGTAATAAAGAAGTTAAAATGGACTGTGAAGATGAGTTGGGGAGAGGGGTGTGGTACCCGATAAGCACATTTAGTGCCTCAGTTCTTAGAGTACAACATGTCAGATAGATGAGCCAACAACACAAAATTGACACTTTACACCCAGATATGAGATACACAATAACTCTCAATACCAGCCTTTCTTTGTAAAAAAGCAGTCATTGGGAATGGTCAGGGTTTGTTGTCTTTCCATCACATTGCTAATCTGCATTTATCCAATCCTGTAAAGCAAAGTACTAGAGATGCATTCTTCCCTTAAAACACTCAACCCTGTTCACAGAACCGGCACTCCCTGGAATGTTGTGAGAGCGTTGTAGGAATGCTGCTGAAGCACTGACATCAATCACATCTATTGTGTGTTGAAATATACAGTATGCTGCACTGACCTTTAAAGTTAATTCATCTCAACCAATATTTCTTCTCCCGTCTGCCCTCCCTCTCTGTCTCCCGCTTTGTTTCTCATTTCTTTATCTCTCTCATTCTCTCTCTCATTCTCTCACTCATTCTTGTTTGACTCTCTGTGTTTCTTTCCGCTCTCCTTGTCTCCAGGCTCCGTGCGGCTTTAATCTCTCACACTTAAAGGTGATGCACCAGAACTGCCATCTTTTCTATTGTGCTTTGCTTGTGCAGTAGGTTTGGAAGCATCCGTTCATCAATTTAATAATTGAGGATTCTTTGATGAAGTGCATTGCGTTAATCACATTAGACTGAAGTAATGGTTTACTGAACCCATATCACACTCATCAAGGTCACTCAACTGAATATGTTTTCAAATCCACCATTTAAAAAACTAAAACAAATGTTGATTAGAAAAAGGCTCACTGTAAAAAGGTTAAGGTCCAGCTAACCTTCCCCAGGCCTGCTCAGTGTGTGCTGGAGGTATATGTACTGTAGAGTTCTATTGATCAGCTAACCTTCCCCAGGCCTGCTCAGTGTGTGCTGGAGGTATATGTACTGTAGAGTTCTATTGATCAGCTAACCTTCCCCAGGCCTGCTCAGTGTGTGCTGGAGGTATATGTACTGTAGAGTTCTATTGATCAGCTAACCTTCCCCAGGCCTGCTCAGTGTGTGCTGGAGGTATATGTACTGTAGAGTTCTATTGATCAGCTAACCTTCCCCAGGCCTGCTCAGTGTGTGCTGGAGGTATATGTACTGTAGAGTTCTATTGATCAGCTAACTTTCCCCAGGCCTGCTCAGTGTGTGCTGGAGGTATATGTACTGTAGAGTTCTATTGATCAGCTAACCTTCCCCAGGCCTGCTCAGTGTCTGCTGGAGGTATATGTACTGTAGAGTTCTATTGATCAGCTAACCTTCCCCAGGCCTGCTCAGTGTGTGCTGGAGGTATATGTACTGTAGAGTTCTATTGATCAGCTAACCTTCCCCAGGCCTGCTCAGTGTGTGCTGGAGGTATATGTACTGTAGAGTTCTATTGATCAGCTAACCTTCCCCAGGCCTGCTCAGTGTGTCATGTACTGTCATGTTGTCTTGTCTCTGTCCTTTCCCTTCACCCTGTCTCCCTCTGCTGGTCGTGTTAGGTTACCTTTTCTCCCCCGCTTTCCCCCAGCTGTCCCTTGTCTCCTCTAACTACCCATTCACCCCGTTCCCCACCTGTTCCCTTTTTTCCCTCTGATTAGGTCCCAATATCTCTCTCTGTTTCTGCTCCTGTCCTTGTCGGATTCTTGTTTGTTTGTGTCATTCATGCCTGAACCAGACTGTCGTCATGTTTGCTGTAACCTTGTCCTGTCCTGTCGGAATCTGCCGGTCCATCTGAGCCTACCTATGTTTGGTAATTAAAGAAGCTCTGTTTAAGTTGATTCGCTTTTGGGTCCTCATTCACGCACCGCAACAGAAGAATCCGACCAAGAATGGACCCAGCGACTTCGGATCCTCTCCACTCAGCCGTCGAGATCCAGGGAGCGATGCTAGGCAGACACAAGCAGGAATTGTCTGCTGCTCGACATGCCGTTGAGACCCTGGCCACCCAAGTCTCCAACCTCACAGAACAGGTTCACCATCTCCGCCTCGATCCACCGGCCACTTCCAGGGCTTTCGAATCTCCGGAGCCCAGAATCAATAACCCGCCGTGTTACTCTGGGGAGCCCACTGAATGCCGCTCGTTCCTCACCCAGTGTGATATTGTGTTTTCTCTCCAGCCCAACACTTACTCCAGGAGCACTGCTCGTGTCGCCTACGTCATATCTCTCCTTATTGGACGGGCTCGTGAGTGGGGCACGGCAATCTGGGAGGCAAGGGCTGAGTGTACTAACCAGTATCAAGACTTTAAGGAGGAGATGATACGGGTTTTTGATTGATCTGTTTTTGGGGAGGAGGCTTCCAGGGCCCTGTCTTCCCTATGTCAAGGCAATCGATCCATAAGACTACTCTATTGAGTTTCGCACTCTTGCTGTCTCCAGTGGCTGGAACGAGCCGGCCTTGCTCGCTCGTCTTCTGGAGGGTTTCCGCGCAGAGGTAAAGGATGAGATTCTCTCCCGGGAGGTTCCTTCCAGCGTGGATTCCTTGATTGAACTCGCTATTCGCATTGAGCGACGGGTTGATCTTCGTCACCGAGCTCGTGGAAAGGAGCTCGCGCTCTCCGTCGCCTCCCTCTCCGCATCACTACCATCTTCCTCTGCCGGCTCGGGTGCTGAGCCCATGCAGCTGGGAGGTATCCGCATCTCGACTGAGGAGAGGGAACGGAGAATCACCAACCGCCTCTGTCTCTATTGCGGTTCCGCTGGTCATTTTGTCACTTCATGTCCAGTAAAAGGCCAGAGCTCGTCAGTAAGCGGAGGGCTACTGGTGAGCGCTACTACTCCTGTCTCTCCTTCAAGATCCTGCACTACCTTGTCGGTCCATCTACGCTGGACCGGTTCGTCAGCTTCCTGCAGTGCCTTAATAGACTCTGGGGCGGAGGGCTGTTTTATGGACGAGACCTGGGCTCGGGAACATGACATTCCTCTCAGACAGTTAAAGGAGCCCACGGCCTTGTTCGCCCTGGATGGTAGTCCTCTCCCCAGGATTCAGCGTGAGACGCTACCTTTAACCCTCACTGTTTCTGGTAATCATAGTGAAACCATTTCTTTTTTAATTTTTCGTTCACCTTTTACACCTGTTGTTTTGGGCCATCCCTGGCTAGTTTGTCATAATCCTTCCATTAATTGGTCTAGTAATTCTATCCTCTCCTGGAACGTCTCTTGTCATGTGAAATGTTTAATGTCTGCTATCCCTCCTGTTTCCTCTGTCTCTTCTTCACAGGAGGAGCCTGGTGATTTGACAGGGGTGCCGGAGGAATATCACGATCTGCGCACGGTGTTCAGTCGGTCCAGGGCCACCTCTCTTCCTCCACACCGGTCGTATGATTGTAGTATTGATCTCCTTCCGGGAACCACCCCCCCCCGGGGTAGACTATACTCTCTGTCGGCTCCCGAACGTAAGGCTCTCGAGGATTATTTGTCTGTAGCTCTTGACGCCGGTACCATAGTCCCCTCCTCCTCTCCCGCCGGAGCGGGGTTTTTTTTTGTCAAGAAGAAGGACGGGTCTCTGCGCCCCTGCATAGATTATCGAGGGCTGAATGACATAACAGTGAAGAATCGTTATCCGCTTCCTCTTATGTCTTCAGCCTTCGAGATCCTGCAGGGAGCCAGGTTTTTCACTAAGTTGGACCTTCGTAACGCTTACCATCTCGTGCGCATCAGGGAGGGGGACGAGTGGAAGACGGCGTTTAACACTCCGTTAGGGCACTTTGAATACCGGGTTCTTCCTTTCGGCCTCGCTAACGCTCCAGCTGTCTTTCAGGCATTAGTCAATGATGTCCTGAGAGACATGCTGAACATCTTTGTTTTCGTTTACCTTGACGATATCCTGATTTTTTCACCGTCACTCCAGATTCATGTTCAGCACGTTCGACGTGTCCTCCAGCGCCTTTTAGAGAATTGTCTTTTTGTGAAGGCTGAGAAGTGCACTTTTCATGCCTCCTCCGTCACATTTCTCGGTTCTGTTATTTCCGCTGAAGGCATTAAGATGGATCCCGCTAAGGTCCAAGCTGTCATTGATTGGCCCGTCCCTAAGTCACGCGTCGAGCTGCAGCGCTTTCTCGGCTTCGCGAACTTCTATCGTCGTTTCATCCGTAATTTCGGTCAGGTGGCAGCTCCTCTCACAGCCCTTACTTCTGTCAAGACGTGCTTTAACCTTTCTGATCTCCCCATCCCGGATCCGGGTTCGTGAATACAGACTCAAGCTCATTACCATAACGCAACGTTAACTATTCATGAAAATCGCAAATGAAATGAAATAAATATGCCATCTCTCAAGCTTAGCCTTTTGTTAACAACACTGTCATCTCAGATTTTCAAAATATGCTTCTCAACCATTGCAAAACAAGCATTTGTGTAACAGTATTGATGGCTAACGTAGCATTTAGCATTAACATTCAGCTGGCAACATTTACACAAAAAAACAGAAAAGCATTCAAAAAAATCATTTACCTTTGAAGAACTTCAGATGTTTTCAATGAGGAGACTCTCAGATAGCAAATGTTCAGTTTTTCCTGAAAGATTATTTGTTTAGGACAAATCGCTCCGTTTTCTGCGTCACGTTTAGCTATGAAAAAACCCCTGTATCCAGGATTGTGTAAATCTATCAGCAAGCTCATTAGCATAACACAACGTTAACTATTTATGAAAATCGCAAATGAAATGAAATAAATATGCCATCTCTCAAGCTTAGCCTTTTGTAAACAACACTGTCATCTCAGATTTTCAAAATATGCTTCTCAACCATAGGAAAACAATCATTTGTGTAAAAGTAGCTAGCTAGAGTTAGCATTTCGCGTTAGCATTTAGCGTTAGCATTAGCGTTAGCATCCAGCACGCAACATTAACAAAAACATAAAAGCCTTCAAATAAAATCATTTACCTTTGAAGAACTTCTGATGTTTTCAATGAGGATACTCTCAGTTAGATAGCAGATGCTCAGTTTTTCCAAAAAGATTCCTTGTGTATTAGAAATAGCTCCGTTTTATACATCACATTTGGCTACCAAAAAAAATCCATAAATTCAGTCCTCAAAACGCAAACTTTTTTCCAAATTAACTCCATAATATCGACTGAAAACATGGCAAACGTTTTTTAGAATCAAGCCTCAAGGTGTTTTTCACATATCTCTTCATTGATACATCGTTCTTGGATACATGCTTTCTCTCCTGAATCCCAGGAGAAAATGACCGCACCTGAAGATTACGCACAAATTTAGACAAAGGACACCGGGCGGACCTCTGGAAAATGTAGTCTCTTATGGCCAATCTTCCAATGATATGCCTACAAATACGTCACAATGCTGCTAAGACCTTGGGCGAACGACAGAAAGTGTAGGCTCGTTCCTTGCGCAATCACAGCCATATAAGGAGAGAATGGAAAACAGAGCTTCAGAAATTCTGCTAATTCCTGGGTGATGCATCATCTTGGTTTCGCCTGTAGAATGAGTTCTGGGGCACTTACAGACAAAATCTTTGCAGATTCTGAAACTTCAGAGTGTTTTCTTTCCAAAACTGTCAAGAATATGCATAGTCGAGCATCTTTTCGTGACAAAATATCGCGCTTAAAACGGGAACGTTTTTTATCCAAAAATGAAATAGCGCCCCTAGAGCTCTAACTGGTTAAGTGGTCCGTTTCCGCCCAGGGAGCTTTTGATCTCCTCAAGAATCGTTTTACATCCGCTCCTATCCTTGTTACACCTGACGTCTCTAGACAGTTCGTTGTCGAGGTTGACGCGTCAGAGGTGGGAGTGGGAGCCATCCTTTCTCAGCGCTCCCTCTCTGACGACAAGGTCCACCCATGCGCGTATTTTTCTCATCGCCTGTCGCCGTCGGAACGTAACTATGATGTGGGTAACCGCGAACTGCTCGCCATCCGGTTAGCCCTAGGCGAATGGCGACAGTGGTTGGAGGGGGCGACCGTTCCTTTTGTCGTTTGGACTGACCATAGGAACCTTGAGTACATCCGTTCTGCCAAACGACTTAATGCGCGTCAGGCGCGTTGGGCGCTGTTTTTCGCTCGTTTCGAGTTCGTGATTTCTTATCGTCCGGGCTCTAAGAACACCAAGCCTGATGCTTTGTCTCGTCTCTTCAGTTCTTCAGTAGCCTCCACTGACCCCGAGGGGATTCTCCCTGAGGGGCGTGTTGTCGGGTTGACTGTCTGGGGAATTGAGAGGCAGGTAAAGCAAGCACTCACTCAAACTCCGTCGCCGCGCGCTTGTCCTAGGAACCTTCTTTTCGTTCCCGTTCCTACTCGTCTGGCCGTTCTTCAGTGGGCTCACTCTGCCAAGTTAGCCGGCCACCCTGGCGTTCGGGGTACGCTTGCTTCCATTCGCCAGCGTTTCTGGTGGCCCACCCGGGAGCATGACACGCGTCGTTTCGTGGCTGCTTGTTCGGTCTGCGCGCAGACTAAGTCCGGTAACTCTCCTCCTGCCGGCCGTCTCAGGCCGCTTCCTATTCCCTCTCGACCGTGGTCTCACATCGCCTTAGATTTTGTCACCGGACTGCCTTCGTCAGCGGGGAAGACTGTTATTCTTACGGTTGTCGATAGGTTCTCTAAGGCGGCTCATTTCATTCCCCTTGCTAAGCTTCCTTCTGCTAAAGAGACGGCACAAATCATCATCGAGAATGTTTTCAGAATTCATGGCCTTCCGTCAGACGTCGTTTCGGACAGAGGTCCGCAATTCACGTCTCAATTTTGGAGGGAGTTTTGCCGTTTGATTGGGGCTTCCGTCAGTCTCTCTTCCGGCTTTCACCCCCAGTCTAACGGTCAAGCAGAACGGGCCAATCAGACTATTGGTCGCATCTTACGCAGTCTTTCTTTTCGCAACCCTGCGTCTTGGTCAGAACAGCTCCCCTGGGCAGAATACGCCCACAACTCGCTTCCTTCGTCTGCGACCGGGCTATCTCCTTTTCAGAGTAGCCTCGGGTACCAGCCTCCGTTGTTCTCATCTCAGTTCGCCGAGTCCAGCGTCCCCTCCGCTCAGGCTTTTGTCCAACGTTGCGAGCGCACCTGGAAGAGGGTCAGGTCTGCACTTTGCCGTTATAGGGCGCAGACTGTGAGAGCTGCTAATAAGCGTAGAACTAAGAGCCCTAGATATTGTCGCGGTCAGAGAGTTTGGCTCTCCACTCAGAACCTTCCCCTTAAGACGGCTTCTCGCAAGTTGACCCCGCGGTTCATTGGTCCATTCCGTATCTCTCAGGTCATTAATCCTGTCGCAGTGCGACTTCTTCTTCCGCGATATCTTCGTCGCGTCCACCCGGTCTTCCATGTCTCCTGTGTTAAGCCCGTTCTTCGCGCCCCCGCTCGTCTTCCCCCCCCCCCCCCCATCCTTGTCGAGGGCGCACCTATCTACAGGGTCCGTAAAATCTTGGACATGCGTCCTCGGGGCCGTGGTCATCAGTACCTAGTTGACTGGGAGGGGTACGGTCCTGAGGAGAGGAGTTGGGTTCCCTCTCGGGACGTGCTGGACCGTGCGCTGATTGATGATTTCCTCCGTTGCCGCCAGGTTTCCTCCTCGAGTGCGCCAGGAGGCGCTCGGTGAGTGGGGGGGTACTGTCATGTACTGTCATGTTGTCTTGTCTCTGTCCTTTCCCTTCACCCTGTCTCCCTCTGCTGGTCGTGTTAGGTTACCTTTTCTCCCCCGCTTTCCCCCAGCTGTCCCTTGTCTCCTCTAACTACCCATTCACCCCGTTCCCCACCTGTTCCCTTTTTTCCCTCTGATTAGGTCCCAATATCTCTCTCTGTTTCTGCTCCTGTCCTTGTCGGATTCTTGTTTGTTTGTGTCATTCATGCCTGAACCAGACTGTCGTCATGTTTGCTGTAACCTTGTCCTGTCCTGTCGGAATCTGCCGGTCCATCTGAGCCTACCTATGTTTGGTAATTAAAGAAGCTCTGTTTAAGTTGATTCGCTTTTGGGTCCTCATTCACGCACCGCAACACAGTGTGTGCTGGAGGTATATGTACTGTAGAGTTATATTGATCAGCTAACCTTCCCCATGCCTGCTCAGTGTCTGCTGGAGGTATATGTACTGTAGAGTTCTATTGATCAGCTAACCTTCCCCAAGCCTGCTCAGTGTGTGCTGGAGGTATATGTACTGTAGAGTTCTATTGATCAGCTAACCTTCCCCAGGCCTGCTCAGTGTGTGCTGGAGGTATATGTACTGTAGAGTTCTATTGATCAGCTAACTTTCCCCAGGCCTGCTCAGTGTGTGCTGGAGGTATATGTACTGTAGAGTTCTATTGATCAGCTAACCTTCCCCAGGCCTGCTCAGTGTCTGCTGGAGGTATATGTACTGTAGAGTTCTATTGATCAGCTAACCTTCCCCAGGCCTGCTCAGTGTGTGCTGGAGGTATATGTACTGTAGAGTTCTATTGATCAGCTAACCTTCCCCAGGCCTGCTCAGTGTGTGCTGGAGGTATATGTACTGTAGAGTTCTATTGATCAGCTAACCTTCCCCAGGCCTGCTCAGTGTGTGCTGGAGGTATATGTACTGTAGAGTTATATTGATCAGCTAACCTTCCCCATGCCTGCTCAGTGTCTGCTGGAGGTATATGTACTGTAGAGTTCTATTGATCAGCTAACCTTCCCCAAGCCTGCTCAGTGTGTGCTGGAGGTATATGTACTGTAGAGTTCTATTGATCAGCTAACCTTCCCCAGGCCTGCTCAGTGTGTGCTGGAGGTATATGTACTGTAGAGTTCTATTGATCAGCTAACCTTCCCCAGGCCTGCTCAGTGTGTGCTGGAGGTATATGTACTGTAGAGTTCTATTGATCAGCTAACCTTCCCCAGGCCTGCTCAGTGTGTGCTGGAGATATATGTACTGTAGAGTTCTATTGATCAGCTAACCTTCCCCAGGCCTGCTCAGTGTGTGCTGGAGGTATATGTACTGTAGAGTTCTATTGATCAGCTAACCTTCCCCAGGCCTGCTCAGTGTGTGCTGGAGGTATATGTACTGTAGAGTTATATTGATCAGCTAACCTTCCCCAAGCCTGCTCAGTGTGTGCTGGAGGTATATGTACTGTAGAGTTCTATTGATCAGCTAACCTTGCTCCATCCCCTCCACTGTGCTGTACAGATCCAGAGAAACACGCTGAGGAATCCATGAGCTACGATCGCAGCAGTACTCAGACCACAGTATTACCAGCAGTACTCAATACTGTGGCTGAGGGGGAGGTCTACCAGCAGTACTCAGACCTCCCCCTCAGCCACAGTATTACCAGCAGTACTCAGACCTCCCCCTCAACCACAGTATTACCAGCAGTACTCAGACCTCCCCCTCAGCCACAGTATTACCAGCAGTACTCAGACCTCCCCCTCAACCACAGTATTACCAGCAGTGCTCAGACCTCCCCCTCAACCACAGTATTACCAGCAGTACTCAGACCTCCCCCTCAACCACAGTATTACCAGCAGTACTCAGACCTCCCCCTCAACAACAGTATCACCAGCAGTACTCAGGACCTCCCCCTCAACCACAGTATTACCAGCAGTACTCAGACCTCCCCCTCAACCACAGTATTACCAGCAGTACTCAGACCTCCCCCTCAACCACAGTATTACCAGCAGTACTCAGACCTCCCCCTCAACCACAGTATTACCAGCAGTACTCAGACCTCCCCCTCAGCCACAGTATTACCAGCAGTACTCAGACCTCCCCCTCAACCACAGTATTACCAGCAGTACTCAGACCTCCCCCTCAACCACAGTATTACCAGCAGTACTCAGACCTCCCCCTCAACCACAGTATTACCAGCAGTACTCAGGACCTCCCCTCAACCACAGTATTACCAGCAGTACTCAGACCTCCCCCTCAACCACAGTATTACCAGCAGTACTCAGGACCTCCCCCTCAACCACAGTATTACCAGCAGTACTCAGACCTCCCCCTCAACCACAGTATTACCAGCAGTACTCAGACCTCCCCCTCAACCACAGTATTACCAGCAGTACTCAGACCTCCCCCTCAGCCACAGTATTACCAGCAGTACTCAGACCTCCCCCTCAACCACAGTATTACCAGCAGTACTCAGACCTCCCCCTCAACCACAGTATTACCAGCAGTACTCAGACCTCCCCCTCAACCACAGTATTACCAGCAGTACTCAGGACCTCCCCCTCAACCACAGTATTACCAGCAGTACTCAGACCTCCCCCTCAACCACAGTATTACCAGCAGTACTCAGACCTCCCCCTCAACCACAGTATTACCAGCAGTACTCAGGACCTCCCCCTCAACCACAGTATTACCAGCAGTACTCAGACCTCCCCCTCAACCACAGTATTACCAGCAGTACTCAGACCTTCCCTCAACCACAGTATTACCAGCAGTACTCAGGACCTCCCCCTCAACCACAGTATTACCAGCAGTACTCAGACCTTCCCTCAACCACAGTAATTACCAGCTCCACACTTCTATGTGCCAATCAGTCAACATGCCCATCAGTGGGGCTTTACCACACACACAGAGAAATGGACGCACACACACACACCAAGCCATTGACAATGAAGAACACACACGTGCATACGCACACATACAGACTCCGATGAAAACACACACAGAGATGTGCAGTGGTCGTGTTGTGATATCTTCAAATATATCAATAGAACTCAGGCTGGAGACCTTACACAGCTCCTATCCATCAATCCACATGCTGCTGCTTTGAGGTTATCCACCAACCATGGTGGTCTTGGGATGTTCGGTTGAATGTTTATAGTAACATGAAGGGTATGACATGGATAAATCAGTATGATGTACACATGAAACATTTATGCATGTTAATGCATGTGTCAGACACTCAATGATATACAACATAGAAAATGGAGAGAAAATATACATTGCAAGGAGAAAAGAAGGACATAAATTGGAGACAGATGAGAGAAGAGAAATGGTGTGAGAAGGCTTTATTAGGGAAAGTATGTTCTAATACAAAAATACAGGCACTTTTACGACTATTCACATCCATTCCCATTCTATATGGAAAGGCAATGGAATATTTTCTTCTTCATTGAATATCAAATCCAACAACACAACAGTAAAAATGTAAATGTGATGGACAATAAAGCTTTTAAATTTTGAATTTCAAACCCATTTAACAGGCTTAATGAAGCATACTTATATTGCCCAAATGTGCTCGTCTCTGGTTCTGTCTGTAGCAAAAGTTGAACTCGGCAATCAGCCAGTCTGATGGGTTATGTCAATCTGAATTATGGATGATCACTTTTAAATGGAGTTTGAGGCAGAGGAGCAGAGACAGAGAGTTCCAGTTTAATTTAGCAGCGTGACTTCACCCCGCCTTAGTGTGTGTTGTGTGTAATGTGTGTGCGGCTTCTCCCGGTGTCGCAGTCTGTCTGGGCCTATGAGGCGTGTTTGTCACTTGCAGGCACACGAACACAATGCGCACACAAACACACGCGCATGCATGCATACAGACACAACTCTGTCATCTCCACCTTGCCTCGTCTTCTCTCAGTTATGACGTAAAAGGAGGAGGATGAGGTGGTCGCCATGACAACAACTTTAACAGTTCATGAAAGGACCTTCAACCGTGTTATCCTGTTAAAGACGGCCCCAGTCTAAGAACTGTAGCCCGAGTCTTGTAAGAGACAGACAAGTGTTGCTAGCTACTGTACTGTATTTCCTGTTACAGAGACGGTTGGAGAAAAGTTCATATAAACTCTTGGCGACCTCTCATTTGATATATATTGAAGAAATAGACTAATTCATCTGGAGATCAAAGGTTTGAGTGCAGCTTATAAATGCCAGGAACTAAAGTAACTGTAGCAACTAGGTACCTTACATGACAGCACCAGGCAGTTTCATTTACACATTCAACACATGAATGTTCATAAATGATGCCAAGGCCTCAGTTTGTTATCTTTGTATTCATTATATCAAACACTGAAGTATCGTTTTATCGGTTTCTCTCAGGGAGCCAGCGTGTCAAAATAACTGATGTTGCAATTCACCAGCCAAATGCCCCAGGAAGGTGTTGGTTTGTTGAGTCAGTTATAGCGCTAGTAGAGACAGTGTATTGAATCGTCAGACCATTTTATAACCCTGTTGGTGACAGAGAGCCTCATAAACTGTATAGTAGTAGCTCCATGGAGAGATAGCCCTCTGTACTGGACACAAAACACAGCTTACTACGTGTCAGAAACAAACGGGTTGTTCCATGAAATGAGTGTCTTTTGCATCCCTTTTATATATTAAACAGAAATTGTGCACAAATATTGAATTTTAAAGCCTGTTATATTAAATGAAATGCCCTTTAATGTAGACAACATAAATAATTAAATCAATCAGATGTTTTTATATGAGTAAAGGCTTGCTAAACCCTGTTTCACCATCATTGTAAAGCCCTAGTTATTTTGTTGCTTTGACAAAGTAATTTACGGAGATTATTATTTATTTCATGTGATTAGTGATTCATTTACATCTCTCCCTCATTTTTGGGTCGGCCATGTTATGTGAACTGAATTATTTTTATATATATATATGGTAAAACTATTCCTTTTTAAATATTTATTTCAAAAGAAACATTGAACATTTAACAGTCAAGCCATAGTATAAAAGCAGGTGAACTGGTTCTACACTCTTTCTTTTGGTGGAAAACTGAGCTGGTCAGGCATAACACCTTAACCCTGTTACCCATGTATACAGGCTAGAAATGTTTTAATAACCATGTCTTTTTTTTTGTGACGCTTGTATTCAATTACCACTCCGTTGCACACAAGTTTCCATTCCGCCTGTCACAAGGGGATTTATGGTTGATTTACAAAGAAATCGTCAACACGGTTTCTTTATTTGGTGCTCTTGAGATTGGGAAAACACGTTTTCTTTATGAAGAAAGAACTGCTCTTTGTAGCAGAATGTTGAAATTGGGTGAAATCAGAGTTTTTGTTTGACCAAGTTACCCTTCTCAAAATGCACTGAATTGGTGGAATGAGCCAGACATGGACACATTTAGGTTAAAGGAAGAATGGAGAAGAAAGTAATTGACAAAGAAATACGGAGGGAGAGATAAAAACAGACATAACGGAACTGGAATGACAAACAGACGAGATAAAAACAGACATAACGGAACTGGAATGACAAACAGACGAGATAAAACAAGTCGGACAGATAAAAAGGTAAGACAAAGGAGGATGACAAATACAAGTATGAATTTACATCACAAACATCAGGAAAGACACAATAGATGTGAGGAGGGGATGACTGAAGGGCCCCCCAAACCTTTTGAACTGTGACCCAGTGAAAGCTTTCAGAGTTTTTTCTTGTGGCTCACAGTCGACAAAATCAATGTTTCTAGCCAGGACCTTTGCAGCCACACTGACTGAGCCCACTCACAGACCCTGAGGCCCAAACTAACAAAACACTTGGGGCTCAATACCATCGAACCCACATTCCAGTATCTCGTTTTCCCATGGCCAAAATAAATCACAGATGATTTGGGTACTGCAAGAATCTATTACCAGGTAGACATGTCTCACAGGTTGAAGCATTCAGTTCTCAGATCTAGAAATCTGTGTACCCAGTTTATAAATAAAGACACTGCATAAACGTTAATATGGTGTGTTCCATTGAATTCCAGCCTTGGGAACAACCAAAACCAGATTAAATCAGATTGAACTAGATGAAACCAGACGAGAGAGTGAGGATGAAAGATGGTATGGTCACCACAGGTAGTAGATGACATAGTCCATATAGCTACCTAGGAAGGCCAGGACACAGATACTGATGGCAAACGCAGAGCTGAGGCTCAGCGTGTTGCTGTCGTCGTTGTGGTACAGTGCCAGAGAGACCTCACAGTGGAGCCCGCGATAGCCCTCCGAGCAGTGACACGAGTACTTGGAGGGGGAGTGGGCCACACAGGTGCCATGGCGACAGGGCCTGCTGGCGCACAGCGTGTAGACGCAGACCTTGCCCGAGGCATTCTTCTTCATCATGTGACCAGGGGGGCACCTGTGGAGATGCAAATGATGAAGAGGTTGTGGTGACTGATTAGGCTATCATTGGATTGAAAAAAACTTTAAATTAGAAGGGAATAGTCAACCTGGCACTGTGAAAATCTATAGGTACACCCTTAGAAAAAAAGGTGCTATGTAGAACCTAAAAGGATTCTTCAGCTGTCCCCATAGGATAAACATTTGAAGAACACTTTTTGGTTCCAGTTAGAACCATTTTGGGTTCTATGTAGAATCCTTTCCACAGAGGGTTCTACATGGAACCAAAAAAGGTGGGGACAGCTAAATTACCCTTTTTTCTAAGAGTGTATTGTTTCTGATAGCTTTATCTGATACAATGTTGTCGTTTCAGAAATACAGTTGAAGTCGGAAGTTTCCATACACTTAGGTCATTAAGCAAAGCATTAATCTCAGTAACAGTAGCCTTGTTGTTCCATGTCCTCATTTCTGTCAGTATATTTCCGCCGCTCCTGAAGATAGTCTCTACAAGCTTAGTACCCTGTGTGGACATCCCATAGTGATGAAAGGCTTTTGGAATAGTTTTACACGCTCTGATCCCAGTCAGTACGACAGGAAGCACTGGAGTCCTGGGGTGTTTAAAGACACTGCTGCCGAAACACTCCCTGTCACTATGATTAGAACAGGGCTTTATTCAGCTCAGGTTGACACACGGCTAGGATTCTCAAAAGAGCTAGAGAGACAGAGAGAAAGAGAAGAGAGAAAGACAAAAGAAGATTGTCCCTGTCTGACATGGCCAAGGTTGTAACGTTCAGGACAGGTCAAAACAGGCCATGCTATAGACTACTAAGCCTTGTCCAGTTGTTAAGCTGCTACATACCTAGTCCAGGTACAACTGACGTGTCTTTGTCTGGGGGGATGTTTTCTGCTTGAAGAGAAGTCAGTGTCTCTTTGTTATACTGGGACAGTGAATGGCCAGTGTGGCATAATTCAAGGAGTTGTGGCCTATAACCTCATGACCAGGCCCCAGAGTTCTTCCTGAACATGTGACCTCACCTGGAAAATTGCTGGCCCTCAGTTATAGCCCAGAGTTTTTCCTTACATGATTCCCTGCTGCCATTTATGTACCTGCACTCGTGTTTCCTCCAAAGATCCATGCAGATGAAGGGGGGAGAGCACTGGTGTTTCCTGCAGGCATCTGAGGGGCAGCCTGGGGAGACCCCTTGAGAAGTGACCACCTGGAGCCCCTCAGACCCCACAGAGGGCTCCTTGGCAATGGGCATGGGCCGCCCGTTCAGCCTTAGGTCTCGCAGACATCCTGGAGGAAAAACACAGAGAGGGAAAGAGAGATAAGACAGCAATATAACTGACATTCATACACACCAGGCCTAAGGCAAAAAGCGTTTAAGTAAGTTTCATGAAGGGACAGAGACACATGAACACACAAGAATAGAACACACACACACACACACACACACAGCCCAGGGCTTAGCTGTCAGTGCGAGCCCTCTGTTTTGAAGGATATTTACTCCGTTAGTTTGGCTGGCCAGCCTCTGGGAGGGAGAGACGAAACACATTTATACAGAGGGGGTGGGGGTTTCTCCTTACATGGAGCAGGGACAAAAATGTGCAGTATTATAGCTAATCTCATGCTGTTTTTGAGGTCAGGGATTCTTGAACGATGGGACAATCTCAACTTTTCAAATATTTAACTTAATTTTAATAAAATGTGTAATATATACAGTACCTGTCAAACATTTAGACACACCTACTCATTCCAAGGTTTTTCTTTTGACTATTTTCTACATTGTAGAATAACAGTGAAGACATCAGAACGATGAAATAACACATATTGAATCATGTAGTAACCAAAAAAAGTGTTGAACAAATCAAAATATATTTTACATTTCAGATTCTTCAAAGTAGCCACCTTTTGCCTTGATGACAGCTTGCACACTCTTGGCAAATCTCGGACACATCTTTTAGGAATCACAGTTTTGACAGAAATATTCTTTAAAGCAAGAAATTACATAAGATTTATTTTTCAGTTGATATAAAAAAAATGGAAGAGTTTGAAAATGTGATCCTTTGCCCTATGCGGGGAAAGGGCCGATATAAAAATGTATAATAAATGTATAATATTCCACTAAATGTACATGTTAAGCTCAAATAATGCTACACAATACAACTATACAAATAAAGTTTCCCTTCTGGACAAGGATTGTCCCGACTTTCAAAAATCTGAGCTAATTTCCTTTTATTCTACACATTTTGTCCATGAGGCTGAGAGAGAATTTAGCAGTTTTAAAGCTAATTTTGTGTAATATTTTAACATTTATTATGACATGAAATAAAAGGAGGGCCCCTGAGCCCCCAAAGTTTGTGGGCCCCCAGCCTTGTGGGGGTTGGATGGGTGTGTGCTACGCTATTGGAGGTTAGGTGGATAGTACAGTATTAGAGGGCTGTACCAGGGGGCAGTACCAGGGGACAGTACTAATGGTCAGTACCAGATGGCAGTACCAGTACCATACCTAGGAAGCTGCGGTTGTGTCCTGAGGGGAAGGAGTTTCCCAGCATCACCACTGATTGGTCGATGACTATCTCCTGACTCCGCCCAGGAGCGGCCGTAACCTCCCGCCTTCCACCGCCACCGTCCAATTGAAGGGTGAACTCTTTGCCATGACGATCAAGCTCCACCTCATGCCATTCTCCATTGTCAAGGCGATGGAAGGGCAGCGTGAGGTTGTAGGGTCTGTCACCCAGGTTGTAAAAGACAGCCAGTAGCCCCTGAAACATCTGAAATAAGCAGAATATATCAATCAAATTAAATAATCCAAAATGGCTATAAAAATCACAGAGTTCGCCTTTAAAACATGCAGTTCAAAAATGGCAATGTACAATTAAGAAGGCAATTTTCTATTTTCTATTTTCAATTAAACCCATTGTATTTGATCATGCTTCACAAAACTGCCACGGACATCAATTAATTTAGTCCAGAGGGAGAATATCACAGACAACAATTATCCACAGCAGCTAAGGCTGAGCAAACACTCTGCGCTGGAAATAGGGCTGAGGGGGGCTGCTGGCTGCTTCAACTGCAGTTTGTACATGTCCATCCCCTAATTGGACACTGTGGAGCAGAGATAATTCAATACTGTGTTTTAATATATGCAGCAATATAGCACAGCTTGTTTTAACTATTGCTCCCTCAGCATTGTCATCAGATCATAATGCCAACATTCTATTCCCCCGCACCCCTATGGACCCCCCCCGGGCAGCCTAAGCAAACAAAAGACAATGAACTCAATCGATCCCAACTTTGAACAGAATCCAACCATGCAAACATTTCACTGCAAAGGAAAAACTGCCAATATTTTATTGAGTAAAACCTTACTATTTGACTTATAAAACACCAGCTAGGAAAATAAATAAAAAGCCTCTTAATAAGCGATGAGGGTTATAAGCATTGATTTACACCTTTACACTAACACTCAACAAAATAAAGCAACCCTGTGGGTTATAAAAACACGTTGAAGGATGCCATTATGTAAAGATAAAGACACATCAACAGGAATGAGAAAATGTTTCAGAGACCTAAAACTCGACAGTCCCCGGTAACCTTGTTAATGTCTAGTTATTCATTCAGCATGAGCGTCATCCTCCATTTCCACCCCTTCTTACCCATCAGAGCAAGCAGGCTGAGGTTCTGAGAGACAGCCATGTAAATTGGTCTTGTTGTCAGGATCTACACTCAAGTGTCTATCAGAGAGCACTGATGCTTTCCTAAACAAATGCTTCAGACAGAGTATGCTGCTTTTGCCAGAAAACTAGCGTTTTTAAACAGTTCGCCGACTCAAAGATAAATACATTTTTGTCAAAATGTTATTATTCATATAGCCTTCTTCTGTTCAATGATCTCTACCTATATAGTACTCTAAATACCCAAATTAATGTTGTTAAGTTCAAAAGAATACAAGACAAAAATTGCTGACTCCATTCAAACCAATTACGGTTCGGAACTTTAAAGCCAATTATCTCAGAATCATTATTTTGCAGACATAACCTTATAGTCCCAATGTTTTGATATATGGGGCTGGTAGGCAGAGAAGGGTAGAGGGGGGTTGCTGCTACTCTGACTCAGATATTCCAAGAGGAGCAATAGCAGTGCTATAGCAGTGAGACTGCATGTTGGTGCTCTCTCTGACACCAACAAGCTGTTGGAGAGATATGTTTGTCACGAGGAAGCAATAGTAGGATAGAGCCATGGAAACAGCTGACATGTTTGGGTAGGTGTTCTTGCGTGACAGACGCTAGCCGAGCAGTCTCCTGCCAGGTGTTGTGGACACACTGTCACTCAGAGGCCAAAAGCTCCTACAACCATTGAACCCCAACATCCTATCTCCACAGAAATGGCATTCACACTCAGAAAATGTGTTCTATTTTCCTGGCAAAGCCAGACAGAGAAGAGCCTTATGAAGAAGCAGACACTAAAGGTAAGTTACATTGATTGAAAATGCCACTTCATGTTTTCCAGTTCAAACAGGGTACACAATTCGAGCAATCCACTGAAAAAGCTCTCAATAATAGCTTGAAGGACAAAAGACAAAATTGGCTCTTTCCACTGAAGACAGCTCTTACGTCCAACTAATAACAGCTACCCACTTTCCTATACCCTAATACTGAAGGAGAGATGTGCTTATCACGAGACAGTAGACACTAGACACTGAAATAACCCTGAAAACTGTTCTGTAATGTTCCATAGGCACATCTCAAAACAACCCTAAGGCAATATAAATACACTCCGAACATACATATAGTACCCACCCTGTCTTCCAAGCCTGCTATTACTCACTCTACTGTTAAGAAGTCAAGCCTACGGTTGAAAAGGGTCGGAAACTTTCCGGTAAATTTCCAGAATTTTCCATGGGAAGTTAAGCCCTGTAATTTGGGGAATTTTGCTTTAATTCATCAAAAAAAAAAGTTAGCTTATAACAGTGAAACTTTTTTGTGGGATACACAAGGCAATTCTAGGTCTTGTTTTGGTTAAACTATCCCAAATTCAATGGAATTGCAACCCTCTGTGTACACGGTGCACTTCCATGCTCTGCACATACATGTACAGCTGATTGTCAAGCTATTGCACACTGAAATGCTATTATTAAGACCACACTACTACACTGTCTGAGCCAAGGACTACATGTTTTCTGGTAAGTTTTGGGTTATAATAATTTCTAACTTGTTAACAATTTCTGCTAGTTCGTTTTTGCTACCATGTGGGTTTTAGCTTGCTTGAGCCTGCTAACTGGGGAGTGTTAATTCACCTGTTTCCATACATGTTTCATGTTAAAACATTTATCTTACAAAGGAGTTGTTTAATCTAACTGCTTAACTATTTGTCTGTACATGGAATTGTATTAGTTTTTTTTTAACAATTTTTTTCTAATCTGGGAACTTTATGATATGTGGAGACATTTCACAGCAGCTAATGTATAAGACAATGTTGTGTGCATTTGCAAATACTGTGCCAAATCATATGTGAAGAATGTTACAAAGATGCAGAATCATCTGGCCAAGTGCATACATCAAATCAAATCAAATTTATTTATATAGCCCTTCGTACATCAGCTGATATCTCAAAGTGCTGTACAGAAACCCAGCCTAAAACCCCAAACAGCAAGCAATGCAGGTGTAGAAGCACGGTGGCTAGGAAAACTCCCTAGAAAGGCCAAAACCTAGGAAGAAACCTAGAGAGGAACCAGGCTATGTGGGGTGGCCAGTCCTCTTCTGGCTGTGCCAGGTGGAAATTATAACAGAACATGGCCAAGATGTTCAGATGTTCATAAATGACCAGCTTGGTCGAATAATAATAAGGCAGAACAGTTGAAACTGGAGCAGCAGCACAGTCAGGTGGACTGGGGACAGCAAGGAGTCATCATGTCAGGTATTCCTGGGGCATGGTCCTAGGGCTCAGGTCCTCCGAGAGAGAGAAAGAAAGAGAGAATTAGAGAGAGCATATGTGGGATGGCCAGTCCTCTTCTGGCTGTGCCGGGTGGAGATTATAACAGAACATGGCCAAGATGTTCAAATGTTCATAAATGACCAGCATGGTCGAATAATAATAAGGCAGAACAGTTGAAACTGGAGCAGCAGCACAGCCAGGTGGACTGGGGACAACAAGGAGTCATCATGTCAGGTAGTCCTGGGGCATGGTCCTAGGCTAACTGGGGAGTGTTAATTCACCTGTTTCCATACATGTTTCATGTTAAAACATTTATCTTACAAAGGAGTCGTTTAATCTAACTGCTTAACTATTTGTCTGTACATGGAATTGTATTAGTTTTTTTTTAACACTTTTTTTCTAATCTGGGAACTTTATGATATGTGGAGACATTTCACAGCAGCTAATGTATAAGACAATGTTGTGTGCATTTGCAAATACTGTGCCAAATCATATGTGAAGAATGTTACAAAGATGCAGAATCATCTGGCCAAGTGCATACATCAAATCAAATCAAATGTATTTATATAGCCCTTCGTACATCAGCTGATATCTCAAAGTGCTGTACAGAAACCCAGCCTAAAACCCCAAACAGCAAGCAATGCAGGTGTAGAAGCACGGTGGCTAGGAAAAACTCCCTAGAAAGGCCAAAACCTAGGAAGAAACCTAGAGAGGAACCAGGCTATGTGGGGTGGCCAGTCCTCTTCTGGCTGTGCCAGGTGGAAATTATAACAGAACATGGCCAAGATGTTCAGATGTTCATAAATGACCAGCTTGGTCGAATAATAATAAGGCAGAACAGTTGAAACTGGAGCAGCAGCACAGTCAGGTGGACTGGGGACAGCAAGGAGTCATCATGTCAGGTATTTCTGGGGCATGGTCCTAGGGCTCAGGTCCTCCGAGAGAGAGAAAGAATGAGAGAATTAGAGAGAGCATATGTGGGATGGCCAGTCCTCTTCTGGCTGTGCCGGGTGGAGATTATAACAGAACATGGCCAAGATGTTCAAATGTTCATAAATGACCAGCATGGTCGAATAATAATAAGGCAGAACAGTTGAAACTGGAGCAGCAGCACAGCCAGGTGGACTGGGGACAACAAGGAGTCATCATGTCAGGTAGTCCTGGGGCATGGTCCTAGGCTAACTGGGGAGTGTTAATTCACCTGTTTCCATACATGTTTCATGTTAAAACATTTATCTTACAAAGGAGTTGTTTAATCTAACTGCTTAACTATTTGTCTGTACATGGAATTGTATTAGTTTTTTTTTAACAATTTTTTTCTAATCTGGGAACTTTATGATATGTGGAGACATTTCACAGCAGCTAATGTATATGACAATGTTGTGTGCATTTGCAAATACTGTGCCAAATCATATGTGAAGAATGTTACAAAGATGCAGAATCATCTGGCCAAGTGCATACATCAAATCAAATCAAATTTATTTATATAGCCCTTTGTACATCAGCTGATATCTCAAAGTGCTGTACAGAAACCCAGCCTAAAACCCCAAACAGCAAGCAATGCAGGTGTAGAAGCACGGTGGCTAGGAAAAACTCCCTAGAAAGGCCAAAACCTAGGAAGAAACCTAGAGAGGAACCAGGCTATGTGGGGTGGCCAGTCCTCTTCTGGCTGTGCCAGGTGGAAATTATAACAGAACATGGCCAAGATGTTCAGATGTTCATAAATGACCAGCTTGGTCGAATAATAATAAGGCAGAACAGTTGAAACTGGAGCGGCAGCACAGTCAGGTGGACTGGGGACAGCAAGGAGTCATCATGTCAGGTATTCCTGGGGCATGGTCCTAGGGCTCAGGTCCTCCGAGAGAGAGAAAGAATGAGAGAATTAGAGAGAGCATATGTGGGATGGCCAGTCCTCTTCTGGCTGTGCCGGGTGGAGATTATAACAGAACATGGCCAAGATGTTCAAATGTTCATAAATGACCAGCATGGTCGAATAATAATAAGGCAGAACAGTTGAAACTGGAGCAGCAGCACAGCCAGGTGGACTGGGGACAACAAGGAGTCATCATGTCAGGTAGTCCTGGGGCATGGTCCTAGGGCTCAGGTCCTCCGAGAGAGAGAAAGAGAGAAGGAGAGAATTAGAGAACGCACACTTAGATTCACACAGGACACCGAATAGGACAGGAGAAGTACTCCAGATATAACAAACTGACCCTAGCCCCCCGACACATAAACTACTGCAGCATAAATACTGGAGGCTGAGACAGGAGGGGTCAGGAGACCATAAAGTTCCCTCAGCGGTCACAACAAGCCACGGGTACTATCTGTTGTGTGGAGACATTTCACTGCAGCTACAAGCAGCCTCTGACAATAGTCCCTCTTCTTCACTTCTATTCGAAGTGAAAATGATGAATCAGACACCTTATCGATAGCAACAGCTCATGGTCCTCCTGGAATCAGAAGTTTCTTTTACCTTTATTTAACTAGGCAAGTCATTTAAGAACAAATTCTTATTTTCAATGACGGCCTAGGAACAGTGGGTTAACTGCCTGTTCAGGAGCAGAACGACAGATTGTCCTTGACAGACACCTTGTCAGCTCGGGGGTTTGAACTTGCAACCTTCCGGTCGCTCTAACCACTAGGCTACCCTGCCGCCGGAACGTAGTCAGAGAAATGTTGATGAATGTCTTGCTTGAGCTGTGTATGCAACTGGTTCACCTCTGATGCTCACAGGCAATGTGTATTGGATGAGATTTCTGAATGTTCTTCGCCCAGCATACACCCCTCCAACCAGATATGCTTTATCTACTCATTTGCTAGATGCAGAGTTCAACAGAGTTCAGGTGAATGTCAAGGAAATGATAGAGAAAGCAGACTGTATTGCAATCATCTCTGATGGGTGGTCAAATGTTCGTAGGCACGGAATAATTAACTACATCATCTCCATCATCTTCTATAAGAGCACAGACACAAGGGACACACCTGTCTCTACATTGCAGATAAGCTGAAGGCAGTCATCAATGACCTTGGACCACAGAAGGTATTTGCACTGCTGCGAACATGAAGGCTGATTGGTCTAAAGTGGAGGAGTCCTACCCTCACATCACACCCATTGGCTGTGCTGCTCGTGCATTGAATCTGCTCCTCAGACATTTGGGGCGGCAGGTGGTTAGAGCGTTGGGCCAGTAACCGAAAGGTTGCTAGATCGAATCCCCGAGCTGACAAGGTAGAAATCTGTCTTAACTGACTTGCCTGGTTAAATAAAAAAAATGGTACTGAAAACAATGGATACACTCTACAAGGAAATGGTTAGGTATGTGAAGGGTCATCAAGTTATAACAGCAATCTATCTCACCAAGCAAAGTGAGAAGAATAAAAGCAACACATTGAAGCTGCCCAGCAACACCCGTTGAGGTGGTGTTGTCATCATGTTTGACAGTCTCCTGGAGGGGAGAGTCTCTCCAAGAAATGGCCATATCACAGTCTGCTGATATGGACAGCAAGAAGATCCTCCTGGATGATGTATTTTGGGAGAAAGTGGTAAGCAGCCTGAAACCTATAGCATTAGCCATTGCACGGATTGAGTGAGACAATGCCATCCTGTCTGATGTCCAGACTCTGCTTGCAGATGTAAGAGAAATCCGTTCTGCCCTGCTCACTTCACAATTGCTCCAAGCAGAGGAAACTTCAGTTCTGAAATACATCAAAAAGCATGAAGACTTCTGCCTGAAGCCCACGTTGTACCCCAAGTATCCTGGCAAGAGCAGTGTCTCGCCACCTTGGCCTGGATGAGGGCACGGTTCTTGGCAGTCTAGCGAAGTACACTTCCAAGCAAGGGCTTTGGGATGGAGATGCAATATGGCAGTCGTGCCAACACATCTCATCAGCCACCTGGTGGAAGGGACTTTGTGGATCTGAGGCTGTTTCCCCTGTTGCCTCCATCATCCTCCAAATCCCACCAACATCTGCCGCCTCAGAGCACAACTGGTCCTTGTTTGGGAACACACACACTTAAGCATTTAACCTGCTGACCAATACAAGGGTTGAAAAATTGGTGACCATCTGTGCAAATTTGAGGATTTGTGAGCCTGACAACGAGCTATCCTCAAAACGGTTGGAAAGTGACACTGAAGATGAGGCCTCAGAGTCTGATGTTCAAGAGGTGGACATTGAGGAGGTCCAGGGAGAAGACATGGAAGGCTGAGAGGAAGATAGTTTCTAGACTAAAGCTATAGTTATCATTTTACAGATGTATGTTGAAAACATTTGAGAGATGCGATGGATCATTGGGAACCATTCAATATTCCCTTTCTTTTGTTGTTCAGTGAATTAATCCCATGTGAAAAGTCAACTCATTTAATTATTTATTTATTTTAAAACTATTTAGTTACGATTTTATTTCTATTGGAAGGATTTCATCATTTGCAATTATGTCTACTTATTATAAGGTAAAAGGTTTTTGTTTCTGTGTCCATATGATGTGGTATATATCCAATGCAAAAAACATCTACATTTAAATGGTATTAATATTAATGTGCATATATTTCAGTTAATTCCCATATATATTCCTGTTAATTCCCATATATATTCCTGTTAATTCCCATGGAAGGTTTCCACCTCTGAATATTCCCCAAAATGTGCAACCCTAGTCAAGTTCCTCTCAACTACCCACTGCACTGAGGCTAGGAAACACTGTCACCACCGATAAATCCACAATAATTGAGAATTTCAATAAGCATTTTTCTACGGCTGGCCATGATTTCCACCTGGCTACCCCTACCCCGGTCAACAGCTCTGCACCCCCCACTAGCAACTTGCCCAAGCCTCCCCCATTTATCCTTCACCCAAATACAGATAGCTGATGTTCTGAAAGAGCTGCAAAATCTGGACCCCTACAAATCAGCTGGGCTAGACAATCTGGACCCTCTCTTTCTAAAATTATCCGCCGCAATTGTTGCAACCCCTATTACTAGCCTGTTCATACCTCTCTTTCGTATCATCTGAGATCCCCAAAGATTGTAAAGAGGGAGATACTCTAGACCCAAACTGTTACAGACCTATATCTATCCTACCCCTAAGGTCTTTGAAAGCCAAGTTAACAAACAGATCACCGACCATTTCGAATCCAATTTCGAATCCAACCGTACCTTCTCCGCTATGCAATCTGGTTTCCGAGCTGGTCATGGGTGCACCTCAACCACACTCAAGGTCCTAAACGATGTCATAACCGCCATTGATAAAAGACAATACTGTGCACCCGTATTCATCAACCTGGCCAAGGCTTTGCACTCTGTCAATCACCACATTCTTATCGGCAGACTCAACAGCCTTGATCTCTCAAATGACTGCCTCACCTGGTTCACCAACTACTTCTCAGACAGAGTTCAGTGTGTCAAATCAGAGGGCCTGTTGTCCGGACCTCTGGCAATCTCTATGGGGGTGCCACAGGGTTCAATTCTCAGGCCGACTCTTTTCTCTGGATACATCAATGATGTCACTCTTGCTGCTGGTGATTCTCTGATCCACCTTTACGCAGACGACACCATTCTGTATACTTCTTGCCCTTCTTTGGACACTGTGTTAACTAACCTCCAGACGAACTTCAATGACATACAACTCTCCTTCCATGGCCTCCAACTGCTCTTAAATGCAAGTAAAACTAAATGCATGCTCTTCAACCGATCGCTGCCCGCACCTGCCTGCCCGTCCAGCATCACTACTCTGGACAGTTCTGACTTAGGATATGTGGACAACTACAAATACCTAGATGTCTGGTTAGACTGTAAACTCTCCTTCTAGACTCACATTAAGCATCTCCAATCAAAAATGTAATCAAGAATCGGCTTCCTTCTTCCTATAAAGCATCCTTCACTCATGCTGCCAAACATACCCTCGTTAAACTGACTATCCTACCGATCCTGGACTTCGGCGATGTAATTGACAAAATAGCACCCCAGTATCTCTACTTGCACATTCAACTTCTGCACATCTATCACTCCAGTGTTTAATTGCTAATTGTAATTACTTCGCCACTACGGCCTATTTATTGCCTTAACTCCCTAATCTTACCTCATTTGCACACACTGTATATAGACGTTTCTATTGTGTTATTGACTGTATGTTTGTTTATTCCATGTGTAACTCTGCGTTGTTTGTGTCGCATTGCTTTGCTTTATCTTGGCCACGTCGCAGTTGTAAATGAGAACTTGTTCTCAAATGGCCTACCTTGTTAAATAAACGTGAAATAATAAATAATTTAAAAAACCATACACATTGCAAATTGAGAAATCACGTGACTAAACTGAATAAAAAGAAACTACACTATGAAACAAAGATAAATTACAAAGAATGTTGGGCAAAAAGGTAAACTCAGCTCCATCATTCATTGAATCAGATGGCTCATTCATCACTAAACTACTTTAATTATTTTCTCATTGGCAAGATTAGCTAACATAGGCATGGCGTGCCAGCAACAAAACGCTGACACTAAACATCCAAGTATAACTGATCAAATTATGAAAGAACTGTAATTTTTCAATTCTGTAAAGTGAGTGTGGAAGAAGTGAAAAAAATATCGTTGTCTGTCAACAATGACAAGCCACCAGGGTCTGACAATTTGGATGGAAAATTACTGAGAGTAATAGCCGATGATATTGCCAGTCCTATTTGCCATTTCTTTAATCTAAGCCTCCTAGAAACTGTGTGCCCTCAGGCCTGGAGAGAAACTAAATTAATTCTGCTACCAAAGAATAGTAAAGCCCCCGTTACTGGTTCAAATAGCAGACCAATCAGGCTGTTACCAACCCTTAGGAAACTATTGAAAACATTTTTTTTTAGTTTGACCAGATACAGTGGCTTGCGAAAGTATTCACCCCCCTTGGCATTTTTCCTATTTTGTTGTCTTAAAACTTGGAATTATTATTATTTTAGTTTTTTTTTTTTTGGGGGGGGGGGGGGGGGGGGGTTGTATCATTTGATTTAAACAACATGCCTACTACTTTGAAGATGCACCTTTTGCAGCAATTACAGCTGCACGTCTCTTGGGGTATGTCTCTGTAAGCTTGGCACATCTAGCCACTGCGATTTTTGCACATTGTTCAAGGCAAAACTGTTCCAGCTCCTTCAAGTTGGATGGGTTCTGCTGGTGTACAGCAATCTTTAAGTCATAGCACAGATTCTCAATTGGATTGAGGTTTGGGCTTTGACTAGGGCATTCCAAGACATTTAAATGTTTCCCCTTAAACCACTTGAGTGTTGCTATAGCAGTATGCTTAGGGTCATTGTCCTGCTGGAAGGTGAACCTCCATCCCAGTTTCAAATCTCTGGAAGACTGAAACAGTTTTCCCTCAAGAATTTGTATTTAGCGCCATCCATCATTTCTTCAATTCTGACCAGTTTCCCAGTCCCTGCCGATGAAAAACATCCCCACAGCATGATGTTGCCACCACCATAATTTACTGTGGGGATGGTGTTGGGTTTGCAAAATACACTGCATTTTTCTTGACGGCAAAAAAACTAAATTTTGGTCTCATCTGACCAGAGTACCGTCTTCCATATGTTTAGGGAGTCTCCCACATGCTTTTTGGCGAACACCAAATGTGTTTGCATATTTCTTTCTTTAAGCAATGTTTTTTTTCTGGCCACACTTCTGTAAAGCCCTGCTCTGTGGAGTGTACGGCTTACAGAGCTGGGGTTTACAGAAAAGTGGTCCCATGGACAGATACTCTAATCTCCGCTGTGGACATTTGCAGCTCCTTCAAGGTTATCTTTGCTCTCTTTGTTGTTTCTCTGATTAATGCCCTCCTTGCCTGGTCCGTGAGTTTTGGTGGGCGTCCCTCTTGGCAGGTTTGTTGTGGTGCCATATTCTTTCCATTTTGTAATAATGGATTTAATAGTGCTCTGTGGGCTGTTCAAAGTTTTGGATATTTTTTTATAACCCAACCCTGATCTGTACTGTTTGGCGAGCTCCTTGGTCTTCATGGTGCCGCTTGCTTGGTGGTACCCCTTGCTTAGTGGTGTTGCAGACTCTGGGGCCTTTCAGAACAGGTGTATATATACTGAGATCATGTGAAAGATCATGCGACACCTAAATAATGTCCACCTGTGTGCAATCTAACTAATGCTTGTTGAAGAACATTCAACAAGCACAGCACTTACACAAATTATTGATGACTGGCTGAGAGAAATTGATGATAAAACGATTGTGGGAGCTCTTTCGTTTGACTTCAGTGCAGCTTTTGACATTATCGATCATAGGAAAAACGTATGTGTTATAGCTTTACACCCCCTGCTATATTGTGGATAAAGAGTTGCCTGTCTAACAGATCACAGAGGGTGTTCTTTAATGTGTGTTCTTTAATGGAAGCCTCTCAAACATAATACAGGTAGAATTAGGAATTCCCCAGGGCAGCTGTCTAGGCCCCTTTTAAAAATCTTTACTAATGACATGTCACTGGCCTTGAGTAAAGCCTTTTATATATGTATATATTTAAATTTTATTTTCAATCTCTTTTCCATTTCAATTAAATTATACCTTCCGGTAAGCTGCCTCACCCAGTGAGATACGGAACCACTATTATTTTACATTTTTAGACCTTTAAAGCAAGAACCACCTAGCCATCAGAAGCTAACCAGCTAATTAGCTACAAGCTATTTATTTATTGTTAGCCACTGCTAGCGGCCTTTACCTTCTACACAGTATAATACTCGCCAGCCCACCAGTATCGGACTGTCTCTCTACTACAACGTAGCCCAACTCCCGGCCTGCTCAGTTGTTCACCCGGACTCCACCCAAACACGGGTAGAACCCACTACTCCACCAGATCCTTGCTGTAAGCTCTGCACCTTGGCACCGGATCACCGCTGCTTCCGAGTGGCTTTAGTGGCTAACGCCCCTGCCCCGAAACTAGCACCAGTTTAGCCATGAGCCAGGCTGATCTCCCGGCTAGCAAACTAAATTACTACAACACCTCTTTCGCCATCTGGCTTGGAACCTTTGTCGACACGGCGCCCCGCCGCACCACCACGACTGGTCTGCCGACGAATACTCCATCCGCTGTGCCTTCAACCGGCCTCCGTCGGACGTCGGAGCAGACGCTTCTACTAGCCCCGGGCTACTAACTTTAAACTCGGTGTTGCCCGCGTTAAAGCGTAGTAGCGACTACTTCCGCGGCTTCCCTGTTCCATCTATTGCTGCCCCCTATGATCACTTAGCTGATTCCTGCTGGACTGTCAATTAATCACGGTACTCCATTCTGTTTATTTTTTGTTTATCTGGTCGGCCCCAGCCACGAACTCAGGCTCTGTGTGTAGTTAACCGACCCTCTCTGCCCAGTCATCACCATTTTACCTGTTGTTGTTTTAGCTGATCAGCTGTTGTCTCACCCGTTGTCTAGCTAGCTCTCCCAATCAACACCTGCGACTACTTTAGGCCTAGCTGTATGTCTCTCTCAAATGTCAATATGCCTTGTATATTGTTGTTTAGGTTAGTTATCATTGCTTTAGTTTACAATGGAGCCCCTAGTTCCACTCATCATACCTCTGATACCTCCCCTTTGTCCCACCTCCCACACATGCAGTGACCTCACCCATTATAACCAGCATGTCCAGAGATACAACCTCCCATCATCACTCAGTGTCTGGGCTTACCTCCGCTGTACCCGCACCCCACCATACCCGTCTGCACATTATGCCCTGAATCTATTCTACCACACCCATAAATCTGCTCCTTTTATTCTTTGTCCCCAAAGCTGTAGGCGACCAGTTTTGATAGTCTTTAGCCGTACCTTCATCCTACTCCTCCTCTGTTCCTCGGGTGATGTGAAGGTAAACCCAGGCCCTGCGTGTCCCCAGGCACCCTCATTTGTTGACTTCTGTGATCAAAAAAGCCTTGTTTTCATTCATGTCAACATCAGAAGCCTCCTCCCTAACTTTGTTTTACTCACTGTTTTAGCACACTCCGCCAACCCTGATGTCCTTGCCGTGTCTGAATCCTAGCTTAGGAAGGCCACAAAAAATTCTGAGATTTCCATACCCAACTACAATATTTTCCGTCAAGATAGAACTGCCAAAGGGGGAGGAGTTGCAATCTATTGCAGAGATAGCCTGCAAAGTGCTGTCATACTTTCCAGGTCTATACCCAAACAGTTCGACCTTCTATTCTTAAAAATTAATCTCCCCAGAAATAAGTCTCTCACTGTTGCCGCCTGCTATTGACCCCCCTCTGCTCCCAGCTGTGCCCTAGACACCATTTGTGAATTGATTGCCCCGCATCTAGCCTCAGAGTTCGTTCTGTTAGGTGACCTAAACCGGGATATGCTTAACACCCCGGCAGTCCTACAATCTAAGCTATATGCCCTCAATCTCACACAAATCATCAAGGAACCCACCAGGTACAACCCTAAATCCATAAACATGGGCACCCTCATAGACATTCTCCTGACCAACTTGCCCTCCAAATACACCGCTGTTTTCAATCAGGATTTCAGCAATAACTGACTCATTGCCTGTATCCGCGGTCAAACGACCACCCCTCATCACTGTCAAACGCTCCCTAAAACACTTCTGCGAGCAGGCCTTTCTAATCGACCTGGCCCGGGTATCCTGGAAGGATATTGACCTCATCCCGTCAGTCGAGGATGCCTGGTCATTCTTTAAAAGTAATTTCCTCACCATCTTGCATAAACATGCCCCGTTCAAAATAAATCCCCAAAATGCAGAACTATGAACACTAAAATACAAACTACAACACAGAAACTGGGGAGCGCAACAGAGAACAAGAGCACCTCCTCACAGCTGCCCACTGCACTGAGGCTAGGTAACACGGTCACCACTGATAAATCCACTCCAGACCTGACTGCCCTTGACCAGCACAAAAACATCCTGTGGCGGACTGCAATAGCATCGAATAGTCCCCGCAATATGCAACTGCTCAGGGAAGTCAGGAACCAATACACGCAGTCAGTCAAGGCTAGCTTTTTCAAGCAGAAATGTTCATCCTGTAGCTCTAACTCCAAAAAGTTTTGGGGCACTGTAAAGTCCATGGAGAATGTTACGCACGCCTCTATGAAGAGGGAATGCAACACCCTGCTACAACTCAACTCTCCGTGAAGTGAAAGAGGTATGGACTGTAGGTGATAGTAAGGATGACAAAAGGCAGAGAATTTACCGTTTACTAGGAATTTATTCCGTCACACGGTAATATGGGGAAACGGGGCTGGACGGAACCAAAGCAAAGAAAGTAAATCTCAAAGCCCCCTCTACTACCTTACCTGCCTACCCACTACACACCTAATTTAGCACCACCTGGTGGCCTAACCAAAATACAGTGGGTGGTCCGCCCAGGTCGTACCTAGTGTGCCTAGACAGTGAATATACTACGGGTATATGTATGCCCGCGGGCCTCTTGCCTAAGCACTTCCTAGGTGCCTTCCCCTTCCCCCTGGGAACAAATGAAATACAATACAAACTTCACAACAAAAACTGAGAAAAAACTAACTCAGGACATTAAAGAAGCTCTGACAAAGCAGGAAACACAGCACATACCAAAGCTGCTCCCAACAACAACTAACATAGAACATAATAACCCTGTTAGCAACAACCAACATGATATAACCCTCAGCCATAAAACTCCTCTCTCAGCAATCATCTTTCAACAATGACCTCCCAGCAATTATATTTTTCCTGGACAGAACACTGGCTTTTATATAGCTTCAGAAGGAGTCTAATCGGATACAGCTGTATCTTGACGAGGGGGCGGGGTCAACTCCAATCATCAATGGGGCTGACCAATCAGCTGCTTGGGGAGAATTCAAGAAGCCATCTCCTGAAACACACACTAAAATACAAACTACAACACAGAAACTGGGGAACGTAACAGAGAACAAGAGCACCTCCTCCCAGCTGCCCACTGTATTGAGGCTAGGTAACACGGTCACACCGATAAATCCATGATAATCGAACATTTCAATAAGCATTTCTTAAGCTCTCTGTGCACGGAATCCGCTAGCGGGCTGAAATTCCACAACATACGGTGATCGCTACATAAATAGTCATATTAAACATTCATGAAAATACAAGTTTCTCACATGTATCGAAAGCCTAGAATCTTGCTAATCCAACTGCGTTGTCAGATTCAAAAAAGGATTTACTGCGAAAGAATACGATGCGGTTATCTGAGCATAGAGCCCCATAAAAAACAACTATTTCAACCAGCACAGGCATAACAAAATCACAAACTGCAATAAAATAAATAGTTTACCTTTGACGATCTTCGCCTGTTTGCAATTCCAATGCTCATTGTTACACAATGAATGATCTTTTGTTGATAAAATCCGTTTTTATAGCCTAACACGAAACATTTTGTGAACCGCTTGTGTAGTGAATTCCGTCTCATTCCATTTTCGACGACACATTCCAGGTAAATCACCCACACAGAACGTGACTTTTCCAGTCATGTTTGGTTTCATTGCAATCAACTGGTTTGTTTGTAACACAATCAAACCTGATGGGCCATTTCGTGGGATGTATTGACTGAAAGAAACCGATTTGAAGACAACAAGTAATGACATCATTGTGCACCAATGATTTGCCCGCTGTTTCGTTGATTGACTGTCTTTTAATCCAATGACCACTGATCGTCTTGAAATCTAGCTGGGTAGATAGCCAATGAGCTGAGCTAAACGGCAATACGCCATGTTTATGTGTTGCAAGACCAACCCATGTAGTAAGCTCCAGCGTAAAGAGAGTCATGCGCTATTGAATTTTCATGCCGGAAGGAGAACACACATATTATGCATTGCATTGTTTGGTGAACGCGCAGATTCAGCTGTTTATATAGCAATCATTATGGCGACTAAGTCAAGTCTAGATATACAGATGTACACACAACTTTATAATAAATTGATTGGGAAGGTGAGACAGAGATTCTTGTAGGACACTTCATTTAGCGATTGTGGAGGAATCATTTTTGAACGGGAGAGGACATCGTTTTGGACTGGTAAGTTCTTATCATGCTAATGCCCTTGTTTGAAATTAATAATATAAAATATTAATTGTGATTTTTTATTTATTTTATTTTAGAAGCCATATATAAACATTTAATGTCATGAAATGTGAGATGCATGTGTCTGCCGCCCCACCCCAACCCACATGAAATAGCCTATTTGAGGCTGTTGAGGAGAGGGCAGGACCACATGAATGGCCAAAGTGAAATGGAGACAGTAGATACAGCTGGTCTGTTGTAATATAATAAAGACAGTAGATCTAGCTGGTCTGTCATAATATAAAAGAGACAGTAGTTCTAGCAGGTAATAATAATATATTCAACCTTCAACTCTCTATATACATCTGTTTATTATACCTGTTGATACAGGCCTCATATGTGAAACTATTCTAACTGAACATTTTCTTTCACAGTGACACTGACTCCGAATGGGAGTCTTATCCAGTGTCCTGTGTGAATTTAAGTATGCTCGCTCTAATTCTCTTTCTCTCGGAGGAGGACCTGAGCCCTAGGACCATGCGTCAGGACTACCTGGCATGATGACTCCTTGCTGTCCCCAGTCCACCTGGCCTTGCCGCTGTTCCAGTTTCAACTGTTCTGCCTGCGGCTACCCTGGAACCCTAAACTGTTCATTTTTACTTGAGGTGCTGTCCTGTTGCACCCTCTACAACCACTGTGATCTCAGAAGAGGACTGGCCACCCCTCATAACCTGGTTCCTCTCTAGGTTTCTTCCTAGGTTTTTGCCTCTCTAGGGACTTTTTCCTAGCCACCGTGCTTCTACACCTGCATTGCTTGCTGTTTGGGGTTTTAGGCTGGGGCTATATAAATAGATTTGATAGAGGACTGAGGGTCTTCCAAATATTGAAAGTGTGTAAATAGTTACCCATTTTATTTTGTAAATGTATATATATTTTTTCATATTTTTTAATCAATAATTCTTTTTTTCCCCATTTATTTATTTTTTCATTTATTTTTCTAAAAATTTTTTTGGGGGGGGGGGTGTGTTAGAATACCATTTTGGTATTTTGTATATAGTTATTTGTTTCAAAATGTATACTTTCACCAATTTGGCCACTTGGGTACATTTGGGCTACTTGTGTGGGACACCTGGGGGACTTCATGATAAATGTCATGTAGCACACTCATTTTGGAAGTTATCATTCTGAAACTTTGCACAAGTACTGTTGCCCTCATATTTTTCAAAATATTTTTTGAATTTGAAATTGTCCCCATCATCCTATCTGAATGCTTGTTTTAATCTTGTTCATTTTAAAGATAAAACAATGAAAAAAAACATATTTTTTTTATTTTTGTATCTAAACCAGATCTATTGTGTGTTATTCTCCTACATTGAATTCACATTTACACAAACTTCAGTGTGTTTTCTTTCAAATGGTACCAAGAATATGCATATCCTTGGTTCTGTGCCTGAGCTACCGGCTGTTAGATTTGGGTGTGTCTTCAGGCGGAAATTGCACAAAGTAAGGGGGGAGCTGCAAGAGGGTAGCGGCTGGCCATGCCTTCCTCCTGGCTACTCCAACCCCGGCCAACAGCCCCCCCCCCAGCAGCTACTCAACCAAGCCTCCCCAGCTTCTCCTTCACCCAAATCCAGATAGCAGATGTTCTGAAAGAGCTGCAAAACCTGGACCTGTACAAATCAGCTGGGCTAGACAATCTGGACCCTCTCTTTCTAAAATTATCAGCCGTCATTGTTGCAACCCCTATTATCAGCCTGTTCAAACTCTCTTTCGTATCATCCGAGGTCCCTAAAGATTGGAAAGCTGCCGCGGTCATCCCACTCTTCGAACGGGGTGACACCCCAGAGCCAAACTGTTATAGACCTATTTCCATCATGCCCTGCCTGTCTGAAGTCTTCGAAAGCCTCTCTGGGATAGGCGGGACGCAAATGTCCCACCTGGCCAATTGCCAGGGAAAATGCAGAGCGCCAAATTAAAATAAAATACTATAAAATTCAAACTTTCATTAAATCACACATGTAAGAAACCAAATTAAAGCTACACTCGTTGTGAATCCAGCCAACATGTCAGATTTCAAAAAGGCTTTTCGGCGAAAGCATAAGAAGCTATTATCTGATGATAGCACAACAGTAAACCACACAAAACGTAGAAATAAAATATAAATCATGCCTTACCTTTGACAAACTTCTTTTGATGGCACTCCAATATGTCCCATAAACATCACAAATGGTCCTTTTGTTCGATTAATTCCGTTGATATATATCCAAATGTCAATTTATTTGGCGCGTTTGATCCAGAAATAAACAGCTTCCAATTTGCGCAACGTCACTACAAAATATCTCAAAAGTTACCTGTAAACTTTGCCAAAACATTTCAAACTACTTTTGTAATACAACTTTAGGTATTTTTAAACGTTAATAATCGATCAAATTGAAGACGGGTCTATCTGTTTTCAATACAGGAGGATCACAAACTAACGCTACTTTTCTAGTCTTGCGCAACTCTCAAACAGTACACATAACGTTACCCTGATCCAAGATGGCCGTACTTCTTCATTACACAAAGGAATAACCTCAACCAATTTCCAAAGACTTGTGACATCCAGTGGAAGCGGTAGGAACTGCAAACAAGTGCCTTAGAAATCTTGTTTCCCAATGAAACTCAATGAATAGACAGTGACCTCAAAATAAAAATAATTCCTTGGGGTTTTGCGGCACCTGACCACACGACTGAACTGTAGTCCAGGTTTTCAGAGTGTGTCCATCTGTGATAAATGAAAAAGATATCAACTAATAATATACATATCTTATATTCTTGGCAAGAGTAGCAGGAAGTTGAAATTGGGCACACTATTTATCCAAAAGTGAAAATGCTGCCCCCTATCACAAAGAGGTTAATAAACAGATCACTGACCATTTCGAATCCCACCGTACCTTCTCCGCTGTGCCATCCGGTTTCCGAGCCGGTCACGGGTTCACCTCAGCCACGCTCAAGGTAATAAACGATATCATAACCGCCATCGATAAAAGACAGTACTGTGCAGCCGTCTTCATCGACCTGGCCAAGGCTTTCGACTCTGTCAACCATATTCTTATCGGCAGACTCAATAGCCTTGGTTTTTCTAATGACTGCTTCACCAACTACTTTGTAGACAGAGTTCAGTGTGTCAAATCGGAGGGCATGTTGTCCGGACCTCAGAGTTCAATTCTCGGGCAGACTCTTTTCTCTGTATATATCAATGATGTCGCTCTTGCTGCGGGCGATTCCCTGATCCACCTCTACGCAGACGACACCATTCTGTATACTTCTGGCCCTTCCTTGGACACTGTGCTAACTAACCTCCAAACGAGCTTCAATGCCATACAACACTCATTCCGTGGCCTCCAACTGCTCTTAAAACGCTCGTAAAACCAAATGCATGCTTTTCAACTGTTCGCTGCCCGCACCCGCCCACCCAACTAACATCACCACCCTGGACGGTTCCGACCTAGAATATGTGGACAACTATAAATACCTAGGTGTCTGGTTAGACTGTAAACTCTCCTTCCAGACTCATATTAAACATCTCCAATCCAAAATCAATTCTAGAATCGGCTTTCTATTTTGCAACAAAGCCTTCTTCACTCATGCCGCCAAACTTACCCTGGTAAAACTGACTATCCTACCGATCCTCGACTTTGGTGATGTCATCTACAAAATAGCTTCCAATACTCTACTCAGCAAACTGGATACAGTCTATCACAGTGCCATCCGTTTTGTTACCAAATCACCTTATACCACCCACCACTGCGACCTGTATGCTCTAGTCGGCTGGCCCTCGCTACATATTCATCGCCATATTCAGGTTATCTATAAGTCTATGCTAGGTAAAGCTCTGCCTTATCTCAGTTCACTGGTCACGATAACAACACCCACCCGTAGCACACGTTCCAGCAGGTATATCTCACTGATCATCACCAAAGCCAACACCTCATTTGGCCGCCTTTCCTTCCAGTTCTCTGCTGCCAGTGACTGGAACGAACTGCAAAAATCGCTGAAGTTGGAGACTTATTTCCCTCACCAACTTTAAACATCAGCTATCTGAGCAGCTTACCGATTGCTGCAGCTGTACATAGTCCATCTGTAAATTGCCCACCCAATCTACCTACCTCATCCCCATACTGTTTTTATTTTATTTACTTTTCTGCACACCAGTATCTCTACTTGCACATCATCATATGCTCATTTATCACTCCAGGGTTAATCTGCTAAATTGTAATTATTCACTCCTATGGCTTATGTATTGCCTACCTCCCCATACCTTTTGCAAACCCTGTATATAGACTATTTTTTCTACTGTGTTATTGGCTTGTTTATTGTTTACTCCATGTGTAACTCTGTGTTGTTGTCTGTGTCACACTGCTTTGCTTTATCTTGGCCAGGTCGCAATTGTAGATGAGAACTTGTTCTCAACTAGCCTACCTGGTTAAATAAAGGTTAAATAAAAAATAAATAAAAACCACCATGCATACCCCACAAAACATGCCACCAAAGGTCTCTTCACATTCCCCAAGTCAAGAACAGACTATGGAAGTGTCACAGTACTACATAGAGCCAAGTAATTCAGGCAAGCAGTAGAATCAGATTTTAAAAAACCAAATAAAGTTACACCTGATGGAACAGCAGGGACTGTGAAGAGACACACACAGGCACATGATAAGACACGCACTCTACACAAACGTGCACATGGGTGTTGTATTGTAAATATATGTTGTGGTGGAGTGGTGGCCTGAGGGAACACACTGAATGTGTTGGGTAAGGTGTTATGAAATGTGACGTCATGTAGTATTTTAAACTGTCTTATGTTGCTGGACCCTTGGCAGCAGCTAATGTGGATCCATAACAAATACAAGACTCACCTCCAGACGTAAGTATTCATTCTGCTCCTGCGAGAGGAGGCTGAGGAGGACACCGCTGGGGGTGTGGGTTCGCACCTGGAGCTGAAAGCTGGTGTGACGAGCGGGGAGTGACCAGCCCACCTGGTACTGGACATGGCTCCTCCCATTGAAGGAAAACTCTGGAACTTCTGTCAGTTGAAGAGGGAAAAACATAAGAGTTGAATAGAGATACCATGAGGTATTCAAATACAACATACAATTAATTAATTATACTGTACCCACTATTGTATGCACTCAGTAGACAATACGAGACAATTCACATGTGAAAGGAGCCAGACACAGTCATCTTACGTGTGAGTCATGCATGTAAAGCCTTCAGACAATTTTACATTCCAAAAGATAGGATAATAAAAAAATAGTTACATCTTGAAGCTAACAAGAGCTCTAAACCTTCAGAGCTACAGTTGAAGTCGGAAGTTTCACATACACCTTAGGCAAATACCATTAACCTCAATGATTCACAATTCCTGACATTTAATCCTAGTCAAAATTCCCTGTCTTAGGTCAGTTAGGATCGCCACTTTATTTTAAGAATGTGAAATAGAATAATAGTAGAGAGAATGATTTATTTCAGCTTTTATTTCTTTCATCACATTCCCAGTGGGAAGTTTACATACAGAAGTTTACATACACTCAATCAGCATTTGGTAGCATTGCCTTTAAATTGTTTAACTTGGGTAATACGTTTCGGTAGCCTTCCTCAAGCTTCCCACAATAAGTTGGGTGAATTTTGGCCCATTCCTCCTCATAGAGCTGGTGTAACTGAGTCAGGTTTGTAGGCCTCATTGCTCGCACACGCTTTTTCAGTTCTGCCCACAAATTTTCTATAGGATTGAGGTCAGGGCTTTGTGATGGCCACTCCAATACCTTGACTGTTGTCCTTAAGCCATTTTGCCTCAACATTGGAAGTATGCTTGGGATCATTGTCCATTTGGAAGATCCATTTGCGACCAAGCTTTAACTTCCTGACTGATGTCTTGAGATGTTGCATCAATATATCCACATCATTTTCTTTCCTCATGATGCCATCTATTTTGTGAAGTGCACCAGTCCCTCCTGCAGCAAAGCACCACCACAACATGATGCAGCCACCCCCGTGCTTTACGGTTGGGATGGTGTTCTTCGGCTTGCAACCCTCCCTCTTTTTCCTCCAAAGATAACAATGGTCATTATGGCCAAACAGTTCTATTTTTGTTTCATCAGACCAGAGGACATTTCTCCCTAAAGTACAATCTTTGTCCCCATGTGCAGTTGTAAACCGTAGTCTGGCTTTTTTTATGGCGGTTTTGGAGCAGTGACTTCTTCCTTGCTGTGCAGCCTTTCAGGTTATGTCGATATAGGACTCGTTTTACTGCGGATATAGATACTTTTGTACACGTTTCCCTCCAGCATCTTCACAAGGTCCTTTGCTGTCGTTCTGGGATTTATTTGCACCAAAGTACGTTCATCTCTAGGAGAAAGAACGCATCTCCTTCCTGAGCGGTATGACGGCAGCGTGGTCCCATGGTGTTTATGCTCGTTCATCTGTACAAACAATTGTACGTGGTACCTTCAGGCATTTGGAAATTGCTCCCAAGTTTGAACCAGACTTGTGGAGGTCTACAATTTGTTTTCTGAGGGCTTGGCTGATTTTTTTCTTTTTCCCATGATGTCAAGCAAAGAGGCACTGAGTTTGAAGGTAGGCCTTCCACAGGTACACCACCAATTGACTCAAATGATGTCAATTAAGGTCCTCCCAGGTGGCGCAGTGGTCTAGGGCACTGCATCGCAGCACTAGCTGTGCCACCAGAGACTCTTGGTTCGGCTCTGTCAGAGCCCAGGCTCTGTCGCAGCCGGCCGCGACCGGGAGGTCCGTGGGGCGACGCACAATTGGCCTAGCGTTGTCCGGGTTAGGGAGGGTTTGGCCGGTAGGGATATCCTTGTCTCATCACACACCAGCGACTCCTGTGGCGGGCCGGGCGCAGTGCGCACTAACCAAGGTCGCCAGGTGCACGGTGTTTCCTCCGACACATTGGTGAGGCTGGCTTCCGGGTTGGATGTGTTAAGAAGCATTGTGGCTTGGTTGGGTTGTGTATCGGAGGACGCATGACTTTCGACCTTCGTCTCTCCCGAGCCCGTACGGGATTTGTAGCGATGAGACAAAATAGTAACTACTAATAATTCGATACTACGAAATTGGGGAGAAAAAGGGGTACATTTAAAAAAATATATATATTTCTTTTTAAATCTGGAATTTTCAAAGCTGTTTAAAGGCACAGTCAATTTAGTGTATGTAAACCTCTGACCCACTGGAATTGTGATAGTGAAATAATCTATCTGTAAACAGTTGTTAGAAAAATGACTTGTGTCATGCACACAGTAGATGTCCTAACCGACTTAAGTGTATGTAAACATCCGACTTCAACTGTATGTCATTTAGATCATATTAGGACTCTGCTATGCAATGCAGTCCACTCCACCTCATGATACCCAGAAACAACACCTGTTATAATCTGACTGTTAATTCTCTAAGGACATACCATCTTCACAGTGGATCCCTGTGTACCCGGGCCCACACTGGCAGCTGAAGGAGTCCCACTGCCCATTACAGTGCCCCCTGGCACCACAGACTGGTACACCCATGTTCATACAGTTCCCATCAGTCAGAGAGCAGCCTGGGGCAGTGCTGGAGGATGCCGAGGGAGAGCCAAGGTCATAGAGCTGGAGCAGAGGGAAGAGAGAGGGGGGGGGGGGAAGCAATGAGGGAAGGTGTGAGAGATATGGAGGGAGAGGGAGGAAGAGAGTGGAAGAGAAAAAAAATACACATTGAGGGCGAGAGAGAAAAAAGAATAAGGGAGAGAGAGATGGCATGATATTTTAGGTGTATCTTCAATAATGCACAATACATCCTTTTCTAAAGCCTAAAGTAGAGAGGTGCAAAGATCATGGGCATAAATGAGAGAAAGAACTTGAAGGAGAATACATTGCACCAGTACATGTAACCTGTCTGACAGCACTGATATAGTCTGACTAAAGTGGAATGTGATGACAGAGACATCAGCATTCAGAAGATACTCCCAGCTTAGCCTTGAGCTCACATTTACATTCCTCTTGAACTCCCGTTTTTAAAAACATCTTCCAGCAAGTCAACCAAACAGACCAAGGTGTGATAAAATAAATACAACTGCAATGTTTAGAGCCAAGATGGAGTTATTGAGGTAGACTATTTTCTTGTTAGGGTGTTTAGGGCAGAGCTGTAGACTTTTGTGTCTTACCTTACTGTCCACAACCAGGTTGCGCAGACAACCATTGAAGTGCTTTTGCTGTAGCTGGGGATACTCATAGGACATGTTCTCGTTGACCCCACCTAGCTGCAACACCTGACTCACATTCAGGTACCTGTGGAGGACACATTTCACTGTCAATGTCTGACCATTCCATCCGGCCATCGATCCATCCAGCTATCTATCCTTCAAGTTTAAGTTTGTTTATTCGCAATATACACTCACCTACGTATTTATTTGGACAGTGAAGCTAAAATGTTTTTTTTTGGGCTCTATACTCCAGCATTTTGGATTTGAGATCAAATGTTTCATATGAGGCGAAAGTACGAGGGTATTTTCATACATATCTGTTTTACCGTTTAGAAATGAAAGCACTTCATGTTCTTGTCCCCATATTTGAAGGTGCCATAAGTAGTCGGAAAAATTAACTTACAGTACCAGTCAAAAGTTTGGACACACCTACTCATCAAGACATCAAAACTATGAAATAACACACATGGAATCATGTAATAACCAAATCATTTGTGTTAAACAAATCAAAATATATTTTATATTTGAGATTCTTCAAAGTAGCCACCCTTTGCCTTGATGACAGCTTTGCACACGCTTGGAATTCTCTCAACCAGCTTCATGAGGTAGTCACCTGGAATGCATTTCAATTAACAGGTGTGCCTTGTTAAAAGTTAATTTGTGGAATTTCTTTCCTTCTTAATGCGTTTGAGCCAATCAGTTGTGTTGTGACAATGTAGGGGTGGTATACAGAAGATAGGGCTATTTGGTAAAATACCAAGTCCATATTATGGCAAGAACAGCTCAAATAAGCAAAGAGAAATGACAGTCCATCATTACTTTAAGACATGAAGGTCAGTCAATCTGGAAAAGGTCAATAACTTTGAAACTTTCTTCAAGTGCATCAAGCGAGGTGCTGAAACTGGTTCTCATGAGGACCACCACAGGAAAGGAAGACCCAGAGTTACCTCTGCTGCAGAGGATAAATTCATTAGTTAACTGCATCTCAGATTGCAGCCCAAATAAATGCTTCACAGAATTCAAGTAACAGAAACATCTCAACATCAACTGTTCAGAGGAGACTGCGTGAATCAGGCCTTTATGGTAGAATTGCTGCAAAGAAACCACTACTAAAGGACACAAATAATAAGAAGAGACTTGCTTGGGATAACAAACAAGAGCAATGAACATTAGACTGGTGGAAAACTGTCATTTGGTTTGATGAGTCCAAATTTGAGATTTTTGGTTCCAACCGCTGTGTCTTTGTGAGACACAGAGCAGGTGAATGGATGATCTCTGAATGTGTGGTTCCCACTGTGAAGCATGGAGGAGGAGGTGTGATGGTGTCACCAGCAAAGCACCCCCCACCGTCTGATTTATTTTGAGTTCAAGGCACATTTAACCAGCATGGAAACCGCTGCATTCTGCAGTGATACACCATCCCATCTGGTTTGCGCTTAGTAGGACTATAATTTGTTGGTCAACAGGACAATGACCCAACACACCTGCAGGCTGTGTAAGGGCTAATTGACCAAGAAGGAGAGTGATGGAGAGCTGCATCAGATGACCTGGCCTCCACAATCACCCATCCTCAACCCAAGTGAGATTGTTTGGGATGAGTTTGGGATGAGTTGGACAGCAGAGTGAAAGAAAAGCAGCCAACAAGTGCTCAGCATGTGGAAACTCATTCAAGGCCGTCGGAAAAGCATTTCAGGTGAAGCTGGTTGAGAGAATGATTCCATCAAGCTGGTGACTACACACTTGTTGGATGCATTTGCAGTTTATTTTGGTTTGTTTTACATTATGTTGCGCCCAATATAATTGTAAATATTGTAATGTGTCATTTTGAAATCACTTTTACTGTATATAAGAATATAATATGTTTCTGAACACTTCTACATGAATGTGGATGATACCGTGATCACAGATAATCATGGATGGATAGAGGTTATTCGTTTTTGTTATGCTTTTCAAAGGAATCATTGTGTCCATCCACAATGCCTTGGCTGGCTAGCAGGTGTGATTGGTGCGACGTCCCAAGGGGCGAGGTTCTGAGGAGGACATTACCTGTCCCTATTAGGTGTGACTCCTCTGACCTCACAGGAGGAGCGGTCCTCAGTCATGGCCCAGCTGTCCACACCCTCAGTTTCCATAACGATAGCACTGGAGCAGCGGTCCAGGGTGAAATGCACATCCTGAAAACAGGAGCAAAGTTAAGAACATGTGTCTGTGTTTCTGTGTCTGCGCATACTCTCTCTCTCTCATACTCTCTCTCTCTCTCACACACACACACACACACACACACACACACACACACACACACACACACACACACACACACACACACACACACACACACACACACACAAAATAATGTGTTGAATAGAGTCATCTAATAGTCCATTTACTTTACTGTTGCTTCTAACATCCAGTCGGTGCCAGCGTCTGTCAGACACAACCATGTTGCCCTGCAACTGCAGGACCAGGGTCCCAGACCCGTGGTTGATCTTCAGACTGGGTGTTCCACCAATCAGCTCTGAAGGGAAAAGAGAGGTCATCAATATCAGCATCATCAACATGCCATTCCACCTACAGACTTAAAGGGTCAAAGTTCAACAGTGGTGTAGGATGCTCTTCTTATACTCTTAGAGGGATGTTGTTCAGTGTCAAATAGTAAATTCATACAAATGTACATACATAACATGAAACTGTATATACAGTTCATTCCAAAGGTATGGACCATTATTTTGGTCTACAATGATGAAAAAGTCAATCAATAAACAAGGCTACATTGTTTTAGTTTGAGTGGCTTGACTCTGTATGGGCTGTATGACTAAGCAACCCAATAAATGCAAATCATGCTGAATATCTCCCACACATCCAGTTTGTTATTTAATTCATGCACCTTGGTTGGACTGGGAGGCAGCGACAGTATACATTTGCCATTGTGCAACAGAGGTGGTTTGTTAAACCATACTAGCCTGATGAATAACCTTGCTTGTATCCCCCCGAAAAAACAAGTAAGCTAGTGCCGATCGCTTAGCTCAGCGGGCTAACGTGTCATATTGAGGTACGCAGACGACCCAAGTTCATAATCCCAAGATGATGAGTAACCTTGCCTGAGACCTAAAATCCAGAGTTACAGTAGCTTCCAGTTAATGCCTAGGCTTTAGCTCAAAGGGCTTTTGTGATCTCCATGACCCGTGTTCAAATCCTGGGTGAGTAACACATTACCCTACCTATAGCCATGTAGTCTTCTGGGTCTCCAGGCTGCAGGGTGGCCAGGGGCCCGCTGTAGAGTAGCAGGCCGTCCTCAGCCTCTGTGATGAACTCCAGGGAAAGATGGCTATCAAAGCACGGCCTTATGGGAGGAAACCAGGCATAGCCGTTGCCAAGGAAACTTCGCCTCGTCTGCTGGCATTCAGGACCCTCATGCTGCGGTGGGCACTGGCACCTGTGGTGGCATGAAACAAAAGCAGCCCAGAGAACATTAACAGTGATTTTTTTCCCTATTGAAACATTATGATGGGGCTGTCTCTACTGTCATATATCTCTGTGTAAAGTGCTGTGGGATGTGACTATGTTTATAAATGACAACATACAGTAGACAGACAGGAGAATAGGACTAATAAAACACACCACATACAGTAGCTGCTAGTGCTTTAGGCATGAAACACATCAAGTACATATGAAAATACTGCATTTAATACATTAGATATCCTTATCACATTGTTCAGCCTGTGAGCCTCAACACAGGCTTTGTTGCTGAAAAATCCCTTACAACCGCTCAGCAGCACATCAGATCGTTTTGTTCGAACATTATTAATACTTTTCTAGGTACCCTACAGTATCACTGATTCTCAATATCTCCTTGTTTCCGACCCATTACTCTGCTGTGCAGATTCCCTGGCATGGTGAAGTGTATGTGTGTGTTAAGCTAGCAGTGGTCCATAGAAGAGCTCGAGTCTGTAATCAAGGCAAAGGAAGGGAAAGGAGAAGTAATCACCGATAAATCAGCTAGAGTGCTTCTTCATGTTATTCCTCCACTTCTTCATGGTATTCCTCCCAACTAACAATTAGACGTTCATACATTTTTTCTCAAACATCAAATTTCGAAGTTGTTGCAAAACTTTACATTTCGAAGTGTTTAATGTTTAGCTCCAAATGTTTAAGGTACATGCTGGCCAGACCAGTACCACGCATGTTGATTTTGTCCACTCAAACTAGACACGATCAGGACACGCAGGTTGAAATATCAAAACGAACTCTGAACCAACTATATTAATTTGGGGACAGGTCGAAAAGCATTAAACATTTATGGTAATTTAGCTAGCTAGCTAGCTATCGCTAGCTAATTTGTCTTGGGATATAAACATTGGGTTCTTATTTTACCTGAAATTAAGGTAAGGTCCTCTACTCCGACAATTAATCGACGGATAAAAGGGTGCACCAAATTCGTTTCTAGTAATCTCCCCTCCTTCAGGCTTCTTCTTCTACTATGGATTTTATATGGTGGTTGGCAACCAACTTTAAGGTGCATTACCACTACCAACTGGCCTGGAGTGTGGACCTAAGTTCCTCTTTAAATCACCAATGTGGGTATGTGCTCCTAAAAACCAATGTGGAGATGGCAAGTGGGTATATGCTCCTAAAAACCAATGAGGAGATGGGAGAGGCAGGACTTGCAGTGCTTCAAGCGTCACAAATAGAACCAAGTTCTATTTTAGCGCCTGGCTACACAAACACTCATTGACGCACACGAACAGTGTTGGGGCAATGATTGAATAACATGTACAGTACCAGTCAAAGGTTAGGACACACCTACTCATTCAAGTGTTTTTCTTTCTTTTTACTATTTACCACATTGTAGAATAATAGTGAAGACATCAAAACTATGAAACCAGCATGGCTACCACAGCATTCTGCAGCTATATGCCATCCCATCTGGTTTGTGCTTATTAGGACTATTATTTGTTTTTCAACAGGACAATGACCCAACACCTCCAGGCTGTGTAAAGGCTATTTAACCAAGAAGGAGAGTGATGGAGTGCATCAGATGACCTGGCCTCCACAATCACCCGACCTCAACCCAATTGAGATGATTTGGGATGAGTTGGACCGCCTGTCACACCCAGATCTGTTTCACCTGTCTTTGTACTTGCCTCCACACCCCTCCAGGTGTCGCCAATCTTCCTCATTATCCCCCGTGTATTTATACCTGTGTTTGTCTGTTGCCAGTTCTTGTCTTGTCAGGTCTTACCAGAGTGTTTTCCCGTCTCCCTGCTTTCTCAAGTTCTGTTTCCTCGTTTCACCGGTTCTGACCATTCTGCCTGTCCTGACCTTGAGCCTGCCTGCTGTTCTGTACCTTATTGACTCTGCCCTGGATTACAGACCTCTGCATTTGACCTGTCTTTTGCCAATAAACATCTGTGACTAGCTGTCTGCATCTGGGTCTTATCCTGAGTTCTGATACCGCCGAGTGAAGGAAAAGCAGCCAACAATAGCTCAGTATATGTGAGAACTCCTTCAAGACCGTTGGAAAAGCATTCCAGGTGAAGCTGGTTGAGAGAATGCCAAGAGTGTGCAAAGCTGTCATCAAGGCAAAGGGGGGCTACTTTGAATAATCTAAAATCTAAAATATATTTTGATTTGTTTAACAATTATTTGGTTACTACATGATTCCATATGTGTTATTTCATAGTTTTGATGTCTTTAGTATTATTCTACATGTAGAAAATAGTAAAAATAAAGAAAATTCCTTGAATGAGTAGGTATGTCCAAACTTTTGACTGGTATATATGTTATGGGATGTATAGACATTATGGACAGTATGCGATGGGATGTATAGACATTATGGACAGTATATGATGGGATGTATAGACATTATGTACAGTATGTGATGGGATGTATAGACATTATGGACAGTATGTGATGGGATGTATAGACATTATGGACAGTATATGATGGGATGTATAGACATTATGGACAGTATGTGATGGGATGTATAGACATTATGGACAGTATATGATGGGATGTATAGACATTATGTACAGTATGTGATGGGATGTATAGACATTATGGACAGTGTGTGATGGGATGTATAGACATTATGGACAGTATGTGGATAGACTATTTAGTGTATCTGTAGAATATATAAGATAGAATAGTGTATATATACAGCAATAGTTGAATAGGATGGCATTGACTAGAATACGGTATACAGTATGAAATGAATATAACAATATGTAAACATTATTAACATTATTAAAGACCAGTGTTCCATTATTAAAGTTACCAGTGATTCCAAGTCTATGTACACAGGGCAGCGGGGTGGTAGCGGGCTAGTGACAGTGACTAGGTTCAGAACAGGGTACTGGGTGGAGGCCGGCTAGTGATGGCTATTTAACAGTCTGATGGCCTTGAGATAGAAGCTGTTTTTCAGTCTCTGGATGGACGTCGAATACTGACTTGTATCACGGGTGAAATGGCTGATTCCTCCACTTCTTCATGCTATTCCTCCACTTCTTCATGTTATTCCTCCACTTCTTCATGCTCATCCTCCACTTCTTCATGCTCATCCTCCACTCCTTCATGTTATTCCTCCACTTCTTCATGCTCATCCTCCACTTCTTCCCGCTATTCCTCCACTTCTTCATGCTCATCCTCCACTTCTTCATGTTATTCCTCCACTTCTTCATGCTCATCCTCCACTTCTTCATGCTCATCCTCCACTTCTTCATGCTATTCCACCATTTCTTCATGCTCATCCTCCACTTCTTCATGCTCATCCTCCACTTCTTCATGCTCATCCTCCACTCCTTCATGTTATTCCTCCACTTCTTCATGCTCATCCTCCACTTCTTCCCGCTATTCCTCCACTTCTTCATGCTATTCCTCCACTTCTTCATGCTCATCCTCCACTTCTTCATGTTATTCCTCCACTTCTTCATGCTCATCCTCCACTTCTTCATGTTATTCCTCCACTTCTTCATGCTCATCCTCCACTTCTTCCCGCTATTCCTCCACTTCTTCATGCTATTCCTCCACTTCTTCATGCTCATCCTCCACTTCTTCATGTTATTCCTCCACTTCTTCATGCTCATCCTCCACTTCTTCATGTTATTCCTCCACTTCTTCATGCTCATCCTCCACTTCTTCATGCTCATCCTCCACTCCTTCATGTTATTCCTCCACTTCTTCATGCTCATCCTCCACTTCTTCCCGCTATTCCTCCACTTCTTCATGCTATTCCTCCACTTCTTCATGCTCATCCTCCACTTCTTCATGTTATTCTTCCACTTCTTCATGTTATTCCTCCACTTCTTCATGCTCATCCTCCACTCCTTCATGTTATTCCTCCACTTCTTCATGCTCATCCTCCACTTCTTCCCGCTATTCCTCCACTTCTTCATGCTCATCCTCCACTTCTTCATGTTATTCCTCCACTTCTTCATGCTATTCCTCCACTTCTTCACGCTATTCCTCCACTTCTTCATGTTATTCCTCCACTTCTTCATGTTATTCCTCCACTTCTTCATGCTCATCCTCCACTTCTTCATGCTATTCCTCCACTTCTTCACGCTATTCCTCCACTTCTTCATGTTATTCCTCCACTTCTTCATGTTATTCTTCCACTTCTTCATGCTCATCCTCCACTTCTTCCCGTTATTCCTCCACTTCTTCATGCTATTCCTCCACTTCTTCCCGCTATTCCTCCACTTCTTCATGTTATTCCTCCACTTCTTCCCGCTATTCCTCCACTTCTTCATGTTATTCTTCCACTTCTTCATGCTCATCCTCCACTTCTTCCCGTTATTCCTCCACTTCTTCATGTTATTCCTCCACTTCTTCCCGCTATTCCTCCACTTCTTCATGTTATTCTTCCACTTCTTCATGTTATTCTTCCACTTCTTCATGCTATTCCTCCACTTCATGTTATTCCTCCACTTCTTCATGTTATTCTTCCACTTCTTCATGCTCATCCTCCACTTCTTCCCGTTATTCCTCCACTTCTTCATGCTATTCCTCCACTTCTTCCCGCTATTCCTCCACTTCTTCATGTTATTCCTCCACTTCTTCCCGCTATTCCTCCACTTCTTCATGTTATTCTTCCACTTCTTCATGCTCATCCTCCACTTCTTCCCGTTATTCCTCCACTTCTTCCCGCTATTCCTCCACTTCTTCATGTTATTCCTCCACTTCTTCATGTTATTCTTCCACTTCTTCATGTTATTCCTCCACTTCTTCATGCTCATCCTCCACTTCTTCCCGCTATTCCTCCACTTCTTCATGCTCATCCTCCACTTCTTCATGCTATTCCTCCACTTCTTCATGTTATTCTTCCACTTCTTCATGTTATTCCTCCACTTCTTCATGCTCATCCTCCACTTCTTCATGCTCATCCTCCACTTCTTCATGCTCATCCTCCACTTCTTCCCGCTATTCCTCCACTTCTTCATGCTCATCCTCCACTTCTTCATGTTATTCCTCCACTTCTTCATGCTATTCCTCCACTTCTTCATGTTATTCCTCCACTTCTTCATGTTATTCCTCCACTTCTTCATGCTCATCCTCCACTTCTTCCCGCTATTCCTCCACTTCTTCATGCTCATCCTCCACTTCTTCATGCTCATCCTCCACTTCTTCATGCTATTCCTCCACTTCTTCATGTTATTCCTCCACTTCTTCATGCTCATCCTCCACTTCTTCCCGCTATTCCTCCACTTCTTCATGCTATTCCTCCACTTCTTCATGCTCATCCTCCACTTCTTCATGCTCATCCTCCACTTATTCCCGCTATTCCTCCACTTCTTCATGCTCATCCTCCACTTCTTCATGCTATTCTACCACTTCTTTATTGTATGCCTCCTCTAGTGAATCTGCATACCTACTAGCCGTAAACAGTAATCAAATAAATGCCTTGATATAAAGAGAAATACACACAGAGAAAAATATCACTTTGGATCCAAAACAGGACAGAATATTCTCAGACTCCTGGCGAAACGTGATGTGTGACTAACTGGGCTTGGTAGATAATGTCAGAGCCATCTATTTTCATGTGGTGTTGTATCTGAGTGGATGGCTCTGCTATGTACAGTTAGGGGCTGTTTTCTCTTTCTGTCAACATCTCCAACTCTGTTTATTCTGCAGAGGGCCAAGACATGTCAGGAATACTGATCCATACAGAGAGAGACAGGGGATGATTATGTGATGTATGTACACACACATACATACATGGAGAAAGCATGCACACGTTTGTGCCTGAACATACACACACGTACACACGTACACACACACATACATATACACACACATAACAGACCTTCCCAGGCATTTGCCATGTGACTCCAGAGAGCAATGCCAATCCAGACTCCAGAGCACAGGGCATGTTTCTTCCTCTGACTGACACGATCTGATAAGGCCAACGTCTCAGACTGGCTATTAAGCTCTCTCGACATGGGATTGGCCTAAAATTTGATTTTTCACACACATTCTGAATACACATTGGGTTATATAGCAGCATCTATATTCTGACAAGGGCTCTCTCACAAGACTGCAGACTGCAGCATGCTTTTGACTAGTGCCATAGGGCTCTATGTTCTAAGGTCTTAAGGCAGACGTCTGTTTGCCTTATTTAACTTTACATGCTCATGTAAATGGTATTAAGTGGGATTCTGAAAAGTTGTCAGCACTTGGGAGAGGGGTGTGTAGTGCTTGTTGTAATCTCACTGGCCCACATTTCTTAAATCCTACCAATTCTCATCATCAAATTAGCTCCATGCTATTTCCTCTGTGATACACCCACATGGGGCCTTGTACTTTTTTAAAATGGATTTCTGACTGCTTTATATGCTTAGCATTCAAGGCTCTAGTATATAATTATGAGGCAATTTATCATCAAACTATAGATTTTTTTACCCTGAATTTATTGTCATTCTTCTTCTCTAATTTATTCAGATTGGTGTTATTTCTGATTATGGTATAATTTTCTCCACATCACCATCTGTGTCTAGATTTCCTCCTGACTATTTCTATCGCCTTCTCTTAATTATCTCTCAATTGTCTCTGATGGAAGGATCTTTATCTTGTGTAATAAATTAATTACAATAAAGACAGGATACGATCGTGTTCGGTAGAATTAAAGTGGAAGAAAAAGGTCCGAAATAGAGTGAAAAAATGAGGAACTATCTGCGCGTGTCCAATAAGACACTCTTATGTGTGTTTTCTGCTGCGATGTGCCCTAGTGAACAAAACCCAGTTCACATAGTCCTCAGGTGATGGCATTGCTTTGGTCCCTGCTCTCTGCTCACCTGTACCCACTGAGGGTATCCATGCAGGTGCCTCCATTGAAGCAGGGGTTTGTGCGGTAGGAGGAACAAGCCTGATGGACCCGGTCCCTGGCAGAGCAGCCACACCGGGCAGAGGACATCATCGTCATAGACACCAGTGCTATGTTCCCGGCATCGACCAGGGTGGGTGTGTCACTGACGCTGAGCTGTGTGGAGCAGCCGCCACCCGGCCTGCAGTCTGTGTACACACACTCATCCACCTCTACCTGGGACACGTTCACCCGCAGCAGAGACTGCAGCTGAGGAAAGGGACAGAGAGAGGGATAGGGAGAGATAGGGATAGGGAGAGAGAGGGGAGGAGTACAGACAGACAGACAGACAGACAGACAGACAGACAGACAGACAGACAGACAGACAGACAGACAGACAGACAGACAGACAGACAGACAGACAGACAGACAGACAGACAGACAGACAGACAGACAGACAGACAGACAGACAGACAGACAGACAGACAGACAGACAGACAGACAGACAGACAGACAGACAGACAGACAGACAGACAGACAGACAGACAGACAGACAGACAGACAGACAGACAGACAGACAGACAGACAGACAGACAGACAGACAGACAGACAGACAGACAGACAGACAGACAGACAGACAGACAGACAGACAGACAGACAGACAGACAGACAGACAGACAGACAGACAGACAGACAGACAGACAGACAGATAGATAGATAGATAGATAGATAGATAGATAGATAGATAGATAGATAGATAGATAGATAGAAGAGGGTAAGGGAAGTAAGGGAGGACAGAGAGGGATGAGTCTGGCTGATACTCCTCACACATACAAATATTTACTTATAAAGAAACGAGTACATCTCCAAAATGGCAGATTTATTTTCAATAAATGAATGAGAAATGAGATAGACAACATTATTGAAAAGGATAGGGAGAGAGATTTATTGAAAAAGATATGAATGCACATTACACCTCTTAGCTGATAAAGAAACAATATCGACAACACCAAGCTCTGCACCTAGAGATGTATGAGCTAAGATCCCTATCTTCAAGATGGGAAAACATCGAGGCGTGTACCTTCTTTATATGCGCCGCCAGGTATCCGTGTAGTTTCTCTGGACGCAGGTAGCCATCGCTGTGCACAGAGAAGCGCACGTCCAGCGTCTTCGGTCTAACGTCTGTCAGGCTGAAGACGTTGATTGTGCCTGATCTGATGGACAGGTGTTCAGACAGGAAGCTCCTGAACATATCCTGTCGACTCCTCTCGTCCACCCGGGACTCAATAAACTCTCTGGCAGTGATGCCTGCAGAAGGGGGAAATACACACACATATGCACACACACACAGGCACACACACAAAGACAGAAACACACCTCAGGCATTAGAACCTCAAGAACATTCACTATTTACTGACAGGAGAAATTGATCAAAGTGAACTCAGTCTTGGTTCAATTAGCAAATAGAATTGATCTATACTGGCCTCACATTGATTCACTCACCCATGTAGTGAAACTATTTAACTTACCGTTCTTTAATTATTTCCACTGAGACCGATTCTTGGCTCCAGTATAAAACATTGACGGCCTCACTGTCAAATAGATTTAGAGGTCGAAGCATTAGCAATGCAATGCGTCTCTTCTAATAATATCGGAGAGGATTGAAGAAGTCCTCTTTAATCTCTACAAAGTGAAATTGATGCCCTGGCATGCCTAATAGCCTTGCAGTCTATTCATAAAATGGTTTTTCAAATGTCAAGGACTAACCTGGCAGTTTTGAAATTGACCTTTACATTTGGGATTTGCCCAGAGAGAGCCAAAAGACCAAGACATTAAACTTCATATGTTTGTGAAAATGGCACCTGAGGTGTGATACACACTGCTGCTTGAAGTGATAGCGACTATAGGTTATCCTAATTGATTTGCTTTAAAGTACATACCTTACAGCTTGTAAAGGTGAAAAGGTGAGCTCCCCCAATTCGACGTAAATCGCTTGGATCTTTTGTTAAAGATTAACATAAATCCAATCCATTGAATTTACTGACTCACAGCGTAGCCTCAGATTTAAAAGTACCAGTTCTAGATCCAGAGATACTCTCTATTTTAAGGTGTATACTGTAAGTCTACAGGGTTCTGTATGTTTTTTAATTCATTCACTTTAAAAAATAATTTACTCATTCTTCTTTCTTCTATTTTAATCCAGAGAGCAGCAGCTGATTGTATCATTGTCTATCTCTCCAACAACAGAACGAAGTAAAATAAAAAGCCTGACGTTTGGTGTGGGTGGAAAGATGAGCGATAGAGTGCAAGAGAAAGGAAAACAAATGGAAAAAGTTATTCATGTTGACAGGTTCAGACCCATCATCTCATATAGAGCATCCCTGCTGTGGAGTAACAGCAGCTGAAGAAGCATGACTCTAGTTGCTGAACGATGTGTTGACAGGGTTCTACATAGAACCCAAAAGGGTTCCACCTGGAACCAAAAAGGTTTTTTACTAGGAACCTTATTGGGACAACGAAGAACCCTTTTAGGTTCTAGACAGCACCTTTTTTTCTAAGAGTGTAATCACGAATCATGACATAAACTGTAGAATAGATAAGTACGATGTTGTCATGCTGCAGTAGCTTACCGGTCAGACGCAGGGAGGCTGACGAGTGGATGGCCATGTCTTCTAGCTCCCGGACGTGAACTGTGACCCCAGACACCACGTCTGGCCACACCCCGTCCGACACTCCCACTCTGAGATAGTAGCTCCCTGCTAGGGTGTTCTGTCTGATGGCCAGGTGGCCTGAACTCCTGTTTAGAGTGAAATACCTGTAGGGGAGGACATAAATGTGGTGGAAAAGACTGGGTAGTATTCATTAAGGGCATGCAATGGAAAATATTTTAAAATGCAACGGAAAATGGAAATAAATGTTTCTTATTGGACATGGACAAGCAATTTAAGTGTTTATTCCATGTTTTATTCCATTTTGTGCCTACCAAAGGAAATTAACGGAAATAACAACTGTTTTGTTTCTGCTGGGAGGTAAATGCTATTTTGTTTACATCTCCACCAAAGGAGCTCGGTAGTCATAGAAACAGGTCAGGATTGGCATATGAATAAAACAGGAATGTGTAAAATATGCAATTGGGATTTTCTTCTGTTCCCTGACTGTGTTAGATGCAAAATTGCAAACAATCTTGGTGTAAATATTCTTGATCCTTGTTCCCCAGCGAGTCCACCAGTTGATATGATACAAATGCATCCACTGATTGCTCTGATTACATTAACATTTGACATTTTTGTCATTTAGCAAATGCTCTTATCCAGAGCGACTTACAAGAGCAATTAGGGTTAAGTGCATGTTGAACAAGAGGCACTTGTTGGCCAAGTAGGAAATGTGGTAATATCCTCCATCCTTTCCATTTCTTTGACTGTTACTGTTCATTGTCTCTCCTGCTGCCTAGTCACTTTATCCCTATTTATATGTATATATCTATCTAAATGACCTCGTACCCCTGCACAACTCGGTACTGGTACCCCGTGTATATAGCCAAGTTATCGTTACTTATTGTGTATTTATTCCTGTGTTATTATCTTTCTATTATATTTATATTTTTCTCTCTGCATTGTTGAAGGGCTCGTAAGTAAGCATTTCACTGTTAGTCTCCACCTGTTCTTTACCAAGCATCTGACAAATCACATTTCATTTTATTTGACTCTGAGACTTTGAATGAAAGTAGCTGAAAGTCATATTTATAGGGATACATATTTGCATCTGTCATATGTTAACTGTTTAACTGATTAACTGTCCTGTTATGACTCACGCTGGTTACAGACAAACATAACACCTACCTCATTCCTCCTGCGTCTAAGGTGTAGGTCTTGTTGTCCCAATCATCTTGATCAGGGGCATAGACCTTGCCCAGCGAAGTAGTCTGCATCCTTCCTGTCCAGCGCACACAAAGACTTTGATTTTGTCTGAAAACAACGGTTTCCAAACCGAAAGTGATAGAGGCCCCAGGCCACTTATCTTCAGCCGTTTTCTTATCTGCTGTTCTGTGATTCTGCTGTTTCTGTTCTTCCTATTCTGTTCATGAGTGTGAAGTCCCACTGTCTGGGTTGAATAGGCTTCCAGTACTTGAGATGCGAGGAGCGCTGAGAGCTTAAGGAAGTCAGGGCTATCTCTCTATGGATTATGTTATTATCGAGCCCCAGTGCCAGCGTACTGCAGCTGGGTAAACAACCAGGGCCTGTATGAGTCAAGCTGCTGCAGTGTCTCATACAATTACTGAAAACTAAAAAATCCAGGTCTATGATCAGAACTTTAATGGGCCTAACAATCACCCCTGAGGAACACCACAGATCTTATAATGGTCAAGTTAACATCAGGGCCAGATACAATTAGCAGAGTGGAGAGAGTGTGTGGGGGTCGAATGTTCTTAAGCCCGATAGGAATGATTTGCAATCAAGAATCATGAAATGCTGCAACACAATGCTAATATTTGCCTAGGGTGTATCAATTACTAATTCAGACAATACATAATAGGTACACAGAAAGACAGAAAGAGCACCGCCATGCTTTGCTAACTTGGGGAAAGGCCTGGGTCCATATTCACAAAGAATCTTAGTGTCGCCTTTTAAATCATGAAGAATAAAAGGGGGACTTGATCCTAGATCAGCACACCTACTCTTAGAGGCTTCGTGAATATGACTGTCTAAAAGTTTATAGAAAGTTGGGACTCACCCCTCCGGCTGTGAAAGTAAATCTCCTTCTCTCCCTCCTGGTGGGCGTTGTCATTCTGGTCGCCCACGGTGATGGTGAGCGTGTTGGTGACCGTCATTGGCGGACGGCCGCTGTCCGTCATGACCACGGGCAGGAGGAACTCCCTCTGGCGCTCACGGTCGAAGCGGCGCAGCGCTGTGAGCGTTGCCGTGCCATTGCCATGGTCCTGCAGGTGGAAGTCGGGGGCGTAAAGACGGGGAAGGGCGAGGGAGAAGGGAGGCCCATTCTCTGGGGAGTCCCTGTCGATAACGTGGAGCAGCGTGGAGGTCTGGTTGAGCCACACCAGCTGTGGAGCAGGGCTGTTCTCCCAGAGGACAGGGGTATAGGCCACCTCCAGCTCTGGCCCATTGTCATTAACATCAAGCAGGCTCAGCTGGACCGTGGCGCTCCCCGTCAACGCCAGACTTCCGCGGTCTGTCGCCATGACAACCAGCTGGTACTCGGGCATTGTCTCTCTGTCCAGCGGGCGGGTCACGGTCACAATGCCGTCTCGGTCCACTATAAAATTACCGTACGGGTCTGACTCCGGGGAGATGCTGTAGACTATTTCCCCATTCAGGTCAGAGTCTGAGTCATTGGCCATCACCTGGGTGATGCTGGTTCCCACGGCAACATCCTCCACTAGAGGAGCGAGGGGGTAGAAGGTGGTGGTGAACTCAGGGATGTGGTCGTTCTCATCCAGCACCTGGATGATGCAGTGGATGAGGCTGGAGAAGTCAGAGTCCTCCACCTGGATTGTGAGGTTGAAGCGCTGCTCTCCGGGCCTCTCATAGTCCAGCCCCTTCCTCAGCTTCAGACTCCCAGACTGCTCTGCTCTGTGGCTCACCATGTAGAACCTCTCCCACTGGTCCCCCGCCACCACACTGAAACCCAGCAGGCCGTGAGGGCCAGAGTCTGGGTCCACAGCTTCCAGCTCCAGCACGGTTGAGTCTGGAGGGCTGCTCTCAGACACACGAGCCCCACACCACTCATCTTTGAACCGGGGGGTATGGTCGTTCAGGTCCATGATGATGATAGTGGCGGTAGCTGTACCCACCATGTCCCCTCCATCCCTGGCTTCGACCACCAGCTGGTGCCGCTCTGCCACCTCCCTGTCCAGCCCGCCGGTCACCACGGAGATGGTGCCCGTACTAGTGTCGATTGTAAATAGTTCCTCAGAATCTGCGTCACGGGCGTTCTTGATGATACGATAGGTGAGGATGGCGTTCTGACCCACTGCCGTGTCGTCAAGGTCTGCCGCCATCATCTCCATGACAAAAGTTCCTGGGGGTGAGTTCTCGGCTACGTTGCCGTGGCAGCCATCGGGTGCGCAGGTGAAAGCGGGCTCGTTGTCATTGATGTCCCACACGTTGATGATGACGTCAGTGAAGCCGGTGAGCCCCTCCCCTTTCTCGTCCGTGGCCAGGACCACGAAGCGCCACACAGCCCGCTCCTCGCGGTCCAGCGTCTTCTGGGCGTACATCTCCCCCGTGTTCTCATTAACCATAAACTGAGAGTCCGCCCCCTGACCATGGAGAGAGTAGCGGACGGCGTCCTGGTCTGCATCCTTGTCTGGGTCCGTGGCCGTCACCTGGTGAGACACCCAACTCATCAGCAATCAACATCTAAGAGTGTGTGTGTGTGTGTGTGTGTGTGTGTGTGTGTGTGTGTGTGTGTGTGTGTGTGTGTGTGTGTGTGTGTGTGTGTGTGTGTGCGTGCGTGCGTGCGTGCGTGCGTGTGTGCATGTGCGTGATTGCGTGCGTGTGTGTGTGCATGTGCGTGCGTGTGTGTGCATGCATCCGTGTGCCTGTGTTTCTAAGCAAGCATCCCATCAATCTATCTTTACATCCGTTGTTTATGTAATGAATAGCAGACTTGTCATGTACATGCATGACATACAGAAGCAAGTATTTGATATTTATGCTTGATAAAGATTATCCTGGTAGCTGACTGTTTGTGCATTCAAAATGAATCCCTGCCTTGTCCATGAACAAAACTATGTTTTGATTCAAGCAGAAACAGAAAGACACCCAGGCTAGAGACCGAAATAACTTGTAGAGTGACATGTAGTTATAGCTAGCATGTATACAGTTAGTATACAGAAGCATGCATTTGACATGGTTGATTGAGCCTCGGTACCTGACCGCTCAAACAGAAACAGACTGGCACCCAGGTTAGAGAAAGAACACACACCTGGAGCACAAAGACCGGTGAGCCATCTAGCTCCTCTGTCACTGAGCCATAGTACTCATTCATGGAGAAGACGGGCGCCTCATCATTCTTGTTGACCACGTTGACCACCACGGCGGCGTAGTCCTCCCACTTTCCGTCCGATGCCAGCACCAGCAGCTTGTACCTCTTCTGCTGCTCGTAGTCCAGAGGCTGGGCGACAAAGATGGTTCCCACCTCAGGCTCCATGTCAAACACCCCCCTTGTGTTGCCCGAAGTTATCTGGTAGCGCAACTTGGCATTGGCACCTGGGGAGGGACCAGGGAATTTAAGAGGGGATTCTGGGGTATGGAGTTTTAGATGCTGTACTTAGAATTTGGGCAAGTCTGAAATGAAGCCCTATTCCTTATTTAGTACAATACTTTTTTGCCCCATAGTCTCTGTTCAAAAGCAGTGCTTCATACAAGGAACATGGTGCTCTTTCATATGCAGTCTCAGTACATACAGTTGAAGTCAGAAGTTCACATACACTTGGAGTCATTAAAACTCCTTTTTCAACCACACCACAGATTTCTTGTTCACAAACTATAGTTTTGGTAAGTCGGTTAGGACATCTACTTTGTGCATGACACAAGTAATTTTCCCAACAATTGTTTACAGACAGAATATTTCACTTATAATTCATTGTATCACAATTCCAGTGGGTCAGAAGTTTACATACACTAAGTTGACTGTGCCTTTAAACAGCTTGGAAAATTCCAGAAAATTATGTCATGGCTTTAGAAGCTTCTGATAGGCTAACTGACATCATTTGAGTCAATTGGAGGTGTACCTGAGGATGAATTTCAAGGCCTACCTTCCAACTCAGTGCCTCTTTGCTTGACATCATGGGAAAATCAAAATAAATCAGCCAAGACCTTAGAAAAAAAATTGTAGACCTCCACAAGTCTGGTTCATCCTTGGGAGCAATTTCCAAACGCCTGAAAGTACCATGTTCATCTGACAAACAATAGTAAGCAAGTATAAACACCATGGGTGTCATACCGTTCTGTCTCCTAGAGATGAATGTACTTTGGTGCAAAAAGTGCAAATCAATCCCAGATCAACAGCAAAGGACCCTGTGAAGATGTTGGAGGAAACAGGTACAAAAGTATCAATATCCCAAGTAAAACGAGTCCTATATCGACATAACCTGAAAGGCCGCTCAGCAAGAAAGAAGCCACTGCTCCAAAACCGCCATAAAAACAGCCAGACTACGGTCGGCAACTGCACATGGGGACAAAGATCATACCTTTTGGAGAAATGTATTCTGGTCTGATGAAACAAAAATATAACTGTTTGGCCATAATATCCATCGTTATGTTTGGAGGAAAAAGGGGGAGGTTTGCAAGCCGAAGAAAACCATCCCAACCGTTATGTTGTGGGGGTGCTTTGCTGCAAGAGGGACTGGTGCACTTCACAAAATAGATGGAATCATGATGACGGAAATATATGTGGATATATTGAAGCAACATCTCAAGACATCAGTCGGGAAGTTAAAGCTTGGTCGCAAATGGGTCTTCCAAATGGACAATGACCCCAAGCATACTTCCAAAGTTGTGACATAAAGGCTTAAGGACAACAAAGTCAAGGTATTGGAGTGGCCATCACAAAGCCCTGACCTCAATCCTATAGAACATTTGTGGGCAGAACTGAAAAAGTGTGTGAGAGCAAGAAGGCCTATCAACCTGACTCAGTTCCACCAGCTCTGTCAGGAGGAATGGGCCAAAATTCACCCAACTTATTGTGGGAAGCTTATGAAACGTTTGACCCAAGTTAAACAATTTAAAAGCAATGCTTCCAAATACTAATTGAGTGTATGTAAACTTCTGACCCACTGGGAATGTGATGAAAGAAATAAAAGCTGAAATAAATTAACATCTATGAACATTTGAACATCTAGGCCATGTTCTGTTATAATCTCCACCCGGCAAAGACAAAAGAGGACTGGCCACCCCTCATAGCCTGGTTCCTCTCTAGGTTTCTTCCTAGGTTCTGGCCTTTCTAGGGAGTTTTTCCTAGCCACTGTGCTTCTACACCTGAATTGCTTGCTGTTTGAGGTTTTAGGCTGTGTTTCTGTACAGCACTTTGAGATATCAGCTAAGAAGGGCTTTATAAATAAATTTGATTTGATATAAAGTTCCTTGGCGTCCACATCACCACCATTCTACCTTTCTACCTACCTAAATCATTCTCTCTACTATTATTCTGGCATTTCACATTCTTAAAATAAAGTGATGATCTTAACTGACTTAAGAAAGGGAATTTTTACTAGGATTAAATGTCAGGAATTGTGAAAAACTGAGTATAAATGTATTTGGCTAAGGTGTTTGTAAACTTCGACTTCAACTGTATATACAGTACCAGTCAAAGGTTTGGACACACCTACCTAAGAGTTTTTCTTAATTTTTTACTATTTTCTACATTGTAGAATAATAGTGAAGCCATCAACACTATGACATAGCACATATGGAATCATTTAGTAAGCAAAGAAATATATATTTTAGATTCTTCAAAGTAGCCACCCTTTGCCTTGATGACAGCCTTGCGCACTCTCGGCATTCTCTTAACCAGCTTCACCTGGAATGCTTTTCCAGCAGTCTTGAAGGAGTTCCCACATATGCTGAGCACATGTTGGGTGCTTTTCCTTCACTCTGCTGTCCAACTCATCCCAAACCATCTGAATTGAGTTGAGGTTAGGTGATTTTGGGGTCCAGGTCATCTGATGCAGCTCTTCTTCTTGGTCAAATAGCCATTACACAGTTTAGAGGTGTGTTGGGTCATTGTCCTGTTGAAAAACAAATAATTGTCCTACTAAGAGCAAACCAGATGGAATGGTGTATCACTGCAGAATGCTGTGGTAGCCATGCTGGTTAAGTGTGCCTTGAATTCTAAATAAATCACTGACAGAGTCACCAGCAAAGCACCCCCACACCGTCTCACCGCCTCCTCCATGCTTCACGGTGGAAACCACACATGCGGAGATCATCCATTCACCTACTCTGCATCTCACAAAGACACAGCGGTTGGAACCAAAAATCTCAAAATTGGACTCATCAGACCAAAGGACAGATTTCCACCAGTCTAATGTCCATTGCTCATGTTTCTTATACCAAGCAAGTCTCTTCTTATTATTGGTGTCCTTTAATAGTGGTTTCTTTGCAGCAATTTGATCATGATCCTGATTCACGCAGCCTCTGAACAGTTGGTGTTGAGATGCTGCTGTTACTTGAACTCAGTGAAGCATGTATTTGGGCTGCAATTTCTGAGGCTGGTAATTAATTTATCCTCTGCAGCAGAGATAACTCTGGGTCTTCCTTTCCTGTGGTGGTCCTAATGAGAGCCAGTGTTATTTCATAGTGTTGATGTCTTCACTGTTATTCTACAATGTAGAAAATAGTTTTAAAAAATAAAGAAAAACCCTGGTTGTGTCTAAACTTTTGACTTGTACTGTATATCCATTGATTCTTGAAGAATATAACTTATAAATGCCTCATGAGCTTAGTTCAACTGTCACAATCCATGCAAACCCAAAATATGAGCTTGTTTTACTCCAATGTTTGTAATCATTGTAAATGTAAACAAACACTTTATAACTTCATAACATGGTTAAAACAATAATTTTCATATCATGGATGGTCAGTCCTTGCATCCATACTGTAGCTCTGTCTACTAATCTGAGAATGGTTATATTTCTTCAGTCCCACCCCTCAGATTTTAACCATAACAGTGGCGGGGTGCCCATTTTGTTATTGTTACATTTGTAGATTTGCCCTTTAAAGAGCTGCATATTATCAAGATATCAAAGTGTCACGAACAAAAGGTAAACAATTGCCCTATAGCAAATGCAGCATATGACAAAATTCCCCAAACAGCGTGCCCAACGAAAGAAAGGCACCCTTTGTGAAAATGTCCTCTTTTTTTATTAGTTTTCTTAAATATTTTTCAGATTTGCACTCTCAAAATCACACTTTCTAAAGATATTTTTTTTTTATTGTAATTTGATGTTCTAAGTCCACAACAATGCTTAAACCACGTCATGGAACCATTTTGGAGGTCTGGGAAAATGGAGTATTTTTGTAATAATAATGTATTCTTTTTTTGTTTTTTCTCAATCAGATTTGTTGGACCTGGCTCCCCAGTGGGTGGGTCTGTGTCCACCCAGGCCCACCTATGCCTACGCCCCTGATGCAAACAGGGCATGATGACTGAATTGTGCATCACAAAAAGCCTACAGCATCAACCAAGACTGAAGATCATACTTTTTCAATACCTGGTTTACATACCCATTGTTGCCTTAGTTAGAATTTACTGGTAGATATCATGAGTTGAAACATCTTTCCTACCTACCCTGCAGGCTACCGATGTCATTCTTCTGTGAGCTGCTCCATGTCAAAACCAGTTGAGAGCTGTGTGCTCTTGCTGCCTGCAGATGATAGTCAGTTGAAACTAGGCTGTGTGCGGTGTGCATGTGAATATATTTCACATGGTTTGCAAATGTTTGAGCCACTGCGCAAACATGTCTATACTAGATATAAAGACTGCAGGTATTACTGTTTCAAGAAAGAATTGTATATATTTGGCCTGGCAAAGCGGTTTTATGCGCTTACTGAATGGAAGTTGATAATTACACGTTTCTTACTCTGCTGGTCTCGGGTGGTCTCTGGAAGAAATGACGAGTCCTCACTGTCCGAGACCGAGTCAAGACCAAGTACAAATGTATCTGACACTGAGACAAGACCAAGAAACTCAAAATGTGGTCTTGAGACCAGACTCGAGACAGGTTGAGTACTACAGTATAGCACTTTTTATGTAGCCTACTTTTGGCCAGCTAACCACCGATCAAGCAACATTATGGACTAAACGTTCAAATCCTGTTGCTGACAGATTATTTTGCTGGAACAATATAGGTCAAATTAAGATCCTACATCTGTATGTCACTATGAGGGTTGAGAAATCAATGAGGAAGTAGATCTCCAGTGTGTGTCCATGGAGACCGTCCTGTGGGCTAATTTAGCCAGATAAAATAGTCCTATGGATATTTCATGACTCCCCTTTAAACCAGTCTGTTGTGTTAAAGGAGCTACAAACCCAATGAAAATACTAGTCTAATCTCTGCTATTAACATAAATCAGCAGACAAAGTGCTCCCTCAGGGCTTTCCTATAAGCTTCTAGTTGAGCCCATGTGTGGATAAAAAAAAGACAGATTGGGTTTAGGCTCCTTTAAATGCTGGGGGCTGGTGTTGTCTGGTTGTTCATCTTGGCTTGGTTGCAGCTAGTGCTAAATAGGCTACCCTATAAACTAAGCAGCACCAACCCCCGCTTGCGATAAATACTTGATTAACAACCCAAAACATAGCTGATATTACAGAGAGTGTTGCCGCTGTACAGGGGATAAACTGGTTTATCACACCAAATCCCACCCACCTACTGTACTGTGCAGGAGAAGTGTGTCTGTCTTTTTAGAACATATGTAGTGTTGCATTACTTGACTATTAAATGGCTGCGTCTTAATGTAGCATGGTGCTCAGCTTATCTCGTCTCAGCATGATTCCAGCAGAGCTACATCCAGATGGGGAGATGGCACTTGTGGTGTGTCATTTTGGAACATTTTAACCCTTCAATGCACACATTGTCTCTAAAACTAGACGAGTCTAGGTTTGGGAAAAATGTAATTCTGTGATTGACAGTTACCTCTGCCCAAAGTCTAATGTCTTACCAATGACAGTTTTGGCCCTGCACAGAATGTGAAAAATGTACTTTTCCCTCAACTTTTTCATGAAATGTTATACCTGTGCCAGGTTACCTGCCTCACTGGCTTAACATGCACTCCTGAGAAAAAAATGCATGTTACACATTCACTAATTTCACTGCCATTAGTGCAAAAGTGCCATCACTGGTGGAAATTCTTGGGCTTCGCTGCTCTCTCTCTTTTCTTCCATACCTTCATCTTCGTCATTAGCACTGACAGTGACAACAGCCAGGCCGATATCTGCATCCTCGTCAACCCCAACTTCATAGAGGCGCTGAGCAAAGACGGGTTTGTTATCGTTCACGTCGCTGATGAAAACCCGCACATATGCTGTGTCTGCAAGAAGAACGACAAGCAAGAGAGAGATTAAACACCATACAGCTACAACTCGCTCTGTCGTCCTCCTCTCTCTCATCTCATCCTTACACTTCTCTTTCCATCTCTTCCAATCCCTCTTTTCATCAGAGGATGTTGTCAGTCAGTGTGAGCCAATGACACTCTTGTGGGGAGCGAAGCACTTAACCTAATGTAATGTGCCTCACTTGACATGCAAATCAGAAATAATGTTATTGTCAACAAGGTGTTCGGGATTACAGAAAGTATTCAACCAGGGTAGATGGTTCACTGTTTTAGCCAGGTAACATTTTGGCAGCAAAAAACTTCCTCGGGAACAGACTTTTCTGAAATAAAAAAAGTTGAAGAACCTATCCACTTCTCCTCTGGGGTGGCAAGTGTTTACATCTCTGTCTGTCTGGTTCCCTTTTCACACCATTCCTTGTTTTTAACTCGTACATAGATATATTTAGCTAAATACATTTTGTGACGTGTTTGGCAGATGTGATAGGCTCAGTAGGTAGGAACATGGCCATGTACTGCTATTTTTCTGTCTGCATTCCCTTGCACTCTCTCTCTCCCTCCCTCCTTCCGGGGGTAAACCCGACAGACAGATAGTATTTACTAAGGAGATGAGCCCTTCTGCTGGTGCAGATATGTGGTAGAAGACAGCGCTAACACAGCGCTAAGGTTCATTTGGAAATGCTAAGCAGCCCCCTCACATCCCCTAAAGAGAAGGCTTTGCTGTTCACCCTTACCCCTAATACCTTCTCCGCAAACATTTGTTAAAAACCCCTCACCCATAACGCAAACCTTCTTATAACATTACCTGCGATACCAAAACAGAATGCATTCTGTCATCATGTAGGACAAAGCCAAACAGAAATTCTGATTTCTGAACAGTCAATTGAGAAATTGAAAAATGTTTTGTAAAACGATGTACCACAACGCTCACAGCGTTTTTTTCTATAGGGAAGAGACAAGAGGCTGTCTGATTACGCTTGTTCTCGCAGGAGGAAAATGAATAGAATGCACTAGGCAATTCTTGTCTATGTAAAACAATGTGCATAGTGCATGAATTCATTTTTAGTTTTGATTGATTTACGTTTTTTCCAGATGAGGGATGAGAAGAGAATCCTCCAGCCCATTGGGTATCTCACTATACCCCCATGTGCCATGTCTTGAAATATGCAGAGAGACAGATTAAAAGTATGTTACATTGTAATACTTCTGACAGCCAATTTTCTGGCTCTGCCCAAAACTTCTGGACCTTATAGCATTCCCAGAAAGCATAGATTATTAAGTCATATATTCATTTTACACATAAGACATGGCTCTGCCATTGTGCTGCAGAATTTGTGGATAATAAATTCGATATATTAGTTTACTCTGGATTAAGTGTACATTTTAGTTAACTGTAATTTCATTAGGTATGCTTCAACTTTCCCTCCATCTTGTTCAAATTGGTCTGCCATGTAGTACACTTCTGTCTATAGCTAACATGAGCTGTTCAGTATGTGTGGGTAATCCTTTCTACCGTTGCATTTCTGAAAGGTATCACTAACAACAACAAATGTGTTGCTAAGGCGCTCCACCTTCTGGAGGATCAAGTTTTGAACTCAGTGGATTACCCAGTGGAAGCAAAGTATGATCGCTAAGGAGAAAATTCATGCGTATGATTGCAAATGCGTATGGAGTCGAAAAGAGAACACAGAAGGCTGTGTTGAATTAAACACCTGTCTATGGATTACAACATTAAACTAAGGGCAACCATGGCATCTGTGACAGGGAGGGAAAAGCGTTCAAAATATGTATACGGTAAGAGAGTCTAGCTAGATATTATATTATGCATTTCTAATTTTGTCAGAAAGTCAATTTCATTGCAAGTTAAAGCGTACTGTTAAGTAGCTAGCTAACCTTAGCTGGCTGGCTAGCTAACATTACGTGTATTATCTGTGTAGTAATATTATTCATATCTCAGAGCCATTTGCATTTCTAGTTATAGCCTAATGTTAGCTAGCTAGCTAACATTGAACCTAGTAGTTGGTTAGCTTTAGCTACTGTATGTGTACATTCATGCAGGGAAGTAACGTTAAGAGTTGGGATTGGTTCATTGTTTATCTAGCTAGCTAACTACATGTCTAAACAAAAGACTCCACTAGGCAAGTAACCATTTCACGGTACCGTTTACACCTTCTGTATCCTGTGCATGTGACAAATAAACCTAGTTTTTATTTGATATAGTTTGTGTTTATCAGAGATGGTAATGTGAAGAACAACATGACCTGCACCAATGTCAAATTAGGATATAACGTTAGGCCAATGACACAGTGTCCAAGTTCAAAAATTCTCAGGTAGAACGCCCTGCTTTTGTATCACAGCCGGCCATGACTGGGAGACCCATGAGGCGACACACAATTGGGCCGGCATCATCCAGGATAGGCAAGAGTTTGGCCGGACGGGATGTCCTTGTCCCAACGCGCTCTAGCAACTCCTTGTGGTGGTCCGGGCGCCTGCAAGCTGACTTGCGTCACCAGTTATACGGTGTTTCCCCCAACACATTGGTGCGGCTGGGTTCCGGGTTAAGCGAGCAGAGTGTCAATAAGCAGTGTGGCTTGACAGGGTCGTGTTTCGGAGGACGCATGGCTCTCAACCTTCACCTCTCCCGAGTCCATATGGGAGTTGCAGCGATAGGACAAAACTGTAACTACCAATTGGATATCATGAAATTGGGGAGAAAAAGGGGGAAAAGTACAAAATAAAATAATATACACTACCGTTCAAAAGTTTGGGATCATTTAGAAATGTCCCTGTTTTTGAAAGAAAATCATTTTTTTTGTCCATTAAAATAACATTAAATCGATCAGAAAGACAGTGAAGACATTGTTAATGTTGTAAATGACTATTGTAGCTGGAAACGGCTTTTATGGAATATTTACGTAGGCGTACAGAGGCCCATTATCAGCAACCATCACTCCTGTGTTCCAATGGCACGTTGTGTTAGTAAATCCATGTTTATCATTGTAAAAGGCTAATTGATCATTAGAAAACCCTTTTGCAATTATGTTAGCACAGCTGAAAACTGTTGTGCTGATTAATGAAGCAATAAAACTGGCCTTCTTTAGACTAGTTGAGTATCTGGAGCATCAGCATTAGTGGGTTCAATTACAGGCTCAAAATGGCCAGAAACAAATAACTTTGTTCTGAAACTCGTCAGTCTATTCTTGTTCTGAGAAAGGAAGGCTATATATCATGATTAGTAGAAAGCAAATTACAGACTCCTCTTTAAATTTAACCCTCTCTCCACTGGGATTCTCTGCCTCTAACCCTATTACAGGGGCTGAGTCACTGGCTTACTGGTGCTCTTCCATGCCGTCCCTAGGAGGGGTGCGTCACTTGAGTGGGTTGAGTCACTGACGTGATCTTCCTGTCTGGGTTGGCACGCCCTCCCCCCCCCCCCTTGGGTTGTGCAATGGCGGAGATCTTTGTGGGCTATACTCGGCCTTGTCTCAGGATGGTAAGTTGGTGGTTGAAGATATCTTCTAGTGGTGTGGGGGCTGTGCTTTGGCAAAGTGGGTGGGGTTATATCCTGCCTGTTTGGCTCTGTCCTGGGGTATCGTCGGATGGGGCCACAGTGTTTCCCGACCCCTCCTGTCTCGGCCTCCAGTATTTATGCTGCAGTAGTTTATGTGTCAGGGGCTAGGGTCAGTCTGTTATATCTGGAGTATTTCACCTGTCTTATCCGGTATCCTGTGTGAATTTAAGTATGCTCTCTCTAATTCTCTCTCTCTTTCTTTATTTCTCTCTCTCTCAGAGGACCTGAGCACTAGGACCATGCCTCAGGACTACCTGGCCTGATGACTCCTTGCTGTCCCCAGTCCACCTGGCCGTGCTGCTGCTCCAGTTTCAACTGTTCTGCCAGCGGCTATGGAACCCTGACATGTTCACCGGACGTGCTACCTGTCCCAGACCTGCTGTTTTCAACTCTCTAGACAGCAGGAGCAGTAGAGATACTCTGAATGATTGGCTATGAAAAGCCAACTGACATTTACTCCTGAGGTGCTGGCCTGTTGCACCCCCGACAACCACTGTGATTATTATTATTTGACCCTGCTGGTCATCTATGAACATTTGAACATCTTGGCCATGTTCTGTTATAATCTCCATCCGGCACAGCCAGAAAAGGACTGGCCACCCCTCATAGCCTGGTTCCTCTCTACGTTTCTTCCTAGGTTTTGGCCTTTCTATGGAGTTGTTCCTTGCCACCGTGCTTCTACATCTGCATTGCTTGCTGTTTGGGGTTTTAGGCTGTGTTTCTGTACAGCACTTTGAGATACCAGAAGGGCTTTGTAAATACATTTGATTTGATTTGATACTCCTCCCTTCACAGTACAGAGCAAACTGGCTCTAACCGGAATAGAAAGAGGAGTGGGAGGCCCCGGGGCACAACTGAGCAAGAGGACAAGTACATATTATATATTTATATATATATATATATGCTTTCATTTCATCACACTCACAACCAAAAGCTATTTTCTATTGATCTTGTTGTGAGTTTATTTCCCTGTAATAATGAATAAAAATGAGCTGAAGTTAAGATTTTGTCAGCTATAAGATATGGCCATTATTTGAACTTCACATTAACTAACTAGCTAACAAGCTAGAAACGAACCAAAACATTGTTTAGAAAGTTTATTTTAGTTGCCTGGTTTGCTAGATTGACATACAGTATACTAAATTCATTTTTAAATGGATGGGTATATTGGTTTTAAAATACACCAGTTATGCTATTTTGGACCACCCGGCTACTGATGTCATGCAGCCTGTCATTTTTGTGTTTATACTTTTTCATAACGACAATGACAAGTTTGATGTTGGACGACAATAAAATGTTCATAATGTCACTGCGACAACTTTATACAGACATGTCGATAGACGTTGTATAAACCAGCCTTTAGTCTAGAAATCTTTGGTTGTTTTGTACACTAGAGTACTCACTCTGTTTAGCACATGGCCTCACATGTGAATCATTAAAAAGATGGGTGGGGCTAAGGCTTAAGATGGTGGGCATGATGCTGAATGGGTGTAGACAAAAAAAGAGCTCTCTAGTAGGTATACCCAAACATTCAAGGGCCATTTCCTCAAAAGTGGGGTTACAAGATTATAAACTTTCAAAGCAGAATTACTTTTCCATTGTTCTGCTGTACTGTATGTACTGTATGATATACCATTTTCTAGCTCTGAGTCTCTACTTTTATCCAACATAAAAAACACAATTTCATATTTTGCTACGTAAGACCGATCCGAGCAGGTCGGTCACATACTGTATACCAAACTGGAAAAAAACAGACTGAAACAGGGAGGGAGTAAGTGAACTTAGAAACTCGTTTTTGTTACCCGTTGCAAACCTTTTTGCTACGTTGTGCCCTAATAAATACAACCCAGCCCTCACCAGAAAAGAGTGCCTTGGTCCTCCTTTCTTTTTGATGACCAATAAACCCCTTTTTCCAAAGAGCAACTTCTATCGACCAAAATGTACTATTGTGTACCTTAGTAGCGCTTCCCTTCCTCCTCTTACTACCAGCTCTCACCAGAGTTGGGCTGTTTGTTCCTCCCAGGCCGTGCTGACTCCATGCCGTCTTCAGACTGAACCTCCAGTAGGTAGGATCCCTGCGCCTCGCGGTCAAACACAGCCTCTGTATAAATGGAGCCCAGCTCTGGATCTACACGAAATAGACGGTGGTCCCCACTACTGTCACTCAAGAGGGAGTAAGTGATCTATAGGGCCACGACAGAGTACAATTAATGATGGTTCCCATATTAAGAAGTGAACACATTACAGAAATGTGATGAGTTCCTGATATGGATGCCTTATAGCATCATTCTATCACATCCTTGTGGTCAACGACTGTTCATAGAAACTAGAGTCACTGCAACATAATCCTTATATAAGTTCTCCTTCACAGTCGTATGGTCAAAGCCACACAGGCAGAATAACACACAGTCCCAACCACTTGACCACCACAGCTATGTGATATTAAGTTATGGATGGGTGAATGGATGTTGTGTTGTGCTGTGTTAGATGTTGCAGATGTGCCACTCACCTGTCCATTGAAAGCCAGGTCCTTGTCTTGAGCAGACACCTGGAGGACCATGGTCCCCACCTTGGCTCCCTCCGTCACTGAAGCCTCATAGATGGAGGAGGTGAAGAATGGAACATTGTCGTTCACATCTAAGAGACAAGATTGAAAACATAATTATTTAGAAACTATATCCAGGACTCAAAATGAAAAATGTTCATTGGTATCACTGGTGCTCCCAACTTAAATAATTTAGGAGCACCACGGAATTTAGGAGCCCCAGAAAATAAGATTGTTTTAATTGATAGAGATACAGTCTACATTGGCCCTATATGAATTCTAGCTAATTACATGTTGTGCCCTAGAACCTAATATGTAACACTGTAAATACATTCAATTATTATAATAGCTAAAATGTTGATACTGTACTGTACCTGTCATTGAACTTACAAAGTCATTTGTGGAATATCAGGTTTCTACATTGTGTAAAAGCACTATTTTCCTACTGAGACGCATTATTACATTGATAATTGTACATTGTCTCTTTAAAAATGTCAAATGTTTGACTACATGCAAGATATCTGTCATTCATTTATTGCTATGATCATTGGTCTCCTGAAGAAGAAGCCATCCCTTTTCCTTTCTTTCTGTGCCCCCAAATGTTTGGATATACTGGTAAAGTTACCAGGGCCCGGTTTCCCGATAGCAATGGAATTTAGGCTTTTGAGTGTTTTAACAATGCAAATTTCCTATAAAGGCTGAAGCTGTAACATGCGTTTCCCAAAACATGTGCCAATACTGATAGGATCGAAAGAAAGGCAGCGCTGATCTCTGATCAGCTTTCTCCATTCAAATCTTACCTGAACATTATAATTATTTCACAACACTGATGACGGATCAGCTCATAGAGAGGCTGCAAATATTGAGGCGGCTTATTCTAATGCTTACCCAATAATAATGCACTTAATCACAGACTCATTTGGCACATCATTGCGCACATGTTGTTACACATCATGAAATATATTGAGGCAACAATTACAGACAGTGTAGCCTACAAACATAACTCAATTGACTGAACTTTACATTTCAATATGACTTACAGTGTCTTCAGAAATAATGTATACCACTTGACATATTGCACATGTTGTTGTGTTTCAGCCTGAATTCAAAATGGATTAAAAAATAATAATTCTCACCCATCTACACAAAATACCCCATAATCACAAAATGAAAACATGTTTTTAGAAATGTTTGCACATTTATTGAAAATTAAATACAGTAATATATCATTAATATACGTAAGTAACCACACAGTCAATACATGTTAGAATCATATTTGGCAGTGATTATAGCTGAGTCTTTCTTGGTAAGTCTCTAAGAGCTTTGCACACCTAGATTGTACAATTTTTGGCCAATATTATTTTCAAAATTCTTCAAACTGTCAAATTGCTTGTTGATCCTTGCTAGACAACCATTTTCAAGTCTTGCCATACATTTTCAAGCAGATTTAGGCCAAAACTATAACTCGCAACTATAACTCTGTCTTCTTGGTAAGCAACCTCAGTGTAGATTTTGCCTTGTGTTTTAGGTTATTGTCCTGCTGAAAGGTGAATTAATCTCCCAGTGTCTGGTGGAAAGCAGACAGAACCACGTTTTCTTATAGAATTTGTTTGCACTTAGCTCCATTCCATTCATTTTTTATCCCCAAAACTACCCCGTCCATAACAATTCCAAGCGTGCCCATAACATGATGCTGCCACCACTACACTTGAAAATATGGAGAGTTGTACTCAGTAACGTGTTGTATTGTATTTGCACAAACATAACACGTTGTATTCAGGACAAACAGTTCATTGTTGCCTTGTTGCAAACAGGATGCATCTTTTGGAATATTAGTATTCTGTACAGGCTTCTTTCTTTGTGTGCTGTCAATTATGTTAGTATTGTGGAGTAACTACAATGTTGTTGATCCATCCTCACTTTTCTACTATCACAGCCATTAAACTCTGTTCAGTATTTAAAACCTGTTAAGGATATGGCAGACATACGCCCCCTTTGGAGAGATTGGGTACCCCTAGTAAACTGGAAAAAAAATCTGTCAAAAATTGCTAATATATGCAAAAATTATTATTGGATAGAAAACACTCTAAAGATTCTAAAACCGTTGGAATTATGTCTGTAAGTATAGCAGAACTCACAGGGCAGGCATTCTTCCAAACTAGTTTTTGTGGCCATGAAAGTTGGAGCAACTTTGACGTCATGGCCCCCACCCTTCCCAACCAGCTATGATTCTGGGGACACTTTCTATCTCTTCCGCTAGATGTCCTCTTTCATTAGAGCTTCAAATGGTTCAAATCCCGTGAGAATTGACCCTATGGGAGTGAAATTAGTGCGTGCCACGAGAGAATAGGCTGTGCGTATGGGCGCGAATTGGTCCCAGCCATTCCTTTGTTTCCAGCACTCAAGAGAAGGGCAGACGATGGCCGATTGAATTGAAGTTTGTTTTGCATGTCTAAAACATCATAAAGCTTGCTTCTGCACTTGACCTGTTTAGTCGACATATAATGTGTAATTTTGAAGTTTTGATGCGCAACTTATCCGGACCAGAGGACGTTTTGGGTGCATTTCAGCTGATGTTATTAGCAGTAGCTAATACAAAGACGCAAGACTTGAAACCAAACGATGTATTGGGTAAGTATGAAGCCTTCCAGAACATTCTGAACGAAGACCATCGAAGGTAAGGGAATATTTATGCTTAAATCTGTGTTTCTGTTGACTCCAACATTACGTGGAAATGTAGCTTGGAACTGAGCGCTGTCTCAGCATATGGAATAGTGTGCGATTTCTGTAACTTTAAAAATAAATCTAACACAGCGGTTGCATAAAGAAGCAGTGTATCTTTCTAACTATATGTAGAACATGTATATTTAGTCAAAGTTTATGATGTCTATTTACGTTAACTTGCCGCGCTACATAGATTTCCTGCGGGCATTTTTGAGTAATTTCTGAAGGTGAACTCACTGTAAATGGACATTTATGGATATAAATGGCATATTATTGAAAAAAAAAAATATGTACTGTGTAATATGTCATATTACTGTCATCTGATGAAGATTTTCAAAAGGTTAGTGAGCGATTTATTTTTTAATCCTGCGTTTGTTGATTGCATGTTTTGGCTATTGAAATGAGCTGTGTCTGGTGGTGGTTTTACATATATATGTGCTATGTTTTCGCCGTAAAACATTTTAGAAATCTGACTTGCTGGCTAGATGAACAAGATGTTTATCTTTCATTTGAGCTATTGGACTTGTTAATGTGTGGAGGTTAAATATTTTTAAGAATATTTTTGCGTTCCATGCGCCACCGTTTCAGCTGAACGTGGGAGGGTTGATTCCCAATTGGGAACCAGTATCGTAGACAGGTTAAGCTTTTCACTGACTTTGTGCTAATGGATGTATACAATTACAGATTTCAAAGAATAATGTTATATAATTATAGCTGAGAAAAAGTAACGTATGAGTCATGGATCAATGTCAACAGAAGACAATAATGAATGCTTACAATTCACCCAGGGGCTGCTTTAACTTCCTCTGAAGTGACATTTTCACTTAGTCTCCCAGTGACATCAATTCATGACTCAGTAAAAAAAAATTGATGTTAAGTGGAAGTTAGGATTTGCCCCCTAGTGATGGGGCATTTGCATGGTGTCTGAGTTGAGACCTACCTGTGACATTGACATAGATGGTGGTGAATGCAGCCAGTGGTACCGCTGCTAAGTTCTGAGCCCGCACCCTCAGGGAGAAACTGGGCGTGGTCTCGTAGTCCAACGGCTCCGAAACCAGGATGGAGGCTGAGCCATCCTCGCGATTGGGCGACAGGTAGAAGCGCACGGGCATGTTAGTCTCCGGGACCACACCCTCCTCCAGGTTATAGGTCACCCTGGGGTCGCCTAGCAACGAGGTTGCTTTGATCGTCTGACAAAAACAGAACACAAACAATATTTTTTGGGGGGTAAATATGACAAAAACATTCAATGTTATACAATCTTATACACTCCGGTATAATATTGAGGTAATTTGTTTGTGGAGCAACAATTAGCGCTCATTGTCAAGTCAATTAGTGCTTACTGATTAAATCAGAGCGTTTAACCGAAAATGTAATCAACTAAAAAAAGTAATGAACATTTCTGCAAAAAAATGTACTAATGTGTATGCAGCCAGCAAACCAAATAGCTAAAAAGAAGGTACCCCCATATGCCATAATGAGATTGGCTTCCCATGCCACCCAGGCTGGTACCCGGACTGTTCCACGCACCACAATGGGAGTATCCCTGGCAGTGTTCTCTGGGATGACCACGCTGTAGCTGTCCTTTTCCCACTGCGGGGGCTGGTTCTTCACATTGGTAATGGTCACAGACATCTCTACAGATGTGCTGCGGTTCCCCCCGTCCGTGGCCATAATCTCCCGGGTAATGGAGGACCTCTGAAGTCAAAACAATAGCAAGGAAATATGATTCTGTCTGAAATACGGTTAATTAAGTTCATTAAGCCTGACATGGTCCAGTAAGTTTATGGGACTGTATTTTATACTGCTATATAGCTGTATCACCTGCCCTGATCAATTTTACCCTGCTTGAGCAAGATGCTGGTTGACCGGCTGAATGACTGACCTGTGACATGGGCTGGTTGACTGATGGTAGACTGACCTGTGATATGGGCTGGTTGACTGAATGGTTGACGTCTGGTTGACTGACCTGTGATATGGGCTGGTTGACGTACACCCAGCCGGTAACAGGGTTCACCCTCAGGTACTCAGGCTGCTCCTGGGATATGGAGTAGGTGACGGCAGCGTTGGTACCAAAGTCGTCGTCATGTGCCGCCACACGCAGGAAACTGGTGCCGATCATTGTGTCCTCTCTCAGAAAATCTATGAGAGACAGTAACAGACAAAATAATATCGGTCGGTCACAGGCTGAATCAGTAGACCACAAATCAATTGTTTACATACTTAAGTGTGTTTATGTATGTTTACATCTTTATGTATGGCAATACAGTTAAAGACATAATGGAAACATTATGATGAAAAGTAAAAAGGAACTATGCATAACGTACATAAACCATTTTCGAATAGCTTTGGTTAATGGTCTATATCATTAAAATGAATGATTAGTCTGCCATCAACCATACGTATTATTAATATTATGTATTATCATATGTATACTACGACACTCACACTCGTAGCGTAGGTTCTCAAACTTGGGGCTGTTGTCATTCTGGTCCAGGATGATGACGTTGAGCTGACAGATCCCTATAAGGGGCTCCTCAGCCCAGTCTGTAGCCGTCACCGTGATGGAGTACTCTCTCTGACGCTCCCGGTCGAACCGCCGCGCTGTCACGATCACACCTGAGGTCAGAGGCCAAAGGTCATGACTAGACCCCTTGACTTTTCCTGTGGTAACTATGTGGCCATGAAATTGAGGAAAAACTCTGGGCACTAGTTTTAGACAAAAATGTCAGTCCTTAAGTTAGATTTTTCCTGGTCAGCTCATGTGGTCAGGAAAAACTCAAGGTTGTAGAGTGGCTTGTTAATATAATAGCTCTATTTGTCATGACATTATTGATTAACATATTGTTATACTTATCCTGAAACCATTTATAATTAATACAGGATATTGTTATACTACAAAACATGGTTATAGGACATAAATAAAGGTTAAGTATGAGGTGTTACACTTCATTTCAATGGGGCTCTTTGGATTACTGTACAGGTATAAGAGGTCATTTATCGGACGCTAGCATTATTATTATTTTTTAATGAAGAGTGTGAAGACTACATGGGAATTGTGGATTCTTGTAGATTCTTTTTCAGGTCAGTTTCAACTGTCATGTTGTAATCCCAATATGCTCACATCCTGCTTGACTATGGCTATGGCTATGTCTATGGGGCTGTGACTATGGGTCTATGGGGCTGTGACTATGGGTCTATGGGGCTGTGACTATGGGTCTATGGGGCTGTGACTATGGGTCTATGGGGCTGTGACTATGGGTCTATGGGGCTGTGACTATGGGTCTATGGGGCTGTGACTATGGGTCTATGGGGCTGTGACTATGGATCTATGGGGCTGTGACTATGGGTCTATGGCTATCTCAACAAATACCACCACGGCGGCCTCCTGGGTGGCACAGTGGTTAAGGGCTGTGCCACCAGAAACTCTGGGTTCGCGCCCAGGCTCTGTCGCAACCGGCCGCGACCGCGTCCGTGGGGCAACGCACAATTGGCCTAGCGTCGTCCGGGTTAGGGAGGGTTTGGCCGGTAGGGATATCCTTGTCTCATCGCGCACCAGAGACTCCTGTGGCGGGCCGGGCGCAGTGTACGCTAACCAAGGTCGCCAGGTGCACGGTGTTTCCTCCGACACATTGGTGCGGCTGGCTTCCGGGTTGGATTCACGCTGTGTCAAGAAGCAGTGCGGCGTGGTTGGGTTGTGTATCGGAGAACGCATGACTTTCGACCTTCGTCTCTCCCGAGCACATACGGGAGGGAGTTGTAGCGATGAGACAAGATAGTAGTTACTAACAATTGGATACCACGAAATTGGGGAGAAAAAGGGGTACATTTAAAAAAATATATATATATTTTTTTAAATCTGGAATTTTCAAAGCTGTTTAAAAGCACAGTCAACTTAGTGTATGTAAACCTCTGACCCACTGGAATTGTGATAGATTATTTCACTTATAAGTCACTATCTGTAAACAATTGTTAGAAAAATGACTTGTGTCATGCACACAGTAGATGTCCTAACCGACTTAAGTGTATGTAAACATCCGACTTCAACTGTATGTCGTTTAGATCATATTAGGACTCTGCTATGCAATGCAGTCCACTCCACCTCATGATACCCAGAAACAACACCTGTTATAATCTGACTGTTAATTCTCTAAGGACATACCATCTTCACAGTGGATCCCTGTGTACCCGGGCCCACACTGGCAGCTGAAGGAGTCCCACTGCCCATTACAGTGCCCCCTGGCGCCACAGACTGGTACACCTATGTTCATACAGTTCCCATCAGTCAGAGAGCAGCCTGGGGCTAACTGGACTGTGGGATCCTTGTCGACTGTACCTACCTGTGTCATGGTGGACTCTGAAGGCAGGTATGGCGCTGTCTCTGTGCATCAGGCCGTACTTGACCTTCCCATTGGCCCCCTCGTCTGCATCCACCGCGTGCACTTGTAATACGAAGGTTCCTGTGAGCTGGTTCTCCAACACGGACGCCTGCTCCCTGTACTGCTGACACTGAGAGAGGGAGGAAGGATGTGTGTGTGTGTGTGTGTGTGTGTGTGTGTGTGTGTGTGTGTGTGTGTGTGTGTGTGTGTGTGTGTGTGTGCGTGCGTGCGTGTGTGTGAGAGGGAGAGAGAAAGGGGGAATAACAAGTTAAAACGGATAGTTATAAACTACTCAATGTAGTCTATGTCTACATTTGTACAGTACACGTGATAGGACGGAGAATAGAGCAATGATATTCCTTTGTTTGAAGGTCCACCACCGCATCAAACCTCAGCCCACCCTGTCTTTCCCTGGTATCCTGTTTACTTTATCCCTCGATGAGTCTGCCCCAGAGAGACCTCTGTTTAATTAACACACATACAAGTCAAATACTCTCTCAGAGTACCGTCAAAGCACAGACACCCCACAGAGAGAGAGAGAGAGAGAGAGAGAGAGAGCGAGAGAGAGCGGGAGCGGGAGGGAGAGGAGCCAATATGCCAAACAGTAAACTATACATATTAGCAATATCAATGTCAAAGTATAAAAATATATCATAAAAATACCTAGGCTCTGGGTATTCAGGCATAAATTTAAATTTAGAAATATCAACTCGACACCTTCCAGCCATCTGCTGGACCGCATACCTTCATGGACTTTATGAACACGTCGCAGACCTAATTAAGGAGGAAGTTAATTTGACACGTATAGTATATCATGATGATACAGTACTTTTTTCATCAATGAATTCAAATCCCTGTGGAATACCTAAAGATAGCATGGGTGGACGGCTGGACACACTAATCAGAGCTCTGGGGGAAACATAAGGGGATACTGTAGGGAGACGGGGGAAGTGAGAGAGTGAGCGAGAGACGGACGGTCAGACAGACAGACAGACTAAGACATCGAAGGCTACCTAGAAGACAATTATTTTACTACTGCTGTTGTGTTACTGTGTATATAAAGGATTCATCCACAAGGCTTTTTTCTCACCTTCTCAAAGACGGGTTTGTTGTTGTTGACATCATCAACACCCACTATGACCCAGGCGGTGGCAGAGAGTGGGTGTGGCCCCCCAGAGGCGTTGTCGTCTGTAGCTGTTACATTGAGGACGTACTCCAGGCCCTGGAGCTTGGGAGCGGGGGTGAAGCGCAGACGGATCAACCCTAAAAAGATGAGAGACCAGAGTACCATTACAACCTTAGCAAAGGACCCCCACCTAGTGTTGGGGGTAGTAAAAAGTTACTTTTTAGTTTTGCTGCAGCCAGGTACATTGTAAATGTGACTTACTATCTCACAGGGTGATGCCAAACAACACCCTCTAACCATAACTCATGTATTGAAATACATGTCTTAACTTCTTGGTGACAGTATTTTCACGTCCGGATGAAATGCATGCCCAAATTCAACTGCCTGCTACTCATCCCCAGAAGATAAGATATGCATATTATTAGTAGATTTGGATGGAAAACACTCTGAAGTTTCTACGACTGTTTGAATCATGTCTGTGAGTATAACAGAACTTATTTAGCAGGCGAAACCCAGAGGACAAACCATTCAGATGTTGTTTTTTTTAGGTCACTCTCCTTTCAGTGGTTTTTCATTGGGAATCCAGATTTCTAAGGGACCTTCTTGCAGTTCCTACCGCTTCCACTGGATGTCACCAGTCTTTAGAAATTAGTTGAGGTTTTTCCTTGGTGTAATGAAAGTAGCCCTGTTCAGAACGAGGGTCGCTTGTCGTGTACTGTTAGATAGAGGCGCGTGACCAGAAAGCTAGCTACAGTTTGTTTTCCTCCTGTATTGAACACAGATCATCCCGTCTTAAATTTGATTGATTATTTACGTTAAAAAATACCTAAAGTTGTATTACAAAAGTAGTTCTGGCAAAGTTTACAGGTAACTTTTGAGATATTTTGAGATATTTTGTAGTCAAAAGTTGGAACCGGTGTTTTCTGGATCAAACGCGTCAAATTAATGGACATTTTGGATATATATAGACGGAATTAATCAAACAAAAGGACCATTTGTGATGTTTATGGGACATATTGGAGTGCCAACAAAAGAAGCTCGTCCAAGGTAAGGTATTTTGTTTTGTGTCGCGCCTGCAGGGTTGAAATATGCTTTTCTCTCTTTGTTTACGGAGGTGCTATCCTTAGATAATAGCATCGTTTGCTTTCGCCAAAAAGCCTTTTTGAAATCTGACATGATGGCTGGATTCACAACAAGTGTAGCTTTAATTTGTATCTTACGTGTGTGATTTCATGACAGTTTGATTTTTATAGTAATTTATTTGAATTTGGCACTCTGCATTTTCCCTGGCTTTTAGCCAGGTGGGATGCTAGCGTCCCACATATCCCAGAGAGGTTAAATATACCCCTGATGGTGCAGTTACATCCATTTTTAACCACATGTTTTTCTATTGAATTTCAGAACAGATCAACTTTTGAATGCCCCCAACTGTACTGTCACCCTGCTCAGCGGGGAAAAGGTTCTCATTCCCAAGGCTAGAAACCAGGCAGCACGCATGCACGTTTTATTATTCTCCCCTTGTCTTGCTTTTGCATAACAGGAAGGATGAAATAACAGATGAGAGGAGAACAGCATTTGAGTCAACTGTTCTCTCTGTCAACACCAACATCAATGGGTGCAAGATGAGCTACTTGTGATCTGGGGAAATTTCACTGAGGTAAAAGAGAGAGCGAGAGAGAGAGAGAGGGCGAGAGCAAAGGTGAGAGAGACAGAGACAGAGAGAGAGAGAGAGAGAGAGAGAGAGAGAGAGAGAGAGCACAGGACTTGTTGCTCTTGTTGTGGTATCATTCATCTTTCACTGTTCCTCGCGGATTAAAGACAACAAGCACGCACCCAAATGGGACAGGTGTTCTTTCACTCCACTCGTTCTGACTGTAGTCTCCTTATTTCTCTCTCATTGTCTTGGAGAAAGAGGTCTCTGCTTATACAGACAATGATTGTTAATCGAAAATGTCTAGACACAAAACTATTAATGATATAATATATTTCTCCGGTCTCATGTTGTTTTTTTCCCATACTGTATGTTTTCACCAAAAAGCTGTTATAAATTCAACAACAAAGAAAATAAGAAAAATAAGACAAAAAAAGACACATTGATGTTCTGGTCTACCCTATTTAAAGTGCTCTCTTAAAATAACAGAATGTATCATTTCAATAAGACACAACTGTGGTGGCTCCCTGGCTGTCTGTTCTCCTATTAAAGTACAGCTGCCTGCCTTTGGCATAATCTTTAAGATCAATGAGAAAGGGAGGACAGAGGAGAGGAGAAAAGAAGAGTAAACTCCAAGATGGGGGCTGGCAGTGTAGAAGCTGTAGATTGTGAGCTATGATTGAGCAACTCATGTGAAATTGAATTGAAAGGGTTGGTTGACAAATGTCACCCAGTCTGACAAATGTCCTGCTGGTTACGGATCAGAGGGTGAATAAAGAATGACAGATTGCACAGCCACAAAATACAGAGTACTCAGCAGATAACTATTTTCTATATGAGAGAATAAACTACCCTGAACAAAAATATTAACGCAACATCAAATCAAATAAATTGTATTGTCACCGGGACGTACTGGCAAATTCGGAGGGGCTTATGGTAGAGAAATTAACATTAAATTATCTGGCAACAGCTCATTGTGTTGTGTGACAAAACGGCACATTTTAGTGGCCTTTTATTTTCCACAGTACAAGGTGCACCTGTGTAATGATGATGCTGTTTCTTGATATACCACACCTGTCAGCATGATGGATTATCTTGGCAATGGAGAAATGCTCACTAACAGGGATGTTAACAAATTTGTGCACAACATTTGAAAGAAATTAGCTTTTTGTGCATATGGAAAATGTGTGTGATCTTTTATTTAGCTCATGAAACATGGGACCAGCACTTTCCATATTGTGTTTATATTTATGTTCAGTGTATGTTGGTAAATACAGTAATGTAGTTCTTTATATTTATGACTTCAATAACAAACAGACTGCGCTTCTATTGAAATTGCTGCATTTTCATCAACCTTGGGTTTCAAAAGTATTGACACAGCATAAAATAAGTACAAATCATTCCACATACAAAATAGGGCTCATTCTGTTAATAAGCAAGGACACGTATGGGCAAGAGTTATACCTGTATATTAGGAATGCTATGAAAGCCCAAGGAGAAAATGTAAAATGTAAATTATAAAGTAACAAAGTAAGTGTCACCTTTCTGGCTGTCGATGACAAAGTTGCCCTCCTCGTTGCCAGCTGTAATTGAGTACACTATTCCATCACCATCCGGGTCCTTAGCCAGTACCGTGGCAACGAGAGTGTTGGGGCCTGCATCCTCAGAGACAAAGGTCCGATAGCTGGTGAGGGATAGGAGAAAATCATTATGTGTACAACAACAATACAGACAATAGCAAACAGGCCTGATTGCACACACACATCAGGTCAAATCAAATAGGTTTGTCACATGCACCAAATACATCATGTGTAGACCATACCGTGAAATGCTTACTTACATACCCTTAACCAACAGTGCAGTTCAAGAAATAGAGTAATAGAAAATAGTTACAAAATAAACTAAAGTAAAAATGTGTACATGTAGGTAGGGGTAAAGTGACTATACGTAGATAGTAAACCGCGAGTAGCAGCAGTATAAAAACAAAGGGCGGGGGGGTCAATGTACATAGTCCAGTTGGCCATGTGATTAATTGTTCAGCAATTTTATGGCTTGGGGGTAGAAGCTGTTAAGGAGCCTTTTGGACCTAGACTTGGCGCTCCGGTACCGCTTCCCTTGCGGTAGCAGAGAGAACAGTCTATGACAATTATTTGGGCCTCTGACACCGCCTAGTATATACTGTAGGTCCTGGATGTCAGGAAGCTTCGCCCCAGTGATGTACTGGGCTGTACGCACTACCATCTGTAGCGCCTTACTGTCAGATGCCGAGCAGTTGCCATACCAGGCGGTAATGCAACCGGTAAGGATTTGTTCCATGGTGCAGCTGGGGACCCATGCCAAATCTTTTCAGTCTCCTGAGGGGGAAAAGGTGTTGTCGTGCCCTCATCACGACTGTCTTGGGGTGTTTGGACCATGATAGTTTGTTGGTGATGCACCAAGGAACTTGAAACTCTCGACCTGCCTCAATCCAGCCCTGTAGATGTTAATGGCAACCTGTTCGGCCCTCCTTTTCTTGTAGTCCATGATCAGCTCCTTTGTCTTATTCACATTGAGGGAGAGGTTGTTGTCCTGGCCCCACACTGCCAGGTCTCTGACCTCCTCCCTATAGGCTGTCTCATCGTTGCCTACCACTGTTGTGTCATCAGCAAACTTAATGATGGTGTTGGAGTCGTGCTTGGCCACGCAGTCGTGTGTGAATAAGGAATACAGGAGGGGACAAAGAATGCACCCTTGAGGGGCCCCTGTGTTGAGGATCTGCGTGGCAGATGTGTTGTTGCCTACCCTTACCACCTGGGGGTGGCCCGTCAGGAAGTCCAGGATCCAGTTACAGACTGAGGTGTTCAGTCCCAGGGTCCTTAGCTTAGTGATGAGCTTTGTGGGCACTATGGTGTTGAACGCTGAGCAGTAGTCAATGAACAGCATTCTCACATAGGTGTTCCTTTTGTCTAGGTGGGAAAGGGCAGTGTGGACTGCGATTGAGATTGAGTCAACTGTCAATCTATTGGGGCGGTATGCAAATTGGAGTGGGTCTAGGGTTTCCGTGATGATGTGGTTGATATGAGTTATGACCAGTCTTTCAACACACTTCCTGGCTACCGACGTGAGTGCTACGCGGCGGTAGTCATTTAGGCAGGTTACCTTCGCTTTCTTGGGCACAGGGATAATGGTTGTCTGCTTGAAACATGTACGTATTACAGACTCGGTCAGGGAGAGGTTGAAAATGTCAGTGGAGACACTTGCCAGTTGGTCAGCGCATGTTCTGAGTACATGTCCTGATAATCAGTCTGGCGTCACGGTCTTGTGAATGTTGACCTGTTTAAAGGTCTTACTCACATCAGCTACGGAGAGCGTGATCACACAGTTGTCCAGAATAGCTGGCACTCTCATGCATGCTTAAGTGTTGCTTGCCTCGAAGCTCGCATAACAGGCATTTAGCTCGTCTGGTACACTAGGCTCACGTCACTGAGCAGCTCACGGCTGGGTTTCCCTTTGTAGTCCGTAATAGTTTGTGAGCCCTGCCACATCCAACGAGTGTCAGAGCCCTTGAGGGCATGGTGGGATTTCTTATAAGCGTCCGAATTAGTGTCCCACTCCTCTCCCCTTTAGCTCAGTGTGGATGTTGCCAGTAATCCATGGCTTCTGGTTGGGATATGCAAGCACGGTCACTATGGGGACGAAGTCGTCGATGAACTTACTGATGAAGCCGGTGACTAAGGTGGTATACTCCTCAATGCCATTGTATGAATCCCGGAACATATTCCAGTCTGTGCTAGTGAAACAGTCCTGTAGCATAGCATCCACGTCAAAGTGGTCCCACTTCCGTATTGAGCGAGTCACGAGTACTTCCTGCTTTAGTTTTTGCTTGTAAGTAGGAATCAGGAGGATAGAATTATGGTCAGATTTGCAAAATGGAGGGCGAGGGAGAGCATTGTATGCATCTCTATGTGTGGAGTAAAGATGATCAAGAGTTTTTTTCCCCTCTGGTTGCACATGTGACATGCTCGTAGAAATGAGGTAAAACGGATTGAAGTTTCCCTGCATTAAAGTCCCCGGCCACTAGGCATTTTCTTGTTTGCTTATGGCCTTATACATCTCGTTGAGTGAGGTCTTAGTGCCAGCATCGGCCTGTGGTGGTAAATAGACGGCTACAAATAATATAGATGAAAACACTCTTGGTAGATAGCATGGTCTACAGCTTATCATGAGATAGTCTACCTCAGGCGAGCAATACCTCAATACTTTTTTAATATTAGACATCGCGCATCAGCTGTTAGGCACACCAGACATAGCTGTTCTATCCTGCTGATGCATGGGAAACCCTGCCAGTTCTATATTATCCGTGTTGTCATGCCCTACTTCCGGCGCCTCCCTACTTCCGGCGCCGACAGAGATGGCCGCCTCGCTTCGCGTTCCTAGGAAACTATGCAGTTTTTTGTTTTTTTACGTGTTATTTCTTACATTAGTACCCCAGGTCATCTTAGGTTTCATTACATACAGTCGAGAAGAACTACTGAATATAAGATCAGCATCAACTCACCATCAGTACGACCAAGAATATGTTTTTCGCGACGCGGATCCTGTGTTCTGCCTTACAAACAGGACAACGGAGTGGATCCTATGCAGCTACCCAAAAAAACGACTCCGAAAGAGAGGGAAACGAGGCGGTCTTCTGGTCAGACTCCGGAGACGGGCACAGCGCGCACCACTCCCTAGCATTCTTCTTGCCAATGTCCAGTCTCTTGACAACAAGGTTGATGAAATCCGAGCAAGGGTAGCATTCCAGAGGGACATCAGAGACTGTAACGTCCTTTGCTTCACGGAAACGTGGCTTACTGGAGAGACGCTTTCCGAAGCGGTGCAGCCAACAGGTTTCTCCACGCATCGCGCAGACAGGAAAAAACATCTTTCTGGTAAAAAGAGGGGCGGGGGCGTATGCCTTATGACTAACGTGACATGGTGCGATGAAAGAAACATACAGGAACTCAAATCCTTCTGTTCACCTGATTTAGAATTCCTCACAATCAAATGTAGACCGCATTATCTACCAAGAGAATTCTCTTCGATTATAATCACAGCCGTATATATCCCCCCCCAAGCAGACACATCGATGGCTCTGAACGAACTTTATTTAACTCTCTGCAAACTGGCAACAATTTATCCGGAGGCTGCATTCATTGTAGCTGGGGATTTTAACAAGGCTAATCTGAAAACAAGACTCCCCAAATTTTATCAGCATATCGATTGCGCAACCAGGGGAGGAAAGACCTTGGACCATTGTTACTCTAACTTCCGCGACGCATATAAGGCCCTGCCCCGCCCCCCTTTCGGAAAAGCTGACCACGACTCCATTTTGTTGATCCCTGCCTACAGACAGAAACTAAAACAAGAGGCTCCCACGCTGAGGTCTGTCCAACGCTGGTCCGACCAAGCTGACTCCACACTCCAAGACTGCTTCCATCACGTGGACTGGGAGATGTTTCGTATTGCGTCAGATAACAACATTGACGAATACGCTGATTCGGTGTGCGAGTTCATTAGAACGTGCGTTGAAGATGTCGTTCCCATAGCAACGATTAAAACATTCCCTAACCAGAAACCGTGGATTGATGGCAGCATTCGTGTGAAACTGAAAGCGCGAACCACTGCTTTTAATCAGGGCAAGGTGTCTGGTAACATGACCGAATACAAACAGTGCAGCTATTCCCTCCGCAAGGCTATCAAACAAGCTAAGCGCCAGTACAGAGACAAAGTAGAATCTCAATTCAACGGCTCAGACACAAGAGGCATGTGGCAGGGTCTACAGTCAATCACGGACTACAGGAAGAAACCCAGCCCAGTCACGGACCAGGATGTCTTGCTCCCAGGCAGACTAAATAACTTTTTTGCCCGCTTTGAGGACAATACAGTGCCACTGACACGGCCTGCAACGAAAACATGCGGTCTCTCCTTCACTGCAGCCGAGGTGAGTAAGACATTTAAACGTGTTAACCCTCGCAAGGCTGCAGGCCCAGATGGCATCCCCAGCCGCGCCCTCAGAGCATGCGCAGACCAGCTGGCCGGTGTGTTTACGGACATATTCAATCAATCCCTATACCAGTCTGCTGTTCCCACATGCTTCAAGAGGGCCACCATTGTTCCTGTTCCCAAGAAAGCTAAGGTAACTGAGCTAAATGACTACCGCCCCGTAGCACTCACATCCGTCATCATGAAGTGCTTTGAGAGACTAGTCAAGGACCATATCACCTCCACCCTACCTGACACCCTAGACCCACTCCAATTTGCTTACCGCCCAAATAGGTCCACAGACGATGCAATCTCAACCACACTGCACACTGCCCTAACCCATCTGGACAAGAGGAATACCTATGTGAGAATGCTGTTCATCGACTACAGCTCGGCATTCAACACCATAGTACCCTCCAAGCTCGTCATCAAGCTCGAGACCCTGGGTCTCGACCCCGCCCTGTGCAACTGGGTACTGGACTTCCTGACGGGCCGCCCCCAGGTGGTGAGGGTAGGCAACAACATCTCCTCCCCGCTGATCCTCAACACTGGGGCCCCACAAGGTTGCGTTCTGAGCCCTCTCCTGTACTCCCTGTTCACCCACGACTGCGTGGCCACGCACGCCTCCAACTCAATCATCAAGTTTGCGGACGACACAACAGTGGTAGGCTTGATTACCAACAACGATGAGACGGCCTACAGGGAGGAGGTGAGGGCCCTCGGAGTGTGGTGTCAGGAAAACAACCTCACACTCAACGTCAACAAAACTAAGGAGATGATTGTGGACTTCAGGAAACAGCAGAGGGAACACCCCCCTATCCACATCGATGGAACAGTAGTGGAGAGGGTAGCAAGTTTTAAGTTCCTCGGCATACACATCACAGACAAACTGAATTGGTCCACTCACACAGACAGCATCGTGAAGAAGGCGCAGCAGCGCCTCTTCAACCTCAGGAGGCTGAAGAAATTCGGCTTGTCACCAAAAGCACTCACAAACTTCTACAGATGCACAATCGAGAGCATCCTGGCGGGCTGTATCACCGCCTGGTATGGCAACTGCACCGCCCTCAACCGTAAGGCTCTCCAGAGGGTAGTGAGGTCTGCACAACGCATCACCGGGGGCAAACTACCTGCCCTCCAGGACACCTACACCACCCGATGTCACAGGAAGGCCATAAAGATCATCAAGGACATCAACCACCCGAGCCACTGCCTGTTCACCCCGCTATCATCCAGAAGGCGAGGTCAGTACAGGTGCATCAAAGCTGGGACCGAGAGACTGAAAAACAGCTTCTATCTCAAGGCCATCAGACTGTTAAACAGCCACCACTAACACTGAGTGGCTGCTGCCAACACACTGACACTGACTCAACTCCAGCCACTTTAATAATGGGAATTGATGGGAAATGATGTAAATATATCACTAGCCACTTTAAACAATGCTACCTTATATAAATGTTACTTACCCTACATTATTCATCTCATATGCATACGTATATACTGTACTCTATATCATCGACGGTATCCTTATGTAATACATGTATCACTAGCCACTTTATACTATACTATGCCACTTTGTTTACATACTCATCTCATTTGTACATACTGTACCCGATACCATCTACTGTATCTTGCCTATACTGCTCTGTACCATCACTCATTCATATATCCTTATGTACATATTCTTTATCCCCTTACACTGTGTACAAGACAGTAGTTTTGGAATTGTTAGTTAGATTACTTGTTATTACTGCATTGTCGGAACTAGAAGCACAAGCATTTCGCTACACTCGCATTAACATCTGCTAACCATGTGTATGTGACAAATAAAATTTGATTGATTTGATTTGATCATTCAGCCACAACTCAGTGAAACATAAGATATTACAGTTTTAAATGTCCCGTTGGAGGATCATCTTAAAGATGTCTGTCTGTGTGTGGAGATGCACGCATACACACACACACACACACACACACACACACACACACACACACACACACACACACACACACACACACACACACACACCGTGTACTGTACAGACTGTATCAAGCACATAGTCAAAGAATCAGCAGAGTTATGAGCCTGGCTTCACCTGCCACTTTGATTTAACTACTATGAACCGGCCAAAGACAAATTATCATGTTTGCTGGGATGTTGAACTCATCCCTTTCACAGTGCCAGCCCACTCTGTGACATTTGATCAGTGCCTTTTAAAATGTCAACAGTGATTTGCTTGCTGTGTGGTGTTGGAAACTGGGATAGCCAAGCCAGGAACAAGAGACTAATAGACTGGTGAAGTGGGATGATGGGGTAGAGAGGCTTGTTCACTTGTTTGGTAGAGGATTGGAGAGAGGGTGGGGAGGGGGTTGGTGGGAAAACCATGCTTAAGGGGGAGGAGAAAAAACTTCAAAGTTAAATGACACGGGCAGTGATATGTGGAAGAGAGAGAGGTACAGAGGTATAGAAAGAGAGAGAGAGAGGGAGAGAGAGGGAGAGAGAGAGAGAGAGAGAGAGAGAGAGAGAGAGAGAGAGAGAGAGAGAGAGAGAGAGAGAGAGAGAGAGAGAGAGAGAGAGAGAGAGAAAGAAATAATAGACAGGAGTATAATGTAAGAAGAGTAGCAGAGTTTGAGTGAGTTTAAGTTGACTCGTAAGCAGAATGCAAACCTGTGTGTGTGTTTGTTTGTGTGTCTCCGATGTGATTGATGGTTTTCAGAAGAACGCTGATGGGTGATTAATCTCCGCCAGCTGTGACAGTCGCCGTGGCAACATGAGTGACCTGTAATCTGTCATCCGGCTCAAAGGGCACTTCACGCGCCTCTAGACGGGACTGCTCAGGCATTTCTCCGCTGAGTATCACTCCTCCTATCCTCAATGTATCTCTTCCTCTTTCTCGCTGATCTAAGGAGACGATACCACACAAAACTTACCCTGTCTGTCGGTTCAGTCTGATACCTAACACTTAGACATGAGAGGGCATCTTAGATGTGCTGGCGCTGTAGCGAAGTTCTCTGGCACATGACTGACAGTACAAGACCTGAGTCACTCAGAAGAGTTAATGCAGCCAGCAGATATGAAAATCGTCAAAAACTGTCACCCTCCTCCCTGTCAGCTTTCCAAAAACACCTTCACCCACTTTACACATGGTTCGCTCATTTTGATTCTAAGATACCTGTATGGTATTACCTCTCAATTGGGTAGGGTGTAATCTGTGTGTCACACACTGACCATAGTTTGCTTTGTATGTTTCTATGTTTTGTTTGGTCAGGGTGTGATCTGAGTGGGCATTCTATGTTGGATGTCTTGTTTGTCTGTTTCTGTGTTTGGGCCTGATATGGTTCTCAATCAGAGGCAGGTGTTAGTCATTGTCTCTGATTGGGAGACATATTTAGGTAGCCTGTTTTGTGTTGGGTTTTGTGGGTGGTCGTCTCCTGTGTCAGTGTTTGTACCACACGGGACTGTTTCGGGTTTTCACGTTTCTTGTTTTGTAGTTTATTCATGTATAGTTTCATTATTAAAGAACCATGAATTATAACCACGCTGCATTTTGGTCCGCCTCTCCTTCACAGGAAGAATCCCATTACACTGTGTGATGTTTGTTAGGTATAATTATGTGCAGTATATTGGGGCGGCAGGTAACCTAGTGGTTAGAGCATTTTGGCCAGTAACCGAAAGGTTGCTGGATCGAATCCCCAAGCTGACAAGGTAAAAATCTGTCATTCAGCCCCTGAACAAGGCAGTTAACCCACTGTTCCCCGGTAGGCTGTCATTGTAAATTAGAATCTGTTCTTAACTGACTTGCCTAGTCAAATAAAGGTTAAACATAAAATATTAGTAACAAGTGTATCAATTGATCTTTTAATTCTGTCACTACTACTATATTATAGAAGAACTCTCCACCATACAGCTAAAATGGGAGCGGGATTATCCTGCTAAACTGGACTACTGATGGAGCGGGGGGGGGTTAGTTCAATACTGATGGAGGAGGAGGGGGTTGTAGTTCAATACTGATGGAGGAGGAGGGGGTTGTAGTTCAATACTGATGGAGGAGGGGGTTGTAGTTAAATTGTTATTGTTCTGTATTTTGTTATGCTTTAGGGAGGGTAGCTAATGCTTTTGCAACAGATGATGGGGATCCTAATGAAATCTTAAAGTACAGTATGGTCTACTGATGTTGGGGGAAGAGGTTATGGGGTTTGTAGTGTACAGTAGACCTGCATATTCACTCACACAGTCTGGGAGAACTCTGGGGCCTGGTCGTTGATGTTGGCCATGCGGATGCGGATGGTGGCGGTGCCCGAGTGAGGCTCCTCCCCGTTATCCACAGCCATCACCACAAACTCATACAGGTGGTTGGGCCTCTCGTAGTCCAGACGGCCCGCAGGGAAGATGGTTCCGTGGGGAGAAATGCTGAAGTCTGGGCTTAGAGTGTAGTAGGTGAGCTCCGCATTCAACCCAGAGTCACAGTCACTGGCTAACACTGTAGCAGAGGTACAGAAGTGTTGTATTTATTAGGCACCAAATCGGAGAAAAGGTACTGAAAACAAGAGGGCACTAGCTGAACATTTCCAATAAGAAACACACATTTCGGTTTCCATTGCAATGTGTTTTTCTATGGTGTGCCCAAATGAACACAACCCTGGTCTCTAAGGTCACAGGCTGGAACAGAAATCTGATGAATCTGTTGGCATATGTCAGCAGAGCTGCACGCTAGCATCTATTTATTTCTGTAACAACAGAATAATTTCAGAATAATTCATTGTAAGGTCTACAACAGGCGTTTAGGTCACCAGGCTGCTCGTTATGGCGTACACCTGTCACCATCGTTACGCACATCTGCGCATAATGACACTCACCTGGACTCCATCACCTCCCTGATTACCTTCCCTATATATGTCACTCCCTTTGGTTCCTTCCCCAGGCATTATTGTTTCTGTTCCTGTGTCATGTCTGTGCGTTGTTAGCGTTTCTTGTTTTGTTTCATGTTGCATTTATTTATTAAAACACTCACTCCCTGAACTTGCTTCTCGAGTCCCAGCGCACAAGTTATAGAAATGCTTACCAACAATACAGGTTTAAGAAAAAAATAAGCCCTTAACCAACAATGCAGGTTTAAGAAAAAAATAAGTGATAAGAAAATATTTACTAGTTAAACTGAAGTAAACAATAAATAAAGAAAAAAAGAAGAAAAAAGGAGGAAAACATTTTTTTCTGAAAAATTACTAATAATTAAAGAGCAACAATAAAATAACAGTAGCTAGGCTATATACAGGGGGTACTGGTACAGAGTCAATGTGCGGCGGAACAAGTTAGTTGAGGTAATTGAGGTAATATGTACATGTAGGTAGAGTAAAAGTGACTATGCATAGATAATAACCAGAGAGTAGCAGCAGTGTAAAAATTGTCTGGGTAGCCTTTTGGTTACCTGTTCAGGAGTCTTATGGCTTGGGGGTTGAAGCTGTTTAGAAGCCTCTTGGACCTAGACTTGGCGCTCCAGTACCGCTTGTCGTGCAGTAGCAGAGTGAACAGGGTATGACTAGGGTGGCTGGAGTCTTTGGATATTTTTAGGGCCTTCCTCTAACACCGCCTGGTATAGAGGTCCTGGATGGCAGGAAGCTTGGCCCCAGTGACGTACTGGACCGTACGTACTACCCTCTGTACTGCCTTGCGGTCGGAAGCCGAGCAGTTGCCATAGCAGGCGGTGATGCAACCAGTCAGGATGCTCTCAATTGTGCAGCTGTAGAACTTTTTGAGGATCTGAGGACCCATGCCAAATAGTTTCAGTCTCCTGAGGGAAAAGGCATTGTGATGCCCTCATCACAACTGTCTTGGTGTGTTTGGACCATGACAGTTTGTCGGTGATGTGGACACCAATGAACTTGAAGCTCTCAACCTGCTCCACTACAGTCTCGTCGATGAGAGTGGGGGCGTGCTCGGCCCTCCTTTTCCTGTAGTTCACGATCAGCTCCTTTGTCTTGATCACGTTGAGGGAGAGGTTGTTTTCCTGGCACCACACTGCCTGGTCTCCAACCTCCTCTCTATAGGCTGTCTCATCGTTGTCGGTGATCAGGCCTACCACTGTTGTGTCATCGGCAAACTTGATGGTGGTGTTGGAATCGTGCTTGGCCACGCAGTCATGGGTGAACAGGGACTACAGGAGGTGACTGAGCATGCACCCCTGAGGGGCCCCCGTGTTGAGTATCAGCATGGCAGATGTGATGTTACCTACCCTTACCACCTGGGAGAGGCTCATCAGGAGGTCCAGGATCCAGTTGCAGAGGGAGGTGTTTCTCCCAGGGTCTTTAGCTTAGTGATTTGCTTTGTGGGCACTATGGTGTTGAGCTGTAGTCAATGGATAGCATTCTCACATATGTGTTCCTTTTGTCCAGGTGGGAAAGGGCAACAGAGATTGCGTCAGCTGTGGATCTGTTGGGGCGGTATGCAAATTGGAGATAATGGTGTTGATGTGAGCCATGACCAGACTTTCAAAGCACTTACCTTGGTGTTCTTGGGCACAGGGGCTATGGTGGTCTGCTTGAAACATGTTGGTATTACAGTCTCGGTCAGGGACACGTTGAAAATGTCAGTGAAAACACTTGCCAGTTGGTCAGAGGATGTTTGGAGTACACATCCTGGTAATCTATCTGGCCCCGCGGTCTTGTGAATGTTGACCTGTTTAAAGGTCTTACTCACATCGGCTACGAAAAGCGTGATCACACAGTTGTCCAGACCAGCTGGTGCTCTCATGCACGCTTCAGTGTTGCTTGCCTCGAAGCGAGCATAGAAGTAATTTAGCTCTACTGGTAGGCTTGTGTCACTGGGCAGCTCGCAGCTGTGCTTCCCTTTGTAGTCCGTAATAGTTTGCAAATCCTGCCACATCCGACGAGTAGTACAATTCAATCTTAGTCCTGTATTGATGCTTTGCCTGTTTGATGGTTTGTCGGAAGGCATAGCGGGATTTCTTATATGTGTCCGGGTTAGAGTCCCGCTCCTTGAAAGAAGCAGCTCTAGCCTTTAGATCAGTGCGGATGTTGCCTGTAATCCATGGCTTCTGGTTTGGGTATGTATGTACAGTCACTGTGGTTGACGACGTCATAGATGCACTTACTTAAGCAAGTGACTGATGTTGATGCTTTCATTTTTGCTTGTAAGCAGGAATCAGGAGGATATAATTATGGTCAGATTTGCAAAATGGAGGGTGAGCTTTGTACGCGTCTCTGTGTATGAAGTAAAGCTGGTCTAGAGGTTTTCTTCCTCTGGTTGCACATGTAACATGTTGGTAGAAATTAGGTAAACAGATTTAAGTTTCCTTGCATTAAAGACCCCGGCCACTAGGAGCACCGCCTCTGGATGAGCATTTTCTTGTTTGCTTAAGGTCTTATACAGCTCGTTGAGTACGGTCTTAGTGCCAGCATCAGTTTGTGGTGGTAAATAGACAGCTCCGAAAAATATAGATGAAAACTCTCTCTGTAAATAGTGTGGTCAACAGCTTATCATGAGATACTCTACGTCAGGCGAGCAAAAATTGGAGACTTCATTAATAGTAGATTTCGTGCACCAGCTGTTACTGACAAATAGACACAGACCTCCACTGTAAATTAAACTCGTTAAAGAAAAAATCTTTGTCCAGTACGAGGTGCGTAATCGCTGTTCTGATATCCATAAGGTATTTTCGGTCATAAGAGGCGGTGGCAGAAACAATATGTACAAAATAAGTTACAAATAATGCAAAAAACACACACAATAACACAATTGGTTAGGAGTCCTTAAAACGGCAGCCATCCCTTCCGGCGCCATTGTATACTTTTGAGGAGCAACAATTGATTCCTATTCAAAATCCTATTTTCTCTAACCTTAAACCTAACTCTAACCCTTACCCTAACTCCAAACTACTAACCCTAACCCTAATTGTAACCCTAACCCTAAACTAATCACTAAGCCCAAAATGTCGTCCTTTTTAGGACCGGCCAAATGTCCTCACTTGTCTGAATTCTCCTTTACTATTCTTTACTATTCTTGTGAGGACTTCTGGTATAGTAAAACACACACACGCAGCACACAACACACACTAGGAAGACAGAGCTGCATTCTCATCTTACCTTGCAGGAGAGAGGTTGCTGTGGTGACTGTCTCAGAGACTCCATCAACGCTGTAAATGGACTGGAGAAATTCTGGGACACAGTCGTTTTCATCCGTTATCACCACCTGGACCTGCTCAGGGGAAACGAGAGAGAGAAGAGGGGGATGAGGAGGAAAATAATATGGGGAAAGTTGGAAGGGAGGGAGCCAAGAGGGAGAGGAGATGGGAAAATGAGAGAGAGACATGAGGGGGACAGGTGACAGAGAAGAGAGGGAAATAAATGGAAAATTAGCAAGTCTCTCGTAACCCATAGTTCTACATCTAGGACACAGAAGTGGGACATTTTGTTAAGACTATATAAAATCCTGCGGGTATAATGCCCTACAACTATTTATAAGCACGTATAAGCCTTTAGAATGTCTTATAACAAATCTTATAATAGGTTATATTTTTATGTATCAACATCTCAACTGACTCAAAATTTCGTCAAGATCATTATGAGATGAAAATGTGTCATTAAAATGGGGTTATTGATGCTCATGACGTCTTACAATGCATTATGACCGCATCTGTAAATTTTTCTCCTCCCAGTATGACATTTCAATAAACAATAAGTCAATTGTTACTGAAATATCATACTGGGAGGAGAAAAACTAAATTGCACTTTAGTTTCTAAAAGTTGCCACCTCAACATTTCCTTTATCTTCCAGCTCATGAACTCTGCTTCTAAAATGGAAATGTTCCCGACCTGTCTTTTTGGCAGAACTAGGCCCTTAGCGCTGCACCCGTACTCACTCACTCACTCTGTCCCTCGCTCCATTCTCCCTCGCTCCATTCTCTCTCTCTCTCTCTCTCTCTCTCTCTCTCTCTCTCTCTCTCTCTCTCTCTCTCTCTCTCTCTCTCTCTCTCTCTCTCTCTCTCTCTCTCTCTCTCTCTCTCTCTCTCTCTCTCTCTCTCTCTCTCTCTCTCTCTCTCTCTCTCTCTCTCTCTCTCTCTCTCTCTCTCTCTCTCTCTCTCTCTCAATCTCTCTCTCTCTCTGTCACTGTAAGAGTGTAAAGCGTGAAGTGACAGCTGAATAATAGCACTGAAAATAGCTGGAAAGGTTTCCTATAAGCCAACACTCTACGTCCAACAGACCAAGTCAGATATAAAGTTCTGTTTTCTATCTGAAATGGGGAGTGTGGAATAAATGTCTGACATGATAATTGGATGACAAAATAATTTACTAAATAATTGAGAAGGTTTAAATAAATTCTGGTAAGCAAACTGACTTCCAGGCTGAATTCTATAGGGAGATGGCTGTCTGATTGAGTCAACTTCATGGTTGCTATAGATTTGCTCGACACCTCGTGACAGTCTTTACTGTACATACAACACTTACACTGAGACATAGATAAGAAAGTAGTGTGACAAATTGAGATTTAGGTGTCCAGACCATCCCTAGTTCACAATGCCTTCCTTCCAAGTCCCGTTCTTCACTGGATCGAATGTGAGGAAGTCTGGAAATCGAGGCTAAATGCACACACATACACACATACACACATACACATACATCCCTCCTTTAACCCCACACACACCAATTGCACACACACTCCATCACTAACTTCGATGGCGCTGCTGAGGCCCCCTGGACCCTCACTGGCCCTGACCATGAGGAGGTATCGTCTCTGGTCATTCTCATAGTCCAGCGTGCGGGTCAGGCTGATCTCCCCCGTCTCCTGCTGCATGCTGAACAGGCTGCTGGGGTTGATCAGCAGGCTGTAGCAGATTGGCTGCTTCTGGAAGGAGATGGCCAACACCACCAGGAAGCTTAGAGGAAACAGAAATATGTCATTAACAGTATACTAATAGTATAGTGCTACAGTTCTGGACCAAAAGAAGTGAAGTTGTGCCTGTTGTGGGACCAAGGATGTTCCCAATGTTGCTGTTTTCACTGATGTGGCAATGTGTGATATGCGTGTGTGCGTGTGTGCACCTGCGTTAACATGTTGAGTGTGTATGCATCTAGCCTGGCCTCAGATCTGTTTGTGCTCTTGCCAACTCCATTGCTGTCATTGTCAAGCCATGTTTGTGTGATAGCACAAACAGACTGGCACTCAAGCTAGTGTATATCTATGTCATATGTGTATAAACCTATACACTCCCAGTACTCACGACTGTCCCTCTGGGGTGTTCTCTGGTATGGAGATAACGTAGGACGCGTTGGTGAACTGTGGTGCTCTGGGTCCTGCTATGACCGACACCATAGCCGGAGCACTGCGGCTTCCCAGCCTGTCAAAGGCCACCACACTCAGCAGATACTCCCTGTCTCTCTGCAAGGGGAGACCCGTGGTCAGGACGTGACCACTATTCTTGTCCACTGCAAAGCAGCCATCACCACCTGTTAGGTACATCAATCAGGCAATACATATATTAATGAATCAATCAGTCAGATTTATTTGTAAAGCCCTTGTGTGTTGTGGCATTGATGTGAAAGGCATATTTCACCTGACAAATAGACTGAGGGTAATATTTCCATATTAATGTATTCATATACAGTAGCAACATCCTAATCCTAGTCTTGCTGTAAATCCATGCATGGACAGTACATTAGAGTAACATACAGTAAGGCTACCAACAATCACACTGTATAGAACGAGGTCAAATGTAAGCCAGTAGACTTTGCTGCTGTGCAAGATCAGGGCTGTCATCCTCTTTAGATGAAGAGTTAAACCTACGGAATGTTTGGAGGATTAAGTCATATAAATCATTGTTAAATCTGATTTAAAAATTCTAAGCGGGTGGTTGCTGGTTTCCATTTAGATTGTACCACTTGGGGCTCATCTGATGTCAGTGCTTAGTTACAATTCATCTTCAACATCTGTTTGAGTAGAATGAGGAAAGAGAAGTGGGTCAATCCACTCCAAAAGTGGTACTGGTGGGTTTGACTGGTCATTTGGTGAGGGTTTTATCTGCATCAGTGGTAGTGCACTGAGTTCATGCAGGTCAGAGAAGAGGGCAGACGGATCAACCCAACCCCCACTCCAGAACCCCCTCCGCAGCCCACAGGGGCTCCACAGATGCAGATCTCTTGACTGGACCCAGTGGTGTAGTGCTATTTTATTAGCCACAAGAGCACATGTTCCTTTTTATTAGTCTACTGTATGATATCATTTTAGAATATACATATACTATAATGCATAATGCAAATGTAATGACGGCCTATACACATAGTGGCTCAAATAACATGTCATAAAAGGCCTACCTTATTATAAATTAGGCTTTCATCACTGTCAATCATGAAAGAAAAATGTTCACGTTTTACAGGTGAAACGTCCATGAGCCATCTGCATGCCAACCATTTGATCCCAATCACTTTCATGGGATTATGCATTTTGATTTTATTCTTCTTGAATGATGTAAGTTGCATATTTTGTTTAAATCAAAGCATATTTAGCCTAGTTGCGTGGCTGTTGAGTTCTGGTCTCATGAGGAGAAAAATGTAACAAATAGCCTAATTACGTGGTGTTTTTGGTCTAACAGTAGAGCCTATCGTTATACTATGCTATTATATTTGGTTTGTTATGTACAATACTAATGAATCATTAAGTGATGGGCTTGGCCCACCGTGTGTGTGTCTATGTGTGCTTTCCGTACCATCGGCCAGAAAGTACTCCACCTCGCCATTGCTGCCCTCATCCCCATCGCGGGCATGGAGCAGGTAAACCAGCACCCCAGGGGGGGCCTCGGAGGACACCACGGCCAGGTAGGGGTATGGCTCCATAGCCCACTCGGGGACATTGTCGTTGACATCTGTCACCATCAGCTTCACCTTGGTCAGGTACCAGTCAGGCCCTTGAGGACAGGAAAGGAGAGAGATATTGAGTCAACTGAAGAGGCTAGACCATATAAATAGAATCCTGTACTTCCTGCTTTACTGCTTTTTTATGGGTACACTCAATACCCAAGCCATTCCACCCATCAAAGAAAATTGATGGGGATTTCTATTCTAATCATTCTGTTTCTATGAGCTACACATAGTAAACTGCTCATCAAAATGAGTGCAGTCTAGGGCTACATAACAACAGTATCACCGATATAGTTCTCTGATTGATTCTTGCGCTACATGACTAAAGGCCTTTCTGGGAGTGCAGGATGGATGTCACAATGTCACAAGGGTGAGGAGATGGTTCTTCAATTCAGGACAGCTGCCAGCCCAGCAGACTTCTTGAAACCCTGACTCCCCTGGGAGATTGGCCCAGCCACAAGCTGATCTGCCCTGACCCAGCACAGCCTATGTGATCTCCCAGGAGCTTGGCGATAATGCCTTACGTCCACAGACTCTTTGTCACCTGAACACTGCTACTGCCATGCTCCTTCCACGCTGGAATGAATAAGACGATTCCTGCAATCCAATTATCAATCTGCAGGGAGGAACCGGGAGTGTGAAAAAAGAGAGAGCGAGAGAGAGAGAGCGAGAGAGAGAGAGAGAATGCATGGTCTGAGATGTGGATATGGTCCACAGAGCTCAGTTGACTTCTGAAGTGAGCTGGAAAGGGCTGAAGAGGATACTGTATTGTTCAGAGCTGAAACTGAAGGACTAGACAGAAAAGCACATTCAAACAATGGGTATGCTAAATATATAATCAAGAATGTTATGGCATTGTCAGGAAATTAAACAGTTTGAATGCTAAGCACGTTTTACAGATATTGAGAGATTAAGACTAGGACATAGACATATTGACTCATCAAATGCCATCAATTAAATCCACCTCTATGGGACGATCACACTCTCCTCAGTTGTTCTTTGTTTCACCTTAGCAAGGTTAGGTAGCTAGAGTCCCACGCACGTTATCCCGGGGTCAAAGGTAACAGAGGATTTGTCTTAAACCTCCTCTGTCTGACTACAGGCTATAAACGTGTCTCCTGATCTTCAACAATCTAAACAACTGTTGCAGGAAGTAGCTACTGACTTTCACCTTTACTGGTTTCCATGACAGCTGTTGTTTACCAAGGAGAAAGAGCTGTATTTCTGCTCTAACCCGACTCTAACCCTCCGTCACTCACAGTCTATTACCTGGTCTATGATGTGCTATACTGTATTATACTGTATACTGTATGAGTTTGTATGATCTGTCATTTAATTGTTAGAGCACTACAAAAATCTGGATAAAAAAGGGGCTTAGCTGGTGGGCGTGGTGGGGGGGGTGGAAGGGGGCGTGGCAAGTCAAATCTAATTTTATTTGTCACGTGCCAATATGACTGGTGTAGACTTTATTGTGAAATGCTTGATCACGAGCCCTTCCCAACGATGCAGAGTTTAAACAATGCAGGCTCCCGAGTGGCGCACAGGCGTCACTACAGTTCCTGGTTCGAATCCAGGCTGTATCACAACTGGCCGTGAGTACCATAGGGCGGCGCACAATGGGCCCAGCATCGTCCGGGTTTGGCCCGGGGTAGGCCGTTAGTGTAAATAAGAATTTGTTCTTAACTGACTTGCCTAGTTAAATGAAGGTAAAATAAAAATATGGCGCGGACGGCTCACGTCTTGCCAGTGTAAAGAAATGTTAGCATTTTTAATCAAATTTCCTGCAGTTGTACAAATTTCTACATGAAGCTGAGAGACATTTTAGGAGTTTTAAAGCTAATTTACTGCAATTCTACAAATTATGTCATGTTGCCACGTTTTAAAGAACATGCCCTGCGATTCTACAGTACATCATCTGCCATGGAGCTGAGAGGACATTTTGCAATTTTAAAGCTAAGTTCTTGCAATTTTATGTATTTTATGTATTTTATATATATATTTAGAGGTCCATTATCTTTTCTACATTCTTTTATTTTCACTGTTTGTACTTAGGCGACCCAGAAAAACACTCAGACGGCCCACCCAAGGATTTCAGTGGCAGAAAAATCCCTGTTAGAAGGATAATAACTAAAAGGCAGAGGCTAGAGGAGATAATTAATCTAGTTTTGCTACCGGCGCTTTGAAGTCTGTTTGTGGAGAAAAGTTCTTGCGGATCAGGCGATAGCTCATTTGGATAAATAGAACAGTATCATGGGGGCAGAGAAACTCATCAATGTTCAGATAGTATCTGTGGAAATGTCGACAGAGGCAGTTTACGCCAGCTAAAGAGCTGTAAAAAAAGAAATCCAGAACCCATTTATGCTGAGCAATGATCACAGATATGTATTTTTTCAGATCTGGAAGGTCTAAGAGGCACTCTATCAAGGACAAATCACTTTACATTTGGTTAAATATCGTTATGTTGTGACAAGCGGGGGGAGAAAGTGCAGTGCTTTCGCAAGTTTCTGCCTTTCCCAGCCATGTCTCTTATAGCTAATGGTGGTGATGATTTTACAAGGCTGGCTTAATAAGCTTGTTATGGAGCGTCTAATCAGTGCCAAGCCACATAATTACAGACCATCCGGACTAGAATGATAATGAAGAGTGTGTCAAAGCCGACGTGTGTGTGTGTGTGCGCGTGTGCATGAGGCTCCTATGATCTATGGAGCCACAAAAAGAGCAGTGATAAAAACACTCAGGCTGGAACTCGCCTCACAGCATCTCACCTGACTGAGACCAAGTGCTATAATCAAATGAATGTAAGACGAATCAGATTTAAGTCTCCTCTGAATTTACAAAGCCCATACAAAGTATTAACTGTAGGTCAATCGGATGAATAAGGTCTACTGTTCAGTATCTAACGAAAAATAGCATCTGCTAAATGGCTGTAATGAAATGTAACGTGATAAATTGGATAGCAGGTATAACACATTGGGAGTGTCACAGTGTGCTGTTCCCTCCACTGTCTCCCTGCAGGGATGTTGTGTTGTTGCTGCCTGCTGGTAATCCTCTCCTTGGGCAGTAGCTATATAAAGCTGCTAAGTGGCTTGCTGGTATAAAAAAGTTTTCTCAAGTGCTCTCATAGACTGCCCACGGTACAAGGAGGGGTGTGTGTGTGTGTGTGTGTGTGTGTGTGTGTGTGTGTGTGTGTGTGTGTGTGTGTGTGTGTTCATATGTGGAGTGCAATGCACGGCAGAGAAGCCTAAGAGAACAGAGTAGTATAAGAGGACAGTACAAAGGAAACTGAGCAGCCTAAGTAGTCTATGGCACTACACGAACAGCTAAACAAAACACTACATGTGAACACACACAAGTGAACATGATCTGTGTATAGTACACAATACAGGACAGCACTCGAACACAGCACAGGAGAGAATTGTATTGCGATATACCATCTAATTACTGTAATTTCAAAGGCTCCACATAATATGGACCCCACACTGATTTGCCTACTGCTTCTTCTTCGAGCCCGTTGCAGGAAAATAAAACATGAAACAAATATATCAATTGGGTACCAAATTAATAGAAATTGCATCTGCAAACATAAATACCCGATGGTGCATCAGAGACCTTTTAGGCTTTTTAGCAGTCTGTGGGTATAAAGTGAATTTCAGCGCAGCAGGGAAGAATTAAGACATATTAACCAAACGTTTGCCGTGTTAAAGGGGCCCTATTGTAAATCCCCCCACTGTGAGCCTAAAGCACTGTGAGTCTGGACCAGTCAGCATAGGATCAACACACTGAAAGCTCAGAGGACTGAAATCTATTAAGATCCGTCCTCTGCACTCTGTATTGTAGTGGCTCAAGGCTTCCAAGTTTCGGACACACACAGAGCTCCACAGGCACAGGCACACTCACTAACTGTAATCGTGTGCACGCATGCACACACACAATCTAACACACCATTTAAATGCAATGCATTGCTGACTAGGTGACACAGAAGTGAATCTAAATGGCTTCACGCATATGGAATATATATACACAATATCCTCTATAACAGAATCTAATGTAAAGTCAAATATTCTTTAGCCTTATCCTGCTTTCCTTGTGGGGCTTTCCTTATTGTCTTCTGTTGTGTGCTGCGAGGAGAAAGGACACTAGCAGTAAGGAGATAGTTGTACACTTCAGGCTCTTTCGTCCCTCCAGCTGTTATCACCACACTGGGCCTGAAGTGGATTGGGAACAGTGGGGAGTTCATAGAAACACTATACAACTCTAAGAAAAGACTCTGTAAAAGCCACTTCACAACAGAGAGCCAGAAGAGGGTTGTGGCTAAAAGGAGAGTCATATCTCTTCCAGGAAAAGTGTGGACATTCCCAGGTCGGGAGCATCCCCCTCCGTCTCTTGCTCCATCCTCTCTCTCTCTCTCTCTCTCTCTCTCTCTCTCTCTTCATATTTCCAGATATCTATCCACCTCTGTAACCAGAACCGAGGGTGTTGTTCATAAAGCAGAATTATTTTGTCCATTCACCTCTATCTGTGGCTATCTGTTTATGTTCGAGGCTTCAGAAAGCTCACGCTCTATGCTGTGCTGCTGTGGTGGAGGGAGGGGTCATGTTTGTGTTATGATGGTGATGGTAGATATAGGAGCGTAAAGTATGGGGCCAATTTGGAGGATCCACTCTCAGTGGTGTTCTCAGGTCTAGAATGGGATCGTAATGGAGAATAATGGGGCTGCTCTAAAAGCGGACGTGGCCTCTCTGGAACTCTCTCACCCTCCGAACGACTCCAACACTAAGTCACTGAGAGGCCTCTAACAAATTGACACAACACAACGGGTGTTAGCTTGCCTGCTGCCTCTACCAAACCAAGACAACAGGAGTTAGCTAGCATGCTGCTTCTACCTAACGAACATAATGGGTCGTTAGCTAGCATACTGCCTCTACCAAATCAAGACAACAGGTGTTAGCCAGCATACTGCCTCTACCAAACCAAGACAACAGGTGTTAGCCAGCATGCTGCCTCTACCAAACCAAGACAACAGGTGTTAGCCAGCATGCTGCCTCTACCAAACCAAGACAACAGGTGTTAGCTAGCATGCTGCCTCTAACAAACCAAGACAACAGGTGTTAGCTAGCATGCTGCCTCTACCAAACCAAGAGAACAGGTGTTAGCCAGCATACTGCCTCTACCAAACCAAGACAACAGGTGTTAGCTAGCATGCTGCCTCTACCAAACCAAGAGAACAGGTGTTAGCCAGCATACTGCCTCTACCAAACCAAGACAACAGGTTTTAGCTAGCATACTGCTTCTACCTAACGAACATAATGGGTCGTTAGCTAGCATACTGCCTCTACCAAACCAAGACAACAGGTGTTTGCTAGCATGCTGCCTCTACCAAACCAAGACAACAGGTGTTTGCTAGCATGCTGCCTCTACCAAACCAAGACAACAGGTGTTAGCCAGCATACTGCCTCTACCAAACCAAGACAACAGGTGTTAGCTAGCATGCTGCCTCTACCAAACCAAGACAACAGGTGTTTGCTAGCATGCTGCCTCTACCAAACCAAGACAACAGGTGTTTGCTAGCATGCTGCCTCTACCAAACCAAGACAACAGGTGTTAGCTAGCATACTGCCTCTATTTTGACTCATCACATATGCTGCTGCTACTATTTATAATCTATCCTGTTTCCTAGGCACTTTACCCCTACCAATATGAACATATCTACCTCAATAACCACATCCCCCTGCACATTAACTCGGTACTGGTACCCCGTGTATATAGCCAAGTTATCGTTACTTATTGTGTATTTATTCCTGTGTTATTATCTTTCTATTATATTTATATTTTTCTCTCTGCATTGTTGAAGGGCTCGTAAGTAAGCATTTCACTGTTGGTCTCACCGGTTGTTTACAAAGCATGTGACAAAGACAATTTGATTTGATTTGACACAAACACTCTCTACACCTCTCCCCTACACACACACACACACACACACACACACACACACACACACATTAAGACAGCAGCGTGTTTAGAAGCGTTGTTAATGGGGACAGGAGTGAGGATAAACCCCTCATTTTCTGAATGTAATCCAGTGAACAGCCTGTGCTGTATACCATCATCTCCCCACACACATCCTAATCTGCATTAGTAGGAAGCCAGCGTGATTAAACCAGATCAATGCTCATCACACAGCGGGAGAGTAGAGGAGGAGGTATCAACACCCAACGTTTAACACCCCTGATCACTAACTTGGATGATTATATTAGTGTGACAGAAGTGACATATTAAAAACAGAAATCTATGATGATCTCTTATTTACATGGTAAATAGGACTATTAAGGGGACTTAATTCCCCAAATCTTTGATTATCCTATATCTCATAGTACAATATTAATGCATTATCAGGGGTGTTTAATTTTTTACAACTAAATGCATGACTTTCTGGTATTAAATGTTTAATATCAACGTGATAAAAGTATGACTTAATTATGACAAATGTATGATTATTTTATTAACTACCATACAATTCTTAGGGACTAAATTAAGGATTTGACAGATGCAGTGAATGTTATGCACCCAAGAGATCCATCATAAGCAACTTAACACACATTCATGCAATTAATGATTAAAATTGAATGATTAAAATGCTATCGCTCTGGCCTCCTGGGGCACAAAGAGCACAAGTAATTAGACGCCACACATCTTGTGCAATAGTCACGATGTGAAACAATTTGAACCTCTCGAAAGCGTTGACACAGAAAAAAACTTGATTTAAATGATTTCTCATGGTTTCTATCCTGAGCGTCTCTGTAGTGTATTATGTGTTGAGTTTAAGACCAGGAACTCTAAGTACAGTACTGTATTGCAGTAGCCTAAGATGGAAGTTACACCCAGATCTGGATCATTATGCTTGGTGTGTGTGTGTGTGTGTGTCTGTGTGTGCGTGTCCACTGGAAGCACTACTAATGACTCCACCACCATCACTACTGTCCCATCCTCCTCCTCAGACCATCATAAGACTGTGGAGACCATATGTTCTTATTAGTCCACAGCATGAAGCCGGACCCCCACACTGACGATATGGAGAGGAGGACCACATTCATTTGTTCCATAGAGAACAACATGTCGAACCACATGACGAGAACAATGCACAGACATACTGTCAAACTTGGATTAAAGCACACACGGGGGTAGCCCGACCACAGACGCGGAAGCCATAAAAAAAAGCATAGGATACAGTATATGTTCCAACTGTAATGGGAATGCAACAAATGGAATGCTAAGCAGTCAGCAGTAGACACAGAGTTGTTCACACATCAGCCTAGGTTGTGGGTAGGCTACATCACCATGGGCTCTCCCCTTCTCTCTCTCTCTCTCTCTCTTTCTCTCTGTGCACACACACTCACAAACACACACACACCAACAAGCTGGCCAATACTGTGCATACTGATGACTCATGTCAGCCTTGCTTTGTTTTGATCACAAGCCAGCTTCAAATTTCTTCCTTCAATCTTTAATCAAACTGCCATTTCATCTTTTGACAGAAGTCCCTTACAACATGTTACGCCATTACGGCAATTACATGTATTTTCTCTTACGGAAATTCCTATCGAAATACTGTACCAAGCAACTCTGCCAGACATGTCATTTTTCTGCAGCAAAATCTCTTTGTCCACAAAACAAAAATTTTCAGAGCTGTCTATACACCCTGTATTTTGGTTTTAATTAACAGCTCTTCTCGTGGGCTGAAAGTTGAGCCGCAACCATTGTTTTACTCAGTTAATTGGACCTCAGGGGGAAAAAGGTAAAGAAACTCAACACAATATAGATAAATAAACACAGACCAGACAATTCCTTTGGTAGGTCTGAGTGCCAACACCAATTTTCTATGCTCAGTCTGGTCTTGGCTCGTCTAGTCTGAAACGCCTGGCTCTGATTCATTAAATGGTCCCAGAAAGTTACATCTGTGGTCCGCTCAATCACAGTCCTAACTCTTTACCAGTTTGCAAACTATTAGTAGCAGTCTATGGCAGGCCTTCTCTGACACATAAATTGTGTTTAAAGCAATGTTTTGTGACTGGAACATAACAGAAGCCTGCTTGCTTAATCAATAGCGGCAAATCGATTCTGGCCCAGAGGGGAAATGCCAACAGCGAGGATGTGGAGCTGAGGCAAAACAAAACTCAGTAAACAAAGATGTTTCTGGATTGACAGACAGGGGTTGTGGCCCTTCAAAATCTTTATCCGGAATTGTTCAAGGTATAGACCCGGCCGGCGAGATTTATGCAACAACTAAGCGCATTGAAGCGCGAGGCTAAACTTTTCTGCTTTATGGTCCCGTAGCTACCACGTTGTAGCAGGGTGAAGCAAACCCGTGCACATGCCCAGACACTCTGTGTGACTGTGTTCGAGCACATTGCAATATCTACAGAGCTGCTCGTGGCAACATTATAACGTTGAGTCTACCTTAACTTAACAACTATGTTTAGGTGTCAACTGCATTCCAAAAGAACAGAAGGCCAGTTAGAATGTTAGACAAATAAAACAACAGACAGGATCTCCTCGCACAGACACCCCCACCCGCCCTTCTGGATCTGTACTGCTGCACCATCGGTAAAATCTGTCATTTGTGTAACACCACCTCAGCTGGTGGTGACTGGGGCTACTGTAAGGACCACTGTAGTCATTTATCACTCAGCATGGTGCATGGGCACGTAGCAGGGAATCTGTGCCTTAGGAATACTCCTCCAAGGAGGAGGAGGAGGAGGAGGAGGAGAGAGGCATTTGCCCCTGACTGTCACTATTATCTTCCTCCCTGGCTGCCATGTCTTGGGCCTGACAATTTCTGTAATAATGGACATAAATAATGCAACCTCTCGGTCTAATAAACCCTCTGCCCTGGACCCATCCTCATGGAACTAGGCTACACCTCTCCTTTCTCCTGGCCATCAGATGAGCAGTGGAGCAGTGGTGTGGTGTGGTGCTGTACATTGGAGGAGACAGCATTGCAGGGAAGAATGTTCCTCTGACACGGCCAGACAGACAAATGTGCGCCCCAAATGGCACCGTATTCCCTATACTGTGCACTACTTTGGACCAAGGCCAATAGAGCTCTATGTAAGGAATAGAGTGCCACTTGGGGCAAAGACAATATCCAAGCAGAACATAGAGCAGAAATAGATTGGGTGGAAACTAACATGCAACTGCTTGTAAATGTATTGACAATGCACTTCAAGCAGAAAGGAGCTATGTCCCACCACAGGGAGGTAAACATACACACACACACACACACACATGGGCGTGCGCATACACACAAATCCGCAAGCACACATGCTTGGACGCACACACACACACACACACACATCTTGGGTTTCTTTACAAATGTAATAAATGCAGATGGCATGGCATTGTGAAATAGTTTTCTGTATTAAATATACAGCCCCAGAGTCACACATTACACAGGAATTAAGATCAGGTCTCATCCCAATTAATTTCAAATCACATTATGAACATGCAAATGTATTTGCAACTAGACAAGAGGCTGACTAGAATTAGAGAGCTGAAGTTCTCTGACAAAGCAGGCTGAGCTTAGGTGCCATATGGATAATGGAGAGCTGATATAGAATCAGATCCCAGTAAAGAACAAGAAGGCCCGCACACTGTTAAAGCTCCCAATTCACTGCTTTATTGACAACGTTTCCATCCTAAATGGATCTTCGTCAGGTAATCTTATTCATTTTGATCTTGAAGGAAAAACTGATCTTAATTCAGCACTCCTACAGTTAGAAGATATCTTTTTTTTTTTTTCACCTTTATTTAACCAGGTAGGCTAGTTGAGAACAAGTTCTCATTTACAACTGCGACCTGGCCAAGATAAAGCATAGCAGTGTGATCAGACAACACAGAGTTACACATGGAGTAAACAATTAACAAGTCAATAACACAGTAGAAAAAAAAAACATACATACGACCCTTGGTGATTACCACAAGCTGAGACACAGCTCCACTCCAAACCACCCCCCTGCCAAAAGGGGAATCACTTCAGTCCAATCCCATCCCCTCTCTTCCACCTCACCAAGGACTATCCCATTTGCTCAATACTTCTCCATTCTCCTGCCCCTTCCAATAACATTAACTGATTCAAGCACAGGGGCAGGAAAAAGTCACAGTCGAAGAGAAACAGCTTATACTTTACATTCTGTTCCAATAAAACTAAGCTATTAAGCTGATGGCCTTTGTGGAAACTAAATCTTTACACAGGACGAATGTAGAGTTCTCTCTACCTCTCTCCAACATGACACCTTACTAGTGTCTATCATGATGACCTAATTCACTGGCTTCTCCTTCTGTCTCTCCATGCCGATTCCCCAGCTACTGGTGTAGAGGTGACAGAGAGAGACTACACATACACTCTTAGAAAAAAGGGTTCAAAAAGTGTTCCTCGGATGTCCCAATAGGAGAACCCTTTTTGGTTCCATGTAGAACCCTCTGTGGAAATGGTTCTACATGTAACCAAAAAGAGTTCTACCTGGAACCAAAAGAGTTCTACCTGGAATCAAAAAGGGTTATTCAAAGAGTTCCCCAATGAGGACAGCCTTGGGGTGTAGACAAGTGGCCACTGGGCCACATGCACACAGCTTTAGTGACACAAGTCACACTAATATCCTTGTGGACCCACCTGCTATCACCACACAGCCAAAGGGAAAAATGGAACACAAGCAAACCACATGCAGTATAGCATACTAATAAGTTACTAATTGTTGGTGCAAAACAGACTCAAAATAAAATAAAAATCCAGCAGAATATGTGTTTAAACACAAAAAGGGTGATGGGTAGTCTGCTTTTTCAAGGATGAAAATAAAACTAAAAAGACCAGCCCTCAAGGAAACAGACAGCATTGGGGTCACACTGGATCTCCACTCCAAAATGGTTCATGTTGGAAACAACTTCACAGCCGAGTCTACAGTAGAGTCTATGGTAGCCATAAATTGACTGGAGTCTATTTAAGAAGAAGAATATTTGGCCCTAATTAAAATAACCATAATTATTTGGCCTTAATTTAAAAAAGTAATAGCTGTTAGAGTTATACATAAACATGAGATACATCATATTATTGTATGAGCATGTCATAATTACAAATCATGTTGTTGTTGTTTTTCCACTGAAGCAGGTAAAGGGATACCTTGTGTACCTGTTGGATGTATTGTAGCTAGCCTGCGCTAATAGCTTTTTCCGACCTGGCTATTTATCCCAATGTACATTATGCTCTTTTGGGGCATTACTGAGGGATAGTGACTGCAGGGGGACTTTTATTTCAGCCACCCAGATGGTCGCAAAATACTGCGCTATTAAAGTGACATCATGCATGCGTAATAGACGTTTGCCAATTAAATAAGGGCATTACCACTCCGCACATATCGCACTGAAGACAAGCGCCCAGTAAAGTGCAGATTTAGTACGCACCTTGTTGATCTTGTATTTTGACAGTAAATTCCACGAACGGTTCAGTCTCCCTGTCCAGGCGCCTGGCTACCACGATATGTCCACTCTCCTTGCCCACGTTGATTGGGGTGATATCTGTCTCCGGGTAAACCAGCTCAAATGAGGCTGCCTGAAACTTGGCTGGGCTCAGGTTCATAACGACTGAACCGATGCTTACATCTTCGGATACATTGAGGGAGACCGTGCTACCAGAGTCCAACAATGCCCTCTGCATCCGCCCTGCCCTGCCCAGGCGGCCTAACTCCCCTGTCTGGCCTGGGCGCAGTGGGCACCACTGTCGTGGGATAACCGTGACCTCAACCCCCTTACTGATTCTGCTGGGCCAACCGTGGTCTTTTGCAAAAACATAAAACTTGACTGTAGATGGAAGCCCCAGTATGGAGTCCACCAGTAAAATTTCACCCGTTCGTGGTACCACGTAGAATATGCCGTTTTTGGGAACGGAGAAGTATGTCAACTCTGCGTTCTTTCCACTGTCTGCATCAAGTGCATTTACCGTGTGAACCACAGACCGGAGTGGAGTCGCGTCATTCAAAGTTAATTTCAAGTCTGCACTGCGAAAAGTGGGTTCGTGGTCGTTGGTGTCCAAAACGTCCACTTTCACCGACGCAACCTCAAAGACAACATGGTCCGCTGACACGCATGTTTGGCAACATAACCATATACTCAGTAGGTATTCGGAACGCTCTTCCCTGTCCAAAACCTTGGAAGTTTTAAGTAATATATTTCCCCGTTTGTGGTGGGCAAAGACGTGGAAATCCTCGCTGCCATTTCCATACAGTTTAAAGTGCATTCCCGATTCTGGACACCATTTTTGTGGGTTGATGCGTTTAACAGGAATGCTTAGTCCGTTCACTTTTGATGCCGTCGGCGAGTTCTCAAATGCATGCCCATAAAAGAAAGGCAGTCGATCATCCGAATTATATCCAAAAACAAACGTCAGGCAATAAGACAGTAAAATAACCCAAATCATGGTGGTAACAAGTTTTAGCCTACCACCAAGTGGTTCAGGAGTTTCAATTGTGACAGCAAATCATTGAAAGGCAAAATAAAAATGTCCCCGTCTGGTAAAATCTAAAAGCTGTCACATATTTGTACGATGTCTACTCCATGAATTGAATTTATTTCTACTGAACTTTCACCTTAGTATCCGGTGAGATCTGTCGACTGTCTGTCGCTGGTTCAATTCAGCACTACGTGCAGTCCACCGCTGCAGGCAGTTACTGGCTGCTCGCAACCAGCAGCTTTCAGTCCTGGCGTGCTGGACAGCGCCAAGCGCGGGGGCGTGGCGCACGGGGACAGAATCCTCGCACCCCATGTGACCGCCTGGAGGATGCTTAGATCAAGTCCGTTGGGATCAAGTCCGTTCCAATGCGGTCAAGACGTCTGCGACAATAAACAAACCACAAGTACAACCATGAACCATTGAGCACTCTCAGTTATTGATCTCCACTCTTCAGTCCGAAGCCTTAGTGGGAGTTGAGCAGTGAAGCAGCTCTCTCCTAGCACAAACCTAGCACAAAGTCCATTTCAACTCAGAGATTAAATTTGATGTGGAAAGCTAGGAATATGACAAATGGTAGAGACAATATGAATACACAGCATAATAGCAAATGGGGAATCAAGGTTAGGCTGCTGTAAATGGGCCCTCAAACAACAAAAAAACATGCATTGTGAGATATAACCGAAAGGTCGCTGGTTTGAATCCCAAGCCGAGTAGGTGGAAGAAATCTACCATTCTGCACTTGAGCAAGGCAGTTAACCCTGAAACAACAACTACCCAAGCGCCGATGACATGGATGTAGATTAAGGCAGCCCCCTGCACCTCTCTAATTCAGAGGGGTTGGGTTAAATGCAGAAGACACAGTTTGGTTGAATGCAATCAGTTGTGCAGCTGACTAGATATCCCTGTTCCCTATTATCAGAGTGAGAAAAGGGATTTGCAAACTGTGCAGTATCTCTGTGCTGCCTGTGTGCTGTGTTCAGCAGAGTGTTAATGATCAACACTGTCACTGCTCCTTACCCCCTGCTAGTGTACCCACCCACAATCCAGAATCCAGATCTGCACACATACAAATCCTCACAGAAATGTTATGGCTCTTGATTCTTACAGTATATGGCGATAGCTAAATATGTGGATATGGACTGTGCATAGGCCTGTTCCATGTTGCAAAATGTGTTTTCAGCGACACAAAATATATAAGAAGATAAAGGTATAGTGGAACTGTTTGCCTTGTTGTCATTCAGCACAGAGACGTTGTGGACGCTGTCTATTGAGGTGAGTCTCGATTCTCCACACTTCCTTTGTAAATAACATATCCTGTCACAGAAAAACATTGGATTAGTGTAAGAATTGTCTGGAGGGAGTTTCTAACATTGTTAAATCCATGATGGGGAGTGTGCAAGTACACATTTAGGAACAAGGGCTCTTCCCTGACCAATAGGCTACACTTTCTTTCAAAGTTGCATTTCCTGTCACAGATTGAAAAACATTGGATTAGTGTAAGCATTGACTGGAGGGAGTTTCCAACATTGTTAAATGACAGGGAGTGTGCAAGTGCACATTTATGAACAGGAGTCAAGGGCTCCTCCCTGACCAGTACATTTTAAAAGAGGATCTAGTACTTAGGTTTTATTAGGATTCACATTAGCTGCTGCCAAGTCAGAAGCTACTCTTCCTGGGGTCCAAACAAGGTTAAAACAATTACATCACAACAAAACACAACAACAGTGTACATCATAAAACTATACATCACACAATATTATGTTATTACATTATTAGTCACTCATTACAAATGTACAATATAAAATCCACAATACCAAAATACCACAATCATACAATCCGTGTGTGTGTAAAGCGCGTGTGTTAGAGTGTGTGTGCGTATGCGTGTGTGTTTTTGTGTCTCTTCTAGCCCGCATTGTGCCATGAGGTGTTGTTTTATCTGTTTTTTAAATATGATTTTGCTGCTAGCTTCAGTTACCTGATGTGGAAGATAGTTCCATGTAGTCATGGCTCTATGCAGTACTCTGTTCTGGACTTAGGGACTGTGAAGAGACATGGGGGCTCATTAGGATCCTTCTCCATCCTAATGAGATCTATGAGGTTACCACTGTGTTAGTTACATCAATTAATGATGAATACTTTATGAGTGCATATTGTTCCTATATTAACCCACTGGTTGCAAGACAGAACATGACAAACATTCATTCCATATTCATAATGATTATATTTTTATTTTGAATGATTTAAAAATATATATATATTTGACCTTTATTCAACTGGAAATAAAAATTTTTAAAAAATAAATAAATACAAATCTGAATGTCATTAAAATAAAAATGTATATTACATACTGAATTTACTACTGCGACTGTCAGTGTGAGAGATGACTCGAACAAGATCAAACTGGCACACCCAGGGGGGTGAGGCTGAGATTCTGCCTGCAGGGATGGAAAACCAACAGGTTGAACACACACACATGAAAAACAACAAACCTGCAATGAATATGAAATCTGTGAGAAAACGTTTCATCATCCCTCTCACAACAGAAATAACAGAGAGCCCTAGTGTACCAGGGGGGAATACCCAGCCAACAGCCAGCATTAGCTTTATGCTTACTTAATGAATAATTGACCAAATCCATTCCCTTCACTCAAATAGAAGCGGTTTTAGCTTCAAAAAGGCAAATGTTGAAGTATGTTACAGGAGCAGCACTTGTTGAAACTGGTGTTGCATATTTACCTGTGTCTGTGCTCTGTCTGTGTCTGAGAGTGAGAGAGAGAGAGAGAGAGAGAGAGAGGGCAAAAGAGAGAGAGAGAGTCAGCGTGAGAGAGAGTGAGAGTGAGAGAGAGAGAGAAGGCGAGAGAGACCGAGAGAGAGAAAGGGCGAGAGAGAGGGAGTGAGGGGTTGAGGAGGAATCCACCAACCTGGGAATGACCACACTTTTCTTGGAAGTCTGGAACAATAACGGAGGAGCGAGAGGGTAACCATGGGTTACTGACATTGTGTGCTTAATGTTAACTGTATTCAGAAAAAAATGGTTGGATGGATGGATGGATGAATGGAAGGACGGACAGACAAACCCAGGAATGATTGAAACCCGAAGTGAATGACTAAACCTCAGAACTATTCATGTAGTTCATGCACATTTATAGATGCCCTGTCCCACACCCTCCTCAAGGGAACAGCATGCAGCGCCCATGAAGTGCCACACTCAGGGAGGTACTATTACACCACTATAGCAAGGCATGTGGTGCCACACTGAGTAGTATTCCTGTGCATGTGGTGGTTCAAGCTATTATTCCTCAACAAAAGCCTTTGGCAACTACCATAGCTACTGTAGCAGCATATAAGCTGTATTGTTTCAACTATCTCTAAATGGCCCAGAGCGGTAAGCCTCCCTCAAGCGACCACCTTCTGAACTACTTCAGCTATACTGTTACGGTATAGAAACAATCACTGTGCATTAATGAACTGTAAAGAAAAATGAATACAAATAAAATATACTAATAAGTAATGAAACAAGCACCATATTCAAAATCAAGTTAAGTATTTTATGTTTGACGACTATCATTTGGGGGTCATATACAGTATCATCTTCTGTAACAAAGTATCAAAGTGAAAACAGATTGAGAGGAGTGAATGTGTAATTGTTGGGGGGGTGCTTTGTGTGTGTGTGTGTGTGTGTGTGTGTCTGTGTGTGTGTGTGTGTGTGTGCGTTTGTGTGCGTGTGTGTGTGTGTGTGTGTGTGTGTGTGTGTGTGTGTGCGTTTGTGTGTGTGTGTGTGTGCGTTTGTGTGCGTGTGTGTGTGTGTGTGTGTGTGTGTGTGTGTGTGCGTTTGTGTGCGTGTGCGTTTGTGTGTGTGTGTGTGTGTGTGAATAATATTCCTCACAGTCCTCCCCCTCAAACACAATTACTCACGAAGGAAGCCCAGAAAATAGCATCGGGCTATGTCATTGAAATTATAAATAAGACCTGCATTGTCTGCCTAATAGGGTGGTTCTAACCAACAAATACATCCAAGGCCTAGCGCCATCAGGGCCTTTTGTGAAGCTCAGAGGAGAGACTCTATTATGATTCCCCTGATTAGAGGAGCTTGAGCACTAGCTAAGTGATTACACTCACAAAGAATCATTGATTTAAAGGATAACTTACAGAATCATACCCACTTATAAGATCACTAAATTAATTCCCTACTATCAGAGAAGCTGGGAGATGATTGTCAATAAAAATGAAAGAAAAAGATAATCAGCTCTAGGCTAAGATGTTTTCTCCCATAAAAATAAAAAGGGATATGTGGGAATGAGATAATGATGTAGGGGATACCTGGGCACAAACTATCATGTTAGGCCTTTGCTTATTTTGAAAGATTACTTCAGGTAGATTCATAATGTTTTTATACAAACAGCATACCTATCTTAGCTACCATTACTAGGGTCAGGCATTTTGGTTGTTTTTTTGTGGGGGGTTTGCTTTGACCATTATTTCCAGCATTATACACTGGGTTTACTGCAGGCAGAAAGTCATAGGAAATGACACAAGCTGTCTCCAACAGAGAGGAAGAGAGAGGCTCAACCTGGAGGAAAATCTGTCTCCCCTCCAGCAGGTGGCGTTTTTTTTGTTGTTTCGCCTACCAAGCAAAGAGTTTTTGTATGGATGTCAATGAGAGCGCATGGGAAAATGATGTTATGAGTGTACGGATATGAGTAGGGCACATGACATACCGGCAATTTTGAGAAAAAACACTTTGTAGCGGAGTTGTCTAGAGATGAGTATGCAAATTCACAAAATGAGGCTAGTAGCATAGCATCTCTCTCTGCTGAATACAAGCGGTTATTGTCAACAGCCCTCATTGAATATTCAAAAAAGGCTTACAATAATGAGATGTATCCACCAATCCAAATAAAGGATAGGCGGGAGCTAGACCACCCGCAGGGCAGCTTTTTACTGACAATGACTACCATTGTTAGGGGGGAGAGACGTGTAGGGTAACATGGGGGGGTAAGACGCTTCTGTGAAATCCATCATCAAATCTAAGATCAATGTCTAATTGCTGACACAAAAAACGCAGTTTGGATAAAAAAAATTGTTGGATGATGGTCATGCTTATGGTAACAAACTATAAAGGAAAATAAATTGCTACAGAGTTTTTGTTAATGAATCAAATACATTTTTTAGGAAAGGGGCATTTTGCCCAGCTACCGGGGTAAGATGCCCCCCCCCCCATTGAAGATTTTGCTAAATGGTTTCACAGAAGTGTGTCATGACTTCCGGCGAAGTTCTACCAGCGCCTCCACCAGCACAACCAGGGTCTTCTCCTGGTCACAGTGGGATTCATCTCTCCCTTCCCCAGGAATACAATGGGACGGCTGTGAACTGCCAGGGGTTCCTGTTGCAGCTAGACTTATACCGACAGAGGGTGTCCGCCCTAATCTCATGCCTCACCGGGAAAGCCCTGGAGTGGGCCAACGCCGTGTGGAGAGAGGGAGATGCAGTGTTGGACCAGTTTGAGGAGTTCACCCGCCGTTTCCGGGCAGTCTTCGACCACCCGCTGTTTCTTGGCAACAGAGGGCTCTCACGGGGTGGTCGTGAGAGTGCTCGGGGAGGTGTTTAGGGGTTTCTGTCGGTACTACTACGGTGGAAAGTCCAGACCAGGTCTCCACCATGCGCATTCCCCCTGAATATGCCGATTTTGCTCTCGCCTTCTCCAAAAAGAAGGCAACTCAATTACCACCACATCGACAGGGCGATTGTGCGATAGGTCTCCTGATAGATGCTGTACTTCCCAGGAGTCACGTGTATCCCCTCTCACAGGCGTAGACAGCGGCTATGGAAACATATGTCTCCGAATCCCTGCATCAGAGGTACATTCGGTCCTCCATTTCACCTGCCTCCTCGAGTTTATTTTTTGTGAAGAAGAAGGAGGGAGGTCTGCGCCCGTGTATTGACTATAGAGGTCTGAACCAGATCACTGTGAGGTATAGTTACCCGCTCATAGCCACAGCGATTGAGTCAATGCACAGGGGGTGCTTCTTCACCAAACTAGATCTCAGGAGCGCTTACAACCTGGTGCGTATCCGGGAGGGAGACGAGTGGAAGACGGCTTTCAGTACCACCTTAGGGCACTATGAGTATCTCGTCATGCCGTACAGGTTGATGAATGCACAATCAGTCTTCCAAGCCTTTGTAGACGAGATTTTCAGGGACCTGCACGGGCAGGGTGTAGTGGTGTATATTGATGACATTCTGATATACTCCACTAGACACGCCGAGTATGTGTCCCTGATGCGCAGGGTGCTTGATTGTCTGTTGGAGCATGACCTGTACGTCAAGGCTGAAAATTGCCTGTTCTTCCAGCAGTCCGTCTCCTTCCTAGGGTACCGCATTTCCACCTCAGGGGTGGAGATGGAGAGTGACCGCATTTCAACCTTGCGTAATTGGCCGACTCCCACCACGGTAAAGGAGGTGCAGCGGTTCTTAGGGTTTGCCAACTACTACCATAGGTTTATCCAGGGTTTTGGTCAGGTAGCGGCTCCCATTACCTCACTGCTGAAGGGGGGCCCGGTATGTTTGCAGTGGTCGGCTGAGGCAGACAGGGCTTTTGGTCAACTGAGTGCTCTGTTTACCTCGGCTCCCTTGCTGGCCCATCCGGATCCCTCTTTGGCCTTCATAGTGGAGGTGAATGCGTCCGAGGCTGGGATAGGAGCTGTGCTCTCTCAGCGCTCGGGTACGCCACCGAAGCTCCGCCTCTGTTCCTTCTTCTCGAAGAAGCTGGTCGTTGTGGATTGGTTCTATAAGTCCTTTCGTCTCCTCCCTCTGCCCGGTCTGCCTACGGCCCTACAGACTGCGGAGGCCTTGTTTATGCACGTCTTCCGGCACTATGGGGTGCCTGAGGATATAGTGTCTGATCGAGGTCCCCAGTTCACGTCTAGGGTCTGGAAGGCATTCATGGAACGTCTGGGGGTCTCTGGGGGTCCCGAGAGTAATGGGCAAGTGGAGAGAGGAAACCAGGATGTGGGCAGGTTTCTGCGGTCTTATTGCCAGGACCGGCGGTGTTCGTGCCCTGGGCCTAGATGGCACAGAACTCGCTTCGCCACTCCTCCACTAACCTCTCTCCCATCCAGTGCTTACTGTGGTACCAGCCAGTTCTGGCACCTTGGCATCAGAGTCAGACCGAGGCTCCTGCAGTGGACGACTGGTTCAGGCGCGCGGAGGAGACATGGGAAGCTGCCCGTGTTCACCTTCAGCGGGCTGTGCTGCGCCTTAAAAGAGAACGCAGACCGTCACCGCAGTGTTCACACCGGGGGACCGGGTCTGGCTCTTGACCCGAAACCTGTCCCTCCGCCTGCCCTGTCGGAAGCTGGGTCCGCGGTTTGTGGGGCCATTTAAAGTCCTGAGGAGAGTGAACAAGGTTTGTTATAGGTTAGCTTCCCCCTGATTACCGTATTAACCCCTCGTTCCATGTGTCTCCCCTCAGGCCGGTGGTGGCTGGCCCGCTCCAGGAGTCCAGGAGGTTCGGCGTACACCGTTCGCACCATACTAGATTTGAGGCGTCGGGCGAGGGGCCTTCAGTATCTCGTGGAGTGGGAGGGGTACGGTCCGGAGGAAAGGTGCTGGGTTCCAGTCGAAGGACGTGTTGGACCCTTCAATGCTGCAGGAGTTCCACCGTCGTCGTCCGGATCGCCCTGGCACTTGCCCTCCGGGTCGTCCCCGAGGCCGGTGTCGGCGCGCTGCTGGACTACTGTCAACTACTGTCGTGTCAAGACTACTGTCACGACTTCCGCCGAAGTTGGATGTATCATCTGCAGCAGAGGTAACTCTGGGTCTTCCTTTCCTGTGGCGGTCCTCATGAGAGCCAGTTCCATCATATCGCTTGATGGTTTTTGCAACTGCACTTTAAGAAACTTTCAAAGTTCTTGAAATGTTTCCGCATTGACTGGCCTTCATGTCTTAAAGTAATGATGGACTGTCATTTGTCTTTGCTTATTTGAGTTGTTCTTGCCATAATATGGATTTGGTATTTTACCAAATATACCACCTACCTTGTAACAACACAACTGATTGGCTCAAACGCATTAAGAAGGAAAGAAATTCCACAAATGAACTTTTAACAAGGCACACCTGCTAAATTAAATGCATTCCAGGTGAGCGCCTCATTAGCATTGGCTACATCTGAGAGAGCCATATGAGTGAGAGGTGTTTTGGAGCATGGCAGCTGGGAGAAGGGAATTATAATTAGCCTATTATATTCAACCCAAGGGCACAACAGCCACTTTGGCCACAAAAGGCATGGATTTTTTAGTGTGCATTACGGCCACACAAGGGGGATGCCACTAGGAAATGTGAGGCCTGGTGAGAATATTACCAAGTGCTTGTCAAATTGTGAATGAGAGACTGATGAAGTTTGTGCAGCTTGCAACTTTTTTCAAATCATCATTAGAGTACCATCATGCAGCCTTAGAATGTAGTAAAAATCTAAACATATAGACCAACGTTTGTATCACAACTGAAGTTACATAAATAACTCCAAATTAAGTAAATAGGAGGACCTGTTTCTTTGTTAATGCTCAACACAGAATGTGCGCACTTCCTTTGAAATCGTTTGGAGAAAATATCCTCTCTTTTATTAAGCTGTGTTCAATTGAATTCTTCATACTATAAAATACTTTTAAAATCCTGCCAAGGAGTTCTAAGCAAATCTTTTCTGCTTAATTAACTAGTGTAGCCCACAGTCATATCAAATCAAATGTTATTGGTCACATACTGTACACATATTTAGCAGATGTTATTGTGGGCATAGCAAAATGCTTGTGGTGTAGCGAAATGCTTGGCATAGCCATATCAGGGACTGACATAAGAACACAGAGTAAGCTATTCTGTTCTTTTGAAATAGACTACATTTTCTTCATATCATGTTTCTTTAGACCCGTCTAAAATAAATAATGGATGTATTGTGATGGGGTAGGCTGTATTAAATGGATTTAGACTTTTTTAAATGTTGATGTTCCGTGGCTTGTAGGCTTTGCGTGGAAGCCAGGAGATGCTAAATGTGTTTATGCTAATTAATGGTCAATTACGTCAGTTCTTTGCTTGACATTATACAAACCCCTTGACTTTTTTCCACATTTTGTTAGGTTACAGCCTTATTCTAAAATTGATTAAATTGTATTTTCCCCCTCATCAATCTACACACACAACATCCCATAATGACAAAGCAAAAATTAATTTTTAGAAATTGTTGCTAATTTATTAAAAATATAAAAATATCACATTAACATGTTCAATTATTCAGACCCTTTACTCAGTTCTTTGTTAAAGCACCTTTGGCAGCAATTAGAGCATCGAGTCTTCTTGGGTATGATCCAACACTACAAGCATGGCACACCTGTATTTGGGGAGTTTCTCCTATTCTTCTCTGCAGATCCTTTCAAGCGATGTCAGGTTGGATGGGAAACATTGCTGCACAGATATTTTTAGGTTTCTCCAGAGATGTTCGATTGGGTTCAAGTCCGGGCTCTGGCTGGGACACTTAAGGACATTCAGAGACTTGTCCCGAAGCCACTCCTGCGTTGTCTTGGCTGCGTGCTTAAGATCGTTGTCCTGTTGGAAGGTGAACCTTCGCCCCAGTCTGCATCTTGTTTCTAATAGTCTGAGAGTCTTTAGGTGCCTTTTGGCAAACTCCAAGTGGGCTGTCTGTCACGGCTTTCTTCCTGCGAAGGAAAGGCGGACCAAAACGCAGCGTGGTTGAAGTTCATGGTTCTTTAATAAGAGACACTCAACATGAACAAACTACAAAACAAGAAACTTGAAAACCGAAACAGTCTTAACTGGTGCATAAAACACAAAGACAGGAAACAATCACCCACAAAATACCCAAAGAATATGGCTGCCTAAATATGGTTCTCAATCAGAGACAACGATAAACACCTGCCTCTGATTGAGAACCAATCTAGGCAACCATAGACTTGCCTAGACACCTAAACTGAACACAACCCCATAAATCTACAAAAACCCCTAGACAAGACACAACACATAAATCACCCATATCACACCCTGGCCTAACCAAAATAATAAAGAAAACAAAGCTAACTAAGGCCAGGGCGTGACACTGTCATCTGCCTTTTACTGAGGAGTGGCCTCCGTCTGGCCACTCCACCATAAAGGCCTGATTGGTGGAGTGCTGGAGGGCTGGAGAGATGGTTGTCCCTCTGGAAGGTCCTCCCATCTTCACAGAGGAACTCTAGAGCTCTGTCAGAGTGACCATCTGGTTCTTGGTCACCTCCCTGACCAAGGCCCTTCTCCCCTCATTGCTCAGTTTGGCCGGGCAGTCAGCTCTAGAAAGAGTCTTGGTGGTTCCAAACTTCTCCATTTAAGAATGATGGAGGCAACTGTGTTCTTGGGGACCTTCAATGCTGCAGAAATGTTTTGGTACCCTTCCCCAGATCTGTGCCTCAACACAATCCTGTCTTGGAGCTCTATGGACAATTCTTTCGACATCATGGCTTGGTTCTTTCTCTGCCATGCACTGTCAACTGTGGAACCTTATATAGACAGGTGTGTACCTTTCCAAATCATGTTTAATCAATTACATTTACTACAGGTGGACTCCTATCAAGTTGCAGAAACATCTCAAGGATGATCAATGGAAACAGGATGCACCTGAGCTCAATTTCAAGTCTCATAGCAAAGGGTCTGAATACTTATGTAAATAATGTATTTCTGTTTTTATTTTTAATACATTTGCAAACATTTCTAAAAAACCTGTTTTCACTATGTGCTTATGGGGTATTGTATGTAGATTACTGAGGATTATTTTTATTTAATCAATTTTAGAACAATGCTATAACGTAACAAAATGTGGAAAAACTCAAGGGGTCTGAATACTTTCCCGAAGGCAATGTATATCACCTCAAACTTTCTGCTAGTGCGATCGCTAGTTAGCTAATTGGGGCCTAGCTAGCTATGCAAAAGACGTTAGCTTAGGCTAACTAGCGGGCCGGGATTTCTTTCACCTTTGACTTTCTGCCAGTGAAGTTGCTAGTTAGTTAACTGGGCTTGCCAGTGCCTAAATTATAGCTAGAAAACGATCAACCATTGGATTATATATGTAACTTTTTCTAAATGACAAAAAAATAGCAATTTACCTCAAAATTGTTTTGATGGAATTACTTACATTTTTTGATGTAGCAGAGGAAATGTGTAGTTGATCAAGACTAATGGCAGCCAGAGGAACTGTTGAAAGAAAATGGTGACATCTTGTGTTTTTGTGAAAATTACAAAGTACCCTATCTTGGCAGTATATCCATAATCTTTATCTCCAATCAATCATTCAATGTCTGGTTTTGTGTGGGTGTTTTGTTGGGGGGGGGGGGGGTCGCCTTAACCCTGGGAGGCGTAGCATATAAATGTTAATTACGCATCACCTATTATTTGGTAGGGAATACTATTTTTTCCTAAACTGATCCTCTCCAACAATCCCAGATCCTTGGAGGTTGTAAAAACTGGGCAATTAGGACAGTTGAAGGGAGAGACTATGAATCCAAACAAAAAAGACAGAGGAAAAGACAGATTCAGGTTGTAGTTTTCCTTAAGTCCACCAACAGCAGTTAGGGAACAAATTTCAATCGCTCTTTAACCATTACTCCTAAAACTTTCAAAACTGGTTCAAGCTAACCCGATGGCATGGGCACACACTGCACACACTTTTTTTGTCCATTTACATCTTACACTATTGTTAAGGATTTATTTTACATTTAAATAGCTCCTTGGTCATGTGACCTACTGAATTCAAACAAGGTTCAGACTGTACACTCAGTGGGCTTACACATTGCACACCCTTTAGTTTGTCCATTTTCATATCACATGTTTTTACATGAATGTTTCAAATTTCAATAGCTCCTTGGTCATGTGACCAGTGGAGACGGACATTGTGAGGCATCCAGTGAGGTAACGCAACCGATCCCGGAGAAGCTGGCGGGAGCCCCGGGGAGAGTTATTTTTTCTTTGTGAGGGGCAGGGCGCCCTGGAATTGGTCGGCCCCGAGAGAGGGGCCCAAGAATGTGGTTTCGGGGGCGTCCGGTGAGCTTTCCCTGGCCCTTGAAAATCCAGAGGAGAGGATGTAAATCTCACGCCGGGCCGTACCCATATCTTCAGCAGGTCTCCAAGGTGAACGGCCTCTGGCATGTTATAACAATGTAGTTAAGGGAAGTTGGCAAAAAAGATCTGTAACTTTGGGATAAGGATTGGCTCTAAGGGCTGGGTCAGTCGGGCTGGGGTGCGAAGCGGGGCTGGGCTCGAGCCGCGTCTGGGGGAGCAGTCACTCCGTCACCCTCCTCTCGCCACTACTGGAAGTTTGTTGTGTGGCACATCTCGCAAGGGCTATCTGTTGGCGGACCGAAAAAAAAACCTGCAATTTAGCATTAGATTATAAACGGAAAGACGGTATATAAAGCATCTAAAATGAACAAAAAAAAACATGATGTCTCGGAAAAATTATTCTCCCTTAGAAGGTTGTGGAGGATATCAATTAACAGACTCAGCGGCGTAGCTTCTTCCGGTGCAGCCGCAACAGGGCCCGGTATTCAAATTATATAGGGGGACGTGGCTCCGAGCCCGTCACCCAGTCCATGTACGTAGCGGGGCCCCTATGTCATTTGAATACTGCCCCACCATGACCAAGTATTAATTCTTGACGTGGGTTTGTCAGGTCTACGATTTGATGAGTAAATCTTTCTTTAAAAACCTCTTAAGGATCGGACCCTTTTTAAAAAATGTTTTTGTCTAAAATGACATACCCAAATCTAACTGCCTGTAGCTCAGGCCCTGAAGCAAGGATATGCAGATTTTTGGTACCATTTGAAAGTTAAACGGCACGTTATTGCATTAGGCTCGTGTAAGCCTACTGGACCATTCCCAATATATTATGTTTTTCAGTGGTTTTTCACCACTACAACCAAGGCTGGAATCAAATTACCACGTACATGGATGGCTATGTCATTCGGACAAGCTAGATTGCTCGTATTGTGAGCCTTGCTGGCTGTTAGTAGATAGGAGTGCACCTTTCTTCTCTGAAGCATGGGTGAATGGGGTTCGAGATTGACACCATCTAACATCCAAAATAGCATGTAATGAGATTCACATGGGTGCCTGTTTGGTATATGAGCAATGGAAGCTCAATGGCACTATTGACACAGAAATTGAGAGGCGTGTGTAACGCAGCACATTTCTGGTGACAGGTGTTGGAGCGCATAGTTAATGTAACTCTCACACTTGCATCATGTAATTTGGCGGGCACCATGAAAAGCTGTGTCAGGCCAACAGTGGAGATTTTCTCAGTATCAATGAACTACTGTCATTTTACGACCCAGTTCTGAAATAACTTTTTGAACGCCCCGCAGGATCCGTTAACTGTCTCAGTCCTCAAATCCAAAAATAAATAAAATCAAATGTATTTATAAAGCCCTTCTTACATCAGCTGATATCTCAAAGTGCTGTACAGAAACCCAGCCTAAAACCCCAAACAGCAAGCAATGCAGGTGTACAAGCACGGTGGCTAGGAAAAACTACCTAGAAAGAACAGAACCTAGGAAGAAACCTAGATAGGAACCAGGCTATAAGGGGTGGCCAGTCCACTTCTCTCTGTGCCGGGTGGAGATTATAACAGAACATGGCCAAGATGTTCAAATGTTCATAGATGACCAGCAGGGTCAAATAATAATAATGACAGTGGTTGTCGAAGGGGCAACAGGTCAGCACCTCAGGAGTAAATATCAGTTGGCTTTTCATAGCCGATCATTCAGAGTATCTCTACCGCTCCTGCTGTCTCTAGACAGTTGAAGACAGCAGGTCTGGGACAGGTAGCACGTCCGGTGAACATGTCAGGGTTCCATAGCCGCAGGCAGAACAGTTGAAATAGAGCAGCAGCACGGCCAGGTGGACTGGGGACAGCAAGGAGTCATCAGACCAGGTATTCCTGAGGCATGGTCCTAGGTCTCAGGTCCTCAGAGAGAGAGAGAGAGAGAGAGAGAGAGAGAGAGAGAGAGAGAGAGAGAGAGAGAGAGAGAGAGAGAGAGAGAGAGAGAGAGAGAAAGAAAGAAAGAAAGAAAGAAAGAAAGAAAGAAAGAAAGAAAGAAAGAAAGAAAGAAAGAAAGAAAGAAAGAGAATTAGAGAGAGCATACTTAAATTCACACAGGACACTGGATAAGACAGGAGAAATACTCCAGATATAACAAATTGACCCTAGCCCCCCGACACATAAACAACTGTCGCATAAATACTGGAGGCTGAGACAGGAGGGGTCGGGAGACACTGTGGCCCCATCCGACGATACCCCCAGACAGGGCTAAACAGGCAGGATATAACCCCACCCACTTTGCCAAAGCACAGCCCCCACACCACTAGAGGGATATCTTCAACCACTAACTTCTTAACATCCTGAGACAAGGCCGAGTACAGCCCACAAAGATCTCCGCCACGGCACATCCCAGGGGGGGGCGCCAACCCACTCAAGTGACGCACCGCTCCTAGGGATGGCATGGAAGAGCACCAGTAAGCCAGTGACTCAGCCCCTGTAATAGGGGTAGAGGCAGAGAATCTCAGTGGAGAGAGGGGAACCAGCCAGGCAGAGACAGCAAGGGCGGTTCGTTGCTCCAGTGCATTTCTGTTCACCTTCACACTCCTGGGACAGACTACACTCAATTATAGGACCTACAGAAGAGATGAGTCTTCAATAAAGACTTAAAGGTTGAAGCCGAGTCTGCGTCTCTCACATGGGTAGGCAGACCATTCCATAAAAATAGAGCTCTATAGGAGAAAGCCCTGCCTCCAGCTGTTTGCTTAGAAATTCTAGGGACAGTTAGGAGGCCTGCATCTTGTGACCGTAGTGTACGTGTAGGTATGTACGGCAGGACCAAATCAGAAAGATAGGTAGGAGCAAGTCCATGTAATGCTTTGTAGGTTAGCAGTAAAACCTTGAAATCAGCCCTTGCCTTAACAGGAAGCCAGTTTAGAGAGGCTAGAACTGGTGTAATATGATAACATTCTTAGGTTCTAGTCAAGATTCTAGCAGCCGTGTTTAGCACTAACTGAAGTTTATTTAGTGCTTTATCCAGGTAGCTGGAAAGTAGAGCATTACAGTAGTCTAACCTAGAATTGACAAAAGCATGGATTCATTTTTCTGCATAAAGTTTGGACAGAAAGTTTCTGATTTTTGCAATGTTACGTAGATGGAAAAAAGCTGTTCTTGAAACAGTCTTGATATGTTCGTCAAAAGAGAGATCAGGGTCCAGAGTAACGCTGAGGTCCTTCACAGTTTTATTTGAGACGACTGTACAACCATCAAGATTAATTGTCAGATTCAACAGAAGATCTCTTTGTTTCTTGGGACCTATAACAAGTAGAATATTTGCAGCATCCACTTCCTTATGTCTGAAACACAGGCTTCCAGCGAGGGCAATTTAGGGGCTTCACCACGTTTCATCGAAATGTACAGCTGTTTGTCATCCGCATATCAGTGAAAGTTAACATTATGTTTCAGAATGACATCACAAAGAGGTCAAATATATAGTGAAAACTATAGTGGTCCTAAAACAGAACCTTGAGGAACACTGAAATTTACAGTTGATTTGTCAGAGGACAAACCATCCACAGAGACAAACTGATATATTTCCGACAGATAAGATCTAAACCAAGCCAGAACGTGTCCGTGTAGACCAATTTGTAGGTTAGCAGTAAAACTTTGAAATCAGCCCTTGCCTTAACAGCAAGCCAGTGTAGAGAGGCTAGATCTGAAGGATCTGATTTATATCTTAGCCTAGCGAGTGAGGTGTGACATTCAGGGAGAGCTGCAGGAAGCCCCATTTTTTTCTATTATTATGGACGCCACACCGGACGTATGCAAAGTAGACCAGTTAAGCCACGTTTATCGCTATGTGAGAGTGATAATGGATGCAAATAATATCGCCACAGATCTGACGATCACAGAGTGTTTTGGGGACTTCTGGAGACTGCTGATACATCAGCAGCTGAGCTTCAATATAACATCCTGGGCAGCATAGAAGATAATGAGCTGGAAATTTCAAAATGTCGTGGGCAAGGGTATGATGGAGCTGCTAACATGAGCGGGGTCTATTCGGGTGTGCAGGTCAGAAAATCTTTTAAAAAAGCCACTTCCTGGCTCTCAACGACCTTGTCAAAAATGTGCTAGAGATTAAACAGTTTTATGATACTGTTGAACTGTTATACACCTTCTTCGGGCATAGCATAAAGAGATGGTCAATGTTGAGTGGTATATTTGATTTTGCACCAAAAAAATAAAACGAAAACTAATAAAACTAAAACGAATCCCTTGCCGCCCTGAGATACAGATATGTGGACATAATGAAGGCTCTCACTGAGATTGTGCTTTAAGTGACAAGAAGTAGAAGAGGGATGATGCAGTAGCACTGAAAAATAAAATGGAAAAATTTCGTTTCATTTTTTTTGTCGTTCTGCAGACTAAGGTTTTAGAAAATGTGAACGTCGTCTCCAAAATGCTACAGGCCAAAGACGCAGACCTGCACAGGGCAGTTAGCCTACTAAAGGACATGACAAGGGTCCTGTCCGGATTCCGACAAGGCCAAAGTCACTGCAAAGACCCTTGCCGACAAATGAGGAGCTCAGAACGCAGGCTCTGGAGCAACGAACCGCCCTTGCTGTCTCTGCCTGGCCGGTTCGCCTCTTTCCACTGGGATTCTCTGCCTCTAACCCTATTACAGGTGCTGAGTCACTGGCTTACTAGGGCTCTTTCATACCGTCCCTAGGAGGGGTGCGTCACTTGAGTGGGTTGAGTCACTGATGTGATCTTCCTGTCTAGGTTGGCGCCCCCCCTTGGGTTGTGCTGTGGCGGAGATCTTTGTGGGCTATACTCGGCCTTGTCTCAGGATGGTAAGTTGGTGGTTGAAGACATCCCTCTAGTGGTGTGGGTGCTGTGCTTTGGCAAAATGGGTGGGGTTATATCCTTCCTGTTTGGCCCTGTCTGGGGGTGTCATCGGATGGGGCCACAGTGTCTCCTGACCCCTCCTGTCTCAGCCTCCAGTATTTATGCTGCAGTAGTTTATGTGTCAGTTTGTTATATCTGGAGTACTTCTCCTGTCCTATCCGGTGTCCTGTGTGAATTTAAGTGTGCTCTCTCTAATTCTCTCTTTCTCTCTTTCTTTCTCTCTCTCGGAGGACCTGAGCCCTAGGACCATGCCTCAGGACTAACTGACATGATGACTCCTTGCTGTCCCCAGTCCACCTGGCCGTGCTGCTGCTCCAGTTTCAACTGTTCTGCCTGTGATTATTATTATTTGACCATGCTGGTCATTTATGAACATTTGAACATCTTGGCCATGTTCTGTTATAATCTCCACCCGGCACAGCCAGAAGAGGACTGGCCAACCCACATAGCCTGGTTCCTCTCTAGGTTTCTTCCTAGGTTTTGGCCTTTCTAGGGAGTTTTTCCTAGCCACCGTGCTTCTACACCTGCATTGCTTGCTGTTTGGGGTTTTAGGCTGGGTTTCTGTACAGCACTTTGAGATATCAGCTGATGTTCTATAAAAGGACTATATAAATACATTTGATTTGATTTTTATTTGATTTGAAGACACTCGGAGAAGGAAGGCGAGGTGTCATTTTGATTAGCTATGGGAGGACCAGCGACTGTCTGATGCATGTAAACCTTGACATCGTTATCCACCAGCTATCAAACAGATTTTAAAGTCAGCGGGCAACATCGAGTCTGTTTGACTCCATCCATCCCACTACCCTGGCCAACGCAGTTGATGATGCGCTCTACGAGACCGCCAGCCGGCTGATATATCAGATATATCCACAAGATTCCCTGGACAATTACGCTCTTTCAGGGCCTGTTTTAAGAAGGAAATGTGCTCATTGTGGATTACAATTCAGTCACTGCTACATTTGGGGAAGTATTACAGCGATGCTCTTTTTTATGACTCTGCCTGTAAGGGTAGCCAGTGCCGAGCGCTCCTTTTCCAAAGGAGTTGCAGACAGGAGAGACTGAGTGGGTTGGCCGTTCTGTCCATTGAAAACACCAGGGCCAGGGCCATGACTTTGAATGCCATAGTCAACGACTTCGCAGAACGCAAGGTCAATCAATTGAGTGAGCAAGCTTATATTTTTACAGGGCAGGCTACCCAGACAGCCTATATAAATCAAGCTTTATTAAGATTAATTGACATTTCTTGTCAATCTACGACTATGCTCGATCTGTCTTTGGAAACCTCATTCTGGTGCACGACCGCTGAGCCATTTCATTGTCATCATAGCCTATAGATTTAACTAGGCTATAACGTAATAGTAAGCACATGCGCATCATATACTGTTAAAAGGCATGCTGCCATATAAGCAATCTGCTTGAATGCTCCACTTGATTGATTTGCTGGTGCTTTTGCTATAGGCCTCTGCGGAGGCAGATCATTTGAAATACTGGTATGTCAGTTTTGCCGGCGTGCATAACTTCTGCGAGCATGTACTGGATCATTAGCTGTGTTCGGTGTTTCTGTCAAGAAATTGATCTATATATTTATGTTTTATAATATAGGCTATTGCCTATTATTTGCATATAAAATAGGGTGTTTTTTGACCGCTTTGTGGTTTCCGTGGTGCTGATCGATTTATACGGGTTAATTTCTGACCGCCGTCCATGGTGCTGAAAGTATTGGCTATATTGCGGCTTCTCTGGCAACAGCTTCAAATGTGCCCTTAGATTAGGTTCTGCTCTGCTCTTACAATTCAACACCCTTACCAATAAAATAATTGTAATTTTAAGGGAAATATGGGTGGTGATAGGGGCCCGTCATGATTAAGCTACGCTACTGACAGACTGCACCTCTGTTCTTTACGTGTGTATTAATGAAAGCACGCGTTTTGGGATTGCTAACTTTTTCGAAAGAGATGTTGGCGCTTACAAAAGCCATATCCTCAGTATTTACGTGTTTACATGTATTTCTAAAGCGAATGAAAATAAGCTAAATATGAATAAGTTCAATATTTATGTTGATCATGTCCTTAAAATAGGGGCATAATTTGGTGCATTAGGCTAAAACATAGGCTGCTGATGAGAATAATTGACTGAACACGTTTAATTGGAAGTCAATCCACACAGTTGGGAATTTATTTGGGACTAATTGTATAATTAAGTTAAATGATCATGGTATGCACACACAAAAATAACGCAGCCCTGGCTCTAACTATTACTCACTGTAACAATGTTTCTAGGACATAACCCCCGCTCCCCCCCCCCCTTGTATTTCTCAAAGTCTAATTGAAACAAGGTCTTCAAAGGTAAATAATTCGGGGTAATTAACAACTGCTCTGATTTGAAACTGATAAGTGAGTTGAAAATACACAAAATTGACAAAAATATTTTAATTTGATCTTCTAAGCATGTCATATTGACCTAAAACGGAATAGTCAACATGTATGTTTTCTATAAGATACTTTTAGCATTCAACAGTTATCTTAGTTGTATTGTCAAACTTGATTAAAAATTAAAAATAAAACATAAAAAAAATACAATAATAATTACTGTAATCAACTATACCAATCAAAAGATTTGTCATAAAATTATATATGATTATATACATGGGGAATGTTCCATATGACAATAATAATGTATTATTTTTTTCCACAGAATTTCCTAGGCATGTATACACTAACCAAGCATTAGCACATTGAATAACAGCTTTCAAAGCGGTTTCTAATTTGAGTTATTTAGTTACACTAACCAAGCATTAGCACAGTGAATAACAGCTTTCTAAGTGGTTTCTAATTTTAGTTATTTAGTTGTCACTTTGTGGCCCAGTCTCCCCTACTATTCAGACAACAAAGCGTTTTTAGAGGGTGATGCATATAGAATGAAAATTGATTAAATAATTCCCAGAATGTCCTATTCTTTCTTACTAAGCCCAGGTCATTAGAATAAGTACTCTAGCCTTACTTTTGTTATGACTTTTATTCTGGGAATCCCAAGAGTGTGCAAAGCTGCCATCAAGGCAAATGGTGGCTATTTGAAGAATCTGAAATGTAAAATATATTTTGATTTGTTCAACACTTTTTTTGGTTACTACATGATTCCATATGTGTTATTTCATAGTGTTGATGTCTTCACTATTATTCTACAATGCAGACAATAGTAAAAAGAAAGAAAAACCCTTGAATGAGTAGGTGTACTAAAACTTTTGACCGGTAGTGTAAATTTGCAAACATTTCTAAAACCTGTCTTTGCTTTGTCATTATGGGGTATTGTGTGTAGATTGATGAGGGAAAAAATATATTTAAGAAATGTTAGAATAAGGCTGTAATGAAACAAAATGTGGAAAACGTCAAGGGGTCTGAATACTTTCCGAATATACCAGATGATACAAGTAGCAATCCTATATTAGTTAGGCCTACTACTACTTGTATAGATAGGAGATGGCTGTTGCAAGCATAGAGGTAGATAATGTCTGCAGTATCTAACTCTATGGTTGCAAGTCATTACAAGTCATTAGTTGGCACTGATTCTCCTCATAGGCTGTACTAATATGAATTTGACCTAAAAGTCATGTTGCTGGGTGAGTTGTATCTCGATTCTCCACCCTTCCACCCTGCACTTGCACACTTTCTTGCATGAATTTAGCAATGCTGGAAACTGCCTCCTGACAATGCCCACATTGCAACATAGAGAAGACCAGGAAGGGGACCCTCAGCATCATGCAGACATGCCCTCGCTGTGAGCATTCCTGTAAATGGAACAGGAAAGACACTTGAATCAGGTTGGTGGCTTTGACCTAATCAAAGGTCAAAACAGTTTGGAGTTTTGTCCCAATTCACCTTCATAACCGAGCCTGGTGGAACCAGCCTGATCGCTGCGTTTACCATTCTATTCCACTTCACATATCATGATATCTGAAGTGAAATTGAAAGGTGAATGCAGGAATCAATGCTCTGTGTGTGTGTTTGGGTGTGACCGACCAGTATCTTTGATGAGGGGCCAGGAGCTGATCTATGCTTCCTTTCCCATCAATGGGGCACTGGAAAAGACCTTACCTCCAGCCTTACCTCGTCTGCTCACCAATGGTCATCGATGGGGAGACCAGAATTATGTAGGTTTAATCTGACCTGTTCAAACTTTAACATAGTATGTTTGTTTGCCAGATATCACCTATCTTTACTGCCATTTCTAATAGAACAATGACTGTATTTGTTCACAGATACATCTATGGAGCCAGCACTTGGAGACTTGCACGATGATGTGATGGAGTCCTGACCAACAGACAGGCTTGATAATGATGTCTCTGAATGGAGAGACCTGGCACTCAACACTTCCACCATGTGGGACTGGAGGTGATTAGTAATAATATAGTTCAGTATTTTCATTCCATGTGTCACTGATAAATGTATTTTATGGAAGTAGATCATGCCTCTCCCTGAACAGCAGGAGGCAGATTGTACAGTTAACTTTTCTATCGGTTCTTGACTAGGGTGACACCATTTACCAGATTGCAGCAGCCATTACTCTTAAACCTTTGGATGCCGTCTACCATAACGCCCTTTGCTTTATCACAGGTGACAGTTTTAATACACATCACTGTATCCTGTATCAAAAAGTTGGCTGGTCCTCATTACATTTTCGTATATCACTCAATTACTCCCTTTTTGTTTACAAAGCTCTACTATACAAGCTTCCGACTTACCTAACTTCGTTGTTTAAGTATAAAAACATGACTTACCATACCTGCTCACGGGGTTGGTTAACTCTTGAGATTCCTTGGGTCTCCAATGAGCTAAGTAAATCTACTTTTAGTTTTAACGCTCCACATTTTTGGAATCATTTACAAAATTCATTACATTTGGATTCCCTGGTTCCACTAAGGCAGTTTAAAAGCCTGATGATGAGTTCACTGAGGTGTGCAATTGTTTTGATTGATTGAATTTAATAATTTGTCTGAAGCCTGTGATATTTGTGATGTTCTAACGCACTTGTTATTATATCTTGTATCTTGTAGTTTTATATTTTATTTCATGTTCTCAGGGCACCATTTAAAATGAGACCCTGGGCTCCTCTGATTAAATAAAAGTGAATAAAAAACTAAAATAACTGCCTTAGCTCAGCCTATTTTTTACAGATTTAAGATTACTGTAGATGCTTTTGCCAGGCGCCAGCCTCATCTCTCATTATCTGACCTGTTCAAACTTCAACATACAGTGGATTCGGGAAATGATTCAGATCCCTTGACTTTTTCCACATTTTGTTACGTTCCAGCCTTATTAGAACATTTGTCTCATAGCAAAGGATCTGAATACTTATGTAAATAAGGTATTTAAGTTTTTTTTTTTTTTTTTATCCTAAAAGCCTGTTTTTGCTTTGTCATTATGGGTTAATGTGTGTAGATTGATGAGGAAACACAAATAAAAAAACTGAAATGCCTTATTTACACATTTTAGAATAAGGCTGTAACGTAACAAAATGTGGAAAGAGTCAAGCGATCTGAATACTTTCCGTATGCACTGTATGTTGAAGTTTGAACAGGTCAGATAATGAGAGATGAGGCTGGCGTCTGGATCCTTTGCTATGAGACTCGAAATTGAACTCAGGTGCATCTTGTTTCCATTGATCATCCTTGAGATGGTTCAACAACTTGATTGGAGTCCACCTGCGGTAAATTCAATTGATTGGACATGATTTGGAAAGGCACACACTGTCTATATAAGGTCCCACAGTTGACTGCATGTCAGAGCAAAATCCAAGACATGAGTTCGTAGAGCTCCGAGACAGGATTGTGTCGAGGCACAGATCTGGGGAAGGGTATCAAAACATTTCTGCAGCATTGAAGGTACCCAAGAACACAGTGGCCTCCATAATTCTAAAATGGAAGAAGTTTGGAACCACCAAGACACTTCCGAAAGCTGGCTGCTCGGCCAAACTGAGCAATCGGGGGAGAAGGGCGATGGTATTGACAGAGCTCCAGAGTTCCTCTGTGGAGATGTGATGCTCTCCTGAGACTCTCTCCACAGAACAAAGGGACAGCATGTAGTTTCATAACCCAGCCCTAGCCTGTGGTTAACCAATTAGAATTCCTTGCAATAAAACTAAGCCAACGGCCAAATAAGGTTGGACCAATGAGAACGTGCCACACGTTCTGTATTATTAATAGGTTTAGGACTGTCATTCCTGGCAGATGTTGAACTGAAAACCAACTATTTCCATTGATAATTCCCTATTACAGAAAAAACACTATTTCCATTGATAATTCCCTATTACAGAAAAAACACTATTTCCATTGATCATTATTATTCTATTGACTTCTCTGTCTCTGCGTTGTGTATTTATCTTCTAAATATTCTATGTTTGAATACTTCCATAAATGCAATATTTAAAAAAAAATAAAGAAATTGGTGTAAAAATGTCAACCTGTTTTTGCTTTGTCATTATGGGGTATTGTGTGTAGATTGATGGGGGGGATTGTTTATTAAATATATTTTAGAATAAGGCTGTGGAAAAGTCAAGGTTTCTGAATACTTTTCAAATGCATTGTTGTATTTATGTGCATTTATGTGACAGATAGATATGACCTATCCTAACTGCCATTGGTAATAGAACAGTGACTCTTCACTGGCATTTTCAACCTCTCCCTGACCCACATGTTTCAAGCAGACCACCATAGTCCCTGTTCCCAAGAACGCCAAGGTAACCTGTTGAAATGACTATGCCCCGTAGCACTCATATCTGTAGCCATGAAATGCTTTTAAAGTCATGGCACGATGTGTATTGATATGGTATGTAGGCTGTGTGCTGTTTTTAAATGTTTGCAGTTCTGTCCTTGAGCTGTTCTTGTCTATTAATGCTCTGTATTATATCATGTTTTGTGTGGACCCCAAGAAGACAACACTACATGATCGAAAGTATGTGGCCACCTGCTCGTCGAACATCTCATTCCAAAATCATAAGCATTAATATGTAGTTGGTCTCTACTTTGCTGCTATAACAGCCCCCACTCTTCTGGGAAGGCTTTCCAGAAAACCATGTGTTTGCTGTATTTGATACCATTCCACTGATTCTGCTCCAGTCATTACCATGAGCCTGTTCTCCCCAATTAAGGTGCCACCAACCTCCTGTGTTCCAGAGGCAGTTTGAAACTCCGTGAGTGCTGCAACCATGGACAGACCATTTTTGCATGCTTCAGCACTCTGCGGTCTCGTTCTGTGAGCTTGTGTGGCGCACCACTTCGCGGCTGAGCCGTTGTTGCTCCATGACGTTTCTACTTCACAATAACAGTACTTACAGTTAACCGGGGCAGCTCTAGCAGGGCAGAAAATTTATGAACTTACTTGTTGGAAAGGTGGCATCCTATGACGGTGCCACGTTGAAAGTCACTGAGCTCTTCAGTAAGGCCAATGTTTGTGTATAGAGATTGCATGGCTGTGTGCTTGATTGTATACACCTGTCAGCAAAGGGTGTGGCTAAAATAGCCAAATCCACTCATTTCAAGAGGTGTCCACATACTTTTGTATATACAGTGAAGCTGCTGCTAACTCAATAGCTAAATGGAATACCAAACACCGTCATCCCCAAAACCATATCATTAATTTGTTCTTGCCTTTGCAAATTATTTCCTTGCAATATTATTCATTTTGCTCTCAATATTAAATATTAAAGGTTTGTTATTAATCTCATTTTCATTTGCAATACTAAGAATTTTGTTCTCGAATTCAAAAGGGTTGCTTGATATTAACGGCACAAAAGTAATTCCACAGAATGACAAGTTTCGGCAAGTCTACCACCCACTGCTGTTGAGTCGGACTTCCTCTTGTGGTTTTATATTGGAAAGTAGAAACTCGGCCAAGCTTCCCCAAGCATATGAAAGGTCTTTGGCGCCACCATCAGTCCAGTCAACATATCACAGACACTTTGGTTATTATCAAGTGCTCCCTTCTGTCTCAGAGATTGCTGTCAGGGAGAGACCCTTTGTAGGTATTGGCTAGTTCAAATGTCAATGATAAATCCAATGATACAGGTGACAGATGAACTTGTGTTTTCCTGTGGTTAAGGTTTGTGGTAGAGTAATCTTGTGAGTAGCAGTAAAAAACGTATCTCCTGTTCACCCATGCATGATTATAACCTGTTTTACCTGTGACTTTATACACATGAACCACCACCACCACGGGGCCCATAATAACACCGGTGAGACTGCTCTCTAGTGGTGAGAAGTGACAGACCAAGACAAATACCAATAGATAAACATACATCTTACCAAAATGGCTCTTTACACCTCCAGTATCTGTCCTGATAACTATGTATGTGCTCTTCTCGCGCCTTTTGCTCCTTCATCTAAAACTAATACATAGCCATATAATAATTCCATAAGAGAACTACGCTTACTTAGATGTTCAATTAGCCTATAGGCTGAGGCATTAAAACCTCCATTGTTTGTGCATCATGTAAAATCTCACAGATCCAAAATAAAGTTCTACATTGTTCTATAGAAATGGTTGGTTTAATTGCAGAATATATTGATAGTACAGTACACCAATAAAACCACAGCCACATCGCGTCCTATTTTACATGACTTTTACATTTCTCCGATATGTGACATCCACAACTGGTTTTCAGCTTATTTTACAAACAGTAATATATACATCAGTATAATAATACATAACATACAGACAGGTTCACGGAGCAGCTTGACCCCATCACTTTCAGATGACAGATGGCTGTGTTATGCTGCGATCACATGCTAGTCGGAACTAGGAAACTCTTAAATGTATGACTTATTACTGTTTGAACGTGTCACCAATTAGCTAGTTGGGAATTTGTGAGTTCCCTAGTTCCGACTAGCGTGTGAATGTGGCATTAGTACACACACAATAAGACACATTCAACCCTTACATGGAGTGACCTATCCCCATATTCATAAAGCGTATGAGTGCTGATCTAGGATCAGGTCATCCTTGTCCATATAGTCTTATTCATTATGACCTAAAAGGCTAAACTGATCCTAGATCAGCACACCTACTCTGAGACACTTTGTGAATACGGGGGAGGTGTCTGGCCTGACGCATCAGGAGACAGAGGAAATAGACAACCAAAACCACTAAGCCCAAAGACAACATAGGAAATAGCAATACAACATAAAATGTGACATTTATCCATTGGTCACCCATGGCCATTCATTAAATCTTTACACATTGACACTTGATTCCCTTTCATTTCATACAGTCTAATCCTGTATAGGATGAGTGTTCATTCATTTTACAACTACAGGTTGAGCTTATTATAAGAAAGGGCACCACAGTTCTGGGGTCAGTCCCAGGAGATACTACCGCAGTATCCTGGAGGCTGCGGCAGTATCCTGGAGTATCCTGGGGGCTGATCTGTCATTGGAGACCGCCTTGCGAAGCCTCACACCCCTCCGTATGGACACCAGCATGTCCACTCCCTCCTGGGACTTGGGGGGTAGGTGTTGTGGGTGTTGGGGTACAGAGTTTGTCCCGACTGGGTTCGCTGGCAGAGTGTCCAGAGGGGGGAAAGGAAACTGACCCTCACCAAGGGCATAGGCACTGGCCGCCAGCTCTCCTATCTTCTCCACCAGGCTGTGGCGGTTGGCGGCTAGCTGAGAGTCTTCCTCTGGGCTGAGGCCAGCCATGCTAGGCGGCTGCTGGGCGTAGCCGCTTCGTTCCAGCCCCCCTTCGGAGCCCCAGGTGCTGGTGTCAGGCAGGCTCAGCAGCTTGGGGGAGACCTTCCTGTACTCCAGGGCACTGGGTGGAGTCCCATCTGCATACTGGTACTCATCGCTGCCCATGTGCTTTTGGGTGGGGCTGAGGGAGTAGCCAGGGGAGTAGCTTGGAGAGTCTGGCACAGTGGGGGTCTTGACTGGAACGATGGGGGGGCAGATGGGGATGGGGCCCGAGGTGGAAGGGGTACGTCTCACTCCTGTTTTGGAGGAGGGGGTTCGGCGGATGGTGGCTGTTCCAGAGGTGATGGCTCCATGCCCCCCGTCACGACCTCCATCACCCCCTGCAGTCTCTCCATGCGTACCCCCAGGAGGGCTCACTCCGGCCGGCAGCCCAGCGGTGCTAGCAGGCCTCTTGGTTTGGATCATGCGGCGGTAGTTCTGTGCGATATTGCTGTGGCGGGGGATGGTGGAGGACTTGTCAAAGTCGGCCTCCCTGCTGGTGTCAGCATCCCCGTTCAGAGAGTAGCACTCATAGTCCGACCCTGAACAAAAGAGAGACAATGTAGTTAAACTGATCTGGTCAAATGAGAGCGGGTTTTTCTAAGAGGATGGATTATATTAGCTTCTGATCAAATAATGTGTGATAATTTGAAGGATGAATACATTTTATTTACTATGATAAAGTATTTACCTTGAGGAGAAATTAGTATACTAGAGTGTATTTTACTTTGAGCGTGTATGTTGCTTTGAGAAGGTATATTTTCTAGGTACTGTATGTAAGATATTTTAGCTCAATGATAATAAACTGCATAAATAAACATTTAAAAAAATATCCCTTTAAACAGTACCCTACTGTACAGTATATATGTGTAGTGTTTTTTACCCTGTGAGGGGATGGTGTCCTCTGAACAGGATGGTGTGTTTGTCTGGGTGCTGTAGCCACTGGAGTACTGCAGAGATTCCCTGCTATTCTTTTGATGCTCTACACTGAGACCCCGGATCAGCACCATGGCTAGTGTACTGGCTGCTGGGGACATGGCCTCACCGCTGTGCTGCACACACACAGAGACGCAGGCACACACACACACACACCCACAGAGAGAGATGCAGGCACAGAAGGAAGAGAGTGAGAGAAAGAGAAGAGACTCATAATACCATACAGTAGTGACATCGATTAAGATCCACATTTCAACAATGAATGCTGATGGTTGAGTGCTGTATCCACTGTGTGCTCATCATTACCTTGGCTGTGGCTATGGCAGCTTGGGCTAGAATGGACCTATGAGTGTCTGGGTGCATCCCAGAGAACCCTTTAGGACTGGAAGAAACCTCCTGCTCCCTCATCCTGTCCAATGACTCTCTCCTTCGCTGTAGCGTGGTAGCCAATAAGGGCTCGTAGGTACTCGTTTTGGACCAATCCTGTGACGATATTATTGAGGCAATGAATAAATGAACTAAACAATGTACCCTTGGATAGGACGTCTATCAATCAGCTGTTCAGGAGTCTTTTTCATTGTGGTACAATGGAAGCAGTATGGGGGTCCATGAAGAGGTTAGCCTGGTCTCAAATAGCCTGGTCCCAGACTGTTTGTGCTGTCTTGCTAACTCATGTCAAAGACCATAGGATTTGGCAATACAACACAAATAGATCTGAGACTAGGCTAAAATGCTGAGGCCTAAGCATGAAAATGTTATTACAATGTGTTTTAGCAAATCTTTGGCATGAGATATTTGAAAGCTGAGTTTGACAAAATAATGGATAAAGAGGTTACTATGCATCATGCATTATGCAAATGAGTTGATAAAACCAAAAAGCAATTAGGCAAATAAAAACAAACCTTCCAGCTAGGAACTTTTGATGTGGGTGAGGGGGTGTTGGATCCAGGAGAGCGGTTAAATGTGGGGGACCCAGGAAGTATGCCAGAGCCAGTGTAAGAGAGAGTGGAGCGGAAGGTACCGAAGGATGAGCATGAGCCAAACTGCGGAATGGACAAACATGTCTGAGTCAGCATGTTTATCCCATACCGTAGGAAGATCCCTGGGGGCCACAATTCATGTGTGTACTAACCGCAGCGGGAGAGTTGCACTCACTGACAGACTGGCAGGTTTCTGATGTCTCAGAAGAGGCTGAGCTGGTGGTCTTCTGGAGATGGAAGGAGTGAGATAAGAGAACACTTATATGACAAACTAACACAGAATATTTCTCTTTTGCCATGGAACCTTTATTTAACTAGGCAAGTCAGTTAAGAACGGGGCCCGAGGTGGAAGGGGTCAATGACTGCCCCCTGAACAGATTTGTACCTTGTCAGCTTGGGGATTTGAACTTGCAACCTTTCGGTTACTAGTCCAAAGCTCTAACCACTAGGCTACCCTGCCGCCCCTAATGAACTACCTTTCAGTGCATGCATTATAACATTGGCTGAAATAGTACTCACACACAACTACTTCATGTTTCTAAATTATTTCTTTATTCAGATGAAGGGTACTGCTATGGGATCCCCAATGGCTCTTAACTATGCTAAGTTGTATGTGGGTTACATGGAGAAACAGTAAATGTTCAATCCTCTCAAAAATGTTTTCTTGACAAACATTATTTGGAAATGGTACATTGATCATATTTTTGTTCTATGGAGGGGTGATGCAAAACAGCTCCAGACAGCTTTCTTAACTCTTGTTCTGAGCATCTGAGATTTACTATGCAATCTGACACACGTCAAATTTTTTTGATCTTCTGATATTGTGTGAGGATAATGTTCTATACACTGATCTTGACAGGAAATCTACTGATCGTAATAGTTTGTTGAGGGATGATAGTTGTCACCCGCTTCCCTTGAAAAGCAGTTTGCCCTACATCCAATTCTGTCGAATCAAAAGAATTTGCAAAAAACAATCAGATTTTGACAGAAATATGGCTGAGACGTAAAGAAAATTAAAGGAGAGGGGGTACAAAAATGGTCAGATTAATACTGCCATAGAGAAAATTCAAAACAAATCGAGACATGATCTCTTTTAAGGACAGTCTCGCAAAAAGAAGCATTCTTGCATTCTAACTACCAGCTAATCAAAGTGCTCTGAACAAATTAAGGGATTCATTCACAAACATTGCCACATTCTAAGATCCGATGACAGCATCTGTAATGTGTTTTCGGACCCTCCCTTGGTCGTATTCTCGTGGGGCAGAAATCTCAGATCAATTGGTAAACTCTGATTTACCACTCCAAAATACCCCTGCACCTCTATTTACACCTCTACCCGGATGGAAACTACCAGTGTAATGGCTATGCTCAATGCAATGGCACTTACACATGTAGATCCTTCAAACACCCCCAAACAGGGATACAGATCCCAATCAAAGATGTTATCACGTGCTCCACTAAGACAGTTATTTATCTTATAACTTGTCGTTGTGGAAAAAATGATGTGGGTAAAACAAAGCGCAAATTAAAAGTAGGAATCTCGGAGCATCGTAGCACCATTAGGTGCAAAAACTCGACTTACCCAGTTGCAACACTTTTTGCTTTTGGAAGTGAACCACTCGATTTCATCCCTACATTATATTGGCAACGAACATGTCACCCTCAACAATTTATTGTTTAAACGAGAGGCTGCCTGGATCTTTAATTTAAAGACCCTTGCTCCCTTCGGTCTCAACGTAGACTTTGATCTGAAGCCATTCTTGTGATGATTGTGATTTTGCTGTTCACAGTAAATGTTTGTAGGCCTATGTAGCCAAATTGTATCTTTGATCGTACGCTATCATTCATGTTTTTTGTATGTTCTGTTCATATCTAAGAATTAACCATTGATATCAGGACACACCCGGCCATGATTACAGACGCCTGTGTGTGTCCTTTGACACTATATAAACTAGTGAACCGCATTGTTTGTCATTATACCCTGATGAAGACAGCTTGTCTGTCGAAACATTGGTTATAAAATGATTGCATCTGAGCTCCTAGAGTGTGAGGTTCTCCTTTTCTTTTTCTAGTGTTACCATACTCTCAAGTCTTGTTAATCAAGAACATGCCGGTGAACCTGGAGTGTAGTCTAGGGCCTGACTGACTCAGAGGTGTGCCTACCTGGCTGGTGATGTCAGAGGGCATGGGTGAGGGGGGCTTGGAATGGGTGTTGGCATCCTGAGAGATGAAGCCTGAGTCGTGGGAGGAGACACTGCTGAGGCGGTGGGCAGCGGAGCTGGGCATCTGGAGGATACTGCACATACTGCTCTTCCTGGAAGCAGCACTGCTGGGAGAGGAGGGAGGGGTCTGATAGGACCAACTGTAGTCTGAACCCTTCAAGTCCCCGATCACCTGAGGAGAGGAGGGAGAAGCATAGCACAACACACAGTTAGCACAAGCAAGACATACACTCAGTGTAGTTTTCAGACCTGAGATCTATTCACTAAACTCAGACTTTCATGTAAATCAGTCATTGGTGTCAATGGGAGGCTTGTGTAAAAATCAGAGTTAAATCTGAAGTCTGAATATCGTATTACCTATTTGACGTCAAGTTGATTGAATAACTCCAGGGTTTCTGTGTGTATGTGTGTTAATTGCCGCTGGTTATCTGTGTTTGCTCCTCGTTGAGCATGTGTGCTTGCATGATGAGTACATGTGTATGGACAGGAGTGTGTTTTGGGTTCAGGTATTTTGGAGAGTACTGTACGTACCTGCTCACTAGCCGGGGGCAGTTTGTGCGGGTCTTCAGTCAGCACTGTGAGGTCATCAACAATGGCCTGCAGGTGAGTGATCTCTCCCAGCATGGCTATCTCTCCATTCTGAGGATCAACAACAAGACCTTCTACTCAGCAACACACAGTCAAAGACAAAATAGATTAGCTGAAATAACTGTGACAAACTGAAATAACTAACATGAAAGCTGAAACACATCCCTGTATGTTCTACCCAGATTAAGCCCACTAAACAATCCTATAATAGGATGCAGTTTCCCCTAACACTAACCTATATTCCGTCAACATTTTCCATATAATGGTTAATGGTACGATGACGGGAAGGTAAACAGATTCTAAATCTGTTCCTAAAAACAAGGCAACTTCTCCCCAGAGCCCACCCCTGGTATCTCAGCAGCCCTCCTCTCTCATCACCATAAAATATAGTCAGGCAAGTTTTTTCCACATACTGGTTAAGGTTCAGATATGGGGAGGGTAATCTGATCCTCGATCTATGCTCACCACCACAGGCTGCAGAAGATTGATGAAGGAACAGTAGCGCCCCCTCTCCTCTAGGAGGGCCCGGCGCACCGCCTGCTTCTCTGTCTCACCCATCAGCAGGTAGAGGTCACTGACGTCCTGCATGGCACTGTCCAGCTGGGGACGCAAGTTCCCCCGGCCTGAGGAGGGGTAGGGGGGTAAAGAGAGAAGAGGAGATAGAGGAGGGAATACGAGAAGAGGTAGAAGAGAGAGGGTCAGGGGATAGCAGAGGGAGGGGTCAATAGTGAGTGAAGGGGAACATGGTGCCAATGAGGGGCATTGGGTAAGATGGATTGAGTGTGAGGATGAAATGAGAGGGGAGGGGGAAAAGAAAGACTGGTGATTATAACACTCTACTAAGTTTGACCGCCATTAAAAAACAACACTTCAGTGAAATGAAATGTGTCAGTGAGATTAGGACGAAACTACAGCACATACAGTTGAAGTCGGAAGTTTACATACACTTAGGTTGGAGTCCTCTGGTCTGATGAAACAAAAATAAAAATTAAAAATAGAACTGTTTGACCATAATGACCATCGTTATGTTTGGAGGAAAAGGGGGAACGATTGCAAGCCGAAAAACACCATCCCAACCGTGAAGCACGAGGGTGGCAGCATCATGTTGTGGGGGTGTTTTGCTGCAGGAGGGACTGGTGCACTTCACATAATAGATGGCTTCATGAGGACGGAAAATTATTTGGATATATTGAAGCAACATCTCAAGACATCAATCAGGAAGTTAAAGCTTGGTCACAAATGGGTCTTCCAAATGGACAATGACCCCAATCATACTTCCAAAGTTGTGGGAAAATGGCTCAAGGACAACAAAGTCAAGGTATTAGAGTGGGCATCACAAAGCCTTGACCTCAATCCATAGAAAATTTGTGGCCACAACTGAATAACTGTGTGCGAGCAAGGAGGCCTACAAACCTGACTCAGTTACACCAGCTCTGTCAGGAGGAATGAGCCAAAATTCACCCAACTTATTGTGGGAAGCTTCTGACCCACTGGGAATGTGATGAAAGAAATAAAAGCTGAAATAAATAATTATCTCTACTATTATTCTGACATTTTAAAATAAAGTGGTGATCTTAACTGACCTAAAACAGGGAATTTTTACTAGGATTGAATGTCAGGAAAACTGTGAAAAACTGAGTTTAAATGTATTTGGCAAAGGTGTATGTAGACTTCCAACTTCAACTGTGTGAGACCATGTGAGTCCTAAATGAGATCAGCAACAACCACTTGATATGGATGGAGGTCCTGAAATGAAAATGATTAACAAGCACAGGAAAATACAACACTGTGATGAAATATTCAGCTGCCATGTATGAGTCAGCCTTATGAAACATGGTGACATGACGACTAAGAGGGGTATGAAGAGGAGGAGGGACAATAACAGTGAGGGAGGAATATTAGGAGACACCAGTATCAGACAGACACAACACTACGGGTAAGATGGTCACACATAATGCAGTGATGATGCACACACATTCACACAGACACACACCGGACAACAACTAGAATATTATCAGGAAATGCCTCATGCAATGCATATAAGAATGTGAGAACAGCACACATACCTAAAAGCTCTACATCAGGGGAATAGGCCAGCGAGGGGGCAGAGGAGTAGACAGATAGGTAGCATGGGTGGAAAGAGGAAAGTTGGGGGGGGGGTCAGAGACAAAAAGCTCAATATAAGAGTTGGCACTGTCATCGTTGTAAGCATGGAAATAGATAAAAGCAGGACTTGCTGTTGTAAACATAAACCTTTGATTTTTTTGACTCCTTAAAAACGCTCCAAACTTTTTGAATAACACATTTCTGAATTACCCCTCATTGGAAACCCATGACAAAGAATTTCACATCCAGGGCACTAGGTGGTGCAATCTCCCAGTTAGGTGATGGTAACTAGCAGCACTATCAACATCCTCTATCTAAAGTCTACAGTCTGTTTTGGACAGTCGCTAATCAGTAGCCATTAGTTTCTAGAAGAAGCCAATCAGATCATGCTACAGGGTGCGGTTAGATGTTACCTTTCCTGGCTTTCTTTTGGAGCTTCATAGTGTCTGAGGACTTCCTCTTTATCTCCTGACGAGACCGCTTGTATTCTGAGGAGGAGAGGGACAATTCACTCTGGAGTTATGACATTTAATGGAGTTATGACTTACATTTGTCACAAAGTTCTTAAGCTTTGACCCCATAACGGCGGGGTTGTTCTGTCCCTCACCTTTGGCGTGGTCTTTGTCCAGCAGGTTAGCTGTCTTCTTCCATTCCTCTATCCTGTCCTGGAGAGGAGTGACTAGGCCTTCCATAAGAGTACTGGAAAGGAGAGGAAAGAAGAGGGAGAGTAAGGACAGGACTTGTATGACTTGTAGCACCATTAGCAATGCACAGAGATGTAGGGAGAGCAATTAGGCAAGGTTGAACATGGAGTACATACTTGGTGAAGTGGCGTAATTTAGTCTCAATGCTGCGGTGTCTCATGCACATCCTGGTCAGAGCTGAACCAATGTCCCTGGTGCCACCTGGAGAGAGGAAAATGACTGGTTCTATTAGTATGGGTTTACACAACCACTGTGGGGAGGCATTGCATATTACAACAAGGGACCCTAGTCAGCTCAGCTTTTGCAGTTCTTTTCTCCAACGAAAATCTTTGAGGAATATGTCAAAAGTAATCAATCCAACATCTATAGGCTGCAGCCCATTCATCCTCAACATAATCTTGTATCTACTACTCTGGTCTGGACACCAACTACACCAATGCAATTGAATTGCATTCGGTGATTAAGTCACCCCACCCCACAACCCAGTAAATAACAGCTTGTCTGAGTTGCTGTACTACTTTTCCTCTCTTGTGTAATTAAAATGGGGTGTTAAGCCCAGGCTGGCCCCAAGCTGCAGGCTCCAGTGGCTGCAGGCTCCAGCGGCTGCAGGCTCCACCGACTGCAGGCTCCACTGACTGCAGGCTCCACCGGCTGCAGGCTCCAGCGGCTGCAGGCTCCAGCGGCTGCAGGCTGCATCCTGGGTTTTTTCTCAGGGTACTGCAGTAATATCTGACAGTATTGACCCTGTTCTAATGCACTCATCCACAGAGGGATGATCGGGGGATGGTCGGGAGGGTCTCACATCATCACACACACACCCAGGTAGGCAGGCAGGCACACACACAAATGCATGAACGCACACACGCATACACACACACACACAAAGAAACACCAAAACATCTGCCAGACGAGGACTACCTCCGATGAAGTTTGATGTGTGTATGTGCAGGCATATGTTTGTATGAGTCTTGTTTGTGTAGACAGGTGAAGTGATTTACATAACAACCCCCCCCCCCCCCCCCCCCCCCCGCCCTTCCCAACTTCTCAGCCCTCTATCCTGAAGGAAAAAGGAGGGAACCCTGTAAGGGGATATCCCTCTATTCTTCCCCAGCCTGCTCTGCCTTTCCTGTTCTCTCTGTGTTTCCTAAACACCATTCTTACAGGGGAGCGAGGAGAGACCGGCTTGAACCTGTCTGTCCATGAGAAAGGCTCAACCTACCAGCCCTGGGCCTGCACACAGTTAAACTCTTTTAAAACTACTGTGCCAACCTGAACTGTAATGGCTCCCGGAACAATGGTGGATATGTAGCCAGACCAGAGCATTACAGCTCGGCTCAGTTCAGTAGTTCTGAAAAGGCTATTAGAGGTAAAAAAAAAAATTAAAAAAAGAGTACAACTGCTGATATAACTGGGTCAAAACAAACATTATCTGACTGAGGAATACTGAAGATGGTTGCAAACAATGAAGAGTAATCTATTCCATTTGTATAACCAGAGACTATACTAAATCCTTGCTGAAACAAACTCATCATAAGACCAAGAATGATTCACAACACATTCCCCTAACTATTGGCTTCAGTGCTCCTGGGACTACATGAAAAGCCTTCCACCTCACAGACCCTCCATCTCCCAAAGGCATCAGGGGTTTCCAGCCAGATGCTGGAAGGCTTTGGGGGATCCATGGATGTATCCACTGACAATCATGTGTGGATGGGATGATATGTGAGGGGAGTTTAGTCGTGTTGTGATTTCGCTTTTTCCTTCCCAGGTGACAGAAGTGGTGACTGAAAGGGGTAAAGGTGAGAGGTCAGAGGTTAGCCAGCTGAATCTCACCCACTGGGACAACAGAGGAATTGATATAGGGAACAGGGGGCATGTGAAGGTGCTTATAAACACCTATCTGTATTTATCTCTCCTGAAAGAGGTGCTGATTTGTAACATAACTACCTGTGTATTTGCATTCACCAATATCGCCAATTTTAGTGAAACTATGGATTGGACTCACCTCCCCATTCTGTCTAGTCTCTTTACAACTCTTGATGAATTTGATAATTATTTAAAGGATGTTTGGCCTTCAAATCAATGTGAATATGCCAGTATCACACACATACAGTTGAAGTCAAAGTTGACAAGGAGTCATTAAAACTTGTTTTTCAACCACTTCACAAATGTCTTCTTAACAAACTATAGTTTTGGCAAGTCGGTTTGGATATCTACTTTGTGCATCACACAAGTAATTTTTCCGACAATTGTTTACAGACAAATAATTTCACTTATAGTTAGTTCACTGTATCACAATTCCAGTGGGTCAAAACTTTACATACACTAAGTTGACTGTGCCTTTAAACAGCTTGGAAAATTCCAGAAAATGATGTCATGGCTTCAGAAGTTTCTGATAGGCTAATTGACATAATTTGAGTCAATTGGAGATGTATCTGTGGATGTATTTCAAGGCCTACCTTCAAACTCAGTGCCTCTTTGCTTGACATCATGGGAAAATCAAAAGAAATCAGCCAAGACCTCAGAAAAAAAATGTAGACTGCCACAAGTCTGGTTCAACATTGGGAGCAATTTCCAAACGCCTGAAGGTACCATGTTCATCTGTACAAACAATAGTACGTAAGAATAAACACCATGGGACCACATAGCCGTCATACCGCTCAGGAAGGAGACACATTTTGTCTCCTAGAGATGAACGTACTTTGGTGCAAAAAGTGCAAATCAATCCCAGAACAACAGCAAAGGACCTTGTGAACATGCTGGAGGAAACAGGTACAAAAGTATCTATATCCACAGTAAAAATTAGTCCTGTATCGACATAACCTGAAAGGCCGCTCAGCAAGGAAGAAGCCACTGCTTCAAAACCACCATAAAAAAGCCAGACTACAGTTTGCAACTGCACATGAGGACAAAAAGCGCACATGAGGACAAAAAGCGCACTCCTCTGGTCTGATGAAACAAATATAGAACTGTTTGGCCATAATGACCATCGTTACGTTAGGAGGAAAAAGAGAGAGGCTTGCAAGCCGAAGAACACCATCCAAACCGTGAAGCACGGGAGTGGCAGCATCATGTTGTGGGGTGCTTTGCTTCAGGAGGGACTGGTGCACTTCACAAAATAGATGGCTTCATAAGGCAGGAAAATTATGTGGATATATTGAAACATCTCAAGACAATGGCCCCAAATGGACAATGACCCCAAATGGACAATGACCCCAATCATACTTCCAAAGTTGTGACAAAATGGCTTAAAGACAACAAAGTCAAGGTATTGGAGTGGCCATCACAAAGCCCTGACCTCCATCCCATAGAAAATTTGTGGGCAGAACTGAAAAAGCGTGTGCGAGCAAGGAGGCCTACAAACCTGACTCAGTTACACCAGCTCTATCAGGAGGAATGGGCCAAAATTCACCCAACTTATTATGGGAAGCTTGTGGAAGGCTACCAGAAACTTTTGACCCAAGTTAAACAATTTAAAGGACATGCTAACAAATGCTAATTGAGTGTATGTAAACGTCTGACCCACTGGGAATGCGATGAAAGAAATGAAAGCAGAAATAAATCATTCTCTCTACTATTATTCTCACATTTCACATTCTTAAAATATAGTGGTTATACTAACTGACCTAAGACAGGGAATTTTTACTTGGATTAAATGTCAGGAATTGTGAAAAACTGAGTTTAAATGTATTTGGCTAAGGTGTATGTAAACTTCCGACTTCAACTGTATATATAATAATCTATAATCACACACTATTTATTCTTACAGTTTGAGTAGTTGGAGAACGATTTGGGTCACGGGAGGACAGTACATTTCTCATTTGGGACTTCAGCTGAAAAGGTTTAAGAAACCCTGACAGAGAAAATTCTTAAGCATAAATTTGTATACATTTAAGTATTGCACATGGAAATGTACACACAGAGACACACACACACACACACACACACACACACACACACACACAGGGACACATACACAGGACACACACACACTTTCTCAGTGTTGCTCTTTCCACAACGTCTTTTCACTACAGGAGGCGTCCACAGCTGCAGATCAGCTCTAAAGAGTGATTTGGCAGGAGGAGGAACGAAGAAGGAGGAGGTGGATGGAGGAAGGAAGGAAGTAATGGACCTTTTATCTCTATAACAGACCTTCCCAATGTCACTGTCAGCCACACACACACATCCCCTCTCCATCCTAACCCCGTCCCTCATTCCCATCCACACCTGCCAGCTTCCCCTTCCCTTCCCCCCCAGAAGGGATCAGCTGACAGCTACATCCTGGAGGGGTCCTGTACAGCAGCCTTCCTGCATACTGGAGACCTGGCCCTGAGCGGACACGCTCTAGGCTCCACGCCTTGGAGTCCCACAGCCACCAAAATAGCCCACACCACAGGCCTTGCTGGAGCAGACACTGGGATAGCCTCAAACTCTCCCCTCACTAACGCCTGTCTAAAATGGATCCATCCAATGCAAAGCACATTGAAGGGAATTGCCATTCTGGATGTCCTCAACACAGACAAAGTGGGAAATAACCATTACGCAAACCAGCTGTGTATAACAAAATGTAAGAAATAACAGCTGCCATCGTAAATAGTCACATCTCAGAGGTGGATGAACGTATAGGCACATACTCACACAGGTAGCTACATAGCTGTATACCACCATAGTAAAAGTGGTTGTGTACAGTATTGTTGAGCAGACCAGGCTCATAGACTGGTGAGTGGTTCCAGACCCAGACCTCTGGTCCTGATTATCCCCAGTGATCCTCAGGGGAGGGGAATCACTACTTTAACAGGCTGGCTTTATAGGGGCTGCACTGGCCCCACCAGGAGCTACAGGACTAGAGCCAGGGGCCTCCATCATCGTCTTCAGCGTGGTCTGTGCGTGTCAAATCTAATTTTATTGGTTGCGTACATATATTTTGTAGATGTTATTGCGGGTGTAGTGAAATGCTTATGTTCCTAGCTCCAACAGGACAGTAATACATAACAGTACAAAACAATACACGCAAATCCCAAAAATTAACATAAATGAAGAAATATAGAAATATTAGAAAGAGCAATGTCAGTCTGATGGTATGTATAGAACTTATTGACAGTATATGAATAGAAAAGTTGTGTACAGCAGTAATTATCAGACCCCTTGACTTTTTCCACATTTTGTTATGTTACAGCCTTATTCTAAAATTGATTAAATCTCTTTTTTTCTCATCAATCTACACACAATACCACAATAGCAAAGCAAAAGCAGTTTAAAAAAAAAACATTTCTGCTCATTTATTAACAATTAAAAACTGAAATATCACATTTACATGAGTGTTCAGACCCTTTACTCATTACTTTGTTGAAGCACCTTTGGCAGTGATTACAGCCTCGAGTCTACTTGGGTATGACGCTACAAGCTTGGCACACCTGTATTTGGGGAGTTTCTCCCATTCTTCTCTGCAGATCCTCTCAAGCTCTCTCAGGTTGGATAAGGAATGTCGCTGCACAGCTATTTTCAGGTCTCTCCAGAGATGTTTGATCAGGTTCAAGTCTGGGGTCTGGCTGGGCCACTCAAGGACATTCAGAGACTTGTCCCGATGTCTCTTGGATGTGTGCCTAGGGTCATTATTCTGTTGGAAGGTGAACTTGCGCCCCAGTCTGAGGTCCTGAGCGCTCACCGTACGGACGGTGCCAGGTTTCCATCTGGGGGGAGCCCGTCAGGAAGTCCAGGATCCAGTTGCAGAGTCCTTAGCTTAGTGATGAGCTTTGAGGGCACTATGGTGTTGAACGCTGAGTTGTAGTCAATTAGTAGCATTCTCACGTAGGTGTTCCTTTTGTCCAGGTGGGAAAGGGCAGTTTGGAGTGCAATAGAAATTGCATCATCGGTGGATCTGTTGGTGCGGTATAGAAATTGGAGTGGGTCTAGGGTTTCTGGGATAATGGTGTTGATGTGAGCCATGACCAGGCTTTCAAGGCACTTCATGGTTGCAGACGTGAGTGCTACTGGCCAGTAGTTATCTAGGCAGGTTACCTTGGTGTTCTTGGGCACAGGGACTATGGTGGTCTGCTTGAAACATGTTGGTATTACAGACTCGGTCAAGGACAAGTTGAAAATGTCAATGAAGACACTTGCCAGTTGGTCAGAGCATGCTCAGAGTACACGTCCTGATAATCCGTCTGGCCCTGCGGCCTTGTGAATGTTGAGATGTTTAAAGGGCTTACTCGCATCGGCTACGGAGAGCGTGACCACACAGTCGTCCGGAACAACTGATACTCTCATGCATTCTTCAGTGTTGCTTGCCTCGACGTGAGCATAGAAGTTATTTAGCTCATCTGGTAGGCTAGTGTCACTGGGCATCTCGCGGCTGTGCTTCCCTTTGTAGTCCATAATAGTTTGCAAGCCCTGCCACATCCGACTAGCGTCGGGGCCGGTGTAGTACGATTCAATCTTAGTCCTGTATTGACACATTGCCTGTTTGATGGTCGGAGGGCATAGGAGGGCATAGCGGGATTTCTTATAAGAGTCAGAGTCTCGCTCCTTGAATGCGGCAGCTCTACCCTTTAGCTCAGTGCAGATGTTGCCTGTAATCCATGGCTTCTGGTTGGGGTATGTACGGTTACTGTGGGGACGATGTCATGGATGCACTTATTGATGAAGCCAGTGACTGATGTGGTGTACACCTCAATGCCATCGGAAGAATCACATAACATATTCCAGTCTGTGTCAGCAAAACAGTCCTATAGCTTAGCATCTGTGTCATCTGACCACTTTCTTATTGAGCGAGTCACTGGTACTTTCTGCTTTAGTTTTTGCTTGTAAGCCGGAATCAGGAGATTTGTGAAATGGAGGGCGAGGGAGAGCTTTGTACGTGTCTCTGTGTGTGGAGTAAAGGTGGTCTAGAGTTTTTTTCCCCTCTTGTTGCACATGTAACATGCTTCTAGAAATGAGGTAAAAACGGATTGAAGTTTCCCTGCATTAAAGTCCCTGGACACTAGGAGCGCCGCCTCTGGGTGAGCATTTTCTTATTTGCTTATGGCCTTATACAGCTTGTTGAGTACCGTCTTAGTGCCAGCATCGGTTTGTGGTGGTAAATAGACAGCTACGCAAAACATAAATAGTGTGGTCTACAGCTTATCATGAGATACTCTACTTTAGGCAAGAAAACCTTGAGACTTCCTTAATATTAGATTTCGTGCACCAGCTGTTATTGACAAATAGACACAGACCGCCACTCCTTGTCCTAACGGAGGCAGGTGTTCTATCTTGCCGATGGACAGAAAACCCAGCCTGCTGTATGTTATCCATGTCATCGTTCAGCCACCACTCAGTGAAACATATGATATAACAGTTTTTAATGTCCTGTTGGTAGGATAATCTTGATCGGAGCTCATCCATTTTGTTATCCAATGATTGCACGTTGGCTAATAGGACTGAAAAGGCAGATTACTCACTCACCGTCAGATCCTTACAAAGGCACCCTGACCTACGTCAACGATATCTCTGTCTCTTCTTAATGCAAATGACAGGGATTTGGGCCTTGTCTGAAGTAAATCCTTTGCGTCCGACTCATTAAAGAAGAGTCTTTGTCCAGTACGAGGTGAGTAATCGCTGTCCTGATATTCAGAAGCTCTTTTCGGTCATAAGAGGCAGTGGCAGAAACAATATGTACAAAATAAGTTACAAATACCACGAAAAAAACACACACAATAGCACAATTGTTTGGGAGCCCGTAAAAGGGCAGCCATCTCCTCCGGCGCCCTTCTTTTATGCACTTTCAACTGTGGGACCTTATCTAGACAGGTGTGTGCCTTTACAAATCATGTCCAATTTATTGAATTTATCACAGGTGGACTCCAATCAATTTGTATTAACATCTCAAAGATGATCAACAGAAACAGAATGCATCTAAGCTCAATTTAGAGTCTCATAGCAAAGGGTCTGAATACTTATGTAAATAAGGTATCTGTTTTTTATTTTTCATACATTTGCAAACATTTCTAAAAACCTGTTTTCGCTTTGTCATTATGGGGTATTGCGTGTAGATTGATGTGGGGAAAAAAATATTTTCTCAATTTCAGAATGAGGCTGTAACATTATAAAATGTTGAAAATGGGAAGGGCTTTGAAAACTTTCCGAATGCACTGTATATAGAATGGGCCTTGACTAGAATACAGTATATACATATGAAGTGGATAAAACAGTATGTAAACATTATTAAAGTGACCAGTGTTCAATGACTATGAACACAGGGCAGCAGTCTCTGTGACGTTGTATTATGATAGGAGACAGGCACAGGAATACTAAATCGTTTTTTAAATTTCTCTACCCAAAATAGCGTACGTTATGAACATGACGGGAACGAAGCCCAAAACAAACACGTGTATATATATATATATATATATATATATATATATATATATATATATATATATATATATATATATATACATACACAGTTGAAGTCGGAAGTTTACATACACCTTAGCCAAATACATTTAAACTCAGTTTTTCACAATTCCTAAATTGTAATCCTAGTAAAAATCCCTGTCTTAGGTCAGTTAGGATCACCATTTTATTTTAAGAATGCGAAATGTCAGAATAATAGTAGAGAGAATGATTTATTTCAGCTTTTCTTTCTTTCATCACATTCCCAGTGGGTCAGAAGTGTACATACACTCAATTCGTAGTTGGTAGCATTGCCTTTAAATTGCTTAACTTGGGTTAAATGTTTCTGGTAGCCTTCCACAAGCTTCCCACAATAAGTTGGGTGAATTTTGGCTCATTCCTTCTGACAGAGCTGGTGTAACTGAGTCAGGTAGGCCTCACACATGCTTTTTCAGTTCTGCCCACAAATGTTCTAAAGGATGGAGGTCAGGGATTTGTGATGGCCACTCTAATACCTTGACGTTGTTGTCCTTAAGACATTTTGCCACAACTTTGGAAGAATGCTTGGGGTCATTGTTCATTTGGAAGACCCATTTGCGACCAAGCTTTAACTTCCTGACTGATGTCTTAAGATGTTGCTTCAATTTATCCACATCATTTTCCATCCTCATGATGCCATCTTATTTGTGAAGTGCAGCAGTCCCTCCTGCAGCAAAGCACACCCACAACATGATGCTGCCACCCCCATGCTTCACGGTTAGGATGGTGTTCATCGGCTTGCAGGCCTCCCCCTTTTTCCTCCTATCATAACAATGGTCATTATAGCCAAACAGTTCTATTTTTGTTTCATCAGACCAGAGGACATTACTCCAAAAAGTACAATCTGTGTCCCCATGTGCAGTTGCAAACCGTAGTCTGGCTTTTTATGGCGGTTTTGGAGCAGTGGCTTCTTCCTTGCTGAGCAGCCTTTCAGGTTCAGAAGCTTCTAAAGCCATGATGTAATTTTCTGGAAATTTCCAAGCTCTTTAAAGGCACAGTCAACTTAGTGTATGTAAAGTTTTGACCCACTGGAATTGTGATACAGTGAATTATAGGTGAAATAATCTGTCTGTAAACAATTGTTGGAAAAATTGCTTGTGTCATGCACAAAGTAGATGTCCTAACTGACTTACCAAAACTATAGTTTGTTAACAAGAAATTTGAGGAGTGGTTGAAAAACGAGTTTTAATGATTCCAACCTAAGTGTATGTAAACTTCCGACTTCAACTGTATATATATATATATATATATATATATATATATATATATATATATATATATATATATATATATATATTATGATTATGATTTTTCAACGCCGATACCGATACTGATTATTGGAGGACCAAAAAGCCGATACCGATTAATCGGCCGATTTCTTTATTATTTTATTTGTAACAATGACATATACAACAACACTTATTTTATCTTAATATAATACATCAATAAAAATCAATTTAGCCTCAAATAAAATGAAACATGTTCAATTTGGTTTAAATAATGCAAAAACAAAGTGTTGGAGAAGAAAGTAAAAGTGCAATATGTGCCATGTAAGAAAGCTAACGTTTAAGTTCCTTGCTCAGAACATGAGAACATATGGTGGTTCCTTTTAACAGGAGTCTTCAATATTCCCAGGTAAGAAGTTTTAGGTTGTAGTTATTATAGGAATTATATGACAATTTCTCTCTATATGATTTGTATTTCATATACCTTTGACTATTGGATGCTCTTATAGGCAGTTTAGTATTGCTAGTGTAACAGTATAGCTTCCGTCCCTCTCCTCGCCCCTACCTGGGCTCGAACCAGGAACACATCGACAACAGCCACCCTCGACGCAGCGTTATCCATTGCTCCACAGAGCAAGGGGAACAACCACTCCAAGTCTCAGAGCGAGTGACGTTTGAAACTCTATTAGCGCACACCCGCTAACTAGCTAGCCATTTCACATCGGTTACATCAGCCTAATCTCGGGAGTTGATAGGCTTGAAGTCATAAACAGCTCAATGCTTGAAGCACAGCGACGAGCTGCTGGCAAAACGCACTAAAGTGCTGTTTGAATGAATGCTGCTGGTGCCTACCATTGCTCAATCAGACTGCTCTATCAAATCATAGACTTAATTATTACACAACACACAGAAATACGAGCCTTAGGTTATTAATATGGTCGAATCCGGAAACTATAATCTCAATAACAAGACGTTTATTCTTTCAGTGAAATAAGGAACCGTTCTGTATTTTATCTAACGGGTGGCATCCATAAGTCTAAATATTCCTGTTACATTGCATAACCTTCAATGTTATGTCATAATTACGTAAAATTCTGGCAAATTAGGCGGCCCAAACTGTTGCATATACACTGACTCTGTGTGCAATGAAAGCAAGAGAAGTGACACAATTTCACCTGGTTAATATTGCCTGCTAACCTGGATTTATTTTAGCAAAATATGCAGGTTTAAAAATATATACTTCTGTGTATTGATTTTAAGAAAGGCATTAATGTTTATGGTTAGGTACAGTCGTGCAACGATTGTGCTTTTTTCGCAAATGCGCTTTTGTTAAATCATCCCCCGTTTGGCGAAGTTGGCCGTCTTTGTTAGGAAGAAATAGTCTTCACAGAGTTCGCAACAAGCCAGGTTAGCAGGCAATATTAACTAAATATGCAGGTTTAAAAATATATACTTGTGTATTGATTTTAAGAAAGGCATTGATATTTATGGTTAGGTACACATTGGAGCAAGACAGTCCTTTTTCGCGAATACGCACTGCATCGATTATATGCAACGCAGGACACGCTAGATAAACTAGTAATATCATCATCCATGTGTAGTTAACTAGTGATTATGATTGATTGATTGTTTTTTATAAGATAAGTTTAATGCTAGCTAGCAACTTACCTTGGCTTCTTATTGCATTCGCGTAACAGGCAGTCTCCTCGTGGAGTGCAATGTAATCAGGTGGTTAGAGCATTGGACTAGTTAAAACTTCTTAGGGCTACAGTCCCGTTAACGGGATGATATGACAACAGCCAGTGAAAGTGCAGGGCGCCAAATTCAAAACAACAGAAATCTCATAATTAAAATTCCTCAAACATACATGTATTTTATACCGTTTTAAAGATAATCTTGTTGTTAATCCCACCCCAGTGTCCGATTTCAAATAGGCTTTACAGCAAAAGCACCACAAATGATTATGTTAGGTCACCACCAAGCCAAAGAAAAACTCAGCCATTTTTCCAGCCAAAGAGAGGAGTCACAAAAATTAAAGATAAAATGAATCACTAACCTTTGATGATCTTCATCAGAATGCACTCCCAGGAATCATAGTTCCACAATAAATGCTTGATTTGTTCGATAATGTCCATTATTTATGTCCAAGTAGCTACTTTTGTTAGCGCGTTAGGTACACATATCCAAACGCTTGTGCAGGTCCCGCATAACATCAGGCAAAAACTTCAAAAAGTTATATTACAGCTGGAAGAAACATTTAAAACTAAGTATAGAATCAATCTTTAGGGTGTTGTTATGATAAATCTTCAATAAAGTTCCAACCGGAGAATTCCTTTGTGTCTAGAGAAGCAGGTCGATATCATGAGAAATGCACGTGACCAGGAAATGGCTCTCTGCCAGTAACCTGACTCATTAAGCTCCTATTCAGGTCCACACCACAGTAGAAGCCTCATTCAAGTTTCTAAAGACAGTTGACATCTAGTGGAAGCCCTAGGAAGTGCAACTTCATCCGTATCCCACTGTGAATTCAATAGGGCCTGGGTTGAAAATAGACCAACCTCAGATTTCTCACTTCCTGTTTGAATTTCTTCTCAGTTTTTACCTGCCATATGAGTTCTGTTATACTCACAGACATCATTCAAACAGTTTTAGAAACGTCAGAGTGTTTTCTATCAAATACTACTAATAATATGCATATATTAGCAACTGAGACTGAGGAGCAGGCCGTTTACTCTGGGCATCTTTCATCTTTCATCCAAGCTACTCAATACTGCCCCTGAAGCCATAAGAAGTTAACTGTAAGGTTGCAAGATTGAATTCCCGAGCTGACAAGGTAAAAATCTGTCATTCTGCCCCTGAACATGGCAGTTAACCCACCGTTCCTAGGTCGTCATTGAAAATAAGAATGTGTTCTTAATAAAGGATAAATAAAAGTGTAAAAAAAATGGCCAAATCGGTGTCCAAAAATACCGATTTCCGATTGTTATGAAAACATGAAATCGGCCCTAATTAATAGGCCATTCCGATGAATCAGTCGACCTCTAGCTGTAACCCAAACAAAGAGTGAGGTGTAAACCTCTAATAAATACACGGGACGAGACCCGCAATAACAATACATGGGATGAGACCCGTAATAACAATACACAGAACGAGAACCGTAATAACAATACTCGGGATGAGTATAGTCAGTGGTGTCAGTAGTCAGTGGTGACTATTAAACAAGCTGATGGCCTTGAGATAGCTGTTTTTCAGTCTCTCGGTCTCAACTTTGATGCACTTGTACTGTCTCCACCTTAGATGGTAGCGGGGTGAACAGGTCGTGGCTTGGGTGGCTGAGATTCTTGATGATCTTCCTGGCCTTCCTGTGATACCGGGTGCTGTAGATGTCCTGGAGGGCAGGTAGTATGCCCTCCAGGAGAGTCTGGAGAGTCCTGCGGTTGCGGATGGCCCAGTTGCCGCTAGCTAAAACCACTTGAGTGTTTTTCAGTGTGCTGACTGATAGGTTCTTCTTCTGTCAAACATCAATATGTTTATAGAGGCTGTTCAGCGGTAGATAAAGAACAGAACTTCCTCATTGTTATGCTCCCAGGAATGTCCACCCCTTGAAGCAAGCACCAGTTAGCCTGGAGCTAGCCTCGTGCTAGGCCCAGCTCCCGACAATACCTATTTTGCCAATTGGCCTGGACCCCTTTAATTGCCGACACGGAGCCCTGCAGATCCATCACGACTGGTCTGCCGACGTAATCCGCCCGAGGGGGTTTCAACAGGCTCCTCCGTCACGATGTCCCCTGAAGACCTGCTAGCCGCGGCCCGCTACCTGTCTCGAGCATATCGAACAGTTTTTGTTCTTTCTACCACATCTCCGGATTCCTACCGCAAGCTCTGAACCTTTACACCGGATCATCGCAGCTAGCTAGCTGCTTTCCAAGTGGCTACTCCTGGCTAACGTCTCTGTCCCGAAGGCAAGCACCAGTTAGCCTGGAGCTAGCCCCGAGCTAGGCTCACCTCCCAGGAAGCTGAAGATGTCCCTCAGCCAATTTCTTGGGCTACAATACCTATTTTGCCAATTGCCCAAACAAGTCGAGCTTCTACTTTTAAAAATTCACCTTTCCAGAAACAAGTCTCTCACCGTTGCCGCTTGTTACATACCACCTTCAGCCCCAAGCTGTGCCCTGGACACCATATGTGAATTGATTGCCCCCCATCTATCTTCAGAGCTCGTACTATTAGGTGACCTAAACTGGGACAAGCTTAACACCCCGGCCATCCTACAATCTAAGCTAGATGCCCTCAATCTCACACAAATTATCAAGGAACCTACTAGGTACAACCCTAACTCCGTAACCATGGGCACCCTCTTAGATATCATCCTGACCAACTTGCCCTTTAAATACACCTCTGCTGTCTTCAACCAGGATCTCAGTGATCGTTGCGTCATTGCCTGCTTGCGTAATGGGTCCGTCGTCAAACGACCACCCCTCATCACTGTCAAACGCTCCCTAAAACACTTCAGCAAGCAGGCCTATCTAATCGACCTGGCCCAGGTATCCTGGAAGGATATTATCCTCATCCCGTCGGTAGAGGATGCCTGGATGCTCTTTAAAAGTGCTTTCCTCTCCATCTTAAATAAGCATGCCCCATTCAAAAAATGTAGAACTAAGAACAGATATAGCCCTTGGTTCACTCTAGACGTGACTGGCCTTGACCAGCAAAAAACATCCTGTGGCGTTCTGCATTAGCATCAAATAGCCCCCGCGATATGCAACTTTTCAGGGAAGTCAGGAACCAATATAATCAGTCAGTTAGGAAAGCTAAGGCTAGTTTTTTCAAACAGAAATGTGCATGCTGTTGCACTAATTCCAAAAGGTTTGGGGACACTGTCCATGGAGAATAAGAGCACCCACCTCCCAGCTGCCCACTGCACTGAGGATAGGAAACATTGTCACCACCGATAAATCTCCGATAATTTCAATAAACATTTTTCTAAGGCTGGCCATGCTTTACCCCTAGCTACCCCTACCCCGGCCAACATCTCAGCACCCCCTGTAGCAACTTGCCCAAGCCCCCTGCTTCTCTTTCACCCAAATCCAGACAGCTCATGTTCTGAAAGAGCTAAAAAAAAATCTGCATCCCTACAAATGATCTGGGCTAGACAATCTGGACCATCTCTTTCTAAAATTATCCGCCGAAATTGTTGCAACCCCTATTACTAACCTGTTCAATCTCTCTTTCGTATCGCCTGAGATCCCCAAAGACTGGAACGCTGCCGCGGTCATCCCCCTCTTGAAAGGGGGAGACACTCTAGACCCGAGCTGTTATAGACCTATAGCCATCCTGCCCTGCCTTTGTAAAATCTTCGAAAGTCAAGTTAACAAACAGATCCCCAACCTTTTAGAATCCCACCGTACCTTCTCCACTATGCAATCTGGTTCCCAAAGCTGGTCATGGGTGCACCTCAGCCACGCTTAAGGTCCTAAACGATATCATAACCGCCATTGATAAAAGACAGTACTGTGCAGCCGTCTTCATCGACCTGGCCAAGGCTTTCAACTCTGTCAATCACCGCACTCTTATAGGCAGACTCAATAGCCTTGGCTTCTCAAATGACTGCCTCGCCTGGTTCACCAACTACTTCTCAGATAGAGTTCAGTGTGTCAAATCGGAGGGCCTGTTGTCCGGACCTCTGGCAGTCTCTATGGGGGTGCCACAGGGTTCAATTATCGGGCCGACTCTTTTCTCTGTATATATCAATGATGTCGCTCTTGCTGCTGGTGATTCTCTGACCCACCAAATCACTAAAGCTGGAGTCTTATGTCTCCCTTTCTAACTTTAAGCATCAGCTTTTAGAGCAGCTTACCGATCACTGTACCTGTACACAGCCAATCTTTAAATAATACCTCACCCCCATATTATTACTGACCCTCTTGCTCTTTTGCACCCCAGTATCTCTACTTGCACATCATCACTTGCACATCCATCACTCCAGTGTTAATGTTAAACTGTAATTATTTTGCCTCTATGGCCTGTTTATTACCTACCTCCCTACTCTTCTACATTTGCACACACTGTACATATATGTTTTTTATATTGTGTTATTGACTGTACCTTTGTTTATGTGTAACTCTGTGTTGTTGTTTGTGTCACACTGCTTTGCTTTATCTTGTCCAGGTCGCAGTTGTAAATGAGAACTTTTTCTTAACTGGCCTACCTGGTTAAATAAAGGTGAAAATAAATAAATAAATAAATGTAAGAAATAGGAATCTTATCCAGCTAGTTAGCTATGGAAATATCCTAGTGCAAAAGATACGTTTCTTCTAGCACAAACTTCAAAGGATTACGTTGTTACACCTCACGTTGGCACCTTTGCCAAGCAGTGACCGCTGACGATAATCAGACTGATTTGAACACAAGCTCTTCCCTTTACCCACTCTCACCCCTTTTTTTTAAGAGGTTCAGAGAGCAAGCTGGCAGAGACACAGCGGAGGCCATTGAATAGATGAAAGAAGATGGGGAGGAGGAGAAGATAAAAGAGGCAATAGACTGAGGATGGGCTGACGAGTGATGGGATAAGGGGACAACGGAACTGGTCCACTGCAGGTGCAGCCATGGATGCCAGGTTTTTCAATGTATGTGTGCGTGTGCACGTGCGTCTATCTATCGTCTGTCTGCCTGCCAGCCTGTCTGTCTTTGTGAGACTCAGGCCACCTTATGGCCCAGGTTATGGCCCATAAGTTATTAACAGACTATACAGTTTCACAACCAACAGATTCCACAACCTCCAGTGTGGTGTGGACTATGCAGTCAATAACACCCTCTGGACTGTATTACGATGATGGACAGGAGGAGGAAGAGGAGGAGGTAGAGATATTTACTGCTGAAGGAGCTTCCTGCCTTGGGACATAAGTGTTGCTAAAAATAATCCTGTCTGTGTCTGTCTCTCTTTTTTCCAGATGTGCTTTTCATCAGGGAGCTACGCAGGAGAAAAACACCACGTTTTACGAGACAGAGGAAGATAGAAAGAGAGAGAGAAGGAAAGAAAAAGAAAGAAAGAAAATAAGAGAGTGAAAAAGTGACAAAAGAGAGAGGGAGACAGAGGAGATGTATAGGCCTATTCCCCAGACTGTTTTTCCAGAGCACGGAGCGTTGCCATAGAGCTGACCGTCAGGGACACCCTGACCTAAGGGAGTGATGCTGGAAGGACCCACCACAGTCTACAGTCACTGGATCACAATCAGATGCGATCCACCAGTGTGTATAATATTATAGACTCTCATTGTTTTCACTAATGTTTTTGAGAAACTGATGTCTGTCTTACGTATCGTTCTAGTTGAACATTAAAAGGTTCCTCACTCTAGTCTCGAACAACAAGTAGCCTTCCAGTCTCACTCTCTGTGCTCCATCCATGTGCCCTTCCTCCATTGTCTTGTTTTCAAGGTCAATTTCACTGTGAGCAGATTGGGTAATACTGTAGATATCACCCATGAAGATATGTCTGCCTCCACCTCTTAAAAGGATTATTTGGGAATTTGGCAATGAAGCCCTTTATCTACCATTTTTATATCTCAGCATGCAGTTTGAAGGAAGATGCTAACAAGCTTAAGCGCAATTGCTAACTAGCGTTAGCGCAAAGACTGGCAGTCTATGGTAACCAGTGGAGGCTGGTGGGAGGAGCTATAGGAGGACAGGCTCATTGAAATGCCTGAAATGAAATAAGTGGTTTCAAACATATGGAAACCATGCCCGACTCCGTTCCATTAATTCCATTCCAGCCATTCCTGTCCTCCTATAGCTCCTCCCACCAGCCTCTTCTGACGGCAACAGGAAGCATGCCAGCTGTTGCCATAGATTTTCCAAACATTGCGTTAACGCTAGTTTGCAAAACTACCTCAAACTTCCTTCACACTGGACGCAGAGACATAGAAATGGTATCCACAAGTCCATCTGCCTCTGGGGAAGTAGATAAATGGTTCTTGTCAAAATCCCAAAGTATCCCTTTAAGGGATCCCAATGGGATCTCCAAAGAGTCCTGCTAAACCGGTTGAGAAACACGCTCTTAACTCCATGATCCAAGCCGTATCTTTATTCCTTCACTCACTCTCTTCCCTCATTGCCTTAGTTTGCATTCTTTTCTCAGTCCCTCTTTCTCTCCCATTTGTTTTCCCTCTCCTGCTATCCCTTGCTCCCCTCCACCCGGTCCTTACAGGATAAAGCTGAACACAGTGTTCTCCTCAACTCTCATGTTTGTCTTCTTTGCTCGGTATTTGCCTGCAGAGTGTTCCTTACACAGAGCCAAGAGAGACTTTTTTTCTTCTCCTTCTATAGTATTATTCTCCTCTTCCCTCCATTCCTCCCGTTCTCTGTAGTAATAATAATCATTGGAATGGTTCATTTCGGGGTTTAGGAGGCGACCGCAGGTTAGCACAGGCCTTGAGGTTAATGCTTCTGAAAGCACATGGGAACTCAGAGCCACCACAGCCATGACAGACCGGCAGGCGGACACAGACGGACGGACAGACCGCTGTAACGATGGTGTTCATTCAAGACTCAAGAGCAATACAATACAATCAGTAGGAATAGCCTGCCATGGTGAAGAGCATCACGCAATAACCATGTATTCAACAACAAATACCCTGCACACAATGTCCACATCTAAATAATCCGGTCCCATACATATTCCAGTCTACACATACATCATATAACAGCCTATACACAACACAGATTGTGTCTCGTCTATATACAGTACATTCCTAGCCTGGTCCCAGATCTGTTTGTGCTGTCTGGCCAACAATGACCATAGGAGTTGACAAGACAGCATGAAAAGATCTGGAACCAGGCTAGTACACACTCCTACATCCACATCTCCCCATTAAAACTAGACTCATATCCCCATATCACAAGGGCCCACTGTTTTTTTTAACAATAGATCCACTGCTATGATGGTAAAGCTGACAGTAATCTTCAGGTTGTCCAGATGCCGGGCTAGGATATCAGTGCCATCTGCCAACCCAGAGAAGCACAGCGGCCAAGCAGGATTACTGCCTCACTGACACACTGATCTACTAGGAGAGACAGAGAGAACGAGAGAGAGAGAAAGAGAAAAGGGAGGGAGAGAGCATATGCTGATCTGTGTATATTGATTGACTAGACAATTGTGTATGTGAATTAATCTGAAAAGAGTATATGTGAGTGTGTGTGTTTAGATCTAGCATACAGTACACTGAGCTTCAGTACTGTGTATATGAACACACACCTCCCATGACAGTGATCAGCAGACTGTAGTGTGTATGTTAAAGCTATGGGATCTGCTTCTGTTAATCTGAAGAGAGGAAACCCACTCTGTTATGTGTGTTGGAGCTATAAGAGGATTAACTGTACGCCCCTCCCTCCCTCCAGAGAGCTTTGGAAATTCCAACCCATCCACCCTCATTCACTGTCTGTACTAACTTCCCCATTCTCCCTCACGCACCCATATATGGAGAACTCACCTTCTCTCATCCAAATATGGCAGAATTGGGGACCTATAGTAACTATTCTCCCCAATGTGAATGCCCCGCTCACCTTGATCAAAATATGGAGGACTAAATCACCCACTCTAAAATCCAGGCTAACTTTACTTACCCACACTAACCCCTGTACACAGAGGTACAGTGGGGCAAAAAAGTATTTAGTCAGCCACCAATTGTGCAAGTTCTCCCACTTAAAAAGATGAGAGAGGCCTGTGCAATTTTCATCATTGGTACACTTCAACTATGACAGACAAAATGGGAAAAGAAAATCCAGAAAATCACATTGTAGGATTTTTAATGAATTTATTTGCAAATTATGGTGGAAAATAAGTATTTGGTCAATAACAAAATATTCTCAATACTTTGTTATATACCCTTTGTTGGCAATGACAGAGGTCAAACGTTTTCTGTAAGTCTTCACAAGGTTTTCACACACTGTTGCTGGTATTTTGGCCCATTCCTCCATGCAGATCTCCTCTAGAGCAGTGATGTTTTGGGGCTGTTGCTGGGCAACACGGACTTTCAACTCCCTCCAAAGATTTTCTATGGGGTTGAGAACTGGAGACTGGCTAGGCCACTCCAGGACCTTGAAATGCTTCTTATGAAGCCACTCCTTCGTGTGTTTTGGATCATTGTCATGCTGAAAGACCCAGCCATGTTTCATCTTCAATGCCCTTGCGGATGGAAGGAGGTTTTCACTCAAAATCTCACGATACATGGCCCCATTCATTCTTTCCTTTACACAGATTAGTCGTCCTGGTCCCTTTGCAGAAAAACAGCCCCAAAGCATGATGTTTCCACCCCCATGCTTCACAGTAGGTATGGTGTTCTTTGGATGCAACTCAGCATTCTTTGTCCTCCAAACACAACGAGTTGAGTTTTTACCAAAAAGTTATATTTTGGTTTCATCTGACTATATGACATTCTCCCAATCTTCTTCTGGATCATCCAAATGCTCTTTAGCAAACTTCAGACGCCCCGGACATGTACTGGCTTAAGCAGGGGGACACGTCTGGTACTGCAGGATTTGAGTCCCTAGCGGGGTAATGTATTACTGATGGTAGGCTTTGTTACTTTGGTCCCAGCTCTCTGCAGGTCATTCACTAGGTCCCCCCGTGTGGTTCTGGGATTTTTGCTCACCGTTGTTGTGATAATTTTGACCCCATGGGGTGAGATCTTGCGTGGAGCCCCAGATCGAGGGAGATTATCAGTGATCTTGTATGTCTTCCATTTCCTAATAATTGCTCCCACAGTTGATTTCTTCAAACCAAGCTGCTTACCTATTGCAGCTTCAGTCTTCCCAGCCTGGTGCAGGTCTACAATTTTGTTTCTGGTGTCCTTTGACAGCTCTTTGGTCTTGGCCATAGTGGAGTTTGGAGTGTGACTGTTTGAGGTTGTGGACAGGTGTATTTTATACTGATAACAAGTTCAAACAGGTGCCATTAATACAGGTAACGAGTGGAGGACAGAGGAGCCTCTTAAAGAAGAAGTTACAGGTCTGTGAGAGCCAGAAATCTTGCTTGTTTGTAGGTGACCAAATGTGCACATAAAGTTTCAAAACATGGCACACGGCTGGGAGCCCAGACTTGAACCTAGACCAAGCTGGAGAAAGAGAGAGAGACAGAGAGATAGAGGGAGAGAAAGGAGAGAGTTGGGTGGAGATGCATAGAGAGACAGAGAAAGACAGAGAGAGATAGAGGGAGAGAAAGAAGAGAGAGTTAGGGGGTGGAGATACATAGAGAGAGAGAGACAGAGAAAGACAGAGAGAGATAGAGGGAGAGAAAGTAGAGAGATAGGTGGAGATACATAGAGAGACAGAGAGAGATAGAAGGAGAGAAAGGAGAGAGAGCTGGGTGGAGATACATTGTGAGAGAGACAGAGAAAGAGAAAGAAAGGAGAGAGAGAGAGATGCAGGAGACTTTTCCTGTCAGTGATTATGGTGATATAAATAGACTATTTCCCAATAATACCCAGTGTCCATTTCCAAGCAGTACTTCATCTCCTCCTGCTTTGCTCTCCTCTCATTCCCTCTCTCAATTTGTGGGTGTGAGACCAGTGACAGGTGGGTGTTTGGTTGAGTGCAGAATGAGAGGTAGAAGACAGGATGAGTAAATGGAGTGACAGAATACTGTAAGTGTGTGGGATGGGTAGTGAGTTAAAGGGGTTATGGGGTGAGTGTGTCAGGGCTAGATTAGAGGAGAAGAACGTGGTGAAATCTCCAGCTGTGCCAGCAGCTGTGGTCCATCCCCTGATGCTGAGAGGTAATCAGGCCTGATGGCCAACACTACATACCACAGAGCAGATCCCTGTGGCGCAATAACCCCTAGACAGACACACACACAGACACGCAAACACACAGACTAATAAACACACACACACACAGACTAACACTTTCTATCTCTCATTCTCTCTTTCTTTCTGTCTCTCTCGCTATCTACAACACTGTTATAACATCTTCCTGACTTGAACCAGCAATTTAAACACTTGTAGAGAACCCTGAGAACCCGGTAGTACCATCAACTGGGGGAGGTGAAATGACCCAAACCACTACCCAGCCTGCAGTGAGAGTTCAAGGGTCTTTGTTCTCCAGCACCAGCCGGTTAAAATAAATATCGACATTCCTCCTTCCAAATGAATGGCTGCAGTTGTGAAGTCCGCTGACTGGCGCTGAGCACAAAAGGGCTCCCAGAGGACAAATGGAATGGAATTGGTTCACTGACATATTGCTAATGATCCAGAAACAAACATTCAAAACCTCCATCTACTTCACATAGACACAGGCATCAGTGGGATGATGTGTGTCTTCTGAAAGACCTGAGTTCAAATACTATTTAAAATAGTTTCAAATATTTGATCTGGGCTTGATTGAGCTTGCCTGGCATTGTTCTTTAATCTTTAGTTTTATAACATCTCTCTCCATACTGTTTGTATATGCCACATTCGGATGTTGCTGCCATGGATTCCATGGTGTCTGTCTAATCCTACAGCTAAGGTCACTGGAAGAGGGATTGGAGTGTGAGTTGGCACATGAGTGATAGAGATTATAATCATGTCCTATCTGTAAGCGTTTAAAGTAATTAGTCTCTCTCTCTCCCTCTCTCTGAATAGTTGCCCTGGCACAGTCAGAACATTACTAGCGAGAACAGGTTCAGGTTGCCAGATGTTGCCAGGATCCAGCCCCTCTGAGAGCTCGCCTGCTGTAAGGATGACAGATATACTGGGACTTTTTATTTGTGGGCCATTGGCCAGCCTCATCACACCTTGCGGCCCATTGTTACAGCACCTAAGCTCACTTTAGGTTTAGTGATGCAGCCTCATCAGGGATGGAGACATATGTTTGGTTATTAGCTGGTGTATCAATATTCATGGTAACACTATATTTGGATAGTCCATCTGTAGATGCTCAGCAAACTATCATTAGTTGTGTGTGTGTGTGTGTGTGTGTGTGTATGTGTGTGTGTGTATACATGCATCTGTGTGTATATAGATTTTTCACCTAAATACTGCTTTCGATGATCAACCGGGTGGAGAATTTTATTAATCATTGCTCTACAGAGGATCTGTCTGCCGCTCCATACAGTGACCAAGCAGATCACAACACATCCTCATCACCAGCCCTACATACAATGAGCTCAGCTTGATCAGTTTAGTGGGCTGTCTCCATGTAGATTCACCTAGCATGATTCTTCATGTTGGAGAATGTACTCTGTATATAAGCCCTATTCAAATACTCTTGAAATGTATCCTTCCTACAATCATGTCATGATAGAATCAAGGAAGGAATCAAGGGAGGAAGGAACACTTCATAGAGCAAAGAGCCTACATACTGCAGAGAGCAGACACAGTGTACTTCCCAAAAGTCTGAAGTGGCTTCTCCCTCTTCTTATTTTATTCATTCAGTGTGAAAGAACTAAAAAAGTGAAAGCAAAAGCACATAGGAATGAATTAGGTTGGTTCTGGTCTCACTTCTCCTGTGTTTTCAGATTAGTGCAGTCAAAGGAAAAGAGACAGAGATAGGAAACCACTTTTCTTTTTTACTGTTTAAGAGGCCCTTAGTCACTCATCTTGCTATTTTCTCCTTACCTCTTGAGTTGGTCGCCATGTCTGCCACCTTCTGAAAGGCATCTAGAAATGTCACTATTGCCAGAACTGTAGTCCTACAAGTACACAGGAGGACACAGCAGTCAGTATTCAACCTCAACAGTGACTAGAAACTATGAATAGACCAGAATGTCAACACTGGACAGTTAGAGTAGCAAGTCTACTGAGCAGGTTCACATTTATTGGGATTAATCTTGTCCTGAAGACAGAGCTGTGCAAAGTATATTGTGAATAAGTATGAAAACAAAATTAGCTTAGTGGTCTTAATTTAACGTTAGGCTTAGGCATAAGGTTAGCAGTGTGGCTCAGGTGAGGGTTCAGGTTCAGGTTAGGTTTAAAATCCGATGTTATGACTTTGTGGCTGTGCCAGCTAGTGACTACCCTGCAGAGCTGCCTCCAGTATCTATGTCATCCCAATAAATGCCAACTTGTATCTATTGAAGGTGGGATGGATAGGACATGATAGTCAGTCTCAGACATACTGTAGAATCAAGGTCTCACCTGAGTTGGGAGTGTAGTTTAGTGGCCTTGGCACTGAAGTCTTCCCATACTGGATATGAACTCTGGATGAAAGAGGAATCAAATGTTAGTTTAAACCTTTGGCGCGCACGCACGCACGCGCACACACACACCATGTTTTGTTCCAGTGGACCAGCACTTTGGAAAACCTGTGCTCAGCCTTCTCATATGACTCAGAACAACATAATACATCATCATCCAATCAAGCTTGCATATTCTCTCTTACCTAACCATGCTGAAAATACAGTTGACTCACTGTTGACTCACTGCAGGGCAAAGCTGGGGTGTGTGGGAGGGAGGGGGAAATATGGGAGGGCAGGTAGTGTGCCTGCTCTTTAAGGAATCATGCTGGATCAGATTTCCCTGAGGACACGCAGCCAGCCTCCTTCCAGGCCTGAGCCCTAGCAGCAGCCTGTCTCCTTCCAGGCCTGGGCCCTAGCAGCAGCCAGCCTCCCTCCAGTCCTGAGCCCCAGCAGCAGCCTGCCTCCCTCCAGTCCTGAGCCCCAGCAGCAGCCTGCCTCCCTCCCTCCAGCCCTGAGCCCCAGCAGCAGCCTGCCTTCCTCCAGCCCTGAGCCCCAGCAGCAGCCTGCCTCCCTCCAGTCCTGAGCCCCAGCAGCAGCCTGCCTCCCTCCCTCCAGCCCTGAGCCCCAGCAGCAGCCTGCCTCCCTCCAGTCCTGAGCCCCAGCAGCAGCCTGCCTCCCTCCCTCCAGCCCTGAGCCCCAGCAGCAGCCTGCCTCCCTCCAGCCCTGAGCCCCAGCAGCAGCCTGCCTCCCTCCAGCCCTGAGCCCCAGCAGCAGCCTGCCTCCTTCCAGCCCTGAGCCCTAGCAGCAGCCTGCCTCCCTCCAGCCCTGAGCCCCAGCAGCAGCCTGCCTCCCTCCAGCCCTGAGCCCTAGCAGCAGCCAGCCTCCCTCCAGCCCTGAGCCCTAGCAGCAGCCTGCAGCCCTGAGCCCTAGCAGCAGCCTGCCTCCCTCCAGCCCTGAGCCCCAGCAGCAGCCTGCACTCTTAGAAAAACATTTGCTATCTAGAACCTAAAAGGGTTCTTCAGCTGTCCCCATAGGATAACCCTTTGTTAGAACCCTATTGGGTTCTACATGGAACTCAAAAGGCTTCTACCAAGAACCAAAAACTGTTCTACCTGGAACCCAAAAGGGTTCTCCTATGTGGACAACCGAAGAACCCTTTTGGAACCCTTTTTTCTAAGTGTGCTTCCCTACAGGCCCCAGCAGCTGCCTGCCTTCCTCCCTCCAGGCCCCAGCCAAAACACAAAACACGCTTAGGATCGGAGCCCAGCCTGAGCCTCATAGAGACCAGAGAGAGGGACACAGGCTGTCTATATACATATTCACCAGCTTCTCTTACAGAGAAGTGAAAAGACTGCAGAGAAAGGGGAAAATAGGCAAAAGAAACATCCCAGATCATTCACTCAACTCCTATTTCTCTCGTCATCATATCCAAGAAGTGATCATTCCCTGTTTTCAAGATATCTTTCTATGAGAAAATGAACTCAAAGTGATCAAGTTTCACTATTAAGACTATCACATTCACTATTAAAATGTTTTCTCCATGCTTCGCCATTCTCCGTCTGTCTTCACTGGACTGCAACAGGTGGCTAATTAGCTTTTCAGCCCTACTCCTGACAATGGCAGGAGGAGGCTGAGACAGGACAGCTGAGGGTGCAGGGTGAAAGTAGGGTTAAGATATCCATGCAGCGCAGTGAAGAAAGATGCACACACACACACACACAGCTCCCAAAATCCAGGCAGATCCTTCCTTCCTCAGTTAATGAATTCATCTGAAGGGAGCAGAGCAGGCTGTTATACAACTGCATCAGGTGCTAGCGGCTTGTCTGTGTCATGTTGCACTGTTGGATATAGGGGAGTCAGTGATACACTGGCAGAGTTACCTCTCAACAGGCTGCAACACTGACAGTGTGTACCTAGCCTACACCAGGTTCAACCATATGGCTAATTCTCTCCTTGACTGGCTCGGGAGGAAGCCAAGCACTATGCACCAGGGTAGTATTCATTAGGCACCAAACGGTAGAAAACTGAATAAAACAGGGAGGGACTACTTGGACTTGTTCAATAAGAAACGCTAATTTACATTATCCGTTGCAATACACTTGATGTTTTCCATTGCATGCCCTAGTGAATACGAGCCAGATGAGCTGACTGCTGAGTAAGGTTCTGTATCTGGACCATTGATTCCAGCTGACTATCAATAGGTCCCTTTCTCTAAATGTTGTCTTTCTCCCGTAGACACAATGACAAAAGAATAATGTATGAAATGCTGATATTTAGTGCTTCTCATTGAGCATCTTACAGTGCTTGGCAAACTACACCCCATAAATATAAGGTAGGTTATCGAGTGGCCATGGTCAGTTAGCCACTGTGAGTAGATGATCAATATCAGGGATCAGAGTAGGAGTGCTGATATAGGATACATTTAGCCTTTTAGATTATAATGAATGGACCAGGGGGGCCCTGATCCTAGATCAGCACACCTACTCAGAGACATACGTTTTATCAATAGACACACATAATACTGTGTACCTAATGACATGACCTTACTTAACCTGGTAAGTAATTGAGTTCAAATTCGACTTTATAATTTCAGGTCTGGATCCCAGCCTGAGCCTCTTATAGAGGCAGAGAAGCCTAGAGAGAGGAAGGGCATAAATAATTCTATATACAGTGGGGAGAACAAGTATTTGATACACTGCCGATTTTGCAGGTTTTCCTACTTACAAAGCATGTAGAGGTCTGTAATTTTTATCATAGGTACACTTCAACTGTGAGAGACGGAATCTAAAACAAATATCAAGGAGATCACATTGTATGATTAAGTAATTCATTTGCATTTTATTGCATGACATAAGTATTTGATACATCAGAAAAGAAGAACGTGGTACTTGGTACTTTATTTGGTACAGAAACCTTTGTTTGCAATTACAGAGATCATGTTTCCTGTAGTTCTGGACCAGGTTTGCACACACTGCAGCAGGGATTTTGGCCCACTTCTCCATACAGACCTTCTCCAGATTTCGGGGCTGTCGCTGGGCAATACGGACTTTCAGCTCCCTCCAAAGATGTTCTATTGGGTTCAGGTCTGGAGACAGGTTAGGCCACTCCAGGACCTTGAGATGCTTCTTACGGAGCCACTCCTTAGTTGCCCTGGCTGTGTGTTTCGGGTCGTCATGCTGGAAGACCCAGCCACGACCCATCTTCAATGCTCTTACTGAGGGAAGGAGGTTGTTGGCCAAGATCTCGGTATACATGGCCCCATGGTACTCATCCTTCTTCTTCCTCCAAACACGGCGAGTGGAGTTTAGACCAAAAAGCTATATTTGTCTCAGACCACATGACCTTCTCCCATTCTTCCTCTGGACCATCCAGATGGTCATTGGCAAACTTCAGACGGGCCTGGACATGCGCTGGCTTGAGCAGGGGGAACTTGCGTGCGCTGCAGGATTTTAATCCATGAGGGCGTAGTGTGTTACTAATGGATTCATTTGAGACTGTGGTCTCAGCTCTCTTCAGGTCATTGACCAGGTCCTGCCGTGTAGTTCTGGGCTGATCCCTCACCTTCCTCATGATCATTGATACCCCACGAGGTGAGATCTTGCATGGAGCCCCAGACCGAGGGTGATTGACTATCGTCTTGAACTTCTTCCATTTTCTAATAATTGCACCAACAGTTGTTGCCTTCTCACCAAGCTGCTTGCCTATTGTCCTGTAGCCCATCTCAGCCTTGTGCAGGTCTACAATTTTATCCCTGATGTCCTTACACCCACTCTGGTCTTGGCCATTGTGGAGAGGTTGGAGTCTGTTTGATTGAGTGTGTGGACAGGTGTCTTTTATACAGGTAACGAGTTCAAACAGGTGCTGTTAATACAGGTAATGAGTGGAGGACAGGAGGGCTTCTTAAAGAAAAACTAACAGGTCTGTGAGAGACGGAATTCTTACTGGTTGGTAGGTGATCAAATACTTATGTCATGCAATAAAATGCAAATTAATGACTTAAAAATCATACAATGTGATTTTCTGGATTTTTGTTTCAGATTCCGTCTCTCACAGTTGAAGTGTACCTATGATCAAAAGTACAGACCTCTACATGCTTTGTAAGTAGGAAAACCTGCTAAATCGGCAGTGTATCAAATACTTGTTCTCCCCACTGTATACACTCACACATTTTATATATAATAATTTTATTATATATATATATATATATATAAGGTTTATAACTAGGACCAAGACTTGTTCCTGGTCAGATCATGTGACACTTTCTATATTTATATAGTTTATAACTGGGGCCCAGAGTTGTTCCTGGTCAGATCATGTGGTCAAGAAAAACTCCTAGTCCTATTTATGGCCTAACATTGTACTCCATATTACCATGCCAGTTCACACTTTCCATCTGTTGTACAACAGACCAAACTAGGCCACTGCTCGACCTATGTGAACTTGTCCTGCTTGACCTGAATAGGCTCCCCTCCCCTCCCTGTATCTAATTATAAAGAGAGACATCATAGTCTTTGCTGGTGGACACTGCATTGTGACCATAATCTGAATAGGCTCCCCTTCCTCCCTGTATCTAATAATAAAGAGAGACATCATAATCTTTGCTGGTGGACACTGCATTGGGACCATAATCTGAATAGGCTCCCCTCCCTCCCTGTATCTAATAATAAAGAGAGACATCATAATCTTTGCTGGTGGACACTGCATTGGGACCATAATCTGAATAGGCTCCCCTCCCTCCCTGTATCTAATAATAAAGAGAGACATCATAATCTTTGCTGGTGGACACTGCATTGGGACCATAATCTTGCGAGTCAGACCATGGTCAACATGGATCACAGCCTAGTGGCCAAACTGGCCATTTCATTTGACACGTCTTTGTCAAAGAGCTGCTTTCCTGGATGAGAAGGGGTCGCCAAATTGGATCAATTAACCCCTCTCCATTATTGGCCTGATGTTAGACACTGGAAAATGTGTAGGCACACACACACACTAAACTAAAAACATGTGATCAGTGTGTGCCTCATACTTGTTATGTCCCTGTCACAGCAGTTGTTTGTCATGTTTTGTTATGATTAGGTTAGGGAGCTGCCATATATCCAATAAGACATCCACAATTACAGTTTGTTGTAACCATTACTGATTTAGCAGTGGATCAGTTGGAACACTGTCTAATCTGTTCAGTCATTACTCTGATATTCAGTTATTGACTTCCTTTTAAAGTATGTTTAATTATTGAAAAGTACAGGCTAACTCATATTTTCAATGGAATAATTGTATAACAAATTCTGTAGCCTATAACCTACAAATATTAACTCAAACTATCAACAGCTTGATTATATTCAAAGACATGTTGGTCGTCATCAGAGCAGCTGCCACTCTAGGCAAGTAACATAAAGGAAAAATATTTATCACAATTTCTCCTTTCGCATAGCCAGTGAGGCGGTACAGAATATGAGAGGAAACAAAGGCAGTAAATTGAGTCAGATTATCCATGCAATAGGTCGGAAAAAACTGTCGACTTCATCGAGCTCTGGTACCTTCATGTCGTTGACGATAGCTTGGAATAATCCACCCAACGCTCCACACTCCTTTTCCACTGACTCCATTATGACAGTCGTCTTCTAACGATGACTGAATGCGAGAAAATAAATGTCCATAAACGCTAAATATTAACACATCGGATATCACGATATTTTAATAAGCTCTTCGTTGTCCTTCACCCTCCAAGCCAGACGCGGAGGATGCGAAACTCCCGGCTAGAGGGCAGACAAAAATAAATCTGCTACTCTATGGCACCGGGTTGACGCACGGCGGTTGCTCTCTCTGCTTGGGCGCGAGTGATGGAGAGGAGGCAAAACCCTCGTTCCGATTCCCCCCGGTCTATAAACTGCGAAAAGAAGAGCAGGGTGAGTTTGGGTCAACGTCTATTTTCATTTTCGGCTGATAATCACGGGCAAATGTAGGGTACCACGACAGACAGTCGGTCACAGCTCTGAATGCGGGACACGCTCTCTTGTAGAGGAACAGATGTCTTGAAGCTGGGGTTCTGTGATTCGATCCATGGGAATTGAAGGGGGGCGGTCTTTTTTTTGTCACATGAAGCGTGGAGGGAGGGACACCCCCTATCCAAACAAAAGTGAATCTGTCTTCTCATTCAAGGATACTCTGAAGAGCAAAAGAAAGGATATCCCCAGCTTCAAATGTGCATTCAGCATGCACGAGCCTGTTCATCATATACTGTATCAGTCTGGAGTTATTGTTAAAGCAATACAATGTAGCCTATAATACATAGTAATAATGAATCAACACTGACTACACCATGCATTCACATATGCGTGTGTTATTTCAAGCAAATATATTTCAATTTAAAGGAACCTCAACCTCTTTAGGCTATAAATAAATATTTTTTTTGTTGGCCTTTTGACTCTTATATATGCCAATTTTACTGGGGGGAATAAAAAACATAAAGATGCGCATTAAATTGAACATAGTTTAAGCAAAACATTTTTTGGAATTTTGCAAGTTAAATCATTTTTTCACTGTTTCTTCACCCTCAAGGAAAGTACAACAACTTTATATTTCACTACCTTATATCATCGGCTGAATAAATAATATGCCTATGTATGCACACTGTATATACAGTACCAGTCAAAAGTTTAGACACACCTACTCATTCAAGGGTTTTTCTTTATTTGTACTATTTTCTACATTGTAGAATAATAGTGAAGACATCACAGCTATGAAATAACACATATGGAATCATGTAGTAACCAAAAAAGTGTTTAACAAATCTAAATATATGTTATATTTGAGATTCTTCAAAAGTAGCTACCCTTTGCCTTGATAACAGCTTTGCACACTCTTGGAATTCTCTCTACCAGCTTCACCTGGAATGCTTTTCCAACAGTCTTGAAGGTGTTCCCACATTTGCTGAGCACTTGTTGGCTGCTTTTACTTCACTCTGCAGTCCAACTCATCCAAAACCATCTCAATTGGGTTGAGGTCAGGTGATTGTGGAGGCCTGGTCATCTGATGAAGCACCCAAACACTCTCTTTCTTGATCAAGTAGCCCTTACACAACCTGGAGGTGAGTTGGGTAATTGTCCTGTTGAAAAATAAATGATAGTGGGACTAAGAGCAAACCAGATGGGATGGTGTGGCGTATCGCTGCAGACACCATTCTGTATACATCTGGCCCTTCTTTGGACACTGTGTTAACTAACCTCCAAATGAGCTTCAATGCCATACAACACTACTTCCATGGCCTCCAACTGTTCTTAAACGCTAGTAAAACCAAATGCATGCTTTTCAACCATTCGCTGCCCGCACCCGTCTGCCTGACTAGCATCACTACTCTGGACGGTTCTGACGTGGACAACTACAAATACCTAGGTGTCTGGCTAGACTGTAAACTCTCCTTCCAGACTGATAGCCAGCAGTATACCACCCTGCATACCACTGCTGGCTTGCTTCTGAAGCTAAGCAGGGTTGGTCCTGGTCAGTCCCTGGATGGGAGACCAGGTGCTGCTGGAAGTGGTGTTGGAGGGCCAGTAGATGGCACTCTTTCCTCTGGTCTAAAAAATATCCCAAAACCCCAGGGCAGTGATTGGGGACACTGCCCTGTTTAGGGTGATGTATTTTGGATGTGATGTTAAACAGGTGTCCTGACTCTTTGAGGTCATTAAAGATCCCATGGCACTTGTAGTAAGAGTAGGGGTGTTAACCCTGGTGTCCTGGCTAAATTCCCAATCTGGCCCTCAAACCATCACAGTCACCTAATAATCCCCAGTTTACAATTGTCTCATTCATCCCCCTCCTCTCCCCTCTAACTATTCCCCAGGTCGTTCTGTAAATGAGAATATGTTCTCAGTCAACTTACCTGGTAAAATAACAGATAAAATATTAAACATCTAGAATCGGCTTCCTATTTAGCAACAAAGCCTCACTCAAGCCGCAAAACTGACTATCAGCCAACACCTCATTTGGCCGCCTTTCCTTCCAGTTCTCTGCTGCCAATGACTTGAACGAATTGCAAATTGCATTGTAGTAACAATGTAGAAAATAATTTTAAAAAATAAAGAAAAATCCTTGAATGAGTAGGTGTGTCCAAACTTTTGACTGGTACTGTATATTATGCTTCACATTACCAAGAGGTCACCAGAGCATCATGTAGATTTAAACACATCATCATGGCCAGTAATTGAGTGAGCAGGTACAGGGGACCGGGGTCACCCCGACAGAGTTCCCCAAAAACATCCTGTAAAATTATAACCCTGCACATCTGCCAGCAGCACACACAATGTACACTCATGTACACACACACCTTCCTTGCCTCTTCCAACCCACAGAAGGACCTCACATCACCTCCCTTCAGTTCAGTCTATCTTGAAATAACATTTAAAGACACCTGCATTCTGCTGAAAAGTACACGGAGGAAGAGGTTTCCAAAGACAGAGATTAACAACTTTAAAAAGTGAAGTAAATCATATTTCAGGATCAGAAGTGACTTGGCACTATAAATTCAACAAGTACCCTTATTGGTTGAAACTCATAAACCAAATTCCCTATTGGTACAGAGCTTCCTGTTAAAGTGTAAGGTAAATCTCAGCTGGATCCTAAAATGTAACTCTTTATAATGCGCTAAAGTCATGTATCGATATAGCAATTATTGCATGTGAATCTAATTATAATTGCATAATAATGAATTTGATCAGTTGTTTGTGGAAAAGTGGAAAAGGAATTTGATCTAACAATACATTTTGTCAATACTACTATTGTATATAAAAATCTCTATATATTTGGATGTATGTGGCCTACTATGTTTCCCCAACCACATGGGAAGCCATGAGTCTCTCAGAGGCCTGTCTGTGGGCCTGCAGCCCAGTCAGTCTGAACCACAGAGCTCCCTGGCATCCCTGACAAAACAGCCATAAACAGAAAATATCTCGACACTGACACCACATCCATTCCTCACAACCAACACCCCCAGAGCTCAGCCTCACTGTTCTGCCCTCAGCCCTCCCTCCTCCACGTGTGTCTGCATCAGTTTCCGTTATTCCCTAATTCAACGAGGGACGGCTTTAGTAGGGGGAAAATGCGAACTCTTCTGTTACTCCCCACTCTTCGTAAGTCTCTAAAGCTGTACGACTTAAATAAATCATCCACTCTAAACGTGTTAAGTTGGAGTTGGAGAGACTTTGAAGATGGTGAAAGCTTCCATATCTTAAGTTTAAGGGTTTCAAACCTGGGCATATATTTCAAAAAGGCTATATGTTTTATTTCATTAGCAAGAGGCTGCGAGAGAAAGAACAGTTCATCTTTCCAAATAGGTGATAAAAAAAGATATAAACCATGTGATGTTTATTTAAAAATGTGATAATCACTTACAATCAGGGTAACATTTAAATTGAAGTTAACGTGTTGTGTCTTAGCATTCCATTACATAACAGAGCATAAACCTGGCTGGAACAAGTTTAAAGTTTTTTCACAAATTATCGTGCAACCAGTTGAAGGTGTCTTCGACCAGAAACAGTCCTAATTACTCCTAGAAGACTACTCCATTGGGAACATGCAGTTCTCTCAACCTTGACCTGACCACGAGTGCCCCCTCCACCCACCCACCCGCTCCCTCCCTTCCAACCCAATCCAAAAAGAGAAAGAAGACTACAGTGATAGACTGTGACCTTTGACCCCCTAGCAATGCCTTACCCATGATTCCTTGGGTCCCCTCTCTCTTGGGTTTATCACCCATGGTGAGGGATAACAGACGTGATGCTGGGGTCTGCTCTGGTGGACAGCGGGCAATATGTCCACTTGATCATGAAATCATTCAGGATTTACAAATTCTCCAAATACTGCCCACGTCTGTTACATAAGTCCCGTAGTTCTATTGTGCAACGGTTTCGACCTGAAGGTCTTCGTCAGGCTGTAAATAAAAATAACACACAAGGAGGGACTGCCTCATCATGGCAGATGATTGGGCACAGCTAGGCTGAACTATCGGTGTCCATAATGTGTACATTTCACAGAAGTTTTATAAAGTTACCCTGTAATCCAACTTCACACCATCTGATATTTGGCAGTATACAAATTAAGCAAGAGGTTCCACTGTGTTTGGTGAATCTGTTATTGCATAAACTGATGTACTGAGGCAGGAGGCATTGCCCCATGGAGGTCTGAATCATATCATGTATCATAGCCATTGGGCCACAAATCATTGGGCCACAAAGATCTGAATAATACACATCTCACATTTAGTCTGATCTATGATAGAAATTGAGAAAATATAACATCATACAGAAAAACAAAGAGTGCAAAACAAAAGGAAAGGCTCTCCACATAGCTGGAAAAACAGCAACAGATTGATTAAGTTAAAATAATATTTTCACTCTTTCTGACAGTTCTATTCAATACTTTCGGTGAGAAACAGATTATGGATGTCCAAAATCCTCACTTCACACCAGAAAAAAAAGAAGCAAGCCCAAACCATGCCCTTCTCCATGTTAAGCCAATATGAGATGCGGTGTTAACTGACTTCCAGTGTGATCTGTGGTTCAAACCTTTGGCTATAAGAGGACCTTTATCCCACTCCAATCAACTGTAGGCCCCATATAAGTAACTGCTCTCTGGGTTGCATAGGGGTGGGGTTTTAGTGCACTTCACCAGCATATACCTCCACCATGGATGTGCACCAAAAGGCACCCTATTCCATAGGTAGTGCACTACTTTATAGTGAAAAGTAGTGTAATATATACAGTGGGATTGCAAAAGTATTCACCCCCCTTGGCATTTTTCCTATTTTTGTTGCCTTACAACCTGGAATTAAAATATATATTTTTTTTTGGGGGGGGGGGGGGGGTTCTATCATCTGATTTACACAACATGCCTACCACCTTGAAGATGCAAAATATTTTTTCTTGTGACACAAACAAGAAATAAGACAAAAACATGGAAAACTTGTGTGCATAAATATTCCCCCCTCCCCCCAAAGTCAATACTTTGTTAGAACCACCTTTTGCAGCAATTTCAGCTGCAAGTCTCTTGGGGTATGTCTCTATAAGCTTGGCACATCTAGTCACTGGGATTTTTGTCCATACTTCAAGGCAAAACTGCTCCAGCTCCTTCAAGTTGGATAGGTTCTGCTGGTGTACAGCAATCTTTAAGTCATACCACAGATTCTCAATTGGATTGAGGTCTGGGCTTTGAATAGGCCATTCCAAGACATTTAAATGTTTCCCCTTAAACCACTCGAGTGTTGCTTTAGGAGTATGCTTAGGGTCATTGTCCTGCTGGAAGGTGAACCTCCGTCCCAGTCTCAAAACTCTGGAAGACACAGGTTTCCCTCAAGAATTTCCCTGTATTTAGCACAATCCATCATTCCTTCAATTCTGATCAGTTTCCCAGTCCCTGCCGATGAAAAACATCCCCACAGCATGGTGTTGGATGGTGTTCTCGGGGTGATGAGAGGTGTTGGGTTTGCACCAGACATAGCGTTTTTCTTGATGGCCAAAAAGCTCAATTTTAGTCTCATCTGAAAACATGCCTTTGGCGAACACCAATCGTGTTTGCTCATTTTTCCTTTTAGCAATGGCTTTTTTTCTGGACACTCTTCTGTAAAGCCCAGCTCTGTGGAGTGTATGGCTTAAAGTGGTCCTATGGACAGATACTCCAATCTCCGATGTGGAGCTTTGCAGCTCCTTCAGGGTTGTCGTTGGTCTCTTTGTTGCCTCTCTGATTAATGCCCTTCTTGCCTTGTCTGTGAGTTTTGGTGGGCGGCCTTCTCTTGGCAGGTTTGTTGTGGTGCCATATTCTTGACATTTTTTAATAATGGATTTAAATGGTGCTCCGTGGAATGTTTAAAGTTTCTGATATTTTTTATAACCCAACCCTGATCTGTACTTCTCCACAACTTTGTCCCTGACCTGTTTGGAGAGTTCCTTGGTCTTCATGGTGTTGTTTGCTTGGTGGTGTTGCAGGCTCTGGGGCCTTTCAGAACACACACACAGAGGGAGAGAGCATGAGACACTTAAATAAAGTCCACCTGGTAATTGGTTGCAGCAGATCTTATTTAGGGGCTTCATAGCAGAGGGGGTGAATACAAATGCACTTTTACGTTTGTATTATTATTATTCTTTTTTGACAAGTAATTTTTTTCATTTCACTTCACCAATTTGGACAATTCTGTGCATGTCCATTACATGAAATCCAAATAAAAACCATTTAAATGACAGGTTGTTATGCAACAAAATAGGAATAATGCTAAGGGGGATGAATACTTTTGCAAGGCACTGTACTGAATAGGGTACCATTTGGGGGACACACACCATACATAAACAACATGTAGCTGATGCTATATGTCAATAGTGCTTCTTCCTAAGTAACAGTTCCACGTGAACACTATCAGACACAGTGGCATGCACACAGTACTCGGAGGGTTTGGCAGAAGCTTCAAAGGCCAGCTAATGAATCTGCTGATGTAAATTAAACAACACCCTGTAGAGTGGAGATACCATAGGGTCCAAGTGAGGGCCTATCTTGCGGCCTCGGGCCTCCTCTTTGACCTTTCTGCCCGTCTCCACACTTCCCATCTCCCTTCTTTCGAGCTCATCCCCATCTTACCTCATCTCCCCACATATTTCCCCTCCTCTCTCGTCTCTACTTCATCTTTCACTTCTCTCCCTCCTCTTCTTACCCCATATCTATCCCCTCTATCCAGCCCTGAGTTCAGGGGAGCTGGAGGAGAAGATTCCCAGAGCCGAACTGGTGGGTTGGTTCACAGGGAACATGTGAGCCTTTTGAATTTCCTCCCGTTCTCCCTGCCTGTCTAGCGCAGGGATTCCTTCAAAGGAGCTACAGACATGTGTGCTTGCCCCTGCACATTTCATAGAGAGACAGAGCATGGGGGAGAGAGAGTGAGAGAGCAAGAGAGAGACCATATTACACCAGGGGAATGTTAGAGGGATCTACTTCACAAATACAGATGCACGCACATACACAAGTATGCACACACACAATATGACTGCAAATGGAAAAATAAACACTCACGGACAATAAACACAGGCCTATTCACGCCCAAACAATTGCTCAAAACTCATGCACGCAGGTCTGGGAAATGGTAAAGCGACATTTCAAACTGGAAAAGTGTGCATTCCTAGGCTCTGTTGGACAGATATCTCTGGAAAAGTGTGCATTCCTAGGCTCTGTTGGACAGATATCTCTGGAAAAGTGTGCATTCCTAGGCTCTGTTGGACAGATATCTCTGGAAAAGTGTGCATTCCTAGGCTCTGTTGGACAGATATCTCTGGAAAAGTGTGCATTCCTAGGCTCTGTTGGACAGATATCTCTGGAAAAGTGTGCATTCCTAGGCTCTGTTGGACAGATATCTCTGGAAAAGTTGTGCATCACAGCATATAGGAACCCTAATATTTCATATTTACTACATTTACAGAGCATTACTACAGTAAATGCTCAATTTTACAATGCATTGCTGCTTATATACATCTCTTTTCACTTATAGAACATCTCTTCCTTTCTATAAAAGAGTACTACTGTACACGAAACACAGTCATTTATGCGGAAACACAGTCTGCTGTAAAATACCCACTAGGCAAAATAATTGTTGAATCAACATTGTTTCCATGTCATTTCAACCAAAAAATGTAATGTGATGTTGAATCAACATGGAAAACTTATTGGATTCACAAAAAGTCATTAACATAAGTGAATTGAGTCTTTTTTCACCCAACTTTTAACCTAATCCAATGTCATGGTGACATGTTTTGTTGATTTCACGTTGAATTCACATTAGTTGATAACTCAACAAAATGTAGATGTTGAATTGATGACTAAATCTCGATCCCAGATTGGTTCCAGATGTTTGAGCCTAGCACATAGTGCACATTAAGTACACAAATAGGGTGTTTGTTGCTTCTACGAGATATTAAATATACAATATAGAGTTATACTGTACACACAAATATACAGACAGAGTCAACCATGCTCAGTGTACGAGCATCCATCCGAACTGTGGACCACTAATAACACTAATCAGCCCTGGACATTTATTTTAAAGCGATAAGACAACACGCCATGCCATTTTGAGAGCAGTGTCATCAACTTTAAAAGCACTGATGACATTTGTGAATACTTGGGGTCCTATTTAATCAAATCTACTGGAGTAAGAGCTGAGTTGTGGTGTGGTAGAATGGTGACAGCTCTCCTCCTGCAGTGCATTGAGTATTGGCATGCAGGCATCAGAGTAAGAATAGAAACAGGGGCCTTTAGACATGTCCTATAGGGAAAGGCTTAGACCTCCGATGTACCTCCCATAGACACATAGAATAAACACCCTGATAACTGACATTCCGCTTTAAGACACCAGAGTGACTCACGGATGTGTCATTGCTTGGACATTGTTCTGATTCCTCACATACTGTACTCTATCCGCCCACCTCAACAGTCAACATCCTCCAATGAGGGGAGAGTAGAAAGAAGAGAGGGGAGAGGATCAAGGAGCAGGGGGCAGAAATGTGCAGCTCAAGATACAACTTGCTCTGAAAATAAGACAGGGGATCAAAGCCACAGAGAGAGGAGCCCAACCATGTGCCCCTGTCAGTGCCCAACTCAGCGTTCAACACCATTGTCCCCTCCAAACTCGTCACCAAGGGACTCTGTCTGAACACCTCGCCACAGGTGGTGAGGGTAGGTAACAACACCTCCGCCACACTGACCCTTAGTTCCCTCCTGTACTGCCTGTTCACCTACGCACAACTCCAATACCATTATCAAGTTCGCTGACGGCACGACGGTGGTAGGCCTGATCACCGGCAACGATGAGTCAGCCTACAGGGAGGAGGTAAGTGACCTGGCAGTGTGGATGGTGGAGGTGGTCAGTGATGGGGCGGTAGAGGAGCGGTGGTCAGTGGTGGGGTGTGAGAGGAGCGATGGTCAGTGGTGGGGCGGTAGAGGAGCGGTGGTCAGTGGTGGGGCGGTAGAGGAGGAGTGGTGGGGTGGTGGGGCGGTAGAGGACGGGTGGTCAGTGGTGGGGTGTGAGAGGAGCGATGGTCAGTGGTGGGGCGGTAGAGGACGGGTGGTCAGTGGTGGGGCGGTAGAGGAGGGGTGGTCAGTGGTGGGGCGGTAGAGGAGGGGTGGTCAGTGGTGGGGTGTGAGAGGAGCGATGGTCAGTGGTGGGGCGGTATAGGAGGAGTGGTCAGTGGTTGGGCGGTAGAGGAGAGATGGGATGGTCGGTGGTGGGGCGGTAGAGGAGGAGTGGTCAGTGGTGGGGCGGTAGAGGAGGAGTGGTCAGTGGTGGGGCGGTAGAGGAGGAGTGGTCAGTGGTGGGGCAGTAGAGGAGGAGTGGTCAGTGGTGGGGCGGTAGAGGAGGAGTGGTCAGTGGTGGGGCGATAGAGGAGAGATGGGATGGTCGGTGGTGGGGCGGTAGAGGAGGAGTGGTCAGTGGTGGGGCGGTAGAGGAGGGGTGGTCAGTGGTGGGGCGGTAGAGGAGGGATGGGATGGTCGGTGGTGGGGCGGTAGAGGAGGGATGGGACGGTCGGTGGTGGGGCGGTAGAGGAGGAGTGGTCAGTGGTGGGGCGGTAGAGGAGGGGTGGTCAGTGGTGGGGCGGTAGAGGAGGGATGGGATGGTCGGTGGTGGGGCGATAGAGGAGAGATGGGATGGTCGGTTGTGGGGCGGTAGAGGAGGGGTGGTCAGCGGTGGGGCGGCAGAGGGGAGATGGGGATGGACGATTGTGGGGCAGAAGAGGGGTGGTCGGTGTTGGGGCGGTAGAGGAGAGGAGGGGTGGTCAGTGGTGTGATGGTAGAGGAGGGTACAAAAATTGTTTTCCAAACCGTTTCGAGTCTGAGCTAGGGAACAGAACTTAGTGAGTTCTGACTGAACCATCAAGCACCTTAAAGAGATGGATAACACAACATACACACTCACCGAAGGGTTAGAGGGAACTTAAAGAGGATGCACATCCTCTGGTTGAGGGGACCTAGGATCCTGGAGGTCAGGGGTCAGTCAAGACCACCATGTTACATTCTGCAGTTGGTGGAAAATTTGAAGAAACAGTAGAATCTGAGAATCAGATTTCAAAAGATTTCAAATTATGAATGGTAATACTCTGAGTGTACAAAACATTAGGAACACCTGCTCTTTCCATGACAGACTGACCAGGTGAAAGTCATGATCCCTTATTAATGTAACTTGTAAAAATCCACTTTAATCAGTGTAGATGAAGGGGAGGAAACAGGTTAAATAAAAAATGTAAGCCTTGAGACATGGATTGTGTATGTGTGCCATTCAGAGGGTGAAATGCAAGACAAAATATTTAAGTGCCTTTGAACGGGGTACGGTAGTAGGTGCCAGGCGCCAGGTTTGTGTCAAGAACTGCAACGCTGCTGGGTTCACGCTCAACAGTTTCCCGTGTGTATCAAGAATGGTCCACCATCCAAAGGACATCCAGCCAACTTGACACAATTGTGAGAAGCATTGGAGTCAACATGGGCCAGCATCCCTGTGGAACGCTTTTGACACCTTGAATTGAGGCTGTTCTGAGGGCAAAAGGTAGGGTGCGACTCAATATTAAGGTGTTCTTAATGTTTTCTACACTCCGTGTTGATATTTTGAGGAAAGTAAAGGCTTACAATATTAGCTATATATTTGGGGTCTACGTGCTGTAGATAATATTGAGATATGATTGAAACACAGAATATCACTCATTATGTTTGAGAAATGAAGAGGAAACTGTCGAGTACAATTATACTGGGAGCCACGTCTGTCCTGGAAAACATCTGTTTTTGTGAAGGTGCTGCCCTCTACTGTTATCTGATAGGAAATGACCATAATTGGGGGGTAAGAAGCTTCCTTATTGTACCAATCTTGAAAGCAGCAATACAGGCATGAAAAAAAACACGTCTTTAAACAATGGTGTTTTAATAAAAAAATAAATATCCAATGTAAGCAAAATTACAGTAAATGGCTTATATATTTTTTTTTAAGTTTAAAAAATGTGCAACGTTTTGCAGACCACCAATGGTTTTTATGTGTCTGCAAACTGTGTCATCAAATAACTGCTGCTGTGCTCACACTTTAGTAAATGGTTTCAGATGTTTGGACCTGTACCATTGTTCATTAAGGTGATAAAAGGAAATGACAATATTAAGGAAACATCAGTAGGGGTCACAGACATGTTTAGACTACACAGCTACACACACACGGAAACGTCCTAGAATTCTAGTCAAAGGACAAACAACGTCTTATCCTAAATGACAAAAATCGTTGTCTTGACAAGCGCTTGATCCAGGAGCCAACAAGAGTGGTATGAAAATAGCTGAAAATATACACACGTGAGGAGTAAACCCATACAAACATTACAGTCTGAGAATGTTGGATTAACAGAGGAGGACACTTGTAAAAACAAATGGTGGGTGGGGGTTGGTTACCATGACGCTTCACCTTACAGTGCGGTTTCCCTGGACTCAACCACTTGGGGCTGGAAAGACAAGATCTCTGTGAACGTGTGACCTGTGAACAAACAAATGGAGGAAGAGAGAAGACATAAATAACAGTGTTTACATATAGAAGGATTTTCATTGAAATTCATTGTAGAGAATGAAATCCTGCAAATGTGCATATTGCAGTAGCTCACTGTAAAATCCATCAACAACACAAACATTCTAAAAAAATAAGTCCCTATTCCAGGGAGGCCTGCACAGCGTGACGACTTTCACACCAAACAAGACCACTGGATATCCTTTAAAAATGCCTTCAATAATGGTTTAATGTAATAATGTTAACCAATGAAAACAAACTGGTCCCTATTAACACGTCTTCCCCTCTGTCCTGGGTTGTATTCATTACGGCACACAGTAGCAAATGTTTTGCAAATGGAAAACAAAAACAATCGTTGCTATTGGACAAATTCAGGTAATCTCTCCCCGTTTCAGTCTGTTTTCTTCTGTTTGGTGCCTAATGAATACACCCCTCCCCTCCTCCTTACGTTTCCACTGTTCCAGGGACAAGTCAGAGTTGTCTACCGAGTGGTCATAAGGCTGGGCCTCAGTCTCCTCCTCTGGCTCTCTAAACTCTGAGAAGTATGGCAGGGCGAGGGCCTCTGCCGCCATCACCCTACTCTCTGGGTCGAGCAGCAGCATGCACTCTATAACTGTCACCGCTGGAGATGAAACGAAGGGAGATATTGAATAAAATCAAGTAAAATGTCATTTTAAAGTACATCATCACAGTCTCAATACACTTTGAGGGAATACATACATCTAAACAGAACAGAGGGAATACATACAGTGGGGCAAAAAAATATTTAGTCAGCCACCAATTGTGCAAGTTCTCCCACTTAAAAAGATGAGAAGCCTGTAATTTTCATAATAGGTACACTTCAACTATGACAGACAAAATGAGAATAAAAAAATTCCTGACAATCACATTGTAGGATTTTTAATGAATGTATTTGCAAATTATGGTGGAAAATAAGTATTTGGTCACCTACAAACAAGCAAGATTTCTGGCTCTCACAGACCTGTAACTTCTTCTTTAAGAGGCTCCTCTTTCCTCCACTCGTTATCTGTATTAATGGCACCTGTTTGAACTTGTTATCAGTATAAAAGACACCTGTCCACAACCTCAAACAGTCACACTCCAAACTCCACTATGGCCAAGACCAAAGAGCTGTCAAAGGACACCAGAAACAAAATTGTAGACCTGCACCAGGCTGGGAAGACTGAATCTGCAATAGGTAAGCAGCTTGGTTTGAAGAAATCAACTGTGGGAGCAATTATTAGGAAATGGAAGACATACAAGACCACTGATAATATCCCTCGATCTGGGGCTCCACGCAAGATCTCACCCCGTGGGGTCAAAATGATCACAAGAACCAAAAATCCCAGAACCACACGGGGGGATCTAGTGAATGACCTGCAGAGAGCTGGGACCAAAGTAACAAAGCCTACCATCAGTAACACACTACGCCGCCAGGGACTCAAATCCCCCTGCTTAAGCCAGCATGTCCAGGCCCGTCTGGACGACTGATCCGTGTAAAGGAAAGAATGAATGGGGCCATGTATCGTGAGCTTTTGAGTGAAAACCTCCTTCCATCAGCAAGGGCATTGAAGATGAAACGTGGCTGGGTCTTTCAGCATGACAATGATCCCAAACACACCGCACGGGTATTGAAGGAATGGCTTCGTAAGAAGCATTAGCCAGTCTCCAGATCTCAACCCCATAGAAAATCTTTGAAGGGAGTTGAAAGTCCGTGTTGCCCAGCAACAGCCCCAAAACATCACTGCTCTAGAGGAGATCTGCATGGAGGAATGGGCCAAAATACCAGCAACAGTGTGTGAAAACCTTGTGAAGCCTTACAGAAAACGTTTGACCTCTGTCATTTCCAACAAAGGGTATATAACAAAGTATTGAGATAAACTTTTGTTATTGACCAAATACTTATTTTCCACCATAATTTCCAAATAAATTCATTAAAAATCCTACAATGTGATTTTCTGGATTTTTTCCCCTCGTTTTGTCTGTCATAGTTGAAGTGTACCTATGATGAACATTACAGGCCTCTCATCTTTTTAAGTGGGAGAACTTGCACAATTGGTGGCTGACTAAATACTTTTTTTGCCCCACTGTACATCTAAACAGAGAGATAAATACAGAGAAAGACAGCACACAGAAGTCATGCCAATGGGATTCTGCAGATTCACTATATGTGATGGTGATAGTTTTACCCTGTGGGTTGACTTTGGAAAAGAGTTCCTGAAGGTCTTTCTTTTGCACTTTGGGAAGGCTTTTGACATAGTTTTTTGCCTGAGAAATAGAATGTCAACATATTTAAATCAAGGCCACTGTGTATGTCGGCATATAGTATGTGTTTGGCCTGTAAGTACAGTACTTGTATGACTCACATCCTGAGACTGCAGTTTGGTGATGAAGTCCTGAGTGGGCGTCCCGGTGATTTTCATGATCTCAGTCAGCTGATCCAGGTCTGTGCTCCACAGGTCAAGGTCAAACTACATAGTGAACACATAATATCTACAGTAAAGGTGAAACAGAGCCACCTGGGGTATAATCTAGTTATAGTCAGGTAAACTGAAAAGTACAAATGGAAACACGAATGATTCCACAATAAACCGCATTAACCACAGTAATAGAATTGTATAAGTGTATTGTGCAACAGTGGATGGGAAGGCTCAGGGGAAGGTCAGATCACGTCAAATCAGGATACGGTCATTGCCTTTGAACAGTGTTTTTCCCGACAGCATCTCTGCCATGATGCAGCCCACTGACCAGATGTCCACTAAGAAGAGAAGAAAAGGAGAGAATACTGTTAACTGATTACATTAGATGAGTTTATTAGTCACATGAACAGGGTCGCAGATGTAATTGCAGGATACAGTGAAATTCTTAAACTCTGAGCTCCAACAGTGCAGGTCAAAAAGAGAAGTGAATGAAAAAATAGATATATTTACAACAATAAATATACATTGGGGGAGGGGCAGGGTAAATGTTCATTTTGGGGGGGGGGGGGGGGGGGGTAATGCTCTCAATGGTGATACTGTAGAACACTGAAGGCCATCGGGACAGGACACATTTCTTCAGCCTCCAGGGGGTGAAGAGTCGATGTCGTGCCTTCTGCACCAAGGTGTCTGTGTGGTTTGACCGATTCAAACTGCTGAGGAACTTGCAGTTTTTGACCGTTTCCACGGCGGCCCAGTTGGGGAGGATGGGGGCGTGCCAAACATGGTTCCTCCTGAAGTCCACAATCAGCTCCTTTGTTTTGCTGACATTGAGGGAGAGGTTGTTTACCTGGCACCACGCTGTCAGTGTGTGTCTGTAGGCCGTCTCGTTGTTGTTGGTAATCAGGCTTACTACTGTCGTGCCGCCACCAAGTTGGAACTGGGTGAGGCCATGCAGTCGTGGGTATTAGGGAGTACAGGAGGGGACTGAGGACGCATTCGTGTTGAGGATTAGTGCGGAGGAGGTAATGTTGCTTACCTTTACCACCTGAAGACGGCCCGTCAGGAAGTCCAGGAACCAATTGCATAGAGAGGAGTTCAGTCCCAGTGCCGTAAGCTTTGTGGTGAGCTTAGAGTGCACTATGGCCAAGCTGCAGACAAACAACATCCTAACATATGCATTCCTTTTGTCCAGGTGGATGAGGGCAGTGTAATGGCGATTGCGTCGTCCGTAGGTCATATCTGTACTGTTTAACCATACAATTGTCCCTGGTCACCTTGCTGTGTTTGTAAGCAGCATCTCTCTCCTTAAGTTTCCTGACAAAGCTGTCATGAATATACAGTTTTTGATAGAAAGGACCTCAATTAACATGACTGGTGTTCAGAGCTGATAAAACCATGTTTGAGTGCATTTATCACCAGAAAAAAATACAGAACAGAGCACCAACTAATGGACATTCTACCATCATCCATAGGCTTCAATGTACACTACATACAGTATGCAATGCATTCAGTAGACACGGTCATCTACGTAGACCACTCAGATTACTTTACATCCTTGTAGAGGATCCAATCTAGGATCAATTGTATGTATCCCAGTATTAGCCTTAACCATCAGTGGCTTACAAACACAAATCCTGGACCAATTAGATTAGTTTTGCATAGTGTACTGACCAGTCTGGGTGTAGTGCATCCAGCTGAGGATGACCTCTGGGGCTCTGTACCAGCGAGTCACTACGTAGCCAGTCATCTCACTGTCAGCCTGCCGCGCCAACCCAAAGTCCAGGATCTGACACAACATGCTTTTATTATTACTGGACAACACATTTACATTCGAGTCATTCAGCAGACACGCTTTTCATTCAATTAAGGTAAAACAACCACATACTGTATCACAATCATATGCTATCTACAAAATCAGTCCTACTAATAATAAATTGCACATCAATGGGACAGTTTATGACTACTAAATACTATGCAAGTTATTATTATTGCAAAACTGTGCTCAAACATCAAACCATGACAACAGAGTGAAATGTTGTCTGTTGGCCTGTGCAGAGGCCGTTAAGCCACAGACTGAGTTATTGACAGTGGAGCTGGACACAATGGTGGAATGTTTATTTAGGTTTTCAGAGCACTGTGTGTGTGACTGTGTACCTTGAGCTCACATTCCTGGTTAACAGCCAGATTCCCAGGTTTGAGGTCCTGCAGATACAAACATTAAGTGGGTCATTTTGCGGGGCCGCACACTTGCATTACACAGGCTCGTGCATACACACACGCGTGTGAAAATGGCGCCGTAAGAAAGGCAGCAGTTTTACAGGCGCCCAACCAATTGTGCTATTATGTGTTTTTTTTGTGTTATTTGTAACTTATTTTGTACATAATGTTTCTGCAACCGTATCTTAGGGCAAAAAATAGCTTCTGGATATCAGGACAGAGATCACTCACCTCAGATTAGACTAAATATTTTTTCTTCAACAAGCAGGAAGCACAGGACATTCTCCAAACACCCGACACGGCCAATATCCCCGTAATTTGCAAGAGGAGGAGACGCAGGTTTAGAGGACACAGAGCGGTATGCCTCGTGAGGACCCGCAGGAGGCGAGTGGGAAAGCTGCCGTTACCGTCAATATTACTCGCCAACGTGCAATCATTGGACAATATATTAGACGAGGTAGGATCACGAATATCCTACCAACGGGACATCAAAAACTGTAATATCCTATGTTTCATGAAATCGTGGCTGAATGATGACATGGATATTCAGCTAGAGGGATATACGCTGCACCGGCAAGATAGAACAGCACACTCTGGTAAGACGGGGGGGGGGGGGGGGTCTGTGCATATTTGTAAACAACAGCTGGTGCACGAAATCTATGGAAGTCTCTAGATTTTGCTCGCCTGAAGTAGAGTATATTGTGATAAATTGTAGGCCACACTACTTGTCTAGAGAGTTTTCAGCAATACTTTCGTGGCTGTTTATTTACCGCCACAGACAGATGCTGTATAAGGAAATAAGCAAACAGGAAACCACTCAACCAGAGGCAGCGCTCCTAGTGGCCGGAGACTTTAATGCAGGGAAACTTAAATCAGATCTACCAAATGCTCTCCCTCGCCCTCCATTTGGTAAATCCATCCACAACTCTATCCTCCTGAATCTTGCTTATAAGCAAAAATTAAAGCAGGAAGCACCAGTGACTCGGTCTATAAAAAAAGTGGTCAGATGAAGCAGAAGCTAAACTACAGGACTGTTTTTCTAGTACAGACTGGAACATGTTCCTGGATTCTTCCGATGGCATTGACATCATCAGTCAGTGGCTTTATCAATAAGTGCATCGAGGACGTTGTCCCTGCAGTGACTGTACATACATAACCCAACCAGAAGCCATGAAAGCCATGGAAGAGCGCACGACTAAGCCTATTCCCCTTCAGGAAACTAAAAAGATTTGGCATGGGTCCTGAGATCCTCAAAAGATTCTACAGCTGTAACATCGAGATCATCCTGCCTGGTTGCATCACTGCCTGGTACAGCAATTGCTCGGCCTCCGACCGCAAGGCACAACACAGAGGGTAGTGCGTACAGCACAACACAGAGGGTAGTGCGTACAGCACAACACAGAGGGTAGTGCGTACAGCACAACACAGAGGGTAGTGTGTACAGCACAGTACATCACTGGGGCTAAGCTGCCTGCCATTCAGGACCTCTACACCAGGCAGTGTCAGAGGAAGGCCCTAAAAATTGTCAAAGACCCCAGCCACCCCAGTCATAGACTGTTCTCTCTACTACCGCATGGCAAGCGGTACCGGAGTGCCAAGTCTAGGACAAAAAGGCTTCTCAACAGTTTTTACCTCCAAGCCATAAGACTGCTGAACAGGTAATCAAATGGCTACCCAGACTATTTGCTTTGTGTGCCCCCCCCTGCCCAACCCCTCTTTTACACGGCTGATACTCTCTGTTTATCATATATGCAGTCACTTTAACCATATCTACATGTACATATTACCTCAAATCAGCCTGACTAACCGGTGTCTGTATGTAGCCTCGCTACTGTATATAGCCTCGCTACTGTTATTTTTCACTGTTGTTTTTACTTACCTATTTTTTGGCACTATTGGTTAGAGCCTGTACGTAAGCATTTCACTGTAAGGTCTACAGCTGTTGTATTCGGCACACGTGACAAATATACTTTGATTTGATACACACAGGAAAAAGGAGATCCACTCACCCTATGAATGATGCCAGCAGAATGGATATACTGTAATAAAAGACGACAACAATCTCCATCAATAACATACAGCAGTAGGGTCAAATCAAGTTGTATTTATGGACTGTATGTGTAGAAATATGTATCTATGAGATTGTTTGTAGCTATGTGAGACACACCTTGAGTCCCTTCAGCATCTGATACACCAGGAACTGTACTTTGTCCTCCGAGAGATTCTGTAACTTCATCAACTTCCCCAGATCTGTTCCCATGAAGGGCATCACCAGATAGCTGAGAGACAGAGAGGGAGGGAGGGACAGATTCCGAGAGACTAAAATGTCTATTATCTTCACAATAACCAACCAACATAAAGAGGAAAGATGGAACAAAGACTTGGCTAAAAAGCCAATGGGTGGAATGTGGATATTGTGTCTCCTGTTTAAGTTTACTTGAGGTTCGTGAGCTATTGTGCCCAAATATGAAAACACAAGTGTACTCACAAGTCATGGAATCTGTCCAAGGAGAGGTCTGCAGTGAATACATAGACAAGGCCAATAACCTGGTCCCAGGGAGAGAACAGAAACAACTCGAGGTATTTAATAAGGGTTGTATTTGATATTTTATAGGCTACATTTACATGTAAGTCACTAAACAAATGTTCTTAAACCTAATTGCTCCTGTAAGTCACTCTGGATAATTGCCTTGCTCAAGGGCACATTGTCAGATTTTTCACCTAGCCTGCTCAGGGATTCTAACCAGCGACCTTTCGGTAACTGGCTCAACGGGAAGAGATTGATATTAATATACAGTTATGTTCTTGTTGAAATATTTATAATTTTCTGTGTTATTTTGCTGTTCTGTGGGTGAGCAAGTTTAAAAAATATATTATTATTAAAACACCAGCTGTCCTACTTGATTGCAATTACGTCATGTCACTCAGGGTGGGAAACACCTTGAGGACAAAAAACCTCAAGGACTAAAGTAATGCATTGAAACAGGATAAGAGTTGATTTTGGACTATAGGCTTGCAGGTCTTACATTTTCATGTTTCATGTGTTTGAGCAGCCTCAGCTCCCGATAGGCCCTCTTAGCAAAGAGCTCAGACTGGAAGGGCCTGTGGAGCTTCTTAATGGCCACCTTGGTCCCTGTCCTGAAGTCCACCGCAGAGCTGGAGACAGACATGGAGATGAGGTTGAGGTGTTGGAGGGTGAGAGAAAGAAGTACAAGGTCCTCAAAGAGTCCTATACAATTGCAGAATCAGGTTAATTCCATTTTTAAACATCCCTTCCCACCGCCTGTACACCATTTCCCAGCCAAACATAGAAAGTGATGCTTCTTTGTAGTACAACAAATACAAATGAACCACATTGGAAGGCTGAGTTGATCTTTTGTTACACTTTGGCATTCAGCCAGTTGACAACTCTGGACAACTCTCTACAACCCACACAAGTGGCTCAGGTAGTGCAGCTCATCCAGGATGGCACATCAATGCGAGCTGTGGCAAGAAAGTTTGCTGTGTCTGTCAGCGTAGTGTCCAGAGCATGGAGGCGCTACCAGCAGACAGGCCAGTACATCAGGAGACACGGAGGAGGCCGTAGGAGGGCAACAACCCAGCAGCAGGACCGCTACCTCTGCCTTTGTGCAAGGAGGAGCACTGCCAGAGCCCTGCAAAATGACCTCCAGCAGGCCACAAATGTGCATGTGTCTGCTCAAACGGTCAGAAACAGACTCCATGAGGGTGGTATGAGGGCCCGACGTCCACAGGTTGGGGTTGTGCTTACAGCCCAACACCGTGCAGGACGTTTGGCATTTGCCAGAGATTGGCAAATTCGCCACTGGCGCCCTGTGCTCTTCACAGATGAAAGCAGGTTCACACTGAGCACGTGACAGACGTGATAGAGTCTGGAGACGCAGTGGAGAACGTTCTGCTGCCTGCAACATCCTCCAGCATGACCGGTTTGGCGGTGGGTCAGTCATGGTGTGGGGTGGCATTTCTTTGGGCGGCCGCACAGCCCTCCATGTGCTCGCCAGAGGTAGCCTGACTGCCATTAGGTACCGAGATGAGATCCTCAGACCCCTTGTGAGACCATATGCTGGTGTGGTTGGCCCTGGGTTCCTCCTAATGCAAGACAATGCTAGACCTCATGTGACTATTGAGCACATCTGGGACATCATGTCTCGCTCCATCCACTAAATGAATGTTGCCACGTTGCACCACAGACTGTCCAGGAGTTGGCGGATGCTTTAGTCCAGGTCTGGAAGGAGATCCCTCAGGAGACCATCCGCCACCTCATCAGGAGCATGCCCAGGCATTGTAGGGAGGTCATACAGGCACGCGGAGGCCCCACACACTACTGAGCCTCATTTTGACTTGTTTTAAGGATATTACATCAAAGTTGGATCAGCCTGTAGTGTGGTTTTCCACTTTAATTTTGAGTGTGACTCCAAATCCAGACCTCCATGGGTTGATAAATTTGATTTCCATTGTCCATTTGTGTGATTTTGTCAGCACATTCAACTATGTAAAGAAAAAAGTATTTAATAAGAATATTTCATTCATTCAGATCTAGGATGTGTTATTTTAGTGTTCCCTTTATTTTTTTGAGCAGTGTATATAATATTTTTTTTAATGAATGTTGCAAAAACGATTAGAACCATTTCCCTGTTTGACCACTAGTTTTTATATGCATTATGACTCATACTGTTGTACTGAATGTAAGGACCTATGCTGCCAGTCAAAAAAAGGTAATGTGACTACAGTGCAATGGCCATGCGTATATTATTTAAAGATCTGTTTCTGAGCGTTTAACTTTTTAGTGATGTAGGAATAATACACACTTAGTTTAATTTGAGTTTCATACATATTGCCATTCTATTCTAGGCTGTAGTTTAGCCTACATTATTAGAATGAGTATCCTATTCAAGATGAGCACTTCCAAAGACCAGTGAGATGAGAACGCAAAAAGGCTGTGAAATGTCAAAATGGGTTGAGGTGATACAGAGAAATCTGCCCTCAAATAAGGAAGTGCCCCTCGCTTTGGCGTGAAACTCAGAGGTGCTGTTTTCTCTCGAACTGAGAACAAACAAAACCTAGTCACATGCGAAATTTAACCACACCGCTTTAGGTCTATAACATTTAGAATAGCCTAAACTATGTCAAAGTGCACCAAGACATACATTACGTTAGTTGTTACATCTCTTTCGACCCCAGTTGCCACGACACTTACCAGACTGTACCGTAAGCCCCCGTCCCCACCTGTTTCAGCTCCCGGTACTGCTCCGGTACCTCCCAGGTGGTTTTGTTCACGTCCTGGCGACAGTAGCCAGGTCTGGTCCGGCTCGACATCTTATTTGACCACTTTTTAACAAATTCACGATGTGTCCCAAGAGGTGATTTCCCAGTTTCGTTTACACACCCATTGACCTACCTATGAGTTCTTGAAATTCTCGTAACGCGCAACTAGGCGCCGCCTGCAGTGGTCAACCAGAGCACAGCCACTCCCGCGTCTTATGAAGCGTGGTGTGACAACACATCCACTGCTGTGTGCACAATATATATAACTGCTGATTAATGTTGTATGAGTTTTGTTTGGACAAATAAACGGTGACAAGTTTGTCATTTTCACATGTCTGCAGAGTAGAATATAGATTCAAGAAAGCACCCTATTATTAGATAACTTTATAACCTGGAAGATCAGAATATCAATTGTATACAAGTCAAACCCAGGACAGAATACAAGTATGACTGTGTGTAAGTTAAATCTTTACAGGCCTGTTTGATGTTGCTGCTCCTTTATATGTCTTTCTGCATTGGCCATGTTGAGGTGTAGCCTACAGTGTAGTGTATTCAGGGCTTGCTGGGACATGTGCATTGAGGAGTCCACAAGGGTACAGACATTCCTCCCACAGTGCCAAGGTTGGTTGGAGAGACTTGAAAAGTTGTGTGTAGGCCTGAGGAACAGACATAATATACACAATACCAGGATACACTGCACAAACTTGTCCAACATGTTTGGGAGAAAGAAACAGCATATCTTGAAATAGTTCAATAAAATTGCTTCGGCTTTTTTCTGAACATTTCTGCAAAGAAACAAAGAAAATATATTTTATGGTAGGTGTGGCAGGCTCTAGTATTTACTGTCTAACATGAGCAACATCAATACTTCACATGCAATGTTACATAACCTAGACATGAAGAGACAAGCTGGAATATAAATCAATGTAGACTATACTGTTGTGCATATGTAGGCCTATGCATGGGTGTGCATAAAGTGTCAACAGCCAATATAGATTTTTGTTGAAGTTTACTGACTACAATTCACATATAGAGGAAGCTCTCAGAAGAAAATATATTGAATATCATATCTACTTTAATAACAAAGAAATAAAAACGATAATGTAAGAATCTCATTGGCTTTTGTGAGGGATTATAACTTTAGGATAGTCTGTTCTATTATAATCAACGTTTTTTCCTTTCTTTTGAGAGAAAAGCTCCAACTGATCAATATTAACAGACTTGAGCTCTGATTAGTGCACACAGTTTTCCTTTTTACCTCAGAGTAAAACCTTCCAACTTCCAAAAATATAATTTTAATGGAATGGTTTTTTCAATATTATGAACAGCTAAACTTTGAGCCATAACATATCAAAAGTTAAAGAAATTCAAGTGACCAAGGAACAAGCCACAAAAGCAAATTCCACAAAAGTTTTGAAGCTTCCTGGAAAATGTAGGCAATAGATAGAATGTTATCATGACCTACAACAATGTTGTGGTGTTCTATTTGTGCAATGAAGCACTAAGTGGTCAGTATTATGGCTGCTGTGACATATATACACTACCGGTAAAATGTTTTAGAACACCTTCTCATTCAAGGGTTTTTCTTTATTTTGACTATTTTCTACATTGTAGAATAATAGTGAAGACATCAAAACTATGAAATAACACATGTAGTAACCAAAAAGTGTTAAACAAATCAAAATATATTTGATATTTGAGATTCTTCAAATAGCCACCCTTTGCCTTGATGACAGCTTTGCACACTCTTGGCATTCTCTCAACCAGCTTCATGAGGTAGTCACCTGGAATGCATTTAAATTAACAGGTGTGCCTTGTTAAAAGTTAAGTGGAATTTCATTCCTTCTTAATGCATTTGAGCCAATCAGTTGTTGTGACAAGGGGAGTATACAGAACATAGCCCAAGAACAGCTCAAATAAGCAAAGAGGAATGACAATCCATCATTACTTTAAGAAATGAAGTTCAGTCAACACGGAAAATGTCAAGAACTTTGAAAGTTTCTTCAAGTGCAGTCGCAAAAACCATCAAGCTCTATAATGAAACTGGCTCTCATGAGGACCGCCACAGGAAAGGAAGACCCAGAGTTACCTCTGCCGCAGAGGATAAGTTCATTAGAGTTACCAACCTCAGACATTGCAGCCCCAATAAATGCTTCATAGAGTTAAAGTAAAAGACACATCTCAACATCAACTGTTCAGAGACTGTGTGAATCAGACCTTCATGGTCGAATTGCTGCAAAGAAACTACTCCTAAAAGGAAAACAAGAAGAAGAGACTTGCTTGGGCCAAGAAACACAAGCAATGGACATTAGACTGGTGCACATTTGTTCTTTGGTCTTGAGTCCAAATTGGAGATTTTTGGTTTCAACCGCTGTGTCTTAGTGAGATGTGGTATGAATGAACGGATGATCTCCATATATGCATTTCCCACCCTAAAGCTTGGAGGAGGTGTTATGGTGTGGCGGTGATTTTCTGGTGACACGGTCTGTGATTTATTTAGAATTCAAGGCACACTTAACCAGCATGCCTACCACAGCATTCTGCAGTGATACGCCATCCCATCGTTTGGGCTTAGTGGGACTATCATTTGTTTTTCAACAGGACAATGACCCAACACACCTCCATGCTGTGTAAGGACTATTTAACCAAGAAGGAGAGTGATGGAGTGCTGTGTCAGATGACCTGGCCTCCACAATCGCCCGACCTCAACCAAATTGATATGTTTGGGATGAGTCAGACTGCAGAATGAAGGAAATGCAGCCAACAAGTGCTCAGCATATGAGAACTGCTTCAAGACTGTTGGATAAGCATTCCAGGTGAAGCTGATTTAGAAGATGCCAAGAGTGTGCAAAGCTGTCATCAAGGCAAAGGGTGGCTATTTGAAGAATCTCAAATATAAAGTATATTTTTATTTGTTCAACAATTATTTGGAAACTACATGATTCCATATGTGTTATTTCAGTTTTGATGTCTTCACTATTATTCTACATGTAGAAAAGTCAAAATAAAGAAAAACTCTTGAATGAGGTGTTCTAAAACGTTTTACCAGTAGTGTATATATGTCACAGCAGCCATAATACTGACCACTTAGTGCTTCATTGCACAAATAAAACACCACAACATTGTTGTTGGTCATGATAACATTCTATGTATTGCCTACATTTTCCAGGAAGCTTCAAAACTGCTATTGTCAACCAAGAAAACCATGGGAAATATACATATATTTTATGATTTAATATGCAAATGAGAATGAGTAGGTGTTCTAAAACGTTTGACCGGTAGTGTAAACGTTGCCAATTATGTTATACTTGTGCGCTAAGTCATTTGCGGCTCAGTCAGTCACATACACATATGTGAACCATTCAGTACGATTCAGAGGATATGTAAATCTTCATCTACAATCATTCCTTTTCACACGCATAGACACATGATATTTGATATATTGAGGTGATACTCCTAGTCTCTCAGACTCAGACGGGTCACTGTGGGACTGGACGTCTGGGCCGTCATTCATAACCAGACAGTCAATAGGCTACGCAGATCTACAGAGCGGGATTTGTATCTGTATTAAGAGTATAGATCTACTAAACATGTGATATTTCCATAAATGTAAATATCACTTGGATCAAAGGCGTGATTTCAAATTTCTGGGGTTGTACTCTGAAATTTCCTAAAACTCTTAACACATCCTCTCCTCTACAGACTGACTGATTGACATAGTAGCATCTTAACTCATAAATGTACTTTCCTTGACATTACCCACCCAAGTAAAGCGAGAGAGTGGAGAGGTAAAGGTAAACAGAGGTGAAGAAAATACTGAATGACTCGCTTCTAACTTTAGGTGGGTTCACTGTCAGGGAAGGGACTACGAAGATCAGGTAACACAGATTTCATTGGCCCAAACCGGGGGCTTGCTGTCATAGGGAACACGCATTCGGGATGATGCTGCTTCTGCCCCCTGCTGTGCCTCCTCCTCCTCCTCATTCCTCTGCCCCTCTGCCCCCCTCTGGCCCAGCCAGCTCGGCTGCTCCAGACCCAGCTGGGTAGAGAAAGGCTTTTCCAGAACCTTCAACACCCGCTGGACCTATGACACAGAGAGATGGGAGAAAGATCAAACCATGAGAGGGAAATCCAGAGAAGCAAGTAAAGGCAGAGACAGCATGTTTTTTCCTTCCTTTGGAGAATCCTACTGTTCTGGTGACATCATTGCTTGATCGGAGACTGACCTCAGTGAAGTCTCCGTTCTCGGCTGCCTCTATTGCATTCTGGGCAATGTAGTTCCTGAGGACATATCGTGGGTTGGTGCCATCCATCACCTTCACTCTCTCCTCCTGCAGTGCCTGGACATCACTCTGGCCCTCGACCTCCCTAGCCAGACGCTCCCTGCACCAGTCACAACACATAATTAGAGCCTAATGAAACCCCCCCACTGTTCAGAGAAGATGGGTTGGCATAGTCAAATAACTAAGACTAACACTACCTCTACTGCAAACATTTGACCAACCTGCTTTTTTCTAAGCTTTTATTCCCTTCCCTTCTCATCCGCTCCATCTCCCAATACTACATTTCTAAAGCAATATATCTGATGGTAGAGTTACCTTCATATAGTGTCAAACACTGAGTTGGAGAAAAAGACAAGTTCAATTCAGGGCCTGTATTCACGGCGTGGAATAGAGTGCTGATCTAGGATCAGTTTTGCCTTTTGGATCATAATGATTAAGACAGGAACACCTGGGGCTGTATCCACAAAGCGTCTCAGAGTAGAGAATTAGTTGTAACTATTGAGAAAATATATTTTACCCCTAATCTTATGGGTAAAAATAAAAGCTATGCATGAAGCCTCGTTAGTCATAAGTTAGTCCCACCTAGTTGACAGATATTAAGGAGACCTCATGAGGCATCCTAACCTGTTAAGGAGTTACCAGCAGGTGTTTTGATAGAAAAAGGTAGCGAGTCAGTGGTTCCTGCACCATAGACAGGCAATTGCTTCGGAGTTGTTAAAATAATGTTTTGATAATTCGATATGCTCAACCTATAAACAAGCTAGGCCTACATGCAACAGTATATTTTGAGAATGATTTGGCATGAGGCCTAATCCACATCATATGCCTAAATACTTAGAACCACTAGACTAATACATTATTTAAATGAACCTATATTATGTTATTTAAAGTTACCCCTTTGGAGAGCAATATCACATTGTTAAAAATATATTCCTAAATGCCTATAACTTATAACTTATAACTGTGCAATTGAAAGCATCTAGGCCCTATTTTAACTGATTGTGTTCGGTGAAAATTATAAACCTTTCAAACATTTTCTGCAACATTATTGTCAAGTAACGTGATGCCTACTGTGCCAAAGCGATTTAAAGTTGAACGGGAGTGACAAGTGTGTTGATATAGCAGTAATACTATCGAAATTCCGCTTTTAAAAACCATCATACTGTATGATTCAGTGCAATCACATCAGCAACAATTAAGAGTAGGCAAAGTGATCGTGTCAAGCAAACATTATATCAAACATTTTACCATGGCAACATTTGATGTACAGTCACATTCACAGTGGTTGTCTGAAGCGTGCTATAGCGTTCACAGCTGGCATGCCTCATTGTTACAAATTATTGGAAATAACCAATGTCAATGAGTGTCATCACTGTCTTTCCTTTGCGGTACCTAAAACTGTTGTGATTACTAGCTGAGAAACTTTTGTGAGTTTATTTTAATTCCTGGCTCAGAGTTTGTCTGAGCAGTGTCTTAGCAAGATCCTAAAACCTACCTAGCTGGGAGTTTTTGTTGTCTTAAAATAGGTTAACAAGATTCCTAGGACTTTTTCTGAGATGCTTTAAAAATACAAGCACTTGCCTATATGAGGTGATCCAGGTGGCCCAGTCCTCCCTGTGCTTGGCCTTGACCTCTACCTCATCAGCCTCAAGCAGCTCCTTCAGCCTGCCCAGCTTCTCCAGCTGCATGGCCACCGTCCTCCGGTCTGATATCATCTGGAACAGGGACTGGTTGCTCTGGGCCAACTGCATCAGCATGGCCAACTCACTGAAGGGTGAGAGGAGAGTGGTGTCAATGCAAAATGTCAAAAATGTGATCGCAAAAAAAATAACTAATAGAAGGGAGAGGCAGAGGAAGGTGAAAGAGATTGACTAGAATAGACAAACTTGGGTCAGAGGATCATGTCCACTACTGTATTATTGACCAAATTCCAAAGCTCTACTACAGCTTCAATGACCCAAGACCAAGAAGCTTCCAACAAACCATTACATGTGTTCTCATTGCTCATGTCAATATATTATCTTACCGTGGGTCCATGCTGGGCTTGTTGGCAGCCTTGAGCTCCTCCAGAGAGGCACACTGCTCCAGGAGGAGGTCTTTGGCCATTTTGATGACTCCTTCCTCTGCTTCCCCATCTCCCTCAGTGGGGCAGGGGATCTGGCTCAGACAGCGGAATGTGTTGGTGAAGTCTGCTCCTAGTGTCCAGGAAGAGAAGGATCAGATATTAAATCAGTCATGCTTAGTCAGTGTCATAGCTGTCTTCTACTGGCAACATGTCTTCTGTGTGAATAATGTGACCGTGAATCACCTTTCTATGCATCAGTGCTGAGTGTTCTGCGGCACACCCCTCAGTTGTTTGTCCCTCCTCATTCCCCATAGCTTTCTTATGTACACTCACCAGCCAGTTTATTAGGTACACCACCCCGTTCATTAAAACGGATCGCTCCTACAGACAGTGAGTCATGTGGCCGTGGCTTGTTATATAAAACAGGCAGACAGGCATTCGGTTACAGTTCAATTGAGCGTTAGAATGGGCAAAACGAGTGACCTAAGTAACTTGAGCGTGGTACGATCGTCGGTGCCAAGCCCGCCAGACCCAGTATTTCAGAAACGGCCACCATCCTGGGATTTTTACGCACAAGTGTCTAGGGTTTAACGAGAATGGTGTTACAAACAAAAAACTGTTCTGGAGGCAAAGGAGGGTCTGACCCTGTACTACACTGAACAAAAATAAAACACAACATGTAACAATTTCTAAGATTTTACTGAGTTACTGTACATCAGTTAATTTAAATACATTCATTAGGCCCTCATCTGTGGATTTCACATGACTGGGAATAAAGATATTAATCTGTTGGGCACAGATACCTTAAAAAAAGTAGGGGTGTGGATCAGAAAACCAGTCAGTATCTGGTGTGATCACCATTAGCCTCATGCAGCGTGACATCTCCTTCGCATAGAGTTGATCGTGGCCTGTGGAATATTGTTCCACTCCTCCTCAATGGCTGTGGGAAGTTGCTGGATATTGGCGGGAACCGGAACACGCTGCCGTACAAGTAGGTCCAGAGCATCCCACACATGCTCAAAGGGTGACATGTCTGGTGAGTATCCAGGCCATGGAAGAACTGGGACATTTTCAGCTTCCAGGAATTGTGTACAGATCTTTGTGACATGGGGACGTGCATTATGCTGACACATGAGGTGATGGGGGCGGATGAACGGCACAACAATGGTCCTCAGGATCTCATCACGGTAATTATGTGCAGTCAAATTGCCATCGAAAAAATTCAATTGTGTTCGTTGTCAGTAGCTTATGTCTGCCCATAGCATAACCCCACCACCACGGGACACTGTTCACAAAATTGACATCAGCAAACTGCTTGCCCACATGACGCTGTCTGCCATCTGCCCAGTACAGTTGAAACCAAAATTAGTCCGTGAAGAGCACACTTCTCCAGCGTGCCAGTGGCCATCGAAGGGGAGCATTTTTGCTAGTGAGGACAACAAGCACGCAGATGAGCTTCCCTGAGATATTTCTGTATGAATTGTCAGAAACTTATTTGGTTGTGCAAACCCACAGTTTCATCAGCTGTCCAGTGACTGGTCTCAGACGATTCCGCAGGTTAAGATGCCGGATGTGGAGGTCCTGGTCTGGCATGGTTAAACGTGGTCTGTGATATGTTGGAGGTGGCTTATGATAGAGAAATTAGCATTAAAATGATCTGGCAACAGCTCTGGTGAACATTCCTGCAGTCAGCATGCCAATTGCATGCCCCCTCAAAACATGAGATATCTGTGGCATTGTGCTGTGTGACAAAACTGCACATTTTAGAGTGGACTTGTATTGTCCCCAGCACAAGGAGCACCCATGTAATGATCATACTGTTTAATCAGCTTATACCTATGCCACACCTGTCAGATGGATGGATTATCCTGACAAAGGAGAAATGCTCACCAACAGGGACGTAAACAGATTTGTGCACAAAGTTGGAGAGAAATAAGCTTTTCGTGCATATAGAACACTTCTAGGGCCTTTTATTTCAGCTCAAGAAACAGGCGATGTATTTTTGTTCAGTGTAGATGGATGTACCTAATAAACTGTCCGGTGAGTATGTGTCCCTCTCTCTCCCCCTACCTGTGTTATGCATGGTCTGCAGCAGCTCAGTGATGAGCATCTCGTCCTCCGGTTCTTCCCTCCTCAGCAGGCCCAGCTTCTTCCTCATGTTACCCAGGTAGAAGGTGTTGTAGAGGGGCTGGTACTCGTCCAGAACAGCCTCTGCCCGGCCTGGGGGCAGCTCTGGGTCCAGGGCTTCGGCCAGGCGAGCCAGGTTCCAGCGGCAGATAGCCGGTTGGGCCTGATAGGAGTAGCGGCCTGAGTTGTCTGAGGCATTGCAGATGAAGTCAGGATCAAACCTGCAAACAAGATAGAGGAGAAATTAGGCAGTGTTAAGCCAGACCCTTGTTTGGATTCAGTAACAAGTACATTAAAAGTGAAGTTGAAGTTTGAATATGGCCATAATCAAAATAAAATAAAGCAGGTAAGCCATCCATGCTAGTCAAGGCTACTGCTGTGGAAGAGATGGACTGCTGCTGAGTACTGTATGATGTACCTGTCCATGAAGCCATAGGGGCCATAGTCTATTGTGAGTCCCAGAATGCTCATGTTGTCTGTGTTGAGGACTCCATGGCAGAAACCCACACACTGCCACTGGGCCACCAGCCGAGCTGTACGTAACATCACCTACCAGTCAGGGACAAACACATACACGCACCAGTGTCAGAACAGAAGGAAGAGGAGATTACTTGAGTCTAGTAGTTTAATCTTTAAATGTATCCCTTGCTTAGGTGCTGGGTTAGGCAATACATATTTAGGGATTATATACTGTGGTGGTCAAATAATATTTTTCATGAGAAAATTCATTAATAGCACAGTGTGTGCTAAGACAGTGTCACACTCACTGTATTTCTTCAACGTCCTAGCGACAGCAGATTAACAGGATAAGAGGATAGCAGTGTTCTTGGATCCATGACAAAAAGGTCAAGGATAGAGAGCGCTCAAATATAGGCCTACAGTATGCTTTGAGTCAAATTAGTTTTATTTTCATGAAGGACATAAAAGGATATCCTTTAAGTTCATAAAGCCTAAGAGCATTACTGTATCCTTTAACATAATGAATCATGGATGCTTCACTGAATCTAGTGGTGTTTATACTATACCTCTCTGAAAAATGCCACATTCCTCTCCACTCTGTCAGTGTGGTTCTGCTGGATCTCTGGGTAGAAGGTCTCTATGACATAATCCATCATCTGACCTCTGATCGCATCATGGCCGTAGCTGGGGCCCTGGCGGCCTGTGTTCTCATCAGTCGCCTTGAAGATCTCAAATGACCCAAACCTGCACACACGCAAACACAATGATCAGAGTGACACGTTTTAGTATTGTTCCTTAAAGTCATTTGCCATAACTGTAAGACTGAGAACATGTGATAGGCTATGCACCTGATGAAGGTGGGTGCGATGCGGAGGACCACAGAGCACCTCTCTTTGCGGGGGTTCCCACTGTAATACACATCCCGTACCACCTTGCTGTCAGAGGTCACCAGCGACCCCGCCCTCGTGGTGGGCACGCCCAGAGCAAACACCGCTTCGCTGCACAGAAACTCCCTGATGCTGGATCGCAGCACCTTACGCCCATCCGCTTGTCTGGGAATGGAAGAGAAAGTATGATAGAAATGTATTCAACAACATTAGCACATTTTCATGGGCTACAATGATAGTCAACTGTATTTAAACTGAGGAAACAGATTCATTAGCTAAAGAATTTTTAGAACTGTCTAGTCATGCTTATGCAATACTGTCCAACCTGGAGTAGGGCGTCAGTCCAGCTCCTTTGACCTGAATCTCCCACCGGCCACTGGGGTTCTCTCGCAGCAGCTCGGAGCACTGGTCTGCTGGAGCTTTTAGTTCACCCAGATAGCAGGCCGCCCCGTCCCCCAACTGTCCGGCGAATGACCCGAACTGGTGACCGCAGTAGCAGTGCGCTGCAGGCTCGGACCCTGGCATTACTTTGGAGCCGCTCAGGTACTCTGGACCCAGTGGGTCGTTCAGAACCTCCATGGCGTTCAGCCCAAGCAAAGCTAAAGCATCATTCGAGACGGCCACAAATCTGGGCTTGAGCACTGGCTGTGGTTTTACTCGAGAGAAACAGGCTCCTGTCACCCTTCGCGGACCAGGTTCTTCTGATGTATCCAGTGGAAGTTTCTTGAGTGCGACATTGTCAAATTCGAGGCGCTCGAGCGGTGAACGACTGACCGCCAGACCCATGTCGTCCATAACAACAGCGGAGAAGTATCTAACCACGACGACAATACCAGAGCGAAGAAAATTTGACCGTGCCAGACGAAGTTTTAAAGAAGTCATCCAACTAAAGCCGGTAGGTCTGTTTAAACTCAGCAGAGACCTCATTCACACCTCCAAGATACGACGCTATCACAGGTCTGCACTACGGATGTTTGTCAGAAATGGTTTGCTACTCTATTATTGGTCCTACCGGAAACAATACGAGACGGAACTAAGACTTGTGCATTGGCCATGGCAGCCAAGGAATCCTTAAATGTCCAAATTAATGAGAGATGTTAGATAAAATGACAGAATAAGTACAAATAGAATGATTTTTTTTTTAAATAAAACATATTTCATTTTAAAGTTTTTATAGTCCAATACATAATTCAGGCTTCAATATTTGGCTTGTTTACAGTGAAACTACTACAGTGAGGGTGGGCATACAGACCATCTGAGAAAAAACATTATTCACACACACACAGAATCCACAACCTGTTGTCTGAGAGTCTTACCCAATATGTATACAGCACACCCAGACATGCAGTATGTACGAACAGAGACATTCAGACAGAGACAGGAAGACACAGAACAATGGGGGACAGATAGAGATGAACAACCACAGTTCTCAATCCAGTCCAACAGAATCCCCTAAATTAACCCATTAATTCCTAGGGATTACGGTTATACAATCATGCACGTTTTAGATTAGAGTAATTTAATCTGGATGTCAGATGTTCCTGTACAGAGAGAGTTAATTGATGGCTTGTTGTACAAATTGCATATTTTCTCATCATGTCCAGTGTGACCCATCACTCCGGAAGCTGCAGTTATGTTTAAGATGTTGAAGGTGCCTCAGTACAATCAAATATAAAAAAAAAATCCCATTTAAAATGCATTGCTTGCTTCAGCATCTCCATCATGAAAGAAATATCAAACATTAGCCCTTTTAAATTAAGTATGTAACACGTGTTGGTGGTATGGTATTTTACCCTTCCAAGTCCAACCAATACATTACACACAACTAACCTGCTGACATGCAGTTCTTTGAAAAAATTAAATCATGAGAGTTCACTTAAAATACCAGTACAAATTTGAGCTGGGCATTGCCTTCAACAGTACAGGTATTTATAACACACGTCTAAGCATTAGGTTGTTCTGTCTGTATCCACCAGTATGGCTGGTTGTGTGTAACGCCAACCAGAACAGATCAGTTTATGCCTTGAGGAACAGTAAATTGTGTGCCCAGAAGAGAGATGTAGTCACTATAACAACTGAAATAGCCTATTCCCTGGGTTTACTGTCCTCAAACGTACTATGAGCCCTTTACACAGTAAAGGAGGCACTTGACTGTCTGTGTAGGCATAGCACCACTAAAACTAGTTACTAAAATCTTGTCTCTTGGCTGGGGAGAAAACTTTACCACAACAGTGGGAAACTAAAGTGTAGTCAGTTACATACACTATACTGTATATACAAAAGTATGTGGACACCCCTTCAAATTAGTTGATTCGGCTATTTCTGCTATTTCGGCTATTTTTGCTGACAGGTGTAAAAAAAAAATGACCACACATCCATGCAATCTCCATAGACAAACATTGGCAGTAGAATTGCCTTACTTGAGGAGCTCAATAACTTTTTTAGCATGGCACCGTCATAGGATGTCACCTTTTCAACATGTCAGTTTGTTACATTTCTGCCCTGCTAGAGCTGCCTCGTTCAACTGTAAGTGCTGTTATTGTGAAGTGGAGCAACAATGGCACAGCCGCTAAGTGGTAGGCCACACAAGCTCACAGAACGGGACCACTGAAACACGTAGCGTGAAAAGATTGCCTGTCCTCGGTCGGATGCAACACTCACTACCGAGTTCCAAACTGCCTCTGGAAGCAACGTCAGCATAATAACTGTTGTCGGGAGCTTCATGAAATGGGTTTCCATGGACGAGCAGCTGCACACAAGCCTAGGATCACCATGGGTAATGTCAAGCATCGGCTGGAGTGGTGTAAAGCTCCCTGCCATTGGACTCTGGAGCAGTGGAAACGTCTTCTCTGGAATGATGAATCACGCTTCACCATCTGGCAGTCTGAAGGAAGAATCTGGGATTTCCCTGCCCAAATGCATACTGCTTCCCCAATGCATAGTGCTGGTGGAGGAGGAATAATAGTTTGGGGCAGTAGTTCATGGTTAGTGGATATGCCACATTGAAGGGAATCTTAACGCTACAGCATACAATGACATTCTAAACTATTCTGTGCTTCCAACTTTGTGGTAACAGTTTGGGAAATAACCTTTCCCTGTTTCAGCATGACAATGCCCCAATGCACAAAGCGAGGTCGATACAGAAATGGTTTGTAGATATCGGTGTGGAAGAACTTGACTGTCCTGCACAGAGTCCTGACCTCAACCCCATTGAACACATTTGGGATGAATTGGAATGCTGCGAGCCAGGCCTAATCGCCCAACATCAGTGCCCGACCTCACTAATGCTCTTGTGGCTGAATGGAAGCAAGTCCCAGCAGACATGTTCCAACATCTAGTGGAAAGCCTTCCCAGAAGAGTAGAGGTTGTTATAGCAGCAAACGTGGGACCAACTCCATATTCATGCCCATGACTTGGAATGTGATGTTTGACAAGCAGCTGTCCACATACTATCGGTCATGTAGCATACTTACATAACTTCGGAAAGTATTCAGATCCCTTCACTTTTTCAACATTTTGTTATGTTACAGTCTTGTTCTAAAATTGATCAAATACATTTTTAAAAACTCAGCAATCTACACACAATACCCCATAATGACAATGCAAAAACAGGTTTTTAGAAATGTTTGCAAATGTATTAAACCTGAAAAACAGAAATGCCTGAATGTCCTTGAGTGGCTCAGCCAGAGCCCAGACTTGAAACCGATCAAACATCTCTGAAGAGACCTGAAAATAGCTGTGCAGCAATTGCTCCCCATCCAACCTGACATAGCTTGAAAGGATCTGCAGAGAAGAATGGGAGAACTACCCAATTTTTTAAAATAATTTTTATTTAACTAGGCAAGTCAGTTAAGAACAAATTCTTATTTACAATGAAGGCCTAACGGAGAACAGTGGGTTAACTATCTTGCTCAGGGGCAGAACAACATATTTTTACCTTGTCAGGTCGGAGTTTCAATCCAGCATCCCTTTCGGTTACTGGCCCAACACTCTAATCACTAGGCTACCTGCCATCCCAAATACAGGTGTGCCAAGCTTGTATCGTCATACCCAAGAAGACTCAAGGCTGTAATCACTGCCAAAGGTGTTTCAACAAAGTACTGAGTAAATGGTCTGAATACTTATGTAAATGTCATATTTCATTATTACATTTTTTATACATTTCTAAAAAACTGTTTTTGCTTTTTCATCATGTGTGTAGATTGATGAGGGGGAAAACAATTTTAATCAATTTTAGAATAAGACTGTAACATAATAAAATGTGGAAAAAGTGAACGGATCTGAATACGTTCCGAATATATATATATACACACAAACACTACCGGTCAAAAGCTTTAGAACACCTTCTCATTCAAGGGTTTTTCTTTATTTTTACCATTTTCTACATTGTAGAATAATAGTAAAGACATCAATACTATGAAATAACACACATGGAATCATGTAATAACCAAAAAAGTGTGATTCTTCAAATAGCCACCCTTTTGCACACTCTTGGCATTCTCTCAACCAGCTTCACCTGAAATGCTTTTTCCAACAGTCTTGAAGGAGTTCCCACACATGCTGAGCACTTGTTGGCTGCTTTTCCTTCACTCTGCGGTCCGACTCAAATATATTTTAATATTTGTAGATACTTTTTAAGTAAATAACTTCGGCCAAATTGTGCAATAAGTTAGGAGATAAAGCAGTCCACGTTCTTCATTTCACCTGTCACATTATTTTACATTATGAAGCATATCGTAGTTCCCCAGAACAGTTGTGTCATGCCCTGACCATAGAGAGCCCTTGTTTCTCTATGGTGTAGTAGGTCAAGGCGTGACGAGCGGGTGTTCTAGTTTAACATTTCTATGTTGGTGTTTTGGTTTGGTTCCCAATTAGAGGCAGCTGGTAATCATTGCCTCTAATTGGGGATCATATTTAGGTAGCATTTTTCCCACCTGTGTTTGTGGGATATTAATTGTTTGTTAGTGTGTTTGGGCACTACGTTCTCACGGTCTTTGTACGTTTTTTGTTTTGTTTTGTTTTGTTTTGTTTTGTTTTGTTTTGTTTTGTTTTGTTTTGTTTTGTTTTGTTTTGTTAATTTCACTTAAATAAATATGTGGATCTAAACTCACTCTGCGCCTTGGTCCGCTCATTTCCAAGAATGTGATAGGATATCCCACCAACAAAGGACCAAGCAGTGTGAAAATGAGGTAAGGAAGTTTTGGACTTGGGAGGACATGAGAGGACACGAGACCCTTCCTTGGTGGGAGTCGCCAAGGAGCATGGAAGGATAGCGACGACACCGGGGACCACGGCCACAGAAACCCTAAGATTTTTTTTGGGGGGAGCACATGGTGGTCGAGCAGCGGAGAGTGCCAGAGCCTGTTTGGGAGTTGGAGGAGGAATTTGATTAAATATTCCGGAGAGAGGTGGTAGCGACGAGAATGCTGCCGTACAGGCGTGCTGAAGAGCATCACACCAGTCCGGTGTCACCTGTGCCAGATCCACGCATCAGGCCTCCAGTGCGCCTCCCCAGTCCGGTACGTCCTGTGCCTGCTCCTCGCACCAGGCCTCCGGTGCGCCTCTCCAGTCCGGTGCGTCCTGTGCCTGCTCCCCGCACTCGCCCTGAAGTACCGGCTGTACCGGCTCCATGCACTAGACCTCCAGTGCGCATTCACAGTCCAGAGCTTCCGGCAACGGTTCACAGTCCGGAGCTTCCGGCGACGGTTCCCAGTCTGGAGAGTCCAGGCACGGCGTCAAGTCCCGCTCCATGGCAGGAGCCCTCCTCTGCGCTGATGTCTAGTCCCGCTCCATGGCAGGAGCCTTCCTCTGCGCCGATGTCCAGTCCCGCTCCAAGGCCGGAGCCTTCCTCTGCGCCGGCACCCAATCCAGGCACGGCGTCCAGTCCAGCTCCATGGCAGGATCCTTCCTCTGTGCCGGCGCCCAGTCCAGTAACGGCGTCTAGTCCCGCTACTGTCACGCCCTGATCATAGAGAGCCCTTGTTTCTCTATGGTGTAGTAGGTCAGGGCATGATGAGGGGGTGTTCTAGTTTAAAATGTCTATGTTGGTGTTTTAGTTTGGTTCCCAATTAGAGGCAGCTGGTAATCGTTGCCTCTAATTGGGGATCATATTTAGGTAGCATTTTTCCCACCTGTGTTTGTGGGATATTGATTGTTTGTTAGTGTTTTTGGGCACTACGTCCTCACTGTCTTTGTAAGTTTGTTATTTTATTTTGTTAGTTTCACTTAAATATGTGGAACTATACTCACGCTGCGCCTTGGTCCGCTCATTTCCAAGGACGTGACAAGTTGAACCAGTAACAATGTCTGTTTGTAAACAGCACAAAGGGAGAAAGTGGGAGGAGCAGGTGAGTCCAGCTGTGGGGGATCGAGTTTTATATTGAAAGTCAAGTTTTTTTTTGATCAGCGATGTGCAACTATAGTTTATCTTCACAGAAAATACATTAATGTAACATATTCGTCAGAAAACAGCTTATGTGCAATGCTTTTTGGCAGCCACACAAGAAAATAAGCTAACAATGAAAAAGGTATGTTTTGGAAAAACGATGCATTGCCATCATATTTTTAATGTTTACCATAGAAAGAATGTAGCCAGCTACATTTCCTAATGTTTTGCTTAAGTTAATCTTGCATTTTTCCAAGAAAAGTAGGCTGTAAAAGCACTGGAGAAAAGTGTCTGTATATCAGTCAGAGCATGGTCTGCTGATAGAATGCTCTTTTGTGAATTCTCATCTGATTAGAGAAGTGCAACTGAAGCACGAAATTAGTCTGATGCCGAGCAGAAATAAGAAGTATTTTACATCTGCGTTTACAAAACGCAGCAAGATATTTGTTATGCGTTTTATCTTTTTTTCCTGCATTAACGCGACCCCCTAAGTTTAACTTGCTAGTGAATCTAAGTGAGTGGCTTAATTAATAAATTGGCACAGCATAATTTTTTAAATATATATTTTTATTTTATCCTTATTTTACCAGGTAAGTTGACTGTGAACACATTCTCATTTACAGCAATGACCTTGGGAATAGTTACAGGGGAGAGGAGGGGCTTTGTGTTAGCCTTCTGCCGTGTTTGGAAGGTCAAAGCCCATTGGATAAGTTATTTGTAGAGCTGCCACTATCTTGATTTCCTTGCATTTTTTTCTCCTCTCTGTTCTCCTCTCCCCTCTTCTCCAAGCAGAGCATGTAGGCCTGTTGCCCTAGCGACTCCAGACTCCACACAGCATGTATTCTACACATACTGCTCCAGAGCCAGTAATGTTCTTCCTTCAGACAAGCATGCATAAAAACATTATTAATTTGCACAATGTATCTCGTTCACATTCCCTTGTAAATGTCCAAACTCACCAAAAATGACATTCGGTAGCTCCTACCTATATATGTATAACTTTATGAGCTGGATTGCCTGTCTTTGCAATTAGTTTATTTTAATCTGATAAATGGCATATATAGGCTCTCATTCGCATATTCGGAGCTAGCAGCCTCCATCGAAATGTGCTCATTTTGTTAGCATTCTGGTAATAAACGCCCACTGGTCTGTTTAGTGTTTGTTGGCACCCCCTTGTGTACTACGCCGGTAATACCGTATATCCCGGTATGAAAGCGGGATGGTATGACGATAAGGAATATCTGGATACCGCCCAACCCTACTTTCATCATGACTAAAAAATAGCTATTTCCTGCTACGAAACTGCCTGTAGCTACTTCATGCAAGATTAGCTACATCATCTTCATAAACAGTTTGTTACAATTGTTGACAGCTAGCTATTTTGCTGGCTAGCAAGTCACATTAGTTAATGGTTTCACACTTACTAGCTAGATAGCTAGCTTCTAGTGACACATTTACTCACAGAAATGAGTAACAGTATTAATTTAGGGTGTTAGCAAGTTTGACAAGCTAGCTAGCTGGCATATCTGATAGCTGGCTAACTCCTTGGTTATGAGGTGTATATCAGTTTACAATATTGAAGCTACGTTAATATAATAAATAGGAATGCAAACTTACAGGCTAGCCAACCTGTGTGCTCTCACCCATACTCAGTCAGACTGTGACTCGTCTGTTGTCGTTGCCTTCTGGTACTTGTAGTTTGTGGTGGAAATATGCTTATAGTTCTTATTATTGTGTATTTTATATATCTATTTTCATGCATATGCTATTAATTACAAAAACATGTATAGAAAGAATTCATGTTCAACTTTTATTTTTTTTAAAGTGTATTACTCATGACTACATTTTATAACCCCCCACAACTCTTATTTCACCAGAGAAACACCACCCACCTTAAGAAAGAGCAGGATCAAGTTACACTGTCTTTCCTCTGTTTTACTGGGACTAGGATTTGGGGTGGATAAACTGTTCCTAGATCTGTACCCAGGCAGGGAATGTAGGCAGTCTACCTAGACAGAGCCTTCAGGAACAAAACCGTTTCTTTCCCCAATCTGAGGTCCCCAACCCCAAAGAAAGCATGAGGAGGAGCGCTGCTCTATCAACATGCTCACACTCATAAACTTGTGCTACATGTCATATTTAAAGTGCCCTTGGATGCATTAATGTGCTGAGTACATCAAGGGGATAGTGTGCCAACCACAGATCATGAAATTAATGTATTTTTTGTCATTTAAAAAATTGCCAGACAAGCACCCTTCAGATTGCATCTGCTGAATAATATTTCTAAGGTAGCCTACCCAGGCAGGTAGTTTCCCAAACCATGCATTTAGTGGATTTTAGACTGTGGACATCACAACCATCAATCTAATTGGAAGGTCAACTTTACATTGCCACATACACTTACCCTATATCTCACTGGTAGGTTAAGTAATATTATAGGGTTTCTAATCCTTTTTACATGCCCTTGTATACATGTTTTATTGCCCAAGATGACAGATTCACAGCATAGAGGAATCCTCATAGTGTGTTCATGAAAAATACCTGCTTGTTGTAGATTGGTCTGCCATCACTGCTCAGTTTTGGCTACCAATTGCTCAGACATACGGTTGATGGTGGTTGTTTGCTACACATATCCCCTTGTCTATGGCATCATACCTGGTGAAAGGTGCTTTTATATCCTGATAACAATTCTACTAACTACAGTACTGTACTTTTCATTCGTTAATTTCATTGTCTTTGGTGAGTAATGAGACAGCACGATGAGAAAGTGTTACTGAGATGGGGTGCTGTTGTTGCTCTCAATGTGGTGGCACGTGGCAAGGCAGGCCTATGGCTATGGTGAAATGGTAGGACAGTCAAAAGCAAAGCATTCAGATGCTGTATATTTCATTGTGTAAAATGTTTTCTTTATCTACGTATCACTTCACTTATTCTTCAAAACGTTCACAAGAAGAGCTGGGAGTGACTGCAATGTCCAGCTGGGGGTGACTGTAATGTCCCCAAATGTGTCCAGGTTTCAGTTGAAATGCAGTGCTGGTGTAAAGACGACTGTACTTTGACAGCTCAACAGTTCAGAGTAACTATCACAGTAATTAGGGTACATATAGGGACAAACACTGACATTGAGAGGTGGCAAGGTTGGAACACATTTGTAGATCCATAGCAAGAAGATGAATGGAACTTGAATGCAAAATGTTGGCAAAAAATTATTATGCATATTCTTGCCTATATTCATTAAAGTGGAGGTGTTTCTGACATGTATTTAAGGAAATCTATTATATGACTTCCTTATTGGATGGATCAATCAACCTCACATAATAAGTGCACTAGTGGTGTGAGAGGAACCCATTAAAGTTGCCATCTGTAACTTTCATTCCCACTCAAAAGTACTGCCCCTGCACTTGTTTGTAAACTAAAGAGGAACTAAAACGAATGTAACCATTTGTTTTTGTTTCACTTCTTGGATAGGTGTGTGCCACTGGGAAAATTTAAAGTTACAGATTGCAACTTCTGAGCCCAATCTTCAGTAAGGTAGGTGCATTCTCACTTCGCCTCCTCTGTCCTCTGTGTGGTCAAATGACACTGATTAACTAATTGAACATGTATGTGTGAAGCACACCACAACCGACATAGGGCTACAGTCTATAGATGATTTACAGTATGTAAAATGTCTTGTAAGTTGGAAGTGTATACATTATTGCATATTCTTTTGCATATATTGCAGTGCAGATTTTTATACGTATTGCATGGGCTCTCAGTATACTTGGATAGAGGGACAATAAGCAATGATAGTAATGTTTTTATAAACATGTTTTCAGAATTTAACTGTAGGTAAAGCAGTCTTTTACATGGTGTGCTTTACTAAAATGTGTGTAAAAAGCATTCCTTCCCTTTTATCTTTCCTAGCTTTTGTAATGTGAGCTGCTTCCTCTCCAAGTCAAGGATATGAGCAACAAATGCTGTCTGTATTTCAACAAAGTCTCCTTGCTTCCCATCCTGGACAAATCAAGTGCTGAGAGAGTTACATCAGATGACAGGGTTGATTAGCACACATTGAACCAGTATCCTCTCTTTTGCTGCATCTTGTTAAATCTATATCAAAAAATTATGGTTCAGCACCATCGGCACCCTCACTCAGTCCCTTCACCAGAGAAGAGGTGCGTTGTGAGCACAGCACAACTGTGTGGTCAGGAGGACAAGGTTTTTTTCTATAGGCAGACAGTGATTGGCATGGAAGTGGTGAGTATATGCTGCTGTGTGCCGCCCTCAAAATATGTCCCCAAACATGTGTGTCATCTCCTCAGCACTCCCCAGCAGCGATTAGTTCCCCCACGGGTCTCTCAGTCAGTCTGGCCCCCTGGCCTCCAGCCCCCTCTTCCTCCATACTGAGTATCTGGTGCATACTTAGAAGCTGGTGGGAAGGGATCCGAGTAAAGACTGCAGGTTGGGCTTCGGGCCCCTCCTGTTCGATCAGGGACTCTGTAGGGTGGCATTCAGCGAGGGAGGGTGGGTGGGCGCTGGGAGTGGCACCGTTCAGATAGATGCTGGTGGGGACGGTCATTGTAGAGAAGACCGTGTTGGTGGACTCTGGGGTGCAATCTTTCTTTTCTGAAGAGGGAGAGGGAGAGAAAACAATGGTATTGTACACAGGCCCATAGTTTTTTTCTGACCACATGACCTAACCAATAACATTTTTAGACTCTAGTTATAGCCTACTTGTAGTCTATAAAGACAAAGTGGTCATGCAAAACTGGGTCACCATTGCATTAGGTTAAGCATTCTGTTAGAGTTGGCTTTTTCTCAGTTCTCTCCTTTCTTTCCTTTCTCAAAAATGCCAAAAAGAATCAGGGGAGACAGGAATATATAGAATAAGGTTTGGTTTCCTTGGTGATAGATTCCTCCTGAGATGAGGCACGGCAATCTTACCTGTGATAGAAGCAGAAACATGGACGATGGTGTGTGTGCCCTCGATGAACACAGAGTCCAGGGTGTGGTCAGGGGGCAGAGGCTCTGTGCTGACTGACTCTACCTTGGTGGGTTTACGGATGGTCAGCATGTATGGGTGGACATCCAGGGTAAAGTTGCGACTGTGCTTTTTCTCCATTGCGCTCATATCTACAGTCGGGCATTCAACAGATATGGTAAGGGGGATAGAACACAATAGCAGGACCAAATTGTGCATGAGTTGCACAACTTTATTTACAGTTTGTGGCATTCCTGAAGCACTTTTCTATGCAAAAGCAGTTTTAGTCAAATATCCAAAATAGAGAAATATAGCAAAATTCTGAGTAACCATAAAATGTATATTAGCCTACTCAACTTTCTATTACCATAATTTCTACAGTAATGTCACTGCTCTCAGTACAGTACCTTTGGCAGAGGGTGGGTACTGTGTGCTCTTGCTTAATGGAGCAACATAGTTCTCTGCAACTGGTTTCCTCCTCACCGGTTTGGGCTTCTCAGTCTTAGTGCTGTTCTCCAAACGCGTCATTGTCAGAGGTTCCTTCAACATGGACAGACATAGACAGTTAACACAATTATCCCAAGCAGAATTAGATTATTGAAGGGATAGTTCACTTTTGTGAAGTTTTAGCTTATTTTACCAAGGGTTTTTTCCGATTTACTAAGGATTACCTTAAATTACCTTAAATTACCTAAAAATGGTTGGGATAAAACAACACCCTAGATAATTTGCAAAAAAGCTCAAACTTAAAAAGTGAACGATCCTGTTACGTTGTATGATAGGAGACAGGCGCAGGAATACGAAATCTTTTTTTTCTCTCTACGCAAAATAGAATACATCATGAACATGATGGGGATGAAGCCCAAAACAAACACGTATGTGTGTGTGTATGTATATATATATATATATATATATATATATATATATATATATATATATATATATATATATATATATATATATATATATATATATATATATATATATATATATATATATATATATATCACAAGGCTGTAACCCAAACAAAGAGCGAGGTGTAAACCTATAATAAATACACTGGCCGAGACCCGTAATAACAAGTGCACATTAACACAGTAACACGCAAGCCGACACAACGGAGCACAGGTACTCACAAGACCAACGGACATGGAACAAAAATCAACAAGGATACTTATTTTCCACCATAATCTGCAAATAAATTCATTAAAAATCCTACAATGTGATTTTCTGGATTTTTTTCTTCTCATTTTGCCTGTCATAGTTGAAGTGTACCTATTATGAAAATTACAGGCCTCTCTCATCTTTTTAAGTGGGAGAACTTGCACAATTGGTGGCTGACTAAATACTTTTTTTGCCCCACTGTATATAGGGAAGGTAATCAGGGAATTGATGGAGTCCAGGTGAGTCTGATGAAACGCACGTAACGATGGTGACAGGTGTGCGCCATAACGAGCGGCCTGGTGACCTAGAGGCCTGAGAGGGAGCACACGTGACAGGTGCTTTGGTTTTTCAGCACAGTGGGTGAAGACTATTTTATTGCATATTAATTTAGATGAATATCCTAAGGCATTAATCGGAAGGAAATCCACAGGTTGGTTTTTTTAGTGTGAGAAGATGAATCAATATCAAATATTAATTTGGGTTGGAAATCAGGAATATCCTTTTTTCATTGGTGGTAATTAGTCATAACAACAATAGACTTAGCCTACTATGTGTAATTCAACTTTAGACAAACAGATCGCATTTCCAGCCCATGATAATTGGCCAGAATATGCAGACCTGTGGCTACCCTCTTTTAGAATCAGAGAGTGAAATACTTAGTCTCGTCTCTAACATGTAGGCTCAGCATTCACAAACAGTCCCATTACAAGTCAGAATGCTGAACAAACTTCATTTCAACTTACTTTACCGCTTGTCCGCTGAGTTTGTCCCTATGTCAGAGGTAATCTGAGACAAAATATCCACAGGGAAGTGTTATCAACCTGACCTTCAGTACACTGGTCTGTATATCTGTCTGTATATCATTTTATTTTTTATTTTTTTTGCATGCAACAAACATTTGCACAATATGGCCAAGTCTAACCGAATGTTGTCCCACACAATCAGCTGTCAAATTTCACAAACGCTTCCATCTGATTGCGAGGAAACATTCAATTGACTATGTTCGCTACATTTGGCTATTGTTTACATGTTGCACATCATGCAAAAGGCATTAGGAGATTGAAAATGCAAGTGACAGAACCACAAAAAGTCAGGTAAACAACACTTTCCTGTGGATCCTCCAACTCCTACCGTCAAAAGCACCAACAGCACGGATAACCGGTAAAGTAAGTGTAAATATCATTTTATTCAACATTCTGACTGGTAGACATTCTGACTGGTAGACATTCTGACTGGTAGACATTCTGACTGGTAGACATTCTGGCTGGTAGACATTCTGACTGGTAGACATTCTGACTGGTAGACATTCTGACTTGTAGACATTCTGACTGGTAGACATTCTGACTGGTAGACATTCTGACTGGTAGACATTCTGACTGGTAGACATTCTGACTGGTAGACATTCTGGCTGGTAGACATTCTGACTGGTAGACATTCTGACTGGTAGACATTCTGACTTGTAGACTTTATCTTTTAGGCAGACTTCTTTCAGACTGAATATCCATGGTGTAACCATGGTAAAAGTGATGTTTAGACAAACCTGTGGCAGGCAGCATTTAGGCCGCCTATGCATGGGGACTTACCTTAAAAGGTTGGGGGAGGGGGTTGGAGCTGGGGATCCACTTCATCTTCTTGCGTGGTCGTTTGATGACCAGCGGCTCCCCTCCCAGCTCCCCCACTCCCAAGAGAGAGGGGTCCATGTTGGGGTCTAGGGTCTGGATGCCTGAGTCCCTCACAGAGGGTGTAGCGTCATGGTTAGACTGGGCCAGGGCGGCCAGCAGCTGCCTCACCACATTGTCATACATGAGGTCGCTCTCATTGGTGATAAAGTCAAGGCGGTTGAGTGACTTGATGTGGTCGCGGTTCTCGTTACAGAACATGGCCAAGATGTTGATGTCACAGAACTGAGACTTCTGCCAGCGCCGCCGCGTCTTGATGCCCACCTTGTGCAGTTTGTCGAACACGAAGTTGGACTTCCGCACCACGAACAGGTGCAGCAAGTTGACCAGGATGACAAGGTTCATGGTGCTCAGCAGGGCAATGTCTACGGCGGCCATAATGCGCTGCAGCTGCACGGCTGGCAGTTTGCAGTTGACGCTGAGCCTCAGCTCAGGGATGCTGCTGGAGTCTGGAGGCTCCCCCAGGGCACAGCTGAACTCGTTCTGGCGCTGGCGGTGCCAGTAGGCGCTCAGGTAGGAGATGGGGATGGAGCTGAGGCACATGATGGCCAAGTGGCGCGCAAGGTACAGCTTGGCCAGAAAGTTGCTCTGTCCTCGTCTCTCCAGGTACTTCTCAAACAGGTTCTGCTCGGGGCTCTTCTCCTTCTCCGCATTCTCGATGATCTCTCGTCTCTCTTTCTCCGTGATGCCTGGTCCTTTGGACTGGATCTGCTTCTCGATCTTAGGGGCCCGGCCCTCGGCAGCCCGGTGGTAGCAGTTGTCGATCTCGTGAAGCAGGAAGTTGAGCTCGGAGGTAAGTCTTGTGGAGGCCATGAACTCCCAGCCCAAAGCAGGGATGTACATGATGCCGGCGAAGGCCAGCAGGGCGTAGGGTAGGAACTTGTGCTCAAACAGCGAAGGTCGAAGGTCAGGCTCCACCCCGGGAACGGCGTCACGCAGCTCTGTCCAGCAGTAGCCTCGTGCGTACAGGGCCTGGTCACGGGTGAAGTTGTGAGGCGTGTAGCAGTAGATTGACTCCTCTGAGAGGGGAAAAGAAGGAGAGAGTTAGCCTCATAATCTGACATTACAACTGAGGGTAATGTATGTTTGTTATCTATTTACAGTAAGTGAATTAAAAAAAAAATGAATTGTCAAACTTTCCTCTAACAGCCAGTCCTTGATATAATGTTGATTTTATAGATGTTTCCTATGTGGGGGAAATACCATTGATTAATTTCATCCATTTGTGTCAGAAGACTTCTCAGATTTCATTACTTTCTGGAAGTGCTGATTCATGGTATAAAACCATCTGCAGAGGAGACTGAGAAGGAGGCAGCACTTCAAGCCACACCTGTATTCCATTCATTCGTTCCCTGTTATGCTTGAGTATGGTAGCAGCAAGGCCATTCGACGGTCGACTGACAAGGTCTGGTAGGTTCAGGGGTGCATCTGGCCCTGAGGTGCACTTGTGACTTTCAGATAATGGTTGTTGAACTGAGCATGAGAACATTACACACTGCCTGCAAAGCGCTGAGCCAGGTGTCAGAAGGCTGGGGTGGGTACGGTGTCTGGGAAAGGGCTGTTTTTCAGGCTTGACAAAGTTTATGTGATTGCTCTTCAAATTTGCACACGTTCATATTTGGCCTGTAGGCTCCTTCATTTGGTATTGGACTTTGCCTGAGACTTCAATCCAACATAATTTGTTCAATTTAAGGGTAGAAACCAATGACATCAATACAATAAGTATTGTACATAAATGTAATATAGTGCACATTGCACTGCTGTTTTTGGTTGTTGCCATGGCACTTGAGGTTTGTGGGGCCTATCAAATGGGTCCAGTTGGCAACCCATGTTTTGAAGAGGAGCAGTGCAGAGAATGCAGAGATGGGCTCCCACTCAATCCCATCCTCTGTTGGACCAGTACTTCCCGCCCGGTACTAGGTGAAATGCTCAGTCACAGCTGGTTGGTGCTGCTATGCAGACAGCCTGACTCAGCATTGAGCTTTCCTTTCTCTCCTCTCTGTTCACTACAGTATCCCAGTATCTCACACCAAAAACCAAAAGCACTGCATACTTAACCCTACATTTCCCAGATCTATCATTCTGATAAAATTTTAAAAAACGTATGGTGTATTTCATTTGAGGATTTACCAGAGTGTTTTACCCAAAAGATTCAGACTTTTCTGTTTCCATCTACGTGGGCCGGCCCCCGTGTCTCACTGGGCCACGGCTCCAGTGGACCTGCTCTGACTTGGAGCCAGGCAAGGCTCTGAGTACTTTTCAGCTTGCATTTACAAAACAATGGCTAACTTTGAACTTAACACCTTCTTATAAACCAACAGTCATGATTTGTTAATTTACCTTTATTTAACTAGGCAAGTCAGTTAAGAATACATTCTTATTTACAATGACGGCCTAGCAAAAGGCCTCCTGCCTCCATGTTGTGTTGCTACCATGCAGTGTTGTTGTCTAAGGTCTCTCTTTATGTAGTGTTGTGGTGTCTCTCTTGTCGCAATGTGTGTGTTGTCTTTTTTATTTTCTGCCCCTGGGACGGGATTAAAACACGCATCACACATCACAACAAGAGAGACCACAACACTACATAAAGAGAGACCTTAGACAACAACACAGCATGGCAGCAACACAACATGAAATGAAACCGAGGTTGTTGATTCAGCTCACCACAAATATTTAGTGTCACACTCCTGATGGAAACACGATAACCTTAGAGCTCACATTAACATAAAACACTGGTGACAACCTGGTGTGGGGGTAAGACTCACTGGAAAAGCACCAATAGAGCACAAGTAAACTCTTCAGGATAATGTCCTACTGTTAGACATTATGAATGCCAATGCCATCGTATGAATAACAAAGCTACTACAGCTGTCTACTAGTATCTGTGTTCTGGTTCAGTGTAAAGTGACAGGCTGATGTGATGTGGGTTAACAACGATACGTTAGGACATACAGTTTCCTTCCCAACCTGCTGTGTGTTTGGTGTTTACAGCAGCAGCATAGCGCTGTCACAGGCCCCGCTAGTGGCCGTCTGCCAGACCTGGATTCAAATACTATTTTAAATATTTTGAGCGTTTGCTCTAGTCTGCCTAGAGTGCCAAAAGGGGCGGTGTTTGCACTTTTGCAACTATTCTACTGGTTCAATTTCCCCAGACAAGCACAACTAAAGTATATTATTTCAAATAATAGTTGAAGCCAGGTCTGCCGTCTTGCCGACCCACTGACCTGCAAAGTTCCTTGTGAAGACAAGAGTGACGAGCAGGATGGGTATGATGACAGTGCCGATGGTGACGACGCGGTCAAATGGTAGCTCCAATTTAAGCTGGACCATAAGGCCGGCCAGCATTCCTCCCTTCTCATCCTGGGAAGAGCCAGGCAGGATCAGCTCCTTCAGCTTCTCTCCCGCCAGCAGAGCCGTGGCCATGTCTAAGTTCTGCTCGAGGATGTTCTGCATCCGGCCTGAGAAGACAACGGCCACCCCCTCCTCCTAGATACCTCCACCCACTCACACACACTGGGCTACTTCCACACACACACACACACACACACACACACACACAGGACTGGCTGTCTCCAGGCCAGACCTGGTTATTCGGTTATGTAAAGTCAGTAAAGGCTGGGTCTTGATGTGATTGACAGTCTCTTGGGTGTATTGGGATCGTCACTGACTGTAAGTGGGACCTCCCTCCTCCTAGCTACGTCCACTCACACTGTTACACACCAACTCACACAGGACTGGCGGTCTCAATGCCAGAGCTGGTCATATGGCGCCGCAGGAACAACTGGGTTTTGATGGACAGTCTTGGATATGTTCACTGACGGCGAGTCAGACAGATTGATGCTCTCTGACTCTCTCTTCCCTCACAGAGGAAGGACATTGTGTTCAGTCAGTGGTTTACTGTGGGTTCCAGTTGTGCTGTGTACATTCTGAGTTTTTGTTCTCTCTCACCTTTAACTGGCCTTGGTCCACACAGTCAGGTAAAAGGAAGGATAGATGATCTTTCTCTCGGTTCTCAAAGAGTGTGGTCTCCGGTGGATGAGTTTGTATGGATTTATAGTATACCCAGATCAATAGGGATACCTACTCCGATTCCATCTTCCTGCAAAATACAGATTGTCCAACCTGGTCTCAGAGCATTTCGTATTATTCTGAATGTAAATCCGAGACACTCCATTTAGTATGTAATATTACGTTTTGTATGGTGTGTATTAATTTGTGTGATTATATTGTGATTTACAATTCACACCAATTTCATATGATCTGTTACAAATTACAATTTGTACTATATGTTACGAATTTGCAAAACATATGATATGTTACGAATTCTAGCTAGGTGGCTAGGTTGCTAACATTAGCTAGCATGCTAACGTTTGCTAGGCTAGGATTTAGGGTTAAGTTTAGGAGTTAGGTTAAAGGGTTAATGTTAGGGTTAGGGGAAGGGTTAGCTAAAAGGTTGAAGGTTAGGGTTAGTGTTAGGGGAAGTGTTAGCTAACATGCTAAGTAGTTGCAAAGTAGCTAAAAAGTAGCAAGTAGTTAAAGTTGCTAATTAGCAAAAAATAAATAAATTGGTCCGTGATGAGATCTGAACTCGCAACCTTTAGGTTGCTCGACGTTTGTGTTATACACCCTTCCATCAACCCCAATCAACTACCCTACTTTCATTGTTTGCCTTAACTAACCATCTGTTTTATGTAACCATACCAAATTAAACATATCATACTAAATGGAGTGTCTCAGATTTACAATAAGAATAATACGAAATGCTCTTAGAACAGGTTGGATTGTCAAGAAACATAGTATATATATACTTGCAAAATGTTGGCCTTTTCTTCTAAAATAGAGAGCAATAACAAAACACTAGCTCAGTAAACACTGAAAATAAATCCAACAGTTTAGTTCAAGTAAATCATCTGGTTGAGATTATCTCTCTAACCAACACCATACTCAGGTACACCATCTCGAAGGTACTTTATCCAGTGTTCTGCATCACCGTATGCAGCTAAATTCCTGTTGTACCCACTCCCCGCTAAGCATTTACAGACGCCAATGTCTTTTGGATGTATTTTCTTTAGTACTGTCTGGACCGGTCTTTTTTTTTTATGCAGTCCGGAACGGACCAAATCTGAACCAAACAGACTTCCGTCTGGACCGGCCTTGATTTCAATGTCCACAGACATCCGGATCGGCCTATATTTGGCCCAAACATAAACGTCTATAATTGGTTCAGATTTGGTCCGGTCCGAACCGACCTTGATTTGGTCCAAACATAGACGTCTATAATTGGTTCAGATTTGGTCAGAACCAAATCTGAACCAATCATAGATATCTATGTTTCAAAATTTTGGACAGCACGGCACAGTACAATAGAGTACAGTGCACAGTAAATAAACATACAGTAGAGCACAGAGTACAGTAAAGAAAAGTAAAGTGTACTGTATTATACCCTACTTTATTCTAATGTATTCTACTAAACTGTACTGTACTGTACCATATTCTACTGTAGCCTACTCTACTGAATAAAACTCTGCTATCCTATACCGTACTGTAGCGCACTGTACTGTACTAAACTGTGTCGTACTGTGAAGTTAAAATTGTGAAACATAGTTTAGAGGTCTATGATTTGTTCAGATCAAATATGTACTAGTTTGGGAGAGGAGCTCAATAGGATAATACCCAGCATGCTTTGTGTGTTTATTTTTATATTTACATTTTGGTAATGCAGCAGACAGAGCTACAGTGGGGCAAAAACATATTTAGTCAGCCACCAATTGTGCAAGTTCTCCCACTTAAAAAGATGAGAGGCCTGTAATCTTCATCATAGGTACACTTCAACTATGACAGACAAAATGAGGGAAAAAAATCCAGAAAATCACATTGTAGGATTTTTAATGAATTTGCAAATTATGGTGGAAAATAAGTATTTGGTCACCTACAAACAAGCAAGATTTCTGGCTCTCACAGACCTGTAACTTCTTCTTTAAGAGGCTCCTCTGTCCTCCACTCGTTACCTGTATTAATGGCACCTGTTTGAACTTGTTATCAGTATAAAAGACACCTGTCCACAACCTCAAACAGTCACACTCCAAACTCCACTATGGCCAAGACCAAAGAGCTTCTAAGGACACCAGAAACAAAATTTTAAACCTGCACCAGGCTGGGAAGACTGAATCTGCAATAGGTAAGCAGCTTGGTTTGAAGAAATCAACTGTGGGAGCAATTATTAGGAAATGGAAGACATACAAGACCACTGATAATCTCCGTCGATCTGGGGCTCCACGCAAGATCTCACCCCGTGGGGTCAAAATGATCACAAGAACGGTGAGCAAAAATCCCAGAACCACACGGGGGGACCTAGTGAATGACCTGCAGAGAGCTGGGACCAAAGTAACAAAGCCTACCATCAGCAAGGGCATTGAAGATGAAACGTGGCTGGGTCTTTCAGCATGACAATGATCCCAAACACACCGCCTGGGCAACGAAGGAGTGGCTTCGTAAGAAGCATTTCAATGTCCTGGAGTGGCCTAGCCAGTCTCCAGATCTCAACCCCATAGAAAATCTTTGGAGGGAGTTGAAAGACTGTGTTGCCCAGCAACAGCCCCAAAACATCACTGCTCTGGAGGAGATCTGCAGAGGAATGCGCCAAAATACCAGCAACAGTGTGTGAAAACCTTGTGAAGACTTACAGAAAACGTTTGACCTCTGTCATTGCCAACAAAGGGTATATAACAAAGTATTGAGATAATCTTTTGTTATTGACCAAATACTTATTTTCCACCATAATTTGCAAATAAATTCATTAAAAATCCTACAATGTGATTTTCTGGATTTTGTTTTCTCATTTTGTCTGTCATAGTTGAAGTGTACCAATTATGAAAATTACAGGCCTCTCATATTTTTAAGTGGGAGAACTTGCACAATTGGTGGCTGACTAAATACTTGTTTGCCCCACTGTAACTAAGCTAGATAAACAAAAACATCTCACAGTCATAGCAAGATTTTTTTTGTTTTACTGCTACTGAGAATGCTATTGTAGTTGAAGTGGTCTGTTGGTTTATTCTGTAGGTTGGAATGCTTTGAAAAGCTAGCATAAGTGTATGTGACAGATGGGAGAAATAATCTTCAGTTGGTTCCTCTTTCCTACAGTATATTAAGAGGCTTGAAAGAATGTATTTCCAGAAATTTGGACATAGAATCAATGACTGAAAAATATGGATTTTCAATGTCTGTAAATCTTTTTGACATACGGAACATCTTTTCACCTTTCATTCAGCACCTATAATGCACCTGATTTCAACATCCAGAAAATACATATTTTAGATGTCTGGAAATTATGTATTTTCGACGTCCTGTAAAATATTGTTTCCGACATCCAGAAAATGCATGTTTTCAACTTTTATTTGGCGCCTAAAATGCCCCTGATTTCAACGTCAGAAAAATACATCTAAAAGACACATTTTCTATGTAATTTTGCTTACTGTAGTAGCAGTGAGAGCTCAGTTTCCAGTGAATGGGTCAGTGTGGTCACATCTGTGGGGGATATTTGCCTTTGATTACACAAGGACTGTGAAGGGCGAAGTCACCCACTCTGATGAGAATGATGACCTTAAAAAGCTTTTTAAAAAAAACTTTTATGCACCAGTACAAGGACATGCCTTCTTTTTTTTTCCAAACATGGTACCAAAAAAGGATTTGATTCCTGGCTGAGTCAATCGATATTATTAGATTCCGATTCATATCAGTGATGTAATCATTAGTCATATGACATTATGCTAATGTTCTGTTCATTCAGCGTTACAGTGAAACCATTTCCCATGGAGCTGTGAGACATTATCTTTAATGAACACTGTCAAACCTGGGGATTTTGAATGTCAGAATCCAGGACACCTGTCAGGGGGATGCTGCTTTATGGTGTGTGTGTGTGTGTGTGTGTGTCATTGCCACTGCTGCACTCTGCAAGTGAGGAGGGGGTTGCTGCTGCATGCACACTCCAGGAAGGTTACATGAATGTCCTTTGAGAGGAGTGTGATCACATCGTCCCTGCTCACCCCACACACCCCTCCCATCTTTCTTTCTCTCCATCTTATGCTCTCTCTCCCTCTCTTTCCATCTCTTTTTTTCTCTCCATCTCTTTCTCGCTTCTTCTCATTCTCTCTCAATCTGGAATAAATATCCATAGTCCTTGAGCCACACAGAAGCAAGCCCATAGAGTGGATTACATTGTGCAGGGATAGAGGGATGGAAATCCTGCCTACCAACTGAATTGTTAGCATCATGACCTACTCAATAAATTGCCCCTGGCTAAGACCAATCATTCATATTATTTCTGAGAGCAATATGCTCCTTTATGATGACAAATGGAGTATATCTGAGAATAACGTGAATAACGTGATGTTGAATAAATAAATCATTGTGAGATAAAATATAAACTTGTCAAGCCACCAGTCATGAAACATTAGTCATAGGTAGTGACTACTGACTATGTGTGAATAGATAACGTGTAGGGTGAAGTTTCCCCTAGATGCTGTTCAGGGGTAAGTTTAGCATTTTCCTCACTAATGGTTAAGGATAGGATTGGAGGATGTGAAGCTGGTCCCAGATCTGTACCTAGGGGAAACATCGTCAACCACTGGAGCAATCGATAACACCCTTTCCTACTCTGAAGATCTTTGAGGGATCCTTGGATCAGACAATGAGAAAGCCCTGAGACATACTGTAGGTGAAAGGGCCTGTTCAATTCATTTACATTTCAGGCTACTTGATTCTGGGAAAGGCCCTTCTGTGTAGCACATGTATTATTTGTGTTCCTTCATTGTTGAACATGCTTTACTTGGGCACGAAAATGGCCTTAACATAAAACAATATCTTAATATTTATGACCTGATGATTTGTGTAATTGTCTGTCCAACAGTTCCAAAAATCTGGTTTACAACCAACAGTTGCCAATTTTAAATCGATTTTGTCTTGTAGGAGACAATATCTCATTTCAGTAACTCAGCTTCTGGCAGTGGTGAGCCCTTGGCACCAGTCCAACAACAGATTATGCCCCACAGTTGGACCTGCTACACGTGTTTAAAGGGGATGCCCACATTCAGTTGCCAGTACTACAGTATGCCACGTTTGGTTAAGGCTGTCCCTGTTACACAGATAGACACTCTTGGTGTAATCAGACTCACTTTTGCTGAAGAGGTGAACACTTCACTGTAGGCTACATGTTTGAAGGATTGTGAGTGGAACTGTGTGATCTTTCAAGTACTCTCTCTCACCGGTCCTCCTCATTAGTGAGCATCCATTCCGAGTGTGATCATGAGTTTATACATTGGACTCCGTCCAAAAACTTCCAAACTAGCTACTCCTGTTGTAAAGTGAGCATGGCAAATAGTGAAATTTCACCTCAACAATGCACAGTCCCCGATATAGCGCCTATTCACTCTGCCTTTTTCAAGGACACAAATGACAGGTTAAGCAAAATAAAAAATACTGTTAACCGTGCAAACAATAGCGTTAGGATACTGTTACACCAAATGCAAGTCCATTGCTAAACAAAATGCTACAATAACAGAGCAACAAAGCTATTGTGGTTATGCTACATACAGGCTATCATATGATAGAGTTTCCTCTACTAATCTTGTGAAATTGTCCAAGAGTCATTCTCAAACATGCCGCAATGTTGGTTGTCTAGTCATCCACATGCTATTGGCTACTTACATCAAAGGAGCGGTGCACAAAACAAAACGCTCCGCTGCAAGTCAACGAATGTGCACGCCAATTCAGCACTTGGTGCGGTGGACAGCTCCCAAAATGTAGACGGGGCGCTGAAAATTTGAGTGTATTAGTCTAACACGGGTTTAGTAAGGACTCTTATTAGACTTTCAGCTCTTTGAGATTCAATAGGCTACATGTATTAGCTGCAGTCCACCTGTCCATATCAGTGACAGGCACAGAAAATTCACGGTCTATCCATAAGAAAAATAGATCAAGCCCGAGAATCCACTGTGGGTTCAAATTCACCCATTTAACACAAGGAGGGAATATAATGTACTCACAGGTCTTGTGCATCCTCGGCGTGCTAAGAGTGACTGCAGTGCAGGCGAGCCGCTACAGCGTGTATCCGGGCACACCGGTTTGTTCCGCATTTACCCCTCCTCAGTCCTCACCCTCCCTTCCCGGTTTTGTCTCTCTCCTTTCCCCAGAACCAAAGATGAGATGAGATAGGTAACGCATTAGGATTCAACAAATCATTGCTTCCTCTCTCCTTGCACAAATTTAAATGACAGATCCTGATGTAAATGTCCATTTGACTGTGTTGTGAAAACCCAGACAATGGGTTGTGATCTTTAGATGGAGGAACAAACTCGACACTTTGGATGTAGTTTATAAAAGGTCTTACATTATCAGTAAAAATAAATTGGGCACACTGAAGCAAGCTTCTGAGGATTTCCTCATATAGCGACAGCTTCGTAGGCTAGCCGAGACTATCTTGCGTTTCAGGAGGAGAGGAACAGTGAGTCAATCAATCTTTCCTTGTGATGTAGACATTATAACTCCCCACTCCCTCAAACACACACACACTCATGAAGTCCCAGTGGGAGAACAGCCAGCAGCTAAACAGGGAATAAACACTCTGTCTTAACTCGCTCACCCCCAATCACGCCACCCGCAGCAGCTGTGTTTTTGCTCAGAGATGTGGTGACTCTGGTTATTCACGATTGGCTATAGCTAGGCTGTTTAGGTTGGAGTCTTGTTTCTGGCAAGACTCCCGTACAGGTCAGATCGATAGCAAGCGAGCAAGCAAGCCAAAGCGCGCGCTTCAGACTCCGGTCAGGTTCCTAGCCGGTTTTCACCGGTTAGGTTCCATTCCTCATAACTGCTTCCAAATATAGGATCCTCTCCACCACTGCTGCATCGCAATGGTGATCAAGACAGCAATTGAATGTGTTGTGGCTGCAACCGGAGACACTCCATTTAGTTGTATATATTACGTTTTGTATGGAATGTATAATTTGTGGATGTTCATCATTCATTTTGGATGATAAATTATGAATTATAATTCGTATGATATGTTACAAATTACAATTCGTGCAATATGCTATGAATTGCGATTCGTATAATAAGTTACGAATTTGCAAAACGTACAATATGTTACGAATTCCAATTTGTTGTTGCTAATGTTAGCTAAGTGGCTAGGTGGCTAACGCTAATGTTAGCTAAGCCAGGGGTTAGGGTTAAGGTTAGGAGTTAGGTTATTATTAAATGATTAAGGTTAGGGGAAGGTTTAGCTAAAAGAGTTAAGGCAGTGGTTCCCAAACTTTTTGGGCCCACAACCCCATTTTGATATCTGAAAATTCTCAAGACCCTAATCATGTGAAAAATAATGATGTCATAAACAGCCAATGTTAACTTTTTAAATTGGGTCTATTGCAGTCAATTGTAAATTCTAACAGTATTGCTGATGTTGTTCTCAACTCACCATCATACACTTTTAATGTGAGGTTATGACATTCAATTGCAAATTAAACTTATATATCTCTAATCTCACCACCACCAATGAGATGGGTGTGCTTGATGCATGTCGACGCGAGGCTGTAATTGCTGCCAAAAGGTGCTTCAACAAACTACTGAGTAAAGGGTCTGAATACTTATGTAAATGTGACATTTCTTTTTTTTTTTGCAAAAAATGTCTAAAAACCTGTTTTTGCTTTGTCATTGTTGGGTATTGTGTGTAGATTGATGAGGGGGGGGGGGGGGGGGGGGGGGGGGGGGGGGGGGGGGGGGGGGGGGGGGGGGGGGGGGGGGGGGGGGGGGGGATTGATGAGAGGGGGGGGGTTAATCAATTTTAGAAAAAGTATGTAATGTAACAAAATGTGGAAAAAGACAAAGACCAAAATAATACTGAGCTGCAAATACAACACAAAGAGGAATGAGAGTTCCCAATGGTCAAAAGATTGTACACAGTAAGCAGATTGTTTTAGCAAGTATAAACATTTTATATCTGAGAGACTTGAATGCTTATAACATCACACACTTCATCCTGTATCCCTCCTCTCGATTCCCTCACTCTTTTGTCATCCTCCTCTTTGCTCCAACTTTCTCATCTTACTATCTCTTTTCCTCATTGTCTTCTATCGCACAGTGAAACTGACTACTGATATTTATGATTTATTTTTCCTTCCTCTCCCCTGTCTGTCTTTTCTGTTTTGTCCCCTTTCTCCTCCTCCTCTGTTCAGTGTGCCACGATCACAACAGCCTTCCAGGCCTTGTCTTTGTCAAAGTCCAGCAGTGTTCCGTGGGATGCTTGTTGCTGAGAGAGCAAGCTGGAGGGAGGGAAGAAGGGAGAGAGAAGAGGGGATAGATATGAGAGGAGAGAGGTTGGAATAGAAAATAGAGAAACTTTTGTCACTGCAGTCTGCATGTCGTCACTGCACAACATACTGTTACTCCATGAATGACCGGCTTAGTCATAAGTGTAAAGGACATCACGCTGCTTGCTTAGCGAGTACCACTTCCTCTCGATTCAGCACATACAGTGTATTCGGAAAGTATTCAGACCCCTTGTCTTTTTCCACATTTTGTTACGTTACAGCCTTATTCTAAAATGTATTAAATAGTTACAATACCCCGTAAAGGCAAAGCAAAAATAGGTTTTTAGACATTTTTGCAAATGTATTAAAAATTACAACCTGAAATATCACATATACATAAGTATTCAGACCCCTTAACTCAGCACTTTGTTGAAGCACCTTAGGTAGCAATTACAGCCTCAAGTCTTCTTGGCTATGACACTACAAGCTTGGCACACCTGTATTTGGGGAGTTTCTCCCATTCTTCTCTGCAGATCCTCTCAAGCTCTGTCAGGTTGGATGGGGAGCGTTGCTGCACAGCTATTTTCAGATCTCTCCAGAGTTTTTCGATCAGGTTCAAGTCCAGGCTCTGGCTAGGTCACTAAAGGACATTCAAAGACTTGTCCCGAAGCAACTCCTGTGTTGTCTTGGCTGTGTGCTTAGGGTTGTTGTGCTGTTAGACTGGGGCGAAGGTTCACCTTCTGAGGTCCTGAGCGCTATGGAGCAGTATTTCATCAAGGATCTCTACTTTGTTCCATTCATCTTTCCCTCGATCCTGACTAGTCTCCCAGTCCCTTCCACTGAAAAACATCCCCACAGCAGGATGCTGCCACCAACATGTTTCACTGTAGAGATGGTGTCAGGTTTCCTCCAGAAGTGACGCTTGGCATTCAGGTCAAAGAGCTCAATCTTGGTTTCATCAGACCAGAGAATCTTGTTTCTCATGGTCTGAGAGACCTTTAGAGGTGCCTTGTAGCAAACTCCAAGCGAGCTGTCATGTACCTTTTTTACTGAGAAGTGGCTTCCGTCTGGCCACTCTACCATAAAGGCCTGATTGGTGGAGTGCTGCAGAGATGGTTGCCCTTCTGGAAGGTTCTCCCTTCTCCAGAGAGGAACTCTGGAGCTCTGTCAGAGTGACCATCGGGTTCTCGGTCACCTCCCTGACCAAGGCCCTTCTCCCCTGATTGCTCAGTTTGGCCGGGCAGCCAGCTCTAGGAAGAGTCCTGGTTGTTCCAAACTTCTTCCATTTGAGAATGATGGAGGCCACTGTGTTCTTGGGGACCTTCAATGCTGCAGACAGTTTTGGTACCCTTCCCCAGATGTGTGCCTCGACACAATCATGTCTCTAAGCTCTACGGACAAGTCCTTCGACCTCATGGCTTGGCTTTTGCTCTGACATGCACTGTCCACTGTGGGACCTTATATAGACAGGTGTGTGCCTTTCCAAATCATGTTCAATCAATTGGATTTATCACAAGTAGACTCCAATCAAGTTGTAGAAACATCTCATGGATGATCAATGGAAACAGCATGCATCTGAGCTCAACTTCAAAGTCAAACTCAAAGTCTCACAGCAAAGGGCCTGAATACTTATGTAAATAAGGTATTTCTGTTTTTATTTTTAATACATTTGCAAGCATTTCTAAAAACCTGATTTGGCTTTGTCTTTATGGATTATTGTGTGTAGATTTGATGAGGAAAAACATATATTCAATCAATTTTAGGACAAGGCTGTAACTTAACCAAATGTGGAAAAAGTCAATGGGTCTGAATACTTTCCGAATGCACTGTACTTGCCTAGAACCTGGGACCTCTGCTTCACAAACACACATGACCATCCTCCCTCAAGCATCTATACTCGTCGTGCCACTCAAAAGCTAGTTCTTGAGCGATATAAACATGGATACAATGCTGAGGAGTAAGTTTCCCACATCTTCGTGTGCTACATAAGCGCCAGTCCTCCTCACACGGCAGTGACATTTCCAGAGAGACTGATGTGAGAGATGTACCAGCTATCTAAGCATCAGTGACATTTCCAAAGTGACTGATGTGAGAGATGTACCAGCTATCTAACCATCAGTGACATTTCCAGAGAGACTGATGTGAGAGATGTACCAGCTATCTAAGCATCATTGATATTTCCAGAGACTGATGTGAGAGATGTACCAGCTATCTAAGCATCAGTGACATTTACAGAGAGACTGATGCGAGAGATGTACCAGCTATCTAAGCATCAGTTACATTTCCAGAGAGACTGATGTGAGAGATGTACCAGCTATCTAAGCATCAGTGACATTTCCAGAGAGACTGATGTGAGAGATGCACCAGCTATCTAAGCATCAGTGACATTTCCAGAGAGACTGATGTCTCTGGCTGACGGCTCTGGCAGCTCCTGGCTGGCTGGCGGCTCTGGCAGCTCCTGGCTGACTGCCGGCTCTGGCGGCCCCTGGCTGACTGGTGGCTCTGGAGGCCCCTGGCTGACTGCCAGCTCCTGGCTGACTGGCTTCCATTCAACCACAAGAGCATTAGTGAGGTCGGGCACTGATGTTGGGAGATTAGGCCTGGCTTAGAGTCGGCATTCCAATTCATCCCAAAAGTGTTCGATGGGGTTGAGGTCAGAGCTCTGAACAGGCCAGTCAAGTTCTTCCACACCGATCTCGACAAACCATTTCTGTATGGACCTCGCTTTGTGCACGGGGGCATTGTCATGCTGAAACAGGAAAGGGCCTCCCCCAAACTGTTGCCACAAAGTTGGAAGCACAGAATTGTCTAGAATGTCATTGTATGCTGTAGCATTAAGATTTCCTTCCCTGGAACTAAGGAGTCTGAACCGTGAAAAACATCCCACGACCATTATTCCTCCTACACCAAACTTTACTGTTGGCGCTATGCATTGGGGAAGGTAGCGTTCTCCAACTCCTGATTCTTCTGTCGGACTGCCAGATGATAAAGTCCAATGGTGGCGAGCTTTACACCACTCCAGCCGACGCTTGGCATTGCGCATAGTGATCTTAGGCTTGTGTGCGGCCGCTCTTCCATGAAAACCCATTTCATGAAACTCCTGACGAACAGTTCTTGTGCTGAGGTTGCTTCCAGAGGCAGTTTGGAACTTGGTAGTGAGTGTTGCAACTGAGGACACGCTACTCGCTTCAGCGTGCTGTTTCACAGTACTTGCTGTTCCATAAGGTGTATTTTTATCTGTTTTTAAATATACATTTTACTGTTTGCATGAGTTACTTGATGTGGAATGGAGTTCCATGTAGTCATGGCTCTATGTAGTGCTGTGCGCCTCCCATAGGCTGTGAAGAGACGTCTGGTGGCAAGTCTTGTGGTGTATGCATGGGTGTCCGAGCTGTGTGCCAGTAGTTCAAACAGGCAGCTCGGTGCATTGAGCATGTCAATACCTCTCACAAATACAAGTAGTGATGAAGTCAATCTCTCCTCCACTTTGAGCCAGGAGAGATTGACATGCATATTATTAATATTAGCTCTTTGTGTGCATCCAAGGGCCAGCGGTGCTGCCCTGTTCTGAGCCAGCTTGTGTGGCCTACCACTTCACAACTGAGCTGTCACTGCTCCTAGATGTTTCCACTTCATAATAACAGCAAATACAGCTCTAGAAGGGCAGAAATTTGATGAACTGACTTGTTGGAAAGGTGGCATCTGATGACAGTGCCACATTGAAAGTCACTGAGCTCTTCAGTAAGGCCATTCTACTGCCAATGCTTGTCTATGGAGAATGCATGGCTGTGTGCTCGATTTTATACATCTGTAATCAATGGGTGTGGCTAAAATAGCAGAATCCACTCATTTGAAGGGGTGTCCACATACTTTTGTATATATAGTGTACTTCAGCCCACTTACTATGACATGTACACTGAATACACACACACATACACACACAGAAACACACACACAAGAAAATATTCTAATTGGTTCAGTTTAATAACTCGGGGTTTCCCCCTAGGATTTCCTGTCTCGCTCCTCCTCCTTTCCCCTGTCCAACCAACAGTAGCTCTAGCTACACTTCACAGTCCATTAAATAAAGTTGTCCAGCAGGGCTTTATAAAAGAGACAGAGAGGCATTTGGTTCGGTCAATCACGTGGTTTCTTTTCACATCTGACACAGTGAATCTGGTTGAAGTTCATTCCAGTGTTTCCAATCAGCTTCCCCAAATTATTTTTCCTTAATCACATCCTTTTGAATAGGATTAGTATGTGGGTGTTATTATTTCTGTCAGCACACTCCACAGAGGACTGCTGCAGCCACAGGAAGGTGTGTGTGTGTGCATGTGCAGGTTTGCGTAATCAGGGATTCTGTTCAGACTCTGAGCACAGCAGTATACTCTCAGCTTAATATTGTTCCTGGACAGCCGTATCTATGGATACTCAACAACTCTTCCACCCTCTACCTCCCTTCACCCCCCTCCCCATTACTCTGTCCCCTCTACACACACTGCACAATGCAAAGAACACATACACTGCATGACTGATCAGTCTCAGGAAAGCATAGGAGGGTTTTTTTTCTACACGCCAGGTTAGTTTGCAGAGCATAGGTAGGATCTTAATTTGATCACCATGTTGCAGGAGAAGACATGTACACTGTAGTGCATTTGAAGTTTAAAAATCCTTCTGGAGTGTGTAATTTCCAATTTGAAATGTCAGACTTTATTTTCTCTTACGAAAAATGTATTAACTCCTAAAAAATGTCCAATAATTATAATCCACATAATAAATAAAATGTTCTGTTGCTGATGGATTATTTTCCTGTCACAGCAATCTGTCTCAAATTAAGATCCTACATCTGTAGGCCTGTAGTCCAACACAGTACCACTGTGCCTAAGGTTATATCAGAGGACAGTTATCCATCTATCGTAACTGGGTGTTTTTTTACACACCTGACATGTAGAAAAAAAAACCCCAGAGCAAACTAACCTGGCGTGAAGAAAACACCCCCCCCCCCCCCCCCCCAGAGCAAACTAACCTGGCGTGTAGAAAAAAAAACCCAGAGCAAACTAACCTGGCGTGTAGAAAAAAAAACCCAGAGCAAACTAACCTGGCGTGTAGAAAAAAAACCCAGAGCAAACTAACCTGGCGTGTAGAAAAAAAAACCCTGAGAAAACTAACCTGGCGTGTAGAAAAAAAAAACCCAGAGCAAACTAACCTGGCGTGTAGAACCCCCCCCCCCCCCCCCAGAGCAAACTAACCTGGCGTGTAGAAACCTCCCCCCCCAGAGCAAATTAACCTGGCGTGTAGAAAAAAAAACCCAGAGCAAACTAACCTGGTGTGTAGAAAAAAAAACCCAGAGCAAACTAACCTGACGTGTAGAAAACCCCCCGCCCAGAGCAAACTAACCTGGTGTGTAGAAAAAAAAACCCAGAGCAAACTAACCTGGCGTGTAGAAAAAACCGCCCCCAGAGCAAACTAACCTGGCGTGTAGAAAAAAACTCAGAGCAAACTAACCTGGCATGTAGAAATAAAACCCAGAGCAAACTAACCTGGCGTGTAGAAACCCTCCCCCCCAGAGCAAACTAATCTGTGTGTGTAGAGAAAAAAAAACCCAGAGCAAACTAACCTGGTGTGTAGAAAAAAAAACCTAGAGCAAACTAACCTGGTGTGTAGAAAAAAAAAACCCAGAGCAAACTAACCTGGTGTGTAGAAAAAAAAAAAACCCAGAGCAAACTAACCTGGTGTGTAGAAAAAAAAAACCCAGAGCAAACTAACCTGGTGTGTAGAAAAAAAAAACCAGAGCAGACTAACCTGGCGTGTAGAAATAAAACCCAGAGCAAACTAACCTGGCGTGTAGAAACCCTCCCCCCCAGAGCAAACTAATCTGTGTGTGTAGAGAAAAAAAAAACCCAGAGCAAACTAACCTGGTGTGTAGAAAAAAAAAACCTAGAGCAAACTAACCTGGTGTGTAGAAAAAAAAAACCCAGAGCAAACTAACCTGGTGTGTAGAAAAAAAAAAACCCAGAGCAAACTAACCTGGTGTGTAGAAAAAAAAAACCCAGAGCAAACTAACCTGGCGTGTAGAAAAAAAACCCAGAGCAAACTAACCTGGTGTGTAGAAAAAAAAAAACCCAGAGCAAACTAACCTGGCGTGTAGAAAACCCCCCGCCCAGAGCAAACTAACCTGGTGTGTAGAAAAAAAACCCAAGGCAAACTAACCTGGTGTGTAGAAAAAAAAAACCTAGAGCAAACTAACCTGGTGTGTAGAAAAAAAAAAACCAGAGCAAACTAACCTGGCGTGTAAAAAAAAAAAAAAAACCAGAGCAAACTAACCTGGTGTGTAGAAAAAAAAAACCCAGAGCAAACTAACCTGGCGTGTAGCACCCCCCCCCCCCCCCCAGAGCAAACTAACCTGGCGTGTAGAAAAGAACACCAGGGCAAACTAACCTGGCGTGTAAAAAAAAAAAACCACAGCAAACTAACCTGGCGTGTAGAAAAAAAAAAACCCAGAGCAAACTAACCTGGCGTGTAGAAAAAATAAACCCAGAGCAAACTAACCTGGCGTGTAGAAACCCTCCCCCCCAGAGCAAACTAACAGGTGTGTAGAGAAAAAAAAAACCAGAGCAAACTAACCTGGTGTGTAGAAAAAAAAAAACTAGAGCAAACTAACCTGGTGTGTAGAAAAAAAAAACCAGAGCAAACTAACCTGGTGTGTAGAAAAAAAAACCCCAGAGCAAACTAACCTGGCGTGTAGAAAAGAAAACCAGAGCAAACTAACCTGGCGTGTAGGAAAAAAAAACCAGAGCAAACTAACCTGGCGTGTAGAAAAAAAAAAACCCAGAGCAAACTAACCTGGCGTGTAGAAAAGAACACCAGAGCAAACTAACCTGGCGTGTAAAAAAAAAAAACCACAGCAAACTAACCTGGCGTGTAGAAAAAAAAAAACCCAGAGCAAACTAACCTGGCGTGTAGAAAAAATAAACCCAGAGCAAACTAACCTGGCGTGTAGAAACCCTCCCCCCAGAGCAAACTAACAGGTGTGTAGAGAAAAAAAAAACAGAGCAAACTAACCTGGTGTGTAGAAAAAAAAAAACCAGAGCAAACTAACCTGGTGTGTAGAAAAAAAAAAACCCAGAGCAAACTAACCTGGCGTGTAGAACCCCCCCCCCCCCCAGAGCAAACTAACCTGGCGTGTAGAAAAGGAAACCAGAGCAAACTAACCTGGCGTGTAGAAAAAAAAAACCAGAGCAAACTAACCTGGCGTGTAGAACCCCCCCCCCCCCCCCCCCCCCCCCCGCCCAGAGCAAACTAACCCGGTGTGTAGAAAAAAAAAACCAGAGCAAACTAACCTGGCGTGTAGAACCCCCCCCCCCTCCCCCAGAGCAAACTAACCTGGCGTGTAGAAAAAAAACCCAGAGCAAACTAACCTGGTGTGTAGAAAAAAAAAACCCAGAGCAAACTAACCTGGCGTGTAGAAAACCCCCCGCCCAGAGCAAACTAACCTGGTGTGTAGAAAAAAAACCCAGAGCAAACTAACCTGGCGTGTAGAAAAACCGCCCCCAGAGCAAACAACCTGGCGTGTAGAAAAAAACTCAGAGCAAACTAACCTGGCATGTAGAAAAAAAACCCAGAGCAAACTAACCTGGCGTGTAGAAACCCTCCCCCCCAGAGCAAACTAACAGGTGTGTAGAGAAAAAAAAACCAGAGCAAACTAACCTGGTGTGTAGAAAAAAAAAACCAGAGCAAACTAACCTGGTGTGTAGAAAAAAAAAACCTAGAGCAAACTAACCTGGTGTGTAGAAAAAAAAAAACCAGAGCAAACTAACCTGGTGTGTAGAAAAAAAAACCCAGAGCAAACTAACCTGGCGTGTAGAACCCCCCCCCCCCAGAGCAAACTAACCTGGCGTGTAGAAAAGAAAACCAGAGCAAACTAACCTGGCGTGTAGAAAAAAAAACCAGAGCAAACTAACCTGGCGTGTAGAAAAAAAAAACCCCAGAGCAAACTAACCTGGCGTGTAGAAAAAAAACCCAGAGCAAACTAACCTGGTGTGTAGAAAAAAAAAAACAGAGCAGACTAACCTGGCGTGTAAAAAAAAAAAAAAAAAACCCAGAGCAAACTAACCTGGTGTGTAGAAAAAAAAAACCCAGAGCAAACTAACCTGGCGTGTAGAAAAAAAACCCAGGGAAAACTAACCTGGCGTGTAGAAAAAAAAAAACCCAGAGCAAACTAACCTGGCGTGTAGAAAAAAAAAAACCCATAGCAAACTAACCTGGCGTGTAGAAAACCCCCCGCCCAGAGCGAACTAACCTGGTGTGTAGAAAAAAAAACCCAGAGCAAACTAACCTGGCGTGTAGAAAAACCGCCCCCAGAGCAAACTAACCTGGCGTGTAGAAAAAACCTCAGAGCAAACTAACCTGGCATGTAGAAAAAAAAACCCAGAGCAAACTAACCTGGCGTGTAGAAACCCTCCCCCCCAGAGCAAACTAACAGGTGTGTAGAGAAAAAAAAAACCAGAGCAAACTAACCTGGTGTGTAGAAAAAAAACCCAGAGCAAACTAACCTGGTGTGTAGAAAAAAAAAACCTAGAGCAAACTAACCTGGTGTGTAGAAAAAAAAACCCCAGAGCAAACTAACCTGGCGTGTAAAAAAAAAAAAACCCAGAGCAAACTAACCTGGTGTGTAGAAAAAAAAAACCCAGAGCAAACAAACCTGGTGTGTAGAAAAAACAACCTAGAGCAAACTAACCTGGTGTGTAGAAAAAAAAAACCAGAGCAAACTAACCTGGTGTGTAGAAAAAAAAAAACCAGAGCAAACTAACCTGGTGTGTAGAAAAAAAAAACCCAGAGCAAACTAACCTGGCGTGTAGAACCCCCCCCCCCCCCAGAGCAAACTAACCTGGCGTGTAGAAAAGAAAACCAGAGCAAACTAACCTGGCGTGTAGAAAAAAAAAACCAGAGCAAACTAACCTGGCGTGTAGAAAAAAAAAACCCCAGAGCAAACTAACCTGGCGTGTAGAAAAAAAACCCAGAGCAAACTAACCTGGTGTGTAGAAAAAAAAAAACAGAGCAGACTAACCTGGCGTGTAAAAAAAAAAAAAAAAAACCCAGAGCAAACTAACCTGGTGTGTAGAAAAAAAAAACCCAGAGCAAACTAACCTGGCGTGTAGAAAAAAAACCCACGGAAAACTAACCTGGCGTGTAGAAAAAAAAAAACCCAGAGCAAACTAACCTGGCGTGTAGAAAAAAAAAACCCATAGCAAACTAACCTGGCGTGTAGAAAACCCCCCGCCCAGAGCGAACTAACCTGGTGTGTAGAAAAAAAAACCCAGAGCAAACTAACCTGGCGTGTAGAAAAACCGCCCCCAGAGCAAACTAACCTGGCGTGTAGAAAAAACCTCAGAGCAAACTAACCTGGCATGTAGAAAAAAAACCCAGAGCAAACTAACCTGGCGTGTAGAAACCCTCCCCCCAGAGCAAACTAACAGGTGTGTAGAGAAAAAAAAAACCAGAGCAAACTAACCTGGTGTGTAGAAAAAAAACCCAGAGCAAACTAACCTGGTGTGTAGAAAAAAAAAACCTAGAGCAAACTAACCTGGTGTGTAGAAAAAAAAACCCAGAGCAAACTAACCTGGCGTGTAAAAAAAAAAAAACCCAGAGCAAACTAACCTGGTGTGTAGAAAAAAAAACCCAGAGCAAACAAACCTGGTGTGTAGAAAAAACAACCTAGAGCAAACTAACCTGGTGTGTAGAAAAAAAAAACCAGAGCAAACTAACCTGGTGTGTAGAAAAAAAACCCCAGAGCAAACTAACCTGGCGTGTAGAACCCCCCCCCCCCCCCCCCCCCCCCCCCCCCCCCCCCCCCCAGAGCAAACTAACCTGGCGTGTAGAAAAGAAAACCAGAGCAAACTAACCTGGCGTGTAGAAAAAAAAAACAGAGCAAACTAACCTGGCGTGTAGAAAAAAAAAACCCAGAGCAAACTAACCTGGCGTGTAGAAAAAAAAACCCAGAGCAAACTAACCTGGTGTGTAGAAAAAAAAAAAACAGAGCAGACTAACCTGGCGTGTAAAAAAAAAAAAAAAAAAACCCAGAGCAAACTAACCTGGTGTGTAGAAAAAAAAAACCCAGAGCAAACTAACCTGGCGTGTAGAAAAAAAACCCAGGGAAAACTAACCTGGCGTGTAGAAAAAAAAAAACCCAGAGCAAACTAACCTGGCGTGTAGAAAAAAAAAACCCATAGCAAACTAACCTGGCGTGTAGAAAAGAAAACCAGAGCAAACTAACCTGGCGTGTAGAAAAAAAAAACAGAGCAAACTAACCTGGCGTGTAGAAAAAAAAAACCCAGAGCAAACTAACCTGGTGTGTAGAAAAAAAAACCCAGAGCAAACTAACCTGGTGTGTAGAAAAAAAAAAACAGAGCAGACTAACCTGGCGTGTAAAAAAAAAAAAAAAAAACCCAGAGCAAACTAACCTGGTGTGTAGAAAAAAAAAACCCAGAGCAAACTAACCTGGCGTGTAGAAAAAAAAACCCAGGGAAAACTAACCTGGCGTGTAGAAAAAAAAAACCAGAGCAAACTAACCTGGCGTGTAGAAAAAAAAAAACCCATAGCAAACTAACCTGGCGTGTAGAAAACCCCCCGCCCAGAGCGAACTAACCTGGTGTGTAGAAAAAAAACCCAGAGCAAACTAACCTGGCGTGTAGAAAAACCGCCCCCAGAGCAAACTAACCTGGCGTGTAGAAAAAACCTCAGAGCAAACTAACCTGGCATGTAGAAAAAAAAACCCAGAGCAAACTAACCTGGCGTGTAGAAACCCTCCCCCCCAGAGCAAACTAACAGGTGTGTAGAGAAAAAAAAAACCAGAGCAAACTAACCTGGTGTGTAGAAAAAAAAACCCAGAGCAAACTAACCTGGTGTGTAGAAAAAAAAACCTAGAGCAAACTAACCTGGTGTGTAGAAAAAAAAAAACCAGAGCAAACTAACCTGGCGTGTAAAAAAAAAAAAAACCCAGAGCAAACTAACCTGGCGTGTAGGAAAAAAAAACCAGAGCAAACTAACCTGGCGTGTAGAAAAAAAAAAACCCAGAGCAAACTAACCTGGCGTGTAGAAAAGAACACCAGAGCAAACTAACCTGGCGTGTAAAAAAAAAAAAACACATCAAACTAACCTGGCGTGTAGAAAAAAAAAAACCCAGAGCAAACTAACCTGGCGTGTAGAAAAAATAAACCCAGAGCAAACTAACCTGGCGTGTAGAAACCCTCCCCCCCAGAGCAAACTAACAGGTGTGTAGAGAAAAAAAAAACCAGAGCAAACTAACCTGGTGTGTAGAAAAAAAAACCTAGAGCAAACTAACCTGGTGTGTAGAAAAAAAAAACCAGAGCAAACTAACCTGGTGTGTAGAAAAAAAACCCCAGAGCAAACTAACCTGGCGTGTAGAAAAGAAAACCAGAGCAAACTAACCTGGCGTGTAGGAAAAAAAACCAGAGCAAACTAACCTGGCGTGTAGAAAAAAAAAAACCCAGAGCAAACTAACCTGGCGTGTAGAAAAAAAAACCCAGAGCAAACTAACCTGGTGTGTAGAAAAAAAAAAAACAGAGCAGACTAACCTGGCGTGTAAAAAAAAAAAAAAAAAACCCAGAGCAAACTAACCTGGTGTGTAGAAAAAAAAACCCAGAGCAAACTAACCTGGCGTGTAGAAAAAAAAACCCAGGGAAAACTAACCTGGCGTGTAGAAGAAAAAAAACCCAGAGCAAACTAACCTGGCGTGTAGAAAAAAAAAACCCATAGCAAACTAACCTGGCGTGTAGAAAACCCCCCGCCCAGAGCGAACTAACCTGGTGTGTAGAAAAAAAAACCCAGAGCAAACTAACCTGGCGTGTAGCAAACTAACCTGGCGTGTAGAAAAAACCTCAGAGCAAACTAACCTGGCATGTAGAAAAAAAACCCCAGAGCAAACTAACCTGGCGTGTAGAAACCCTCCCCCCCAGAGCAAACTAACAGGTGTGTAGAGAAAAAAAAAACCAGAGCAAACTAACCTGGTGTGTAGAAAAAAAAACCCAGAGCAAACTAACCTGGTGTGTAGAAAAAAAAACCTAGAGCAAACTAACCTGGTGTGTAGAAAAAAAAAAACCAGAGCAAACTAACCTGGCGTGTAAAAAAAAAAAAAACCCAGAGCAAACTAACCTGGTGTGTAGAAAAAAAAAAACCCAGAGCAAACAAACCTGGCGTATAGAAACCCCCCCCCCAGAGCAAACTAACCTGGCGTGTAGAAAAGAACACCAGAGCAAACTAACCTGGCGTGTAAAAAAAAAAAACCACAGCAAACTAACCTGGCGTGTAGAGAAAAAAAAAACCAGAGCAAACTAACCTGGCGTGTAGAAAAAATAAACCCAGAGCAAACTAACCTGGAGTGTAGAAAACCCCCCGCCCAGAGCAAACTAACCTGGTGTGTAGAAAAAAAAACCCAGAGCAAACTAACCTGGCGTGTAGAAAAAAAAACCCAGAGCAAACTAACCTGGCGTGTAGAAAAAAAACCCAGAGAAAACTAACCTGGCGTGTAGAAAAAAAAAACCCAGAGCAAACTAACCTGGCGTGTAGAAACCCCCCCCCCCCCCCCCAGAGCAAACTAACCTGGTGTGTAGAAAAAAAAACCCAGAGCAAACTAACCTGGCGTGTAGAAAAAACCTCAGAGCAAACTAACCTGGCATGTAGAAAAAAAAACCCAGAGCAAACTAACCTGGCGTGTAGAAACCCTCCCCCCCAGAGCAAACTAACCTGTGTGTGTAGAGAAAAAAAAAACCCAGAGCAAACTAACCTGGTGTGTAGAAAAAAAAAAAACCCAGAGCAAACTAACATGGTGTGTAGAAAAAAAAAACCCAGAGCAAACTAACCTGGTGTGTAGAAAAAAAAACAGAGCAAACTAACCTGGCGTGTAAAAAAAAAAAAAACCCAGAGCAAACTAACCTGGTGTGTAGAAAAAAAAAACCCCAGGGCAAACTAACCTGGTGTGTAGAAAAGAAAACCAGAGCAAACTAACCTGGCGTGTAGAAAAAAAAACCCAGAGCAAACTAATCTGGAGTGTAGAAAAAAAAAACACAGAGCAAACTAACCTGGTGTGTAGAAAAAAAAACCCAGAGCAAACTAACCTGGCGTGTAGAAAAAACCGCCCCCAGAGCAAACTAACCTGGCGTGTAGAACCCCCCCCCCCCCACCCCCAGAGCAAACTAACCTGGTGTGTAGAAAAAAAAAAACCAGAGCAAACTAACCTGGCGTGTAGAAAAAAAAAAACCCATAGCAAACTAACCTGGCGTGTAGAAAACCCCCCGCCCAGAGCGAACTAACCTGGTGTGTAGAAAAAAAACCCAGAGCAAACTAACCTGGCGTGTAGAAAAACCGCCCCCAGAGCAAACTAACCTGGCGTGTAGAAAAAACCTCAGAGCAAACTAACCTGGCATGTAGAAAAAAAAACCCAGAGCAAACTAACCTGGCGTGTAGAAACCCTCCCCCCCAGAGCAAACTAACAGGTGTGTAGAGAAAAAAAAAAACCAGAGCAAACTAACCTGGTGTGTAGAAAAAAAACCCAGAGCAAACTAACCTGGTGTGTAGAAAAAAAAAACCTAGAGCAAACTAACCTGGTGTGTAGAAAAAAAAAACCAGAGCAAACTAACCTGGCGTGTAAAAAAAAAAAAAACCCAGAGCAAACTAACCTGGTGTGTAGAAAAAAAAAACCAGAGCAAACTAACCTGGCGTGTAGCACCCCCCCCCCCCCCCCCAGAGCAAACTAACCTGGCGTGTAGAAAAGAACACCAGGGCAAACTAACCTGGCGTGTAAAAAAAAAAACCACAGCAAACTAACCTGGCGTGTAGAAAAAAAAAACCCAGAGCAAACTAACCTGGCGTGTAGAAAAAATAAACCCAGAGCAAACTAACCTGGCGTGTAGAAACCCTCCCCCCCAGAGCAAACTAACAGGTGTGTAGAGAAAAAAAAAACCAGAGCAAACTAACCTGGTGTGTAGAAAAAAAAACCTAGAGCAAACTAACCTGGTGTGTAGAAAAAAAAAAACCAGAGCAAACTAACCTGGTGTGTAGAAAAAAAAACCCCAGAGCAAACTAACCTGGCGTGTAGAAAAGAAAACCAGAGCAAACTAACCTGGCGTGTAGGAAAAAAAACCAGAGCAAACTAACCTGGTGTGTAGAAAAAAAAAACCCAGAGCAAACTAACCTGGCGTGTAGAAAAGAACACCAGAGCAAACTAACCTGGCGTGTAAAAAAAAAAAACCACAGCAAACTAACCTGGCGTGTAGAAAAAAAAAAACCCAGAGCAAACTAACCTGGCGTGTAGAAAAAATAAACCCAGAGCAAACTAACCTGGCGTGTAGAAACCCTCCCCCCCAGAGCAAACTAACAGGTGTGTAGAGAAAAAAAAACCAGAGCAAACTAACCTGGTGTGTAGAAAAAAAAACCTAGAGCAAACTAACCTGGTGTGTAGAAAAAAAAACCAGAGCAAACTAACCTGGTGTGTAGAAAAAAAAACCCCAGAGCAAACTAACCTGGCGTGTAGAAAAGAAAACCAGAGCAAACTAACCTGGCGTGTAGGAAAAAAAACCAGAGCAAACTAACCTGGCGTGTAGAAAAAAAAAACCCAGAGCAAACTAACCTGGCGTGTAGAAAAAAAACCCAGAGCAAACTAACCTGGTGTGTAGAAAAAAAAAAACAGAGCAGACTAACCTGGCGTGTAAAAAAAAAAAAAAAACCCAGAGCAAACTAACCTGGTGTGTAGAAAAAAAACCCAGAGCAAACTAACCTGGCGTGTAGAAAAAAAACCCAGGGAAAACTAACCTGGCGTGTAGAAACCCTCCCCCCCAGAGCAAACTAACAGGTGTGTAGAGAAAAAAAAAACCAGAGCAAACTAACCTGGTGTGTAGAAAAAAAACCCAGAGCAAACTAACCTGGTGTGTAGAAAAAAAAACCTAGAGCAAACTAACCTGGTGTGTAGAAAAAAAAAACCAGAGCAAACTAACCTGGCGTGTAAAAAAAAAAAAACCCAGAGCAAACTAACCTGGTGTGTAGAAAAAAAAAAACCAGAGCAAACTAACCTGGCGTGTAGCACCCCCCCCCCCCCCCCCCCCAGAGCAAACTAACCTGGCGTGTAGAAAAGAACACCAGGGCAAACTAACCTGGCGTGTAAAAAAAAAAAACCACAGCAAACTAACCTGGCATGTAGAAAAAAAAAAACCCAGAGCAAACTAACCTGGCGTGTAGAAAAAATAAACCCAGAGCAAACTAACCTGGCGTGTAGAAACCCTCCCCCCCAGAGCAAACTAACAGGTGTGTAGAGAAAAAAAAACCAGAGCAAACTAACCTGGTGTGTAGAAAAAAAAACCTAGAGCAAACTAACCTGGTGTGTAGAAAAAAAAAAACCAGAGCAAACTAACCTGGTGTGTAGAAAAAAAACCCCAGAGCAAACTAACCTGGCGTGTAGAAAAGAAAACCAGAGCAAACTAACCTGGCGTGTAGGAAAAAAAACCAGAGCAAACTAACCTGGCGTGTAGAAAAAAAAAACCCAGAGCAAACTAACCTGGCGTGTAGAAAAGAACACCAGAGCAAACTAACCTGGCGTGTAAAAAAAAAAAACACATCAAACTAACCTGGCGTGTAGAAAAAAAAAACCCAGAGCAAACTAACCTGGCGTGTAGAAAAAATAAACCCAGAGCAAACTAACCTGGCGTGTAGAAACCCTCCCCCCCAGAGCAAACTAACAGGTGTGTAGAGAAAAAAAAACCAGAGCAAACTAACCTGGTGTGTAGAAAAAAAAACCTAGAGCAAACTAACCTGGTGTGTAGAAAAAAAAAACCAGAGCAAACTAACCTGGTGTGTAGAAAAAAAAACCCCAGAGCAAACTAACCTGGCGTGTAGAAAAGAAAACCAGAGCAAACTAACCTGGCGTGTAGGAAAAAAAACCAGAGCAAACTAACCTGGCGTGTAGAAAAAAAAAAACCCAGAGCAAACTAACCTGGCGTGTAGAAAAAAAAACCAGAGCAAACTAACCTGGTGTGTAGAAAAAAAAAAACAGAGCAGACTAACCTGGCGTGTAAAAAAAAAAAAAAAAACCCAGAGCAAACTAACCTGGTGTGTAGAAAAAAAAACCCAGAGCAAACTAACCTGGCGTGTAGAAAAAAAAACCCAGGGAAAACTAACCTGGCGTGTAGAAGAAAAAAACCCAGAGCAAACTAACCTGGCGTGTAGAAAAAAAAAACCCATAGCAAACTAACCTGGCGTGTAGAAAACCCCCCGCCCAGAGCGAACTAACCTGGTGTGTAGAAAAAAAAACCCAGAGCAAACTAACCTGGCGTGTAGCAAACTAACCTGGCGTGTAGAAAAAACCTCAGAGCAAACTAACCTGGCATGTAGAAAAAAAACCCCAGAGCAAACTAACCTGGCGTGTAGAAACCCTCCCCCCCAGAGCAAACTAACAGGTGTGTAGAGAAAAAAAAAACCAGAGCAAACTAACCTGGTGTGTAGAAAAAAAAACCCAGAGCAAACTAACCTGGTGTGTAGAAAAAAAAACCTAGAGCAAACTAACCTGGTGTGTAGAAAAAAAAAACCAGAGCAAACTAACCTGGCGTGTAAAAAAAAAAAAACCCAGAGCAAACTAACCTGGTGTGTAGAAAAAAAAAACCCAGAGCAAACAAACCTGGCGTATAGAAACCCCCCCCCCAGAGCAAACTAACCTGGCGTGTAGAAAAGAACACCAGAGCAAACTAACCTGGCGTGTAAAAAAAAAAACCACAGCAAACTAACCTGGCGTGTAGAGAAAAAAAAACCAGAGCAAACTAACCTGGCGTGTAGAAAAAATAAACCCAGAGCAAACTAACCTGGAGTGTAGAAAACCCCCCGCCCAGAGCAAACTAACCTGGTGTGTAGAAAAAAAACCCAGAGCAAACTAACCTGGCGTGTAGAAAAAAAACCCAGAGCAAACTAACCTGGCGTGTAGAAAAAAACCCCAGAGAAAACTAACCTGGCGTGTAGAAAAAAAAAACCCAGAGCAAACTAACCTGGCGTGTAGAAACCCCCCCCCCCCCCCCCCAGAGCAAACTAACCTGGTGTGTAGAAAAAAAACCCAGAGCAAACTAACCTGGCGTGTAGAAAAAACCTCAGAGCAAACTAACCTGGCATGTAGAAAAAAAACCCAGAGCAAACTAACCTGGCGTGTAGAAACCCTCCCCCCCAGAGCAAACTAACCTGTGTGTGTAGAGAAAAAAAAAACCCAGAGCAAACTAACCTGGTGTGTAGAAAAAAAAAAACCCCAGAGCAAACTAACATGGTGTGTAGAAAAAAAAAACCCAGAGCAAACTAACCTGGTGTGTAGAAAAAAAAACAGAGCAAACTAACCTGGCGTGTAAAAAAAAAAAAAACCCAGAGCAAACTAACCTGGTGTGTAGAAAAAAAAAACCCCAGGGCAAACTAACCTGGTGTGTAGAAAAGAAAACCAGAGCAAACTAACCTGGCGTGTAGAAAAAAAACCCAGAGCAAACTAATCTGGAGTGTAGAAAAAAAAAAACACAGAGCAAACTAACCTGGTGTGTAGAAAAAAAAACCCAGAGCAAACTAACCTGGCGTGTAGAAAAAACCGCCCCCAGAGCAAACTAACCTGGCGTGTAGAACCCCCCCCCCCCCCACCCCCAGAGCAAACTAACCTGGTGTGTAGAAAAAAAAAACCCAGAGCAAACTAACCTGGTGTGTAGAAAAAAACAGAGCAAACTAACCTGGCGTGTAGAAAAAAAAACCCAGAGCAAACTAACCTGGCGTGTAGAAAAAAAAACCCAGAGCAAACTAACCTGGCGTGTAGAAAACCCCCCCCAGAGCAAACTAACCTGGTGTGTAGAAAAAAAATCCAGAGCAAACTAACCTGGCGTGTGGAAACCCCCCCCCCCCCCCCCCGGAGCAAACTAACCTGGCGTGTAGAAAAAACCCCAGAGCAAACTAACCTGGCGTGTAGAAAAAAAACCCAGAGCAAACTAACCTGGCGTGTAGAAAAAAAACCCCAGAGCAAACTAACCTGGCGTGTAGAAACCCCCCCCCCCCCAGAGCAAACTAACCTGGCGTGTAGAAAACCCCCCGCCCAGAGCAAACTAACCTGGTGTGTAGAAAAAAAAACCCAGAGCAAACTAACCTGGCGTGTAGAAAAACCGCCCCCAGAGCAAACTAACCTGGCGTGTAGAAAAAACCTCAGAGCAAACTAACCTGGCATGTAGAAAAAAAAACCCAGAGCAAACTAACCTGGCGTGTAGAAACCCTCCCCCCCAGAGCAAACTAACCTGTGTGTGTAGAGAAAAAAAAAACCCAGAGCAAACTAACCTGGTGTGTAGAAAAAAAAACCCAGAGCAAACTAACCAGGTGTGTAGAAAAAAAAAACCCAGAGCAAACTAACCTGGTGTGTAGAAAAAAAAACCCAGAGCAAACTAACCTGGCGTGTAAAAAAAAAAAAAAAACAGAGCAAACTAACCTGGTGTGTAGAAAAAAAAAACCCCAGGGCAAACTAACCTGGTGTGTAGAAAAGAAAACCAGAGCAAACTAACCTGGCGTGTAGAAAAAAAACCCAGAGCAAACTAATCTGGAGTGTAGAAAAAAAAAACCCAGAGCAAACTAACCTGGTGTGTAGAAAAAAAAACCCAGAGCAAACTAACCTGGCGTGTAGAAAAAACCGCCCCCAGAGCAAACTAACCTGGCGTGTAGAACCCCCCCCCCCCACCCCCAGAGCAAACTAACCTGGTGTGTAGAAAAAAAAAACCTAGAGCAAACTAACCTGGTGTGTAGAAAAAAACAGAGCAAACTAACCTGGCGTGTAGAAAAAAAAACCCAGAGCAAACTAACCTGGCGTGTAGAAAAAAAAACCCAGAGCAAACTAACCTGGCGTGTAGAAAACCCCCCCCCCAGAGCAAACTAACCTGGTGTGTAGAAAAAAAATCCAGAGCAAACTAACCTGGCGTGTGGAAAGCCCCCCCCCCCCCCCCCCCCCCCGGAGCAAACTAACCTGGCGTGTAGAAAAAACCCCAGAGCAAACTAACCTGGCGTGTAGAAAAAAAACCCAGAGCAAACTAACCTGGCGTGTAGAAAAAACCCCCAGAGCAAACTAACCTGGCGTGTAGAAACCCCCCCCCCCCCCCAGAGCAAACTAACCTGGCGTGTAGAAAATCCCCCGCCCAGAGCAAACTAACCTGGTGTGTAGAAAAAAAAACCCAGAGCAAACTAACCTGGCGTGTAGAAAAACCGCCCCCAGAGCAAACTAACCTGGCGTGTAGAAAAAAAACCCCAGAGCAAACTAACCTGGCGTGTAGAAACCCTCCCCCCCAGAGCAAACTAACCTGTGTGTGTAGAGAAAAAAAAACCCCAGAGCAAACTAACCTGGTGTGTAGAAAAAAAAAAACCCAGAGCAAACTAACCTGGTGTGTAGAAAAAAAAAAACCAGAGCAAACTAACCTGGTGTGTAGAAAAAAAAACCCAGAGCAAACTAACCTGGCGTGTAAAAAAAAAAAAATCCAGAGCAAACTAACCTGGCGTGTAAAAAAAAAAAAACCCAGAGCAAACTAACCTGGTGTGTAGAAAAAAAACCCCAGAGCAAACAAACCTGGCGTATAGAACCCCCCCCCCCCCCCCCAGAGCAAACTAACCTGGCGTGTAGAAAAGAACACCAGAGCAAACTAACCTGGCGTGTAAAAAAAAAAAACCACAGCAAACTAACCTGGCGTGGAGAAAAAAAAAAACCCAGAGCAAACTAACCTGGCGTGTAGAAAAAATAAACCCAGAGCAAACTAACCTGGAGTGTAGAAAACCCCCCGCCCAGAGCAAACTAACCTGGTGTGTAGAAAAAAAAACCCAGAGCAAACTAACCTGGCGTGTAGAAAAAAAACCCAGAGCAAACTAACCTGGCGTGTAGAAAAAACCCAGAGAAAACTAACCTGGCGTGTAGAAAAAAAAAACCCAGAGCAAACTAACCTGGCGTGTAGAACACCCACCCCCCCCCCCCCCCCAGAGCAAACTAACCTGGCGTGTAGAAACCCCCCCCCCCCCCAGAGCAAACTAACCTGGTGTGTAGAAAAAAAAACCCAGAGCAAACTAACCTGGCGTGTAGAAAAAAAAACCCAGAGCAAACTAACCTGGCGTGTAGAAAAAAAAACCCAGAGCAAACTAACCTGGTGTGTAGAAAAAAAAAACCCAGAGCAAACTAACCTGGCGTGTAGAAAACCCCCCGCCCAGAGCAAACTAACCTGGTGTGTAGAAAAAAAACCCAGAGCAAACTAACCTGGCGTGTAGAAAAACCGCCCCCAGAGCAAACTAACCTGGCGTGTAGAAAAAACCTCAGAGCAAACTAACCTGGCATGTAGAAAAAAAAACCAAGAGCAAACTAACCTGGCGTGTAGAAACCCTCCCCCCCAGAGCAAACTAACCTGTGTGTGTAGAGAAAAAAAAAACCCAGAGCAAACTAACCTGGTGTGTAGAAAAAAAAAACCCAGAGCAAACTAACATGGTGTGTAGAAAAAAAACCCCCAGAGCAAACTAACCTGGTGTGTAGAAAAAAAACAGAGCAAACTAACCTGGCGTGTAAAAAAAAAAAAACCCAGAGCAAACTAACCTGGTGTGTAGAAAAAAAAACCCCAGGGCAAACTAACCTGGTGTGTAGAAAAGAAAACCAGAGCAAACTAACCTGGCGTGTAGAAAAAAAACCCCAGAGCAAACTAATCTGGAGTGTAGAAAAAAAAAAACCCAGAGCAAACTAACCTGGTGTGTAGAAAAAAAACCCAGAGCAAACTAAGCTGGCGTGTAGAAAAACCGCCCCCAGAGCAAACTAACCTGGCGTGTAGAACCCCCCCCCCCCCCCCACCCCCAGAGCAAACTAACCTGGCGTGTAGAAAAAAAAAACCCAGAGCAAACTAACCTGGTGTGTAGAAAAAAACAGAGCAAACTAACCTGGCGTGTAGAAAAAAAAACCCAGAGCAAACTAACCTGGCGTGTAGAAAAAAAAACCCAGAGCAAACTAACCTGGCGTGTAGAAACCCCCCCCCCCCCAGAGCAAACTAACCTGGTGTGTAGAAAAAAAATCCAGAGCAAACTAACCTGGCGTGTGGAAAACCCCCCCCCCCCCCGGAGCAAACTAACCTGGCGTGTAGAAAAAACCCCAGAGCAAACTAACCTGGCGTGTAGAAAAAAACCCAGAGCAAACTAACCTGGCGTGTAGAAAAAAAACCCCAGAGCAAACTAACCTGGCGTGTAGAAACCCCCCCCCCCCCCCAGAGCAAACTAACCTGGCGTGTAGAAAACCCCCCCGCCCAGAGCAAACTAACCTGGTGTGTAGAAAAAAAACCCAGAGCAAACTAACCTGGCGTGTAGAAAAACCGCCCCCAGAGCAAACTAACCTGGCGTGTAGAAAAAACCTCAGAGCAAACTAACCTGGCATGTAGAAAAAAAACCCAGAGCAAACTAACCTGGCGTGTAGAAACCCTCCCCCCCAGAGCAAACTAACCTGTGTGTGTAGAGAAAAAAAAAACCCAGAGCAAACTAACCTGGTGTGTAGAAAAAAAAAAACCCAGAGCAAACTAACCTGGTGTGTAGAAAAAAAAAACCAGAGCAAACTAACCTGGTGTGTAGAAAAAAAAACCCAGAGCAAACTAACCTGGCGTGTAAAAAAAAATAAATCCAGAGCAAACTAACCTGGCGTGTAGAAAAAAAAAAACCCAGAGCAAACTAACCTGGCATGTAGAAACCCCCCCCCCCCCCAGAGCAAACTAACCTGGTGTGTAGAAAAAAAAAACCAGAGCAAACTAACCTGACGTGTAGAAACCCCCCCCCCCCCCCCCCCCCAGAGCAAACTAACCTGGCGTGTAGAAAAGAAAACCAGAGCAAACTAACCTGGCGTGTAGAAAAAAAAACCCAGAGCAAACTAACCTGACGTGTAGAAAAAAAAAAACCCAGAGCAAACTAACCTGGCGTGTAGAAAACCCCCCGCCCATAGCAAACTAACCTGGTGTGTAGAAAAAAAAACCCAGAGCAAACTAACCTGGCGTGTAGAAAAAACACCCCCCAGAGCAAACTAACCTGGCGTGTAGAAACCCCCCCCCCCCCCCAGAGCAAACTAACCTGGTGTGTAGAAAAAAAAAACCCAGAGCAAACTAACCTGGTGTGTAGAACAAAAATGAGCAAACTAACCGGGCGTGTAGAATAACCCCCCAGAGCAAACTAACCTGGCGTGTAGAAAAAAAACCCAGAGCAAACTAACCTGGCGTGTAGAAAAGAAAACCAGAGCAAACTAACCTGGCGTGTAGAAAAAAACCAAGAGCAAACTAACCTGGCATGTAGAAAAAAAAAAACCCAGAGCAAACTAACCTGGCGTGTAGAAAACCCCCCGCCCAGAGCAAACTAACCTGGTGTGTAGAAAAAAAAACCCAGAGCAAACTAACCTGGCGTGTAGAAAAACCGCCCCCAGAGCAAACTAACCTGGCGTGTAGAAAAAACCTCAGAGCAAACTAACCTGGCGTGTAGAAAAACCGCCCCCAGAGCAAACTAACCTGGCGTGTAGAACCCCCCCCCCACCCCCAGAGCAAACTAACCTGGTGTGTAGAAAAAAAAACCTAGAGCAAACTAACCTGGTGTGTAGAAAAAAACAGAGCAAACTAACCTGGCGTGTAGAAAAAAACCCCAGAGCAAACTAACCTGGCGTGTAGAAAAAAAAACCCAGAGCAAACTAACCTGGCGTGTAGAAAACCCCCCCCCAGAGCAAACTAACCTGGTGTGTAGAAAAAAATCCAGAGCAAACTAACCTGGCGTGTGGAAAGCCCCCCCCCCCCCCCGGAGCAAACTAACCTGGCGTGTAGAAAAAACCCCAGAGCAAACTAACCTGGCGTGTAGAAAAAAAACCCAGAGCAAACTAACCTGGCGTGTAGAAAAAACCCCCAGAGCAAACTAACCTGGCGTGTAGAAAAAAAACCCAGAGCAAACTAACCTGACGTGTAGAAAAAAAAAAACCCAGAGCAAACTAACCTGGCGTGTAGAAAACCCCCCGCCCATAGCAAACTAACCTGGTGTGTAGAAAAAAAAAACCCAGAGCAAACTAACCTGGTGTGTAGAAAAAAACAGAGCAAACTAACCTGGCGTGTAGAAAAAAAAACCCAGAGCAAACTAACCTGGCGTGAAGAAAAAAAAACCCAGAGCAAACTAACCTGGCGTGTAGAAAACCCCCCCCCAGAGCAAACTAACCTGGTGTGTAGAAAAAAAATCCAGAGCAAACTAACCTGGCGTGTGGAAAACCCCCCCCCCCCCCGGAGCAAACTAACCTGGCGTGTAGAAAAAACCCCAGAGCAAACTAACCTGGCGTGTAGAAAAAAACCCAGAGCAAACTAACCTGGCGTGTAGAAAAAAACCCCAGAGCAAACTAACCTGGCGTGTAGAAACCCCCCCCCCCCCCCCCCCCCCCCCAGAGCAAACTAACCTGGCGTGTAGAAAACCCCACGCCCAGAGCAAACTAACCTGGTGTGTAGAAAAAAAACCCAGAGCAAACTAACCTGGCGTGTAGAAAACCCCCCGCCCAGAGCAAACTAACCTGGTGTGTAGAAAAAAAAACCCAGAGCAAACTAACCTGGCGTGTAGAAAAACCGCCCCCAGAGCAAACTAACCTGGCGTGTAGAAAAAACCTCAGAGCAAACTAACCTGGCGTGTAGAAAAAACCGCCCCCAGAGCAAACTAACCTGGCGTGTAGAACCCCCCCCCCCCACCCCCAGAGCAAACTAACCTGGTGTGTAGAAAAAAAAAACCTAGAGCAAACTAACCTGGTGTGTAGAAAAAAAACAGAGCAAACTAACCTGGCGTGTAGAAAAAAAACCCAGAGCAAACTAACCTGGCGTGTAGAAAAAAAAACCCAGAGCAAACTAACCTGGCGTGTAGAAAACCCCCCCCCAGAGCAAACTAACCTGGTGTGTAGAAAAAAATCCAGAGCAAACTAACCTGGCGTGTGGAAAGCCCCCCCCCCCCCCGGAGCAAACTAACCTGGCGTGTAGAAAAAACCCCAGAGCAAACTAACCTGGCGTGTAGAAAAAAACCCAGAGCAAACTAACCTGGCGTGTAGAAAAAACCCCCAGAGCAAACTAACCTGGCGTGTAGAAAAAAAAACCCAGAGCAAACTAACCTGACGTGTAGAAAAAAAAAAACCCAGAGCAAACTAACCTGGCGTGTAGAAAACCCCCCGCCCATAGCAAACTAACCTGGTGTGTAGAAAAAAAAAACCCAGAGCAAACTAACCTGGTGTGTAGAAAAAAACAGAGCAAACTAACCTGGCGTGTAGAAAAAAAAACCCAGAGCAAACTAACCTGGCGTGAAGAAAAAAAACCCAGAGCAAACTAACCTGGCGTGTAGAAAACCCCCCCCCAGAGCAAACTAACCTGGTGTGTAGAAAAAAATCCAGAGCAAACTAACCTGGCGTGTGGAAAACCCCCCCCCCCCCCGGAGCAAACTAACCTGGCGTGTAGAAAAAAACCCCAGAGCAAACTAACCTGGCGTGTAGAAAAAAACCCAGAGCAAACTAACCTGGCGTGTAGAAAAAAACCCCAGAGCAAACTAACCTGGCGTGTAGAAACCCCCCCCCCCCCCCCCCCCCCCAGAGCAAACTAACCTGGCGTGTAGAAAACCCCACGCCCAGAGCAAACTAACCTGGTGTGTAGAAAAAAAACCCAGAGCAAACTAACCTGGCGTGTAGAAAAAACCGCCCCCAGAGCAAACTAACCTGGCGTGTAGAAAAAACCTCAGAGCAAACTAACCTGGCATGTAGAAAAAAAAACCCAGAGCAAACTAACCTGGCGTGTAGAAACCCTCCCCCCCAGAGCAAACTAACCTGTGTGTGTAGAGAAAAAAAAAACCCAGAGCAAACTAACCTGGTGTGTAGAAAAAAAAAAACCCAGAGCAAACTAACCTGGTGTGTAGAAAAAAACAGAGCAAACTAACCTGGCGTGTAGAAAAAAAAACCCAGAGCAAACTAACCTGGCGTGAAGAAAAAAAACCCAGAGCAAACTAACCTGGCGTGTAGAAAACCCCCCCCCAGAGCAAACTAACCTGGTGTGTAGAAAAAAATCCAGAGCAAACTAACCTGGCGTGTGGAAAACCCCCCCCCCCCCCGGAGCAAACTAACCTGGCGTGTAGAAAAAACCCCAGAGCAAACTAACCTGGCGTGTAGAAAAAAACCCAGAGCAAACTAACCTGGCGTGTAGAAAAAAAACCCCAGAGCAAACTAACCTGGCGTGTAGAAACCCCCCCCCCCCCCCCCCCCCCAGAACAAACTAACCTGGCGTGTAGAAAACCCCACGCCCAGAGCAAACTAACCTGGTGTGTAGAAAAAAAAACCCAGAGCAAACTAACCTGGCGTGTAGAAAAAACCGCCCCCAGAGCAAACTAACCTGGCGTGTAGAAAAAACCTCAGAGCAAACTAACCTGGCATGTAGAAAAAAAAACCCAGAGCAAACTAACCTGGCGTGTAGAAACCCTCCCCCCCAGAGCAAACTAACCTGTGTGTGTAGAGAAAAAAAAACCCAGAGCAAACTAACCTGGTGTGTAGAAAAAAAAAAACCCAGAGCAAACTAACCTGGTGTGTAGAAAAAAAAAAACCAGAGCAAACTAACCTGGTGTGTAGAAAAAAAAACCCAGAGCAAACTAACCTGGCGTGTAAAAAAAAAATAAATCCAGAGCAAACTAACCTGGCGTGTAGAAAAAAAAAAACCCAGAGCAAACTAACCTGGCATGTAGAAACCCCCCCCCCCCCCCCAGAGCAAACTAACCTGGTGTGTAGAAAAAAAAAACCAGAGCAAACTAACCTGACGTGTAGAAACCCCCCCCCCCCAGAGCAAACTAACCTGGCGTGTAGAAAAGAAAACCAGAGCAAACTAACCTGGCGTGTAGAAAAAAAAAACCAGAGCAAACTAACCTGACGTGTAGAAAAAAAAAAACCCAGAGCAAACTAACCTGGCGTGTAGAAAACCCCCCGCCCATAGCAAACTAACCTGGTGTGTAGTAAAAAAAACCCAGAGCAAACTAACCTGGCGTGTAGAAAAAACACCCCCCAGAGCAAACTAACCTGGCGTGTAGAAACCCCCCCCCCCCCCAGAGCAAACTAACCTGGTGTGTAGAAAAAAAAAACCCAGAGCAAACTAACCTGGTGTGTAGAACAAAAATGAGCAAACTAACCGGGCGTGTAGAATAACCCCCCAGAGCAAACTAACCTGGCGTGTAGAAAAAAACCCAGAGCAAACTAACCTGGCGTGTAGAAAAGAAAACCAGAGCAAACTAACCTGGCGTGTAGAAAAGAACCAAGAGCAAACTAACCTGGCATGTAGAAAAAAAAAAACCCAGAGCAAACTAACCTGGCGTGTAGAACCCCCCCCCCCCCCCCCCCCCCAGAGCAAACTAACCTGGCGTGTAGAAAACCCCCCGCCCAGAGCAAACTAACCTGGTGTGTAGAAAAAAAAACCCAGAGCAAACTAACCTGGCGTGTAGAAAAAACACCCCCCAGAGCAAATAACCTGGCGTGTAGAACCCCCCCCCCCCCCCCAGAGCAAACTAACCTGGTGTGTAGAAAAAAAAAACCCAGAGCAAACTAACCTGGTGTGTAGAAAAAAACAGAGCAAACTAACCTGGCGTGTAGAAAACCCCCCCAGAGCAAACTAACCTGGCGTGTAGAAAAAAAACCCAGAGCAAACTAACCTGGCGTGTAGAAAAAAACCCCAGAGCAAACTAACCTGGCGTGTAGAAAAAACCCCAGAGCAAACTAACCTGGCGTGTAGAAAAAAAACCCAGAGCAAACTAACCTGGCGTGTAGAAAAAAACCCCAGGGCAAACTAACCTGGTGTGTAGAAAAGAAAACCAGAGCAAACTAACCTGGCGTGTAGAAAAGAAAACCAGAGCAAACTAACCTGGCGTGTAGAAAAACCCCCAGGGCAAATTAACCTGGTGTGTAGAAAAAAAAAACAGAGCAAACTAACCTGGCGTATAGAAAAACCCCCCAGAGCAAACTAACCTGGCGTGTAGAAAAAAAAAACCAGAGCAAACTAACCTGGCGTGTAGAAAAAAAAAAAACCCCAGAGCAAACTAACCTGGCGTGTAGAAACCCACTCCCCCCCCCCCCCAGAGCAAACTAACCTGGCGTGTAGAAACCCCCCCCCCCCACCCCAGAACAAACTAACCTGGCGTGTAGAAAAAAAAAAACAGAGCAAACTAACCTGGCGTGTAGAAAAAAAAAAACCCTGAGCAAACTAACCTGGCGTGTAGAAAACCCCCCGCCCAGAGCAAACTAACCTTGTGTGTAGAAAAAAATCCAGAGCAAACTAACCTGGCGTGTGGAAACCCCCCCCCCCCCCCGGAGCAAACTAACCTGGCGTGTAGAAAAAACCCCAGAGCAAACTAACCTGGCGTGTAGAAAAAAAAACCCAGAGCAAACTAACCTTGCGTGTAGAAAAAAAAACCCAGAGCAAACTAACCTGGCGTGTAGAAACCCCCCCCCCCCCCCCCCCCCAGAGCAAACTAACCTGGCGTGTAGAAAAAAAAAAGCAGAGCAAACTAACCTGGCGTGTAGAAAAAAAAAACCCAGAGCAAACTAACCTGGCGTGTAGCACCCCCCCCCCCCCCAGAGCAAACTAACCTGGCGAGTAGAAACCCCCCCCAGAGCAAACTAACCTGGCGTGTAGAAACCACCCCCCCCCCCCCATCCCAGAACAAACTAACCTGGCGTGTAGAAAAAAAAAACAGAGCAAACTAACCTGGCGTGTAGGAAAAAATAGCCCTGATCAAACTAACCTGGAGTGTAGAAAACCCCCCGCCCAGAGCAAACTAACCTGGTGTGTAGAAAAAAATCCAGAGCAAACTAACCTGGCGTGTGGAAACCCCCCCCCCCCCCCGGAGCAAACTAACCTGGCGTGTAGAAAAAACCCCACAGCAAACTAACCTGGCGTGTAGAAAAAAACCCCAGAGCAAACTAACCTGGCGTGTAGAAAAAAAACCCCAGAGCAAATTAACCTGGCGTGTAGAAACACCCCCCCCCCCCAGAGCAAACCAACCTGGCGTGTAGAAAAAAAAAAACAGAGCAAACTAACCTGGCGTGTAGAAAAGAAAACCAGAGCAAATTAACCTGGTGTGTAGAAAAAAAAAAACAGAGCTAACTAACCTGGCGTGTAGAAAAGAAAACCCCAGAGCAAACTAACCTGGTGTGTAGAAAAAAAAAAACAGAGCAAACTAACCTGGCGTGTAGAAAAAAAAAACCAGAGCGAATTAACCTGGCGTGTAGAAAAGAAAACCCCAGAGCAAACTAACCTGGTGGGTAGAAAAAAAAAAACAGAGCAAACTAACCTGGCGTGAAGAAAAAAAAAACCCAGAGCAAACTAACCTGGTGTGTAGACCCCCCCCCCCCCCCCCCCCCCCCCGCCAGAGCAAACTAACCTGGCGTGTAGAAAAACCCCCCAGAGCAAACTAACCTGGCGTGTAGAAAAGAAAACCCCAGAGCAAACTAACCTGGTGTGTAGAAAAAAAACCCAGAGCAAACTAACCTGGCGTGTAGAAAAAAAAACCCAGAGCAAACTAACCTGGCGTGTAGAAACCCCCCCCCCCCCCCCCCAGAGCAAACTAACCTGCCGTGTAGAAGAAAAAAAACCCTGAGCAAACTAACCTGGCATGTAGAAAACCCCCCGCCCAGAGCAAACTAACCTGGTGTGTAGAAAAAAATCCAGAGCAAACTAACCTGGCGTGTGGAAACCCCCCCCCCCCCCCCCCCAGAGCAAACTAACCTGGCGTGTAGAACAAACCATAGAGCAAACTAACCTGGCGTGTAGAAAAAAAAACCCAGAGCAAACTAACCTGGCGTGTAGAAAAAAACCCCAGAGCAAACTAACCTGGCGTGTAGAACCCCCCCCCCCCCCCCCCAGAGCAAACTGACCTGGTGTGTAGAAAAAAAAAAACCAGAGCAAACTAACCTGGCATGTAGGAAACAAAACCAGTGCAAACTAACCTGGCGTGTAGAAAAAAAAACAGAGCAAACTAACCTGGTGTGTAGAAAAAAACCAGAGCAAACTAACCTGGCGTGTAGAAAAGAAAACCCCAGAGCAAACTAACCTGGTGTGTAGAAAAAAACCCCAGAGCAAACTAACCTGGCGTGTAGAAAAAAAACAGAGCAAACTAACCTGGCGTGTAGAAAAAATACAGAGCAAACTAACCTGGTGTGTGGAAAAAACCCAGAGCAAACTAACCTGGCGTGTAGAAAAAAAACCCAGAGCAAACTAACCTGGTGTGTAGAAAAAAAACAGAGCAAACTAACCTGGCGTGTAGAAAAAAAACAGAGCAAACCAACCTGGCGTGTAGAAAAAAACAGAGCAAACCAACCTGGCGTGTAGAAAAAAAACAGAGCAAACTAACCTGCTGTGTAGAAAAAAACCCAGAGCAAACTAACCTGGTGTGTAGAAAAAAAACCCAGAGCAAACTAACCTGGTGTGTAGAAAAAAAAAACCCCAGAGCAAACTATCCTGGTGTGTAGAAAAAAACCCCAGAGCAAACTAACCTGGTGTGTAGAAAAAAAACCCAGAGCAAACTAACCTGGTGTGTAGAAAAAAAAAACCCAGAGCAAACTAACCTGGTGTGTAGAAAAAAAACCCAGAGCAAACTAACCTGGTGTGTAGAAAAAAACCCCAGAGCAAACTAACCTGGCGTGTAGAAAAAAACCCCAGAGCAAACTAACCTGGCATTTCATTAAATTCCTGTCATCTTATTCATCTTATTCATCAGGAGTAATGATTTGATTGTGATTCATATGTTGTTTGGCAAGCCAGGCCCACTTAGCTGCTACCACAGTACTGACACAGACAGACAGACAGACAGACAGACAGACAGACAGACAGACAGACAGACAGACAGACAGACAGACAGACAGACAGACAGACAGACAGACAGACAGACAGACAGACAGAATGTTCCTCAACCCTCATCAACCCTTCTGTCTGATCTGAATGATTGGCTGACTGACTGACTGACTCACTGACTGTAGCCCAGAATCCAAACTGATTTGCTCCCTTTCATGAAGTTAAACCATAGTGAATTGGATTCTAGGCTACAGACATTAATATCTATTGATCACAGTTAAGTTTGAACAGTAGCAGGTAGCCCAGCGGTTAGGAGCAAAAGGTTGCTGGTTTGAATCCCTGAGCCAGCAAGGTGGAAAAATCTGTCGTTCTGCCCTTCAGCAAGGCAGTTAACCTCCAACAACAAATGCTCCCCGGGTGCCGTTGACGTTGATTAAGGCAGCCCCCTGCACATCTCTGATTCAGAGGGGTTGGGTTAAATGCAGAAGAATCATTTCAGTTGAATGCATTCTATTGTACAAGTAACTACGTATCCCCCTTTCCCTAGCAGCTAGACAAAGTTGTCAGGATTGTAGTCTAAGGCTACATCCCGATTTTCCAACCTTCTCCTTTTTTTCCGACCGCACTTGAACACTCCCCGTCATGGATTTAAAACAGTTGGATTGGTGTAACTATTGGCTGAAGGGAGTTTCCACCACTGTGAAATCCATGACTGGAAGTATGCAAGTGCACACTTTGGGAGGAGGGTGGACAATTGGGATCCAACCTAAAGGTCATTTATTCTCTGTAGTACAGCTTGTGAAGTGTGTGATGTCACATGACCACTCCCAAACCTTCCGCCATGAGGGATCCAGCTAATGACAGAACACCAGAGGGTAAATCCATAGGTCCCAACAACAACTGGAGACCATTTACTAAGGTTTCACAGTGGAAAAATCGTTGAGATTGTTGTTCGAGACAAGAAAACCAGTTGATATCTAGGGAGGATTCATATCATTCTTTATATTAATCTTTATGGAGGAAACGGATATTAAGTCACACATTTACATGTAGTTTCACAATGTCTGGAAAACACAACAGATGACGCTTCTCCGGTTTAGGATAGACCCTGATCATCTTTTGAACTAGGCCTCTATCCATAAAGTGTCTCAGTGTAGGCGTGCTGGATCAGTTTTATCCTTTTAGATCATAATGAATGTGATTATAGACAGGGGGACCTGATTCTAGATCAGCACTCCCACTCAGAGACGCTTTTTGAATACAGGCCCATAACCGTTCACTCCTGAAATGAAGACACCAGTACACGTCTACACATTTAGAGACACATGCTGACAATATCGCTCCTCAATACCGTTCCTGCTTCCTCTCTTAAAGTCTCATGCCACTCTTAAACCAAACTGAACACAAGCAAAACAGTCATTCTCATGACATGCAACTTGAAACATACAGAACGATAACACATTGAAAAGAACAACATTTTATAAAGCCATATCCAATGAGTAGACGCATGAGAAGAAGAAACATCTGTAGGATATATACATTAACTTACAAGAGGAGCCAAAGCTCTGTGTTTTATTCACAATATTTACACAGTTCTAACAGCGGATGAAGGAAGGAAATGTGTTTTCTGCTTTCCCAAACGTAGCTTGAAGAATTTCCCAATACCTCTCTCCTTTGCATGACTCCCTTAAAACATACTACCACATGACATACAGTATATCCACATATCACTCTTACATGTAGTAGACCAGGGTTCAAATACTATTTGAAATCATGTTAAATACTTTATCTAGGCGTGATTGAGCTTGCCTGGCACAATGGAACCAATAGAATAGTCACAAAAGTGCAAACTGCACCAATCTGACACCCCGGGCAGACTAGAGCAAATGCTAAAAGTATTTTATTTCAAATAATATTGAACTCAGGTCTGCTCTTATGTTAAGTTTGGCTAGGCCCAGTTATAAATAGACTATAAAGCTATGTAGGATTGCAGAACCATGCTGAGAAAAGTACCAACAATGATTCTGCCCAGTAGACACGTGGAGTAATGGCAGGTCTGACTGCAGTCTGGAGACTAATGTCAAGGAGCGAAGTAATGTTGGCCGGGGCTTTACGAATGATTCCAGACACACACACACACACACACACATTCCTCACTGCATCTCAGCGATATAGTCCCACTATTGCTGTGATGAGTCAGCTTTACTTCAGCCCTATGAAAATCTCCTTTTCACAATTTCTGGGGTTCCAGCGCTGTCCATTTGCCTAAGTGCTCGGCCCAAAGCTCAGTAGGCTGCAGGAGAATGGCAATAGCGTGTTAGCACAGCAAGCAATTTAAAAGTGTCACTGTTGAGTGTGGTTCAGTACAGCTATGTGTTGAACTGGGGTCAATGGTGACAGACAGACAGTTCCAGTCCCATTAGCAGCTCAATAAATCAACCAATCAGACAATGGAGCCCTTGGAGGAGGACAGGTGGATGGACTGGATGCGGATGCCCAGGGTCTTCTCCAGGTCCAGGAGTACATCGGTGGCGGGACTGTCTGGAGGCGTGTCGTACAACAGTGTTTTGAAGGGCTCCAGCTCAATCAGCACCACCATGTTTTTCAGGAAGTAGCCCTCGATGTAGACAGCCAAATCTGGGACATCCAGGAACTGATGGAGCAGAAGGTTTGAGAACAGTTGAGTGTTGTCTAGCTTGAGTTGGATGCCAAACCTATACATTTTTGTTCATGCACACAAGCAAGCACACACACACACTGCGTGAGGAATCTGTGTATCAGTAGAGTTCAAAAGTTACTCACACTCAAACCATGACAAAGGAATAACTCAAGGAGGCAGAGATGCTAAAATAATATACTTACTTTAATCCATGCTCAAAATAATACAAAAGGTTAAAGTGCAAGGTGTAGAAGGACACACACAAAGGTACAGAGACATGCATACGCATACATTGTGATATTGTTGTATGGTGGTATTAAACATTTTGTATTAGGAGCATAGGTTTCAGCTTCTATGCCCTCATCAGTGCTGCACAAACTAATCTACTTAAGAATCTGTGTATCAAACATGTTTATTTGCATGCATTCCTACAGTGCATACTGCAAACGGCACAAACACCAAGCAGGAAGGCAAGCACAGGCAAATATGTTTACACATGATCACACACACACAAACTCACACCCATGGCCTCATACACACGTGCATTAATAGATAGTAGACATACACAAGCAGACCCCCACACCATACTGCTGTACGACACATTCTCAACTCGACCCCCTCACCTTGGTGTGGCTGTAGATCTCCACACAGGTTTCTGTGTTGATGTTCTTAGAGCAGATGATCTCACAGTGCCTCTGCAGCGCCTCCAGCTGGAAGAACTTGGCCGCTGACAGCAGCTGCACACACCAGAAAAGAAGACAATTGTAGCCCGGCACCAGATCTATTTAGGCTGCCTAATCCTGCTGTATGGTCACAATGACACAGATCTCGGCCCAGTCACCAGGCTGGTAACATGACCCTATTATGGTTAAGTAGTACATGTTGTTGGACTGTAATACTGCACTTCACTAACTGGGACTGCCCACCTTGTATCAGGAAGTATCTAAATTGTATTGGTTATGAACACGGATGCATATATCTACAGTACCAGTCAAAAGTTTGGACACACCCACTCATTCAGGGGTTTTTCTTTATTTTTACTATTGTAGAATAACAGTGAAGACATCAAAACTATGAAATAACACATATGAAATCATGTAGTAACCAAAAAAGTGTTAAACAAATCAGAATATATTTTATATTTAGATTCTTCAAAGTAGCCACCCTTTGCCTTGGTGACAGCTTTGCACACTCTTGGCATTGTCTCAACCAGCTGTATATTGGTCTAAGTCTTATTGCATCTTAAAAAACATGACTCGACTGACAACATGGCAAATGGACTAACAGTTTTACCTCCATAACCTCTGTGTTTCTGATGTGCAGATGCTCCGTCCCACCACAGTAGAGGTATTGCATCACCAGCTGTAACAGTACGAATTAACGTTTACACAACATTCTCACAACACAACAAACCTACCGATGGATTTACACTGTCATGGGAAAGAATCTGGGTATTTTTTGTATGAACATTCCCCTTTGAAAATGTATCACACCATTGTCTGATTCATGTATCAATTTGATTAGATTGCAAGGGAAAAACAGAAAAGTTATTTTCTCTATGAACGCACCAGGAATATGTTGTATTTGACGTGGCTGATTTCAATACATGTGTTTTCAGCAGCTGGTCTGTTCGCCAGTAGAGACTTAAACCTTAAGCAGAGAGAAAGAAAGACAGAGAGAGAATAAAAAAATAGATTTATTTTTATTGTGTATTTTTATTTCACCTTTATTTAACCAGGTAGGCCCGTTGAGAACAAGTTCTTATTTACAACTGCGACCTGGCCAAGATAAAGCATAGCAGTGCGACAAAAACAACAACACAGAGTTACACATAAACAAACGTACAGTCAATAACACAAAATAAAATAAAAATAGAAAGAATCTATGTACAGCGTGTGCAAATGTAGAAGAGTAGGGAGGTTGGCAATAAATAGGCCATAGAGCTGAAAATAATTACAACTTAGCATTAATACTGGAGTGATATATGTGCAGATGATGATGTGCAAGTAGAGATACTGGGGTGCAAAAGAGCAAGATGGTAAGTAATAATATGGGGATGAGGTAGTCAGGTGTGCTATTTACAGATTGGCTGTGTACAGGTACAGTGATCGGTAAGCTGCTCTGACAGCTGATGCTTAAAGTTAGAGAGAGAGAGATAAAAGACTCCAGATTCAGAGATTTTTGCAATTCGTTCCAGTCATTGGCAGCAGAGAACTGGAAGGAAAGGCGAGGAAGGCACCAAAATTGCCTACACTGGAAGCCTGTGTTTCAGACATAAGGAAGTGGATGGCGGCAAATGTATTACTTTGAAACTCAGACAAAACAGAGATCCTAGTTCTAGGTCCCAAAGAAACAAATAGATATGCAGTTTGATATGACAATTATTCTTGAAGGTTGTACAGTCGTCTCAAATAAGGACCTCGGCATTATTCTGGACCCTGATATCTCTTTTGACGAACATATCAATAATATTTTATGGGCAGCTTTTCCCATCTTCATAACGTTGCAAAAAACTGAAACGTTTTGTCCAAAAATTATGCAGAAAAAGTAATCCATGCTTTTGTCACTTTTAGATTACATTACTGCAATGCTCTACTCTCTGGCTACCTGGATAAAGCACTTAATAAACTTCAGTTAGTGCTAAACACAGCTGTTAGCTCTTGACTACAACCCCAAAATGTTATCATATTACTCCAGTGCTAGCCTCTACACTGGCTTCCTGTTAAGGCTAGGGATGATTTCAAGGTTTTACTGCTATTGCATGGACTTGCTCCTACCTACAGTATCATTCCGATTTGGTCCTGCCGCACATACCTACACGTTCGCTAAAGTCACAAGACACAGGCCTCCTTACTGTCTTTAGAATTTCTAACCAAACAGCTAGAGGCAGGGCTTTCTCCTATCAAGCTCAGTTTTTATGGAATGGTCTGCCTATCCATGTGAGAGACGCAGACTCGGTCTCGACCTTTAAGTCTTTACTGAAGACTCATCTCGACTTGAATGGGTTGAGTCATTGACGTGATCTTCCTGTCCAGTTTTGCGCCCCCTCAGGTGGAGGAAATCTTTGTGGGCTACACTCAGCCTTGTCTCAGGGTAGTAAGTTGGTGGTCTGTTCATATCCCTCTAGTGGTGTGGGGGCAAAGTGGGTGGAGTTATATCCTGCCTGGTTGGCCCTGTCCGGGAGTATCGTCAGACAGGGCCACAGTCTCAGCCTCCAGTATCTATGCTGCAATAGTATTTTGTATTTATTAAGGATCCCCCCCAGGATACTCTTCCTGGGGTCCAAACATATTAAAGCACTTACATTACATATAAAACAAAATATAAAACATTACATCATATAACATTATTACACCACTACATATCTGCAATACAAAATGTTTAATACCACCATAAAACAATATCACAATGTATGCGTATCTCTGTACCTTTGTGTGTCTCTTCACAGTGCCGGGGCGCTAGGGTCAATCTGTTCTATCTGGTGTAATTCTCTTGTTCTATCTGGTGTAATTCTCTTGTCCTATCTGGTGTAATTCTCTTGTCCTATCTGGTGTAATTCTCTTGTTCTATCTGGTGTAATTCTCTTGTTCTATCTGGTGTAATTCTCTTGTTCTATCTGGTGTAATTCTCTTGTCCTATCTGGTGTAATTCTCTTGTCCTATCTGGTGTAATTCTCTTGTCCTATCTGGTGTAATTGTGTGAACTTAAATATGTTCCCCCTAATTCTCCCATCTCCCTCTCTGGCCTTAATGGCCATGTACTGTTAAAATCTCCACCCGGCACAGCCAGAAGAGCCACCTCTCTGGAATTGAGAGTGAGAGAGAGAGAGAGAGAGAGAGAGAGAGAGAGAGAGAGAGAGAGAGAGAGAGAGAGAGAGAGAGAGAGAGAGAGAGAGAGAGAGAGAGAGAGAGAGAGAGAGAGAGAGAGAGAGAGAGAGAGAGAGAGAGAGAGAGAGAGAGAGAGAGAGAGAGAGAGAGAGAGAGAGAGGAGAGAGAGAGAGAGAGAGAGAGAGAGAGAGAGAGAGAGAGAGAGAGAGAGAGAGAGAGAGAGAGAGAGAGAGAGAGAGAGAGAGAGAGAGAGAGAGAGAGAGAGAGAGAGAGAGAGAGAGAGAGAGAGAGAGAGAGAGAGAGAGAGAGAGAGAGAGAGAGAGAGAGAGAGAGAGAGAGAGAGAGAGAGAGAGAGAGAGAGAGAGAGAGAGAGAGAGAGAGAGAGAGAGAGAGAGAGAGAGAGAGAGAGAGAGAGAAAAAAAAAAAGTGTTCTGACCTGCCAGAGGCGGTGAAGAGCAGGACTTTGTGGGCGTAGAATGGCTTCCCCTCCACCAAGAAGGTCACATCTGACATCTCCTTGTTGTTTAGGAAATGAGGATCTGGAAGGCAGATTCATCATCTAAATTATTTCAACTCAATTCTGAATGTCTAGTTTATGACAATCTTTGGACACTAAATGGAGCATTTGTCTATGCTGATGTGAATCAGTGCAGTGTTATTTACGACATGCTCCATAGCAGAAATCTAACTTTTACTACTAAGCAATAAGACCTAATCCTTCTTCTCCTGCTCACCCAGGCGTGAGGTCTGTTTCCTCTTTATCTCAGGGAGTTTGGGGATGGGGTACGGTCCGTAGCACTGGGTGAAGATCAGAGACAGCTGCTGGCTGATCACCTCATTCTGGAACATCGCAGAGAGGGAACACAGGGGAGTTAGATATCAGACGGGTTTTATACCCTCCCTACACACAATATAGATAAAGGCAGATACAGGTATCTACTACCACATTCACTTCCACATTGCCCAGTAGGTCAAGTCACAAAGGCTGCTGATTTAACAAGCACCGGTGTTCACAGTCAATCAGTGAGTAGATTATCGAGTGTTGCTTTCAGAAGGATGAAAAATAACATCTGCAGACCACAGAGAACCCAGCGAAACAGATCCACACTTGTTGATAGGCTGAATAAAGCACTCATTTTGCAGTAACTGCTGCTATAATGTATTGTGTGCCACACCAGTATGGAGACCATAATAACAAGTCCCCTTTATAGAATAAGTCCACATTTCTCATATCACATCCTGAACATGAAAACATACACATCTTCTCAGTGTTACTCTCTGTTGTGCATCAGTCTGCCCTTTGTGTGTGTGTGTTAAACAAGGAGGTGTAAATAGACTGTTACACACACAGTCTGGCTAGAGGAAGATGAACGTTCTCTACCTTGAAGTCACACATCATTAGCGGGGATATGACAGGACAAACAGTGACGGGGGTCCCTGGCGTCTCATAGAGTAGGTATCACTGCCTCTGCCATAGATCAACCCTGACAGGGACGAGGGCAGCTGCTGGAATGGGACAGGAGAGGGCGGTGTGTGGCGGGGGCTTTGTGTGTTTGTACGTTTGTCTGTGTTTGTTTATGTATGTGTGTGTGTGTGTGTGTGTGTGTGTGTGTGTGTGTGTGTGTGTGTGTGTGTGTGTGCATGCGTGGGTGTGCATGTGTGTGTTCATCTGCTCCCTCTCAGCAATAATGCACAAACGCAACTACATGACAGGCCAACAGTTAGTTGATATATAAGAAAAGGCATTGAACTGTTCTAATATATTATTGAGGTATTATGTTGGATGTAATGCTGCAGTGAATCTTGAGGGGATAAAGAGAGATGGGTGGGGTTTGAAGAATGGGTACAATTTAGAAGCGGAGGGCATAAATCATAAATCAATGCACTAATTGAAATGGATTGGGCCTGGGGGGTTCCGCCAGTCAGTGTGGAGAGAGGGCTGCATTATATAATCACAATAAGACAAATGGGTCATGTTCCACATGTCAGCCTATTCTCTATTTAGTGTACTTCTGTTGATCAGGGCTCACAGGAATGCAGAGGAGACTGAGCCAAGCGAGTAGGCCATGTTTCTATAAAGGGGAATAAGAACGTCCATAGGTTCCGTCTTAGGGGTATGGTTGTGAAGCAGAAAGAAGACATGATTTTCTTCACTGTCAGGAGAGAAAAAAGAGACAGATATGGATGTGGGATGTTGGGATCTGACAACATGCTTCACATTGTGTAAAGCATGTCTCTACGTTTATTTGTATGTGACCAATTTCCCAATGCAACCAATACAGTTGAAAGTTGAAGAAAGTGGGATGTGGATACGGAAAAAAGCTGAATGTAGAAAGTTAGATGTGTGCCCAACTCAAATCTAGAATACATTTTGCCTTTAAGATTATAATGAATAAGATGGGGGACCTGATCCTAGATCAGCAATTGTCTGAGACACTTTTTGAATACAGGCCATGACATCCAGTCACCTTGCTGGCTCGTAGGATCTGAAACAAGAGTGGCAGGCCGTGGGTGATGAGCTCCTGTGTGTACTCCTCCTCCTCAATACAGCTGAACTCCTTGAGCAGGCCCTGGATCAGTGGTCTCCGATGCTGCAGGAAACACGTCCGCAGAGACTCCAGCCAGGTGTGCAGCGTCCAGGGGACCCCTGAGACACATACACACACAGATATGTTTACATCTACACACACACTTGACATCCCTCCAACTTTGAGAAAAAACACTTTATATCAGAGTTGTGCCTGTTGTTCACACGTAAATCTGCCATCTCATTAGCTAGAATGTTCCTGTCTGCTTCCAACCCCCCCCCCCCCCCCCCCCCCCCCCCCCCCCCCCCCCCCCCCCCCCCCCCCGCCTGCTTACACTGATTCTCATTGTTAATATTGCCAGCAATATATCCTGTCAACAAAACTACAATAAATATTATACGGTGAGAACACACTAACAGACCTTAGTGGAATGAGGAGACAAATGGAAAAAAACACAAGGTTGTTACACAAACAGCTGGCCTTCATTCCATTGGAAAAACAACAACAACAACAACAACAACACAGGCAGAACATCTACAGTTTGCTTCATGTGACTGGAATGCAAGGACTGGCCACGGCAATATGGATCTCTTAGATTACAATGTATAGGTCAGACCTGAATGTATATCTATTATACTGACAAAAGGCTGTGCATATCTATACTGTAATTACTGCATTGTGAAGACCTAAAGAAAGTACATGTTGTTTACAAATATGCAGTTGACCTGAAACTAAGTCCATGGTTTATGAGGTGAACATCTATATATTGTTCCCTGTTGCAAGTCCACAGACATGCAGTTGGTATCTCAACATGTTACTTATCTGGTCTTGGTTATTGAGCCTCTATACCAGAGGAGGCTGGTGATGGAAGGACAGCTCATAGTAATGTTTGGAATTGAATTAATGGAATGGTATCAAACTCATGGAAACCATGCATTTGATACCATTCCATTTAGTCCATTCCAGCCATTAACCTGTCCTCTGATTTAAAGTGCCACCAGCCACCACTGAACTATACTATATACTGTAGATCAGGGGTGGACAACTCCAGTCCTCGAGGCCTGATTGGTGCCACACTTTTTCTCCATCCCTAGCAAACACGGCTGATTAATCAAATTGCATTCTAAACTGAAGATCATGACTAGGTGATTATTGGTGTCAGGTGTGTTAGCTGGGGCTGGGGAAAAACTGTGACACCAATCAGGCCCTCAAGGAATTGCCCACCCCTGCTGTAGATAGACTACAAAGTGTTACTAAAGTATGTACTAACCTAGGCTGCGTATGTCGATGGTGATATCCACATGTCCGTGTTCAGAGCTGTGGTACATGGCCTCTCTCAGGGCCTTGAGCTTGGCCTTGCCGGTCCGGACCAGGTCCAGCTGGGAGGGGTTCCTCTCCTCCAGGCCCCTTTCTTCCTCTGTCCCCTCAGCAAGGATCTCCTCCAGGGACAGCACGTCCCCTTTCCCCTTCTCCGTCTGGGACAGCAGCTTGCGGAACACATTCCTTTACGGGGAGGATAGCAGACAGAGATATGTGATAGTAGTGATAGTAGTGATAATGTAGTGATAATGCAGGGAAGCTATGATGTTAAATGTATGGTGATGTGTGTGTTTGGGGTTGGGTATGTGTGTGTGTTCGCAAGCGAGAGAGAGATATGTTTTCTCTCTACCTATAATTTCCTGCTCATGTCGTGTGTTGTGAGTATAGTCAGTGTTACCTGTGTCCATGTGCTGCAGCTAGACTGTAGGAGTTCATGTCTCCATGAGGGGCAGTAGAGATACCGTTACGATACACGGTTCCCACCATGGGGTCTGCTCCTCTCTCCAACAGCAAACTGACCAGCTCAAAGTTACCTGGGGAAGAGGTCAATATATAGTATATTAGTTGAGGGTCAAATTGAACTGAGAATTTGTGTATGAGGGTGGTTTATTGCGGATGTTGTGTGTGTCTATCCATTAACATCTCAGCTAGTCTGCCTAGATCTGCTAGGTGTCTGTGTGTACAGTATGTGCATGTGTATGCTACATCTTCTAGATCTGCTACGTGTCTGTGTGTATGTACATGTGTATGCTACATCTTCTAGATCTGCTAGGTGTCTGTGTGTATGTACATGTGTATGCTACATATTTTAGATCTGCTAGGTGTCTGTGTGTATGTGCATGTGTATGCTACATCTTCTAGATCTGCTACGTGTCTGTGTGTATGTGCATGTGTATGCTACATCTTCTAGAACTGCATAGTGCATAGTGTACCTGCAGCGGAGGCAAGCTGTAGCGGGGTCTCTGTGTAGTTCTCCATACCGTCCTGTAGGGAGCCCTCTACGTTGGCCCGGGCATCCAGGAGCAGCTATGGAGGGCAGGGGGGAGGCAGCTTAGGGTTCGGTTCTACCCCAAAATGCCTGAACACTAAATCTGCATTTATTCAACCACAAATGCTGTTTTTCTGCTTTCAGCCCATGTGATTTCCATGTCCTTCCAAAACCCTTCCATGAGGCTGTGGAAAAAGTGCTGCTACACCTTTTCATTTGAGATGTAGAAGTAATTAGTTCTAGCAGTTCAGTGGAAAAATCATTGCGATGTTGGTCCATTGTGCTTGATAACCATTAGCAACGGGGACAAACAGATTGTCCTGTTTCCACTAAGTTAATGCATTGCGTGCACACTGAAAGAAGGAAGTAGAGAATCAGCTCGTACTTTTCTGACAATAAAATGGGACGAACACTCCTAAATGTATTGAGTGTTTCCATTTTAACCAGTTTCCATTGAATTTTCAAGCTCAGTTCACTCAGCATTCAATGACATTCAATAGACACAACATTCATAGGATTAAGGAGAAAACACATTTTAGCCATTATTATTACCAATTATAAGCCATGATAATAATAACCATGACACCAGGATTGGGGTCAATTCAGGAAGTAAACCAAGCGTCCAATTCCAATTTTTCTCATTGCTATGAAATGATAATGATAATTTCAGTTAACTTCCTGAATTTTCAGAATTGACCCCCACCCTGCCTGACACTATACACAATGGGAGGTGAACAGACAGAAAACACAGTGAGGTGAAAAAGGATGACGTCACTACCTGCACGACAGGGACATGTCCGTGTAACACGGCGAAAGTGAGTGGTGTCCCCAGGCGCGTTTCGGGGTTGACTGAGGGGTACTTGTGCACTGTGTTTGGCACCTGGGAAGTCATTGGGGAGGTTCAGGGGAGAGAGATATGAAGCCATTAAAATGCTAGTCTATGCAGCAAAGACAAGCAGCTAAAGGGGGGAATCTAAAGGAGTGCTGGGTTGTATTCATTAGGCAACAAACATAATAAAAAACAGGGAAACAGGGAAGGCTTACTTGGACTTGTCCAATAAGAAACTTTCATTTCTGTTTTCCATTGCGAAACCTTTAAAAAAAAGTTGTCCATTGCTTGCCGTAATGAATACAACCCTCAGGTAACTAGCAAAAGCGGACATCCTCTGCACAATAGCCTGACTTGTTTCTAACCAACTCGATAGATCCCATCTAGTTCCGTCTTGTCTCGCTTAGTCCTGTAGTCCTATTTGATACTTTAAACTTTCCACTCTGTTCCAGCCCTGGTGTGTCTGACTGCGATAGACATGACTCTGAGTCCAGTTTGAGCCCAAGACTGACCTAAGGTGACCTCAGTAACTAGACCACATCTCCTATCAGGCAGACAGTTAGTTAGGGGCTGAGACAGACCCGTGAACGAAGCACACAAACTCATATTCCCTTGAGCATCTCTCAGAGCCTCTGAAGCAAAAAGACTAGTTTCAAACTTTTCTGTAATTTGCTTTACTTTAATTTACTTTTCCTTAATTACTGTGAGGATACACATCTATTTGACTGGTGTGTGTGTGTGTGTGTGTGTGTGTGTGTGTGTGTGTGTGTGTGTGTGTGTGTGTGTGTGTGTGTGTGTGTGTGTGTGTGTGTGTGTGTGTGTGTGCGCGGTGCTTCAGAAATACTGGAAGCAAAAAACTTCCTAATCAATCAAGTCAGTCACATGCTCCATTTAACTTTATTGAGATGAATCATTGCTGCATTAACGATAAGTTATGACCTCACTGCGATGATGATGAGCGGTCAAAATAACCAGTTTTCAGCCTCATGGGATGCTGTGTTGAGTGCTTTGTTCTGGGGTTTATCACAATTATGGGTGACATGAACTCTGGCGTGATGGCTGGTGGGTTACACATGCATGACAGGCATAGGCCACCATTACATGTAAGTAGGCTACAACCAAAGAACCCCCTAAGCTTACCAGGGGCTCCTTGAGAAATGACTCAAACATATTAGTACAGTATTTAACATTATCTTATCATTCTTCGTATCAAAGGTACAGCTAAAAGGTGAGCTTACAGTTGTGTCTGTGTAATTAAATTGTAAACAATGTTATTATATTTTGTACAGTAAACAGTATGGTGGCCCATGCCTCGAAATAATGACCTTCTATACACTATACAGCATGACAACAGGAGAGGAGGAGTGGGGACAGATGAGGGACAACACAATCTGAGTTTTCTCCTATCTCACACCACATAAATTAGCCTGATCCCAGATATGTTTGTGCTGTCTTGTCACAGCATGAAAATTACCATATGAGTTGGCAAGACATCACAAACAGATCTGGGATCAGGCTACACACAAATCATTCTACACAACATGGTGTTGCCATCGTCCCTGACCTCACTGTTGATGTCGGCTCCAGCGTCCAGCAGCATCTGGACCATTGCTTCATCCCCTCTCACACAGGAGTACATCAGAGGGGTCATTCCCTGGTAGATGAATCACACAGGAAGTCAGGGGTCAGATGATTAATTGGTCAACTTACAGTTAGGGTGGACTGGTGTTTTGTTTGACAGATATTCCAGATGTTCAGGGTTATGTGAGTTGAATAAAGCAGATGTCAAGGACATTGTTTTTGTCTGACAGTGTATGGATGCTTTACACTGTCTTTATACTGTGAGTTAATACTGTGTTAGCCCGCTGAGCCAAAGCTTAGGCATTATCTCGGGGAGCTAACACAAGTCTTCGGGTCTCAGACAAGGTTACTCTATCATGCAAACGTGGTTCACCGAACCCCCTCCCTTACATGTGCACAGGTCGAAGCCATCAACACATGGCAACAATCCTCAGTTTGACCGGTATCTGACTTCTTGGATGTGCTCACAGCTCACTTGGACTCCATGTCTGAAAGTTCCCCTCCAGCCACTTTGATTAACTAGCATGTGGAGTGGGTCATGGAAAACTCAGAGGAGTAGTGTTCCGTAGCTCTAAGTGACTGGGAACAGCCAGCGTTTCCACTAGGCTACTCAGTCAGTCTAAACATCAAAGACACACAGTCTGAAGGGAATGAGTTGGGTTCCTCCGCTCAGAACTGCCTAGAACTAAAAACTGGGTTTCCATTAAAAATGAATGTGGCTGGTACATTAGATGTGTGTGGGAGGGGGGGTATCTGACATTTTATCAAAGCCTTTTGGATGACAACCTTTTTTTTAACCAAGACAGAAGAATTTATAACTTACTTTTTCCAATAAAACATAGGTATAGCAGATTCCCTTATTGTATGGGCCACTTTTAAATATGCATTTAGAGGCCGTGCAATTCAATACTCATATTTAAAACAAAAACAATTTAGGTCAAAAGAGTTCATATTAGTTCACAAGAAAATAGAGGGACTAACAATACAGAAAGATAACAATAAAAACTGTACCATAGAGGCACTGAAAGTTGGAGGAAAAACAAAAAGAAATGGAGGAACTTATTCAAAAAAAATCTAAATGTAATATATTATTTAAAAAAAAATATATATATATTTTTTTTTTTTTGATATATATTTTCCTTTATTATTTCCCCCTAACTCTACCACCTAATTGGAATAAACTAATGGACAACAACACATACAGTAAGCTTCTACTTCCAGCTTATACATGCTATTTACATTTTACAGACACATTATATATATATATTTATATATACACCCCAAAATATATGAGGGTTTGGAAATTATGCAGATAATTACACTGATAGAAGCCACAATCGATCCACAAATGATTTAAATTAATAAAAAAAGTGACGGGTCAAATTGAGTTGAGAATGTGGGTGGGTGGTTGTGGGCATGTGTGTGTATATCCATCCAGGTGTACATGAGGCCGAAGAGGTGCATTCGTGCTTGTAAGAGTGTGAGCATCTTTGCCAGTGCTTGCCTGCATGCAAGGTGTCCCTGTGGACTGGTGCTATGTCTGCTGTAAGTAATGTAAGTCAAATCCTCACATCATGTGTGATACACAGATTCCCCAACCAGTGTGTGTGTGTGTGTGTGTGTGTGTGTGTGTGTGTGTGTGTGTGTGTGTGTGTGTGTGTGTGTGTGTGTGTGTGTGTGTGTGTGAGTGAATGAGAGAGAGAGAATGTGAGTTTTTTCATGTGTATGTGGGGGTGTGTATGTGCGTGCGTGCATTTATATGCGTGTGTCTAACTAACCTGTTCACTCATGCTGTTGATGCCGTCAGGCCCCAGCAAATTGACAGCCTGCTTGACCAGGTCGGTCCGGCCACAGTTGAGCATACGGAATCCCAGGTCCTGGAGGAACTTAGCCTCTGTGGATGCTGCATCCAACTTCCTGGATGCACAGAAGTCATCTGTCCTGGTAGGGAAATCACAAGAAAGGAAATCAATTAGCTGAATTCAGAGTTACACTCAGCTTCCTATCAATCCTCTGGATGGACATGATTTGAATGTTAACTGATTAGTGTCAATGTGAGGACAAATTCTTACTGTGTGAGGTTATCCTGAGTTTGTGTGTGTGTGTGTGTGTGTGTGTGTGTGTGTGTGTGTGTGTGTTTTTAAAATTTATTTCACCTTTATTTAACCAGGTAGGCCAGTTGAGAATAAGTTCTCATTTACAACTGAGACCTGGCCAAGATAAAGCAAAGCAGTGCAACAGAAACAACAGCAGAGAGTTACATGGAATAAACAAGCGTACAGTCAATAACACAATAGAAAAAAAAGAAAGTCTATATACAGTGTGTGCAAATGGTGTGAGGAGATAAGGCAATAAATAGGCCGTAGTAGCGGAGTAATTACAATTTAGCAAATTAACACTGGAGTGATGGATGAGCAGATGATGATGTGCAAGTAGAAATACTGATGTGCAAAAGAGCAGAAAAGTAAATAAAAACAATATGGGGATGAGGTATTTAGATTGGGTGGGCTATTTACAGATGGGCTATGTACAGCTGCAGCGATCGGTTAGCTGCTCAGATAGCTGATGTTTAAAGTTAGTGAGGGAAATATAAGTCTCAATGTGTGTGTATGTATGTATGTGCATCTGTGTGTCTCTGAGTCCATACTGAATGTGTGTGTTTCAAGCCTGCGTGTGTGCCTGCGTGCCCTGTGTGTGTGTGTTTCAAGTCTGCGTGTGTGCCTGCGTGCCCTCTGTGTGTGTGTTTCAAGCCTGCGTGTGTACCTGTGTGCCCTGTGTGTGTGTGTTTCAAGCCTGCGTGTGTGCCTGCGTGCCCTGTGTGTGTGTGTTTCAAGCCTGCGTGTGTGCCTGCGTGCACTGTGTGTGTGTGTTTCAAGCCTGCGTGTGTGCCTGCGTGCCCTGTATGTGTGTGTGTTTCCATGCCGTACTTGAGCTGGCGTGGTTCACAGTCCACCCCTGGCAGCAGCAGCCTGGCGGCCTGCCGGACGTCGTCACTGTCCACTGAGAAGCTACGGCGGTGCTCTGCGTGGGCCACCGACACCCTGAGCCACTCCATCAGAGGAGGTAGAACCAGGAACGGCCTGCAGGGGGAGACACACACACACACATACACACACACACACATACACACATACACACACACACACACACACACACACACACACACACGCACACACGCACACACACACGCACACACACACACACACACACACACACCGGAGTCAATATCAATATCAGCTATCGGCTGAATGGTAGTCTGGTTGTTGTCTGGTTTCAGTACATACCTTGGATAAGCTTAGCTTACAGAAATTCGAACCATTACCATTCAGAGGATCCGGGTTGGAGGGACACAAAACTGACTTGAGATCTGTGTCTTGGAAAGAAGTTTGCTATTCCTCCTACTCCTTTATTCATAGACCCTAACAGCTGGTTCCCATTTCAAATTACATTACAAATATGAATATGTATCTTCACCTGTCTGTCATAGACATATTATTATTAATATGAATATATATGTAATGTTAATATTGAACATTATTGATGTGACTCTCTAAGTCACTGCTTGATATCTCATACAGGATGGTTCAATGTGTTGAATGTCCTTGACCCCAGCTTCACTCCTTTATTTGTAATAGCTATATGTCACTCATCATCAATCTGTCATTCATCAATGCTATTCTAACCCGAGGGAGAATCCTGCTCTTTAGTGATTCGAGGTTTCATCACTGCACAAATGCAAATTACTCTCTTCAAAGACATGGGAAACATGTGACCTTGAGGCATTTTGAAGTAATTTGTACAGGTGTTTTCAAAATATTACATTATCTTTGAAGACTCACAATTAGGCATAGACCTAACCAAGTTTTAAAACGTGATTGGAATCACACAACTTTCCCAATTCCACTCTACAAATCTGCTCGTTAGGAACCTTTCTTTGCAGAGCGCAGAGCTGAAGCAGACTGGGGAAAAAAGACCTGGGGGACATATTAGCCGTTAGCTCTCCATTACAGGGCAGTAAAGTCTGGAACTCCGGAGGAGGCCTGCTCATAACCAACTTTCGGATTTTTCACCTACTTCCCCTTCCCCTGGCAGGGGTATCCACATAGCCTTTGGACATACTGGGCCGGCGAGGTTATATAATGTATAGAGATAATGTACAGGAGTTTTTCCTCACCATGTGATATGGCAAGGAAAAACTATGTAGATAGATAATTATTTGCCATAAAATCATCAAACACAGAATTACTTAAAAATATATTGCGTAGGACTGTAAGAAGAAAACATGTATGTTCTTGAATTTGATATACCCAGAGGGTATATCTGGGCCAAAATGGTTCCAATGACGTCAGCTTCCCAGTTCCCAGCAGGGTACGAGTTTGCACGAACACACTGGTTGCGTTTGCCGGCCGAGAGTACTTAGCACATCTGTACAAAGTTGTGAGCCGTAATTTGCCAACCCTTAGGGGAACACACTAAAACATGGACTTCCTACATTCTAAAACATGGACTCCATACATTCTAAAACATGGACTCCATACATTCTAAAACATGGACTCCATACATTCTAAAACATGGACTCCATACATTCTAAAACATGGGCTCCATACATTCTAAAACATGGACTCCATACATTCTAAAACATGGACTCCATACATTCTAAAACATGGACTCCATACAGCCTCTAACTTGTATTGAACTGTAATGACTATGTTAGTGACACCAACTGAATCAAAGCCATCAACTTTGACTGTGCATGTGTGGATATGAGTCTGTTTCAAAAGTAATTTCCTGCTGTTTTCCCACATAGGTGACTTTTAGGGCTTACTATACCTTAACAAGCTGTCAATTGACTCCATTTCCATTGAACCAATGGAAATAGTATTCCTCAATAGGAAAACATCTGGTTTAGGGATGTGGGGGAGACTTTGGAGGTTCACTGTTAAAACTGAATACAGGTTTGTCTGGCGTACTTCAGAATGGCTTTGGTTCACCATAGAATGAAAGTACTACCATGATATGTCAATACCTATCTGATCAAGGGATGAATGTGGAGGTTCAGTACAGGACAGAGATTCTCCTGAGCTGTGAATCATAACTGTCTATCTACACCGTCAATGTAGAGATTTACCATATATATAACAGTCTCATTTGAGGTGTGTGTTACCTCTCTGTCTGCAGGGTAACCTTAGAGGGTTCTACGTTGGGGTTCTCCCATTCCACCTGGGGACAGTGCATGAAGTAGCAGAGAGTGTAGAGCGCCTCAGGCTCCCAGTGTACTGGGCTGCTCTTCTGGTGGATGGGCGTCCCGTTGCTATGGTTCTTCACATGCAGCGGCTGGAGGTGGTGCATGGCCCGGGAGACCAGGTCACCTGCAGAACACAATGAAAAGACGGTTGTGGTTACACACACACATCCACAATAAAATCAGGAGCTGGAGAAGAAGAAGGTCATAGAGAAATGGAGGGAATGTCCTCTTGTTTTCACACGCATGCGTGCGTACACACACGCACACAAACGTGTACACATGCACACGCACGGTGTCAGGGGAGATAGATAATGTAGAGAATGTCTAGACCCCATGGTGAAGAGACATAAACACAGACAGACAGGGGTTCTCTCTGACGGAGCTTCCGTCGAGTAAAAGCATAGCCACAACTGTTTTTTTATGAAATATGAATATTTAGGAACATAATACTCTCCTTGCTATTTCCTCATGCTCTGCATAATCCTCCAGTACTTTTAGGTCATGCGGTTTCACTCAAACTCTCTGCTTAAAAGGTTTTCCTCATAAAATGTGAATATTCTCCAGATGCTTCAAATGGCATGGCAAAAACAGTTTTTCACAAAATTTTTACTGAGCTGAAAGGGACAGGACATATTGCCTTCGAATGCCTTGCAGACCTGGAAGCCAGACAACGAGACAGCTGGGCCCAACTAGAATCCCACTGAGACACAGTAAAACTGTACATGAGGGGTTTTCAAAAGGCTGCACTATTCATGGTATCTCATAGACACAACGAGTACCAGTACTCACCCTATTTCTACTATATAGAGCAGAAATGGACATCTTGTCGATATGACACCATTACTATACATTAGAAAAATACTGCAGATTGTTCTGCGTCTCTATCATAGCATGACATTCTGAGAGTCCTGGGCCCTATCAGTCCGCACACTTTTGTTACTGTGCATATAACAGAAAAACACTTATTGTTTATATAACATTATTATGCTTCTAACACATCATTTTTTTGTTGTTGTATTGTTTGTATATCGTTGTATGTTACATTTGTGTGACTGTCCTTGTCTATCAGTGTATCAGTGTTTTGTTACTTGTCATGTTTTGTGTTTTTTTGTGGACCCCAGGAAGAGTATCTGGGGATCCAAATAAACACACATATATATCGTCCTGATGTAGGTTGACATGGTGCTAATCTGTCAGTCAAGTAATAGAGTTATAGTGTAATGCCACGTTCCATTGGTTTCACATTCACACATACTGTAGGGGTCGGTTTCACAATCACAACACATTGCATTAAATTAAAGACTAAACAGAGGGATCTATTTCTCACCAAACTCATTCAGTGGAAACGCAACAGCATGCAGTCGTACCAATAAAGGGATGAGTCTATGGGGACAGTCATTCAAAGAGACAAATGGTTTGTTTAGCATCATAATTGTGTGGCTTGTCTGTTGTCAAGATTTCGTTTTTGCATGGACAATGAGAGAAGGGCACATGTGGAATGCATGACTAAAACGGGGGAATTGGATGCTTGAAATCAACAGTCTATCTTTCAGACAGCAGACCTGGGAGATGTCAGTGCTCCACTGATAAGAGAAACAGTGCAGCATTGTATGGAACAGTATGATGCAATGCAAAGAACCGAGTGGGCTAGCGGAGCTGATGAAAACAAACAACAACCACCACACACTGGCAATTCAGATGTATAATTGAGACCCTATAGCCTTGACATGCTAGCAGTACAACCGCACACACACAGCACACCCACACACTACACCCCCCCACTACAGTAATTGTACCAAAGGGAGTACAATACAGTGTGATGACAGTGTAATAGTGCCCTAATTAAGCAGTGGAATGAGGGGGAAGGGGGACTGAGGCAGGCAGCTCAGCTTGATGGTCTAACATCCATCCTCATCTCTTATTGATGTTGGCCTGTGACATTTCCTGGAGTTGGGTGGCAGGCAGGCAGGCAGGCAGGCAGGCAGGCAGACAGACAGACAGGCAGACAGCCAGACAGACAGCCAGACAGCCAGACAGCCAGGCAGGCAGGCAGACAGACAGACAGACAGACAGACAGACAGACAGACAGACAGACAGACAGACAGACAGACAGACAGACAGACAGACAGACAGCTGTAGGGCTGAGGAGTGAGATAACTAAACACAACAAGCCAACAGCAACACTCTCGGCCACAGAACTGTGCCTTTCTCTACACAAAGACAATGAGTTTCTTCTGAAGTACAGAAAACAACCACCGATATGTTACAGATGGATATATAATAGGCAGGAATAGGAAACGGCTAGCTGTCATGTCACCATGGATACTGGACTGGACAGTACTTTGTGTTAGCCATATAGCTCATAATGGTGGCGAGGAAGAAGTAGCTCATTCTTTCCAGCAACAGTGAGCAGGGAATTAGGAGACTTCATAGCTCTAGTCTTTGGGTATGCATCTTAACTATAATGCCATTTTTAAAGTGTTCAACAGGGCACCATCCGCTTTGTCTACAGGATCTACACGGTTATCAAAAGATAATCTCCTAAAACCTGTTCACTGTTGCAATGAGCTGGGTTCTCGTCTAGTTCTGTTTCTCAGGAGTACAATCACACCGCTTATATTTACAAGGGGGATTTAGAAGTGTTGGCACCTTAGGAGTGAGTTACCAGCTATTCAGTGCCAACATAACAGCCAAGCGTTCATTAGAGCGTGATGTGTAATGACTGTTTAATGGGGTAGAAGCTGAGTACATCTCACAGGAGCCATGACCAAACAGAAAGTAGAACCGGTATTAGAAATGTTTTGTACACAACTTCTTATCATATTTGGTCTTTGCAGTTGGAGAATGTGTAGTGTAGTACACATAATTGTGCAGGTGAAGTCAGAGCTATTTCATTTGCTGCCAATCAGCCATGATAGTGTTTAATTGTGAGTGGCCTGTGTAGGTCCAGGACGTTTCTCTCCAAGGCTCTGACAGAAGCAGAGGAACATAGCAGGTTAAACTGTTTAAAAAATGTATTGCCTATTTTTATTATCAATAAATAAATGTAAAATGTGTATGTGTGTATGTGTGTGATACAGGGAGATCTGTGGAGATGATAAGAACTGTGTTCAGATTTGAGTCCTGATCCAAATTGATTCTGATTCAAAATCAACTAACCACCTCATTCGTTCCTAAACATCAGACAATGGGCTCCAATAAGGACCCCCCACATTATATGAACATAAAACTGTTTTTCTGGTGGTGTAGAAAGCAATTACTGAGGTCATCATTTTGACATTATTTCCTGAGGTACTTTCCCCTAGTGGTTGCTTCTACAGATTTCCATATGAAAATAGCCTGTGCTGAGTATATGATATCCTCAGCTGTCTGCTATTGACATTTCCAAGAATAGTATGAGGCCATTGTTGTTAAATGTACATAATTACATGATCAATTTCTCTCTACTTCAGAGGAAGATTTGACCAAATTTAATCTCTGACTGACTGATGATGATTCTCTGAGGTATTTTTGAAACATGTCAGAGATGACAGCTCGTTTTGTGGGGACTTTGTCAGACTGACGTTTCAAATATGCCAATATGGCTTTTTTTTAAATTTATTTTTTATTTCACCTTCATTTAACCAGGTAGGCAAGTTGAGAACAAGTTCTCATTTACAACTGTGACCTGGCCAAGATAAAGCAAAGCAGTTCGACACATACAACGACACAGAGTTACACATGGAGTAAAACAAACATACAGTCAATAATACAGTAGAAATATGTCTATATACGATGTGAGCAAATGAGGTGAGATACAGTGCCTTGCGAAAGTATTCGGCCCCTTGAACTTTGCGACCTTTTGCCATATTTCAGGCTTCAAACATAAAGATATAAAACTGTCTTTTTTTGTGAAGAATCAACAACAAGTGGGACACAATCATGAAGTGGAACGACATTTATTGGATATTTCAAACTTTTTTAACAAATCAAAAACTGAAAAATTGGGCGTGCAAAATTATTCAGCCCCCTTAAGTTAATACTTTGTAGCGCCACTGTCACACCCTGGTCAAAGTATTTTGTGTTTATCTTTATTTATTTGGTCAGGCCAGGGTGTGGCATGGGTTTTTGTATGTGGTGTGTTTGTATGGGGATTGTAGCTAGTGGGGTGTTCTAGCTAAGTCTATGGCTGTCTGAAGTGGTTCTCAATCAGAGGCAGGTGTTTATCGTTGTCTCTGATTGGGAACCATATTTAGGCAGCCATATTCTTTGAGTTTGTCGTGGGTGATTGTCCTTAGTGTCCTGATGTCATTGTTCTGTGTTAGGATACACAAGTATAGGCTGTTTCGGGTTTTGTTAAGTTTATTGTTTTGGTAGTGTTTGTGTTTAGTGTGTTAATTCATTAAACATGGATTGCAATAGACACGCCGCATTTTGGTCCGACTCTCCTTCACACCAAGAAAACCGTTACAGAATCACCCACCACAAAGGGACCAAGCAGCGTGTCAACAGGCAAGAACAGCCCAAAGTGGAGTACAATATGGACTATACTTCTTGGGAGGAGATAGACAGGTGGGCGGTCGACCCAGGGAGAGTGCCGGAGCCCGCCTGGGATTCGATGGAGCAGTGCGCGGAAGGATATAGGAGAATGGAGTTTGCGAAGCAAGCAAGGCGGCGCGGACGGAGGCCCCATAGTCAGCCCCAAAAATTTCTTGGGGGGGGGCTCAGGGAGAGTGTGGCAGAGTCAGGAGCCAGACCTGAGCCAACTCTCCCTGTTTATCGTGAGGAGCCAAGGAGGAGACCAGAACCAGAGCCGGTGTTGGAGGTGAGCGAAACAGAGACTGTGAAGGAGTTAATGGGGAAATTGGAGGAGAGAGAAATGAGGGAGTTGCTGTGTTGGTGTTTTAAACATGGAATTCGCCCGACGGAGCGTGTCGGGGATTTGATGGCACCTGGGTCAGCGCTCCATACTCGTCCTGAGGTGCGTGTTAGTCGGCTGGTGAAGATGGTGCCAGTCTCACGTACCAGGCCTCCTGTGCACCTCCCTAGCCTTGCACGTCCTGTGCCAGCACCGCTCTCAAGATCTCCAGTACGCCTTCACGGTCTAACCCATCCTGTGCCACCTCCACACCCCAGCCCTCCGGTAGCAGCTCCCCGCACCAGGCTTCCTGTGCGTGTCCTCGGCCCAGTACCACCAGTGCCAGCACCACGCATCAGGCCTACAGTGCGCCTCGCCTCTCCAGCGCTGTCGGAGTCTCCCGCCTGTTTAGCGCTGTTAGAGCCTTCCTTCTCTACAGCGCTGCCGGAGTCTCCCGCCTGTTCAGAACTGCCAGTTTGCAAAGAGCTGCCAGTTTGCAAAGAGCTGCCAGTTAGCATAGAGCTGCCAGTTAGCATAGAGCTGCCAGTTAGCATAGAGCTGCCAGTTAGCATAGAGCTGCCAGTTAGCATAGAGCTGCCAGTCTGCAAGGAGCTGCCAGTCTGCAAGGAGCTGCCAGAGCTGCCTGTCTGCAGGATGCCGCCAAAGCTGCCAGTCTGCAAGGAGCCGCCAGAGCTGCCAGTTAGCATGGAGCAGCCAGGGCCGCCAGTTAGCATGGAGCAGCCAGGGCCGCCAGTCAGCATGGAGCAGCCAGGGCCGCCAGTCAGCATGGAGCAGCCAGGGCCGCCAGTCAGCATGGAGCAGCCAGTCAGCATGGAGCAGCCAGTCAGCATGGAGCAGCCAGAGCAGCCAGTCAGCATGGAGCAGCCAGAGCTGCCAGTCAGCATGGAGCAGCCAGTCAGCATGGAGCAGCCAGAGCTGCCAGTCAGCATGGAGCAGCCAGTCAGCATGGAGCAGCCAGAGCTGCCAGTCAGCATGGAGCAGCCAGTTAGCATGGAGCAGCCAGAGCTGCCAGTCATCATGGAGCAGCCAGTCAGCATGGAGCAGCCAGATCTGCCAGTCGACCAGACTCTTCCAGATCTGCCAGTCGACCAGACTCTTCCAGATCTGCCAGTCGACCAGACTCTTCCAGATCTGCCAGTCGACCAGACTCTCCCAGATCTGCCAGTCGACCAGACTCTTCCAGATCTGCCAGTCGACCAGACTCTTCCAGATCTGCCGGTCGACCAGACTCTTCCAGATCTGCCAGTCGACCAGGATCTGCCAGTCAGCCAGGATCTGCCAGTCAGCCAGGATATGGTAGATTCGTCAACCTGCCTGAGCTTCCTCTCACTCCTGAGCTTCCTCTCACTCCTGAGCTTCCTCTCACTCCTGAGCTTCCCCTCAGTCCCGAGCTGCCTCAGTCCCGAGCTGCCCCTCAGTCCCGATCTGCTCCTCAGTCCAGTGGGGTTCTGGGTGAGGACTACTAGGCCATGGTCGGCGGCGAGGGTGGACTATCCAGGGACGCGAGGAGAAGGGACTAAGACATTGATTGAGTGGGGTCCACGTCCCGCGCCGGAGCCGCCACCATGGACAGACGCCCACCCGGACCCTCCCTATTGTTTTGAGGTGCGTTCGGGAGTCCGCACCTTAGGGGGGGGGTTCTGTCACACCCTGGTCAAAGTATTTTGTGTTTATCTTTATTTATTTGGTCAGGCCAGGGTGTGGCATGGGTTTTTGTATGTGGTGTGTTTGTATGGGGATTGTAGCTAGTGGGGTGTTCTAGCTAAGTCTATGGCTGTCTGAAGTGGTTCTCAATCAGAGGCAGGTGTTTATCGTTGTCTCTGATTGGGAACCATATTTAGGCAGCCATATTCTTTGAGTTTGTCGTGGGTGATTGTCCTTAGTGTCCTGATGTCATTGTTCTGTGTTAGGATACACAAGTATAGGCTGTTTCGGGTTTTGTTAAGTTTATTGTTTTGGTAGTGTTTGTGTTTAGTGTGTTAATTCATTAAACATGGATTGCAATAGACACGCCGCATTTTGGTCCGACTCTCCTTCACACCAAGAAAACCGTTACAGCCACCTTTTGCTGCGATTACAGCTGTAAGTCGCTTGGGGTATGTCTCTATCAGTTTTGCACATCGAGAGACTGACATTTTTTCCCATTCCTCCTTGCAAAACAGCTCGAGCTCAGTGAGGTTGGATGGAGAGCATTTGTGAACAGCAGTTTTCAGTTCTTTCCACAGATTCTCGATTGGATTCAGGTCTGGACTTTGACTTGGCCATTCTAACACCTGGATATGTTTATTTTTGAACCATTCCATTGTAGATTTTGCTTTATGTTTTGGATCATTGTCTTGTTGGAAGACAAATCTCCGTCCCAGTCTCAGGTCTTTTGCAGACTCCATCAGGTTCTCTTCCAGAATGGTCCTGTATTTGGCTCCATCCATCTTCCCATCAATTTTAACCATCTTCCCTGTCCCTGCTGAAGAAAAGCAGGCCCAAACCATGATGCTGCCACCACCATGTTTGACAGTGGGGATGGTGTGTTCAGGGTGATGAGCTGTGTTGCTTTTACGCCAAACATAACTTTTTGCATTGTTGCCAAAAAGTAAAATTTTGGTTTCATCTGACCAGAGCACCTTCTTCTACATGTTTGGTGTGTCTCCCAGGTGGCTTGTGGCAAACTTTAAACAACACTTTTTATGGATATGGCTTTCTTCTTGCCACTCTTCCATAAAGGCCATATTTGTGCAATATACGACTGGTTGTTGTCCTATGGACAGAGTCTCCCACCTCAGCTGTAGATCTCTGCAGTTCATCCAGAGTGATCATGGGCCTCTTGGCTGCATCTCTGATCAGTCTTCTCCTTGTATGAGCTGAAAGTTTAGAGGGACGGCCAGGTCTTGGTAGATTTGCAGTGGTCTGATACTCCTTCCATTTCAATATTATCGCTTGCACAGTGCTCCTTGGGATGTTTAAAGCTTGGGAAATCTTTTTGTATCCAAATCTGGCTTTAAACTTCTTCACAACAGTATCTCGGACCTGCCTGGTGTGTTCCTTGTTCTTCATGATGCTCTCTGCGCTTTTAACGGACCTCTGAGACTATCACAGTGCAGGTGCATTTATACGGAGACTTGATTACACACAGGTGGATTGTATTTATCATCATTAGTCATTTAGGTCAACATTGGATCATTCAGAGATCCTCACTGAACTTCTGGAGAGAGTTTGCTGCACTGAAAGTAAAGGGGCTGAATAATTTTGCACGCCCAATTTTTCAGTTTTTGATTTGTTAAAAAAGTTTGCAATATCCAATAAATGTCGTTCCACTTCATGATTGTGTCCCACTTGTTGTTGATTCTTCACAAAAAAATACAGTTTTATATCTTTATGTTCGAAGCCTGAAATGTGGCAAAAGGTCGCAAAGTTCAAGGGGGCAGAATACTTTCGCAAGGCACTGTAAGGGAGATAAAGGCAGAAAAAAAGGCCATGGTGGCAAAGTAAATACAATATAGCAAGTAAAACACTGGAATGGTAGATTTGCAGTGGAAGAATGTGCAAAGTAGAAATAAAAATAATGGGGTGCAAAGGAGCAAAATAAATAAATAAATAAAATAAATACAGTAGGGAAAGAGGTAGTTGTTTGGGCTAAATTATAGATGGGCTATGTACAGGTGCAGTAATCTGTGAGCTGCTCTGACAGCTGGTGCTTAAAGCTAGTGAGGGAGATAAGTGTTTCCAGTTTCAGAGATTTTTGTAGTTTGTTCCAGTCATTGGCAGCAGAGAACTGGAGGGAAAGAAATAATTGGTTTTGGGGGTGACCAGAGAGATATACCTGCTGGAGCGTGTGCTACAGGTGGGTGATGCTATGGTGACCAGCGAGCTGAGATAAGGGGGGACTTTACCTAAAATAAATGACACAACTAACAGAGCAGAAAAATCGATAACTCTAAAATGGACATCTAAACGCCATTGGAAAAACACTATACCTACAATATAAAAATCTTTAAATTTAACTTTGCCAGATTTTTTATCATCTGTCTTTATCCTTTCCCTCCATGACAGTCTGATAGCTCGTCCGTTGTTGACGTTTCTGCTTTTCTCCATAATTCATTCTGCATTTTGAACTTTGCACATATCCTTTCACGTCATCCGGCCTATTTACAAGATAAACTTCCTGCGTTGATATTACCTTTGGAAATAAGCTTGAGAGGCATCGAGAGGTATCCTTGGCCGCTACAGCTGTGTCACTGTATTTGCAGTGTCAACACAGTTGAATGAGTCCCAGAGTGACCCCATAAATATTCCATGTACAGAGCGCTGATGATGTAACTTCGCGCTCTGTATGCCTGGGACTCCATTTTGATCCAGATTAGAATTGGATCAGTGTTTATTCTGATGATAAGTGTTGACGCTGGACACACAGGGTGCTTTGGGTTGCTCATCGTGTCAGATGCAATAACATTGGCAAAATGTCGACATAACATCTGAAAGAGACAGCATTAGAGACCTCATGTCTGAAAGACAGCATTAGAGACCTCATGTCTGAATGAGACAGTATTAGAGACCTCACGTCTGAAAGAGACAGCATTAGAGACCTCACGTCTGAAAGGGACATCAGGAGAGACCTCACATCTGAAAGAGACAGCATTAGAGACCTCACATCTGAAAGAGACATCATGAGAGACCTCATGTCTGAAAGACAGCATTAGAGACCTCACGTCTGAAAGAGACATCATGAGAGACCTCATGTCTGAATGAGACATCAGGAGAGACCTCACATCTGAAAGAGACATCATTAAAGACCTCACATCTGAAAGAGACAGCATTAGAGACCTCACGTCTGAAAGACAGCATTAGAGACTTCACGTCTGAATGAGACAGCATTAAAGACCTCACATCTGAAAGAGACAGCATTAGAGACCTCACGTCTGAAAGACAGCATTAGAGACTTCACGTCTGAATGAGACAGCATTAGAGACCTCATGTCTGAAAGAGACAGCATTAGAGACCTCACGTCTGAATGAGACAGCATTAAAGACCTCACATCTGAAAGAGACAGCATTAGAGACCTCACGTCTGAAAGACAGCATTAGAGACTTCACGTCTGAAAGAGACAGCATTAGAAACCTCACGTCTGAAAGAGACATCATGAGAGACCTCACGTCTGAAAGACAGCATTAGAGACCTCACGTCTGAAAAAGACAGCATTAGAGACCTCACGTCTGAAATAGACAGCATTAGAGACCTCACGCCTGAATGAGACAGCATTAGAGACCTCACGTCTGAAAGAGACAGCATTAGAGACTTCACGTCTGAAAGAGACATCAGGAGAGACCTCACGTCTGAAAGAGACAGCATTAGAGACCTCACGTCTGAAAGACAGCATTAGAGACCTCACGTCTGAAAGAGACAGCATTAGAGACCTCACGTCTGAAAGAGACATCATGAGAGACCTCACGTCTGAAAGACAGCATTAGAGACCTCACGTCTGAAAGAGACAGCATTAGAGACCTCACGTCTGAAAGAGACAGCATTAGAGACCTCACGTCTGAAAGACAGCATTAGAGACCTCACGTCTGAAAGAGACAGCATTAGAGACCTCACGACTGAAATACAGCATTAGAGACCTCAAGTCTGAAAGAGACAACATTAGAGACCTCACATCTGAAAGAGACAGCATTAGAGACCTCACATCTGAAAGAGACAGCATTAGAGACCTCACTTCTGAAAGACAGCATTAAAGACCTCACGTCTGAGAGGGACAACAGGAGAGATCTCACATCTGAAAGAGACAGCATTAGAGACCTCACGTCTGAAAGAGACAGCATTAGAGACCTCACATCTGAAAGAGACATCATGAGAGACCTCACATCTGAAAGACAGCATTAGAGACCTCACGTCTGAAAGAGACATCATGAGAGACCTCATGTCTGAATGAGACATCAGGAGAGACCTCACATCTGAAAGAGACATCATGAGAGACCTCACGTCTGAATGAGACATCAGGAGAGACCTCACATCTGAAATAGACAGCATTAGAGACCTCACGTCTGAAATAGACATCATGAGAGACCTCATGTCTGAATGAGACATCAGGAGAGACCTCACATCTGAAATAGACAGCATTAGAGACCTCAAGTCTGAAATAGACAGCATTAGAGACCTCACGTCTGAAAGAGACAGCATTAGAGACCTCACATCTGAAAGAGACAGCATTAGAGACCTCACATCTGAAATAGACAGCATTAGAGAACTCACGTCTGAAAGAGACAGCATTAGAGACCGCACATCTGAAAGAGACAGCATTAAAACCTTTCTGTATTGCTATATGTGTTCTTAGAATGACTTTGCTCCGTGTATCTACACTGACTAGACTAGAGGTTTCAGCACTTCTGGACATCACAGGTCGTTTCTTGGTTAGTCAGCTGAAATGAGCTGAGGACATAAACTCAACCACACTCCCAGACTGAACTGTGTGTCTCTTCAAATGAAGGGTCCACTCACTCACCCCAAAATGGCCTTAACGGACTACAGTTTATCGAAATGCCATTGGAAGAGATACAGTACTGTGTATGGCCCTAAGAGCATTATACAAGAGCTCAACATATTCTCAAGTGGAAGAGGTTTTCACAAAAATAAACATGTACAGTGCATTCTGAAAGTATTTAGACCCCTTCCCCTTTTCCACATTTTGTTACGTCACAGTCTTATGCTAAAATGAATCAAATAAAATAAAAACTCATCCGTCTACACACAATACCCCTTAATGACAAAGCAAAAACAGGTTTTCAGACATTTTTGCAAATGTGTTATGAATAAAAAACAGAAATACCTTATTTACATAACTATTCAGACTCAAAATTGAGCTCAGGTTCATCCTGTTTCCATTAATCATCCTTGAGATGTTTCTACAACTTGATTGGAGTCCACCTGTGGTAAATTCAATTGATTGGACATGATTTGGAACTGTCTATATAAGGTCCCACAGTTGACAGTGCATGTCAGAACAAAAACCAAGCCATGAGGTCGAAGGAATTGTCCTTAGAGCCCCGAGACAGAATTGTGTCGAGGCACAGATCTGGGGAAGAGTACCAAAACAATTCTGCAGCATTGAAGGTCTCCAAGAACACAGTGGCCTCCTACCATTCTTAAATGGAAGGAGTTTGGAACCACCAAGACTCTTCCTAGAGCTGGCCGCCCAGCCAAACTGAGAAATCGGGGGAGAAGGGCCTTGGTCAGGGAGTTGACCAAGAACCCGATGGTCAGTCTGACAGAGCTCCAGAGTTTCTCTGTGGAGAGGGGAGAACCTTCCAGAAGGTCAACCATCTCTCCAGCACTCCACCAATCAGGCCTTTATGGTAGAGTGGCCAGACGGAAGCCACTCCTCGGTAAAAGGCACATGACAGCCTGCTTGGACTTTGCCAAAAGGCACCTAAAGGACTCTCCTACCATGAGAGCCAAGATTTTCTGAATGCCAAGCGTCACGTCTGAAGGAAACCTGGCACGATACCTACGGTGAAGCATAGTGGTGGCAGCATCATGCTGTGGGGATGTTTTTCAGTGGCGGGGACTGGGAGACTGGTCAGAAAAACTGAGCAAAGTACAGAGAGATCCTTGATGAAAACAACGACTCTAAGCACACAGCCAAGACAATGCAGGAGTGGCTTCGGGACAAGTCTCTGAATGTCTTTGAGTGGCCCAGCCAGAGCCCGGACTTGAACCCGAAGGAACATCTCTGGAGAGACCTGAAAATAGCTGTGCAGCAACACTCCCCATCCAACCAGACAGAGCTTGAGAGGATCTGCAGAAAAGAATGGGAGAAACTCCCCAAATACAGGTGTGCCAAGCTTATAGCGTCATACCCAAGAAGAATTGAGGCTGTAATCATTGCCAAAGGTGCTTCAACAAAGTATTGAGTAAAGGGTCTGAATACTTATGTATATGTGATATTTCCGTTTGAATTTTTTATACATTTGCAAAAAAAATAAACTGCTTTTGCTTTGTCATTATGGTGCATTGTATGTAGATTGACGAGGGGAAAAAAATATTTAATCCACTTTAGAATAAGGCTGTAATGTAACAAAATGTGGAAAAAGTCAAGGGGTCTGAATACTTTCCGAATGCACTGTATATTAATTTACCAGGTTTGCTGCAAGGATCTGTGTAACAGTTGCAGTAGTTGTTCCACTTACAACAGATTACAACATGGGGAAAGAAGACAGATGTCTCATAGTGATCCCTGAACTCCCTGAAAGGCTGTAGGTGAAACAGAATACCTTGCTGCCGTCCTAATCCTTAAAGCATATGTAAATATATTTCTAGAAATGTATTGACCATTCAAACGCCTACTTAAATTGTTTGAATAATGTATAGATTTGGAATTCTCTGCCATTGACCTCGTTATCTGGACTTCTGGGGTACATGTTCATCTTAGAAGGCAAATCATATGGATGCTTCAGGAGAAATGACTCTGTTGCTGTAAAAAATGAGACCTGAGTGGGCTTACTCTAACACACACACACACACACACACACACACACACACACACACACACACACACACACACACACACACACACACACACACACACACACACACACACACACACACACACTATGTACAAAGGCATTGTAAAAACCAATACGTGTGTCAGTGTACAATATATACTGTATGTCTGTCTAAGGATACTCACTGAGTTCTGAGATGCTGCCCACCCGTGTGGCTAGCAGGCACTGCTCGATGGAGCGCAGCTCCGACTGACTGTAGGAGTGGCCCTCCCCACTTTTCCCTGACCGCTGCTGGTCCCGATGCAGAGTCAGGCTCTCTGGTAGGCTGAGCACACCTGCAGGAGGGAAAGAGGAAGAGGGGGAGATAGAGAGAAAGGAGGTCGAGAGGGAGGAAGAGGAGAGAAAAGAGACAGGTGGTTAAGAACAAACCAATGTGTAAAGTAGTCAGACTCACAATGGACCCATGCTCACTGGATAACAAAATGTCAAAAATAATTATAATACAGGATGAGTTGGTTCTTTTTAAGTACAGAGAAGGGACTTTTCCATTGCAGGAAATCTTTATGTTCATTAGATATGTTAGTTTGTATTGCACTGCAACAGGTGAATGGTTTGTCCCTAAAGCTCATTGTCAGCCATCTTCGTAGAGGGGACATTCAGAGAGTATACTGTATTGTGTTTCTGTCTACACAAGCAATCACTGTGTGTGAGGAACAACGCCTGGCAGTCTTTGTCGCTGAGCTAGGGTGTAATCGTTTGCTGTTTACAAGTTGAGGCATTGGAACAGGGAGAGGATACTTCATCCCCTCAATTTCAGAAATGTCCACAATGACTGCCTGTGTTTCATAGAGTATTATTGTTTATAGAAAAAAATGAATATATATATATATGATTTGTGATGATGCCACTTAATGCCGCCTTTGCAGTGTTTTCCTGACATTGATTAAACTCTACCTGTTGCTGAATGTATGCCCAAACATCTGCTATTATATACATGTAAGAGCTCTGTATTTATTTTGAGTTAATGAATTGTATGGTTAAATGCTGATGAATTTATGAATGCCATGCTACTTTGATGTATTTTAGAGATAAATACAAGTAAATACAACTCCTAAATACAAGTGAGTTGGGTATGACCCAAGCCAGGTAGCAGTGTTACCAACTGGTATTTATGCCAGTCTGTTTTAGGAAGGGGGTAGACTGCTGTTACCTGCCTGTCTCCGTCCTCATGTTTCAATACGAGATGCTTGTTGTGAAGTAAATAGCTGTAGTCCACAGTTTAATAATCTAGCCTTTCTTGTTTTTGTGGATCCATTATGTATATTCAATTCGACTGTCATCTCCCTTGGCAGTGAGACACCTTACTTTATCACATGATTCCACACCTACTTATTGTGTTATTTTATTCAGATTTAAACCATCAGGTGGCCATGTTAAATTCTAGTTCCTCATTTCAAATATGGCTATTTAGCTCTGCAGAAATGAGGGTATGTGCTCATATTTGAATGCTGTACCTATCCCTCTTCAGTTTGGCTCAGATGGAGTGTTCTACCTAAGCTAATATCATGGAGGCAGTTTCATCATAGCTGCAGCCACAAATTACATTAGTCATTCTCTCCTGCTCAGGGGATGACGAGGCAGATTGCTTTCCTTCCCATTTCCTATTCTTCCACAGCAGCGCAGTGCTGCTACCGCTTCCCACGACTCTCGCCTGCGGTGTGTCAAATTACAAAATGGCTATAACCAATGGCCCTATACTCCCTAGGGAAAAGGGAAAGTAGCTTTGGTTTGAACACTTCCTTCTCAATATGCAGCTAATTTAATTGACTTGCTGCCTGGCCTTGCAGTTTACACTAATCATCAGTCTCAAAGGAAAAAAGTGGCTTCAAGGGAATTTAGTAATCCTCCTCTGACCTATTACACATGACTAGACTAATTTGTTACACATAGAATAGAGATCTCAGATAATTTCTGATTCCAAAGATATTTTTCTATTTTTTTCTCCTCCAGGGTGACGATGGTCAGAATATTGACAGTAATGAAAGTCAGTCACCATGGAGACGGAGAGCCAGTGGGGGGTGACTGGTTGCCGTGACGCAGGGATAACAGGTGTTATGTGGTGTAGAGCCACAGCGCACTGCTCGGTGTTCATGACCCCTCCCATTATACACCTCAGCTAGGTACACTACGGGGGACCACGTACAAACACATGTCCCTCTAACAAAGGACATGGGACCCAACCATCTGCTTCAGTAGGATAGGGTCAGATGTCTGATACAGCACCATCCAAACCTAACTGACAGTATCAACCAATGCCTTGGTGGAAGACTTTTACAGGTAGGTAGCCTAGTCCCAGATCTGTTTGTGCAATACATGAAAATGACTGTAGGTGTTGGCAAGGCAGCAGATCCGGGACCACAGACCAGGCTACCTTAAACAAATCAAATGACATTTTCTTGGTCACATACACATATTCAGCAAGCACATAGGCACAATATGGATTTCTCTGAAACACCTTCTTTATTATCTTGCCAGCTCACAGAGCAACGCTACAGGAAATCCAGCTTTAAGCACTTAAAACAGCGGGGAGCTGTCCTGGCATCTCTCCCCTCCCCTGCCACCACTTTCACACCATTATACAGCTAGCTAAATGTGTTCCTCAACCTTTGATGTGCAGTGATTTAGCAAAACCCCCATCATATTTGTGGGGAACGTAATAACATTTTTCTGGAGGTAAATTTAGAACATCATGCCATAGTCAAAGCTAGAAAAGGTGACATCAGGAGGACTCTATGAGGGGGATGCTATGAGTCAAGTGTCACCTTGATTTCCCATAAGCTAGGCTGGGCTGGCTGGCAGCAGAGGTACCCTCTTGCCAGTTGCCACAGAGGCCCTCAACATGCAGGCCATGATCTGAACATCCACTTAGTCCATGGGTGCCAGTCCTGTGTGTGACCTGAGACAGGAGGGAAGAAGAGAAGGAGAATGGAGAGAAGAGGCTGATAATGAGGGGCACGGTAAGACTCCTTTCTGTTCTCTCTTGGCTCCCCCGGTCATCTCTCCATCCCTTGGCCATCCTTCAGTCAGACCAACACAGTTCTGTTGGAGCTGGACAGGGTTTACGCGGAAGATCACTGAAAAGTCAGGATTTCCAAGGGGTGCTAGAGAGTTGTTTACAATGAAATTTGGCCAAAGTAAAGACCCGTATCAAGACCCTGAAGAAAAAATTGGGTTCACTCACAGTTTTCGAGCCTGTAATTTTGCCAATGTCCTCAAAATGTATTAGTTGATTTATGAATGAGAGTATGTGCTTGAAAAACACCTTGCAAGTTTGCACTTTAGCTTTTGGCTTTAACTTTGCCAGTCCTTGACCTTACTGTGACGCAGGGTGCAGAATCATGCAGTGATGGTGCAAGACCAGCTGACAGTGAAGTGCAGGCTGCTCACAGGCTTGGCTGGGGCAAGGTGACTCACTGTGTTCTAATGCAAGCCAGTGAAGCCAATGCCCTCAGGGAAGAACTGCTTGAGTTCAAATCAAATCACATTTTATTGGTCACATACACATATTTAGCAGATGTTATTTCGGGTGTAGTGAAATGCTTGTATTCCTAGCTCCAACAGTGCAGTATTATCTAACAATTCACAAATCTAAAAGTAAAATAATGGTATGAAGAAATATATAAATATTAGGATGAGCAATATCGGAATGGCATTGACTAAAATACAGTAGAATAGAATACAATATATACATATGAAATGAGTGAAGCAGTATGTAAACATTATTAAAGTGACTAGTGTTCCATTATTAAAGTGACCAGTGATTCCATGTCTATGTATATAGAACAGCAGCCTCTAAGGTGCAGGGTTGAGTAACCAGGTGGTAGCCAGCTAGTGATGGCTATTTAACAGTCTGAAGGCCTTGAGATAGAAGCTGTTTTTCAGTCTCTCGGTCCCAGCTTTGATGCACCTGTCCTGACCTCACCCTCTGGATGGTAGCGGGGTGAACAGGCTGTGGCTCAGGTGGTTGTTGTGCTTGATCTTTTTGGCCTTCCTGTTATATCAAGTACTGTAGGTGTCCTGGAGGGCAGGCAATGTGCTCCCGGTGATGCGTTGGGTAGTTACGGGCGGTGCAGTTTGCCGCACCAAGCTGTGATACAGCCCGACAGGATGCTCTCAATGGTGCATCTGTAAAAGTTTGTGAGGGTGTTAGGGGCCTAGCCAAATTTCTTCAGCCTCCTGAGGTTGAAGGGGCGCTGTTGCGTCTTCTTCACCACACTGTCCACAATCAGCTCCTTCATTTTGTTGACATTGAGGGAGAGGTTATTTTCCTGGCACCACTCCGCCACGGCCCTCACCTCCTCCCTGTAGGCTGTCTCGTCATTGTTGGTAATCAGGCCTGCTATGTTTGTGTCGTCTGCAAACTTGATGATTGAATTGGAGGTGTGCGTGGCCACGCAGTCATGGGTGAACAGGGAGTACAGGAGGGGGCTAAGTACACACCCTTGTGGGGCCCCAGTGTTGAGGATCAGTGAAGCGGAGGTGTTGTTTCCCACCTTCACCACCTGGCACCTGGGGGCGACCCGTCAACAAGTCCAGGATCCAGTTGCACAGGGCGGGGTTCAGACCCAGGGCCCCAAGCTTGATGATGAGCTTGAAGGGTACTATGGTGTTGAAGGCTGATCTAGTCAATGAACAGCATTCTTACATAGGTATCCTCTTGTCCAGGTGGGTTAGGGCAGTGTGCAGCGCAATGGCGATTGTATCGTCTGTTGATCTATTGGGCCGGTAAGCTAATTTAAGTGGGTCTGACAAAAAAGCAAGCCAGGACTCCTCTCCTGATGATGTCCCTGTCACTGTGCCGTGGTTCAAACCTGGCAATATTCAGCCCCCAGAGATTAGATTATTAATTAAGATTATGAAATTATTTTCTGATGTTGTTGTTATCAAAAATGCATGTGACAGAATAAATGTTATTTTGCAATGACAGAGGTCCCTCTGACACATGGTGGCAGTGGTGCGATCCAGTAGCCATTGTGTCTTTTGAATAATACATTTCAGACTTTGAATATATTTAATTAACTACCTGGGCCAAATGACAGCTAGTGCTATTCAGTCATGAGGTTTAAATGCATGAGGGAGAGAGAGAATGAGAGAGAGAGAGAGAGAGAGAGAGAGAGAGAGAGAGAGAGAGAGAGAGAGAGAGAGAGAGAGAGAGAGAGAGAGAGAGAGATCCTCCAGGCAAGCCACTCATCACTGAATGATGAATAATTGGTTGTATACAGGAGGAGCCCCCCATTCAGATCTCTCTCTCTATAATGAATGCGTAGTACTCAATAATAGGGTCGTTCTAAAGTGGACAGTGTCAAAGAAAAGACCTGGGACGTTAAAAGCAATGGTTTGGAACACTGACTCCGTTCTACAGCCACAGGGAGAACATAGTAGATACAGTTATTTTAAATGTAAAAAAAAAAACTATTACTGTTTACTTTGCTGTTGAAACATTGATTATCAAATAACTGCTTTACTTATAAATGTTGACACATGAGCACACAAATCCATCTGAGCCACTATATAGGCCTATTAGAGGAAAAACAACAACAACCAATGAGCTATGTAGGGAGAAAAGAGGGAACAAAGCAGGGTTACTATAGGCTGTCTATCTCTGCCACCCCCTGTCTGTAGGGATGAATGCCTAGCATGCAGGACCAGCCCTGCTTGGAGAGGCAGGCCCTGCCTCTCTGACTTCCCCAGGCTTGACTGTAGGAGTTGTGACCTCGATGTGGCTTTACCCTGCACTTAAATCTATTTTCGAGGGATGCACTAGAGCCTGGTTCTTCCCCAGAAAACTCTGCAGATCCATGGTACTAGTTTTTTCTTGGGTTTCTCACAGAGCAGGGACGACACTGAAATGGAGGAGTCCGTCTGTCTGCTAAGTCACTCTGTCCTCTGTGTACTGTACTCACTGTTCTAGGGGATTTAGAGATGAATAATACAACTTAGACCAGCGACGTGTGACTTGTATCAAATAAGAAGAGAGAGAGAGAGAGGAGAAAGAAATGTCTGTATGTAAAAACAAGAATAAGGGAGAGAGAAAGATAGAGAAAATAGATAAGGAAAAAGAGAGAGAGAGAGTCTTTCCTATTGTACCTTTCTTTCTTTGCAGAGTGTACTGCACCATGTACTATACCAGGTGTGCCTGTAAGGGGTTAACCCTGATACTGCACATAGTCTTTTGAGGGAGCTGGAGCTGGCTCACTCTGGGCTCTGACATCCCCCTGCCAGACCAGATGGTGGCCATATGTATACAGAGAGAGGAATCAGACATGATGGAGCTAGCCTGAAAAACAGTGATGCAGAAAGTAAGAGAGAGACGAGAGAATATAACATACGGTACATTGTATAACAGCTTTATTTCCTCGTATGCATTGACATTTGTAGGCCAATTTTCAGTGGTACAAATACAACTGTGAGTAAAATGTCTAGAGTTGTATGCAAGTTAGATGAGAGGCGGAGTACACATGCCTGGGATGACTGTACAAGTGCTTGAGTATGGGCTTGGTCTGGGATACCCAGCAACCACAGTACGGTCTAAGACGGCCACCGACCACAAGTCTTTAATGGGTTAGTACTGTATAGCAGCCACAGGGACGTGTTGGAAGTTGGAAGCTACAACCACTCTGACAAAGTGAGATCACACAGACCCTAGGAGAAAATACCTACACATTCTCATGTATGCTTCTATTAGTATGGATGGTTCAGGCCCTGAATTGTCCAAAAGCTGTGGTATATCAGACTGTATACCACGGGTATGACAACACATTTATTTTTATTGCTCTAATTATGTTGGTAACCAGTTTATAATAGTAATAAGGCACCTTGTGGTATATGGCCAATATACCACGGCTAAGGGCTGTATCCAGGCACTCCACATTGCGTTGTGCATAAGAACAGCCCTTACCGTGGTATATTGGCCAAATAACACAACCCTTTGGGCCTTATTGCTTATATAGAACATGGTCTGGGGAGAGAGCATGTCAACATGCTATCAGACACACACATATCGTAAACACGCACATACAGTACATACACATGCACACACAAGCACACGCATACTTACATGCAAGAACACACACATGTACGCACACACAAATGCATGCGCACAACACATGCATCCATGCAAGCACACACCCAAAGCACACACCCAAACATACAATACGACAGAGACATAATTATGCCGCAAACGATGCATAGCTGTAGTCTATACGTCCCAGTACAAGGAGAAGATGTTGTAATTTTCTCTTACAGTAACACGTATATCAGATATAAACTTCCATTTAGATCTCACACAAACACACGCAAAGGCAATTATCTACACACGCACAAACACACATCAACAAAACCTAATGAATTCCATCTGTCAAGCATTCAACGCTTTCTGCCTCTTTGAACCTTGTTTCAGTGGAGGTGTGGGTTTCCTCTCGGAGAGAACCATGTGGATCCTTTGAACACGTTTGCAAGCAGATACAATAACATTTTTTAATGATTTTTTATGTAGTTTTAAACAATACAAAACATACACATACAAACAACAACATACAGACGCTTACAAACATCCACAACATCACCCCTGCCAAGACCCACCTGCTCACACCCCCATCTCCACCGCCAGCATTACTCTCCTCCACATGGCCTCAAACTGCACCATTCTGTTTCTCTGAGTCCCCCACACACTTTCAACATATAGACAGTAAAGCATTTGCAACCCATTTCAAGAAGCTAGGAGAATGTCGGACATCACTACTTCACAGGAGAGGCATTTGAATAAAAAAAAATATATATATCAAAATGTGTTTTTTGTCAGAAATGCTTCTGAAACGTGAACTTTCTTGCGCCTCAATAACAAACTTGTATGCCATCTGTAAATACCAATACAATTGTTAAATTAAGAGCCTAGTCAGTTTAGCCACAGAAAAATACAGGAACCTTCCCACTAGCCATGATTGGCTGAGATAATGTATGGGCAGGACGGGCTGAGGAGATCGGATTGGTCTCCCATGTAGCATGCTTCCGTCTATAACATGAGCTGCTCAGTATGCGTGGAAAATTCTTTCTACCGAGGCTTGTTTTTAAAGATATCATGAAGCACTGAAAAAGTGTTGAATTGCTGCCTTGAAGTTATCAACAAAGATCAGCGGGAAAAGTTGTGATGGACTCCTTTCTGGAGGATGCTCATGCCATGCTGACTCTCTCTGACTCTGAAAATTAATCAGACAAATTAAGGACAAATTAATGACTAAAAATCACTGTCATCAGAAGAGACGGTGATCAATAGTGTTGTTGTCCACCAAGAAGTTGACCGAGTTTTGAAATCAATGGAATGCCTGGTGTAAGCAGACAGATGATTCTCAAATTTGTAATTTCTTGATATGAAACTTTTAAGTATTTGCCAATATCTACATTGGTCAGTCCAAAATTGCTTTTTATTCTGTCGTGGAAATACATTGATTTCCAAGTCAATTACAGTTTCTATGCCTTAAGTTTGCCATGTAAACCAATTCATCTGTAAATTCTGAAAAGCTATCTATCTATCTAGGATCTAGGATTGTCCCTTAGTGTTGTGTGTTTTATAGAGTGGTATTGGTTCTTGTAAAATAAGTTTAATTTTCTTCCACAATGTTGTACTGTTCTTAACTATGAAGTTTTTAATGTTCTTAGCTTCATCCTTTGAAAATAGACATGTATGGACCTTGCTTTGTGCACAGGGGCATTGTCATGCTGAAACAGGAAAGGGCCTTCCCCAAACTGTTGCCACAAATTTGGAAGCACAGAATCGTCTAGAATTAAAAGCAGCCCCAGACCATTATTCCTCCTCTACCAAACTTCACAGTTGGCACTATGCATTCGGGTAGGTAGCGTTCTCCTGGCATCCACCAAATCCAGATTCGTCCGTTGGACTGCCAGATTGTGAAGCGTGATTCATCCGTCCAGAGAATGCGTTTCCGCTGCTCCAGAGTCCAATCGTGGCAAGCTTTACACCCCTCCAGCCAACGCTTGGCATTGCGGATGGTTTTCTTAGGCTTGTGTGCGGCTGTTCGGACCATGTTAACCCTTTTCATGAATCTCCAGACGAACAGTTCTTGTGCTGATGTTGCTTCCTATGACGGTGAAAGTCACTGAGCTCTTCAGTAAGGCCATTCTACTGCTAATGTTTGTCTATGGAAATTGCATGTCTGTGTGCTTGATTTTATACACCTGTCAGCAACGGGTGTAGCTGAAATAGCCGATTCCACTAATTGAAGGGGTGTCCACATACTTCTGTATATATGGTGCATATAGAGTATGTGAGCATGTGGACTGAGCAGACATTTAACAGAGAGTACACAAAAGTCACAAAGCAAATAACTGTTTTGTACTTTTAGGCGCTACGCCTTTTAGGGCTTTTAAACTCCAACTCCTCTCCTGATGTACCAAAAAGCATGTGGATTATGTCTTTGCACATGCATTGGAGAAAGTCTGCCATTTAAGTATTGTGGTCAGTTTGTATTACCTTGTAAATTAAAAGAAAATATAGTGGCTGGTGGGTGTCTACTTGGGGAAAGTGGGTCCACCGAGAGACTGAAGTGAAATGAGTGGAGGCCCCACACACATCTCAGAGAAGTGTCTGATGCCCTCCCAGTCTCCCCGTCTCCCCGATCATCGCAGCTAGGTAGCTGCTACCGAGTGGCCCAGACCCCGAAGTGGACCCTATGTTCACTCGGCTACACAGCTAATGCCTCCCGGACTCCTCACTAACACGTCTAGAAGCCACTACATCACCGGATTCCTGCCATAAGCTCTGGACCTTTGCATCGGATGATCGCAGCTAGCTAGCTGCTACCGAACGGCAATAGTGGCTAACGCCCTTGTCCCGAAGCTAGCACCAGTTAGCCTCGAGCCAGGCGCATCTCCCGGCAAGCAAACAAAATTACTCCAGATACAATACCTCTTTTGCCAATTGGCCTGGACCCGTTGTCGACACGGATCCCCGCCGATCCATTACGACTGGTCTGCAGATATTATTCCGTCCGTTGTGCCCTCAACTGGCCGTTGCCGGACGTCGGTGAAGATGCTTCTGCTATCCCTGGCCTGCTTACTTGATGAACGCTGTGTCCCCCACTTGCTAGCGTAGTAACGACTACCTAACGGCTTCCCTGTTTCATCTATTGCTGGTCACTGGACCCTATGATCACCTGGCTACATAGCTGATGCCTGCTGGACTGTTCATTAATCACGGTACTCCATTTAGTTTATTTCGTTTATCTGTCGGCACCAGCCTCAAACTCAGGCCCTGTGTGTAGTTAACTGACCCTCTCTGCCCATTCATCGCCATTTTACCTGTTGTTGTTGTCTTAGTTGATTAGCTATTGCTGTCTTACCCGTTGTTGTCTCAGCTAGCTCTCCCAATCAACACCTGTGATTGCTTTATGCCTCGCTTTATGTCTCTCTCTAATGTCAATATGCCTTGTATACTGTTGTTTAGGGTAGTTATCATTGTTTTATTTTACTGCAGAGCCCCTAGCCCCACTCAACATGCCTCAGATACCTCTTTTGTCCCACCTCCCACACATGCGTTGACCTCATCTAGCATAACGAGTGCCTCCAGAGACAAAACCTCTCTCATCATCACTCAATGCCTAGGTTTACCTCCACTGCACCCGCACCCTACCATACCCCTGTCTGTACATTATACCCTGAATCTATTCTACCACGCCCAGAAATCTGCTCCTTTTATTCTCTGTCCCCAATGCACTAGACGACCAGTTTTGTAGCCTTTAGACGTATGCTCATCCTACTCCTCCTCTGTTCCTCGGGTGATGTAGAGGTTAATCCAGGCCCCGTGTGTCTCCAGGTGCTCTCATTTGTTGACTTCTGTAACCGTAAAAGCCTTGGTTTCATGCATGTTAACATCAGAAGCCTCCTCCCTAAGTTTGTTTTATTCTCACTGCTTTTGCCACCCCTGATGTCCTTGCCGTGTCTTAATCCTGGTTTAGGAAGGCCACCAACAATTCTGAGATTTCCATCCCCAACTACAACATTTTCCGTCAAGATAGAACTGCCAAAGGGGGAGGAGTTGCAGTGATAGACTGCAGTGATAGACTGCAAAGTTCTGTCATACTTTTCAGGTCCATGCCCAAACAGTTCGAGCTTCTAATTTAAAAAATGAATCTCTCACTGTTGCCGCCTGTTATAGACCCCCCTCAGCTCCCAGCTGTGCCCTGGACACCATATGTGAACTGATTGCACCTCATCTATCTTCAGAGTTCGTCCTGCTAGGTGACCTAAACTGGGATATGCTTAACACCCCAGCCGTCCTTCAATCTAAGCTAGATGCCCTCAATCTCACACAAATTATCAAGGAACCCACCAGGTACAACCCATAATCTGTAAACATGGGCACCCTCAGAGATATTATCCTGACCAACTTGCCCTCCAAATATACCTCTTCTGTATTCAATCAGGATCTCAGCGATCACTGCCTCATTGCCTGCATCCGTTCAATGCCAAACGCTCCCTAAAAGACTTCTGCAAACAGGCCTTTCTATTTGACCTAGCCCGGGTATCCTGGAAGGATATTGACCTCATGCCGTCAGTAGAGGATGCCTGGTTGTTCTATTAAAGTAATTTCCTCACCATCTTAAATAAGCATGCCCCTTTCAAAAAAATATAGAACTAAGAACAGATATAGCCCTTGGTTCACTCCAGACCTTACTGCCCTCGACCAGCACAAAAACATCCTGTGGTGTACTGCACTAGCATCGTATAGTCCCCGCGATATGCAACTTTTCAGGGAAGTCAGGAACCAATACACACAGTCAGTTAGGAAAGCAAAGGCTAGCTTTTTCAAACAGAAATTTGCATCCTGCAGCTCTAACTCCAAAATGTTCTGGGACACTGTAAAGTTCATGGAGAACTCCCAGCTGCCCACTGCACTGAGGCTAGGAAACACTGTCACCACCAATAAATCCACGATAATTGAGAATTTCAATAAGCATTTCTCTACAGCTGGCAATGCTTTCCTCCTGGCTACCCCAACCCCGGCCAACAGCTCCGCACCCCCCGCAGCTACTTCCTCAAGCCTCCCCAGCTTCTCCTTCACCCAAACCCAGTTGTTCTGAAAAAGCTGTAAAACCTGGACCTGTACAAATCATCTAGGCTAGACAATCTTGACCCTCTCTTTCTAAAATTTTCCGCCGCCATTGTTGCAAACTTTATTACTAGTCTGTTCAACCTCTCTTTCGTATTGTCCGAGGTTCCCAAAGATTGGAAAGCTGCTGCGGTCATCCCCCTCTTCAAAGGGGGTGACACTCTAGACCCAAACTATATCCATCCTGCCCTGCCTTTCCAAAGTCTTCGAAAGCCAAGTTAACAAACAGATCATTGACCATTTCGAATCCCACCGTACCTTCTCCGCTGTGCATTCCGGTTTCCGAGCTGGTCATGGGTGCACCTCAGCCACGCTCAAGGTACTAAATGATATCATAACTGCCATCGATAAAAGACTGTACTGTGCAGCCGTCTTACTGTGCAGCCGTCTTCATCAACCTGGCCAAGGCTTTCGACTCTGTCAATCACCGTATTCTTATTGGCAGACTCAACAGCCTTGGTTTCTCAAATGACTGCCTCGCCTGGTTTTTATTTACATTTTTTGCTCTTTTGCACACCAGTATTTCTACTTGCACATCATCATCTGCACATCTATCACTCCAGTGTTCATTTGCTAAATTGTAATTACTTTGCTACTATGGCCTATTTATTGCCTTACCACCTTACTCCATTTGCACACACTGTATATAGACTTTTCTATTGTTATTGACTGTACTTTTGTTTATCCCATGTGTTGTTTTTTGTCACACTGCTTTGCTTTATCTTGGACAGGTCGCAGTTGTAAATGAGAACTTGTTCTCAACTGGCCTACCTGGTTAAATAAAGGTGGAATAAAAACACCCATTCTCTTCACCCTCCTACACATATTCATATTCACCATACCTCACTCTTCCCTCACACTCCCATACATACAGTATATACCAACCTACACACCTACACGCACGCGCACACACACATCCATAGAACAGTTATTGACATATAGTGCCTTGAGAAAGTATTCACACCTCGCAACTTTTTCCACATATTGTTGTGTTATAGCCTGAAAAAATATATATTTAAAAATATATATATATAATATATATTTAAAAAATGTATGTCCCATAATGTTAAAGTGGAATTATGTTTTTCAAAAAGTTTACAAATTAATTCAAAATGATAAGCTGAAATGTCTTGAGTCAATAAGTATTCAATCCATTTGTTATGGCAAGCCTAAATAAGTTCAGGAGTAAAAAAATGTGCTTAACAAGTCACATAAGAAGTTGCATGGACTCACTCTGTATGCAATAATAGTGTTTAACATGATTTTTGAATGACTACCTCATCTTTGTATTCCACATGAACAATTATCGGTAATGTCTCTGAGCATGGTGAAGTTTCATTTTTTTTATTTTAATTTTACCTTTATTTAAATAGGCAAGTCAGTTAAGGAAAAAAATAGTATTTGCAAAGACTGCCTAGGAACAGTGGGTTAACTGCCTGTTCAGGGGCAGAACAACAGATTTGTACCTTGTCAGCTCGGGGATTTGAACTTGCAACCTTTCGGTTGCCGAGTTTAATGGCTGTGACAGGAGAAAACGGGATGGATCGACAACATTGTAGTTACTCCACAATACTAACCTAACTGACAGAGTGAAAAGAAGGAAGCCTGTACAGAATAAAATATTCCAAAACATGCATCTTGTTTGCAAGAAAGCACTAAAGTAATACTGCAAAAAGTATTTTTGTCCACAAAGTGTTATGTTTGGGGCAAATCTAATACAACACATTACTGAGTACCACTCTCCATATTTTCAAGAGCTGCCAAAGGTAATTCTAAAATGTATTGACTCAAAGAGTTGAATACTTATGTAATCAAGATATATTAGTGTTTTATATGGCATACGTTTTCTACAAATGTTCACATTTGTCTTCCACTTTGACATTACAGAGTATTTTGTGTAGACCTCCCGTCCCCTCAAAAAGGAAATTACATCCATTTTAATCCCACTTTGTAATGCAACAAAATGTGGGGTGTGACTACTTTCTGAAGTCACTGTACATGTCATGACTTCCGCCAAAGTTGGTCCCTCTCCTTGTCCGGGCAGCATTCGGCGGTCGACGTCACTACTCTTCTAGCCATCGCCGATCCACCTTTCATTTTCCATTTGTTTTGTCTTGTCTTCCTGCACACCTGGTTTACATCTCCTACTAATTAACATGTGTATTTAACCTTCTGTTCCCTCCATGTCTGTGTGGGGTATTGTTTATTGTCAAGGTTGGTATGCTTCCGGCTGGTTTGCGCCGGGTTTTGTTTTATACCCGTGTTTGTGGCAGCCGGTACTTTGTACTTGGGTTTTGTACTTTGTGCTGCCTCACTTGTTCTTTGGGAATTTGTTTTGTGACGCGGTTGCATTCTGTGTTATGATTGTCTAAGTAAAGTGCTTTGTCCATTCATCTCTGCTCTCCTGCGCCTGACTTCCATGCACCAGCTACACCCACCATTGACAGTACATGGCATACAGGTACAATTTCCATTACGTCGGAAAACTCACTTACTGCTATGGTGTATAAAAGGCCAGGAAAGAAATAGAAAATAAGACATTATGTAGCTCGAAAAAAATAAACGTCTAATGTGCCCTTGTGCTGACATTAATGGCAAAGGAAATCAGAGTGCATATGTGTGTAACAACCTGTTTCCAGACGCCAATATAGAGTCATTTGACACTTCCCCAGCCATTTGATTATCATCGTATGGCATCATGGTTGTTGACTTAGATTGAAAGCCTCTCTATACTTCCATACTGTCTGATCCTTGTACATCATATACCCAAAGCCTTTTGGTTCAGGTAGCCTGGTGGTTCAGGTAGCCTAGTGGTTCAGGTAGCCTAGCGGTTAAGTGCATTGAGCCAGTTATTGAAAGGTTGCTGGTTTGAATCCCTGAGGCGACTAGGTAAAAAATCGGTTGATGTGCCCTTGAGCAAGACAACTTAAACCTAATCACTCTGGATAAGAGTGTCTGCTAAATGATTATTATATGTATATTTATTTTTTTATATGTTCATCTAGTCTCTTCTCTCATCTTCTCTCATTACCAAACAAGACATTAGGAGTTGGCACAATGTCACAAACAGATCTGGGACCAGGCTACCTCTTGACCAACAAGATCTCACAGTTTGACAAATTTGACATGTATCTATGTTTCTCCAAACGACCCAGTTCAAGTTGCTCTAAACATCAAATTTGAAGGTGTTTTGGACACTGAGTTGCTCCTCCTGCTGCAGCTCCTCCTTTATGCAGCTCCTCCTGCATTAATTCCAAATGTTTAAGGGTTAAGGTTGGGAATAGAGTTGAAACAAAAACAACTCCACGGTTAAGTTTAGGCATACATTCCCGAATGGTTAAGTTAAGGGTTGGGATAGGTGTTAATAAAAAACGAGTGTCTAGCACTGGGATTGACACGCGACCCTCAGAGCTGGATCTCACGGCTTACTTTTCTGTGGGAAATCAATATCTCATTACAACTACAGTAATTAGCTATTTATCTTCAAAAGTAGATGACAAAACAAACAAGCTTGTATCTACATTGTGTGTGTGTGTGTGTGTGTGTGTGTGTGTGTGTGTGTGTGTGTGTGTGTGTGTGTGTGTGTGTGTGTGTGTTCGTGCATGCTTGCGCGCGTGTGCATTAAATGACTGGGCCTGATTGAAGGATTACCTTCAGGTAGAGAGAGAGAGAGGCTGAGAGATAGACTGAAGGCAGATGCATCAGCATAAACAGAGAAATCCCTGGTCCCAGAGCAGCTTGGCAACAGCCCAGGGTGGATGGCATCACACAGAGACTGACAGCCTGAGATAAACCATGAGCGTGTTACTGAGCCACACATACGATCATACAGGGCCGGTTCCAGGCATAAGTGATATAAGTGGTCGCTTAGGGCCTCCGGCCGCTAGGGGACCCCTGGCAGTCACTCAATTAGCCATGTCAGCTAAACAATTTTTTATTAGTAATTAGTCTAGCCAGATATCTGAATACCGACCGAGCATGCAGGGCATGTCCAGGGGGCCCACATTGATTTAGAGTCATTCTCACTCAGATATCATATTAGCATGGTATATATCATTACAAGATTAAGATCCCTTTATTGGTCAATTCCACATAAGGTCCAACTGAAATTTGACCTCCGCTTTTGACTCAACCTTGCCGAAAGACACACATACACATACAGTAGCATCAGAAAGTATTGATAGCTCTTGACTTATTCCACATGTTTTTTGTATTACAGCCTGAATTCAAAATGGATGACATATTTATTCTTTCTCACCCATCTACACACAACACCCTTTTTTGTTGTTGTTGTTGAAATGTTGGCAAATGTATTGAAAATGAAATAATGACATATCTCATTTACATAAGTATCACACCCCTGAGAGTCAATACGTGTTAGAATCCCCTTTGGCAGCGATTACAGCTGTGAGACGTTCTGGGTAAGTCTCTGAGAGCTTTCCACACCTGGATTATGCGACGTTTGCCAATTATTATTTTCATAATTCTTTAAGTTCTGTCATATTGGTTGCTGATCATTGCTAAACAACCATTTTCAAGTCTTGCCATAGATTTTCAAGCAGATTTAAGTAAAAACTGTAACTCAGACACTCAGGAACAGTCACAGTCTTCTTAGTAAGCAACTCCAGTGAAGATTTGGCCTTGTGTTTTAGGATATTGTCCTGCTGAAAGGTGAACATTGTTAGCTCCATTCTGTAAATTTTTTATCCTGAAAAACTAATTTCCAAAATTCTTCAAGCTCTTCAATTGTAACGATTAAAATATAACCTATAACATGATGCAGCTACCACTATGCTTGAAAATATGTGTGGTACTCAGTAATGTGTTGTATTGGATTTGCCCCAAATATAAAATGTATTCAGGACAAAAAGCTAATTGCTTTGCCACATTTTCTTCAGTATTATTTTAGTGCCATGTTGCAAACAGGCTGCATGTTCTGGAATATTTTTATTATGTACAGGCTTCATTCTTATCACTCTGTCAATTAGGTTAGTATTGTGGAGCGGTTTTCTTTCTCTTCAGCAACTGAGTTAGGAAGGATGCCTGTATCTTTGTAGTGACTGGGTGTATTTATACACTATCCAAAGTGTAATTAATAACTTCACCATGCTGAAAGGGATATTTTTTCATTTTTACCCATCTACCAATAGGTGCCCTTCTTTGCGAGACATTGGAAAACCTCCCTGGTCTTTGGGGTTGAATCCGTGTTTGAAATTCTCAGCTCGACTCAGGAACCTTACAGATAATTGTATGTGTGGGGTATAAGGTAGTCATTCAAATCACTATTATTGCACACAGAATGAGTCCATGCAACTTATTATGTGACTTGTTTAGAAAATGTTTTTCTCCTGAACTTATTTAGGCTTGCTTATTTAGGGTTGAATACTTATTGACTCATTTTTTATTTAAACTGAATTCCACTTTGACATTATTTTATTTTACCTTTATTTAACTAGGCAAGTCAGTTAAGAACAAATTCTTATTTTCAATGACGGTCTAGGAACAGTGGGTTAACTGCCTGTCCAGGGGCAGAACGACAGATTTGTGTCTTGTCAGCTCGGGGGTTTGAACTGGCAACCCTCCGGCTGCTGGCTCACCTCTCTAACCGCTAAAATAATATGTAGAATTGCTGGAAATGTACCTTAAAACTGCAAAAATGTCTCTCCACCCCATGGCAAAATGAGTAGTATTGCATGAAATTTGTTCAAGAATTGCACTTTTTTTCATCTGCCCCATGGCAGATGGATTTTTTTTCTCTCCACTGTCAAGAGGGGGGCCACGAAAATGTTTTGCCACGAGGTGGGGGACCCCAGACCAAACCTCAATTAGGGCCCCCAAAAGGCTAGAGCCGGCTCTGCTGTCATACACACATGGATAAATGCGTATGTGCACACACAGGCATGTACATTAACACACATACATATACTGCCACATACAGACACACACACAATCACGCACGCACACACACATGCAAACACACACACACACACATAGGAGGAAATGAGGACAAGGTCTGACTGACACACCACAGGAAAACAACCCCAACCAGCATTACACAATTCCCTCCGACTGAGGAAAAACTATTTTCTGTAAGCCCTGTTCTTTTATCCTGAGGTAATAGCTTACTCACTCTCTGTTATTACCCTCTTTTCATGTCATTTCTTCTGTCAAGGTTAATAACACTGTGTGTAATATCCATGAGTCGCATGCTCCCTGCAGGATGCTTTCCAGACAATGCTAGCAATCAGAGGCAGCAGAGAGAGAAGTCACTGTGCTCTGCTCACTCCTCTGTGACTGTATCTACCCCCAAAGCATGCAGATACAGCTAGTCATGTCCTCCCTATTCTTTCAACCACATCTGTTTTATCTGAGTGGACCGAGGCCAGGGGATGGGGTGTGTGTATCTTATTATTAATCACTTGTATTTAATCAGAGGAGCCCAATTGAGACCAGGGTCTCATTTTCAATGGTGCCCTAAGAACATAAAATAAAAGCTAAAACTACAAGATACAATAACAAGTATATTAGAACATCACAAACATCACAGGCATCATAAACAAATTATTAAAGTCAATCAGTCAAAACAATTGCACACCTCAGGGTTTTAAACTGCCTTAGCGGAACCAGAGAATCTAAATGTAATGAATTTTGTAAATGATTCCAAAAATGTGGAGCGTTAAACCTGGATTTACCTAGTTCAGTGGAGACCAGAGGAATCTCAAGAGTTAACCAACCCTGTTATACTTAGGCAACGAAGTTGTAAACAAAAAGGGAATAATTAAGTGATCTACGGGAATTTAATGAGGACCAGACAACCTTTTGATGCAGGATGCAGTTATGCGAATTTAGGAGTAGTGGCTGCTGCATTCCGATAAATGGTGTCACCGTAGTCAAGAACTGGCAGAAAAGTTAACTGTACAATCTGCCTCCTGCTGTTCAGGGAGAGCATGATCTATTTCTATAAAAGCCTACTTTAAATCTCAGCTTCTTAACTAGCTCATCCGTATGTTTTTCAATGGTCAAATAATTATAAATCCAAAGCCCAGATATTTATAGGCAGGAACCAGCTGGATGAAAGAACCATGCAATGCATAATTGTGTAAGCCATCAGAAATATTTCTACGAGAATTAACAAACAGCATACATTTAGTTTTTCCTGCATTAAGTACCAATTTTTAATCAACCAGAACTTTGTGCAAGGCAACAAAATCAGATTACAGCTCCAACATAGCCTGGTCAGCCGTAGGGGAAATAGCATACATAACAGTGTCATCTGTGTGTGTGGTGAGGGCATTGTTATATAAAATCCCCATCCCGATGACTAAAACATACTTCTTTGAGAGGACAAATTAACTGTTGACAAACACACTTTCCATTTTACGGTATTTAACACAACACTGTGCTATAGTAATTACTCATTTAGCTTCAGAGGCTGTGGTGGAAATAATAATATGACTAATAGCATAAAATGACATTTGCTGTAGGGGTATATATTCCTCTGATTCATTGTACATAGATGACATCATATCCTGCCATTTGTTAACATTGGAACCTTTCAAGTCAAAGTTTTTCAATGTCTACAAACTTCCCACTTGACGCCACGGGATGCTGTATATGAAAATCAAACATGTCAAATAATGGAAATTAGAATTCTCGTGGCAGTGCAGTTTGTGCACAGTCCAGGTCAACACACTATCAATGCGTATCATGAAATAGACACAAATGACTTATTCCAAATTCGTGACAGGCATCCTGAAATGCTAAAGTTGTCCGTGATGAGATTCGAACACGCAACCTTTGGGTTGCTAGACGATCGCGGTATATGCCCACCCTTGCTCCCTGATAAACCTCCCTCCTGTTGTTTCTGTCTTTAGTAACCTACTGTCTTTATCTGTGATTGAAATTCACTGTATACAAAATCCTGTTCTGCACACACATTTGTTTAACTTTTTTGGTGTGTCTGTCACACATTTCCTTCCATTAAGCAATTTGTTTATATTTCTCAATAATCTGTGATACTGGGTTGGTCGAGGTAATCGGATGGCGCTTCAGTGCTGAAGTCTAAACTTACAGTCAGTAGGTCTACTCATCCAACCCTACATAAAAAAAACCTGGGCAGTAACTACAGCATGATACTAAAATATGTGAATTTTCTCCTAGGATCTAAAGGATGTTCTCCTAAAGGAACCGTGAAGTATCCCTTCAACGTATCATGATAAGTCTCCAACCTCTGCACCAACAACCCTTGTGATTATTCCTCTTCTATGCTGTGCCGCTATTGACTAAATGTCAGAGCAGATAGCTCAGAATCCATCAGATTGAGACAGCAATCAGAAGGGCAGAGTTCGATGAGTCAGACCCCACTAGAAAGACCACTAGGAATGTGGGAATGGGATGAACAAGGCAGGAAGAGTTTTATCAACTGTATTTCAGCCATGTGTTTGGTGACAGATGCTTCTCTGTGACAGTGACAGTGACAGATAATAGACCGTATGGGGTTATCTCTTGCTCTCTCTCTGTCTCCATCTCTCTCTCTCTCCCTCTCTCGCTCTCTCTCCTTCCCCTCTCTTATGTCTCTATCATTCTCCTTCTCTCTATATCACAGGAGGTTGGTAGAGCCTTAATTGGGAAGGACGGGTTCATGATAATGGCTGGAGCGGGAATAGGTGGAATAGTATCAAATACATTAAACACAAGGTTTCCATTCCATTTGCTCCGTTCCGGTACTTAATATGAGCCGTTCAGCAGCCTCCTGTGTTATACAGTTGAAGTCGGAGATTTACATACGCCAAATACATTTAAATTCAGTTTTTCACAATTCCTGATATTTAATCCTAGAAAAAATGTCCTGTCTTAGGTCAGTTAGGATCACCACTTTATTTTAAGAATGTGAAATGTCAGAATAATAGTAGAGAGAATGATTTATTTTCGCTTTTATTTCTTTCATCATATTCCCGGTGGGTCAGAAGTTTACATACACTCAATTAGTATTTGGTAGCATTGCCTTTAAATTGTTTAACTTGGGTCAAACGTTTCGGGTAGCCTTCCACAAGCTTCCCACAATAAGTTGGGTGAATTTTGGCCCAGTCCTCCTGACAGAGCTGGTGTAACTGAGTCAGGTTTGTAGGGCACCTCGCTCGCTCACAGACGCTTTTTCAGTTCTGCCCACAAATTTTCTATAGGGTTGAGGTCAGGGCTTTGTGATGGCCACTCCAATACCTTGACTTTGTTGTCCATTAGCCATTTTTCCACAACTTTGGAAGTATGCTTGGGGTCATTGTCCATTTGGAAGACCCATTTCCAACCAAGCTTTAACTTCTGACTGATGTCTTGAGATGTTGCTTCAATATATCCACATAATTTTCTTTCCTCATGATGCCATCTATTTTGTGAAGTGCACCAGTCCCTCCTGCAGCAAATCACCCCCATAACATGATGCTGCTACCCCCTTGCTTCACGGTTGGGATGGTGTTCTTCGGCTTGCAAGCTTCCCCCTTTTTCCTCCAAACATAACGATGGCCAAACAGTTCTATTTTTGTTTCATCAGATCAGAGGACATTTCTCCAAAAAGTACGATATTTTTTCCCATGTTGCAAACCGTAGTTTGGATTTTTATGGCGGTTTTGGAGCAGTGGCTTCTTCCTTGCTGAGCGGCCTTTCAGGTTATGTCGATATAGGACTTGTTTTACTGTGGATATAGATACTTTTGTACCTGTTTCCTCCAGCTTCTTCACAAGGTCCTTTGCTGTTGTTCTGGGATTCATTTGCAATTTTCACACCAAAGTATGTTCATCTCTAGGAGACAGAACGAGTCTCCTTCCTGAGCGGTATGACGGCTGCGTGGTCCCATGGTGTTTATACTTGCTTACTATTGTTTGTACAGATAAATGTGGTACTTTCAGGCGTTTGGAAATTGCTCCCAAGGATGAACCAATTTTTTTTATGACGTCTTGGCTGATATCCTTTGATTTTCCCATGATGTCAAGCAAAGAGGCACTTAGTTTGAAGGTAGGCCTTGAAATACATCCACAGGTACACCTCCAATTGACTCAAATTATGTCAGTTAGCCTATCAGAAGCTTCTAAAGCCATGACATACTTTTCTGGAATTTTCCAAGATGTTTAAAGGCACAGTCAACTTAGTGTATGTAAACTTCTGACCCACTGGAATTGTGACACAGTGAATTATAAGTGAAATAATTTGTCTGTAAACAATTGTTGGAAAAATTACTTGTGTCATGCACAAAGTAGATGTCCTAACCGACTTGCCAAAACTATAGTTTGTTAACAAGAAATTTGTGGAGTGGTTGAAAAACAAGTTTTAATGACTCCAACCTAAGTGTATGTAAACGTCTGACTTCAACTGTATATATATATCCCTCTCAATCTCTCTCTCTCCCTTCTTTCTCTCTCATACTCAAACATCAAGGGTTAATAGAGTTGAAAATGAGAAACGGATAGAGCCACAATAAAAAAGCCATTCCACAACAGTTTCTTTTTACTCCAGGCCTATTCCTCTACCTCTCATGGATATGGTAAGAGAACAAACAAACCCTATTCACACAGAATGCAATCAAAATACATCTACATCAATAAATCCCTAACCTCCTCTTGTACTTATTCTGTATTCTCTCTCTCTCACACACACATACACTGCCCCTGTCTCTGTCTTATTCAAACACACACACACACACACACACACACACACACACACACACACACACACACTGCCCCTTTCTCTTTCTTATTCACACACACACACCCTGTCCCTTTCTTATTCACACCCACACTCTAATGCATGCTCTCTCTCTCTCTCTCTCACACACACACACACACACACACACACACACACACACACACACACTGCCCCTTTCTCTTTCTTATTCACACACGCAAACAAACACCATGCTCCATATTCATAACATAACACCTCGTTGTGAAAGCGATATCGAACAACATATCTGTATAATCCCTTGGGGAAAATTCCATAAATGACCAGAATTAATGACTGATAGCTCCAGCCATCCCAACAGAGCCCAACAGAGAGCAGTCAGTCCCCCACTGTTTCCTGCATTATGACAGAAAGAAGCACCCCAGACATATTCCCCCTGTGCACGCACGCACGCGTGCATACACACGCACGCACGCACGCACACACACACACTTCCTCTGCCCTGCTCTGATTCATAAAAAAACCAAATTCCTGGCATACTGTACCAGATAATGGGCAGAGAGTAGCTGTACTAATAGTCATCTGCTAGATACAGCCAAACTCAATGCTGTGGGTCTCTTCCTCTCCTCCTGATCTTTATGAAATAAGAAAGTTGTGTGTGAGGTTTTAAAAATAGATATTCCATCCATCATCAGCCAAGAAAATGACACAACACTCAACTGACTGACAGTACATCTAGAAGAGAGGGTCTTCCTGAAAGCATTATTATCGCAGAGTATTATCTTAAAACGTTTTTCTTTCCCTCTTAAGAGTGTGGAATCATTAGTCTTCTCAGAGTTGTTTTGGGAACCGAGTGGTAATTTGTGAGCGAGCGAGGTCAAAATGGCTGGGTAATTGTTTAACTCACCTAGCGTAATCTATCATTTTGAATAGAGGTCGACTGATTATGATTTTTCAACGCCGATACCGATTATTGGAAGACAAAAAAAGCCGATATTGATTAATCGGACAATTTTTTAAATGTATTTGTAAGAATGACAATTACAACAATACTGAATGAACACTTATTTTAACTTAATATAATACATCAATAAAATCAATTTAGCCTCAAATAAATAATGAAACATGTTCAATTTGGTTTAAATAATGCAAAAACAAAGTGTTGGAGAAGAAAGTAAAAGTGCAATATGTGCTATGTAAGAAAGCTAACATTTAAGTTCCTTGCTCAGAACATGAGAACATATGGTGGTTCCTTTTAACATGAGTCTTCAATATTCCCAGGTAAGAAGTTTTTAGGTTGTAGTTATTATAGGAATTATAGGACTATTTCTCTCTATACCATTTGTATTTCATATACCTTTGACTATTGGATGTTCTTATAGACACTATAGTATTGCCAGTGTAACAGTATAGCTTCCGTACCTCTCCTCGCTCCTACCTGGGCTCGAACCAGGAACACAACGACAACAGCCACCCTCGAAGCAGCGTTACCCATGTATCACATCGTTACACCAGCCTAATCTCGGGAGTTGATAGGCTTGAAGTCATAAACAGCGGAGCTGCTGGCAAAACGCACGAAAGTGCTGTTTGAATGAATGCTTACGAGCCTGCTGCTGCCTACCATCGCTCAGTCAGACTGCTCCATCAAATCATAGACTTAATTATAACATAATAACACACAGAAATGCGAGCCTTAGGTCATTAATATGGTCGAATCCGGAAACTATCATCTCGAAAACAAGACGTTTATTCTTTCAGTGAAATACGGAACCGTTCCATATTTTATCTAACGGGTCAGTCTAAATATTCCTGTTACATTGCACAACCTTCAATGTTATGTCATAATTACGTAAAATTCTGGCAAATCAGTTCGCAATGAGCCAGGCGGCCCAGCCAGGCGGCATATACCCTGACTCTGCGTGCAATGAATGCAAGAGAAGTGACACAATTTCACCTGGTTAATATTGCCTGGTAACCTGGATTTCTTTTAGCTAAATATGCAGGTTTAAAATATATACTTCTGTGTATTGATTTTAAGAAAGGCATTGGTGTTTATGGTTAGGTACACGTTGGAGCAACGACAGTCCTATTTCGCGAATGCGTACTGCATCGATTATATGCAACGCAGGACACGCTAGATAATTTGCTAAACTGTAATTATTTCGCTACTATGTCCTATTTATTGGCTTAACCTCCTTACCCCATTTGTACACACTGTATATATATTTTCTTTCTTTCTATTGTGTTATTGACTGTACGCTTGTTTATCCCATGTGTAACTGTGGTTTTGTTTGTGTTGCACTGCTTTGCTTTATCTTGGCCAGGTCGCACTTGTAAATGAGAACTTGTTCTCAACTGGCCTACCTGGTTAAATAAAGGTGAAATACATTTAATGTATTTTTTACATTGGAGGAAACTGGCTGGAAAGGGCCCAAGCAAACCCAAACACACATACAGTATATGCATACTGTACACACACACACATGCATGTGCATGAATGCACGCAAGCAAGCACACACATAGTACACACATACTTCCCACACTTTATTCCTTAATCCTGTTATTGCTTCACTTTACACAGTGCCCAGTCCAACTTTGACCAGAATACAGAGACGCAATATGAATGTCAAAAGGGAATCATTGTTGAACAGGCTGTATAGGCCCAGTGTTGGACTAGTTCATTTGGGGTGGTGCACCTTTTAAAACAGCAGTGGACTCTATAGCCCAGTGACTGGGCTAACTCACTTGAAATTATTCTACAGTTGTACTTCCAGCATAAAACTGCTGAACTTGCTCATGGCTACAGCTTATACAGTACTGAAGTACTGGCCCATGTTTGTTCATAGGTCTATCAACTATCAGCATCATGCTCGTCCTCATATTCTTTATCATCTTCATCAATGTACATATATAGTCCATCATTATCATCATCAGGCAAAGGGTCAAGTCATTATCTAATTAACAGTGGTCCATTCCCCAAGCTGCTCCAGGCATTGCTGGCCCATTGTGGATTAATGGCCCTACATGACCACAGAGTTCAGACTTAAAACCTGACCTTTTTAAACAAGGCAGAGCCATTCGAATGCATGAGGCTACAGCTAAATAGTTTTTTGTGTGTTTGAGAAGTTGGGAACAGTCTTGAGATTGCCTATTGGGTATTCGGCAAGGTCATTTTTATTTTCCAAAATATCAAGGCAGTACTATGGAATGTAGGCTATGATGCTGAAGCCCTTTTGAAAAAGGAAAAGTTTAGTACAGCCGAAAACAATGTTACAATATTACCATTGTTACTCTAACCAATAGTCTGAGCATAAAATTCAAGTTTACATCATATTTGATGTGTTGCAGGGATTGTAAAGCAATAGTATCCTCTCCAGCGTCCGGAAAGTCATAGTTGTGCTTTACCACAGCTCGATGTAGTAGAAAAGAGCTTCAAGCCACCCCCTGGTCCATGTTGACTCAAATGCTTCCCACAGTTGTGTCAAGTTGGCTGGATGTCCTTTGGGTGGTGGACAATTCTTGATACACACAGAAAACCGTGGAGCATGAAAAACACAGTAGCGTTGCAGTTCTTGACACACTTAAACCGGTGCACCTGGCACCTACTACTGTACCCCGTTCAAAGGCAATTAAATATTTTTTTCTTGCTCATTCACCCTCTGAATGGCACACATACACAATCCGTGTATAATTTGTCTCAAGGCTTAAAAATGATTATTTTAGCCTGTCTCCACCCCTTCATCTACACTGATTGAAGTGAATTTAACAAGTAACATCAATAAGGGATCATAGATTTCACTTGGATTCACCTGGTCAGTCTATGTCATGGAAAGAGCAGGATTCACCTGGTCAGTCTATGTCATGGAAAGAGCAGGATTCACCTGGTCAGTCTATGTCATGGAAAGAGCAGGATTCACCTGGTCAGTCTATGTCATGGAAAGAGCATTCATAATGTTTTGTACATTCAGTGTTTAAGCTATAAGGACTGGAAGTTCAACACAGAATCAGAATAGTTTCTAATAGTGACCAAGGACGGGCCTCATTGAATACTTGGCTGCTATTATGCAAATCACTATTTTTTTCAAAGAGCTAGAAGATGACATTGATTGAATGTGAAATGAATTAGCGAATTATGCAGGTCATTGTACGAGTAAACCACTGTGAAGAGTGGAAATGGGAAAGATATTCACTGGCAGACAGACAGACAGACAGACAGACAGACAGACAGACACTTTGGGTAAGGTGAGTCATTCTTAAGATCACTGACATTTGGAGGCCTTGACTGATGCAGTAATACATGGCAGCAAAATATAAAAGTACCATAACAACTCGTCTTTGAGGTAAAAAAGTAAAGTTTTAGTTCTGCTAACATTTTCTATTATAGACTTTCTGAAACCACCCTTCTTTCTTAATTGAGGGGCTTGCTGTTCTGCTTGGTCATAATGATCTATGTAATAGATTTTTTCTGTTTGTGTTATTCATTACCCTTAAGCCGTTAACCCTTTACACTCGTACCCGTATAAACACCTAAATTGGAACGCAGTGGCTCTACAGTAACATGCTGTAAATGATGTCAGCGCTCAGGCTCTGCGCTTCACAGCTCTGTATGGGTTTGACTGACAGACGTTCTGAACTTGAGCACCGCACAAGAAGTTGCATTTTTTTGTTGTCTGAGTAAGGGAAATGCTGTAAATTAAGAGGACTATGTATTTTGAAAGATGAGTCATTGAGGATTATAATAAATACTGCTTTGATGTCATACAAGCAAGTCCAAATATGCACTTCACATTTCCTTATCATAAAACTCATGTCATATTTTTTATTTTTTTTTAATTGTACCTTTATTTAACTAGGCAAGTCAGTTAAGAACTAATTCTTATTTTCATATACAGTGTCAACGTTTATGATCATTATGTTCGATGTACAGTTACAAGATGACATGTCGTCATACCACAGGAGACTGCTGAGGGGAGGAAGGCTCATAATAATGGCCGGAATGGTGCAAAAGGAATGGCATCAAACACAACGGAAGCCATGTGTTAGATGTATTTAATACCATTCCACTCATTCCGCTCCAGCCTTTAACACTAGCCAGTCCACCCCAATTTAGGTGCCACCTCCTGTTCATCATAACCTGTGTTGTTCTGAACAGAGTGAGCCTATGTTTGTCTATTGTGAAGAAAATTCCAGGTGAACACACACGAATGCACTCATGACTCCTTGCTATGCGCACCAAAATAACATTTTTGTTCTTTGAATTGCCTTGTGAAAGCCTAACACTGTAAGATCATATTATATAACTTAACTAGTCATGTTGGTCAAGCTTTCAAGTAATTCCCACCTGATCCAGAATGCGATTTATAATGGACCGTTTTTGGATTGCGTAAACAACAACAGTAATTGTGTGATGGCGGGGAAGCAGGGGTGTGTTCCAAACCAAACAACGACAAGTGTCAACGGCTCAGACACAAGAGGTATGTGGCAGGGTCTACAGTCAATCACGGATTACAAAAAGAAAACCAGCCCAGTCACGGACCAGGATGTCTTCCTCCCAGGCAGACTAAATAACTTTTTTGCCCTCTTTGAGGACAATACAGTGCCACTGACACGGCCCGCAACTAAAACATGCGGACTCTCATTCACTGCAGCCGACGTGAGGAAAACATTTAAACGTGTCAACCCTCGCAAGGCTGCAGGCCCAGATGGCATCCCCAGCCGCGCCCTCAGAGCATGTGCAGACCAGCTGGCTGGTGTGTTTACGGACATATTCGATCAATCCCTATCCCAGTCTGTTGTTCCCACATGCTTCAAGAGGGCCACCATTGTTCCTGTTCCCAAGAAAGCTAAAGTAACTGAGCTAAACGTCTACCGCCCCGTAGCACTCACTTCCGTCATCATGAAGTACTTTGAGAGACTAGTCAAGGATCATATCACCTCCACCCTACCTAACACCCTAGACCCACTCCAATTTGCTTACCGCCCAAATAGGTCCACAGACGATGCAATCTCAACCACACTGCACACTGCCCTAACTCATCTGGACAAGAAGATTACCTATGTGAGAATGCTGTTCATCAACTACAGCTCAGCATTTAACACCATAGTGCCCTCCAAGCTCGTCATCAAGCTCGAGACCCTGGGTCTCGACCCCGCCCTGTGCAACTGGGTACTGGACTTCCTGACGGGCCGCCCCCAGGTGGTGAGGGTAGGCAACAACATTTCCACCCCGCTGATCCTCAACACTGGGGCCCCACAAGGGTGCGTTCTGAGCCCTCTCCTGTACTCCCTGTTCACCCACGACTGCGTGGCCACGCACGCCTCCAACTCAATCATCAACTTTGCGGACGACACAACAGTGGTAGGCTTGATTACCAACAACGACGAGACGGCCTACAGGGAGGAGGTGAGGGCCTTCGGAGTGTGGTGTCAGGAAAATAACCTCACACTCAACGTCAACAAAACTAAGGAGATGATTGTGGACTTCAGGAAACAGCAGAGGGAACACCCCCCTATCCACATCGATGGAACAGTAGTGGAGAGGGTAGTAAGTTTTAAGTTCCTCGGCGTACACATCACAGACAAACTGAATTGGTCCACCCACACAGACAGCATCGTGAAGAAGGCGCAGCAGCGCCTCTTCAACCTCAGGAGGCTGAAGAAATTTGGCTTGTCACCTAAAGCACTCACAAACTTCTACATATGCACAATCGAGAGCATCCTGTCGGGCTGTATCACCGCCTCGTACGGCAACTGCTCCGCCCACAACCGTAAGGCTCTCCAGAGGGTAGTGAGGTCTGCACAACGCATCACCGGGGGCAAACTACCTGCCCTCCAGGACACCTACACCACCCGATGTCATAGGAAGGCCATAAAGATCATCAAGGACAACAACCACCCGAGCCACTGCCTGTTCACCCCGCTATCATCCAGAAGGCGAGGTCAGTACAGGTGCATCAAAGCTGGGACCGAGAGACTGAAAAACAGCTTCTATCTCAAGGCCATCAGACTGTTAAACAGCCACCACTAACATTGAGTGGCTGCTGACAACACACTGACTCAACTCCAGCCACTTTAATAATGGGAATTGATGGGAAATTATGTAAAATATATCACTAGCCACTTTAAACAAAGCTACCTAATATATTGTTACATACCCTACATTATTCATCTCATATGTATATGTATATACTGTACTATATATCATCTACTGCATCTTTATGTAATACATGTATCACTAGCCACTTTAACTATGCCACTTTGTTTACATACTCATCTCATATGTATATACTGTACTCGATACCATCTACTGTATCTTGCCTATGCCGCTCTGTACCATCACTCATTCATATATCTTTATGTACATATTCGTTATCCCCTTACACTTGTGTCTATAAGGTAGTAGTTTTGGAATTGTTAGCTAGATTACTTGTTGGTTATTACTGCATTGTCGGAACTAGAAGCACAAGCATTTCCCTACACTCGCATTAACATCTGCTAACCATGTGTATGTGACAAATAAAATTTGATTAGATTTGATTTGATTTATAGTTGAAGACTCTTCTTTGAGTCACAAAAGTACATTGAAATGATTTAGGAACTGTGATCATATTGGAGAGGTTTGTGGCCATTTGGAAACACCAGTTAGTCCTTTCACTCAAAACCCCCACATTTTCCAAGAATATTCTTATCATGTTACTGAATGTATCCAGAGTATTTTCAGATTTCATTGTCATCAAATGCGGCAAAAAGTACAATAAATGTAAAATGCACATAAAATCAACGGTGTAATGCTTGGATTCAGTCTTGTGTCAGCTGAACTGTTGTGTCCTTAACTTTGGTTGAATAATTTTCCCATAATCTCCAAATGGTTCCCCTGCTACCATGCTTATGCATTTCATTTTTCTTCTGTAAGAAACATTTCAGCCCTATCCATAAAGGCCAATTCCCACCAGTGTAAAGGGTTAAAGCAGTCTCTTGCCTTTTTCACAATAGACACACAGAGTCGGCTGCCAGAGAAATGACAGCCAAGCTCTTGACGGAGACTATGTTTATGAATAGAGGGCCTCCGCCTCAAAGCCAAAGGCAGCAAACCTTCTAGAAGAGTTTTCCAAAACACTTAGCTGCCCAAACCAATCAGAGGGTTGATCAAAGTTAAACTTTGACTTGGCTATTAGACTTGTGGAATGAATTTATTTTATTTTAATAATCCCCCCTTACAATACTCCCTCTCTGGTGTCTCGAAGCTAGGTTAAGTGTGTGTGTGTGTGTGTGTGTGTGTGTGTGTGTGTGTGTGTGTGTGTGTGTGTGTGTGTGTGTGTGTGTGTGTGTGTGTGTGTGTGTGTGTGTGTGTGTGTGTGAGAGAGAGAGAGAGAGAGAGAGCGTACATTAGAGTCAAGAGTCAAAGTGCCTTTGAGCATACAGTATGTGTGCAGTCTACATAATAATCTGTGTGTTTCTATTCCAACTTACAGATGGGCATGTGTCCATGTCCAAGGTGGCTAAATGTCCTTCACTCTTCTCATGTAGATTAATACTCACTGCACTACAGTATATGCACCATTTGTTACAACGTCTCATTAACTACTTTTTCCTTTTTCTGAACTTGTTCACACACATACTGTAGTCATTTCAGTTCTGACAGCTGTGCCTTGTTAAAGCAATAAGGCCCAAAGGGTGTGGTATAGCACGACGCAACGCGGAGTGCCCGGATACATCCCTTAGCAGTGGTATATAGGCCATATACCACAACCCCCCGAGGTGCCTTATTGCTATTATAAACTGGTTACCAACGTAATTACAGCAGTAAAAATACATGTTTTGTCATAGCTGTGGTATACGTTCTGATATACCACGGCTGTCAACCAATTAGCATTCAGGGCTCGAACTATCCAGTTTACAACAGCTATTAGATATGTAAAACTGCCACGGGTCATCAAATTAATCCAGACAGACAGACAGACAGACAGACAGACAGACAGACAGACAGACAGACAATGCTATTGAACTCCACTATTTGAAGCAGCAAAAGTCTCTGGTGATTTGTCTAATACACTGTCCCATTTGGGAGCTACCCTATAAGGCTACAGACAGAGAGAAAACAACTACAGGCAAGAAATACACACATTCACAGAATGGAGCAACAACCCCTCACTCCAACTGACTGTCAAGAATTCTAACACAGGCAATACTCAAAAAAAGGACAACAAAGACTGCACCTCCTCCAATGTGGACAACACAATACTCCACCTCTTTTATAAGAAACTAATCAAAGTATTCTCACCTTCTGTTTCCTTGGCTGGTATGGTTCAGTGTCAATAACAAACACCAACACAATTCACAAAAAAGTCAACATTTCAAGTTTGCGGTGTCAAGTACCAAAGCGTCTCATCCCTCTATAAAACCAGAACCATCCACAAAGCCAAACAGATCAATAAAGACATCACACACCTGCTGAACGCCAAGTACCAAACATTACAGTCCGACCAAAGACTCAAAATCCCACTCTACAGAACAGACCGGGCATGCATTCCTAAACACAGACAAACTATAAACCATAACCCCACACTTACAGCATTTATCTATATGCACAAAGTATGTCTTGTGATACTGTATGTGTTGTCCACAAGTGAAATGTTGTATATCCTGTGTTTTTGATTTTGTGTATGTATTCCAGGAGCTGCTGTATGTTGCCAGACATATTTGCCCTAAAGGAACAAAGTATTCAATTAATTTATCTTTCTTACTCTGTGACACAGGTTTGACTGTCTTGCTTCAGGACACATATGTTATTACTCTGCCAGCATATATTAAATATCATCTGATACAATCTGTTTAAATATCCTACCATTTCAGTCAATTCAACCCACTCACACAGGAGGGAACAGATTGTCAGTGTTCTCAATTTGAAACTCAGAAGATTACCTAGTGACTTTGGAATGTATCTTTTTCCATGTCTCTCCTCCCATGACTGTTTAGTTCAGTCTTCTGTGAGGCCATGAAGATCCAAACTCAGCAGGAAGCTACCTTCACAACAGAAGATTATTAATCACTCTCTCATATTGTTTGCACATGTCATTTGATCTAAATACATATTATCTTACTAGCAAAATGAAACATTCTTAAGAATGATGTTCCTGAAGAAATGTAGGCCTATATTCAAAAACTCCAAACATCCTTATTCTGTTGTATCAACTACTTCGATTAAGTAATAAAGCAGGGGTTGGGTTAAATGCGGAAAACACATTTCAGTTGAATCTATTCAGTTGTACAACTGACTAGGTATCCCCCTTTCCCTTTTCATATAAACAGCACCATAAACCAGTACAAGGAATCATTAATAATGGCTAAATGCAGTTTAGAAACATCCACTCTTTTTCTACACTACTCTTCCTCGGGCTCATGTAACCTGCTGAAGCATCCTATTTCAGGGGCCGTGTTTTACATAGGACCAGGTGGTAACCAGTGAGGGCTACCAGAGGATATCCACTCAGCAGGTTCAGACATCTCCTTCAGTCTTTTACATATGGCTCATCTCTCATTCCTGTACAAAACATTATAGTACTAAGCAAGGAGTACAGAGTGCATCTGGCTCTGAGTGCCCAACCTCAAATATGTTTTTTGGAGGTGTCTGTGGTTGTGTGGAGTCATTGACGTCATGATGATGAGCTGTAGGATAACATGCTGTCCTCCCTTCCCAGTCCCAGATGAACTTAATTTCATCAATTATTGAGATGGCAGCAATGTGCAGTAACAGTATTACATTACAGTTTGCCAAATTCTTAGTTTCCTTACTCTCCTGACACTCAGATGGGCAGATAGGCACCTTGAGATAAAGAGATCAGTCTGAGACAATGAAGAGACATGTATTGATCACCTTCCTAACGGCTCGCAGTCCTCTCCACCCCACTGCTAATAAAACACCAGATTACCCTGCCAGACAGCCAGAGCCAGAAGACAGCCTACTTTCCCACAGAGACAATTAATGAAAAACCATGAGGCACAGGTTGATTAAAAGCACCCCAGGGAGAGGAACACAGATAGCTTGCCCTGCTATCTGCGGAGAAATGTTATAGAGTGTGTGTGTGTGTGTGTGTGTGTTCGTGTGTGTGTGTGTGTGTGTGTGTGTGTGTGTGTGTGTGTGTGTGTGTGTGTGCAGTGAGAATGATCTAGCTGACGGGGCCTAAAACCCCTCTCTGCAGAAATGGGGCTCATACAGAGACAGGGGCTAGTTCGCCAAATCATTCAGGATGAATCCATTATGGCCCACCACTAACACTCATTTAATGGCTTTTCATTTGACTGGTGAAGAAAACAATCACAAAAGTGATGCGACTAGGCCCTCAGAGACACTTTACTCTTAATGACGTTTTGATTATGATTAAGTCTGCCCTCAGAATGAAGACTAAACACAGCACTGTACAGCTCTTACTGAGGAGGATAATGCAAGCAGTTATGGGGAGTACAGATAGGTGCTTTAAATGATGCCCAACTTCATTCCCTGGTCCTTTCCCTAGTGATCAATAAAGCTCATTTAGAGACACTGATTCTCTACCTCCCTATTCATCCATATCCTGAAGCAGTGTGGGAGATGGAGAGCCACTAATCTCTGTACCAATTGGCCCAGTGAGTCATGCCATGGTCATTGTGAGAGGAGAAGACTCAATGAATTAATGCAAATGACTCAGTTCATAACATACATATGGTGCATTCGGGAAGTACTCAGACCCCTTGACTTTTTCCACATTTTGTTACGTTACAGCCTTATTCTAAAATGTTTTTTTTTTTTTTTAATCCCTCATCAATTTACACATAATACCCCAATGACAGAGCAAATACCCAATGACAAAGCAAAAACAGGTTTAGAAATGTTTGCAAATGTATTACAAGTAAAAACAGAAATATTATATTTACATAATTATTCAGACCCTTTACTCAGTACTTTGTTGAAGCACCTTTGGCAGCCATTATAGCCTCGAGTCTTCTTGGGTATGCCGCTACATGCTTGGCACACCTATATTTTGAAAGTTTCTCACATTCTCCTCTGCAAATCCTCTCAAGCTCTGCCAGGTTAGATGGGGAGTGTTGTTGCACAGCTATTTCCATCTCTCTCCGGAGATGTTATATCGGGTTCAAGTCGGGCTCTGACTGGGCCACTCGAGGACTTGTCCTGAAGCCACTCCTGCGTTGTCTTGGCTGTGTGCTTAGGGTTGTTGTCCTGTTGGAAGGTGAACCTTCGCCTCAGTCTGAGGTCCTGAGCGCTAGGGAGCAGGTTTTCATCAAGTATCTCTCTGTACTTTGCTCCATTCATCTTTGCCTCAATCCTGACTAATGTCACAGTCCCTCCCACAGAAAAACATCCCCACAGCATGATGCTGCCACCACTATGCTTCACCGTAGGGATGGTGGCAGGTTTCCTCCAGACGTGACGCTTGGCATTCAGGCCAAAGAGCTCAATCTTGGTTTAATCAGACCAGAAAATCTTGTTTCTCTTGGTCTACGAGTCTTTAGGTGCCTTTTGGCAAACTCCATGTGGGCTGTCATGTTCCTTTTACTGAGGAGTGGCTTCCATCTGGCCACTCTACCTTAAATGCACAACTGGTGGAGTGCTGTAGAGATGGTTTTCCTTCTGGAAGGTTTTCCCTTCTCCACAGAGGAACTCTAGAGCTCTGTCAGAGTGACCACTGGGTTCTTGTTCACCTCCCTGACCAAGGCCCTTCTCCCCCAACAGCTCAGTTTGGCCAGGCAGACAGCTCTAGGAAGAGTCTTGGTGGACCTTCAATGTTGCAGAAATGTTTTGGTACCCTTCCCCAGATCTGTGCCTCGACACAATCCTGTCTCGGAGCTCTACAGACAATTCCTTCAACCTCATGGCTTGGATTTTGCTCTGACATGCACTGTCAACTGTGGGACCTTATATAGACAGGTGTGTGCCTATCCAAATTATTATTTTGTATTTGATATTTAACTAGGCAAGTCAGTTAAGAACAAATTGTTATTTACAATGACGGCCTACCAGAAGGCAAAAGGCCTCCTGTGGGGACGGGGGCTGGGATTAAAAATAGAAAAAATAGAAAATATAGGACAAAACATACATCATGACGAGAGACAACACTTAAAGAGAGACCTAAGACAACAACCTAGCAAGGCAGCAACACATGACATCACAGCATGGTAGCAACACAACATGACAACAACATGGTAGCAACACAACACGGTAGCAGCACAAAACGTGGTACAAACATTATTGGGCACAGACAACAGCACAAAGGGCACGAAGGTAGAGACAACAATACACCACACAAGCAGCCACAACTGTCAGTAAGTGTGTACATGATTGAGTCCTTAAATTAAGAGATTGAGATAAAACTGTCCAGTTTGAGTGTTTGTTGCAGCTCGTTCAAGGCGCTAGCTGCAGCGAACTGAAAAGACGAGCGACTCAGGGATGTGTGTGCTTTGGGGACCTTTAACAGAATGTGACTGGCAGAACGGGTTTTGTATGTGGAGGATGAGGGCTGCAGTAGATATCTCAGATAGGGGGGAGTGAGGCCTAAGAGGGTTTTAAAATCATGTGCAATCAATAGAATATACCACAGGTGATCAAGTTGTAGAAACATCTCAAGGATGATCAATGGAAACAGGATGCACTTGAAGTCAATTTCGAGTCTCAGAGCAAAGGGTCTGAATACTTGTGTAAATAAGTTATTTCTGTTTTTTGAACATTTGAAACATTTATAAATTTGAAACAAATAGTATGTGTATTTATTTCATCCATTTAAGAATAATGCTGTAAGGTAACAAAATATGGAAGGAGTCGAGGGGTCTGAATACTTTCTAAAGGCACTGTAAGTAAAGGCAAGGAACAAACAAAGCCTTAGCAGGCCTTATAGACCTAAGGGCTCGAACAGACCAATGGTGTTCGCCTGACGAGAGTTCGAGAGTGCAAACCGATTTTACATTGTGCAAAAATGTTGACAGTCAGACGTCAACAGCACACTGAACGAACGGTAGACGAACAGGAAATCTACATTCGGTGTGATGTGTGCGACCCATAAGACATGAGGTTCCACAAGAGATCCTGTTGGGTTTCTGTATTATTCCTGACCACTTGACCTGAGGAAAAACTCTGGCCCCTAGTAATACTGTATATAAACACTTACTAGCGCTCTAATAAAACAGGACAACTTTATGATCCGTCTATAATATTGATGCTCTATTTATATACAGTAATCCACTTGTATTTTCATGGCCTGAGAAGCAACAAAAGTAGAACATCCCTCAAAGGATAAAACTAACAGACAGACTTCATTTGGATTGGGACACAACTGGAGCAGGATTCTAACTCTCCACCTGTGTCATCATACTGCTATCTCATGAATGACAGGTGAGTCGACACCTTGGAGGAAAACAACTCTCCACCAGATGGCAACCACATCACTCGGACAGGTGTGTGTGTTTGTGATGTCTGGGCGTGTTTCTACTCCTGTTCCTCTCTTCTGATAGAAGGCCCTCCCAAAGCTCTGAATTATTCAATTTGGGTTGAAACTGCTCTCTCTCCCTCTCTCTGAAACGTCTCTCTTCTTTGCAAGCAAACATCATATTCAGCAGTTTGCTACATCCACATACTAATTTATGCATATAGTATACATATATTCACATATCTGTACTTACATCAATTTAATTACATTTCCCAGGTGTATGAGCAGTATGAAATATATATATTTCTCAAGTTCCCAGTGCTATATTTGCATCCGTTGAGTGTTTCAAATTCAGCTGGGCTCTGGCAAAATAACAGTATTTGGCTGAAGCAAAAGGGTGTTTGAAATTAATGCAGCCCCCCCTCCCTACTCCCTCTAGACTGAGTCATGCTGTAATCTACCTTCACAGAAAGAGGAAGAAGGAGACATACAGAAGGAGAGAGAGTGGGAGAGAGAGAGAGAGAGAGAGAGAGAGAGAGAGGAGACAAAGAAAGAGAGAAAGGATTAATGGGAGGAGTGATGAATGCAAGGAATGAACGATTAGAGCAAAAAGGAAAATCAATGAGGTGAAGGAGAGAGTGAGTGATGGTCAGTTACATTTAGCAGACGCTGTTATTCAGAGCGACTTATAGTTAGTGCATTTGCCCAAAGATAGCTAGGTGAGACAACCACATAACATAAAGACAGTTATCAGGCATATACAGCAGACTGAGCCAACGAGCCAATGCTGGCATAGATTTAACAGAGTCACTTTCCCTGACATTATACTGTAATTTATGGAGATCTAAAATGACAGCAACGTGATTGTTAATCAGTCCCATGTCTCAGTCGATGTCTCCCTCCCTCCACACAGTGTCTCTTCTAATGACCTTGGCAAGAAACATGCAACTGAAGAAAATACAAAATGATATGATCTGCAGCAGGCCGCTTAGAAACAAGTTCTGCCTAATGTCTGTCCACAAGAAAGAAGGCCGGTGGCTGGGAAAAGGCTATATGGACAGTCCTGACCTACAAACCAATATTTAATTTCAAAATTGGTTAAAAATAGGTTACGGTTAGGGTTAGGGTCGGGATTAAGGGTTTGGTTAAGGTTAGGTTTAGGGTAAGGGTCGGTTTTAGATTTTAGTTCATAGTTTTGCAGGTCAGGAGTGTCCTTATAGCCCGTCCCTGAAGTCTGGTTGCAGGAGCATATGAAATATAAAGCAGGCCTATGTCAGCTCCCAGCTCCATGCCACTTTTACAGCCATGCAACTGTAAAATAGGCCCGATAAACATAGTTTATTGAAGTAAATTATGCAGCGGGATAGTTTGGGGAAAAGGATTTACACATTTTCTGCTTAGCCCAGAGCTGAGAACTCTAAAGCTCAGGGCTTAGCAATGTTTCAAACAAATTTGAAAGCATAGCACCAAACCTAGCCTAGGGCATAGCTAGCTGCCCCTGCTCTGGAGCTAACATCAACTCTTTGGGGCTAGCCAAACACAGAGTTGGTGATCATTTGCTTTGGTTAGTTTGAAACAAGCTAGCCCTGTGGCAGATTTCTCCCTCTTTTCTGGAGTCCCTCAACTTCCATCTCTTCTGTTTAATGAAGGGTGTCCATGCACAAAGTATAATAAGCATGGACGACCAAAACGCTAAAAGGGTGGACCTCGAAACTGCTTGGCTTGAATAGCTGCCTAAAGTTGTATTATGGCTACAAAATAACATGGATGAGCACATGTCTTGAGGGTGTTAACACCACTAAAGCCATTATGACTTTACTGGCTGGAGGCCTTCCCAAGGGTTGGTCCACAGCTGTCCATTTAGAGCTAGCCATCACTCTCCACCGCTCCAACCATCGCCTTGATAAACTGAAGGGATAACCTCAATGCAAAACTGACAGGCCACTACCACACCAACTAGCCTTGTCTCAGATATGTATGTGGTTTAGCAACTACAGATATGGGACCAGGCAACTGCTTGACCAGCCATAGACATAACAACAAGGCGTGGGATTGACAGAGCAGAGAGCAATCTGAGAACTACATGTTGAACTGACACAAGAGCGTAGGCCCGAAACCTCACCAACACATCATTTAATGTGCACAGCATGCAGACTGTGGGGTGTAGGAGGCTCTCTGATCAGTTCACGGGAAAATCAGGCTCCATATATTACAGGAATCTCTGCGGTCTGCACTTACAATGCAGACAGTCATTTCCATATTTTTCAAAAAGCAGATGAGTTTCAGTTGTATGCCTATATATTTGAGAATATCTTAGAATAAATCTAATCCCCTGAGTAATGAGAAACTTTTAGCTAGAAATCTCAATTTAAGATAGCTAGTGTGTAATTTGGTTTTGCATTCTGAGCTTAGAATAAATGAAGGACAATCATGCAAACGCAGAGAAAATACTACAGCTCATGGGTGACCTGTCAGACAAATTCTAATTCTCAACTGTGAAACTGAGTACTGAGACAAATGTCCCAGGGATGGAACATGATATTTGAGACTGGTCAAACCGACTCTTTAGTCCACTTAGTATAAGTGTACGATTTCCATAAAACACAACTTGGTGCATAAATCACATAAAAGGGAAGGAGGGAAAGAGGGGAGGGCTGTCTGATAAAAGACGAGCATGAGGTTGGTTGCTGCAGGTCGTTAACACAGGTGGGAGGTAGTAGCAGGGCTGCCAACTTTTGAAGAAAGCTTTGAGCGAGAATTTCATTGCCCCCTGTCACAATCCTTAGAAGGGGGACTGGGAAAATGGTACTGTTTTAAAGCTAATTTCCTGAAGATCTACATATTTTGACATGGCTTAGGCCTATGACCAGGGTGAAAAAATGTATTCAGGATGCTTTGAACATTAAATGATCACTCAAAATTGAAATGTAAAAAATGCAAAAAAATATTTTGTGGGTGATTTGACACTTACTTTAGACAGTACTGAAATGAGATAGGGAGACAGGCAAATGTTAGAAACAGTGGGAGGGTTGGAAGCAGGGATTCATCCCTGTTGTATCTAGGCGTCATGTGCCGGGGAGTGTTACCACTACACCAAGGTTCTGCAAAGGGAATGTTTTTATATTAATGCTTGAATGCAGAAAGTAACCACATCATAGATTGCAATCTCTTTGTCCATAGACTGCTTTCAAGGTAAGGACACATTTGTTTTTTAATTTGGGTGAGCTATCTCTTTAAATTAGTTCTGAAAGAAAATCTTGCTTTCTCTCCAGGAAGGTTGGCCACCCTTGATCTATGTTTCCCAAGTGCTGGGTGTTTGAAAATGTTCTTGTTATAACAATTAACTTCTCAAAAACACCCAACCTTCAAGAAAAATTGAATGAATATCAATATTCAGGTGGTTTATGCCTACTAGTTGAAGATCTTTGCCATCATCTTCCTCTACATAGACAAAATATGATGCCTTTATGAGTTGTGAGTCCCTCTACCATCTCTGCCTAGCATGTGCACAATACTAAAATGTCAAAACAAAAGAAGTGGAATAATAAAATACATTTGGGGAATAACAGTAGTGTTCATGCTGACAAGCACAGTAATTACCCTATGTTTTAGCCCATTGTTAAGAATGATAATTGTTCCAATGATCAGACTAAATAAAGTAAACCCTAACCAAAGTCTTCTTCAATTTTTTTCCCACTCTAGAATCAAACTTAAACTTTTGGGTTCACAATCTGTTTGATAAAATTATTTTCATAGTTACAAATCAGGTCACCCTATCAAAATTCCCTGCTAAAACATACTGTAGGTCTGTCTGCTGCCTTTTGTTGTCACAGCCTAATACAAGTGTGGCTTAATACATGCTGTTAAAAGGCTGCATTCTGCAATAAGGACAGGAAAAACAGCAACCTCATTTTGTGACTTGTTTCAGGAAACTAGGCATATGTCGTGCGTCACTACTTCACAGGAGAGGCATTTGAACATAAAAACTGTTTTTTTATTGTTTTTTTTACGTTTTTGGGGCAGAAATGCCTTCTGGAACATATGAACTTTCATGTGCCTTCATAACAAACTTGTATGACATCTGTAAACACAATTAAACTGTTAAATTACGAGCATAGTTAGTTAAGCCACTGAAAAAAACAGGAACCTTCCCGCTAGCCATGATTGGCTGAGATAATAGATGGGCTGGACATGCCGAGAGATGAGTTTGGATTGGTCTGCCATGTAGAACACTTCTGTCTATAACATGAGCCACTCAGTATGAGTATAAAGCGCCTTTAAAAAAAAAGATATAATGAAGAACTGTAAAAGAGTTAAGGCTCTCCACTTTCTGGAGGACCGAATTTTGAAGTCAGTGGAATGCCTGGTGGAAGCAGAGTATAATAGCTAAGGAGATTCAGGCGTTTGATTGCAAATCGGATGGAGTTGAAAAGAGAACACAGAGGGCTGTTGTATAAAACACCTGTCTCCGGACTGCATCTTCAAACTAAGGGCAACCATGACATCCGTGACAGAGAGGGAGAAGTGTTCATCCATGCATCTAACAATATTTTCAGAATGGCACAAATTCCCCGATATCAGGGTACTCATGTCAACATGTTTGCTTTCAGAGCATATTTGATCCCAAATTATAAGGGGGAGAGATACCTCGGAGTCTAGCTAGCTACATTTTTAGATATTATACGTTTCAGATATTGTCAGAAAGTTGTTTTCATTGCAAGTTAAAGTGTACTGTTAGCTAGCTAGCTAACGTTAGCTGGCTGGTTCGCTAGCTAACGTTACATGTTGATCTGTGTAGAAATATTATTTGTATCTCAGAGCCATTTGCATTGCTAGTTAAAGCCTAATGTTAGCTAGCGAGCTAACATTGAACCTAGTTGGTTAGCTTTAGCTACCTGTAGGGTAGTAACGTTGCAGGGTAGTAACGGTATGAGGTTGTAACGTTATGAGTTGGGATTATGGTTAATTGTTTAGCTAGCTACATGTCTAAACAGAAGACTCCACTATGCAAGTAACCATTTCACGGTACCGTTTACACCTTCTGTATCCTGTGCATGTGACAAATAAACTTAGATTTTATTTGATTTAGTGAGGGATGGTAATGTGAAGAAGAACATGACCTGCATCAAAGTCAAATTAGGATATAACGTTAGGCCAACGAGACAGTGTCCAAGTTCTAAAATTCTCCGGTAGAATGCCCTGCTTTTAATTCTTCACACTCACAAACGTAAGCTATTTTCTGTAATTAGCTAGCCATTAACTTGTAAATAATGATCTTGTTGTGAGGTTATTTTCCTGTAATAATTAATACAAATTAGCTAAAGTTAAGACATTGTCAACTATATGATATGGTTATTATATGAACTGGCTAGCCAGATAACTTAAGGTTAGCTAGCTAGCTAACAAGCTAGAAACAAACCAAAACATTGTTTAGAAAGTTGATTTTAGTTGCCTGGTTTGCTAGATAAATATGTACTAAATACATTTTTAAACGGATAGGTTTATTGTTGTTAAAATACACCAGTTATGCTATTTTGGACCACCAGGCTACTGATGTCATGCAGCCTGCCGTTTTTGTGTTTATACTTTTACATAAACGGCAACGACAAGTTTGATGTCGGACAATAATAGAATGTTCATGATGTCACTGCGACAACTGTATACAGACATGTCGATAGACGTAGTATAAATCAGCCTTCAGTTTTGAAATATTTGGTTATTTATTACACTACAGTACTCACTCTGTTTAGCACATGGCCTCACATGTGAATCATTAAAGAGATGGGTGGGGCTTAAGAGGGTGTGAACGATGCTGAATGGGTGTAGACAAAGAAGAGCTATCCAGTAGGTTTACGAAAACATTCAAAGGCCATTTTCTCAAAAGTGGGGTTACAAGTTTATCAACTTTCAAAGCAGAATTACTTACCCATTGTCCCTCAACTGCAGTGTATGATGTACCATTTTCTAGCTCTGAGTCTCTACTTTTATCCAATGTAACAAACACAATTTCGGTATACAGTTTTATAAAATCAGGGCAGAACATTCTGTCTCTCCATTCAGCTCCTTGTTTCTTTAAAACATGCATCCAATCCCCTTGATCCCTCATATAACTAGACCAATCATATGCTTCAGTGTGCCAGTTCACAGTGCTGTGGCAAGACAAGACAATTATACCATTTCTGTTTGTGATGTTAAATTGCAGGCACAGATGCTTTGATTTCAAAATTATGGACAAATGCAAAAAATAAAAGCAGTAGTTTTCAATGAGTTAGATGTAAGATGTGTGCCGTGAGTGTGTGAGAAGAGTGTGTGTCACAGCCAATGTGTGAGAGTTGGCAGCTCTGTAGTAGTATTAGTGTAAGTACTTTTATCTGGTCAAATTAAAAACAAGTACAAAGGTACAGAAAGTACTCCATTCACTGCCAGAAAGTACTCCATTCAAAAACATGAATATGCATTTTTTTAACATTAGGGTCCCTTCACACAACTTGAGTAAAAAATCGATGCCAGAAAGTAAACCAATGAACCGCAACCTTGCACAGACACACCCCATATTCTGCTGGCTAGAACCAATGAAATGGCTTCTTCTGGCTTTTTTGGGGGGCAGTGTGACGGACCATAAATGCTGAAGCTTGTTATTCTTATTGAAATGAGTAATGGTAGCTCACCCTCTGCATCAGTAGAAGTTGTGGGAGGGCCTGGATCCTCTATTGTAGTCGCCATGATTCTGTTATTGTTGTTGTTCTGTACCTCACACTGTCCCATTGTACTGAACAGAGAGTGCTGAATTGCCACTGTCTACCAATGCCATATTAGGCCATGCCCATACTGCCCTAGGATAGAGTTAGTTAGTGTACTGCCTGTACCACTCATGTCCCCACATGTGACCTTACATTGATCAGCCCCACTGCAATACATATGGACTGCCCTTTGGACATAAAAGCCATTTGAGTGGTAAGACCTTCAAATAAAAGCTGTGTTGCCAGTGGATCAATATTTTCTATTTGTTTTTTGAGGTATGTATACTATATATATAAAAACATATGTGGACACGCCTTCAAATTAGTGAATTAGGCTATTTTAGCCACACCTGTTAGTGAGAGGTGTATAAAATCGAGCAACCAGCCATGCAATCTCCATAGACAAACATTGGCTGTAGAATAGCCTTACTGAAGAGCTCAGTGACTTTCAAAGTGGCACCGTCATAGGATGCCACCTTTCCAACAAGTCAGTTCATCAGATTTCTGCCCTGCTAAAGCTGCCCCGGTCAACTGTAAGTGCTGTTATTGTGAAGTGGAAACCTCTAGGAGCAACAAAGGCTCAGCCATGAAGTGGTAGGCCACACAAACTCACAGAACAGGACCGCCAATCGACTGTCCTCGATTGCAGCACTCACTACCAAGTTCCAAACTGCCTCTGGAAGCAACGTCAGCACAATAACTGTTAGTCGGGAGCTTCATGAAATGGGTTTCCATGGACAAACAGCCGCACACAAGCCTAAGATCACCATGTAGTGTAGTTGGCCTGGCTGTGACTGTGTGAGAGTTTAAAGTGAAAAATGTTTAGATTAAGAAAGGCACAGAGAGCTATTAACCCAGCTGGCAGTTGTGGTGTCCAGCCAGCAATAGAACTCATGGCTCTGATCTGATTGATTCCACTGCACAAAGGAGAGTGTCTCTCAGGCATGAACTTAACATTTTTTTATTGATTCGACATTTATACTAAAACTACTCCCAGATGCCGCAGTCAAATTAGTCCCTCAGAGAGAGAGAGAGGTGATAGCTCTTGCAACAGTTTGAGATTTTACCAGCTCTAACTGCAGAAGGCTACCACTACTTCACTGTTGCGTGTTGTCCTGTCCTATGTTAGTTCAGGCCATTGATGTGAGGACTACACTGCTAAACCCATAGGGATAGATACTGTATCTTTATGAATGAATGAATGAATGCATCTTTATGAATGAATGAGTGAGCACAGGGTTATGGATCAGAGACGCAGCGTCTCGCATTGATCAAACAGGCAAAGCATCAATACAGGACTAAGATTGAATCATACTACACCAGCTCTGACGCTCGTCGGATGTGGCAGGGCTTGCAAACTATTACAGACTACAAAGGGAAGCACAGCCGAGAGCTGCCCAGTGACATAAGCCTACCAGACGAGCTAAACTACTTCTATGCTCGCTTCGAGGCAAATAATTGTAAAACATGCATGAGAGCACCAGCTGTTCCAGACGACTGTGTGATCACACTCTCCGCAGCCGATGTGAGTAAGACCTTTAAACAGGTTAACATTCACAAGGCCATGTCCTGCGAGCATGCACTGACCAACTGGCAAGTGTCTTCTCTGACATTTTTATCCTCTCTCTGTCTGAGTCTGTAATACCAACATGTTTTAAGCAGACAACCATAGTGCCTGTGCCCAAGAACACTAAGTTAACCAGTCTAAATGACTACCGACCCGTAGCACTCACGTCTGTAGCTAGGGATGAAACAGTTACCGGTTTCACGATAAACCACAGTAAAATTCCAGACGATTAGTATTACCATTTCAAATTTGAATTATCATTAAAACCGTGTTTGATCAAACACGGCTTGAAAAACTCACGGAAAATACTGTCCAGCATCAACCAAAGTTAGCAACAGTCTGACACAGGCACAGCATGCAACGTGGGTTATGTTTTGTGTGAAAACATGGCGGAAGGCAGTGACAGCACTGATTTTGGGGTCATATTTTGGGTTTTACAAGAGTGCTGAGGGAAACTTAATCGAAGATTGTCACTCTGTCTGCAGAACATGCACAAAAAAAATTGCTGCGAAAGGGGGCAACACTTCAAATATCTTGAGTCATCTTCGTGACCACAATCTACTACTTTATAGCGAATGCAAGGTAAGTTAACTTTTAGCTCAATGCATGATGTGGGGACTTCGGAATGGGGGAACATGTCATGGTTTGTCTGTAACTTGCTAATAGCTTGTCAATAATGTGAACAGAAGCTTTCAGTGTTACCTACTCTTTGTTCTGCTGCTGTATGCGTCATGTGTCTGCAGACTATTCACCCATTGCACACGATAACACGTTATGTAGTTTAGTCACCCAACCAACATATTTTGGTCATTTAAAATCCGGCAGTCGTCAACTTGGCTGTAAAAGTGTTCCAACGGGAGAAACATTATAGACTCCTGTATTTATGTCAATTGTTGGGCTCATTGCAATTACTATCACTGTCTTCCTAAGACTCATTTGTATTTATGTAAATTGTGCATGGGGTCAGTGCATATACACAAATGCAACACAGAAGTGTGTGTGTGTGTGTTTGTGTGTGTGTGTGTGTGTGTGTGTGTGTGTGTGTGTGTGTGTGTGTGTGTGTGCGTGTGTGTGTGTGAGAATAATAATAATAATAAATATAATGTAACAATACCACCAATAATAATAATAATAATACATTTGCTATTCCCTTGTTTACAGAGTGGGCGTGCAGCAGGCAAACCCAGATGCTACTAGTCCCTCCTCATCTACAGCTGTGACACAGACACTCGAGCAAGAATTTAAAAAGCAGGCTGCTTATGCACCCACATCAAAACATGCTCAAGACCTCACTGCAACCCTTTCATATTACACTGCAAAGGACATGATGCCATTTCAAATTGTTGAGAGGCCTGGCTTTCTGAAGCTGATGAAGGTTGCCGTGCCTCACGACAAGTGAGTGCTGCTAATTTTATTTGTTGTTTGTTTATTTGATTTGCTTACATAAGATTGTGTTCATTTAAACCTGCACTAGGGAAACTTACATCTCATGGCCACATGGTGCCATCTTTAATGTTAATGTTATTATTTTAATGTTTATGCACACAAAAAGTGCATAGTGCTGCTAATTGTATTTGTTGTTTGTTGGTTTTCATATAAAACTTGGTGAAATGATTTCAGTATGTGTATCAGTACTTTTTGAACATTTCCAGCACATTTTAACAATACCGCAATAATACTGAAAACCGTGATAATTTTGGTCACCATAACCGTGATATGAAATGTTCATACCGTGTCATCTCTATCTGTAGCCATGTGGTGCTTTGAAAGTCGGATCATGGCTCACATCAACACCATTATCCCAGAAACCCTAAACCCACCTTAATTTGCATACCGCCCCAACAGATCCACAGAAGATGCTATCTCTATTGCACTCTACACTGCCCTTTTCCACCTGGGCAAAAGAAACACCTATGTGAGAATGATATTCAGTGACTACAGCTCAACATTCAACACCAAAGTGCCCTCAAAGCTCATCAATAAGCTAAGGACCCTGGGACTAAACGCCTCCCTCTGCAACTGGATCCTGGACTTCCTGACGGGACGCCCCCAGGTGGTAAGGTTAGGGAACAACACATCCGTCACGCTGATCCTCAACACAGGGGCCCCTCAGGGGTACGTGCTCAGTCCCCTCCTGTACTCCCTGTTCACTCAAGACTGCATGGCCAGGCACGACTCCCAACACCATCATTAAGTTTACCGATGACACACAGTGGTAGGCTTGATCACCGACAACAACCTCTCCCTCAACGTGATCAAGACAAAGGAGATGATTGTGGACTACAGGAAAAAGAGGACTGAGCATGCCTCCATTCTCATCGACGGGGCTGCAGTGGAGCAGGTTGAGAGCTTCAAGTTCCATGGTCCAAGCACATCAAGTCAGTCGTGAAGAGGGCACAACAAAACCTATTCCTCCTCAGGGGACTGAAAAGAGGTTTAACAGCTGCACCATTGAGAGGATCCTGACGGGTTGCATCAATACCTGGTATGGCAACTGCTCGGCTTCTGACCACAAGGCCCTACAGACGGTAGTGTGAATGGCCCAGTACATCACTGGGGCCAAGCTTCCTGCCATCCAGGACCTCTATACCAGGCGGTGTCAGAGGAAGGCCCTAAAAAATGTTAAAAACTCCAGGCAGCGGTACCGGAGCGCCAAGTCTAGGTCTAAGAGGCTTCTAAACAGCTTCTACCCCCAAGCCATAAGACTCCTGAACACCTAATCAAATGGCTACCCAGACTATTTTCTTTGCCCCCCTTCTTTGCCCCCCCCTCTTTTACGTCGCTGCTACTCTCTGTTGTTATCATCTATGCATAGTCACTTTATTAACTCTACATTAACTGTACATATTACCTCAAGTAACTGGTGTCCCCAGTAACTGGTGCACATTGACTCTGTACAAGTACCCCCCTGTTTATAGTCTCACTATTGTTATTTTACTGCTGCTCTTTAATTACTTGTTACTTTTATTTCGTATTCTTATCCGTATTTTATTTTTGTTTTTTTTTGTGAATTTTACCCCTTTTTCTCCCCAATTTCGTGGTATCCAATTGTTGTAGTAGCTACTATCTTGTCTCATTGCTACAACTCCCGTACGGGCTCGGGAGAGACGAAGGCTGAATGTCATGCGTCCTCCGATACACAACCCAACCAGCCGTACTGCTTCTTAACACAGCGCGCATCCAACCCGGAAGCCAGCCGCACCAATGTGTCGGAGGCTACACCGTGCACCTGGCAACCTTGGCTAGCGCGCACTGCGCCCGGCACGCCACAGGAGTCGCTGGTGCGCGATGAGACAAGGAGATCCCTACCGACCAATCCCTCCCTAACCCGGACGACGCTAGGCCAATTGTGCGTCTCCCCACGGAGCTCCCGGTCGCGGCCGGTTACGACAGAGCCTGGGCACGAACCCAGGGACTCTGATGGCACAGCTGGCGCTGCAGTACAGCGCCCTTAACCACTGCGCCACCCGGGAGGCCTTATCTGTATTTTTTTAAACTGCATTGTTGGTTAGGGGCTCGTAAGTAAGCATTTCACTGTAAGGTTGTATTCGGCACGTGACTAATACAATTTGATTGGATTTTGATTGGATCTCCTACTCCACAGAGAACATTAAGCTACAGGTGAGAGAGAATATGAAGGAGGTGGCTCTCTTCTTCACAGGGACTGATACACTCTTAGAAAAAAGGACTCCAAAAGGATTATGTGTCTGTCCCCATGGAGAACCCTTTTTGGTTCAAGATAGCACTTTTTTTCTAAGAGTTTTTCTTTCTCTCTCCTTTACATTCTCTCTCTAGCCCTCTCTCTATATAAACTCAGCAAAAAGAAATGTCCTCTCACTGTCAACTTATTTTCGGGAAACTTAACGTGTAAATATTTGTATGAACATAAGATTCAACAACTGAGACATAAACTGAACAAGTTCCACAGACATGTGACTAACAGAAATGAAATAATGTGTCCCTGAACAAAGGGGGGGTCAAAATCAAAAGTAACAGTCAGTATCTGGTGTGGCCACCAGCTGCATTAAGTACTACAGTGCATCTCCTCCTCTTGGACTGCACCAGATGGGCCTGTTCTTGCTGTGAGATGTTACCCCACTCTTCCACCAAGGCACCTGCAAGTTCCAGGTCATTTCTGGGGGGAATGGCCCTAGCCCTCACCCTCCGATCCAACAGGTCCCAAATGTGCTCAATGGGATTGAGATCCGGGCTCTTCGCTGGCCATGGCAGAACACTTGACATTCCTGTCTGGCAGGAAATCACGCACAGAACGAGCAGTATGGCTGGTGGCATTGTCATACTGGAGGGTCATCAGGATGAGCCTGCAGGAAGGGTACCATATGAGGGAGGAGGATGTCTTCCCTGTAACGCACAGCGTTGAGATTGCCTGCAATGACAACAAGCTCAGACCGATGATGCTGTGACACACCGCCCCAGACCATGATGGACCCTCCACCTCCAAATCGATCCAGCTCCAGATTACAGGCCTCAGTGTAACGCTCATTCCTTCGACGATAAACGCGAATACGACCATCACCCCTGGTGAGAGCTAACTATTGCGAACAGTCTGAGCACTGATGGAGGGATTGTGCGTTCCTGGTGTAACTCGTGCAGTTATTGTTGCCATCCTGTACCTGTCCCGCAGGTGTGATGTTTGGATGTACCGATCCTGTGCAGGTGTTGTTACACGTGGTCTGCCACTATGAGGACGATCAGCTGTCCGTCCTGTCTCCCTGTAGCGCTGTCTTAGGTGTCTCACAGTACAGACATTGCAATTTATTGCCCTGGCCACATCTGCAGTCCTCATGCATCCTTGCAGCATGCCTAAGGCACCTTTACGCAGATGAGCAGGGCCCTGGGCATCTTTCTTTTGGTGTTTTTCAGAGTCAGTAGAAAGGCCTCTTTAGAGTCTTACGTTTTCTTAACTGTGACCTTAATTGCCTACCATCTGTCAGCTGTTAGTGTCTTAACGAGAGCACAACTTCAACAAATCCAATCAAACTCAATAAATACACACCTCTGTTGTTTCACATCGAGCTACAGCGCATAAGCCTGGCATCAGAAAATTGACTGCTGTCATCCCACACAGTGCATGTTCTTGGGGGGTTCTTGCTTGTGGATAAGGGAATGTTGTTCTCATAATGGCTCTTTGCTTTATAAGGCTCAGTGCCATCTTTCCCTCATTATACCAAGGGCCTGAAAACCCCCAATGCTAACAAACCCACAAACCAAGCCAACAAACATGTTGGTCCCCTCTTCCTTCCCAGATCCCAATAGGTCCAGAGGCGTTGGACTAGTTAACCGTAAGGTTGCAAGATCGAATCCCTGAGCTGACAAGGTAAAAATCTGTCGTTCTGCCCCTGAACAAGGCAGTTAACCCACTGTTCCTAGGCCATCATTGAAAATAGAATGTGTTCTTAACTGACTTGCCTAGGTAAATAAAGGTAAAAATAATAATAAATCATGCATAAATTCATACCCTAAGAGCACTGTACTCATTAGCAGCACTGAACACATAAAATAACTGATGCTTTGAAATACTACTCTTTTTCAGAGCAGTAAAAGTGTGGGGAAGAGTTTAGTAACCGAGCAATCTAAGTATTTTACATCACTGACAGAATTATAAAGGAGCAACCATTCCTGGGAATGCCAGATATCCCACCCTCTTGGATGGCATTCCATTATGACATCACTGTGGTTTTGGGTCTTCCCAGTCTTCCCAATCCCAGAGCTGGGCTATAAAACTATTTTAAAGACCCATCATTACAAGCAATGGAGCCATCCACTTCAAAATCAAAAGCCTTTGATTTGCTGAGTATGGCTAACAACAATATAAAAAAACATGTCAATGAATCAAAACCCTGAGGCACGCAAAACACAGTGGGGAGGTTTGGAGTGGGCTGCCCAAGTGTGTTTGTTTTGAATGTGGCGAGGGGTGATGATATCATTTTGTTGGGTGTTTGAGGGGATTCCTGAGATAGTTTCCAGTGAATGTGCTGTATTTAAAGCATGGGTTTGGCGTTACTAGTGTTCACAGCCTAGAAGGTGACTGACTGGGGCATAATCCATATGGCAATATACCCTTGCTGTTGAACTACTTATGACACTGTCACCAAACACAATTCTTTCAAGGAACTGCATAGAATTCCTAATAGCTAGTTTCACATAATGTCATTAGCTTCGTCGGTAACCGCGGCACTAACATACCTTAAGGCAAAGCACTTATTTTCCCTCCCAAGGCAAATGAAGTGGATTTAATTTTCAAATAAAGCATAACTTAATGGCTACTTAATGGCGCTTGAACGCCATTGAGGATCAGCCAGTGGCACAGAGGGAATTCAGTGGAAAGTAAAGAGCTTAATGGTCCTACTCAGCATAGAGTATCCTGAGTCATTTTCCCATGATGCCTTATGATGCCTTCCACTTGGGTGAGGAGATACAATTTCTGATCAAAGAGAGCAGCCCATATGAGACATGATTTCAGAGAGATATCCTATACAGTCTATGCTCGTATGCCTTCCTCGTCATTCAAAATGTAATGTAGGTAAACCCCCTGCCTCTTACGGCAATAAATACGTATGAGTGGTTTATTCTTGGATGGGGAAAGACAGGACAGGACCGGGCAGGGAAATAAAGATCAATGTAATGTAGGTAAACCCCCTGCCTCTTACGGCAATAAAGACGTATGAGTGGTTTATTCTTGGATTGGGAAAGACAGGACCGGGCAGGGAAATAAAGATCAATGTAATGTAGGTAAACCCCCTGCCTCTTACGGCAATAAAGACGTATGAGTGGTTTATTCTTGGATGGGGAAAGACAGGACCGGGCAGGGAAATAAAGATCAATGTAATGTAGGTAAACCCCCTGCCTCTTACGGCAATAAAGACGTATGAGTGGTTTATTCTTGGATGGGGAAAGACAGGACCGGGCAGGGAAATAAAGATCAATGTAATGTAGGTAAACCCCCTGCCTCTTACGGTAATAAAGACGTATGAGTGGTTTATTCTTGGATGGGGAAAGACAGGACCGGGCAGGGAAATAAAGATCAATGTAATGTAGGTAAACCCCCTGCCTCTTACGGCAATAAAGACGTATGAGTGGCTTATTCTTGGATGGGGAAAGACAGGACCGGGCAGGGAAATAAAGATCAATGTAATGTAGGTAAACCCCCTGCCTCTTACGGCAATAAAGACGTATGAGTGGTTTATTCTTGGATGGGGAAAGACAGGACCGGGCAGGGAAATAAAGATCAATGTAATGTAGGTAAACCCCCTGCCTCTTACGGCAATAAAGACGTATGAGTGGTTTATTCTTGGATGGGGAAAGACAGGACCGGGCAGGGAAATAAAGATCAATGTAATGCACGGAAGAAACAACATAATGGATGGCAATAAAAAATGACTGTAGTCTCATATTTCTCATGTTCTCTACAATGTTTCCAAGAAAGAGATTATTCCATGTTCAGAACCATGACAGGTCTAACAGTAGAACACTGAGCAGCAGTGTTGCAGAGATTGTACGTTTGTACATACCTACGTACCACTGAATAAACTTTTAGCTTGTGAGGTTTTTCTCTGACTAGGCACGGTTGAGCAATAGTGATGGGTGAGTGCACCAGAAGTGAACAAAGCTTGGCCGAGCATCCCAGGACACGGTCCCTGTCACTCTGGCTGACTTTCACTTCATCAAACCCTATCATCTAGGATGGGATGGCTAGGATGGGGAGGGTTTAATACAGGCCTCCAGCCATCAAATGTACTCATGGGATTCTGAGATGCCAGAAGAAATATCTAATAACTACCACATTAGTTGACAATAGCTCATTATCACACCCAGAAGGAAACTAATTACTTATAAAGCCTGACTGCCATCTTATGCCATTGTTCATAATGTTTATGCCTGCCTATGATGAATGTTAGGTCTTACGAAGCTCTTATGAAGGCTTTATGAATGCATACATAAGTAGCGTTGCAAGTGTAACCCTACCACTTGGACTTCTGAACCCACTATGTAATGCATTAACTTCACATTTTTGTAGTTCCTGTCTGAGATGCTGTCACTATTTCTGATGAGAATGGATGGTGAATGTGACTTTGCTAGCTGGAGTGACTGATGTAGCGTGATTTATTTGTATGAGGTCCCTGAACAGATCAAAATCATCCTCTGCTACTTTCTCATTTTTCTCCATTGACAATCGGGCCTTGAGAGGCAAAGCTCCTGTGATAAGAAGTGATTTATTTGTGGGAGTCTGAAACCGAACCCGAGGAAATGATTCAAATCCTAACACAATTTGCACAGCTCATGGTCTACGCAGTTAGATTATATACACAATAACCTTCTATGGTGGCATATAAATCTCCCTACACAATCATACTCTTAACCTTCATGGCTGCCCTAAACAATGTCTGGAGCACAGGCAATTCAGTTATCCCTCACATCAAGAATCCAATATACAGTTGAAGTCGGAAGTTTACATACACTTAGGTTGGAGTCATTAAAACTCATTTTTCAACCGCTTCACAAATTTCTTGTTAACGAACTATAGTTTTGGCAAGTCGGTTAGGACATCTACTTTGTGCATGACACAAGCAATTTTTCTAACAATTTTTTAAAGACAGATTATTTCACTTTCACTTATTGTGACACTTATATGTCACAATTCCAGTGGGTCAGAAGTTTACATACACTAAGTTGACTGTGCTTTTAAACAGCTTGGAACATTCCAGAAAATGATGTCATGGCTTTAGAAGCTTCTGATCAGCTAATTGACATAATTTGAGTTAATAGGAGGTGTATCTGTGAATGTGTTTCAAGGCCTACCTTCAAACTCAGTGCATCTTTGCTTGACATCATGGGAAAATCAAATGAAATCAGCCAAAACCTCAGAAAATAAATTGTAGACCTCCACAAGTCTGGTTCATCCTTGGAAGCAATTCCAAACGCCTGAAGGTACCACATTCATCTGTACAAACAATAGTATGCAAGAATAAACACCATGGGACCACGCATCCGTCATACCGCTCAGGAAGGAGACGTGTTCTGTCTCCTAGAGATGAACATATTTTGGTGGGAAAAGTGCAAATCGATCCCAGAAGAACAGCAAAGGACCTTGTGAAGATGCTGGAGGAAACAGGTACAAAAGTATCTATATCCACAGTAAAAAGAGTCCTATATCAACATAACCTGAAAGGCAGATCAGCAAGGAAGAAGCCACAGCTCCAAAAACGGCATAAAAAAGCCAGACTACGGTTTGCAACTGCACATGGGGACAAAGTTCGTACTTTTTAGAGATATGTCCTCTGGTCTGATGAAACAAAAATAGAACTGTTTGGCCATAATGACCATAGTTATGTTTGGAGGAAAAAGGGGGAAGCTGGCAAGCCAAAGAACACCATCCCAACCGTGAAGCACGGGGGTGGCAGCATCGTGTTGTGGGGGTGCTTTTCTACAGGAGGGACTGGTGCACTTCACAAAATAGATAGCATCATGAGAAAATAAAATTATGTGAATATATTGAAGCAACATCTCAAGACATCAGTCAGGAAGTTAAAGCTTGGTCGCAAATGGGTCTTCCAAATGGACAATGACCCCAAGCATACTTCCAAAGTTGTGGCAAAATGGCTTAAGGACAACAAAGTCAAGGTATTGGAGTGGCCATCACAAAGCCCTGACCTCAATCCTATAGAAAATTTGTGGGCAGAACTGAAAAAAGCGTGTGTGAGCAAGGAGGCCTACAAACCTGACTCAGTTACACCAGCTCTGTCAGGAGGAATGGGCCAAAATTCACCCAACTTATTGTAGGAAGCTTGTGGAAGGCTTCCCGAAACGTTTGACCCAAGTTAAACAATTTAAAGGCAATGCTACCAAATACTAATTCAGTGTATGTAAACTCCTGACCCACTGGGAATGTGATGAAATAAATAAAAGCTGAAATAAATCATTCTCTCTACTATTATTCTGACATTTCACATTCTTAAAATAAAATGGTGATCCTAACTGACCTAAGACAGGGAATTTTTACTAGGATTAAATGTCAGAAATTGTGAAAAACTGAGTTTAAATGTTTTTGGCTAAGGTATATGTGAACTTCCGACTTCAACTGTATATACACATTGTGAAAACAGACAGGACAGTACGCTTTCATATTTCTTCAGGATTTTATCATGCGTTGAATTGCAACCACTATCCCCTGGTCCTTTAAAAAAACATGTTACAGCAACATCAGATACATCTATTTAATTCTTCTTGGGTATAGGAAGCATGCTACTGATCGTTACAATGTACAATGTATGTTACAATGTACAAGGTGGAAAAATCTGCCGTTCTGCCCTTGAGCAAGGCAGTTAACCTCAACAACAAATGCTCCCCGGGCGCCGATGACGTGGACGTCGATTTAAGGCAGCCCTCCGCACCTCTCTGATTCAGAGGGCTTAGTTTAAATGCGGAAGACACATTTCGGTTGAAGGAATTCAGTTGTGCTGACTAGATATCCCATGTCCCTTTCTCTTCCCTTATTACTCAAGAAAACGCTATCTGGCTCTCTCACTATGATTCCTATAGGATGAGAAGCAAAGAACATCTTGCTATAAACAGCATGACAGATTTACCCTCCCCTGTGGCTGGGTGAGGTGGGTCAGTTGGAATATTGGCTTCACAGCCACCTTAGCCTATCCCTCTGGGCAATAAGAGCTGTCTCTCTTTATCCGTTTGTCTTTCTCTAGTTTTCTCTAGTCTCTAGCGTTGCTGCTGATTGTTGGCCCATCACTATCGACTATGGCCAGAGGGCTTGACAGGCTCCCATCACAGCAAAATGAAGCCCATCGTTCTATCCATTAGAGCAGAAACTGGTCTGAATATCAATGCTTTGCATTGGACCGTTCTATTCTGAGGGGTGGGAGGGGGTTACAGAACAACAAAAGAGAGTTATCTGAATCTGATGCTGTGGAATGTTAAATCGTTTAATCAAGTATGGATCTGTTCACTTCCTGGGGGCACACGGCTGGTTCCTCAACACCCCCCCCCCCCCATAGCCTGTGGTAGCCTCTGCGGGTGTATTGAGGTACATGTACAACTCGGGACCCCCAGGGAGAGCAGAGAGCACAGGGGTCAGCATCAATCGTCCGCCCTGACAACCCTCTGCCTCTGTTTTGGTTATCACACAGCTGGAGGTGCTGAGAGATAGAGAGAGCAGAGGGGGCCAAGGGTCTATCAGAATGCCCTTACACCCCATTATCACAGGACACTGCCCTGTGGCTATGACTGTGTACATCCCTGTACAGGGTGTCACAATGCATCACCATCCATCTGCAGCCTATAGCACAATGTGATGAAAAGATTACATAACAAAATAAGCATAAGACCAAATGGTGCTAGTATTAGCCTATAGCCATACATATCCGTTGGTCTTTTTGGCTCTGTTCTCTGAGCTTTGTTTTTTTTTTCATTTAACCTTTATTTAAGTAGGCAAGTCATTTAAGAACAAATTCGTATTTACAATGACGGCCTACCAAGAGACAAAAGGCCTCCTGCGAGGACGATGGCTGGGATAAAAAAAAAAGTAGAACAAAACACACATCACGACAAGAGAGACACCACAACACTACATAAAGAGAGACCTAAGACAACACAGCATGGTATCAACACATGACAACACAGCATGGTATCAAAACATGACAACACAGCATGGTAGCAACACAACATGGCAGCAGCACAAACATGGTACAGCACGAAGGGCAAAAAGGTAGAGACAACAATGCATCACGCGAAGCAGCCACAAGTATCAGTAAGTGTCTATGGTTGAGTCTTTGAATGTAGAGATAGAGATAAAACTGTCCAGTTTGAGTGTTTTTTGCAGCTCGTTCCCGTCGCTAGCTGCAGCAAACTGAAAAGAGGAGCGATCCAGGGATGTGTGTGCTTTGGGGACCTTTAACAGAATGTGACTGGCAGAACGGGTGTTGTATGTGGAGGATGAGGGCTGCAGTAGGTATCTCAGATAGTGGGGAGGGAGGCCTCCTATAAGGAACATTGGTGGCAAATCTGATGGCCAAATGGTAAAGAACATCTAGCCACTCGACAGCACCCTTACCTGCCGATCTATAAATTATAAATTACGTCTCCGTAATCTAGGATGGTAATCTGAATCAGTGTTAGTTTGGCAGCTGGGGTGAAAGAGGAGCAATTAGGATAGAGGGAACCAAGTCTAGATTCAACCTTAGCCTGCAGCTTGGATGTGCTGAGAGAAGGACACAACCAGTTTACTAGCTACCACAAGCATAAAGCACCATACCACACAGCTTGGCTTTGTTTAACAATGTGGCCTGGTTGGTTGTAGTAATAATAGTACGGCTGTCTAGGTCTCCTTTTGACTTATATTTAAGGACTTCCTCTTCTCAATCGCAGCCCTGTGTCCTGCCCTTCCTGCCAGACCTCTTGTCATCCTCCTTGTCAAGTGCAGGCCTGTGCTTGTGCAGTCATTTTGGCAGCTCTGCTTTTAGGCACAGGCTGGCCTACTTTTAGACACCGTTAGCAGAGCAAATAGACCAAATTGGATGGATTCAGATTCCCCCTGCCAGCACGCTGCAGACAGCCCCAGGAGTTCACTGCAGGGTGCAGGGTTTAGTGCTCTTTTTTCTCTCTCTGTCTTTCTTTCTCTCCTTCACTCCCCCCTCTCGCTGTCTCTGTTTATCTCTTTCTTTCTCTCCCTCTCTGTGCCTCCTTATTTATCTCTCTATCGCTCAGCTCTGGATCTGGTAGCAATACGATGTGCACCAACCAGTCAAAGTCTGTCTCTCACTGACTGCAGCTGTGAATGAGATTACCAACTAGGAGGTGATAAGGTCTGCAGGTTGGCAGAAGGCTATAGGGGCAGAGAATACTGTTTTAACATCTATCATAGTCTTCTGGGGAGCAATAAAGTAGAATGGAATGGAATAGAATAACTTTATTTTTCCAAAAGGGAACTTCAATATAGATGAGTATTGAACCGGTGCCTTCAGATCTGAATGTGACATTTACTAAAAAGCTATGGGAGAAAAATATGTCGGTTTTGCCATTTCAACACAGTCCCTCGTCCCTGGGCCCCCTGCCATCCTGAGTGTAATAATATTACCATAAAACATTAGGAGGAACGTTCCAGAACCACTGGAATTCTACTGGACTAGCTAACCTCCTTCCTTACAACCCCAGATAAGAAGAGACACATTTGTTAGCATTCATCACCGTAATTAGCTTGCCGCTGTTTAAATTCATTAAACACACTGTCTTATGTCTCTGTGATCACAGACGAGCCAGCCAGACACAGCACTCAGCTCCACGGCCCACAGTCAGGAACTTAATGAGAGAGAGCTTCATTACTTGAATCATGTGACCTGAGAGCTTTCTTCTCTGTGACTGAGCTTCACTTGCATGGGCCCACAGACAGACACAGGAACAGGAAATCTGATGAAGGTGTTCATTCATTTGGGGGATGTGAGTTAGAAAGGCTTTAATGTAGGAGTTTGTGTGTCTAATTATTCCTTTGATAATATAAACAACTGCACTGCCTAGGCTTGTTATGGCTGATAACTCCACGGTAGCAAACGACACAAAGTCACTGACCACACTTATTTCACTGGTTTCCGAATGAGATTTTTGCCTCTCAAGAATACTTATATACCATATCACCACTCTAACTCCAGCCTGGTCTCTAGCTATGCAAACCTGTTGGTAACTTGTTCTTAGTGAACGTCCTTACTTGATCTGTGGCTCCTTTGAACGGGAGACTTCCACAGTGCAGGAAGTGTGCCAGACTCTCTCACACACACCTGTCTGGCTCACAAAGGGCGACATGCTGAGACAAGGCCTGACACACCTGTCACAACCTAACCTGTCACCTACTCTGCCAGTCCCTGTGAATCACTGTACATTTAGTTTCAGTGTCTGTCTGATGACTGATACTGAGAAAATAAAGACAACGACCACATCATCTACTTATCTACCGCACAGTGGTGACTGGCCATTAATCAGAAATCACTAGGATGAACTAACTTTAAACACATCTAGTACAGAACAACACACAACAGTGAAATAGTGGTAGCCTTCTGGAGTTAGAGCTGATGAAATCTCGAACTGTTGCAAGTGCTATCACCTCTCTCTCTCTCTTCCTCTCCCTCTGTGTGTACCCCTTTAATCTCTCTTGAGTCCAATTATTGTAATTTCTGGACTCTGCTGAATAGATCAAGTTACCAGATACAACTGCACTATAAATATTTCCCTTATTGAACATTACCCTGTAAAGCACAGATATTTTGAAGTGGTCTTCATTAGTCAATGTTACTAAGCCATAAAGCAAATACATTTAGCAAAACAAACAGTTAGCTTTAAGTAAAACTACAAAATGCTCCCTCGATAGAGAAACCATCTGAGCTTCCTTATTTCAGTTATTTAAGACAAATATAAATCTAATCTTAAGTGTCCTTCCCTCTCCCCCAACACATGTAGGGTACTATCTAGGGAATAAGGTGCCAAAATGAAGGGCCATGCTTTACCTACACTCCATCTGTTTTGTCACAACGAGCCTGTTATTCTGTGTGTCACTGATCCTCAGTGAGGATGAAATAAGAGTCACACAGAAACCACCATCTGTTTGCAATAAAAAATGTAATGAAACAAAAATAGATATACCTTTCAGGAGTAATGCATTTCGAGGAGTAATGTTTTTAGGAGTAATGCGTTTCGAGGAGCAATGTGTTTTGAGGAGTAATGTTTTTTAGGAGTAATGTATTTCAAGGAGTAATGTTTTAGGAGTAATGCGTTTCGAGGAGTAATGCATTTTGAGGAGTAATGTTTTTTAGGAGTAATGCGTTTCGAGGAATAATGCATTTCGAGGAGTAATGTTTTTTTAGGAGTAATGCGTTTCAAGGAGCAATGCTTTTAGGAGTAATGCGTTTCGAGGAGTAATGCATTTTGAGGAGTATTGTTTTTTTAGGAGTAATGCATTTCGAGAAGTAATGTGTTTCGAGGAGTAATGTGTTTCGAGGAGTAATGTTTTTTAGGAGTAATGCATTTAGAGGAGTAATGCATTTCGAAGAGTAATGTGTTTTTAGGAGTACTGCGTTTCAACAAGTAATACATTTCGAATAGTAATGTTTTTAGGAGTAATGCATTTTGAGGAGTAATGCATTTCGAGGAGTAATGCATTTTGAGGAGTAATGCATTTTGAGGAGTAATGCGTACCATATGTCGTGGGTACTAGACAAGGCTGAGCGGAGCTACTCAGTCAATGTCTAAGAGTTAGGGGGGGAAGAGAGAGAGCTGCCTGTACGAATGTGGTTTCTGACAGGCTTTCACTTTATACAGACTCACACACACTTCCACAGACCCACACACATGTACCCACACACACACACATACCCATCTACCCACCTCCACCCATCACAGACATGTTGAAACTAGAGAAGGAAGCTGGATAGGGGGATATCTGTGAAGGCCCAGGCACATGTGTCTGTCTCTCAGTTTGTAGTAGGCAGGGCTGAAGGGAGGAATGGGTTCCCAGTAGGGCCCTCAATGTCTGGACTGACAGCACTATTAGACCCCTGCCAGACTGCCAGGAAAGGACATGGTCACCCAAACTCATGGTTCTGAACGCCGTAACAATTTTTTTTCTTATTGGACAAGTTCAGGTAGTTTCTCCCTGCTTCAGTCCATTTTCTTCCATTTGTTGCCTACTTCAATTAAATAGAACTGTAGTGAATACGACCTCTCTCTTACTCTGAATAAAAGCCATGACAGAAAGGTGCCTCATTATGAATGGACTGAGAAAGGAGACTCAGAGAAGAGAGAGAATAGAGATATCCTCTCTTTTCAAGAGTAATCTTATTGAATCCATCCGACTAGGGTTAGAGGGTTTTCTGACTAAAGCAAGGGCCAAGGCTGTGAGAGCTGTTAGGGGCAAAGGGAGGAAGTGCACACACACAAACACACACTCCTGAGGTGACCGTTCTGATCTCACATGGGAGGTAATGGGATAGCGGTACTTCGGAGCAGAATCAGTATTCCATCAGCAGTTCCACTGGGCTCTAGGAAGTGACCCAGCAAAAAAAAGTATAATTATGTGATTGCTGTTCTCTTTCTCAAACATACACACACACACAAACACACACACACAGAGCATGTCTGCGGTGACATCGTCAGTATGTTGAATAAATTGTCTTAATGTTGTTCCCCGTGCCCTGAACCGTCTTTACCTTTAATAACACTACAAAGGAGAAATCACATGGGAATAGGTACATGTTTATTTCTTTGAGACAGTGACATGCCTGGAGCGAAGATGATTATATCTTCTATATGAACTACATCAGGCTCTGTGTTTGTACAGCTGATAGTCATTTATTTCCCCTCTGTAGGGGAAGCACACAAAGTGGTTTACACAAGGCTAGAATAATAGTGTCCCTATACCTTTATCTCACAAAGCCACAAGACAGAGCCCCATTGCCATAGCTGAGGATTAGTGGGAATAGCATATTATAGTGTTCCCATTGGCATTTCATGCCAGCAAACGGCTGTTAAAGGTTAAGAACACCTCAGAATGCAGCACTGCTCAAAAAAATAAAAGGAACACTAAAATAACACATCCTAGATCTGAATGAATGAAATATTCTTATTAAATACTTTTTTCTTTACATAGTTGAATGTGCTGACAACAAAATCACACAAAGATTATCAATGGAAATCAAATTTATCAACCCATGGAGGTCTGGATTTGGAGTGACACTCAAAATTAAAGTGGAAAACCACACTGCAGGCTGATCCAACTTTGATGTAATGTCCTTAAAACAAGTCAAAATTAGGCTCAGTAGTGTGTGTGGCCTCCACGTGCCTGTATGATCTCCCTACAACGCCTGGGCATGCTCCTGATGAGGTGGCGGATGGTCTCCTGAGGGATCTCCTCCCAGACCTGGACTAAAGCATCTGCCAACTCCTGGACAGTCTGTGGTGCAACGTGGCGTTGGTGGATGGAGCGAGACATGATGTCCCAGATGTGCTCAATTGGATTCAGGTCTGGGGAACGGGCGGGCCAGTCCATAGCATCAATGCCTTCCTCTTGCAGGAACTGCTGACACACTCCAGTCACATGAGGTCTAGCATTGTCTTGCATTAGGAGGAACCCAGGGCCAACCGCACCAGCATATGGTCTCACAAGGGGTCTGAGGATCTCATCTCGGTACCTCTGGCGAGCACATGGAGGGCTGTGCGGCCCCCCAAAGAAATGCCACCGCACACCATGACTGACCCACCGCCAGACCGGTCATGCTGGAGGATGTTGCAGGCAGCAGAACGTTCTCCACGGCATCTCCAGACTCTGTCACGTGCTCAGTGTGAACCTGCATTCATCTGTGAAGAGCACAGGGCGCCAGTGGCGAATTTGCCAATCTTGGTGTTCTCTGGCAAATGCCAAACGTCCTGCATGGTGTTGGGCTGTAAGCACAACCCCCACCTGTGGACGTCGGGCCCTCATACCACCCTCATGGACTCTGTTTCTGACCGTTTGAGCAGACACATGCACATTTGTGGCCTGCTGGAGGTCATTTTGCAGGGCTCTGGCAGTGCTCCTCCTGCTCCTCCTTGCACAAAGGCGGAGGTAGCGGTCCTGCTGCTGGGTTGTTGCCCTCCTACGGCCTCCTCCACGTCTCCTGATGTACTGGCCTGTCTCCTGGTAGCACCTCCATGCTCTGGACACTACGCTGACAGACACAGCAAACCTTCTTGCCACAGCTCGCATTGATGTGTCATCCTGGATGAGCTGCACTACCTGAGCCACTTGTGTGGGTTGTAGACTCCGTCTCATGCTACCACTAGAGTGAAAGCACCGCCAGCATTCAAAAGTGACCAAAACATCAGCCAGGAAGCATAGGAACTGAGAAGTGGTCTGTGGTTGCCACTCCTTTATTGGGGGTGTCTTGCTAATTGCCTATAATTTCCACCTGTTGTCTATTCCATTTGCACAACAGCATGTGAAATGTATTGTCAATCAAGTGTTGCTTCCGAAGTGGACAGTTTGATTTCACAGAAGTGTGATTGACTTGGAGTTACATTGTGTTGTTTAAGTGTTCCCTTTATTTTTTTGAGCAGTGTATTATAATCCTGCGTGGCTCAGCTGCAACGCCAGGGTTGTGGGTTCGATTCCTACGGGGGACCAGTACAAAAAGGTATGAAAATGTTTCTCACGCTTGGAGTCTTCACAGATTTGACAAAAATTGGGTGACTTTAAACACTACCTTTCTTTTCTTACATTCATGATACATGTTCTTCTTCTTATATAATATACTAAGCATTTATCAATTGAATTACACATTGATCCAAAATAATGTATGTGATTGCAAAATGCAATGCTTCAAACAGCAAGAGTAACTTTAATATGAGTAATAAAACAAAAATCGATACCGTCATTAACGTTTTTTTTTCAATAATTACACATTATAGTTGTTTGATGCGCGTTTGATGTCTAGCTGTTTAGTTTCACAGGGACATTATCAGGCAACATCAGCTGATTCAGGAAAGGATTTTCTGAATGACATTTGAGTGTTAAAGAGTGTGATACTGCACGCTGTTTAACAGTCAAAGAGCTGGAATGAATGTTGATCTGGAGGATTGACAGAGCATTTTGGTGTCTGTTGTTTTGACGCTCAAGATAATTAGCCTACTTCCCGGACAACATTAAATCAAGATTCTTAAAATAAGATTACGGTCTGTGTATGTTTTGGTCTTTTGTTTTCCAAGTTAAAACTGAGCAATCGGAAACATGAAAACTGCCTGTTTATTCCTTTTTGAATAGAAATCCCCCCAAAAATGGCTTGTTTTTTTGTTTTTGCATATAAAACAAAAAAACGACTTGATATTTTGATGTTCAAATGTGGTTGGGGTTAAATGTGGAATGCCTGGTCAAGTGCACAGCCAACTCTTCCTGTCCTTTCAAAGTAGGAGGTCACCCTTCCAACTCCATTCTATAAATCTATTCATTCATTTCTGCTCATACCGTGCCACAGTTCCAAGATAAGGTAAGATTTCTACATTTCTGCATAAGATTTACTGTGTATTAACTTATTAATGAACTGCTGTTACTGTAAATGGTTAGTTGACTGATACTTCCTAGCTACCTAGCTACCTAACTAACCATTGGTAATCTGGGGAGGCAGTGGCGGCAGGTAGCCTAGTGGTTAGAGCGTTGGGCCAGTAACTGAAAGGTTGCTAGATCAAATCCCTGAGCTGACAAGGCAGTTAACTCACTGTTCCTAGGCCGTCATTGTAATTAAGAATTTGTTCTTAACTGACTTGCCTAGTTAAATAAAGGCTAAATAAAAAATGTAAAAGTCTTATTAAATGATGCTATACAGTCAAAACAGAGAGATATGCTTTAACTATAGTTAGTCAGTGGTTGCACATCTAACTAGCTGGAATGAAGCACGGGTGTGAATAGTAGACATGTAAATATATCCTATTACTGTTTGCAGCAGGTCTCCAGCTACTCAAACCTGTCTGATCAGCCTGATGGGGTGTTGTGGGTGTGTCCAGCTTACACCTGTGCAAATCTGTGTGTGTATAGCAATGGAATGAAACATCCAACCAATACCTCAAGTGTCGTGCTGTAGGTCCACCACACACCTGAATGGTTGTGGGGTCCTGTCCAGAAACAACCCCTAGTCCTACCCACAGACACTTGTGGAGATCTGAGAAAACTGGACAGGTGTAAGCAATACTGCCAAAATTGCACAATGACTTTCAGAGGGTAAGGTGGAGCTCTCACCATGTCACTACCTATCAATCCTGCTCAGATCTCCACAAGTGTCTAGACTCTGGGCAGTAGGGGCTAGGGGATGTTTCTGGACACGCCATGGGTTTTATGGTAGCTCAGTTTGTCAGTCAGTCAGTCTGGCACTGTCAAAAATGGTTAATAGCTGTCAAATACTTGCTTCCTCTGTCCTCAATAGCATTTCCTTGATTTGCTGCGTCCTCTCTCCTCGTCTCATTCTCAAAACCCATTGGATGAGAAGGAAATGAAGGAAATGCAATTGAGATTCTCCCTTTGTTTCCTCCATCCCCCACCTCCCTCTCAAAGCACATTGAGGGAGAGGAGGGAAGGTTCCTCCCCACTGTCTCCAATGCACTTTCAAGGAGAGGCAAGGAGTGGAGGAAACAAGGACATAGGAAGCAAGAATGTGATGTCTAGTTTTCACACGCACACACACACACACACACACACACACACACACACACACACACACACACGCACACTGCTTGAAGAGTTTACTGATTATAATGATTTAATTCTTGGTTATTATTATTGTCAGTGACTTTGTTGACAGAACCCATTGCATTATATTATTGTATTATTATGATTATGATTATGATTATATGATTATGATTATGATTATATCAACTATTTTTTTTAAATATAGAAATGCTGTTGTTTATCTTCTTCATTCTCCTGGAAGGATTAGCATGGCTATAAATGATTGTGAAGTTCAGACCTGGCAACTAGGCATGACAAAGAAACATTCAATGTCCATATTTCATGTGACATTTTGAATGATGTAGATGTTTTGTTGTTGCTAAGAGTTACGGTCTCATTGTGCCTATCTAGACTCTTAATCCTGTAACTACACATGTGAAGCTGCAAGAAAATGTCTATTTAAATGTATATCAAACCATTTTTTTTTTTACCCTGAAGTCACACATTGGCCCCTTTATTTCTAGAAGACCATGATGTTGATCTTTGACCAGATTAGAGGCTTTATTTGACTAAATCTGGTGTCGGCTGAGGGAAACATAAACATAGCAGAGAAAAGACAATGGAAAGAGAGAGAGAGAGAAAGAGAGAGAAAGACAGAGAGACCATTGTTCATAGTTCACCTATCATGTCTTGCCCCGACATGCCACACTGTCTGAGTCAATTTGAGCTATTCTCCTTCCCATAGGCAGCAGCAAGGTGAAATACACATTGTCACTGACAATAAGCCTTTTGCAGCATTGTAGTAAATGACAACAATTTACAAATCAAATTCTATTGTTGGCTATTTTCATTTTGAATTATGCAAATACATAATGAAAAACAAAATAATATATAAACTAATGCTAGTTGATTTAATACATTTTCATCCAGAACAAATGTTCAACCCAAATACTGCATGCTGAACTAGATTGTCCCTCCAAGCTACAGTAAGAGAAGTAATCACTAGTAGCAAGGCTATAGAGAATGATTGTGTGACACACAGTTTTGTCTGACTAATCCACATGTTGAAACTTGTAGACTGTCTTCTTCCTGCTAAATTCAGAAGTACTGATCTGTTGTTAACTTCCTCATGCCAAAGCCTCTTTACAAAAATTCCAGATTTTCCACACACCATGAGCCATTCACTATGGGTTGAATCCTAACTTCCACTTCAATAAAATGTTTACTTAGTCATGCAGTGATATCAATGGGAGGCTACATACATTTGGAAGTTAGGATTCACCCCGATGTCTCAGATCCCTGGCGGATAACTATTGTGGTCTCCCTATTGCATGCACTTGCTTGCTGGTACAGTACTGCAGACTGCAGGTTTTTCATAGGATTATATTTCCAAGCTCTTCTTGGATACAATGGTGCTGATGCTCAGTTTCTGTCTTTCTGGTGCAAAGTGACAGTACTTAGTGCCAGTCTGCCAGCTACATGTGTCATCATGCGCAGCAGTGGATGAGAAAGGAAGACAGCTAAATGTTTTTCAGAAATCCTCTTAGGCCTCTAAGGCCTAATGTTGAAGATAAACTTCAATAAAAGATAAACAATCAATCTCCACCTTGGGTCCTGGGTGGGGAGTTGCCTGGTTTTGATCACATCGTAGTGCTTGATCATATGAGGTAAAGTTGGCAAGAATCCCTCCTCGCCTCAAATGTCTGTGAAATCACTGCCACACACCATCTAACATTAACATTGCCTGCCCTAGCTCCTCATTATTAAACCCAGTTCTGCTCTGTAATTGCAAGGGGCTTGTGTGTGTGTGTGTGTGTGTGTGTGTGTGTGTGTGTGTGTATGTGTGTGCGTGTGTGTGTGTGTGTGTGTTGGTTATTCTACCCTCGTGGGGAACTAAAATCCACAAAAGTCCCCACGGGGATAGTAAAACATGAGGACAAATGTTATTTTAAGCTTAGGGGTTAGGTTTAGGGTTAGGGTTACAATTAGGGTAAGGGGTTAGTGGTTAGGTTTAGGTTTAGGAGTTAGGTTTAGGGTTTGGGTTATGGGTTAAGGTTAGGTTTAGGGGTTAGGGAAAATAGGATTTTGAATGGAAATGTATTTTAGGTCCCCATGAGGATAGAATAACATAACGTGTGTGATACTGTGTGTGTGTGTATGTGTGTGTGTACACTTTATGCGTGTGCGTGTATGAATTTGTGTATGTGTGTGTTTTTATCTGCCACAGATATCCCAGCCCCAGACATTACAGGGTCTGGTACAGGCTGGTACCACAGCAGACCGCTGTCATTCCTGGTGGGCCACAATGCTTACCACAGCACATGTCATACTGTGGGCACCAGCCGCCAGGCACCGACCTCACAGGGAAACACTGGATGAGGCACAAAGGAGCCCTGGCCTGAATGGAACCCCCTGAATGGAACTTCAACCTACACATTCTCTCACAGCTGCAGTCTTCATAGACTCTAGAGACACACACTCAGACACAGCATATCATACTGACATAAAACATCTTATTAACTTAAGCCTAAATGAAGTAAGCCTCAGGTGTCTAAGTTGCGCTGCATGCAGCAAAATAAAAATACAATTATGGAGGAAAATATATTTAGATTTTTGCTGCTTAAATGTCAATTTTTGATTGCCATTCCCAGAAGGCTATTCATTCTAGTGCTGTATTTTCCTGCATCTCTAAGAGCTATGTACTCTGCGAAGCATTTCTGTACTTGGACGTCACCGTTTGATGGAGTGGGAGCTGTGTGAAGGGTCAAATGCCATGGGAGAGGGTTCTACCACACGAGGTGAGACCCTCCTCCCAGCTACCATCTATCTCCATAACATCTGCCCAGACTTGAAAAGGTGCATCACTAAAGTCATGACATCTCACAGCCAAGGTGTGATTATGAGTCATCCTCAGGTGGTAGAAACCCCTGGGCATCAGTGTCCTGTTTCTCGATACATTTTTTGTGACATGCACAAAGGGAAATTACAAGCAACCCCTGCCTTGAGCTTGCGGGGGCTGCCACTGCAATTCCACCACCGAACAAGCTTCCTGTCTTGACAGGATACCAAAGGCAGAGAGGGGAACCCAACACCTGAGCAGAATACTGAGGCAGTAGCTGCTAAAATGAACCCCCGGGTGTGTGGGAGGGGTGAGCCAGGGTTACCATATGCCTGATGTGCCAACGGAGAACCGCTAGTAGCTACAGTATACGTGAGAACAGGGGGAAGGAATAGGAGGAAGAGTTTTGTCTAAGCAGAAGCAGTGTGTGGTCGAGGTAATGGACCCTGTTGTGTTCCAATGGTTTCCATGACTTGAAATGCTCACCACATACAGTACATTAATACACCTTTACTTCACAACGGAAAGTGGGGAATGTAGGGGATTGTATAATAACAGCTCTTTCCAATGAATGATAGTTTGTTTTCTTTAGATATAACATGCTGCTCTCTTGGTCTTTGACATTTGAAAAGTAAGGCGTTAACTTAAACTAGGTTCCAGTAGTATTTACTAACCACATGACCTGACGAGGACCTCTGGGACCTTAGCCTATAAGGCCCAGAGTTTTCCCTGGTCAGATCACATGGTCAGGAGAAACTCTGGACCCTATAACAATTACACTTGCAAAATAGGTGTTCTGACCTCCAACTTGCAGGACAAATACACTCTCTCTGGCCAAGTAGCCCACGCTGCCAGCAAAGGGGGCTACTCCAGGGCTTCAGGGAGGAGAGGATGGATGAAGAGGGGAGCGGGAGGAGGAGTCATACAGGGAGATTTAAACACCTCAATGAATTTGGAGTTATATTTATGAAAAGCACCAGCGAAAGAAAATAGCTCTGGTTGCAACAGAGATGCTATAAAGATATGCAATGCTTGAGTCTGAGAGAGGAGCGGACATGACCATAATACTGAAAAATCACCTCAATTAGCCTACTCCTACTTGGCAGAGAAAGAATGGTTGGAACGATATAAAGGGGTTGAGGTTGGGATTGGGTGAAAAGGCCAACCAGCACTGAGATAATTGATAAATCGTTACAGATTGGAAATGAGAATGCTGTGAAAGTCATGACCTTCTACAGTTAGGCCACAGTTAAGGCCTTCTCTTGTCGCCATTGCAATAGGTGTGCAATGTGCAATGTAAAAATTGTTTGGCTTTTTTTAGGAGCCACCACCTTCTGACCATTGTGTGAGCCATTTGACATGTCCTCTTTCTCCTGCCCCTTAGCTATCTTTAACACAGCATCAGTAGGGACTTCTCCTCTGTGTTTTCAACTCAGTCCCATTCACATCACTCAAAATAACGCATGATAACACTTATGTGTCCTGGGGCTCTGTATTACATAAACCTGTTGGAGTATGGAGCCACAGCAGCACGTTAAATGCATCTACCACAGAGGTAATACAGTCTGCTATTACATTACCTTATTATTACATTAGGTTATTAGGTTATAACTGATTAAATGTATTGTGTATGGATGAGCAATGAAGAAGTCTGAAGGTAAGAGCTTACGTTTAAAATGCCCTTTTTTAGGTTTGAAAGCTGTATTCCACAGCAATGAGATAAATTCCCTTATAAGCATGAGAAGCTAAAGACATGAACAAAAATCCACAAGATATTCCCCCGATGAATTATAGCCTGCTTCAATGTATCATGCATTCACAGTACCACAACACTGAAGAAGAACTCTGAGAATGTCATCTATTTAATAGATGGATCATAGCCAACGAGGGGTTAGGTGCTCCCTCTCCCCACTCTCTTCCATTATCATAAATAAACCATGCCCATTGATGTCAGTGGCAGAAGGGGCCATTCTCTGTGCTCATACATCAACATATTGAATACAGTAACTCAACAAATAGGTTACCCAGGACCCAGGATGATCCTGCCATGTCAGACACAGGAAAAAATGCATGGTCTAATTCAGATGGGATGTGTGAAGTCATGATTATTTCTCCCTGTCCATCGAGAAATGTTGTAGTATGAGAAAGTGAACTCCTAACTAGATAATGACATTACTACAGATGGTGATAAGAAATCACTTCACCATGTTTTGGGCACAATTATGAAGAATTCCTTAGAATTACGCACTGAGTACATGCGTCACAGATCTAGTCATGTACACACAACTTACCACTTGCATTCTTCCCACAAATGAGGTATTGATACTGCTGCAGGAACCCCCATAACTCCGAATCGTTGTTGATGGCCTGTTCGAGGGACTCAACAGTGAATTTAGGGATCCCATTATCTTTCTCCACAAGTGCGCTGCGCAGTGCGCGTGCGTACACCTCTCGGAAAAGACTCTCCATGCAAGCTGTCAGGTAGATGGCAGCGTGCTCGTGGATCCTCACCGCAACTCGGCTGTCCACCATCCACCTGAAGAACTTCCCCACGTTGAAAATGAGTCCGCATCTGAGTGACTTTCCGCGGCTGAACTTGTCCTCGGTGCTCATGTTGTACATAGACAAGGCACTGAGTGCGGCGGTGATGCAGTTCACCGAGACTGTCCAAGACATGACAACCTTTATGGCACTTTGAATCTCGTATTTGGTGCATTTGGCATAGCGCAAACTCAGGCGCTGCGCTTCCTTGGCGACCCTCACGAGTGCGCGGCTTATGAGGACCGAGAGCCTAGCCAGGATCTCCTGTGACACGACCCCCAGCCTCAACTCTTCGTCCTTGTTCAGTGCGCTCTCTACTTCCCCGAGGCTCCATGGCACGTCCTCGAGCTCGGGTAGTTTAGCGCACTGTCCGGAGCAATCCAGGATATCGGAGTCTTCGACCAAGACTGTGTTGACCGTGTCCAGGCTGTTGTGGCGACTGTGCATGGAGTCGGTTAAATGCCAAACATTCCCCCCATGCGCATAAGGTATATGTGCCTCGGAACAGCACAGTGAAGCACTGGAAGACCTAAAGGAGTCTGCTGCTCCACCATAACCAGAATCAAGCGTCAGATCCTCCAGGGTCCTCGCCACTGACTTCTTACTACTGCTTGCCATAACTGCACCTCATACTGTAAAGAGGACTTTGGAATGAATGGCTCAAAATGTCTCACAACGTCGCCCAATGCAATTAAATGAACGCAATTAAAGCCCGACTGCGATGTATTTTGACGTGTCAATATTTTATCCCGTTGCCTTCAGTGGAAACGAATCAAGTTGATATTTCTCAATCCGAACTAAAACTTCGAAGTGTTTCCATCATAGCACATAGAGCAGCTACAGTGGTCTGTGTTTTACGCAGTAAGATCCTGGTAGATGGAGGCGGGGCTATGTTCTTCAAACGGCCAATACACTCGGCATAACTCGAGCAGTGAGAGAAATGTTGAATTAGGACCACCTCATCATACAATATAATTTACACTAGGCTACTCAATTCAGTGTATAGCCCAAATGGGGAGTGGATATGAAATATCTATATAATTATTTTCTCTTCAAATCCATCTAATTTCCTTTCTTTAAAAAAAAACGTACTATTTGAAACTATACCTTCATAAATGAAGCAGTCCTTTCACATGCTGTAACTTGAACACAATTTCAAAATTCAAGGCTAATGGTCTGACTGTAATGGATTGGATAAACTGGATAATGTGATTATCCACATAATGTGTCATGCTATGGATAGCAGAGTCCCTTAGGCATTTGTTCTGACAGCAATAATGGTAACATGACTCAAGGCCATCAATAATGGATGACATGCATAATGTATCTCTCTCTGTGGTCTCTTACAAGGAGATAGCTAGAGCTCATTGAAAAGTAGACATCTGAATTCCTTGCCAAGGTCAGACATTATACTGCATCATTGACTATTAACGATGCATCATTTTATTGACCAAGGCTTGATCACAATCAGAGAGAGCGAGGGAGATGTGTGTGTGTGGATTGAGCCTCCGACAGGCTGAAAAGTGTAACAGGCACACAAAAACTGAATGTGTTTGAGAGGGAGTTAGACATATAGATAGAGGAGTAGAGAGAGGGGGATAGAGAAAGAGAGAGACATGTACATACCATATTGTCAACATGTATGTGCCACAACAGAAAATGTCCCTAAACTGATTGATAGCCCTATGGCATAGATAGCCATGGCTGCATCCCAATAATATTGCCTTTCTCCTAAAGTGTACACTTGTACACTAGGTTACTTCAGACAAATGTAAAAGCATTGGATTGGTGGAGGCTTGGGCTAGTGGGATGTTCCACCATATTAGTCAGTAAAGGGAAGTAAACTATCACACACTTTGGGAGAAAGGAGAGATAATTGGGACATAGAATATTTCAAATTTAACTGTAAATCATCCTGATATGGGGCACTGTTGATATCTGTGGGATTGAGGGAGAGTATTGTTGGTACATTTGACTGTAGTTGTAGGCTGCTTATCATTGAAGCAACACTGCACCCTGGTGCTCAGTTTACAAACCTCAATCAAACCTCAATCACACAAAGATCTATCCCCACCATACATTTCCAGATAAGGAAGGCTACTATATCAAAACTAGTTTTACATATTTGTTTTACATATGCAAAGGTCACACAGTCATGTCTCTGAACCTTTCCTTGATAAATGTAGCCTATATCATCCACTATACTATACCTATATAGTGATTGCATGTTGCCATCTAGTGTCTAGATATTCAAACTGCATGTTTCCTCACCCAACTACCCACCCATCCCTTGTCTCATGAATACAAACTACTAACTACAGTATCACGGTCACCATCACCCAAAATATGATGTTCTTATCCCGTGCTTCAGGACAATGTAATTCAATTGTAGGCCATAATACAATAGGGTTTGGTTATCAGATTAATCTCAGAGATGGTGTTTACCTTATGATCCTTGCAGAGGTTTTTGATTGAAATTTGATCACATCTGAAATTCTGCATTGGTAGAGCTAATATCTAGGCTAGAATAGGTGTTATTTGGTTGAAATCAATTTTGAAATGATAGCATTTTAACTTAAATACATATAGGTACATACATAGTCTCACGACAACACGTAATAAAGAGTAGACTATATGTGATGCATCACATGCGTAGGCTTGTGATTGTGATGGGCTGCCCACTAGGCCTACCAACACATTGTGTAATATTTGTTTGCCGTGCTTATCCGGGTCCTGCGCAACTAATCATGACGCGAGCATCATGACGCGAGCAGGCAGCAAACACTTTTGCCAACAACCTACAAAATAAACTCAATATTCAAACTATGGTGTTTAAAGTAGGCTGTAAATAACTGATTTAACATAAAACATTGCGTTGCTAGGATAGTAACTATAAATTATGCCTTTGTGGAAAAAAACACAAAATAGCCAGAAGTAAGCCAATGTAAGCACACCACAGAAACCTGAGCGAGCGAACCTTACATAACTGGTGACATTGACCAATCAGATTCGTCCATCTCCATCCTCGTACCTCTGTGGGTGGAGATGTTGGCGAATAATATATTTTTTTGTGTGGTTGACAATGCCGTCTGAAAACGAAGAACATTACAATTGCTTATTGGAATACATTCGAATGATATTGGAACACACATTTCTGATCAAAACTTTCTAGCAAGATTGCTATCGGCCTATTTTAGTTCACTCGCTACGACTCAACGCAATGATTCATTTTTCGAACTGCTATAGGAAAACAAGCAAGATAGCAGGTCGAACATCATTTTAAGTGTTATATTTACTTTCGTGTTGAAAATAATTATCAAATATTAACAATGTCTTACATTTAATGCGCTCTATACAAAGTTGATGCGATCGAGACCTGTCCGTACACTGTATTTATCAGAGGCCACCAAATCAATGCGGCAACAGAGAACTCATCACAATGGACAAATTGATGGAACAAGGTTAGATAACTTTAGTAGCTCTACATTATAAAACCAGCAAGGCGACAGAACCGAAACACATTTTGGGCAGGCGAGGGATATTGTTTTAATTCGTGAGCGTTTTGTGGTCAACGCTGCGGTATCACAGAAGACTCGTGTACATAACAAGAAGGGACAGCAAGTGAAATGGTCGGCAACACGATCCATTGGTTCAGGAAGGGCCTGCGGCTCCACGACAACCCCTCGCTGAAGGAGTCTATCCGGGGAGCTGACACCCTTCGATGTGTTTACATCCTAGACCCCTGGTTTGCAGGGTCCTCCAACGTGGGCATCAGCAGGTGGAGGCAAGGACGTTTTCTTTATTTTGCCACCTCACATTGTGTTGCACTCACACCAAACACAGATGTGTGTAGCACAGATGTAGGTCACACATCCTGCATTCAGAAATATTTAGTAATGAATGACATGAGTGTGTTTGGTGTGCCACCTAGGCAGTAAAGTAGGGCATCCCTAGAAGCACCACACGGAATAGGATATTGTTATGCAGTGCATGCAATTTTAAAAGTAGGGCCTAGTGGTTATGAATGACATCAGTGTGTGCCCCTAGGCAAGAAAGAAGGGCATCCCAAAAAGCACCACACTTATGTACACAATTATAGTACATTGACTGCAAATGACTAAGTTATTACAAAAAATACTGAGAAAATGATTAGCCTACAGTAAATTGAGTTAAACAACTATGTGCAAAAATGGAAGCGATGGCATTCCAGGGGACTGTTGCAATAACTGCTTGACCTTGAATTCCCTTTCATTTAGCCCATATACTATGTTGCTTTAGTTTGGACACTTATGACAACTTTAATTTAAAGCATAAAGAGAAGGGGAGAATAGCATACTCAGTTTAAAGAAGCGAAAGGGAGAATTACATGTAGAAAACACACATGTGGGAAACTCCGTTTCTAGGACCATAACAATGGTGAAAGTTGTGATGTGTTCTTCATTGAAACGTGTTCAGGAGAGTACATTTCTGCAGGTTTGAGAACATGCGTAGCAGTAACAATGATGTAAGTTACCCTGGAAGGCAGGGCTTAGTAGGGGAAAGTGGGCACTGTGTCATGAGGGTGGTTATGGCACTCTGCTCTCCTCGCAGCTCTGACCTATGCAGCTGTGACCTACAGTACCAGTCAAAAGTTTGGACACACCTACTCATTCAAGTGTTTTTCTTTATTTTTACTAATTTCTACATTGTAGAATAATAGTGAAGACATCAAAATTATGAAATAACACATGGAATCATGTAGTAACCAAAAAAAGTGTCAAATAAAAATACACTTTATATTTGAGATTCTTCAAAGTAGCCACCCTTTGCCTTGACGACAGCTTTGCACACTCTTGGCATTCTCTCAACCAGCTTCACCTGGAATGCTTTTCCAACAGTCTTGAAGGAGTTCCCACATATGCTGAGCACTTGTTGGCTGCTTTTCCTTCACTCTGCGGTCCAACTCATCCCAAACCATCTCACTTGGGTTGAGGTCAGGTGCTTGTGGAGGCCAGGTCATCTGATGCAGCACTCCATCTCTCTCCTTCTTGGTCAAATAGCCCTTACACAGCCTGAAGGTGTGTTGGGTCATTGTCCTGTTGAAAAGCAAATGATAGGCCAACTAAGCGCAAACCAAATGGGATGGCATATCGCTACAGAATACTGTGGTAGCCATGCTGGTTAAGTGTGCCTTGAATTCTAAATAAATTACAGACCATGTCATCAGTAAAGCACCATCACACCGCCTCTGTGCTTCACAGTGGGAAATACACATGCAGAGATCATCCGTTCACCTACTCTCATCAGATCAAAGGACAGATTTCCACCGATCTAATGTCCAATGCATGTGTTTGTTGGCCCAAGCAAGTCTCTTCTTCTTGGTGTCCTTTAGTAGTGGTTTCTTTGCAGCAATTTGACCATGAAGGCTTGATTCACGCAGTCTCCTCAGTTGATGTTGAGATGTGTCTGTTACTTGAACTCTGAAGCATTTATCTGGGTTGCATTTTCTAAGGCTGGTGACTCTAATGAACTTATCCTCTACAGCAGAGGTAACTCAGGGTCTTCCTTTCCAGTGGCGGTCCTCATGAGAGCCAGTTTCATTATAGAGCTTGATGGTTTTTGTGACTGCACTTGAAGAAACTTGACATTTTCCACATTGACTGACCTTCATGTCTTAAAGTAATGATGTACTGTTGTTTCTCTTTGCTTATTTGAGCTGTTCTTGCCATAATATGGACTTGGTCTTTTACCAAATAGGGCTATCTTCTGTATTCCACCCCTACCTTGTAACAACACAACTGATTGGCTCAAACGCATTAAGAAGGAAAGAAATTCCACAAATTAACTTTTAACAAGGCACACCTGTTTATTGAAATGCATTACAGGTAGTGGACTACCTCATGAAGCTGGTTGAGAGAATGCCAAGAATGTGCAAAGCTGTCATCAAGGAAAAGGGTGGCTACGTTGAAGAATCTAAAAAAAACGTTTTTGATTTGTTTAACACTTGTGGTTAATACATAATTCCATATGTGTTATTTCATAGTTTTGATGTCTTCACTATTATTCTACAATGTAGAAAATAGTAAACAATTAAGAAAAACCCTTGAATGAGTAGATGTGCCCAAACCTTTGACTGGTACCGTATATAGTGTATATTTAAGCAATAAGGCCCAAGGGGTGTGCTATATGGCCAATATACCACAGCTAAGGGCTATTCTTAAGCACGACGCAACGCGGAGTGCCTGGAAACACCCCTTAGCTGTGGTATATTGGCCATATATAAACTGATTACCAACTTAATTAGAGCAGTAAAAATATATGTTTTGTCATACCCGTGGTATACGTTTCGATATACCACGTCTGTCAGCCAATCATTATTAAGCACTTGAACCACCGAGTTTATAAATAGGCCTAGCCAATATAAAGTTCCGTGTGTGTGTAATCTGCTCCAGGTCAATGGAACAACTGAAGCTTAGACAGGAGTTAGCCTAGCCAGCCCTTTAGAGGCTTCGTCTGGAGAGCGTTTGTTTGACCTGCAGTCGGAGTTCGCTGTCCAGAGGACATAAACCGTTACCATTAGACAATTGTAACAATGCCAGAAATATTCATTAAAATGTATGCACGTTTTAGTCATAGACATTGTTTCTGTTACTATATATTTTTCTGAATGGTTTGCTTCATCTGATCATCAGGGCCGCCTCCAGAATGAATCACTTGGACGGGATTTGATTTCCATAAGGGGGTACGTGTTTATTCATGGGACCTCCTATGTGTGCATGCGCTACACAATAAAACATGTTTAAATTAGAATCGCTGGACCTCGAGCTAATGAGCAGTTATTCGGACTAAAACATTTTAACAATGTAATTAATACATTTCATATATGGTATTGCAAAAAAAATAATTTGGTTGTGTTTATGAATAACTTAGGTAATATTAGAAAAACATTTTCTTCAAATAATAATACAAAAGCATTTATCAGTTTCTGTAACTGTAAGATGCATGTAAAAACACATTCCGGTGTTCAATTAAAAATATGTGTAGTGGCTTTTTTACAACCATGAAACAGAAAGGATATGTGACGGAATGCGGAAAGAGCTTCTTTTTATAATGACAAAAAAATAATACTACCCCAACCTCCAAGATGCACGGTCAGCAAGATGCGTGGTTAAATGATGAAAACAACATCAGTAGCCTAAACATCATTAGAAGCACCAAGAGCGCTAGATAAATAGTGAAAATAAATCTACGCACAATACACCATAATGACAAAGCAAAAACAGGTTTCTACAAGTTTTACTAATTTATTAAAAAATTCACGCAAATATCACAAGTATTCAGACCCTTTACTGAGTACATTGTTGATGTACCTTGGCAGTGATTACACCCTCGAGTCTTCATGGGTATGACGCTACAAGCTTGGCAGACCTGTAGTTGGGGAGTTTCTCCAATTCTTCTCTGCAGGTCCTCTCAAGCTCTGTCAGGTTGGATGGAGAGCGTTGCTGCACAGCTTATTTCAGGTTTCTTCAGAACTGTCCGGTCGCGTTTAAGTCCAGGCTCTGGCTCGGCCACTCAATGACATTCAAAGACATGTCCCGAAGCCACTCCTGCGTTGTCTTGGCTGTGTGCTTAAGGTCGTTGTCCTGTTGGAAGGTGAACCTTCGCCCCTGCCTGAGATCCTGAGCGCTCTGGAGCAGGTTTCATCAAGGATCTCTCTGTACTTTGCTCTGTTCATCTTTGTCTTTATCCTGACTAGTCTCCCAGTCCCTGCTGCTGAAAAACATCCCCACAGCATGATGCTGCCATCACCATGCTTCACCGTAGGGATGGTGGCAGGTTTCCTCCAGACGTGACGCTTGGCATTCAGGCCAAAGAGTTTAATCTTGGTTTCATCAGACCAGAGAATCTTGTTTCTCATGGTCTGAGAGTCTTTAGGTGCCTTTTGGCAAACTCCAATCGGGCTGTCATGTGCTTTTTACTGATGAGTGACTTCTGTCTGGCAACTCTACCATAAAGGCCTGATTGGTAGAGTGTTGCAGAGATGGTTGTCCTTCGGGAAGGTTCTCCCTTCTCCACAGAGGAACTCTGGAGCTCTGTCAGAGTGACCATCGGGTACTTGGTCACCTCCCTGACCAAGGCCCTTCTCCCCCAATTGCTCAGTTTGGCCAGGTGGCCAGCTATAGGATGAGTCTTGGTTGTTCCAAACGTCTTCCATTTAAGAATAATGGAGACCACTGTGTTCTTGGGGACCTTCAAAGCTGCAGACATTTTTTGGTACCCTTCCCCAGATGTGTGCCTCGACACAATCATGTCTCTGAGTTCTCCGGACAATTCCTTCGACCTCATGGCTTGGTTTTTGCTCTGACAGTCATTGTCATCTGTGGGACCTTTTTATATAGACAGGTGTGTGTCTTTCCAAATCATGTAGAAACATCTCAAGGATGATCAATGGAAACAGGATGCACATGAGCTCAATTTTGAGTCTCATAGCAAAGGTTCTGAATACTTATGTAAATGTTGTGTTTGATGCAAGAAACCACTTTACAAAACAAAATGCATTATTATTCACATACCATTATTACAGAGAATGACACATTATGCTACTGCCTATTGGCTACTTAGCAACAAATACAACATTGGCCCTTTAAGACAAAAAAAAACTATTTTATCCGACACACTTTTCAAAGATGTCTAGAAATGTCCACATTTTGTGCTCTTGTAGAAAGCAACCACTCCCACATTGCTGACTACACATGATCTATACCTGGGCTAATAACTCATTATTAACTAGTAAAGTAGTAGTCATCGTCCCTGCTCGAGCGTCTACTCATTCTGGGTGACTCGAAACAACGTCATCATCAACCTGGCTTTTTTTCTTTGACCTAGATGTGCACCGACAGAAAGAGATCCATCCATCTCAGATAAATCATCAGAGCGAACGAAACAACGCCCCTCTGTCGCCGTAGGTGTAGACCATGTATCTGATGCTGTCTGGACAAAAAGAGTATGGCATGTCATACATTTTTCTGTCCAGACAGCATCAGATACATGGGATACATATAGTACAATCAAATTGTATTGGTTGTATACAGATATTTAGCAGATGTTATTGCAGGCGTGGCGAAATGCTTGTAGTAAGACCAAGCGACACTGTTTCGCTCGCTAGTTTCAGCAGAGGAAGAGGCGAAGCTCCAAAATCTATCCTGAATTAGCCCAATGTGTTTCCATGGTCATAATATGCAGACCTAAGCTTGTCACCTGTATTCCCGCCGTTGGGACAATGACTCACATTGTTAAAAAGATACATGAGCATCTCGTCATTATAAACATAACTCTGGTTTCAGCCAATTGTGAATTAGAATGGTAAGTTGGCAGGTGCACTGTTCGGATGCTGGCTTCCCCTAAAGTAAATGGATGTTTTGCCAAAATTATATAATTACTCCAGTCTAAATAAAATCATTCAAAATACTTTACCATAAAGCTTGGCTTAGCCACAGAGGATCATTAGCTGTGGCTTGTTGTGGATTGCTGTGAATTGTTTCAAATCACAAGTGCTTATGCCTATTTGGGAAGCCAGCAATTTGGGCAGAGCGTGTGGCAATAGGCCTAACTGATTATTGAGTTGGGGCTGTCAGTGAAACGCATCTAAAATGTGTGAAGATAATGACTTGAGTATAATTTAAAAGGTTGAGACAAGAATGGGAGGGGTGTGTGTCAAAGATATGGGCGTCTTTCTCCAGAATGCATGTACTCAGCTCTCCAGAATGCATGCACTCAGCTCTCCAGAATGCATGCACTCAGCTCTCCAGATTGCATGCACTCTGCTCTCCAGATTGCATGCACTCAGCTCTCCAGATTGCATGCACTCAGCTCTCCAGAATGCATGCACTCAGCTCTCCAGAATGCATGTACTCAGCTCTCCAGAATGCATGTACTCAGCTCTCCAGATTGCATGCACTCAGCTCTCCAGAATGCATGCACTCAGCTCTCCAGAATGCATGCACTCAGCTCTACAGAATGCATGCACTCAGCTCTCCAGAATGCATGCACTCAGCTCTCCAGAATGCATGTACTCAGCTCTCCAGATTGCATGCACTCAGCTCTCCAGAATGCATGCACTCAGCTCTCCAGAATGCATGCACTCAGCTCTCCAGATTGCATGCACTCCGCTCTCCAGATTGCATGCACTCAGCTCTCCAGATTGCATGCACTCAGCTCTCCAGAATGCATGTACTCAGCTCTCCAGAATGCATGCACTCAGCTCTCCAGAATGCATGCACTCAGCTCTCCAGAATGCATGCACTCAGCTCTCCAGAATGCATGCACTCAGCTCTCCAGAATGCATGCACTCAGCTCTCCAGATTGCATGCACTCAGCTCTCCAGAATGCATGTACTCAGCTCTCCAGAATGCATGTACTCAGCTCTCCAGAATGCATGCACTCAGCTCGCCAGATTGCATGCACTCAGCTCTCCAGAATGTGCTCCTATGTTTCCTGCCAATTCTTGCACATTCATTGTTTCATTGTGTGTGAATTGTTTGCCCTTTGATTGTTTATTTTTGTATCAATTCCCCATTAGACCTAGTAACCATTAGGCCTAGAAAATGTACAGTAAATTCCTATCATTTGGTTACATTCATTTCTGTATTAGTCACTTATCGTTCTCATTCTCGGAGTGGAGTTCACAACCTGCTACACTTGTGTCAAACAAGTTTTGGTTTATGTCATATTTATGCCACCATTTAGGAGTTTTGTCAAATAAAATCATATTTTGTTTGTAATGCTCCATGTGAACATAGAGCATCTATGTGGTTTCTCTGTCCTGGTAATGTTGAGGGAACAACTTGCCAACCTTCTGAGTTGATACAATGTTGCACTTCACTAATGATATGATATGTCAATTCAGATAGAAAGGGAGGCAGACAGGCGGAGTAGTGATTCATGCGATTGAAAGAACCTGAATTTCCATCAGGATATTTAAAAAAATAAATATATTTTTAATGTTTTGTCGGCTTTAGGCCTATGTTTTTTACTTAGTTGACGATGGAAGTTATAGGCCTACTGCTGCATTGGCCTATAGGCTATCTCTGACTTCAATGTGCTCATTTCTTTAGCCACCCATGGATCACTGGTGATCTTGCATTTTTATCATTAACCATATGACAATTATTTTGAGAAACTAAAACGTTATTATTAAAATGAAACTGTTTACCACGAAAATGCGCATATAAAAAATGATCACAACTGCCACGTAGATTGGTAGGATAAATTGTAAGCTTCCTCAAACTTGAAACTCACGAGTTGCCTATGGTCTTTATTAGAACACCCATTTCACACAGGAGGTCCCGTGGAAAAAAACAGGCCTGCCTATAGAAATCAAATGCGTGTCCATCTGATTCGTTCTGGCACCGGCTCTGCAAATAAATAATATACAAATATTTTATTTTGACTGGCAGGGAGGTAGGGCAGGCCATGTCCACTAAGGCCCGTCCATAACGCTGTCCCTGTGCCCCATAGCATCTATTTTGTAGTCTGGTAACATCTCACCATTGGACACAGAGGCTTGCATTCATTTAAATTCAGTTTCCAACCTTTCAATATTGTGTTATGTTCGCTTTGTGGTCACCTTTCATTATCCCACTGTTCAAGTGTATGCATGAAGATTACATTTCTTGTAGGGCCACTAGTTGTCATAGGCTACACTACTCTTTCAGATATCACATTTTAAAACCTCCCTGCAGTGCTGTTGCTAACCACCCGACATGTTTCATAAGAGTTTCAAGTAGAGTACAGCTGGTGACAAGCCCCAGACAGCATTTACTGAAGTGTGAATTGAAAAACACAACAGGAGGACACCATTCCCAGTTGAGGGTATAGGCCGGGTGATGGGATGCCACCCTAGGGGAAGTTAGTCACCTAACACAGAACAGGATGTCAGTCGCCCTCTCTTAACTTGGTTGATATCCATGTTGTCAAATCAAACAGTAGGCAAATGTATTGGCCGCATAACACAATGACGACACTAATATATGCCATTTAGCAGACACTTTTAACCAAAGCAACTTAGTGGGAATCAAACCCACTATCTTTGCATTGCAAGTGCCATGCTCTACCAACTAAGCTATAGAGGACCACTGTGTTGTTATCAACACTGCCTATGTAGTTTGAGGACAATATCACAGCAGAATGGGGAAGGTCGAGCCGAGGAGTGTTGTAGAGGGTCAGTCCAGAAGTCCTGCCCCAGGGGCCCAGGCTTATACCAAAGTATGCTAGTTTACCTCGGCGGAGAACTACTGTTAGCCAGAGATGTTCTTTAAATGTTGATACAGACTTTGTGTTCTCTTACTCAGGAATGTATACTCCCATTCTTATGAGGCCTTGTTGCACTAGCTGTGATTTTCCTGTTGAGGGAGGCAAGCAGCTGTCATTTTGTTGAACTACTTTGCTGTGAGCTGAAGTGTACTACAAGGCTGGGATGTTAGTGACCTTATTGTTAAGGTAATGGAATGTAAGTTCCATTCGGTCATGATTGTCCACTGGATGTTTCCACTTGGTGTTTTAAATGGTATGCCAATTAGGCCAGTTTTATACCAGCAGACAGAGGAGTAGGCCTATGTATGTAGGTTAACTGCGAGGGCATGAATCATTTTGGTGGTGAAATGTTTTCTTTCATCCTTAGCCTAGCCTATATTGTCATCTGTTTGTTTGAGTGTTTATGAGGGAAACTGATTGAGGGAATATTCATCTAACATCTTCTAGCCTAACTGATTGACTTGTTGTTCAGGGGGACATTGTTCAATAGGCTAAATCATTCTGAATAATGTGACGAACTGAGAGAAGTAGCATCGCATGTTTGTACTTCCTCTCCACCAGCCCTCTGATCTTTCTGGTTCAAGCTATTATCATTTTGAAGAAGCCAAGGCCTTTGACATGAAGACCTATGATACAACATGCCTCACATGATGGATCATATGAAACATGGATCATTTTTTCAGTCACTAATGTGGCTTTTGGATCATCATTCAACTGAAATACCATGACCTGTTGTTTTCCTGAGGACAAATACCCAAATGCACCACAGTAGCCATTAATTTACTGTATTTAACTAAATCAATGCCTAAAACTATTTCCTCTCTGATATACAATCACTTGATTGATCATCCCCTCTGTTTGATTCCAGGTTCTTACTACAATGTCTAGAGGACCTAGACGCCAGCCTCCGCAAGCTCAACTCCCGTCTGTTTGTCATCCGGGGCCAGCCTACTGATGTCTTCCCTAGGCTGTTCCAGGTATAGTCAACAGTCATACTTACTTTACTGTAGTAAACCCATTACACTACTGTACCATACATACACTTACGGTACTGTTCATGTAGCCTATAACTCATCGAAATACATTAGGCTATGTCACATAGAAATACAGTATGCCCCATAGAAGCACTGTCACAGTAACTGTACCGTAAATCCACTTTATCAGATATGCTGATGCAGTGAGTGAGTGTGGGGGGGGGGGGGGGGGGGGTCCACAACTCAATATTAGGAAGATGATTATTAATATTTTGTATATTCAGTGTATATGTGAAACTATTTGAATTCCATTGGAATCCATGTTATTTTCTATGAAGGCCTTTCTGTGACATCCACTATCTCTATTTACAACGATAAAGGTCCCCTATTTATAATGTTGAGTGACCTTGTTCCCCTCTCTCTCTGCTTCCCAGGAATGGCAGACCAGCCAGCTGTCTTATGAGTACGACTCTGAGCCCTTCGGCAAGGAACGTGACGCCGCCATCCAGAAGCTGGCCAGCGAGGCCGGTGTGGAGGTTACTGTCAAAGTCTCCCACACTCTCTATGACCTGGACAAGTGAGTGACACACACACAGTCTTGTACAGCTAATGTTGTGGGGACACACAATTCAGTCCCATTCAAAATTATATTTTCCAGAACCCCATCCTGTACTCTTACCTTAACCCAAAAACCTAACCCTAAACATAACTCTAGCTCCTAACCCTAAAACTAACCATTAACCATTTGACCTTGTGGGGACTAACAAAATGTCCCCAGTTGGTCAAGTTTTTGTTCATTGACTATTCTTCTGATCCCCACAAGAATAGTTAAACACGCGTACACACACACGCACACACACACAGTAGATATTGTGAGAATACAACCCAAGTGATCAAGTTGTGCAAATACGCAAACATGATGTATTAGCAACATATTCATGAACAATACCATGATACTAGTGTTACGTGATGCACTAAATACCTCCATGTCTGTCCATGTGTCTCTGTAGGATCATCGAGCTAAACGGAGGCCAGTCCCCTCTCACCTACAAGCGTTTCCAGGCGCTCATCAGTCACATGGATGCCGTGGAATCACCCACTGAGATCATCACTGCTGAGGTCATGAGGAAGTGTGCCACGCCCATCAGTGATGACCATGACGACAAGTTTGCCGTGCCCTCCCTGGAGGAGCTTGGCTTTGAGACCGAAGGCCTGGCTACAGCAGTATGGCCGGGGGGAGAGACGGAGGCCCTCACTCGCCTGGAGAGGCACCTGGAGAGAAAGGTGAGGAGTAGTCCCTTCTTTATATCCCAGCACTACTGAGCCAGTGTGGTGGACACACAGTACTAGGGTTGGGGTCAATTCCATTTCAATTCAGTCAATTCAACCCCCCTCCAAAAAAAACGACCTTGTTGACTTTATTTTCTGAACTCCTTGTCAGTGTGTTGCACTGTGACCCAAACACTAACCTTCTGTGTTCCAGGCATGGGTGGCCAACTTTGAGCGTCCCAGGATGAACGCCAACTCCCTGCTGGCCAGCCCCACAGGCCTCAGCCCCTACCTCCGCTTCGGCTGCCTCTCCTGTCGCCTCTTTTACTTCAAACTTACTGACCTCTACAGGAAGGTGAAGAAAAACAGCTCACCGCCCCTCTCGCTCTATGGCCAGCTGTTGTGGCGCGAGTTCTTCTACACCACAGCCACCAACAACCCCCGCTTCGACAAAATGGAGGGCAATCCGGTGTGTGTGCAGATCCCGTGGGACCGCAACCCGGAAGCGCTGGCCAAGTGGGCCGAGGGGAGGACAGGGTTCCCCTGGATTGACGCCATCATGACCCAGCTGAGACAGGAGGGCTGGATCCACCACCTGGCCAGACATGCTGTTGCCTGCTTTCTCACTAGAGGAGACCTGTGGATCAGCTGGGAGGAGGGCATGAAGGTAGATACTGGGTTAAGGGGATGTTAGAGGGAGAGGGGAGACGAAGTGACAAGTAGGTAGAACATGTATGACTGTGATATCTGACCGTGTGTGTGTTTATTTACCTGTCAGGTATTTGAGGAGCTGCTCCTGGATGCAGACTGGAGTGTGAACGCAGGCAGCTGGATGTGGCTCTCGTGCAGCTCCTTCTTCCAGCAGTTTTTCCACTGCTACTGCCCTGTAGGCTTCGGCAGGAGGACGGACCCAAACGGAGACTACATACGGTGAGAAGACCCTCCCTACACCCAGTTGTCCACCCCTCCACTATATTTAGCCAGTGTGGTACACAAGTTATTTTCCTTTTGAAGTACTCTCATAGTAATAGACCTCAGTGCTTTATTTCACCATGCTTGTAACATGTAGGACATGCAGAATACCATGACAAACTGCTAGACCACGATGTCACGTCAAAACACTTCATAGAGTCTTGGTTAAATGTCCATGCTGAACCCACTAGAAATGTACATTTGTTTCTCGATTGTTCATTGCAGAAGAAGTGTGTCACCGTGGTTCTTTTTTTTTTAAACAATGTAATTTCTCTGTTTGGTTCTTCCAGGCGCTATCTGCCCATACTGAAGGCCTTCCCAGCCAAGTACATCTTCGACCCCTGGAACGCGCCCGAGAGCGTGCAGAAGGCAGCCAAGTGCGTGATCGGCATGCATTACCCCAAGCCCATGGTGCACCACACCGAGGTTAGCCGCCTCAACATCCAGAGGATGACGCAGATCTACCAACAGCTCTCCTGCTACCGCGGTCTGGGTGAGCACCGAGCACAACCTGCTGAAACTACAGCTAATAGCCTGAAAATCCGCTTAGAATCAGCCATTTTCTGGTACTTACTCAAATGATTTCAATGATAAGCTATTCAGCTATTCAAAGTGTCTCAGAATAGGCATACTGATCTAGGATCAGTTTTGCCTTTTTAAATCATCATAATTAGGGAGGGCAGACCTGATCGTAGATCAGTACGCCTATTCTGAGATTCTTTGCCGATACAGTGACTTTGTTGTCTTTTATATTATCATTATCAATTGTTCTCTATGGGGGTGTGGTAGACTGACTGCAAAACTCTTCTTTTGTCCCCACTTCACAGGGCTGCTCGCGACAGTGCCTGCTAATCCTAACAATGGTGGAAATGGTGTGGGGACCTCCCCTGAAGAAATCCAGCATGAGGCAGTCGCTCAAGCAGGTAAAGACCCTCTCTCCATCCTCCTCGGTTCCTTGGCTGTCCTTACCACAGCAAAACCTGCATTTTCTAAAGAGTAGGGTTAAAGGACAAATTAACTTTTTTTACCAAATTGAACTTGTCCTTTAACCTGCATATTATCTGCCCATCTCATCTACATCAAGATTGAACTGTGAATTCATCCATCTCAGATATGTGGGTCGTGGGTGGAAGTTAGAAGAGTCAAAGCAGACACCCATAACCAATTTAATAGGGAACAATATCATGTTTTTTTTTTATTCAGGCAGAGGACATGCTGCCGTGAAGCGTAGCAGTGAGGACCTCACACCGGGGGGTAGCAACAAGGCCCAGAGGCAGACCAGCAACTAGTCCCTGATGTGGAAGGGTAGAGGAGAGGGGGTACCAGCTACCCTGTTGATCTCCAGTAGGCTCCACCAGCACTTGAAGCGCTGCATCCTCCTCCCCTGACTCTTCAACTCTACAGGAGCACATCTACCTCAGTGGTGTGAGCAGCAGTAGGAAGAGATGGAGCAGAGGAGAGGAAAGGAGGCTGCTAACATCCCACATTGAACTATGGGGAACATCAAATCACATGATCCCCAAAGAACTGATCGCAGCATCGCGGTCTGTGACATTCAACCTCTGTGGAGAATCGCAAACGCACAGTCGCACTGTTCCCAGTGTTACTAGATAGAGGTGATGGTGTCAGGACAGAAGCCCTTTCACGAGATGACTCCCGATAGTCTTTAACATGCACACCACCAAACTGTCTTTTTTGTGGTGCTGGGAATACAAGCCTGAGTTCCATTTATAATAAAAGATGATATACACACGTTTGTCCTCTTTCCCCAAAAAATATGTGGTCCCTTTGGGGATATATGTATGTATAGAACATGGAGGCACACGTTATATTTGCTGAAAGAACACTGGGGGGTGACTGTTTGATCCTGAGGGCATGTTATGTGCAGTCCTAGGCATGGAGAATGGCATCAGCCTCAAGCTGAGGATGACTGATGACCCAACTTGGAATCATGAGGTCAAATGGTCAGGTCAAACACTTATTATTCTATGGGGTATAATGCTGTCAGAAGTTCAGAAATATGAGTTTCCAATAAGCATTTTTAAGGCAGCATAACCTCTGTAAAAACCTTTTTAAGGGAATGATGTAAATGTTTCTGTATAAGCGTGTGAGTAATTCAACTCAAAATGTACAGTAAAAATGGTATATTGCATGTTATTTTGGTTTTATTATTTTTTCTGGTGAAGTTGTAAACCAATTGTTATTTTTGTATAAAGACTGACTGTTCTGTATAGTGTTGTAATAAAAGGAGCAAAGTAACACTGGCTCAAAGTAATATTTATTGTAGCATAATGGTTTGTTTTATGTCATGGGTATGCAAATATTGTTTGTTGTAAAGCTCAATGAGGAATGCAAAGTGAAAATGATGCAAAGTAAAATGAATCAAAACTAAAAGATTCCAATTGCTGCAATGTATCTATGCTGTAATCTGTGGTAAACATGGACAGCCACTTTGGTCACGTTGCATCCACAAAAAGCTGTTCCAGATGTGTGCGCAAAAGACTATTAGTGTAACGGATGTGAAACGGCTAGCTAGTTAGCGGTGGTGCGCGCTAAATAGGTGCGAGGGGACTGAGACCTTGAAGTAGTGGTTCCCCTTGCACTGCAAGGGCCGCGGCTTTTGTGGAGCGATGGGTAACGATGCTTCGTGGGTGACTGTTGTTGATGTGTGCAGAGGGTCCCTGGTTCGCGCCCGGGTATGGGGAAGGTCTAAAGTTATACTGTTACATTAGCATGGGCAGCGCCACTGAGGGCTTCCACCATAAAAATTAAGTCAACTGGGTGGGACTTCCAACTTCATTGGCTGATCCCTCCTGGTGGACCTCTCATGTCCAACTGGGTCATCAGGAGGGATCAGACAATCGTGAAGATATCAAATACAATGGCTGGAATGGAGGGAATGGAATGCCATTCAATTTGCTCCAATTGCATTTGCTCCATTCTAGCCATATAAAATCTGTTCTCCCATCAGCAGCCTCCATTGATGTCCACAGTTGTTTTTGTCATACCCGGAAGAACAAATCAGTGATTTTTGTCATTATGCAATTAAATTATCCTCTTAAACTTGCCTGCATATCAGTGTATTATATAAACACTTGTAATCTTGCAGACTGGTCTCATAGACTAGACGTAAGATAGTAAACTCAAATCTGGAACATTCAAATTATTATGGTATGTTAAATTTGGTATGGTTACATATGGTTGGTTGAGAACTTTTGTATTTGAGCTAATTAGCAACTTTGCAACTACTTACTCCTTTTTAGTTACTTTGGAACTACTTAGCATGTTAGCTAACCCTTACCCTAATCCTAACCTTAAAACCTTTCCCCTAACCCTAGCCATTTGTACTTAATGCAATTCGTAACATGTAACTCGTAACATATCATACGAAATGGTTGATGGATATCCACAAATTCATACATACTATACGAAATGTAACATATTATACTATAGTTCTCAGATTTACTTACTGAATAATACGAATTGCTCTGAGACCACGTTGCAACTGTCTGTAAACCAGACAGTTATACCTTCAATTGCATCGGCGATGTGTGCGGACAAAGTACAGAGGAAACCTCTGCGGCTCATCGCCGCAGCGCGCATCAACATGGGAATAGGACAAAATGAACAGTTGCCATGGCATTTACCGTGAGAAAACTCATTATTTTTTTGAGATTAGGCAATGTTATATAATGTAACGGTTTCAAATTTAAGCTATTTAAAACCCAGCATTACAAATTACACAATTGCGTGATTGTTTGCATTATTCAATGATAACAATGTGATAATTTATTATTCATAGAAAATAGGCTTTTCTGAAATACTCAAGATGTTTCCTAGTCACATAAACAAATGTTGATATCATATTCACAGGAGACATGACACAACCATTTCTGTACTCTGAGTCAACCATATTTTCAGTTCACATTTGGTAGACTGGGACAGCAGGTTAGATGAACTGGGGCACCATAATTATAGTCCTAATTCTACCTCAATTACAATTAAGTAAAATGTTGTGTAATTAGGAAACATCTGAGGATTTCAGAAATATATCATGTGTTTGGCTAATATCTTAGATAGACGTCTGAAGAGGTGACAGACAGATGACTGAAATGCAAAAAGTGTCCCACTTTTTCTGAATTCACTCAAATAACACTACAAGAACATTTACAGGATATAGTACGACAAGAAGTAGAGCCCTTTCTAACCTAAGCACAGGGGGTCGCTAATGTATCTCTTTCCTCCATTGGAAAATACTTTAAGACTGTCCCACTTTAGCTAGATATAGTTGGTAACGCAGGACAAAAAAAAGGCTGAATTACAAAATGTAAACATTACATTGGAAACTTTTTTATGTGTTTTGATGCACCAGTACATGTAGGCCTATGAACATTTACATCACAATTTTATGATGTACTTTATGGGGTGAGCTTCCTGTTTGAAGCTTGCTCTGCCCCGCTCTATATGTCACACCAATGAAGTGGTCTGATTTTGGTCATGTCATTTCTCTGCAAGGTTTTAGTAAAAATGATTTAGATTTTCTATTGTCAGACCAGTAAATGAACGCGTCAGGATTAAGCTGTCCCAGTTTATATGATGTCCCACTCTTTCCGAATTCACCCCACGTGTATTTCAATATGAATAAAACATTTCAAGTTGTGTTTCACTGCTTTGAGTCCATAGACAGGAGCATTGCGAAAGGATATTGGTCCAATGGTAATGAATGTATAAAATAATGCGTTCACAGGACAGAATTCTAATTATTTTTGGACACTACCACAAATGTCTCCCAACCAGGTAATTTTGATTGATTTCCAATATGAATCCATGGCTTTTAGGTTACAGTGTGCCAACTGTATGATGAAATAGTAGAGCACAGGGAAATGCAGACAATGAAGCTGGGTTGAAATGCACTTTTTATGTAACAAGTATAGATAATACAACTTGAGTTAATCAGCCATTGATAGTTGGAAAGCAATATCCACTATTAGGAACTTAATAGTTACTAGTTCCAAATGATCACACTAGGCCTACTACCAATCACACACACAATCCACAACCTAACAAAATGTTTTTAAACTTCAATGAGTCTGGTATTCAAAGTTGGCCATGTAAATAATTTCAGTCGATCATTTAGCCTACTGAAAACAGAGTCAAAGATAGTCAATATAGATTTCGAAATGATTGGTTATTTTGTGTCACTCACTCCTCCCAGCACAGTCCCGGAGCATGCCCACTTCCTCTGTCAGGACTTCGACAGTGGTGTCGGCCTGGCCTTGCTGCAACCCCTCTGTGACCTGATGGAGACTATCTGGGTGGCCCACAGGTCTTTCAGGTAACTGTTGTATCTCATTGTGGATGGTGGGAAGTTTGTGGTACAGTATGATCTGGGCCCTTATTCATAAAACCTAGGAGTAGGAATTCTGATCTAGGATAAGTTTATAGTTTTAGATCATAATGAATAAGATTACATGTATGGGGGGGACCTGATCTTAGATCAGCACTACTCTGAGTTGCATTATTAAAATGGGCCCAGGACTTTAAATCCAATATATGGGTTAGGAATTTTAAGTGGATCAAAATGGATTAAGTTGTTCATTATACTAGGACAGTCCATCCACTAAATTAGGTCATTACCTTTCCCTTGTAATCAGAACGCCCTGATGCATCCCTGGTGTGACCGTGTCTACCTCACTGACATCATGGCTGACTTCCACTGTGATGTCTTCTTCCCGCAGTTTGACCAAAGCATTTTTAGAAAACAAGAGAGATGAGGAAGCGTATTTAATTCTCTGCTCTCTTGGCTCTAAGCAGTGCAGCACTGTTTCCTTACACTTTGGACTGTTTTGATAAGTGGATATATTCTCTGTTCAGACTGACCAGGTCCACTCCACACACGTCAGGCCAAGTGTTAGAAAGCATCATCAATCTGTCTAAATTGTCCCTTTGTTTCCCTTAACCTCAAACTAGGTTTCCTGGAGTACCAAATGAGATTCAAGAGGAGAATGGAGTTACATTTACATTTTAAAGAGGGAGATCTGTGGAGCTGAATAAATACAAACGTTCTGACTATTCTTTGTCAGACCTTCAGTGCCTTTTTTAACTGGCATTGTGGATTGAGATGTTAAGTTGATGTCGGTTTCTACCCATGTATATCCCATTTTATTTTTATCATGTTTATTCAGATCTACTCGTGAAACTAACATAACATGTAGTGAAGAACTGCATGAATGCAATAAACAATGTTTACTACACCACATACAATAAGAAGGGTATCCTATCGGAACCTTGTGTTCTGTTGGCCAGTGCAATTCTAATAAAAAATCATTATCCATTTGTATATTACAAATGCCCCACTCTGCCTCTCATCTCATGTGTCTGTGACTGCATCAGCACAGTTCCATAACACTCATGAATCAAATTAGTCAACATGTCCATCCCAGTCAGCTTTGTTACTGTTAGTCATGTCATGTGTTGTCAAATATAGACAGATTTTCATGTTTGCCCCAGACGATTGAGCCACTGATGTCCCATATAGTGGCCTTCCTTGTCTGATGCATAATCAATCCCCTGTTATCCTCTCCCCTCATCAGTAATATTCTGCAAGGTCCAAACCAATGGCTCTCTCTGAGTCAGAGCCTACGTCAGAGCAAGAGTGGCCTGTGGTGAGTCATAGCAACATGGGCACCAGGGTTGTGGGGGGGGGGGGGGACGGGGTTGTTCCTGGAAGTGCCCACGTTGCTATGACTCACCCCATGCCACTCTTGCTCTAACGTATGCTCTGATATTTATGAAGATTTATGACTGAAGATTTCATATCATATGGCAATTTACGGTATGGAGTCACCACCCAAAGGCTGGAATTGTTTTAATACTTGTAATTATGATGATTTCAAGTGTTTCATGTCAACTGGTGCTTTAAATGATACAGGAAATATATATTATTGAACGTTTATTCCGAATTATGTTTCTTGAAAGGTGTAGGAAAGCCATTAGATTTCTTGCAAATGTTTACTATTGAAGAATGTCTGCAATGTAGTGATGTAAGTTGTAATGATACTTAAATACAGTTCCTTTAAATTCTTCAACTTGCCGTGATATTGTATTTGTCATCATGGCTAATCGAATACTTGTCATCAGTAATAATTCATTCAACTCCATCTTTCAGTATACAGTGTTTGAGTAAGTGATCCTCTAGATGGAGACATAAGACAGGACATAGAGAAAAGAGTGGGTACGGCCCCTGAAACCATTTTCCCTCCCTCTTATTACAACATTTATCCAATGTCATGGATGTGGTATGTGAACCAGTTTCTTAGAACTTGACTTAAACTGACTGATTACTGTCAGACAGATTAGGACCTTATATCCTCTATATAATTGTGTATCAAAGAACTTCTTGTCCACATCCACTCAGACAACTTGTGTATACCACACACAACACAACGGAAATTACTATATGCAAATGTATCCCAGAAGGGTCGCCTTTACTGAGGGACATTATCGATATGTCCCAAATGGCACCTAAATCCTCATGGGACCTGGTCAAAAGTAGTGCACTACATAGGGAATAGAGTGCCATTTGGGACGCACATTATGGGATATGCTGGTATTATAACAGCTGAGGAGAAAGATGCTTAGCCGTGGTCTCTGAGCACACATTCATTCTCCAAGTCCTACTGACCTCAGACATGGAATATGTACCACCTTAATACTCTACAATGCTATCGCTGCAGCTGAAAATCATACATTTTAATTGCAGGTGTCATCTATTTTCATATTTACCCTGATTTATGCCCCATAAAAACAATGTGTAACCCTGGCTAATAATACCGGGTGTCACATTTGAAATGAAAAATAACAATTTATACTGCCTCTTATTAACCTCTCCTGCTTTAAGAGATAATTCAGACTGACATAGTCGCCGTAGGGCAGCAGACAGGACGTGGTGAAAGTGGATCATCATTGAGAGCGAACAAGGAAGAGAGAGGGAGAAAAAAGTGAAAACGGAATTTGCATTTATACACTTCGCATGGTCTTGTTCATTAAACTCAAATGGAAGCAAACCTTTTCACAGAAAACATACTGTATTTGAACTCATAAAACAAGTTCAGGTTGTACCAAAATAGGTCAGTGGGTAGTACTCTGTTTTAAAATGATGGCACCAATTTGGAGGTTACTGAATATAACTCAGTGTGACAATGTATGAGGGAGAAGTCACTGACATTGAAACCAACTGTAGAAAATAAAAGTGAACTTTTGGGACTGCAATATGTCCCCAAACATATCCTTATAGCCGACTGGTTCTGAAATTGTACATGACTCGGAACTAGACCAAATCTTATAAAAATACCCTTTGGAGAACCCAAATTCATTAACATGTACATTTCATTTTGTTATTGCCATGATTACAGCAGTCTTGTTAAACTGGATCTCTTCCCACCTCTGGTCAGATTATAGAAGCGTCTGAAATGGCCCCAATTCACTAGGGCTCTGGTCAGACTATAGAAGCATCTGAAATGGCACCCTATTCACTAGGGCTCTGGTCAGACTATAGAAGCGTATGAAATGGCCCCAATTCACTAGGGCTCTGGTCAGACTATAGAAGCATCTGAAATGGCACCCTATTCACTAGGGCTCTGGTCAGACTATAGAAGCATCTGAAATGGCACCCTATTCACTAGGGCTCTGGTCAGACTATAGAAGCGTCTGAAATGGCACCCTATTCACTAGGGCTCTGGTCAGACTATAGAAGCATCTGAAATGGCACCCTATTCACTAGGGCTCTGGTCAGACTATAGAAGCGTCTGAAATGGCACCCTATTCACTAGGGCTCTGGTCAGACTATAGAAGCATCTGAAATGGCACCCTATTCACTAGGGCTCTGGTCAGACTATAGAAGCGTATGAAATGGCCCCAATTCACTAGGGCTCTGGTCAGACTATAGAAGCATCTGAAATGGCACCCTATTCACTAGGGCTCTGGTCAGACTATAGAAGCGTATGAAATGGCCCCAATTCACTAGGGCTCTGGTCAGACTATAGAAGCATCTGAAATGGCACCCTATTCACTAGGGCTCTGGTCAGACTATAGAAGCATCTGAAATGGCACCCTATTCACTAGGGCTCTGGTCAGACTATAGAAGCGTCTGAAATGGCACCCTATTCACTAGGGCTCTGGTCAGACTATAGAAGCATCTGAAATGGCATCCTATTCACTAGGGCTCTGGTCAGACTATAGAAGTATCTGAAATGGCACCCTATTCACTAGAGCTCTGGTCAGACTATAGAAGCATCTGAAATGGCACCCTATTCACTAGGGCTCTGGTCAGACTATAGAAGTATCTGAAATGGCACCCTATTCACTAGGGCTCTGGTCAGACTATAGAAGCATCTGAAATGGCACCCTATTCACTAGGGCTCTGGTCAGACTATAGAAGCATCTGAAATGGCACCCTATTCACTAGGGCTCTGGTCAGACTATAGAAGCGTATGAAATGGCACCCTATTCACTAGGGCTCTGGTCAGACTATAGAAGCATCTGAAATGGCACCCTATTCACTAGGGCTCTGGTCAGACTATAGAAGCATCTGAAATGGCACCCTATTCACTAGGGCTCTGGTCAAAAGTAGTTCTCTATAGGCAATAGGGTGCTGGTTCAGATGCTGCCAAAAGTTTGTTGGTTGGCAGTGAGCTGGAAACCTTGGAGCATAAAGTCATGACTTTGTTAGCTGTGCTGCTCATTCTCCATTAAAAAGCACTCTGAGCATGTTTCAAGGGCTCCAGCAGGCTTTAAACTCCCAGCAAGGCCTTTAAAATAAGCTTACAGTACAGTATTTGGGGTAGGCCTATATGCTCAGCAAGGCCGCATAGTGATTTTTACCCTGAATTAACATGTGCGCACTAATCTAAAACCACGGCAGGTGTAAGGCAGGTGAAAAGCTGACCAAATTAGTTTCTGCGAATATTGAATGCAACTCCACTTCAGTTCTCAATACAAGCCAAGTTGGTAGCTACATTTGAAAGATCAATATCAGATCTATACCCATGACAAATCAGACATGACAGTGTGTGTTAGACCTATACACACAGGTAATAAAGTTCTTGCAAATCCAAACAAAGAAATCATATTTTGCTTTTCCAGTCAGGCAGAAATGACCTGGTATTTGATTTCAGCACTTCAAAGACTAATAGAGTAATCTTATCAGCCAATAAAACAAAACCTGTAAAAAACACTTGCTTAAGGGGACAAAAGTGATGCTGCCATCAAGACACTGAGATGATGTTATCCACAATGACACTGGCTGTAGAGCAAATAAGTTTATGGCTCATTACTGTTTATAAAAGTGTACCCTCAATGATACCTTTCATACACAAAACCATGAATAATCAATACAATTGTTTTATTAGGATGTTTTGAGGGGGTTATTTTGACACATATTGGCTTCAATACACAGGCAATTCCCAACACACAGCAAAACATCTGTTTAACACGTATTCAACATTGCATCATAATATCCAAATATTATTGTTATCCTAATAGTATTTAAATATTGCACAGATAAAATGATGCGTTGCCTCTTTCAAGGTAATCTTATCCCCAGGCTAAATGCCTTTGGGGAGGAATTGTGCAAGACTACTTTCAAGGCAAGCTCATCTCCTAAACTCAGTAATACCATTCAGCTGAAAGAAAGTCCTGATTCAAGTTCTCCCTATGGTGATATAAGAATGTTCTGCATTTTAGACCATGAAATCAAGGTCAATCATCACCCTTTAACGGGGCAACAGGGTTGAAGAGTGGTCTTTCCCGTCGCAGCTGCAGTTTACCAGAACTCATCTCAAAGTCCTTCTTAGTGCCGTTGAGGGCCTGTAGGCTGCCTGTCCGTACATCATAGCCATATGACCGCAGTGTTTGGATCCGGTAACTTACAATCTGTGTGGTCAGCTCCAGAACGGTCGGAGTCTGTGTAATCTGAGCCATAGTGACTCCAGCTCTGAGCAGGCCCTCGAAGCGTTCAGCCAGGATGACCTCAGGGTAGTAAAGCAAGGCTGGGCAGTTGAGGACCATGTCCCGGAGCTCAGCCTCTGAGCAGCCCAGGGTCTCCTGCGAGTAGGCCAGGGTGTGGCGCATGCTGTCCGGGTTGAGCTCGACAACAAACCCCCTGAGTTTGGAGAGGAGGCGGAGGAGCTCTGAGGTGGTGAAACCCCGGTCTCTAAGGAACAGCAGGTTGTCCCTCAGCACCTCCGGGGGCTTGAGGAGGACAAAGGGGTTCTGACTGAGCAGCTTCTGCAGCCAGATCTTCATGTTAGCTGCATCGCCCCCCAGCTCCAGATAGGCCTGCTGCAGGGTGCAGACCATCTCCTTGTTCTGCCCCACGGGGCAGCTGAAACTCTGGGGGGCGCTGGCCATCAGCTTGGTGACAATGCGCTTGTTTAGGTGTAAACTCTGGAAAAAGTCGATGTTGGCCCTCTGGTTGGCGTGGTGACTGGAGGTAAAGAAGGAGGCGGGAAACTTCTCAATGATGCCCACTAGGTCTCTCTCTCTGGGGCAGATGGACCTCCATAGCTCCCTCTGGGCCTGCTGCTGCTCCGGGCTGCAAAGGACCGCCTCGGGGTAGAGCTCCAGGACCCGGGCAATCATGGGCCCCTCTGCTCCCATGTCCCGCAGCAGGCTGGCCGTCTCACTCACATAGGCAGGGCTCTGATGCAGAACCCAGCCCTTGAGCTGGCGGATCTTCTGGATGTCCACAGAAAGGTCATAGAGGGCTTCCACGGTCACCTGGTTCTCTGCTGTGCCTCCCGGGTTTGAGAAGGCCCTGAGAGGGGGGAGACGTCGAATCTGCTGACAGTGGCGGCATAGCAACGTTGTGACTAATCGCAACATGGGTGCACAGTCACAGACCGTGCAGGTCTGACCTAGGGATGATATAACAAAAATAGTAATATGACCTTTCCTTTTCAAGATAGCTTGCTACAGACTCTTGACTATAAAGAATACAAACCATATATTTTTTGTGAATCAAAACAAAGGGAACAAACTCAGCACTTAGCAATAATGAAGAATTGCACAAATATCACATCAGTCATATGGTCATAACATTGGTCTGTCAATGTCTGAGTTAGTCATCTAGCTAAGGTTAGCTAAATTAGCTAGCTGCCTTGACAGCTATGATAGGTTGCTAAAGGCAAGCAGGATCAATTGTAATGACATCCTACGATGCTGGGAAGACAAAACTATTGCAAACTGACAATTGATTCAATTAAAATGCATGTTCATTCAATTCCCTTGTACTTTCCAAACAGAAACATTTCAAGTACATCGCAGTACCTGAGTTTGTTAGCAGCGTTCAGCGGATGTGACGTTTCGTTATGAAACTGAACTTTGCTTCTTTGGTGTATGGCTGTGTGGTACTAGCTGCAGATGCACCACAGCGCAACTAAGTGTACAAGAACGGTAATGCACAGCTGACACTGCAAAAATCTAAACTCATCCCTCAAGCCACTGAAAGGCAGACTAAAATTATTCCAGCTTAAAATGGATACTTAACTAAGTTTACATAGATCATATAGATCACAGAAGATATGTAATGTAGCAATGCTTTTCTTCTGCTTCTGACTAAACTTGCTTGTAGGAAGCAGAGCAGGAACAACCCCCAGTATCCTTCTCTTATCTTCTTATCTTTACATTCCTCCGTCAGAGCTCTGGTCTTGCACCATACACTTCCAGTAATTAGGGTATTTTGGCAAATGTATATTTCAAATCAAATAGCAGTCGATGCATCTCAGAAGCAGCAACATATGGGACAGACACTGATCACTGTAATCAGCATAGAGCTAAACTGGAGTGAACAGAGAGGGAAAGTTTCTCACAGTTGGGGCTTAATCACACTGCTCGATCACCAGCTCCACAGGCTGTTCTTCCAGCCCAGTTCAGGAAAATATATGTAGCTTCCCAATCTGGTGACTGAGAGGAAATTGGAGCTCTGCATAATATTTAAAGGCACCTGGGGATAATGGCTTGAATGCAGGCAGCCAGGCAGGTACTATGGCAAAATTAGATCTGATCTACCTATTCAGCAATACTATTGTATGTAGCTCATGTAATCAACACCCCTTACTTTTTGTAGAGGCTAGGGAGTAAGACTGAGGTTGGACAATTTTTGGGGACACAGCAGCTGACATCATTGTAAAAAATCCCTTCAATTAGCTGCATAACTTGTAGTACAGTCCAAATGCTTAAAGAGAATAGAATAATTAATGTAAGAAACTAGTTATTAAGTTTTTTAAATGTCTTTATTTCACCTTTATTTTACCAGGTAGGCTAGTTGAGAGTTCTCATCTACAACTGCGACCTGGCCAAGATAAAGCAAAGCACTTCGACACATACAACAACACAGTTACACGTGGAATTAACAAACATACAGTCAAAAATACAGTAGAAAAAGTCTATATACAGTGTGTGCAAATGAGGTAGGATAAGGGAGGTAAGGCAATAAATAGGCCATGGTGGCGAAGTAATTACAACATTGTAAGGTCCTGGGTGTCGTGAGGGTGAAACCAGGCGCAGGAAAGCAGAGTTCAATAAAGTGCTTTTTTTAATGCACACACAGTGAACTACGGTCCCCCCACTTACGGGTGCTCAAACCAAATGCCCCAGACACAGGGAAACGAAAACAGTCTAGCACTAAATACACAAACATGGACATCTAATGCAAACACCAGGGTTACAACAATCAATCCCGCACAAAGAACCAGGCGGGCCGGCTGACTAATAAAGAACCAGGCGGACCGGCTGACTAATAAAGCCTCACTAATTATAACCAACTCAAAACAGATGTACTCAATAAACACATAAGGAGGGGGAGAAAAGAATCAGTGGCAGCTAGTAGGCCGGCGACGACGACCGCTGAGAGCCACCCGACGGGAAGGGGAGCCACCTTCGGTCGGAGTCGTGACAAACATAGCAATTAAACACTGGAATGGTAGATGTGCAGAAGATGAATGTGCAAGTAGAGATACTGGGGTGCAAAGGAGCAAGATAAATAAATACACAGAGTATGGGGATGAGGTAGTTGGATGGTCTATTTACAGATGGACTATGTACAGGTGCAGTGATCTGTGAGCTGCTCTGACAGCGGGTGCTTAAAGCAAAATAACTCAGTTATTGACAACCTCCTTATCTCCTTTTCTGTCTGCTCATGGCTGTTCGAGTGAAGAGTCCTTAGCGATATGTAGTTTGTACATGATGTGTGATTCACAGAGAGAAAGTTGTGTGAACTTCATCTTTATGCTGTAGAGAATACGATTTTCTTCTGGCATTACACATTTGTCTGAACTTTAAAACCTAACCAATACCTATACAATATCACTATGTAGCCCACTGATAAAGGACATGGGTTATAATGTATCTAACAGAGGTAGGACCAAGTCACTATTATTCGAGCACAAGCAAGTCTCACGTCACAAGGTCCATGTCTCAAGTTGAGTCCCAAGTAGATCGGGTGAAAAGTCGTACATTCTAAGAGCAAGTCGTACATTCTAAGAGCAAGTCAAATCGAGTAGAGTCACAAGTTTTCAAGTCAAGTAAAAAAATGTTTTGTCTACAACACATTTTGACTAGTCTATGTAATTGTAAAATAGGGCATTTGTAGCAGTCGTAAGGGCGTGAAATCAGCAGGAAGCAAGGCAGGTTGAACGAAGGATGCCATACTTTAAATTAAATAAACAGATCTTCTACCTCATGAGTCTTATGAACGTTCATATGCACTATAAACATCACGCCCACTTAGAGCAGGGAAAAGAATGGTAGGCTAAGTGAAAATGTATCGTAAGCCTATCAAACGTGAATCAAAAATGTCTACGTGTTGCAAGAAACAGTACGGTGATGGAATGAAGACGCGCTAGCAAATTATTGTAATATTATATGGAATATAGATTTACTACATAGGGCCTTGTAAAACATTAACAAGTTATCCTTTTTAGAAAAAACTATAGTAACGTCACCAAATAATTTATTAAAATACACTGTTTTGCAATGAAGGTCTACAGTAGCCTCAACAGTGCTCTGTAGGGTAGCATCATGGTGTAGCCGGAGTACAGCTAGCTTCCGTCCTCCTCTGGGTACATTGACGTCAATACAAAACCTAGGAGGCTCATAGTTCTCAACCCCTTCCATAGACTTACACAGTAATTATGACAACTTCCGGAGGAAGTCCTCCAACCTATCAGAGATGATAAAAAAAAAAAAAATTATTTCACCTTTATTTAACCAGGTAGGCCAGTTGAGAACAAGTTTACAACTGCGACCTGGCCAAGATAAAGCAAAGCAGTGTGACAAAAACAACAACACAGAGTTACATTGGATAAAGAAAGTCTTCCTCCTCTTCTGAGGAGGAGTAGCAAGGATCGGAGGACCAATGCGCAGCGTGGTACGTGTTCATGATGAATTTATTAAACACAGAACACTAAAACAAAAATAACAAAGAGAATGACACGAAATTAAACAGTCCTGTCTGGTGACAAACACAAAGACAGAAAACAATCACCCACACCACACAGGTGGGAAAAGGCTACCTAAGAATGATTCTCAAACAGAGACAACTAACGACACCTGCCTCTGATTGAGAATCATACTTAGGTAGCCTTTTCCCACCTGTGTTTAGTGGATGATTGTTTTCTGTCTTTGTGTATGTCACCAGACAGGACTGTTTAGTTTCGTGTCATTCTCTTTGTTATTTTTGTTTTTGTGTTCTGTGTGTAATAAATTCATCATGAACACGTACCACGCTGCGCATTGGTCCTCCAATCCTTGCTACTCCTCTTCAGAAGAGGAGGAAGACGAGCGTTACAGAATCACCCACCATCAAAGGACCAAGCAGCGTGGTAAGGAGCAGCGCTATCTGGAGGAGGTGACAACATGGGACGAGATAGAAAGGTGGTCGGTCGACCCAGGGAGAGTGCCGGAGCCCGCCTGGGATTCTCTGGAACAGTGCGAGGAGGGATACCGGCGAATGGAGTTGGCACAGCGATCAAGGAAGCCCGAGAGGCAGCCCCAAAAATGTATTGGGGTGGGGGGCACACGGGGAGTGTGGCTAAGTCAGGTAGGAGACCTGCACACCCCGTGCTTACCGTGGAGAGAGGTAGACCGGGCAGGTAACGTGTTATGCAGTGAGGTGCACGGTGTCCCTGGTGCGCAGGCATAGCCCCGTGCGTTACATCGCAGCGCCTCGTATCAGCCGGGCTAGAGTGGGCATCGAGCCAGGTGCCATGAAGCCGGCTCAGCAAATCTGGTCTCCAGTGCGTCTCCTCAGGCCGGTGTACATGGCACCAGCCCTACGCATGGTGTCCCCGGTTCGCCAGCACAGCCCAGTGCGGACTATTCCACCTCGCTGCACTGGCCTGGCTACGGGGAGTATCCAGCTAGGAAGGGTTGTGCAGGCTCGGTGCTCGAGACCTCCAGTGCGCCTACACGGTCCGGTCTATCCGGTGCCTCTTCCACGCACCAGCCCTCCGGTGGCAGCCCCCCGCACCAGGCTGTCTCACCGTCTCCTCCCTACAGGTGCTCCCGCCTGTCCAGGGCTGCCAGAGTCTCCCGTCTGTCCTGAGCTGCCAGAGTCGCCCGTCTGTCCTGAGCTGCCAGAGTCGCCCGTCTGTCAAGAGCTGCCAGAGTCGCCCATCTGTCCTGAGCTGCCAGAGTCGCCCGTCTGTCCTAAGCTGCCAGAGTCGTCCGTCTGTCCTGAGCTGCCAGAGTCGCCCGTCTGTCCTGAGCTGCCAGAGCCGCCCGCCTGTAATGAGCTGCCAGAGCCGCCGGTCAGTCAGGAGCTACCAGAGCCGTCCGTTACTCCGGTGCTGCCGGAATCGCCCTTCACTCCGGAGCTGCCGGAATTGCCTTTCACTCCGGAGCTGCGGGAGTCTCCCGCCTGTCCGGTGCTCCCGTCTATTCGGGACCTGAGGCAAGGGTCCCCAGTCCGAGGTCGGCGGTGAGGGTCGCCGCTCTCAAGGCGCCACTTAAGTGGGCCGAGACTATGATGGAGTGGGGTCCACGTCCCGCGCCAGAGCCGCCACCGCAGACAGACACCCACCCAGACCCTCCCCCATAGGTTCAGGTTTTGTGGCCGGAGTCCGCACCTTTGGGGTGGGGGTACTGTCACGTTCTGACCTTAGTCCCTTTGTGATATCTTTGTTTTAGTATGGTCAGGGCGTGAGTTGGGTATGTTCTTTTTTCTATAATTTGGTATTTCTGTGTTTGGCCTGGTATGGTTCTCAATCAGAGGCAGCTGTCAATCGTGGTCCCTGATTGAGTAAGAACCATACTTAGGCAGCCTGTTTTTCACCCTTGAGTTGTGGGTGATTATTTTCTGTTTAGTATCTGTACCAGACAGTTTCGGTTTCATTTCATTCTCTTGTTGGTTTTGTATTTTAGTGTTCTGAGTTCTATTAAAGAATATGAACACTTACCATGCTGTGCATTGGTCCTCACCTTCTTCCACCGACGACCGTTACAGTAACACAATATAACAATCTGTGTAGAGTGTGTGCAAATGAAGTAAGGAGGTAAGGCCAAAAAATAGGCCAATAGTGGGGAAGGAATTACAATTTAGCAATTTACACTGGAGTGATATACGTGCAGATATGGATGTGCAAGTAGAAAAACTGGTGTGCAAAAGAGCAGAAAAACAAAAACAAATATGGGGATGAGGTAGGTAGTTGGTTGGATGGGCTATTTACAGATGGGCTGTGTACAGCTGCAGCCAATAAGGTTTTGGCTTTGGGGATGACCAGTGAAAAATACCTGCTGGAGCGAATGCTACGGGTGGGTGTTGCTATGGTGACCAGTGAGCTAAGATAAGGCAGAGCTTTACCTAGCAAAGACTTATAGATGACCTGGAGCCAGTGGGTTTGGTGACGAATATGTAGCGAGGACCAGCCAACGAGAGCATTCCGGCTAGTATATGGGGCTTTGGTGACAAAACGGTTGGCACTGTTATAGACTGCATCCAATTTGCTGAGTGGAGTGTTGAAGGCTATTTTGTAAATTACATCCCCGAAGTCAAGGATCGGTAGGATAGTCAGTATGTTTGAGGGTATGAGGGTATGTTTGGAAGCATGAGTGAAGGAGGCTTTGTTGCGAAATAGGAAGCCGATTCTTGATTTCATTTTGGATTGGAGATGCTTAATGTGAGTCTGGAAGGAGAGTTTACAGTCTAGCCAGACACCTAGGTGTTTATAGTTGTCCACATATTCTAAGTCAGAACCGTTCAGAGTAGTGATGCTAGTCAGGCGGGCAGGTGCGGGCAGCGATCGGTTGAAGAGCGTGCATTAAGTTTTACTAGCATTTAAGAGCAGTTGGAGGCCACGGAAGGAGTGTTGTATGGCAAACTCGTTTGGAGATTTGTTAGCACAGTGTCCAAAGAAGGGCCAGATGTATACAGAATGGTGTCATCTGTGTAGAGGTGGATCAAAGAATCACACGCAGGAAGAGCCACATCATTGATATATACAGAGAAAAGCGTCGGCCCGGGAATTGAACCCTGTTGCACCCCCATAGAGACTGCCAGAGGTCCAGACAACAGGCCCTCCGATTTGACACACTGAACTCTATCTAAGAAGTCGTTAGTGAAACAGACGAGGCAGTCATTAGAGAAACCAAGGCTGTTGAGTCTGCCGATAAGTATACGGTGATTGACAGAGTTGAAAGCCTTGGCCAGGTCGATGAAGACAGCTGCACAGTCCTGTTTTTTATTGATGGCGGTTATGATATCATTTAGGACCTTGAGAGTGGCTGAGGTGCACCCGTGACCAGCTCGGAAACCAGATTGCATAGCGGAGAAGGTACGGTGGGATTCGAAATGGTCGATGATCTGTTTGTTCACTTGGCTTTCGAAAACTTTAGAGAGGCAGGGCAGGAGGGATATAGGTCTGTAACAGTTTTGTTCGAGAGTGTCTCCCCCTTAGAAGAGGGGGATGACCACGGCCGCTGTCCAATCTTTAGGAATCTCAGATGATACGAAAGAGAGGTTGAACAGATTAGTAATAGGGGTTGAAACAATGGCAGCGGATTTTAGGAATTTTAGGAAGAGAGGGTCCAGATTGCCTAGCCCAGCTGATCAGAGAATGAATGTGGTACTGAAAGCATAAGCTACAGCTAGCTAGCACTGCAGTGCATAAAATGTTGTGAGTAGTAAATTAATTTCTTCCAAAATGAAGGAGAAGCAAGAGAGAGAGAGATATCTTCATTCATTCACTTTCAGTTTGACTTACTTAGCTAGCAAATGCAGCTAGCTAATTTTGCCTACTCAAACACCCTGCTCAAAAAGAGGGATGCTATGTTAGCTAGCTGGCTATGACTATCCAACACAACACTGGAACTCTTCCAAGTCAAGGTAAACTTTTGGTTTTACTCATCTATTGCCACCTGGGCCTGCCGGTATAAGTGCTAAACTGCTTGCTGAAGGTACACTTTAACGTTACTGCATGATTGTAGCGGGTTTACTAATGCATTAGTTCTAGTAGCTATGTTTACTATTACGTTACTTTAGATAATATCATGACCGAAAAAAGCTTCTGGATATCAGGACAGCGCTTACTCACCTCGTACTGGACAAAGATTTTTCCTTTAAAAAGTCAGACGCAAAGGATTTACTTCAGACACTCGACTAGGCCAACTTATTTTTATTGGTGACATACACATGGCTAGCAGATTGGAGTGTTTCCAGTTGTGTTTCCAGTTCCAACAATTCAGCAATATCTAACAAGTAATATCTAACAAATCCAAAATACATACCTAATGGAATAAGGAATGGAATGGAATAAGAATATATAAATATATATATATATATATATGATGAGCAATGACAGAGCGGCATAGGCAAGATGCAGTAGATAGTATAGAATACAGTATATATGAGATGAGTAATGCAAGATATGTAAACATTATTAAAGTGACATAATTAATGACCAGTGTTCCATTTATTAACGGGGCCAATGATTTCAAGTCTGTGAGTAGGCAGCAGCCTCTCTGAGTTTGTGATTGCTGTTTCATAGTCTGATGGCCTTGAGATAGAAGCTGTTGTCCAAGATTTTGATGTACTGACCTCGCCTACTGATCTCGCCTTCTGGATGGTAATAGGTAGTTGCTCGGGTGGTTGTTGTCCTTGATGATCTTTTTGGCCTTCCTGTGACATCGGGTGCTGTAGGTGTCCTGGAGGGCAGGTAGTTTGCGTTGTGCAGACCGCACCACCCTCTGGAGAGCCCTGCGGTTGTGGGAGTGGTGCAGTTGTCATACCAGGCGGTGATACAGCCCAACAAGATGCCCAACAGGATGGTCATTGACTACAGTTCAGCGTTCAACACCATAATGCCCTCAAAGCTCATCACTAAACTAAGGACCCTGGGACTAAACACCTCCCACTGCAACTGGATCCTGGACTTCCTGGCGGGCTGCCCCCGGGTGGTAAGGGTGGGTAACAACACATCTGCCACACTGATCCTAAACATGGTGTACCCTTAGGGGTGCGTGCTCAGTCCCCTACTGTACTCCCTATTCACCCATGACTGCATGGCCAGGCAAGACTCCAACACCATCATTAAGTTTGCCGACAACACAACAGTGATCACCAACAACAATGAGACAGCCTATAGGGAGGAGGTCAGAGACCTGGCCATGTGGTGCCAGGATAACAACCTCTCCCTCAACGTGATCAAGACAAAGGAGATGATTGTGGACTACAGGAAATGGAGGACCGAGCATGCCCACATTCTCATCGATGGGGCTGTAGTGGAGCAGGATGAGAGCTTCAAGTTCCTCCTTGGTGTCCACATCACCAACAAATGATCATGGTCCAAACACACCAAGACAGTCGTGAAGAGGGCACGACAAAGCCTATTCCCGCCCAGGAGACTGAAAAGATTTGGCATGGGTCCTCAGATCCTGAAAAAGTCCTACAGTTTCACCATCAAGAACATCCTGACTGGTTGCATCACTTTCTGGTATAGCAACTGCTCGGCCTACGACCGCAAGGCACTACAGAGGGTAGTGCGTACGGCACAGTACATCACTGGGGCCAAGCTTCCTGCCATCCTGTCACGACTAAAATGATGAAAATTAGATATGAAAAAATGCCTTGTGTGAAGAAATGACAAAATAGCAACTTGCAATGTGCCGGTGTGAAATGAAACTGTTACCTAAAATCAAAGCCACACTGTACAATGTAGCCACATGTAGAATGTGGTGCAGCAGAATGATGTTTCTGCATGCTATTCTGCCCATCCATAACCTACCAAAGCATTTTGGCTTTGGATTTGGCGTTGGTTGTATTACACCATGCACACTAAATGACTATCATCAAACAACAAACTGATCAAATCGTACCAACTACAGAGCAAGTTGCAACTTCCAGCTCGTTGCACAATGGCGAGGAACATAACAATGCACATATGCACTTGCATACATGCACTCTTGCCTGCACGCATGCAAGGAGACACACACACACACTTGCATCCACCCTCAGAGGCCCTTGGCATGGTGATAAACTGCACTCATGACTGAGTCAAACCAGTCCAACCATGCATAGACACTACAAAGTGACACCAGGGAACATTACTTAATTAATACTTAATTAATATTTCTTACCACAAAATTATTGCTGTCTCCTTAGCGCTCTTTACAGAGTGAGAATGAAAGAAGAATGACTCTGATGACTTTCCACCTAGACCTGACACTTTTTCCATACTCAGGTCCACCCTAGCTAAAATAATGAAAGAGAAAGTGTAAGTGTTTGTATGTGTATACATATGTATGTATGTATGTATGTATGTATGTATGTATGCTCCCTCTAACATCTCCTTCCCCCAGTATCTACCTTCATGCCCTCCTCCCAGCTGATCCGCAGGTCTCCTCTAGTGAGAAAGCAGGCAACAGCATGTCTGGCCAGGTGGTGGATCCAGCCCTCCTGTCTCAGCTGGGTCATGATGGCGTCAATCCAGGGGAACCCTGTCCTCCCCTTGGCCCACTTGGCCAGCGCTTCCAGGTTGCGGTCCCAGGGGATCTGCACACACACCAGATTGCCCTCCATTTTGTCGAAGCGGGGGTTGTTGGTGGCTGTGGTGTAGAAGAACTCGCGCCACAACAGCTGGCCATAGAGCGAGAGGGGCGGTGAGCTGTTTTTCTTCATCTTCCTGTAGAGGTCAGTGAGTTTGAAGTAAAAGAGGCGACAGGAGAGGCAGCCGAAGCGGAGGTAGGGGCTGAGGCCTGTGGGGCTGGCCAGCAGGGAGTTGGCGTTCATCCTGGGACGCTCAAAGTTGGTCACCCATGCCTGGAACACAGAAGGTTAGTGTTTGGGATACAGTGCAACACACTGATAAGGAGTTCAGAAAATAAAGTCAACAAGGTCGTTTTTTTTGGAGGGGAGTTGAATTGACTGAATTGAAATGGAATTGACCCCAACCCTAGTACTGTGTGTCCACCACACTGGCTCAGTAGTGCTGGGATATAAAGAAGGGACTACTCTTCACCTTTCTCTCCAGGTGCCTCTCCAGGCGAGTGAGGGCCTCCATCTCTCCCCCTGGCCATACTGCTGTAGCCAGGCCTTCGGTCTCAAAGCCAAGCTCCTCCAGGGAGGGCACGGCAAACTTGTCGTCATGGTCATCACTGATGGGCGTGGCACACTTCCTCATGACCTCAGCAGTGATGATCTCAGTGGGTGATTCCACGGCATCCATGTGACTGATGAGCGCCTGGAAACTCTTGTAGGTGAGAGGGGACTGGCCTCCGTTTAGCTTGATGATCCTACAGAGACACATGGACAGACATGGAGGTATTTAGTGCATCACGTAACACTAGTATCATGGTATTGTTCATGAATATGTTGCTAATACATCATGTTTGCGTATTTGCACAACTTGATCACTTGGGTTGTATTCTCACAATATCTACTGTGCGTGTGTATGTGTGTGTGTGTGTGTGTGTGCGTGCGTGCGTGCGTGTGTGTGTGTGTGTGTGTGTGTGTGTGCATGACTGGGTGTGGAGGGGTGGGGGCGGGGGGGGGGGGGGGGGGAGAAGATGCAGCTGAGATATGGGCTAAGGGGGAGGATCTCATTGACAACCCATAAAAGGTTACTCTGAGTTGGCATAGTTGGAGAGCACATCCCCAGAGTGTGACTAACACATGGACAAGGAGTAAAGTACAGAACAGAATGACCACTGTTAGGGAATTTCTACTGTTCTTTATAGTCAACACAGCCTACTGTGAGGCGCCAGAGGTACCAGGGGCCATCTTCAGAACAGAGGGAGGTGTCATAGAAATGGGATACTGCTTTGGAGTCGACTACATCGCTGTTTTCAGATCAGCTCTTGAGGGAGACCAGCTACTGGTTAATTCCTCGGATGAGACGGCACCCCTTTCGCCTCCCACAGACTTCGAGGACCGCATCAGACTCACCTACCAGCTCCAGCTGCTGGGCCTCCAGATCAGCCAGCTCAGACAGTCCGACTCAGGCATGTACAGGAGGGAATGCTGGAAGGACAAGGCTCTGGCCAACAAGCATGAACACGAGCTGTCTGTGTGTAACCAGGAAATCAGCTCTGTTGAGATCTCTGAGCGGCCAGACAGAGGGGCAGAACTGAACTGTAACATCACTGCCACAAGTCTGGAGGGGAAGAGCATTCGATGGTACCATGAGGTGTTCCCCAAAAATAAGGCTACCCTTTTCCTGGACACCAGTGTGTCTCTGGTACCCCTACAGGAGGAGCTACAGGGGGTCATCGAGGTGAAGGACAGAGGCGTTTTTCTCAATGTTTCTGGTAGCATGCTGAAGGACAGTCATCACTTTTACTGCCTGGTGATGGATAGACAGAGATGCCTCAGCTTTCAGAACATGTACATCCCCAACATTGACTATGTCAACCCCAAGACTGTCTTCACATCTGTGGGAGAGAAAGTGCTTCTCACCTGTCCTTCTGAGGCGAATAGCCAAGATCAGAAATGGGAGACACCAATGGGCAATGTTAACTCTGAATCAGTAAAGTCTGACATGTTGGTCAGTGATGATGATGATGATGATGATGATGATAACTTCTCATTGGTTGTTCATGTACTTTCTGCCAACTACTCTGGGGAATATAAATGTTTCTCTGCCTCACTACTTGTTGCTGAGTATGCCTTGGTTCTTTGCCCCAGTGGAGAACCCACTGAGAGACAGTTTTCTGATGGAGGGGATGCTGTTCTACAATGTTCCCAAGGCAAAGAGGAGTCTCACCGTGTGCAGTGGTATTACAGAAGATCACTGGAAGAAGAACAACTGATTCTGGACTCGAATGATAAAACTATTGCCATTCCTGCTGATCTGAGGGGCAGAGTGGTTTTCTCTGAGCAGGATTCCTCTCTCCAACTGTCTGACCTCAACGAGGGGGACAGAGGGGAATTCTGGTGCGTGGTTCTGGGCAGCCCAGACTATATTGACGGTTACGACTATGCAGGCAGTTTTGATGATGGTGAATACACTGATGGCAATGATGATGATGATGGCAACAAGGACATCATCTGGCTAGAGGACAACATAGACACATGCATTTCTAAACAGCTGACCTCTCTAACTCTGATAAGAGAGAAACCAGAGGACATAGTCAAAAGCAAAGGCAGAGGAACCGACCCCAACACATCACCGGAACCAGAACCAGACAATGACTCCAACACAATGGTAATTGCTGTGTGTGTAGTGCTGGCTGGGCTTGTAGTCGTGGTGGTCATAGCCGCTGTGGTGGTTGTGCGTCGGAGAAAAGCCGACGATACAGAGAGAGGAGAGGCCATGGGGTCTGGACCGAAAACAATGGACACTGGGCTGAATGAGGAGGAAAAACTGGACCCAAATGGACAAGGCCCCTAACATCTTTGGACTTGTGTTGTGTTTTTTTATTCGATGACCCTTTAAATACTTAGTTCAAAACTATTTACTGATTTGATGGATACAATGGTTGATCCTGTGTCATGATTCTGTTTTCAATGCAGAGCTTCATTTGATAGCCTAATCCTAAGGATGTGTACTGGGCCAATAAGACATACATTTTACATTTTTGTCATTTAGCAGATGCTCTTAACCAGATCAATTAGGGTTAAGTGTCTTGCTCAAGGGCACATCATTTTTTACTTAGTTAGCTCAGGGATTCAAACCAGAGATATTTTGGTTACTGGCCCAATGCTCTTCCCACCTGACACTCCATGAATCTATGGGATTAAATGGACACTTTATCAGCTGATCTACAGATTAATTTTTTGTACTAATCATTGCTCTAGGTTTCTGTCATTCTCCTTATTTCCTGATGATATGCTTTCATAATGCTGTGTTTTAAAAAGTGATTTGTGGTCTACAGAGTACATGCGCACCACAAAAAAAAGGTCTGATTTGCAAAAGTAGTGTAATCAGAGACAACAAAGCAACGTTACTGTAAATACTCATAACAGACCTTTTTTGTTCAAATTGAATCTAAAGAAAGAAAAATATATATTTGGCACAGATACATAACTGAAATGAGGTATGACTGTAATCTGAAACAGCTCTTGGCCATTTCCTGTTGAATATGTGCATAAAATGCAGTCTGAATGTGATAATAAACAGACTTTAAAAAGTACTTTGAAAAGCTTTGCCAAAGCTTGAGATGATTTTTTCTTACCTACCATATAGTCCTTTATGTTCATGTTGCCATGGGGGTTTATTGTTGCCAAAATGTATTTGAAGTCTTTGTTGTTGTTACATGTTTTAGAAGAGAGGACTTTAAATCGGTGGGATTAGGTTTCCGTCTTGTAACAGATATGATATATCTGATTTTACAGTGGGTTGAAATTGATACACTTATTATCGTAATAAGATCTTAATAATGATGTGTTTTATGTGTACAAGTCTATTCATACAAATATGCATAGCATTACTGACTTAAACCACTTTACGGATTTGCCACATACAGTATATGGAATGAAAAATGACTTCATCCAATGAAAATAGAACATCTTGTTTTAGAAGATTTCTGCTGTGGTGATAAACGTGTATCATTTTTTATAAGGATATATATTTAGTCATATTTTTTTGCAAGGTGACCCTCAGCTTTCATAAATGATTATGACATTAGATAACTATATTAAAGAAGACATAAATACTCAGGGGACAAGCTGTACAACTCACCTTCACTAGAACAAAGGGCAGTCTCAGTGCATAATCAGGAATATAATTCACTGCTAGATACACTGATACACTGCAGACAGGAACACTTCCTCCATTATAAATCTAGGTTTCCCAACTCATTGTGAGAGAGAGAGAGAGAGAGAGAGAGAGAGAGAGAGAGAGAGAGAGAGAGAGAGAGAGAGAGAACACAGTTTTGAAGGTTTATTTGGAAATACAAAGGATCAAATGTGTAATTGAGTTTTATGTCACTCAATAACACACACAGTACACACACACATCCACACACATATAAGTTGTCACAGGGAGACCGGAACATGGATCGATAACTGCACAGATGTTAGAGATGAGCAGCTGCTGATGGTACTCATGCTTATTTAAGAATGGACACACACCGGCCCTGAGAGCTCAAACACGCAAAGAACACCCCTCAAACACACTTTCTAATTTGTGAAAGTGGGAGTGATAAGACTGGCAATGGATCAGCCTTTGTGTGTGTGTGTGTGTGTGTGTGTGTGTGTGTGTGTGTGTGTGTGTGTGTGTGTGTGTGTGTGTGTGTGTGTGTGTGTGTGTGTGTGTGTGTGTGTGTGTGTGTGTGTGTGTGTGTGTGTGTGTGTGTAATGCAAAATAGGGGATCTTAACAGATGAAGATATTAAAACAACACATGGTAGAGTAAGGAATGAAAAAAGAGCATAACTAAATATTCTACAAGCTCACCAATGAAATGATGTAAGGAAATTAAGCTAGCCCAACTGTTTGCCCAAAACCTCCCTTTGTTTCCCTTGGGCCTGTACACCCCTCTCCAGAAAACATTTGGCCACTGACCAGAATCCCAATACACTGATTATCTATCCCACATATCTCGCCATCACAATCAACAGATGCAGGCAAGATCCCTCACTGCCCCTCCAGCCTCATGTGATCAGGGGGCATGTAGAATCAGGCTATGTGCTGCTTGGTGTCCCTGGTGAGTCCCTGGCAGCTGTCTGGCTGGCTGAGCCTGCGGTGCTGCTTAGTGTGCTCGGCTGTAATTTGCCAGGTCCATTACTCCTGCCTGTGAATATAATGGATGCGAGCCCTGTGACTGTGAGTGTGAAATAGTTGGCGAGAGAGAGGAGAGGAGGGGAGAGGAGAGGAGAGAGGTGGCTGGGCTGTTGGTGTCTGGAGAGCGATGTGCTGTGTTAATGGCCCCAATTATGCACCAGAGAGCAGCGCTGATGGGGTGGACAGAGAAAGAGAGAGAGGGAGGGAGGGAATTGCCAAAACAATATGAGCCAGACAGGGGTGAGGACAAGTCATTGGGGTCTGAACACACACACACACACACTAACCATTTCAATTACTGGTTTGGTCTCTCCTGTCAGGTGCCTATTCTGTAGCGGGGAGACAGAGATTTATGTTCATTTTTCTATGAGAACATATCAGCGCAGTTGCTGGCGTGGGCGCAAAAGGGCTGAGTTTTGATGAATAAACTAGTTGTGGGTGCTTCGAGGCTTGGTCCCTCACTGGCCAATCAGAACGTGCATCGTGGCTAAATATTTGATTGCTTCAGGTTGTGTATTTACGGTCTTTTATGTATTACCTTGGAATCAACTCCAGTTCCAATGTCAGTTATAGTTTATTATACAGCTTACAGAAACAAAATAACTAAATGTAGACCTATGCCATATTTGCTAAATATGTTAACTTGAACCTGTTTGCAGTACACATTGTTCTGATTAATTTCATGGCTTCCATGTTTAAATACATACATAGCATTCGCACTGATAGAGGGGCTAGGACTACTGTAAATTGCATTATGGCTGAGCATGGACATGCCAAATGTTAAAAGATTAAATTCACTAAAAAATATATATTTTTTAACAAATTAAAACAACAACTTCTTTTAAATAGGCTATGTCTAAATATACTTGCAGGCACCGTAATTGCTTCCCTTGGGCATATAGTATTAAAACAACGCAGACTATGGAGGGTTTTAAGCCCATCTAACATTTTTACAGTAGCTGGACAAAGATCCAATATGAAGAGAAAGGGAGAATGTCCACTCACCCTTATACTGCTCCCAAATATAATGTTTTATATAGGCCTACATATTGGAACCATCTTACAGATCGCATTCACACTTCTCAAGAAGTTGCTTGTGTGTGCGCCACGGACATTCTCACCATAAAACCAGGACAGTGAATCATTCTAATAATATCAGACCTCAGGATAAGACCCAGATGCAGGCAGTTCGAAATAACAAATGCTTATTTACAAAACAGGGGGCAGGCAAATGACAGGTCAAGGGCAGGCAGAGGTCAGTAATCCAGGGCAGTGTCAAGAGGTACAGAACGGCAGGCAGGCTCAGGTTCAGGGCAGGCAGAATTATAAAAAACTGGGAGAACTAGAAAACAGGAACTAACACGAAACAGGAATACGGGGAAAAATGCTCGTAGGCTTGACGAGACAAGACGAACTGGCAACAGACAAACAGAAAACACAGGTATAAATGCACAGGGGATAATGGGGAAAATGGGCGACACCTGGAGGTCGGTGGAGACAAGCACAAGACAAGTGAAACAGATCAGGGTGTAAATCAGGTATAAATTTCCTCCTGGAAAGAGGAGATAGAGGGCTGTGAGACAGAGGTTTAATCCTTGATACATGATACGTGGGATGTATACGGAGGGTGCAGGGCAACAGAAGACAGACAGTAGAGAGGCTAAGGATCTTGGAGATGGGGAAAGGGGCGATAAAACGGGTGGAAAGTTTGCGGGACTCTACCCGGATGGTTAGATCCCAAGTGGACAGCCATACCCTCTGCCTGAGATGATAGCGGGGAGCCGGGGTTCGATGGCGGTCTGCCTGTCGACGATACCTGGAGGTGGTCTTGAGAAGAGCGAACCGAGCTCTCTTCCAGGTACGCCGGCAGCGGCAGATGAACATCTGGGCCGAGGGTATGTTGACCTCTTCCTCTAGGAAGAGTGGGGGCTGATAACCCACAGAGCACGCGAAGGGCGAGAGCCCAGTGGCCGAGCAGGGATGGGTGTTCTGGGCATACTCCACCCACACGAGTTGCTGGCTCCAGGTGGTGGGGTTGGCCGAAACAAGGCACCGAAGAGTCGTCTCCAGGTCCTGATTGGCACGCTCCAACTGGCCGTTAGATTGAGGATGAAGTCCGCAGGACAGGCTGGCCAACGACCCAATAAGTGTGCAGAACGCCTTCCAAAACAGGGATGAGAACTGAGGACCCTGGTTGGAGACCATCTCCACCGGAAGTCCATGGATCCGGAAGACGTGCTGCACCATGTGCTGGGCCGTCTCCTTGGCAGAAGGTAGCTTGGGGAGGGGAATGAAATGGGCAGCTTTGGAAAATCTGTCCACCACCGTGAGGATAGTGGTGTTTCCATCAGACAAAGGAAGATCAGTGACGAAATCCAGGGATATATGTGACCAGGGACGGTGAGGGACAGGAAGAGGTTGAAGGAGACCAGCCAGAACTTGCAGAGGAGTCTTGTTCTGAGCACAAACACTGCAGGCGGAAAGGAACGCGGAGACGTCAGGGACCATATTGGGTAAGTGTTGTCGCAGGCCAGGGTCTGATGGGAGCCAGGGTGGCAGGCAAGCCTGGAGGAATGAGCCCGTTCCAGGAGCGGGCAGCGTTTGGGACAAACATCCGAGCCCACAGGAAGACGTCCTGGGCAGGCTGTGCCAACTTCAGGCAATGGGCATAGCAGAACGGGCTCCAGCCCATGATAGTACCAGCAGTCCAGTTGTGGCACTGGAGCCAAGAAAACCCCAATGCCACGGGAGCCTGAGAAGACTTGATGAACATAAACTGTAAAGACTCATTGTGGTTCCCAGACACACGCAGGTGGATAGGAGTAATATTTTGGGTGACCCTGCTTATAGAGCGCCCATCCAGTGCTCTAACGTCCATGGGAATGGAGAGGGGCTGAGTGGGGATGCCCAGCTCAGACACCAGGGTGGCGTCCATGAAATTCTCGTCGGCCCCAGAGTCAATGAGAACCCGGGGAGATTTCAATTTGTCGCCCCACAGCAGGATGGCATGGAGAGGGGTGCGAGTAAAGGGAGAAGGGAAATTATCCATATGGCCCACCAGAGTACTCGTACCTACTGATGAGCCTGGTCCTTTCAATGGATAGGTAGACACATAATGACCGGCAGTTCCGTAATACAGACAACTCTGGCTGTTAAGTTTTCTTAAGCGTTCGGCTGGAGACTAGTCTAGCTCTGCCGAGTTTCATCGGCTCCGGGAAAAGGCGAGTCGGCAGACCTCGGAGACTCTCGGGGGAACTCGGGTAAGCTCAGATTCTCTCGGGACGTAGACGGCGAGGACTTCCGGGGTTTCTCGGAGGCAAGGGCCCAAGGGATCCTTGGGCGAGCAATTGTGACCGGAATCAGACCTCCTCTCCCTTCTTTGTTCCCGTAGCCGCCCATCGATCCGGATGATCAAGGCAATGAGCGAGTTGAGATCCCGGGCTGCGATAATCCATGAAGGAATGTGTCGAACCGGGATTCCGTGTTCCAAGCACCCTCGGCAGCCAACTTGCGGGGGAGTCTTGGCAAAGCTGGAATAACTTCCGGGCAGGCTCTCTCCCGGACAATGAAGAATCTAAAACCTTTTTACCTCAGCTACGAACTCCTCCAGACTGAAACATACGGTAGAATGTTGTTCACACACCGCCGTAACACAGGTGAGAGCCCTCCCGGACATTAGCGTTGTGAGATACGCTATCTTCGAGTGGTCCGAGGGGAAGGACAAGGGCTGCAGCTTAAAGATGAGGAAACACTGGGAGAGAAACGCCCGACAGATTCCTGACCCTACAGCGAAGTGTTCCGGAGGTGGTAAGCAGGGTTCTCGGGAAGCCGGGGTGGTCTGGAGAGACGCACTGCTGACAGCAGTGTTACTGAGGGGCTGGGAGGTTACTGTCGTGGCCGGCTGCCTCACAGATAATCCATGGAATTACTCCAGCAATGCATTCATTGCTGTGTTTGCGGGATATTGTTTGTGTTAGTGTGTTTGGGCACTAAGTCTTCATGTTCTTTGTAAGTTTTGTGTTTTGTTTCTAGTTTCACTTTGTATTAAAAAGATGTGGAACTCAATGCACGCTGCACCTTGGTCCGCTCATTTTGAAGTTTGTGACACTCAGGGCAGAATGGTCAAAAACCGGGAGAACTAGAAAACAGGAACTAACGAGAAACAAGAGTACGGGAAAAACTGATGGTAGGCTTGACAAGACAAGACGAACTGGCAACAGACAAACAGAAAACACAGGTATAAATGCACAGGGGATAATGGGGAAAATGGGCGACACCTGGAGGGGGGTGGAGACAAGCACAAGACAAGTGAAACAGATCAGGGTGTGACAGTTTGTTTTAAAACAAGTAAATGTAAAACAAGCAATCTTTTTGGTTTTTTTCAACAACAATAAATAAATGCAAAAATGCAATGATATCATAAAATCACCAGGATCAAAAAATACTAGGTTTGCTGGTAGTAACCAAGGTTCTCATCTCTTGTTTCATGATGGGCACAGATACATGTAACTGATGTCATGGTGTGGGTTTTACGCACATCCAAAACATGGATAAAATAATGTAGGCCTGCCAACAGTACATAGATAAAAAGGGAATGTCAGATCACTGTTTTGCTCCTCTCAAACTTGATCTTTTAAAAAGCGGTGACTAGCCTACTTGATTACATTGGGCAGGACAAAAAGAAAACAACCTTCATTGAGAGGAAGAGAGGCTATGCTTGGTTTTTAATCAAATAAAACCTCATGGGGAAAAAACATGACGGTTTTATGTTTTTAAATACGAAGTATACAGGCACCAAAAGCACATCTTGTTCCATGCGCACATGGGCAATGTGCATCACAGCTAGATAGGCTGCGTTTCCACCATCAAAATTCATGCCATAACCAACTGCTTTAACGCCTACACCAGCTTTTGGTTTGTCTTAAATATCCCTATCAGCACTTAAATATCCCTATCAGCACTGACCGAAATTAGCACTTTGGATCATGTTTTTAAGGACACACCTCAAATATTTCCACACCGCCCATCTAAGCGCAAGCGAGCTGATATAAGACAGGTAAATTGCTGAACCTGGAGTTACAGTAGGCCTGGAAAATGCCAGTGCGCCAGTTTTTATATGAGGAACTTGCAAACTAACGTGCATTTGACACTAGCGTCTCCTTAACGTCAGTCGAAATAGAGCCCTACAAGTTTTACATTTCCTGCATTGCAGGAAAGTTCTCTTGCAACGGGGTGATCAAATTAAGATCTTACATCTGTATAGTATCATCAACTAGAAATAAGGGAAAGGGTTAGCAATCCTCTCATCATCAGATGTAAACGACAAGTAATCATTTTATAACTCATGGACTGATTGTTGTCATGGTCTCGATGTTCATGGGGTATGGCTAAGGCTGCCTCTGGTAATTAACTCATTTGACATGTTAGAAGCACTAGCATCTTCTTTAACAGTCACAATGGGTGCTAGGAAATGTCTGATCCTACGCATTGACATAAAGTCACCCACATACCATGGTTTCACTGTAATTGCTATTCTTTGCTCTAAAGATGCAGGCTTGCATTTCTGAAGAAAATGTCTGAGTTCTATTCTGAACAGTATTCAAATATAGACTTGTCCATTCACATGAGCATCACGCAGTTGAAAAATAAAATCCTAAAAGGATATGAGGTAAGGTTGTATCATGCAAACAACCCACATCCCATTATGGTCAATCTATGCTTTCCGTTTCTTTCGGGTGAGGAGTAACTGATGTTCTTGAGCACAAGTGGAGTCAAAATGAGATCTATACGTGAGCTCCCATTCAAAAAACAATCCTACAGTCATGTTTAAAGCAAAACACATAGATAATCACATGCCAGAAGAAACACATTTAATACACAGAGATGTAAAACCCACACACACAAACCATCATCACCGTAGGTGCCCCCTGCCCAGCCATGCACAAATTGATAGTCCTCATTAAAGTCCGTTAGATCACTTCATTACTCCCTTTTTGTTTACAAAGCTCTACTACTTAAGCTTCTAACCTACCTCACTTCACTGTTACATTTTTAAAAAATGAGACACCAAACCCGTTCACGATCTGGGAAAATACGCCTTCAATTTTAGTGCCCCCCATTTTTGTAATAGCCTACAAAACACCCTACATGTTGACTCTCTTGTGCCTCTAGGGAAGTTTAGGACTTTAATGTTGAATGACTAATGAGAATTGGAACTGTTTGGATTGAATGTAAATACTTGTATTTGTGTCATTTGATGTTGTAGTGTTGTTTCTGTAATGTGTCATTTATTACATTTTTATTGATCATTTTGAATGTGTTGTATTGCTGTCCTCAGGGCACCATTGTAAATGAGACCTTGGTCTCAATGGGTTCCCCTGAATTAATAAAAGTACAAATAAAATCAAAAATGTCCGTAGAGTCATCTGTGACCTGAGATTTGATCTACTGTAACTTTTCATTCATTCATTTAGTTCAATTTCAATTTGATCACAGAATATAGGATTTTGTAGTAATGAAACTTTGAAACATCTCTACACAAACTTTGAAGATACTCGAAACATAGATAATAAACTAAGGCTAAGAGACTGGTGTAATGATCTTCGTCTTCATATCGGTTGAGGAGTAGGAAGGATCGGACCAAAACACAGCGTGGTAAGGGTCCATGATTATTTATTAGAACAGAACACGAAAATACAAAATAACGAAGTGAATGTAAGAAATGAAAATCGAAACAGTCATGAAAGGTGAAAACACAAAACAGGAAACAACTACCCACAACTAACAGTGGGAAAACAGGCTACCTAAGTATGGTTCTCAATCAGAGACAACGAAAGACAGCAATCCCTGAGTGAGAACCATACCAGGCCAAAACATAGAAATACACAACCTAGACATACAAACATGGAATGCCAACCCACATCACACCCTGACCAAACAAAAAACTAACTGTCACGGTTTTCTGTGTGTGAAAGAGAGTCAGACCAAAATGCGGCGTGGCAATTGCGATCTATGTTTAATAAAACAAAGTAAACACAAATCAAATTCAAAAACAATAAACGTAACACGAAAACAGAAACAGCCTATTACTGGTGCAAAGTAACACAGAGACAGGAACAAGGACAATCACCCACAAAACCCAACACCAAACAGGCTACCTAAATATGGTTCCCAATCAGAGACAATAACGAACACCTGTCTCTGATTGAGAACCATATTAGGCCAAACATAGAACTAGACAAACTAGACATGTAACATAGAATGCCCACTCAGTTCACACCCTGACCAACCAAAACATAGAAACATACAAAGCAAAACATGGTCAGGGTGTGACACATACAAAGCAATCTACGGCCAGGGCGTGACAACTGGCCAATTAAATGAATGTCACATTGTATAAAGTTAAACTACACTGCTCAAAAAAATAAAGGGAACACTAAAATAACACATCCTAGATCTGAATGAATGAAATATTCTTATTAAATACTTTTTTCTTTACATAGTTGAATGTGCTGACAACAAAATCACACAAAAATTATCAATGGAAATAAAATGTATCAACCCATGGAGGTCTGGATTTGGAGTCACACTCAAAATTAAAGTGGAAAAACACACTACAGGCTGATGCAACTTTGATGTAATGTCCTTAAAACCAGTCAAAATGAGGCTCAGTAGTGTGTGTGGCCTCCACGTGCCTGTATGACCTTCCTACAATGCCTGGGCATGCTCCTGATGAGGTGGCGGATGGTCTCCTGAGGGATCTCCTCCCAGACCTGGATTAAAGCATGGAGCGAGACATGATGTCCCAGATGTGCTCAATTGGATTCAGGTCGGTGGAACGGGCGGGCCAGTCCATAGCATCAATGCCTTCCTCTTGCAGGAACTGCTGACACACTCCAGCCACATGAGGTCTAGCATTGTCTTGCATTAGGAGGAACCCAGGGCCAACCGCACCAGCATATGGTCTCACAAGGGGTCTGAGGATCTCATCTCGGTACCTAATGGCAGTTAGGCTACTTCTGGCGAGCACATGGAGGGCTGTGCGGCCCTCCAAAGAAATGCCACCCCACACCATGACTGACCCACCGCCAAACCGGTCATGCTGGAGGATATTGCAGGCAGCAGAACGTTCTCCACGGCGTCTCCAGACTCTGTCACGTCTGTCACATGTGCTCAGTGTGAACCTGCTTTCATCTGTGAAGAGCACAGGGTGCCAGTGGTGAATTTGCCAATCTTGGTGTTCTCTGGCAAATGCCAAACGTCCTGCACGGTGTTGGGCTGTAAGCACAACCCCCACCTGTGGACGTTGGGCCCTCATACCACCCTCATGGAGTCTGTTTCTGACCGTTTGAGCAGACACATGAACATTTGTGGCCTGCTGGAGGTCATTTTGCAGGGCTCTGGCAGTGCTCCTCCTGCTCCTCCTTGCACAAAGGCGGAGGTAGCGGTCCTGCTGCTGGGTTGTTGCCCTCCTACGGCCTCCTTCACATCTCCTGATGTACTGGCCTGTCTCCTGGTAGCGCCTCCATGCTCTGGACACTACGCTAACAGACACAGAAAACCTTCTTGCCACAGCTCGCATTGATGTGCCATCCTGGATGAGCTGCACTACCTGAGCCACTTGTGTGGGTTGTAGACTCCGTCTCATGCTACCACTAGAGTGAAAGCACCGCCAGCATTCAAACGTGACCAAAACATCAGCCAGGGAGCATAGGAACTGAGAAGTGGTCTGTGGTCACCACCTGCAGAACCACTCCTTTATTGGGGGTGTCTTGCTAATTGCCTATAATTTCCACCTGTTGTCTATTCCATTTGCACAACAGCATGTGAAATGTATTTTCAATCAGTGTTGCTTCCTAAGTGGACAGTTTGATTTCACAGAAGTGTGATTGACTTGGAGTTACATTGTGTTGTTTAAGTGTTCCCTTTATTTTTTTGAGCAGAGTATATTAATAAACAACTTATATTTCAAACTATTAAATATATTTGTAGGGTATAAACTGTATTTGTTTCTATATTACTGCCATATTACTGAAAACTTCTTCCCCCCAAAATTCTGAAACCCTGTCTCTTCTTTCTTTTTTTGTACTTTTTACCCCTTTTTCTCCCCAATTGGTAGTTACAGTCTTGTCCCATCGCCGCAACTCCTGTACAGACTCGGCAGAGGCAAAGGTCGAGAGCCATGCGTCCTCCAAAATGACCCTGCCAAGCCGCACTGCGTCTTGACACACTGCTCACTTAACCTGGAAGCCAGCCGGACAAATTTTCTGGAGGAAACACTGTACAGCTGGCGACCGAAGTCAGCATGCATGCACCCAGTCCGCCACAAGAGCCCTGGACGACAATGGGCCAATTGTGCGCTGACTCATGGGTCTCCCAGTCGGCTGCGACACAGCCGGGGATCGAACCCAGGTCCGTAGTGAAGCCTTAGACCACTGCGCCACTCGGGAGGCCTTCAAATAGTATTTTAAGTAATCCCACAGCACCCTCCCCCTCACATCCCCATGAAAATCTAACACCCTTGCCTTTCGTGAACTAACACTTGCACTTTTATTTAAATGTATTCTACTATCACTGACTTTGCTAATAGCTACTTCATTGAGGAAAAATGTACTTACTATGACTGAGATATGTGTTTGTCCCAGCTAGCTTTCTTAAATGCACTAACTGTAAGTCAGTCTGGATAAGAGCGTCTGCTAAATGACTCAAATCTAATGTATTTATGTACTGCATATTACTGGAAACCAAGCAGAATAACATTGCTCAGGTTTTCTAATAAATTCATAGAACAGTTTAGGAGAACATTACATTAGAGGAAAAGCTTGCCTTGTGTGCCCTTGTGGTTGTTTGCAGAATCAAATTTAACTTCCGCTGTTGGCATACTGGTAGGTTAAAATGAGATTTCCTTTCACCTGCATATTATCTTGCAACGGAGCCTGCTCTGAGGGGTGCTTTTTACTCACTCAACTCAGACAGAGCATAGAAGAACTCAGGGAAGTTAACTTTCCCTCATAGATAAAATCCTTTCTCAGAGAGAGCTGTACTTTTCCCTGTCACAGTCTGAATGACAGCTTATCTGATTGACAGAACAAACTTCAAAGAAAATAAATAGTGCAGGAAGTTACTGAGCCCAGATCTCATAAGAAAGGTTGTGCATGTGTGTGTGTGTGTGTGTGTGTGTGTGTGTGGGGGGGGGGGGGATCTGTCACAAGTAATGTGGGGGTGCAAGCTCAATAGTCAGGCTGGTCTCACAGACTAGACGAAACATAGTAAACAAAACTCCAGGCCAATCATATTAAAACGATATGTTAAGTTTGGTATGGTTACATAAGACAGAAGGTTACTTAAGGCAAAAACGGAAGGAGGGTGGTTGGTCGGTGTGGATGGGTAGGCATATAACACGAACGTCTAGCAAGCCAAAGGTTGCAATTCGTAACATATTGCAATTTGTAACATATCATATGAAATGAATGATGGACATCCACAAATTAATACATACCATACCAAACGTAACATATCATACAAATTTGAGGGTCCCGGATCTTTGTTTACTATGTTATGTAACAGTATAACTTTAGACCGTCCCCTCGCCCATACCCGGGCGCGAACCAGGGACCCTCTGCACACATCAACAACAGTCACCCTCGAAGCATCGTTACCCATCGCTCCACAAAAGCCGCGGCTCTTGCAGAGCAAGAGGAACTACAACTTCAAGGTCTCAGAGCATGTGACGTCACCGATTGAAACGCTATTTAGCGCGAACCGCTAACTAAGTCCAAGTTGCAATAGTGGGCATGAGGCAACAGGGCGACCCAGGGAGTCTTACATCACACACAGTAAAAAAAATCACTATTCTCTTAATGGCGGTCTGAACCCCCACAGAAATTCAAGATTAGTTGTCTAAGGGAGATGTGTGGGCATTATGTTGGTTAGAGTTGAGGATGGATGGTACAATATAACAGAAAGACAGGAATGGAGGACCAGAGAGAGATACAGTTGAGATCTATGCTCCCCCTCGGTGTTTTTGGCAGCTCAAACTCCTTTGTGTGTGCTTGCATTGGACAGTACAGGATAACTTTGTCTGGAAATCTGCCTTGGCCTAGCTTTGTGTTTTAATGTAGCAGTGCTCTGTGTAGGTAGATGCGGCCCAAAACCCTGCTTGGGGATCACTTTTGTTTTGCTTTGTTTTGCTGTGTTTTCTGGAGACGTTTAAATGTTAAAACAAGGGTCATAATAGGGCACACAAACTCAGGTGCTTATAAATAGCACTGTCAGAGTGATAAACAATTCTAAGATGAAAGGGCAGCTACAAAAAATTATCCTGAACTGCAATAGAGGAAGTATACTTGGACGTCTGAGAAATATAATCTCCAAGACAGCTGCTGCCATGTGTAGCCAGTCTCTGAGCCAATACCCTACATTTGCAATGTGACTGTCATAGTGTGGAAACAGTGGGATAGATCTGAAACACGGTTAACCTGTCTGTGAACCCCTCGCCAACACCCAGTGAAATTACAGGGCTCCAAATTCAAAAAACAGAAATCTCATAAATCATATTACTAAAACATACAAGTATTAGGCACCATTTTAAAGATACAATTCTTGTTAATCCAGCCACAGTGTCTGATTTCAAAAAGGCTTTACAGCGAAAGCTCCACAAACGATTATGTTAGGTCACCACCAAGTCACAGAAAAACACAGCCATTTTTCCAGCAAAAGAGAGGAGTCACAAAAAGCAGAAATATAGATACAATTAATCACTAACATTTGATGATATTCATCAGATGACACTCATAGGACTTCATGTTACACAATACATGTATGTTTTGTTCGATAAAGTGCGTATTTATATCCAAAAATCTAATTTTACATGGCGTGTTATGTTCAGTAGTTCCAAAACATGCAGTGATTTTGCAGAGAGCCACATCAATTCACAGAAATACTCATCATAAACATTGATAATAGATACAACTATTATACATGGAACATTAGATACATTTCTCCTTAATGCAACCGCTGTGTCAGATTTCAAAACAACTTTACGAAAAAGCACACCGTGCAATAATCTGAGTATGGCGCTCAGAGCCCAAACCAGCCAAAGAAATATCCGCCATGTTGTGTAGTCAACATTAATCTTCATCATAATGCACTCCCAGGAATCCCAGTTCCACAATAAATGTTTGATTTGTTCGATAAAGCTCATAATTTGTGTCCATACACCTCCTTTTGTTAGGGCGTTTGGTAAACAAATCCAAACGCGCATGCAAGTCCAGCGGAAAGGTCGGAAGAAAAGTCCAAAAAGTTATATTACTAGTCGTAGAAACATATCAAACGAAGTATAGAATCAATCTTTAGGATGTTTTTAACATAAATCTTCAATAATGTACCAGCCGGAGAATTCCTTGGTCTGTAGAAAAGCAATGGAACGCGAGGTAACTTTCACATGTCCGCGCTTCACAAACTCATGGCTGCTGGCAGACCTCTGACTCATTCCCCTCTCATTCAGCCCCCCTTCAGAGTAAAAGCCTGAAACAACGTTCTAAAGACTGGTGACATCTAGTGGAAGCCTTAGGAAGTGTAAGATGACCAATATCTGTAGTGGAAATTTCCTGTATTTACCAAATCATGAGACCAAACCACCACACAAGTCAGAGTTATCATAAATTCCATCTTTAATTATTATGAGCTCCATCACAACCCTGTGACTCTCAGATCAATTCAGTGTCTATAAATGAATTCTCTGAGAGTGCTTACAAAACAGTTCTTAGTATCATTTATAGCCAAGACACACCCATCTCAACTCACATGACGAATAACAGATCTTAGGAACATTACAAAGGAAGACTTTACTTGAGAGAGGAGTATCCCATAGCCAGACAGCATTAGCTATAAATTATCGTTCAGTTTGCTCTCCTAAAACAAGGTTCTACTTCTCGTTCTTGGTACAACATCAAATCAAATCAAATGTATTTATATAGCCCTTCGTACATCAGCTGATATCTCAAAGTGCTGTACAGAAACCCAGCCTAAAACCCCAAACAGCAAGCAATGCAGGTGTAGAAGCACGGTGGCTGGGAAAAACTCCCTAGAAAAGCCAAAACCTACGAAGAAACCTAGAGAGGATCCAGGCTATGTGGGGTGGCCAGTCCTCTTCTGGCTGTGCCGGGTGGAGATTATAACAGAACATGGCCAAGATGTTCAAATGTTCATAAATGACCAGCATGGTCCAGTAATAATAAGGCAGAACAGTTGAAACTGGAGCAGCAGCACGGCCAGGTGGACTGGGGACAGCAAGGAGTCATCATGTCAGGTAGTCCTGAAGCATGGTCCTAGGGCTCGGGTCCTCCGAGAGAGAGAAAGAAAGAGAGAAAGAGAGAATTAGAGAGAGCACACTTAAATTCACACAGGACACCGAATAGGACAGGAGAAGTACTCCAGATATAACAAACTGACCCTAGCCCCCCCGACACATAAACTACTGCAGCATAAATCCTGGAGGCTGAGACAGGAGGGGTCAGGAGACACTGTGGCCCCATCCGAGGACACCCCCGGACAGGGCCAAACAGGAAGGATATGACCCCACCCACTTTGCCAAAGCACAGCCCCTACACCACTAGAGGGATATCTTCAACCACCAACTTACCATCCTGAGACAAGGCCGAGTATAGCCCACAAAGACCTCCGCCACGGCACTACCAAAGGGGGGGGGGGGGGCAACCCAGACAGGAAGATCACATCAGTGACTCAACCCACTCAAGTGACGCACCCCTCCCAGGGACGGTATAAGGGAGCCCCAGTAAGCCAGTGACTCAGCCCCTGTAATAGGGTTAGAGGCAGAGAATCCCAGTGGAAAGAGGGGAACCGGCCAGGCAGAGACAGCAAGGGCGGTTCGTTGCTCCAGAGCCTTTCCGTTCACCTTCTCACTCCTGGGCCAGACTACACTCAATCATATGACCCACTGAAGAGATGAGTCTTCATTAAAGACTTAAAGGTTGAGATCGAGTTTGCGTCTCTGACATGGGTAGGCAGACCGTTCCATAAAAATGGAGCTCTATAGGAGAAAGCCCTGCCTCCAGCTGTTTGCTTAGAAATTCTAGGGACAATTAGGAGGCCTGCGTCTTGTGACCGTAGCGTACGTGTAGGTATGTACGGCAGGACCAAATCAGAGAGATAGGTAGGAGCAAGCCCATGTAATGCTTTGTAGATTAGCAGTAAAACCTTGAAATCAGCCCTTGCTTTGACAGGAAGCCCGTGTAGGGAGGCTAGCACTGGAGTAATATGATCAAATTTTTTGGTTCTAGTCAGGATTCTAGCAGCCGTATTTAGCACTAACTGACGTTTATTTAGTGCTTTATCCGGGTAGCCGGAAAGTAGAGCATTGCAGTAGTCTAACCTAGTAGTGACAAAAGCATGGATGAATTTTTCTGCATAATTTTTGGACAGAAAGTTTTAGATTTTTGCAATGTTACGTAGATGGAAAAAAGCTGTCCTTGAAATGGTCTTGATATGTTCTTCAAAAGAGAGATCAGTGTCCAGAGTAACGCCGATGTCCTTCACAGTTTTATTTGAGACGACTGTACAACCATTAAGATGAATTATCAGATTCAACAGAAGATCTCTTTGTTTCTTGGGACCTAGAACAAGCATCTCTGTTTTGTCCGAGTTTAAAAGTAGAAAGTTTGCAGCCATCCACTTCCTTATGTCTGAAACACATGCTTCTAGCGAGGGCAATTTTGGGGCTTCACCATGTTTCATTGAAATGTACAGCTGTGTGTCATCCGCATAGCAGTGAAAGTTAACATTATGTTTTCGAATGACATCCCCAAGAGGTAAAATATATAGTGAAAACAATAGTGGTCCTAAAACGGAACCTTGAGGAACACCGAAATTTACAGTTGATTTGTCAGAGGACAAACCATTCACAGAGACAAACTGATATCTTTCCGACGGATAAGATCTAAACCAGGCCAGAACTTGTCCGTGTAGACCCATTTGGGTTTCCAATCTCTCCAAATGAATGTGGTGATCGATGGTATCAAAAGCAGCACTAAGGTCTAGGAGCACGATGCCATTAAAAGGTAATTTACCACCTTCACAAGTGCAGTCTCAGTGCTATGATGGGGTCTAAAACCAGACTGAAGCATTTCGTATACATTGTTTGTCTTCAGGAAGGCAGTGAGTTGCTGCGCAACAGCCTTTTCTAAAAAATTTGAGAGGAATGGGAAATTCAATATAGGCCGATAGTTTTTTATATTTTCTGGGTCAAGGTTTGGCTTTTTCAAGAGAGGCTTTATTACTGCCACTTTTAGTGAGTTTGGTACACTTCCCGGTGGATAGGGAGCCGTTTATTATGTTCAACAAAGGAGGACCAAGCACAGGAAGCAGCTCTTTCAGTAGTTTAGTTGGAATAGGGTCCAGTATGCAGCTTGAAGGTTTAGAGGCAAGGATTATTTTCATCATTGTGTCAAGAGATATAGTACTAAAACACTTGAGCGTCTCTCTTGATCCTAGGTCCTGGCAGAGTTGTGCAGACTCAGGACAACTGAGCTTTGAAGGAATACGCAGATTTAAAGAGGAGTCCGTAATTTGCTTTCTAATAATCATGATCTTTTCCTCAAAGAAGTTCATGAATTTATCACTGCTAAAGTGAAAGTCATCCTCTCTTGGGGAATGCTGCTTTTTAGTTAGCTTTGCGACAGTATCAAAAAGGAATTTCGGATTGTTCTTATTTTCCTCAATTAAGTTAGAAAAATAGGATGATCGAGCAGCAGTAAGGGCTCTTACTAGTCGGAAGACTTCCAGTTTGGTGTGGCGCCATTTCCGTTCCAATTTTCTGGAAGCTTGCTTCAGAGCTCGGGTATTTTCTTGTGTACCAGGGAGCTAGTTTCTTATGAGAAATGTTTTTAGTTTTTAGGGGTGCAACTGCATCTAGGGAATTGAGCAAGGTTAAATTGAGTTCCTCAGTTAGGTGGTTAACTGATTTTTGTCCTCTGGCGTCCTTGGGTAGACAGAGGGAATCTGGAAGGACATCAAGGAATCTTTGTGTTGTCTGTGAATTTATAGCATGACTTTTGATGTTCCTTGGTTGGGGTCTGAGCAGATTATTTGTTGCAATTGCAAACGTAATAAAATGGTGGTCCGATGGTCCAGGATTATGAGGAAAAACATTAAGATCCACAACATTTATTCCATGGGACAAAACTTGGTTCAGAGTATGACTGTGACAGTGAGTGGGTCCAGAGACATGTTGGACAAAACCCACTGAGTCGATGATGGCTCCGAAAGCCTTTTGGAGTGGGTCTGTGGACTTTTCCATGTGAATATTAAAGTCACCAAAGATTAGAATATTATCTGCTATGACTACAAGGTCCGATTGGAATTCAGGGAACTCAATGAGGAACGCTGTATATGGCCCAGGAGGCCTATAAACAGTAGCTATAAAAAGTGATTGAGTAGGCTGCATAGATTTCATGACTAGAAGCTCAAAAGACGAAAACGTCATTTTTTTTTTAATTGAAATTTGCTATCGTAAATGTTAGCATCACCTCCGCCTTTGCGGGATGCACGGGGGATATGGTCACTAGTGTAGCCAGGAGGTGAGGTCTCATTTAACACAGTAAATTCATCAGGCTTAAGTCATGTTTCAGTCAGGCCAATCACATCAAGATTATGATCAGTGATTAGTTAATTGACTATAATTGCCTTTGAAGTAAGGGATCTAACATTAAGTAGCCCTATTTTGAGATGTGAGGTATCATGATCTCTTTCAATAATGACAGGAATGGAGGAGGTCTTTATCCTAGTGAGATTGCTAAGGCGAACACCGCCATGTTTAGTTTTGCCCAACCTAGGTCGAGGCACAGACACGGTCTCAATGGTGATAGCTGAGCTGACTACACTGACTGTGCTAGTGGCAGACTACACTTGGCTGGCAGGCTGGCTAACAGCCTGCTGCCTGGCCTGCACCCTATTTCATTGTGGAGCTAGAGGAGTTAGAGCCCTGTCTATGTTGGTAGATAAGATGAGAGCACCCCTCCAGCTAGGATGGAGTCCGTCACTCCTCAGCAGGTCAGGCTTGGTCCTGTTTGTGGGTGAGTCCCAGAAAGATGGCCAATTATCTACAAATTCTATCTTTTGGGAGGGGCAGAAAACAGTTTTCAACCAGCGATTGAGTTGTGAGACTCTGCTGTAGAGCTCATCACTCCCCCTAACTGGGAGGGGGCCAGAGACAATTACTCGATGCCGACACATCTTTCTAGCTGATTTACACGCAGAAGCTATGTTGCACTTGGAGATCTCTGACTGTTTCATCCTAACATCGTTGGTGCCGACGTGGATAACAATATCTCTATACTCTCTACACTCGCCAGTTTTAGCTTTAGCCAGCACCATCTTCAGATTAGCCTTAACGTCGGTAGCCCTGCCCCCTGGTAAACAGTGTATGATCGCTGGATGATTCGTTTTAAGTCTAATACTGTGGGTAATGGAGTCGCCAATGACTAGAATTTTCAATTTGTCAGACCTAATGGTGGGAAGCTTCGGCGTCTCAGACCCCGTAACGGGAGGAGTTGAGACAAGAGAAGGCTCTTCCTCTGACTCCGACTCGCTGCTTAATGGGGAAAACCGGTTGAAAGTTTCTGTCGGCTGAATGAGCGACACCGGTTGAGCATTCCTACAGCATTTCCTTCCAGAAACCGTGAGAAAGTTGTCCGGCTGCGGGGACTGTGCCAGGGGATTTATACTACTATCTGTACTTACTGGTGGCACAGACGCTGTTTCATCCTTTCCTACATCGAAATGACCCTTGCCTAACGATTTTGTCTGAAGCTGGGCTTGTAGCACAGCTCTCCTCGCCGTAAGGCGATCGTTCTCCTGTATATTATGAGTACAGCGACTGCAATTAGAAGGCATCATGTTATTAATGTTACTACTTAGCTTCGGCTGTTGGAAGTCCTGACGAACAATGTCCAGATAAAGCGTCCGGAGTGAAAAAGTTGAGGGAAAAAACAAAAATATAAACGGTAATTAAAAAGTAAAAACCGTAAAGTTGTCAGGTAGCAAAATAGGTTGGCAACAAAACGCACAGCAACACGTAAACAAGTCTGCAAGTTGTGACCGGAAATGACATGATCTCTACTACAACTACAACATAGTACCAAGACATTACCTCATCCACTAGCATATATCAAATACACCCCTCCTGGACAAGATCACAGAGATACAGTGACTGGCACACAGACATTGTGGAGCCAAGAGATAATTGGTTCCCCCTCAATCACCCCTTCACATGGTTTAAAAGATATGTTTACATATGAAGACAAGCTTGACCTCTCCCCTTTCTGTGGCCCAAGTAACTGAACCCTGACAGAGAACAGATAACTGCAACCGGCCAACAGTATTATCCAAAAATAGACATTCTAATGACAAATATCTCACATAAGCATGCAATAAAATGAATGAAACATTTTATTTATAAATGTTACCTAAATAATTATGATTCCCCTAAATAACCCCTCGGTCAAGAGGAGCTAGAGGACCCTCCCCCCAAAGGCAGAGTCAACTGAGCGAGCCTGCTAGCTTCTTATGGCTGGGGGCAGTATTGAGTAGCTTGGATGAATAAGGTTCCCAGAGTAAACTGCCTGCTACTCAGGCCCAGTTGCTAATATATGCATATTATTAGTACTCTGGGCTTATTAGTAGTACTCTGAAGTTTCTAAAATTGTTTGAATGATGTCTGTGAGTATAACATAACTCATATGGCAGGCAAAAACCCAAGATAAAATCCAACCAGGAAGTGGGAAATCTGAGGTTTGTAGTTTTTCAAGTCATTGTCTATCGAATATACAGTGTCTATGGGGACATATTGCACTTCCTAAGGCTTCCACCTCTACTGTGAAGGAGGGGGAAATGAGAGCTGATTGAGTCAGGGGTCTGGCAGAGTGGCATGAGCTGATCACGCATGCTCACGTGAGAGCGACCTGCGTTCCATTGCAATTCTAAAGACAAAGGAATTCTCCGGTTGGAACATTATTGACGATTTATGTTAAAACATCCTAAAGATTGATTCTATACATCATTTGACATGTTTCTACGAACTGTAATATAACTTTTTGAACTTTTCGTCTGAACTTTCGCCTGGACTTGCCCGCGTCTCGTGAGTTTGGTTTTGTTTACCAAATGCGCTAACAAAAGGAGGTATTTTGACATAAATTATGATCTTTATCGAACAAAACAAACATTTATTGTGGAACTGGGATTCCTGGGAGTGCATTATGATGAAGATCATCAAATCAAATCAAATCAAATTCATTTATATAGCCCTTCGTACATCAGCTGATATCTCAAAGTGCTGTACAGAAACCCAGCCTAAAACCCCAAACAGCAAGCAATGCAGGTGTACAAGCACGGTGGCTAGGAAAAACTCCCTAGAAAGGCCAAAACCTAAGAAGAAACCTAGAGAGGAACCAGGCTATGTGGGGTGGCCAGTCCTCTTCTGGCTGTGCCGGGTGGAGATTATAACAGAACATGGCCAAGATGTTCAAATGTTCATAAATGACCAGCATGGTCAAATAATAATAAGGCAGAACAGTTGAAACTGGAGCAGCAGCACGGTCAGGTGGACTGGGGACAGCAAGGAGTCATCATGTCAGGTAGTCCTGGGGCATGGTCCTAGGGCTCAGGTCAGTTGAAACTGGAGCAGCAGCACGGCCAGGTGGACTGGGGACAGCAAGGAGTCATCATGTCAGGTAGTCCTGGGGCATGGTCCTAGGGCTCAGGTCCTCCGAGAGAGAGAAAGAAAGAGAGAAGGAGAGAATTAGAGAACGCACACTTAGATTCACACAGGACACCGAATAGGACAGGAGAAGTACTCCAGATACAGTGCCTTGCGAAAGTATTCGGCCCCCTTGAACTTTGCGACCTTTTGCCACATTTCAGGCTTCAAACATAAAGATATAAAACTGTATTTTTTTGTGAAGAATCAACAACAAGTGGGACACAATCATGAAGTGGAACGACATTTATTGGATATTTCAAACTTTTTTAACAAATCAAAAACTGAAAAATTGGCCGTGCAAAATTATTCAGCCCCTTTACTTTCAGTGCAGCAAACTCTCTCCAGAAGTTCAGTGAGGATCTCTGAATGATCCAATGTTGACCTAAATGACTAATGATGATAAATACAATCCACCTGTGTGTAATCAAGTCTCTGTATAAATGCACCTGCACTGTGATAGTCTCAGAGGTCCGTTAAAAGCGCAGAGAGCATCATGAAGAACAAGGAACACACCAGGCAGGTCCGAGATACTGTTGTGAAGAAGTTTAAAGCCGGATTTGGATACAAAAAGGTTTCCCAATCTTTAAACATCACAAGGAGCACTGTGCAAGCGATAATATTGAAATGGAAGGAGTAACAGACCACTGCAAATCTACCAAGACCTGGCCGTCCCTCTAAACTTTCAGCTCATACAAGGAGAAGACTGATCAGAGATGCAGCCAAGAGGTCCATGATCACTCTGGATGAACTGCAGAGATCTACAGCTGAGGTGGGAGACTCTGTCCATAGGACAACAATCAGTCGTATATTGCACAAATCTGGCCTTTATGGAAGAGTGGCAAGAAGAAAGCCATTTCTTAAAGATATCCATAAAAAGTGTTGTTTAAAGTTTGCCACAAGCCACCTGGGAGACACACCAAACATGTGGAAGAAGGTGCTCTGGTCAGATGAAACCAAAATTGAACTTTTTGGCAACAATGCAAAACGTTATGTTTGGCGTAAAAGCAACACAGCTGAACACACCATCCCCACTGTCAAACATGGTGGTGGCAGCATCATGGTTTGGGCCTGCTTTTCTTCAGCAGGGACAGGGAAGATGGTTAAAATTGATGGGAAGATGGATGGAGCCAAATACAGGACCATTCTGGAAGAAAACCTGATGGAGTCTGCAAAAGACCTGAGACTGGGACGGAGATTTGTCTTCCAACAAGACAATGATCCAAAACATAAAGCAAAATCTACAATGGAATGGTTCAAAAATAAACATATCCAGGTGTTAGAATGGCCAAGTCAAAGTCCAGACATGAATCCAATCGAGAATCTGTGGAAAGACTGAAAACTGCATCCAACCTCACTGAGCTCGAGCTGTTTTGCAAGGAGGAATGGGAAAAAATGTCAGTCTCTCGATGTGCAAAACTGATAGAGACATACCCCAAGCGACTTACAGCTGTAATCGCAGCAAAAGGTGGCGCTACAAAGTATTAACTTAAGGGGGCTGAATAATTTTGCACGCCCAATTTTTCAGTTTTTGATTTGTTAAAAAAGTTTGAAATATCCAATAAATGTCGTTCTATTTCATGATTGTGTCCCACTTGTTGTTGATTCTTCACAAAAAAATACAGTTTTATATCTTTATGTTTGAAGCCTGAAATGTGGCAAAAGGTCGCAAAGTTCAAGGGGGCCGAATACTTTCGCAAGGCACTGTATAACAAACTGACCCTAGCCCCCCGACACAAACTACTGCAGCATAAATACTGGAGGCTGAGACATGAGGGGTCAGGAGACACTGTGGCCCCATCCGAGGACACCCCCGGACAGGGCCAAACAGGAAGGATATAACCCCACCCACTTTGCCAAAGCACAGCCCCCACACCACTATCTTCAACCACCAACTTACCATCCTGAGACATGGCTAAGTATACAAAGACCTTCGCCACGGCACAACCCAAGGGGGGGGGGGGGGCGCCAACCCAGACATGAAGATCACATCAGTGAATCAACCCACTCAGGGACGGCATGAGAGAGCCCCAGTAAGCCAGTGACTCAGCCCCTGTAATAGGGTTAGAGGCAGAGAATCCCAGTGGAAAGAGGGGAACCGGCCAGGCAGAGACAGCAAGGGCGGTTCGTTGCTCCAGAGCCTTTCCGTTCACCTTCTCACTCCTGGGCCAGACTACACTCAATCATATGACCCACTGAAGAGATGAGTCTTCATTAAAGACTTAAAGGTTGAGATCGAGTTTGCGTCTCTGACATGGGTAGGCAGACCGTTCCATAAAAATGGAGCTCTATAGGAGAAAGCCCTGCCTCCAGCTGTTTGCTTAGAAATTCTAGTGACAATTAGGAGGCCTGCGTCTTGTGACCGTAGCATACGTGTAGGTATGTACGGCAGGACCAAATCAGAGAGATAGGTAGGAGCAAGCCCATGTAATGCTTTGTAGGTTAGCAGTAAAACCTTGAAATCAGCCCTTGCTTTGACAGGAAGCCAGTGTAGAGAGGCTAGCACTGGAGTAATATGATCAATTTTTTTTGTTCTAGTCAGGATTCTAGCAGCCGTATTTAGCACTAACTGAAGTTTATTTAGTGCTTTATCCGGGTAGCCGGAAAGTAGAGCATTGCAGTAGTCTAACCTAGAAGTGACAAAAGCATGGAAAAAATGTTCTGCATTTTTTGGACAGAAAGTTTCTGATTTTTGCAATGTTACGTAGATCATCAAAGGTAAGGGAATATTTATAATGCTATTTCTGACTTCTGTTGACTCCAAAACATGGCGGGTATCTGTTTGGCTTGTTTTGTTGTCTGAGCGCTGTAATCAGATTATTGCATGGTGTGCTTTTTTCCGTAAAGTTTTTTTGAAATCTGACACAGCGGTTGCATTAAGGAGAAGTGGATCTAAAATTCCATGCATAACAGCTGTATCTTTTATCAATGTTTATTATGAGTATTTCAGTAAATTGATGTGGCTCTCTGCAAAATCACCGGATGTTTTGGAACTACTGAACATAGCACGCCAATGTAAACTGAGATTTTTGAAAATAAATATGAACTTTATCGAACAAAACATACATGTATTGTGTAACATGAAGTCCTATGAGTGTCATCTGATGAAGATCATCAAAGGTTAGTGATGAATTTTATCTACATTTCTGCTTTTTGTGACTCCTCTCTTTGGCTGGAAAAATGGCTGTGTTTTTCTGTGACTAGGCGTTGACCTAACATAATTGTTTGGTGTGCTTTTGCTGTAAAGCCTTTTTGAAATCGGACACTGTGGTGGGATTAACAACAAGTTTATCTTTAAAATGGTGCCTAATACTTGTATGTTTGAGGAATTTTAATTATGAGATTTCTGTTGTTTGAATTTGGCGCCCTGCACTTTCATTGGCTGTTGACATATCGATCCCGGTAGCGGGATTTCAGCCATAAGAAGCTAGGCTGCTATCAGGGCGACATGGGTTATGACAGCAGGTATCCTCCACAGAAAATGAACAAAAATAGGGGTCATTGTGTCACTGTAATCTCGTGGGGAGGCTGTGTGTGTGCTGACATGGAGAGAAATGCTCTCCATTTGAGGGGTAAGTAGCGGGTCCAGGGTAAATAGCGTGGCAGTGATGTATTGTAAACTGCCTCTGATGATCTGGGTGAGCAGTGGGGCATCCCTCCTGGCTGCATTGATGAAAATAGATCTTGATGATCAAATCAAAGTTTATTGGTCGCGTACACAGATTTGCAGATGTTAGGTGCAGCGAAATGCTTGGGTTTTTAGCTCCAACAGTGCAGTAGCATTACAAATGTTTAAAACAATACAAACATAATCCAGAGAAATTAAGAAATATCAGTACGAGTAATGTCAGAGACTGGAATATAAATATATATTCATACAGTATATACACTACCGGTCAAAAGTTTTAGAACACTGTTTTTTTGAGCTGTTGATGACATAATACGGACTTAGCCCTATTTGGTAAAAGACCATCTTCTGTATACCATTCCTACCTTTTAACAACACAACTGATTGGCTGAAACGCATTAAGAAGGAAAGAAATTCCACAAATTAACTTTTAAGAAGGTACACCTGTTAATTTTAAATGGATTCCAGGTGACTACCTCATGAAGCTGGTTGAGAGAATACCAATTGTGTGCAAAGCTGTCATCAAGGCAAAGGGTGGCTATTTGAAGAATCTCAAATATAAAATATATTTTGATTTGTTTAAAACTTCATTGGTTAGTATATGATTCCATATGTATTATTTCATAGTTTTGATGTCTTCACTATTATTCTACAATGTAGAAAATAGTAAAAAAAAAACATTTAAAAACCTTGAATGAGTAGGTGTTCTAAAACTTTTGACCGGTAGTATATGCACACATTGTCACGCCCTGACCTTAGAGATCCTTTTTATGTCTCTATTTTGGTTTGGTCAGGGCGTGAGTTGGGGTGGGCATTCTATGTTTTGTGTTCTATGTTTTCTATTTCTTTGTGGTTGGCCGGGTATGGTTCTCAATCAGGGACAGCTGTCTATCGTTGTCTCTGATTGGGAACCATACTTAGGTTCCCTTTTTCCCACTTGTGTTTGTGGGAGGTTGACTTTGGTTAGAGCATTTTGCTTGTGAGCTTCACGGTTTGTTTTTGTAGTGCTTATTGTTTTGTTTGGCATCATTTGGATTAATAAAGGAAATGTACGCTCACACGCTGCACCTTGGTCCGCTCCTTCCAACAGCCGTGACACACATCCAGTGGGGAGAAAAAGTATTTGATACACTGCAGATTTTGCAGGTTTTCCTACTTACAAAGCATGTAGAGGTCTGTAATTTTTATCATAGGTAAACAAAAATCCAGAAAATCACATTGTATGATTTTTAAGTAATTAATTTGCATGTTATTGCATGACATAAGTATTTGATACATCAGAAAAGCAGAACTTAATTGCAAACCTTTGTTTGCAATTACAGAGATCATACGTTTCCTGTAGTTCTTGTCCAGGTTTGCACACACTGCAGCAGAGATTTTGTCCCACTCCTCCATACAGAACTTCTCCAGATCCTTCAGGTTTTGGGGCTGTCGCTGGGCAATACGGACTTTCAGCTCCCTCCAAAGATTTTCTATTGAGTTCCAGTCTGGAGACTGGCTAGGCCACTCCAGGACCTTGAGATGCTAGTTACGGAGCCACTCCTTAGTTGCCCTGGCTGTGTGTTTCGGGTCGTTGTCATGCTGGAAGACCCAACCACGACCCATCTTCAATGCTCTTACTGAGGGAAGAAGGTTGTGGACCAAGATCTTGCGATACATGGCCCCATCCATCCTCCCCTCAATACGGTGCAGTCGTCCTGTCCCCTTTGCAGAAAAGCATCCCCAAAGAATGATGTTTCCACCTCCATGCTTCACGGTTGGGATGGTGTTCTTGGGGTTATACTCATCCTTCTTCTTCCTCCAAACACGGCGAGTGGAGTTTAGACGAAAAAGCTCTATTTTTGTCTCATCAGACCACATGATCTTCTCCCATTCCTCATCTGGATCATCCAGATGGTCATTGGCAAACTTCAGATGGTCCTGGACATGCGCTGGCTTGAGCAGGGGGACCTTGTGTGCGCTGCAGGATTTTAATCCATGACGGCGTAGTGTGTTACTAATGGTTTTCTTTGAGACTGTGGTCCCAGCTCTCTTCAGGTCATGGACCAGGTCCTGCCGTGTAGCTCTGGGCTGATCCCTCACCTTCCTCATGATCATTGATGCCCCACGAGGTGAGATCTTGCATGGAGCCCCAGACCGAGGGTGATTGACCGTCATCTTGAACTTCTTCCATTTTCTAATAATTGCGCCAACAGTTGTTGCCTTCTCACCAAGCTGCTTGCCTATTGTCCTGTAGCCCATCCCAGCCCTGTGCAGGTCTACAATTTTATCCCTGATGTACTTACACAGCTCTCTGGTCTTGGCCATTGTGCAGAGGTTGGAGTCTGTTTGATTGTGTGTGTGGACAGGTGTCTTTTATACAGGTAACGATTTCAAACAGGTGCAGTTAATACAGGTAATGAGTGGAGAACAGGGGGCTTCTTAAAGAAAAACTAACAGGTCTGTGAGAGCTGGAATTCTTACCGGTTGGTAGGTGATCAAATACTTGTGTCATGCAATAAAATGCAAATTAATTACTTAAAAATCAAAATCAAATACTTGTTCTCCCCACTGTACATATACAGTGGGTAAAACAGTATGTAAACATTTTTAAAGTGACCAGTGTTCAATGACTTGATGTACATAGGGCAGCAGTCTATAAGGTGCAGGGTAGAGTGCTGGGTGGTGCATTGAGCTGATCGCACCACCCTCTGGAGAACCCTGTGGTTGCAAACGATGCAATTGTCGTACAAGGTGGTGATACAGCCCGACAGGATTCTCTCAATGGTGTATCTTTAGAAGTTTGAGGGTCTTAGTGGCCAAGCCAAATTTCTACAGCCTCTTGAAGTTGAAGAGGTGCTGTTGCGCCTTCTTCACCACGCTGTCTGTGTGAAGGGACCATTTCAGGGTGTCAGTGATGTGCACGCCGAGGAACTTGAAGCTTTTGACCCTCTTCCCTGTGGCTCCGTTGATGTGGATGAGGGAATGCTCTCGCTGCTGTTTCCTGTAATCTACAATTTGCTCCTTCGTTTTATTGACATTGAAGGAGAGGTTATTTTCCTGGCACCACTCCGTCAGGGCTCTTACCTGCTCCCTGTTTGATTTCTCATCATTATTGGTGATGTGTTATCAGCGAACTTAATGATTGAGTTGGATACATGCATGGCCACGCAGTCATGGGGGAACAGGGAGTACAGGTGGGGGCTGAGCACGCACCCCTGTGGGGCCCCCGTGTTGAAGATCAGCGTGGCGGAGATGTTGTTGCCTTCCTTCACTACGTGCGGTCGGCTTGTCAGGAAGTCCAGGACTCACTTGCACAGGAAGGGGTTCAAACTGAGGGCCTTGAGCTTAGTGATGAACTTGGAGAGCACTATGGTGTTGAAGGCTGAGCTGTAGTCGATGAATGGGTGTTAGCGGGGTGAACAGGCAGTGGCTCGGGTGGTTGTTGTCCTTGATGATCTTTATGGCCTTCCTGTGACATCGGGTGGTGTAGTTGTCCTGGAGGGCAGGTAGTTTGCCCACGGTGATGAGTTGTGCAGACCTCACTACCCTCTGGAGAGCCTTACGGTTGTGGGCAGAGCAGTTGCCGTACCAGGCGGTGATACAGCCCAACAGGATGCTCTAGATTGTCCATCTGTAGAAGTTTGTGAGTGCTTTTGGTGACAAGCCGAATTTCTTCAGCCTCCTGAGGTTGAAGAGGCGCTGCTGCGCCTTCTTCACGACGCTGTCTGTGTGGGTGGACCAATTCAGTTTGTCCGTGATGTGTACGCTGAGGAACTTAAAACTTACTACCCTCTCCACTACTGTCCCATCGATGTGGATAGGGGGGTGCTCCCTCTGCTGTTTCCTGAAGTCCACAATCATCTCCTTTGTTTTGTTGACGTTGAGTGTGAGGTTATTTTTCTGACACCACACTCCGAGGGCCCTCACCTCCTCCCTGTAGGCCGTCTCGTCGTTGTTGGTAATCAAGCTTACCACTGTAGTGTCGTCCGCAAACTTGATGATTGAGTTGGAGGCGTGCATGGCCACGCAGTCGTGGGTGAACAGGGAGTACAGGAGAGGGCTCAGAACGCACCCTTGTGGGTCCCCAGTGTTGAGGATCAGCGGGGTGGAAATGTTGTTACCTAGCTTCACCACCTGGGGGCGGCCCGTCAGGAAGTCCAGTACCCAGTTGCACAGGGCGCGGTCGAGACCCAGAGTCTCGAGCTTGATGACGAGTTTGGAGGGTATGATGGTGTTAAATGCTGAGCTGTAGTCGATGAACAGCATTCTCACATAGGTATTCCTCTTGTCCAGATGGGTTAGGGCAGTGTGCAGTGTGGTTGATATTGCATCATCTGTGGACCTATTTGGGCGGTAAGCAAATTGGAGTGGGTCTAGGGTGTTAGGTAGGGTGGAGGTGATATGGTCCTTGACTAGTCTCTCAAAGTACTTCATGATGACGGAAGTGAGTGCTACGGGGTGGTAATCGTTTAGCTCAGTTACCTTAGCTTTCTTGGGAACAGGGACATTGGTGGCCCTCTTGAAGCATGTGGGAACAGCCGACTGGGTTAAGGTTTGATTGAATATGTCCGTAAACACACCAGCCAGCTGGTCTGCGCATGCTCTGAGGGCGCGGCAGGGGATGCCGTCTGGGCCTGCAGCCTTGCGAGGGTTAACACGTTTAAATGTTTTACTCATGTCGGCTGCAGTGAAGGAGAGTCTGCAGGTTTTGGTTGCAGGCCGTGTCAGTGGCACTGTATTGTCCTCAAAGCGGGCAAAAAAGTTATTCAATCTGCCTGGGAGCAAGACATCCTGGTCCGAGACAGGGCTGGTTTTCTTTTTGTAATCCGTGATTGACTGTAGACCCTGCCACATACCTCTTGTGTCTGAGCCGTTGAATTGTGACACTACTTTGTCTCTATACTGACGCTTAGCTTGTTTGATTGCCTTGCGGAGGGAATAGCTACACTGTTTGTATTTGGTAATGTTTCTGGTCACCTTTCCCTGGTTAAAAGCAGTGGTTCACGCTTTCAGTTTCACGCGAATGCTGCCATCAATCCACGGTTTCTGGTTTGGGAATGTTTTAATCGTTGCTATGAGAACGACATCATCAATGCACTTTCTAATGAACTCGCTCACCGAATCAGCATATTCGTCAATGTTGTTGTTTGACGCAATGCGGAACATATCCCAGTCCACGTGACCGAAGCAGTCTTGAAGCGTGGAATCAGATTGGTCGGACCAGCGTTGAACAGACCTGAGCGCGGGAGCTTCTTGTTTTAGTTTCTGTCTGTAGGCAGGGAGCAACAAAACGGAGTCGTGGTCAGATTTTCCGAAAGGAGGAAGGGGGAGAGTAAGTTAGAATAGCAATGATCCAAGGTTTTACCAGCCCTGGTTGGGCAATCGATATGCTGATACAATTTAGAGAGTCTTGTTTTCAGATTAGCCTTGTTAAAATCCCCAGCTACAATGATTGCAGCCTCAGGATATGTGGTTTCCAGTTTGCAAAGAGTCAAATAAAGTTTGTTCAGGGCCATTGATGTGTCTGCTTGGGGGGGAATATATACGGCTGTGATTATAAACGAAGAGAATTCCCTTGGTAGAAAATGCGGTCGACATTTGATTGTGAGGAATTCTAAATCAGGTGAACAGAAGGTATTTAGTTCCTATATGTTGTTGTGACCACACCACATCTCGTTAACCATAAGGGATACGCCCCCGCCCCTCTCCTTACCAGAAAGATGTTTGTTTCTGTCGGTGCGATGCGTGAAGAAACCAGCTGGCTGCACCGATTCCGTTAGCGTCTCTCGAGTGAGCCATGTTTCCGTGAAGCAAAGAACGTTACAGTCTCTGATGTCTCTCTGGAATGCTACCCTTGCTCGGATTTCATCAACCTTGTTGTCAAGAGACTGGACATTGGCGAGTAGTATGCTAGGGAGTGGTGCGCGATGTGCCCGTCTCCGGAGCCTGACCAGAAGCCCGCTTCGTTTCCCTCTTTTACAACGTTGTTGTTTTGGGTTGCCGGCTGGGATCCATTCCGTTGTCCTGGGTGGAAGACAGAACACAGGATCTGCTTCGGGAAAGTCATATTCCTGGTAGTACTGATGGTGAGTTGACGCTGCTCTTATATTCAGTAGTTCTTCCCGACTGTATTTAATGAAACCTAAGATTACCTGGAATACCAATGTAAGAGATAACACGTAAAAAAAAAAAACATTACTGCATAGTTTCCTAGGAACGCGAAGCGAGGCGGCCATCTCTGTCGGCATAGGAAGTATTTTGTTGCGTGTGTTCAGGTGTGTTGGCCACACCTGATCTTAATGAGTGCTTGTTTTCCTTTGAAATGGGGTCTGTTTGAATAGACTAAAATGACCAGCTTTGTATGTGTAGAAAAAAGCTCCATCCTGGTGGCACAAAGGACTAATTCCACGGACAGAAAACAGAGGAGTATAGGTTTGAGTCTCACTGATGTGGTTGCATGCCTAAGGAAATGCATTTCCCTGTGTTCTATCTGTGCTTGGAGTTTAAAACAGTAAAAAAATTACCTAGCAGTGTCATTAAGTCTCACTGAAAAATTCAGTTAAAGTTGAGGAAGTTATTCAAAACCTCCAAATAACCTATGAATTCCATTCTCGGTGTCAATAAAACCTCCCAGGAAAACGTTCAAGGAACCAGAGTAAAACGTCCTCCATGCAACCTAAAAATAAATGTTCCCCAACAGGGAAAACTTTTACATCTGTTCTCAGAACATTTAAAAAACGTTACATTTTACCGGTCAGGAAACCTATGGCTTTGATCCCTCAATCAATGTGAAACCAAAAACATTTGTTCCTACAACTTCAAAGGAACCAAATGTGCTATCTGGGCAGGTTGTTTTGGATACCATATGAATATGTTTGCCCAAATCTAGTATAGTTTTACAGTTATTCTAAAATGTGTGATGATTCAAAGCCTATTATAAGCCTATTATATAAGACATCGAAATAAACCAACTATTGAGTCAGCTATGGGCTGAAAATGACACGGGGGAGGCTTACTGCTTTGCTTCTTCAAGCGTTCTCTGCTGCTCAATCCCTTCGCGCGTTTCCACAACCATGCGCTGCTTGCTCTCTCAGTTCCTACTGCTCATTCCACTCCGCTACTGGACAAACCGTCGAGAACACGAAAATGCTTACGGAGCTCCTCTAAAAGGGTGCCACCAATGAATTTGACTTTACCGAGCTGATTTGGCAGAGTTTATATGGTAAGATGCATTTATTTATTTATTGCTGTTTTGTATTTAGTATTGGTTCATACGGCAACATTTGTGTGACTGTGAACTAGTATATTATCTACACTGTTATTATTATCAGATATAGTAACTGGCAGTGATGAATTACGACGGACTTGAACTCACGTTTAGGCTTACCTGGACGGCACAGGTTACCGAACCGTGCAACATATAGGCTACGGTTATGTTGGAGGATGTTGTCACTGCACCATCGATAGTTTGCATTATTGTGTGATTTCTTATCTTATATCCTAGAGAACATGTCATTGACTGTGCATTTTTCTTGGCACCCAGGTACACGACGCCTTCCACCCTGTTGCTCTGAGTTGATGGAGGAGACATATATAAAGTTTTATTTTAATAACATTTAGATATCACTATTTTGTTTAATATGCACCTATGTGTTCAATATTTTATTAACACTTGCCTTTTAAAAAAAATGTTTTACATGAGATGATTATAAACTTTCATGAGCACCCCAACACCATCACCACCAAATGTTAGATATTTCCTTTGTAGCTTATCTATTGTCTGTCTAACTACTTGATGTTGCTCTATGGGGTGTATATAGCCTATGTGATAAGGTTGCATGAGCCATTTATGTCCTGTTTGATAATCATGTCTATGCATTCAGTGTAAAGACAGGTGCTGTAAGTCAAAATGTACAAGATAAGATCCACAATTGACCTTTCCACATCTCAAAGTGCCAGTTTGCATTTCTCGTTTCTGTGAGGCACAGGGAAGCATGTAGGACTAAATTAATCTTCTGTCATATCACCGGGGTTAGTCTGTAGCCTCAGGTCAGTAGAGCTTCTCTCTCTGTGAGAGTGCACCCTTCTCTCTCAGCTGCTCTGCCTGTGGCTGTTGCATGTCAGCTACTGTATGTGACTTGCCCCCCTGGCAGAGGAGAGAGTTGGGAGAGATTCTGGCAAGCAAGATCCACTCAGGGGGGCCCTAACCATTTTTACAAAATTGTGTATTTATACTTTTAGCTGTCAGCATTGTCCATTGTCACTTCTTTCACCTGCTTCCCTAAAGCCCCGCTATCTATCTATCTATCTATCTATCTATCTATCTATCTATCTATCTATCTATCTATCTATCTATCTATCTATCAAATGTATTTATAAAGCCCTTTTTACATTAGCAGTTGTCACAAAGTGCCTATACAGATACCCAGCCTTAAACCCCAAAGAGCAAACAATGCAAATGTAGAAGCACGGTGGCTAGGAAAAACTTCATAGAAACGCAGGAACCTAAGAAAAAACCTAGAGAGAAACCAGGCCCAAAGGTTGGCCAGTCCTCTTCGGGCTGTGCCAGATGGAGATTATAAGAGTACATGACCATTAAGGCCACATCAACGATGTTCAAACATTCATAGATGACAAGCAAGGTCAAATAATAATCACAGTGGTGATAGAGGGTTCAACAGGTCAGCACCTCAGGAGTAAAAGTCAGTTAGCTTTTCATAGCCGAGCAGAGAGAGAGAGAGAGAGAGGTCTGGGTAGCACCTCCGGTGAACAGGTCAGGTTTCCATAGCCACAGGCAGAACAACAGAAACTGGAGCAGCAGCACGACCAGGTGGACTGGGGACGGGGACAGCCAGGAGTCGTCAGGCCAAGTAGTCCTGAGGCATGGTCTTAGGGCTCAGGTTCTCTGGGAGGGGAGAGGGAGAGCATACCTAATACAGGAAACCAGCAAAATAACATTTTGTTATTACAGCTTGAATTCAAAATTGATTAAATATAACAAAAATTCTCACCCATCTACACACAATACCCCATAGTGAAAAAGTTCAAATATGTTTTTAGAAATGTTGGCACATTTATAGTAAATGAAGAACAGAAATATCTAATTTACTTAAGTGTTCACACCCCTGAGTGAATGTTAGAATCCCCTTTGGCAGCGATTACAGCTGTGAGTCATTTTGGGTAAGTCTAAGAGCTTTGCACACCTGGATTGCACAATATTTGCACATGATTCTTTTTTTAAATTCTGCAAGCTCTGTCAATTTGGTTGTTGATCATTGCTAGACAGCCATTTTCAAGTCTTGAAATAGATTTTCAAGGCGATTTAAGCTAAAACTTTAACTACGCCACTCAGGAACAGGGCTGTTGCGGTGACCGTATTACCGGCGGTCACGAGTCATGAAGGCAGTCAAATTCCATGTGACCGTTTAGTCATGGTAGTTAGGCTTCTCCAAGCTCTGATGCTGCTGATGGCCATTAGTAGCCTACCAAACTTGCTAACTGCTTGGTACTCAGCACTCTATTGTCCCTCCAATCACTCTGACACCAATACAAATGTATTCGACAATCTAATCAAACACTTCATGAGAGTCCATTTCAATAGGCTATGCAATCGCATGAGAAAACAGAGTGAAAGCCTCTATTAAAAAGGAAACCATCAGCTTTCTATAGACTAGGCCTACTATATTTATTTCTCAACTCTCCTAATATTAAGCACAGTGCTTCTCTTTACAGCAGGAGTATAGCCTACCTGGCTGGCATGAAAATGAACCACGGGGAAATGTGTCTTCCATTCGCTATTTTTCTGCTGCCCCTGTTACGAGACAGGTGCATGATAATGGTTCATTCTAAATAAAAAAATTGTTCACACATATTATTTAGTATATGTAAAGACAATATTAAATCAAGAATAGTCTGATTGGTGACAATATTAGCCTATCACTTGTGAATTATATGTTATCACTTGTGAATGATGCCTACCATAAGAAACAATGCCTTTTTTTGCGACTTTTTCAATCATAGTCGCACACCTCATGTAGCCTAGCCCATAGGCCTATTTGTTTTAATAAGGTTTGTATCACAACTAAAGTGGCCAAATAACTTCTTAAAGTTAAGCACATTAATCCGCTTTACAAGGGGTGTAGAGCCTAACTAGCATACATAAGCAGTGTGTGAGTTTCAAGTTTGGGAAAGATCATTTTCACCATAAAAATGCACCTTTATCATAAAAGCATTACATGCATAATCACATTTGTGGTCACTTTTGATAATGGTGTTTTCCCACTAATGGATCATTCACGCTTATTAAAGCCAACTGCCATGTGCGCATTGCTGTGCTTATAATATGAAGAAATAGCCTAATAGTTTATCATTTTAAGACCATGTTTGGAATATTTATTTCTTGCACAGAATAGAATAGGTCAAGTCTTCACTTGTAGCCTGTGAGAAAGACCCGATCACGTGATGGAGAACTGTGTAAGTGAGATGAGGTGCTTCAAAGCGAGCAGCATTTAGGGTGAAGGGCTGCAAATGACCTGGATTTTTTTTAGGGTGCATCATGGTCACACAAAGGGGATGCCGCAGGGAAATTCGAGGCATTATCAAGTGCTTCTAAAATTGTGAATGAGAGACTGACGAAGTGTGCAAAAAAACTAAGCAGAGCTCATGCTTTTCAAGCAACTTTAAAAGAAAATCATCGTTATTGTTGCATCATGCAGCCTTACAATGTATTAAAAATCAAAACATATAGCTCAACATTTGTAGAACTAAAGTTACATTAATAACTCTAAATTAAGCATATAGGAGTACCTATTTCTTTGTTAACCGCTCAACACAGAATAGCCACATGTGTGCACTTTTTTATTTATTTTTACCTTTATTTAACTAGACAAGTCAGTTAAGAACAAATTCTTATTTTCAATGACGGTCTAGGAACAGTGGGTTAACTGCCTGTTCAGGGGCAGAACGACAGATTTGTACTTTGTCAGCTCAGGGGTTTGAACTGGCAACCTTCCGGTTACTAGTCCAACACTCTAATCACTAGGCTTACCCAGGTAGCCGGATAGTAGAGCATTGCAGTAGTTTAATCTGTGACAAAGGCATGGATACATTTTCTCCATACATTTTTGACATAAAGTTTCGGATTTTTGCATCGTTACAAAGAAGGAAAAAAGCTGCTCGTAAAATATTTGTTTTCTTTCCTGCTCTGGTCAGAATGTCTGCAGAAAGTTCAAATCCCAGAGGACTACTCTTCTGCATCGCTCTTGTTCTCCCTGAGGACAGTGTGTGAGGAGTGTCACCTCTCTGTGTTTCCCCTGGTGGTTGCAGCGTGAAGGATGTAAGGCCGGAGGAGGACGCAGGATGGAGTGCTCCTGGAAGACAGTGCTGCTGCTGGTGTGTGCCTCTCTGGGGGTCCAGTACACAGCCATCCGCACCCTAAGAGACTCTCTGTCCGGGCCCTGCCACGGTGGCGTCTACCACTGTCAAAACCGACAGCCCAAAGGTAAGAGAAAGCTCAAGCATGAAACCACTAATGCACAACAACAAGCACAATTGGCTGTACTCTACATGACTTAGGGAGCTCACATTCCAGTGTATCTACTTTGTGTGTCTACTGAGAAGTCTTACATTGCCAGAGCCCACAGCCCAAAGGTAGGGTCAAAACTCTGCCAAGAATGTCCCCACTAACTCAGAAAAACAAGCACAAAGTGGCTATGCTAGTATATGGCTTAGGGAGCACACATTCTGCTGTATGTTCTAGCCTACTTTGTGTGTGTCTACCACTGCCAGAGCCAGCTGCCCAAAGGTATAGGCATATCTCTGCCAAGCATGTAACCACTAATACAGAACAAACGCAAAGTGGCTGGACTGTATATATGGCTTAGGGAGCACACATGGGAGAATGCATTTTACTATATGTACTTAGTGTGTGTCTACCGCTGTGAGAGCCAACAGCCCAGAGGTAAGGCTCTATTTGCAAAGCACATAACAAGACTGAGCAACAAACAGAAGTAGCTATACATTCAACTGTATGTATTTTGTTCTTTAATTAAAGTAGAATTTTCATTGAGGTTGTGTTCTAGTCTTGCTCAGTAACTGGTAGGGTTTAAACTGATGCCTCTATTATGTAGCTAGACTAGTGGAGGCTCCTCCTCAGAGGAGGGAATTCCTCCACAGTGAATTTAATTTAAGAAAATATATTTTATATAGATAAAACTACACAGAATATATTCACATTCCACCAAATAATTAATTAAAACACACTGTTTTGCAATGAAGGTCTACAGGAGCCTCAACAACTTTGTAGGGTAGCACCATGGTGTAGTCGGAGGACAGCTAGCTAGCTTCCGTCCTCCTCTGTGTACATTGACTTCAATACAAAACCTAGGAGGATCATGGTTCTCACCCCCTTCCATAGACTTACACAGTAATTATGACAACTTCCAGAGGACGTTGTCTTGCAGCATGAACTGACATGTTGTCCCCTGAATCAATGGATCAGAGAATGAATCAAGTACTGAAATCATAAGCTACAGCTAGCTCAGCAGTTGTCACGACTTCTACCGAAGGTAACTCCTCTCCCTGTTCGGGCGGCGCTCGGCGTCGCCGGTTTACTAGCCGCCACCGATCCCTTTTTCTGTGTTCCATTTCACACCTGGTTTCAATTGCGTTTATTTCTGTGTGTATATAGGGCACCTGTTGCCTGCCTTAATTCGTGCAGGATTAAGCTTGTGTGTATTTGCGTTCGATGATCTATGATGTTTATTGTTTTCGCTATTACGTACGTGTAGTTAAGTTTCGGAACTGAGTTTGTTCCTCCGTGCGTTTGGCACGAATTTCTGTATTGTCTTCACTATTTAGGCACTTGTATGTAGTGTCGGAAATGTGGTTGTTCCTCTGTGTATTGGCATGAGTTTCTGTTCCTTCGAGAGCGTAGTTTTGGATTTTCATCTGTGCCAATTTTGTATTGGTGGACTATGTATATATAAATATATATATACAGTGGGGCAAAAAAGTATTTAGTCAGCCACCAATTGTGCAAGTTCTCCCACTTAAAAAGATGAGAGTCCTGTAATTTTCATCATAGGTACACTTCAACTATGACAGACAAAATGAGGAAAAAAAATCAAGAAAATCACATTGTATGATTTTTAATGAATTTATTTGCAAATTATGGTGGAAAATAAGTATTTGGTCACCTACTAACAAGCAAGATTTCTGGCTCTCACAGACCTGTAACTTCTTCATTTAGAGGCTCCTTTGTCCTCCACTCGCTACCTGTATTAATGGCACCTGTTTGAACTTGTTATCAGTATAAAAGACACCTGTCCACAACCTCAAACAGTCACACTCCAAACTCCACTATGGCCAAGACCAAAGAGCTGTCAAAGGACACCAGAAACAAAATTGTAGACCTGCACCAGGCTGGAAAGACTGAATCTGCAATAGGTAAGCAGCTTGGTTTGAAGAAATCAACTGTGGGAGCAATTATTAGGAAATGGAAGACATACAAGACCACTGATAATCTCCCTCGATCTGAGGCTCCACGCAAGATCTCACCCCGTGGGGTCAAAATGATCACAAGAATGGTGAGCAAAAATCCCAGAACCACACGGGGGGAACTAGTGAATGACCTGCAGAGAGCTGGGACCAAAGTAACAAAGCCTACCATCTGTAACACACTACGCCTCCAGGGACTCAAATCCTGCAGTGTCAGACGTGTCCCCTTGCTTAAACATGTCCAGGTCCATCTAAAGTTTGCTAGAGAGCATTTGGATGATCCAGAAGATTGGGAGAATGTCAAATGGTCAGATGAAACCAAAATATAACTTTTTGGTAAAAACTCAACTCGTCGTGTTTGGAGGACAAAGAATGCTGAGTTGCATCCAAAGAACACCATACCTGCTGTGAAGCATGGGGGTGGAAACATCATGCTTTGGGGCTGTTTTTCTGCAAAGGGACCAGTGACGACTGATCTGTGTAAAGGAAAGAATGAATGGGGCCATGTATCGTGAGATTTTGAGTGAAAACCTCCTTCCATCAGCAAGGGCATTGAAGATGAAACGTGGCTGGGTCTTTCAGCATGACAATGATCCCAAACACACCGCCCGGGCAACGATGGAGTGGCTTCGTAAGAAGCCAGTCTCCAGATCTCAACCCCATAGAAAATCTTTGGAGGGAGTTGAAAGTCCGTCTTGCCCAGCAACAGCCCCAAAACATCACTGCTCTAGAGGAGATCTGCATGGAGGAATGGGCCAATATACCAGCAACAGTGTGTGAAAACCTTGTGAAGACTTACAAAAAACATTTGACCTCTGTCATTGCCAACAAAGGGTATATACCAAAGTATTGAGATAAACTTTTGTTATTGACCAAATACTTATTTTCCACCATAATTTGCAAATAATTCATTAAAAATCCTACAATGTGATTTTCTGGATTTTTTTTCTCATTTTGTCTGTCATAGTTGAAGTGTACCTATGATGAAAATTACAGGCCTCTCTCATCTTTTTAAGTGGGAGAACTTGCACAATTGGTGGCTGACTAAATACTTTTTTACCCCACTGTATATATTAAACACGCATCTCAGAAATCCCTGCTCTCTTGCGCCTGACTCCTACACCTCTCACCGAGACGCACCTTATCACAGCAGTGCATAAAATGTGGTGAGTAGTGGACTCAAAGAGAGAGAAAGACAATAGTTGAACAGTTTTGAACAAATTAATGAATTCAAAAATGGAGGAGCAAGTGAGATATTTTTTTACTTTCACTTATTTAGGTAGCAAATGCAGCTAGCTACTGTAGTTTAGCCTACTCAAACACCCTGCTCAAACAGAGGAATGCTATGTTAGCTATCTGGCTATGACTATCCAACACTGGAACTCTTCCAAGTCAAGGTAAGCTTTTGGTTTTACTCATTTATTGCCACCGGGTCCCACCGGTATAACTACTAAACGGCTTACTGACTGTATACTGCACTACACGATTGTAGCTGGTTTACTAACGCGTTAATTCTATTAACTATGTTGACTATGATGTTACTCCTGATCAGCTAGGTACAGGCAAGAGTGTGTAACTTGGTATTGAATGTGTCACTGTCTGTCCATGTGTCACTGTCTGTCACCTAAAATATTTCTCCTCTCGACCTGTGTGCCACTACATTGTAAACTTTCATTCATAGGCTAGGTTGTAGCAAACTCATGATGGGTATAGGGAAAATTGTAGTATCATGTAGTAGCCTAAGCCTATCAATGTTACATTGAACTGGGTGAATGGAATATGAATGACAATCATCCAATATGCTGTAATAGAAATAAGGCCATGCTCAAAAAAAAAAATTGTCCTCATCTTAAACGGCACTGACCGCCACTGATTAGACAGTAGAAATAACTTGTACATGTGTCACGCCCTGACCATAGTAAGCTGTTTATTCTTTGTGTTGGTTGGGGCGTGATAGTGACTTGGGTGGGTCATCTAGGTGAATTTGTATGTCTACGGTGGCCTGATATGGTTCCCAATCAGAGGCAGCTTATCGTTGTCTCTGATTGGGGATAATATTTAGGTAGCCATTTTCCCCATTGTTAGTTGTGGGATCTTGTCTACGGATAGTTGCCTTTGTGCACCAGTAGCTTCATATGTATGTGGAATTCTACTCACGCTGCGCCTTGGTCTACTCATTACGACGAGCGTGACAACATGACTCAACTGATGGCCAGCAGTCACTTTAATGCGACCAGTAGAGGGCATACAAAGACATTTTATTTTACAATTGCTTGATAATATACAGTGGGGAGAACAAGCATTTGGTACACTGCCGATTTTGCAGGTTTTCCTACTTACAAAGCATGTAGAGGTCTATAATTTAAACTGTGAGAGACGAAATCTAAAACAAAAATCCAGAAAATCACATTGTATGATTTTTAAGTAATTAATTAGCATTTTATTGCATGACATAAGTATTTGATACATCAGAAAAGCAGAACTTAATATTTGGTACAGAAACCTTTGTTTGCAATTAGAGAGATCATACAGTTCCTGTAGTTCTTTACCAGGTTTGCACACACTGCAGCAGGGATTATGGCCCACTCCTCCATACAGACCTTCTCCAGATCCTTCAGATTTCGGGGCTGTCGCTGGGCAATACGGACTTTCAGCTCCCTCCAAAGATTTTCTATTGGGTTCAGGTCTGGAGGCTGGCTAGGCCACTCCAGGACCTTGAGATGCTAGTTACGGAGCCACTCCTTAGTTGCACTGGCTGTGTGTTTCGGGTCGGTGTCATGCTGGAAGACCCATCCACGACCCATCTTCAATGCTCTTACTGAGGGAAGGAGGTTGTTGGCCAAGATCTCGCGATACATGGCTCCATCCATCCTCCCCTCAATACGGTGCAGTCGTCCTGTCCCTTTTGCAGAAAAGCATCCCCAAAGAATGATGTTTCCACCTCCATGCTTCACGGTTGGGATGGTGTTCTTGGGGTTGTACCCATCTTTCTTCCTCCAAACACGGCGAGTGGAGTTTAGACCAAAAGCTTTATTTTTGTCTCATCACACCACATGACCTCCCACTCCTCTGGATCATCCAGATGGTCATTGGCAAACTTCAGACGGGCCTGGAGATGTGCTGGCTTGAGCAGGGGGACCTTGCATGCGCTGCAGGATTTTAATCCATGACGGCGTAGTGTGTTACTAATGGTTTTCTTTGAGACTGTGGTCCCAGCTCTCTTCAGGTCATGGACCACCTCCTACCGTGTAGTTCTGGGCTGATCCCTCACCTTCCTCATGATCATTGATGCCCCACGAGGTGAGATCTTGCATGGAGCCCCAGACCGAGGGGGATTGACCGTCATCTTGAACTTCTTCCATTTTCTAATAATTGCGCCAACAGTTGTGTCTTTTATACTGATAACAAGTTAAAATAGATGCCATTAATACAGATAACAAGTGGAGGACAGAGGATCCTCTTAAAGAAGAAGATACAGGTCTGTGAGAGCCAGAAATCTTGCTTGTTTGTAGGTGACCAAATACTTATTTTCCACCATAATTTGCAAATAAATTCATAAAAAATCCTACAGGATTTTTTCTTCTCATTTTGTCTGTCATAGTTGAAGTGTACCTATGATGAAAATTACAGGCCTCTCTCATCTTTTTAAGTGGGAGAACTTGCACAATTGGTGGCTGACTAAATACTTTTTTGCCCCACTGTACATTCAGGGTTCACAAGTTTAATTTTGGGAATTTTTGCCCACATAAAACCCTTATGTGGTATTCATACAGGAAGAATGTTTGTTTGCGTGGGGTCATTAGTCACTGACTCTCGAGGAGCAGAGGGAGAGCGCAAATAGTAAGCTAATCCTTACCCAAGGGAATTCCCCTTTTCATGGAGGAGAGGATGAGAGAGATGTAATATCTGTGATTCATTTTTATTCATTTGACAATTATCCTCCAGTTTATCCTCATTAATCAGCTTTCGCGGGGTGGCTGTATATCGTCTCCAGATAAAAGTAACGACCCCTTTGCAATCAACTCCTCATCAGCAGTAATTACACGTTAGCAATCCGCTCTATATTTAGAGAGGAGACATTTCACCAGTCCTTGGGTAAACATCGGCAGACAAGCATCTTACTCATGCATGTTTAGCCTACTTTCTGAATTATTTAAGCAAATTGGCTGGATAGAGTCTTCAGTTGGTTTTTCTTAGTCCTCTGTTATGATGATGATACTGGATTCTATTTTACTTTTATAAGCTTCTTTCATTCCAAGTGTCCATGTGCCAAGAGCTTAGGATTGGTTGCAGAACGTCTTTGTCTGAAATTGTATGAAAGTCAACCAATTAATATTAACAGTTGTATTTATAAAGTAGTAAAATAAAGAACAATCATGAAGTTGCCCTCTAAATAAGTCAATTAAGACCCATACTGTTGTATATAGACTTTTTAAATACTTAATCAACTGTATCATATTCTAGAAGCATAGGCAGCTATTGTAGTTATTGCAACTATCACAGTACAATAGGCTACTATGTGTATTACATGGGTACAGATATCCTCTCCTTGTCCCCTTGTCCTTCTAGACTCCAGGTGGAGAGCTATGTGTGAGGACAACACGTTGCCCATGGAAACATCAGCCATGGTCTCCCGGCGCCACATCCTCCTGTTCGCCACCACCCGCAGCGGCTCCTCCTTCACCGGTCAGCTCTTCAACCAGCATCCGGCCATCTTCTACGCGTTCGAGCCCCTCTACCACGTCCAGCAGGCCTTCACCAACTCCAGCGGCAGACTGCGTCGGGCCCTGGACCGCCGGGCCCTGCTGGGGGCCTACCGGGACCTCCTCCTTAACCTCTACACCTGTGACCTACGCTTCCTGGAGAACTACATCCGTCCTGAGCCCCAGGACCACGTCACTGGGTCTTTCTTCCGCCGGAGCTCCAGCCGAGCTCTCTGCTCCCCCCCTGTGTGCCCCGAGGGTGGTGAGGGGGCCTCGGCCTCTGGGAGTCAGCCTGATGAGACCTGGTGCCCCAAGAAGTGCGGGGCGCTGAACCTCACCCTGGCCTCCATCGCGTGTCTTTCACGGGGCCACGTGGCCATCAAGACGGTGCGTGTCCCTGAGGTGGGGGACCTGCGCACCTTGACCGAGGACCCGCGGCTAGACCTAAGGATCGTTCACCTGGTGCGCGACCCCAGAGCCATCCTGGCCTCGCGCATGATGGCATTCTCTGAGCAGTTTCGTGCCTGGAAGATCTGGAATGCTACAGGTAGGCAGCCGCACTACGTAGACCTAGCTCAGATCACCAGCACCTGCAGGGACATGGCAGACTCAGCAGAGACAATGCTGCAGAGGCCGGCGTGGCTGCGTGGACGCTACCTCTTGGTGCGCTACGAGGACCTGGCCCTCAACCCCAAGGAGAAGGCTCTGGAGATCTACAGGTTTGTGGGGTTGGAGATGGATGAAAGCGTGCACTCGTGGATTGCACATAACACCAACAACAGCGCGCCTCCTACATCCGAGTGGAACTATAAGTATTCCACCACCAGAGACTCCAAAGCCACAGCAGAGAGCTGGAGACTGAGACTAGGGTTTGATATAGTGAGGACTTTGCAGACTCTGTGCAATGATACACTCTCTCTTCTAGGCTACAGGGTGGTCCACTCTGTGGCTGATCTGAGAAACATGTCTAATAGTCTGGTGGAGCCCAGGCCTTTTCAGACTCTCGTATAAATGTGACCATGCAGGTGGTTGGATATAATGCTACAAGAGCTCCATAGTGTAACTGATATGTTGTCTGTGTCTTCACTCAAACACAGGCAATCCAATTTTGATCTTTTTCCACTAATTGGTCTTTTGACCAATCAGATCAGCTCTTTTGCCTATAATTGGGCAAACAATCAGAACTGCCTGTGTAAATGCAGCCAATGATGCAAAGTTTTATTTCACAGAAATGTTTTATGACTATGATTATGACAATGACTCTGTCTGTGTGTGTCTTCATTGCATTTAATATCTCCAAGCATTTTGTTTATGCCAAGCAATTTAAGATATTTCCCCCCAAAATGGTTGGGAATTTAAATGCATTTCATTTACAGTTTGCATGTGGTTTGAAAATTACACTCCAAAAACCGACAGAACTCAACTGCCAGTCCAGTATGTTACCTGCCAGTATCGAGGAGAATCTCATGTTTTTGAGTTGTCTTGGATAAAGCTTCTTAGTGTACGTGTTTATGTGCTGCTCCATTCATATTCTCTTTCACAGCAATGACATGTATACTTAAGGTCAGATTTATACTTTTACCTTAGAATGTTATGTTTTTAATCCTGGAAATAATATTGTTTCTATGTTCTTTTTCCTGGAAATTCAATGTGTCTTTGTCCAACACTTTGTATTCATGTTTTATTTCCTAGAATAACAATTGCTGACGTTGCACTGATGCCAGCGCGTAGTACAGTAATTCTAGCCTCAAGTCACTCTAATGGTGTTATGTTTTCTAAGAATGGCTCGATGCAGGTCATCCATTTATGCTCACCTTAAAGGGATGGAGGGGATTTTTGTGAAATGAAAATTATAGTGCTTGCCTGACAAAGCATCTTCGAAAATGCTCTGAACGATGCCTGGAAATGGCTTAAAATGTCACAGGTAACCACACCATGAAGATCAGAGCCTGTATCCTACTTTGTATTGCAACCTGATTTCAAATGTACACTTCAGACAGAGGCCTTTGGTTGGTACACTGTATATACTATCATATATGTGTTATTAAAAGAAAAGGTGTCAGTGCTTTGTCTTAAGTCTGTAACTGTCAACTGTAAATCAGGTTTGTCAAAATATCATAAAGCTCTGTTTTATAAATTTAATATTTTCTAAATAAATCGATTTAACATAACAAACAAATTCTGTTTATTTGATTAAGTTAGGCTAATTGTGCTGAAGTCAGTCAAACGACAATCCTTCAATATCAAAATGAAAACCTACAGACAAGGACATTGTGGTTAGAATAATTTATGTAACTGAGCCTGGTGCTAATTCAACATCTATCATTTTATTTCCGCTCCAATCGAATTTGGATTGTCTTCAAACTAAACCTAAATCTTGTCATTGCTGATGTGGGGAAATAAACAATCAATAGTATTGACTCTGAGAGAATCCTAGTGGACAGAAATTATGTATAATGTTAAAGGTTTGATAACAATACGCCCAGCTAGCACATAATGTTCTGAGAACCATATGTTTCTTAAAGTTTGGTGAAAGCATGGTTCTCCTATGGTTATTTTGCATACAACCTTATTCTGAGAACCATATGTTTCTTTGGTGAGAATTTCAGTACTTCATCATAACATTTTCTACAGATTTCCTCGTGGTTCTATTTAAAGTCATGTTCTCAGAACATTAAGAAAACTTTCCATAAAAAAAAAACAAGAAAACGTTCTAAGAATGTTATTTAAAAACATATATTCCTTTCTCAGCATCAACAAAATTCTATCCTCTATCTTGTTCAGCGTGTTCAGGTGTGTTGGCCGCACCCACTAATTGGCCACACCTGATCTTAATGAGTGCTTGTTTCCGTTAAAATGGGGTTTGTATAGACTAAAATGAACAGCTTGAATTATTTTTAAAAAACATGACATGCTAGCTCTATCCTGGTGGTGCAGTGGACTAATTCCATGGATAGGGAACATAAGTTCAAATCTCACCAACACCGTGCCACAATAAAACATATATATATATTTGAAAAATCTAAGCAAATTAATTTTCATGTTCTCAGAACCTTTCAAAAATGCTCAGTTCTATCTGTCAGGAAACGTGTGGCTTCATTCCCAGAACCAATGGGAAACCAAAAACGTACGTTCCCACAACATCCAAGGAACCAAATGTGCTAGCTGGGCAGCCTATGATTCAATTAGTTTATCTAACAGCCTCTCTATGGCAGGCTGCATCTCACAAACAGGAGAGGAGACAGCCATGGGTCCTTTGCCAGGTTTCCATTTGCAATTGGCCTCAGTGCCCAAAACAGTGAGAGGTAACGTGCCATCTCGAGACACCAGCCCATGCATTTCACTGTTGAGACACTCTCCTCAGACTTACTTATTGAGATGAGTTCTGCAAGTAGTTCCTGAAGGAAACGCATTGCCCAGCTAGCACATAATGTTCTAAAAACCATAAGATTCTTAGAGCTTGATGATAGCATGGTTGTCCTATGGTTATTTTGCAAACAACCTTCCCACAACTTTCTGGGAATGGTGTAGGATAGTTTCTTGGCTTTGGAACATTGTCAGCACATTTAAGTAACTTGACAACAAACAAAAAAATATTGGTATTTCATTACTTTAACAAAACCTTTCCTAAAAGTTCAAACATGGTTCAATTGAATTAAAATGTTGTTAATGTCCTAGCAATGCTCTCCAACCGGTTTAACATTTGGAATGTTCTCAAATAGTTCAGAGAACATTAAGAAACAACATTCTTAATGTTGTTTCTTAGTCTTGATCACGTTGAGGGAGAGGTTATTGTCCTGGCACCACACGGCCAGGTCTCTGACCTCCTCCCACAAGAAAACTTCAGTAATGTTCAGAGTTCTAAAAAGGTTATTTAAAAACATATACATTCCGTTCTCAGCATCAACATAACTCTCTCTATCCTCTATCTTGTTAAGTGTGTTCAGGTGGGAACTCCAAGCACAGATAGGACACATGGACATTTTCTTAGACATTAATCATGCAAACACATTTCTTTTTTTTATTGGTTCAAAGCAATCAACCTAAGCTAGCAGTGTTATTAAAAGTGTTATTGAAACATGTTCTCTGAACGTTATTTAATTGCCTTCAAATAACCTATCATTTCTGTTCTCGGAACATTAATAAAACCTCCCAGGGAACCATAGTAAAACATTCTCAGAACCTCCCTGCAACCTAAAAATTCATGGCTTCTTTTCCAGAACCAATGGGAAACCAAAAACGTACATTCCCAACACTTCCAAGGAGCCAAATGTGCTAGCTGGGATTGCATTAATCATTGTATATAGCTAGCAATATTGATTGGATTTTGATTTCCCACCCTTTCAAGTGCACAAATTGCAGCTTTCCCCTTTGAACACAGATATTCTCAGCTTCCTTAGGAACTATTAATGTCAATAACAAGAGCAAATCATACCAAAATGGCAGAAATATGTGTTCTTTGATTAGCACAGTCATGCTCTTCTCTCCTGTGCTCAAATAGTTAAATAGTCCCTGTGGTAATGTAACTTCACCCGACCCCGTAGCTGTTCCATAGCTGCTGACTCCGGGGATATTTCACAGCCGCCCTGAGAATCTATCTACAGAGGAAACTGAATAGAAACAGGATTTAAGATGTGTGGCGAGAAAGAGAGGAGCTGTCTTTCTTTGAACCTAATCTGCAAGGCTACACAAACCAACCATAAAGCAGGGTTTATGACACCCTTAGAGAAGTGTTTCATTGGCTTTTCCATCCTACTCTGACACACAAAGCTGCGAGTGGCCTGACTCAGTCCGCTACCTAATCGCCCATCTCTTCACACTCGATACCCCTCTCTCTCTTCTCCCTGTCCTTAACCCTGCTGACAAATTTGGACTTGTCGAGGCTGGCCATCACCGATGGCTGTTAACAGATGCAGTGCTGACATTGTAAAGTGTGAGTGCTTTGTGTGCGTGTGCACCAGAGGAGGCTGGTGGGAGAAGATATAGGGGGATGGGCTCATTGTAATGACTGGAATGAAATCAATGGAATGGTATCAAACACATGGAGACAACGTGTTTGACTCCATTCCATTGATTCCAATATAAAGAAGACACTTTACAGCCAATGGGGGGTGATAAGAGAACCGTCTCTGCTCTTCAGTGAAAGACACAAATGACCTCCTTCTCAGGAAACATTGATCAAGTAGATGCCACGCGCTGGTGAAAGAAGAAAGCACAGACTTTTCAGTTATAACGGCTGTGGAAACCAATTGTGAAATGCTATCAGCTTGCACTCAAAGATCGGTCCACAGCCAAAATGATCAATTGTCATTTCTTTGATATTTCTAGCATTAGGCTACGCCTTGTTCTTAGACTTCCTAAAGGTTCATATTTATTTTATACAAAATCCAGATGAAAAAAATGATCTCTCCTTGACATTATACAGTATGCTAAATGTTTTCCAGACGCTATCAAGGTCCCAACAGTGGACAAACTGTTAGCATTTTTCACTCGCCTCTTGGGGAGCCGAACATGTCATTTACTGAGGGATTAAGGAGCGGTTAAGAGACCACTCTGTGGCTCCGTATCTTTATTACAGGAGCCACACAGGCCCTGAGCACACATCAGCGTCTGTCATCCTCATCACTCACACACTGTTATTTTATTCTGCTCATCCCGCCACTGCCTCCTAACCACTTCTAGCCCACTCATAGTCCTACACCTCAACTATACTTCATTCCGCACCTACTGCACTGACAGTGGAATCCTCATGATGGATTTAATGGGAAGATTCTGACATTCACGTGGTCGCACATGTGTGCACACGGTGCACGCATACTGTACACACACACACACACGACGGGCAAGGCACACTCACTCACAAACTCACTACATTTTTCAACATGGTTAGGCCTATATACAGTCTGTGTAACATGTACCAGAGGAGGCTGGTGGGAGGAGCTATAGGAAGATGAGCTCATTGTAATGGTTGGAATGGAATTCATGGAATGGAGTCAAACGTGGTTTACATTTGTTTGATACCATTCCATTTATTCATTTCCAGACATTACAATGTGCCTGTTCTCCTATAGCTCCTCCCACCAGCCTCCTCTGACATGTACCATAGGCACTGTATAACATCACTATCAGATATTAGTTTCTAAAGTTTAAGTTTCCTTATTATTATTCCATTGTCTTGTACTCTGGTCTATATTCCATTGTCTTGTACTCTGGCCTATATTCCATTGTCTTGTACTCTAGCCTATATTCCATTGTCTTGTACTCTGGCCTATATTCCATTGTCTTGTACTCTGGCCTATATTCCATTGTCTTGTACTCTGGTCTATATTCCATTGTCTTGTACTCTGGCCTATATTCCATTGTCTTGTACTCTGGTCTATATTCCATTGTCTTGTACTCTGGCCTATATTCCATTGTCTTGTACTCTGGTCTATATTCCATTGTCTTGTACTCTGGCCTATATTCCATTGTCTTGTACTCTGGTCTATATTCCATTGTCTTGTACTCTGGCCTATATTCCATTGTCTTGTACTCTGGCCTATATTCCATTGTCTTGTACTCTGGTCTATATTCCATTGTCTTGTACTCTGGCCTATATTCCATTGTCTTGTACTCTGGCCTATATTCCATTGTCTTGTACTCTGGTCTATATTCCATTGTCTTGTACTCTGGCCTATATTCCATTGTTTTGTAATCTGGCCTATATTCCATTGTCTTGTACTCTGGCCTATATTCCATTGTCTTGTACTCTGGCCTATATTCCATTGTCTTGTAATCTGGCCTATATTCCATTGTCTTGTAATCTGGCCTATATTCCATTGTCTTGTACTCTGGCCTATATTCCATTGTCTTGTACTCTGGCCTATATTCCATTGTCTTGTACTCTGGCCTATATTCCATTGTCTTGTACTCTGGCCTATATTCCATTGCTGGCAGCCGGTGTATCTTCTTTGCATTGACTCACATGATCCAGGCTTTTCATAGTGAGCAGTCCAGTCAGCAGAGTACCGTCTTGAATACAACTCCTCAAGCTAAATGCGAGCCAGTAACACCAAATGTAGTACTGTCAGCGATACTACACACTACACAGCTCACAAAGGCAGCACGATGATGTACTCAGGCACTCACAACACTACATACCACTGGATGCACTGAAGCGTTATACATATAGGTCAACCATAGCAACCCATTTAAATACTACACACACATCTGTGACTCTCTCGAAACTGTCAGTGGGAGCTAAATCATAGGTCCACATCATTACAATAATTAAATGGCTAATTGATCCCATCCCTTAGTGGCCCATTGAGTAGAATGTTCACTGCACCACAAGGGCACATGGTGATTGCTAAATTGCTGTGATAACGCTAAGGGTAATTAGGCATATTACAATTTGAGGTAATAGATGTCATAAAATTACATTTCAAACAGCGTCGTATTTTCATAAAGAGGGGAGAGCTATTTTAAGTATTTTATATGTAGTATGGCATTAAAGGAGAGAGATAAGGGCTTGAAATAGAAAGGCAAACACAGTGACACATGTTGTACATCCCTGTATGGATTGATGTAGCCTGGGTGTCAGTCTTTTACTGCTCTCTTCTCACGTTTGGCATGACAATTCCATGAGCAAAATCAGAAACAGGCTTCACACAGGCTTGGATAGATGTTGTGAGTATTCCAATACTGTAGTTATTGTACATAACATTGGTCTACTGAAATTGGAACAATACTGTATATTAAATGAAAAGGTTAAAGTGCTTGAGTTCCAGTTTAAAGAAGAAAGGGAAATCTAGATGCTATAGAGTAAATTCTGTAGCTCTTTAAATGTAGGCCACAGTATGTATCCTTTCACTGTTTCACATATGAAATGCACATCGCTAAGAGCACTGTTCTAAAGGCTGCTTTGTGCCTGTGAATCTTCTCTCGTCTAAACTTTTCAAGACTATAAAAGTCTTCAATCTCAGTGGGATACTCACATCTACCATCAGGCAGATCCCTTACAGTGAGCGGCCACACTCTTTTTTTCAACATGGCTAGTGTTCCCTACTGGCTTGCAGCTCTCCCTTCTTCTATTTCATCCAGCTTTGCTTTTTAATAGACATCTCAAGGAAGAAGTTGTTTTGTTTTCATGGAACTCTAGAGCTGGGTCAGTAATCATTTCAGAAAAGGAGTGATGATCTAGGATCATATTCACCTTTTAAGTCATAAAGAATAAGAGAGGGGACCTGAATTTTAAGCACTCCTAGTCTTAGATGCTTTATGAATACCGGGCCTGACGATTAGGGGAGGTAAGGAGTTACATTGTATGTATGGCACCTTAGAGACTACCCACTGGGCAAGAACTGGTTAAATCAACATCATTTTAACCCAAAAATGTAATGTGATGATGGTGAATCAACATGGAAAACTGATTTGATTTTCAAAAAGTACGATGTCTGTGCCCAGTGGGTAAAGGCCTCAGACATAATGTATCTGAGAGACTATGAGAATGTGTGCTAGGATCACAACCTCCCTGAATCTCAACAGATCACACATGCTGCTTATATTAGTACCATTTACCTCTCCCCTGTTACCAGGAGCTCCACGCCGCCTTATAGAGAACTTCCATGCTATGCCAAAAAATGGTGGGTTCTGGGGGAATGCTGCAGCACTCTCTCCTTCTATGCTAATATTCCAACACCCTGAAGGGGATAGGCTCACTTTACATTGGACTCCTTTTATATTTGTTTCTTTTTCCTCTCTGGATAAAGGTGCACCAGAACTGTCAGCAGTTCCTCAATGAATTCCACACTACTCTCATCTTCACAGGGAAACTCATACATAATTCACTGGCAAAGGGCACAGAACGGAACTGAACCTAACTGGGTAATATGCTTCTTCAACTAACTTTACCTCTTGGTCTTGTTTCAATAGGATGTGTGTAAATTAGCGAGGCAGTGAATTGTGACTATAAGGTTCAATCTGCGCATACAGTGGCTTGCGAAATTATTCAAACCCTTGGCATTTTTTCAATTTTGTTGCCTTACAACCTGGAATTAAAATTGATTTTTGGGGGGTTTGTATCATTTGATTTACACAACATGCCTAGCACTTTGAAGATGCAAAATATATTTTTTTGTGAAACAAACAAGAAATAAGACAAAAAAACTGAAAACATGCGTGCATAACTATTCACGCCCCAAAGTCAATACTTTGTAGGGCCACCTTTTGCAGCAATTACAGCTGTAAGTCTCTTGGGGTGTGTCTCTATAAGCTTGGCATATCTAGCCACTGGGATGTTTGTCCATTCTTCAAGGCAAAACTGCTCCAGCTCCTTCAAGTTGGATGGGTTCCGCTGGTGTACAGCAATCTTTAAGTCATGCCACAGATTCTCAATTGGATTGAGGTCTGGGCTTTGACTAGGCCCATCTCTGGAAGACTGAAACAGGTTTCCCTCAAGAATTTCCCTGTATTTAGCACCATCCATCATTCCTTCAATTCCCAAGACATTTAAATGTTTCCCCTTAAACCACTCAAGTGTTGCTTTAGCAGTATGCTTAGGGTCATTGTCCTGCTGGAAGGTAAACCTCCGTCCCAGTCTCAAATCTCTGGAAGACTGAAACAGGTTTCCCTCAAGAATTTCCCTGTATCCATCAACATCCATCATTCCTTCAATTCTGACCAGTTTCTCTGCCGATGATAAACATGGTGTTCTCGGGGTGATGAGAGGTGTTGGGTTTGCACCAGACAATGAGTTTTCCTTGATGGCTAAAAAGCAAAATTTTAGTCTCATCTGACCAGAGTACAGTCTTCCATATGTTTGGGGAGTCTCCCAGATGCCTTTTGGCAAACACCAAACATGTTTGCTTATTTCTTTCTTTAAGCAATGGCCTTTTTCTGGACACTCTTCCGTAAAGCCCAGCTCTGTGGTCCTATGGACAGATACTCCAATCTCCGCTGTGGAGCTTTGCAGCTCCTTCAGGGTTATCTTTGGTCTCTTTGTTGCCTCTCTGATTAATGCCCTCCTTACCTGGTCTGTGAGTTTTGGTGGGTGGCCTATTCTTGGCAGGTTTGTTGTGGTGCCATATTATTTCAATTTTTTAATAATGGATTTAATGGTGCTCCGTGGGATGTTCAAAGTTTCAGATATTTTTTTATACCCCAACCTTGATCTGTACTTCTACACAACTTTGTCCCTGACCTGTCTGGAGAGCTCCTTGGTCTTCATGGTGCCGCTTGCTTGGTGGTGCCGCTTGCTTGGTGGTGCCGCTTGCTTGTTGGTGTTGCAGACTCTGGGGCCTTTCAGAACAGGTGTATACATACTGAGATCATGTAATCGATCATGTGACACTTAAATAAAGTCCACCTGTGTGCAATCTAACTAATTATGTAACTTCTGAAGGTAACTGGTGGCACCAGATCTTATTTAGGGGCTTCATAGCGAAGGGGATGAATACATGTGCACGCACCACTTTTCTATTTGTAATTCTTTAAAAAAAAAATTAACAAGTTATTTTTTACATTTCACTTCATCAATTTGGACTATTTTGTGTATGTCCGTTACATGAAATTCAAATAAAAATCCATTTAAATTACAGGTTGTAATGCAACACAATAGGAAAAACGCCAAGAGTGATGAATACTTTTGCAAGGCACTGTAGCATAGTTCTGAGATATTGAGAATCAAAGTTTTCACATGCCATATCTCAGAACTGTTGGTAGAGAATTCTTCTTTCATAACCCATTAAGGTCCTTACTTTAAAGGTACCTAAAGTACAGAGTATCAAAATCCTGAGACATTTGTAAATCAGATTTTTTAGGGGGATGCAATCGCAGATAGAACCTTAAAGCTCTGAAATGTCAATCTGGGTTTGAGGTTCTCTCTGACACTTCTGAATTAGACATGTTGGGTTAAGAAAACTGTAGCTATTTGAATACATAAATGGTATCCTTAATTTACCAAGATATAGTCAGAACACATAATGAAATACATTAAGATTAATAACTGTCATCACTGAACAACAATGTGACAACATAATTTACCTTAAGTTTTCTGAATTTAGTTGTTTTTTTTTGTGTGCCATTATCGCTGGTTAGACTAGCCTAGACCATACTTAAAGGGAGCTGGCAAAGACGTGATCTGATTGGTCCATCTGTATCAATTCAGGCTTGTGATTGGATTGCAGATAGAAACATAAATTCAAATGGGTTCATGCAGACAGAATTTTCTAGTTGTTAATTTTTTTCACTTACTTATTCAAAAAATCGAACTTCACAGACTTATGAAGAACCATCTAAAGATCAATTACATGTGACAAACTAACTTTTGACAAAAATGTCAGACACAACTTTCTAGTCCCAAGGTATTGCTAATTTCAATACGCGAAAGGGATAGAAACAGGCAAAGAGAGGGAGATAGAACCATATACAAGATATTGTAGCAATAGCTTTTTGTGACACACACATGAAGAAGTCTCTTTTGGTTCAAAGGTGGTCATTTAAGTTTTTTTTAATGCTGTTTATATTTTTTACGCCACAGATCCAAGTTCAGTGGAAGTAGTAAGAGTTTGAATGGACCTGTGAGTAACTGTTGGGAAAGATGGCATACAGTCTAATCCTGGGCTTTCAGCAACCAATGGAAAATCTGCCCTGAACCTGACAGACCAGCCGCCCTCACTGCAGACCTCCTCTCTCCTCTCCTTTCCTCTCTGCTTCCCCACTCCTCTTGTTTCCAGTCACACAGTTTGGGTCCCATCGGCACCCCTGGCTGACACATCAGCTGATGCTAACAAATGACGGGCCTCCCCCCTGACAGCGGCTCCATCTGTCTATGTCAGAGTAATTGAATTTCATAAATATAATCAGAGAGTCTGTTTACTGCTGCTCTCTCCTCTGTCCTGTTTTTCAGAGTACACAGATACTGCAACCAGATTAACAACAGAACAGGGAACGGGCCCACATGGCAAACTCACGCTATTGATGTTCATCCATCAGACCCAACGTTGTTTTGCGTCCTAAGAATAATGAACAGGAAACCAATTCAACCGGCCCATTTGTCAGACGATCTAATGGGAGGAGGAAGTAACAAGTGAACATGCCCCAGCTAGGTTGATTGGTTAATAGAAGAGTAATTGATGCCCCCTCTGCAATCATGATTATTTGTTTTTGTGTATGAGACTGGGAATAGTATTGCTCTACCAGATACAGTTACATTGATGAAGAGAATTAATATACTGTACCAGAAGGTAAGTGACTACTGCAGGGGCGGCAGGTTAGCTTAGAGCGCTGGACTCATGACCGGAAGGTTGCAAGTTCAAGTCCCCAAGCTGACAAGGTACAAATCTGTCATTCTGCCCCTGAACAAGCAGTTAACCTGCCATCATTGAAAATAAGAATTTGTTCTTAACTGACATGCCGAGTTAAATAAATAATCACATGGAAGTGAACTTGAAAACATTCATAATTTGACCATAGTCAGCTATTATACCCATTTAGCAATTTACATACTTTATCCCCTTCGTTCCTGCGTGAACATAGCCTGTACTAACGTTTTCCAACGTTGACAGAATCTTTAGGAAGGGTCATTGAATAGGCTGCTGAATCGGAGCCTCTTTCAAAAGCCTCCACTCTCAATAATAGCAATCCTAATTAGCTTTAAACGAGTCTTAGCTACTTTGGCCTCAAACGCACCCTGAGAATGGTAATCCCAGTTGATGGTTGTTGAGGATCATCATCATCGATCTAGAGGCCCAGCTTTTGGTCCATGAGAACGCTAGCTATATCGACTAGGCTTCCAGAGCTTCAGTCTGTAGATTTAAAACATGTCGGGGTGCAAATGATCTTAACAAAGATACAATTGACGGGTTCTAGCAGGTTCTCAAAGACTGAGGGTCTAATTAGCACAGATGTAGGCAGCCGAAAGTCCATTGAGAACATCAGTATCCTGACAACAGAAAATATTCTCTGCTCCCCACGTTGCCCTCAGACGCAGCAAGAGATCTGGAGGCTCTTGATGCTAGCTACGGTAAGCAGAGCGAGCATTGCTTTTTCTTACCATTTCTTTAGGTGTTAACACCAACAAAGCACATCATATCTATTCTCATAGAAAATCAAATGATGAATTCTGAAACTTTGTATTATGAAAAGCTGTGGGAAATGATGTCTTCACCTCAGTTGATTAATATAAACGAGCAGAAGTAGCTAATGGGTACTTGGACAGTGATGGGCACCTGTTAATGACTCCCAAACAGAAGAAACCAAGTATTCAGTGCTGGAGCTGAGCTAACATATAGTTTATACGCGAAGACAGCCTAGATTTGAGCAGTCATCATTGTGTTGAAGGTCTCTGCTGTCTATGTCCTCCTGATAGGTTTAATTTTCACAATAATTGATAGTTTGTCAGACCATCTGCTGTGCTGGGGGAGAGTGGCAACATATGGCATGTTTAATTAGTGTAAACCATCTCATCTCCCTCCCCATAGATGTGTTAGACCTGGTGGAGACCATTCCTTGCAGAGCGGCCCATAGCGTGGGATTCACAGGCATTTCCAGACCAATTCACATTGTTGAGTTCACTTGCTGAATTAATTAGCATGCTCCCTGGCCACCTGAGCCTTGGTCTTCACACAAAAGCACACATATATACATACATACATACAGGTATATACATATATATATATATATATATATATATATATATATATATATATATATATATATATATATATATATATATATGTGTGTGTGTGCTTTTGTGTGGAGACCAAGGCTCAGGTGGCCAGGAAGCATATATATATACATATATATATATACATATATATATGCACACACACACACACACACACACACACAGGGGCAGATACACAAACAAATGCAAACAAGCGCACACACACAATATGCCCCAAAAGATTAGAAAAACATTTACAGGATCTGATTTGTCTGAAAATGATATCTGTGAAGCAGGCTTTTGTACCCCAGATACCTTTCTTACCCCAGGACTATTGTGTGTCTGTTTTCATATTACTTAAGTGGTATTTTTTATAAGCATTTTGGGTAATTTTTCTTAAGAGTTTGGTCCCTCTAATGGATTTGAACATTAAACTGATGAAGAAGAATGTATTGGCTTATCGGGGACATAAAGCAGGTTTTTAAGCAAGCTTTTAGAATCCCAGTTCTTGCCACTAATAGAATAAACACAATGGTCTTGTCTCAAATTGTGATTGTGTAGATCCGCCCTTGCCAATGGACAAATATATTAAAGAAGATACCGAGAAGCATTGGCTCATGTGCATGCTATTTTAAAAATCTGATTAAAATGATTGAGGCTTGTGTCTGCTGGCAGGCCCCTTGCCAACATTCAAGTAGGCTTGAATGTTGAAATTAAATTACTTTAAAAGTAAATTATCTTTACAGCAGTAGCCTTACTTAGCTATTTAGTGTAGTAGCATACTGTAGGTTCTATAGTATGCTGCCTTTTGAGAAAGTATTTGAGTGAACTGACCTGAATTAGTTTGAAATATGCTTATAGCCTAATGTAGGCTACCTCACAACGCAAAAAGAGAATAATACAATTCTGTGCATTTGATAGTGGCAGGTAGCCTAGCGGTTTAAGAGTGTTGGTCCAATAACTGAAAGGTCACTGGTGAAAAATCTGTCGACATGCCCTTGAGCAAGACACTTAATCCTAATTGCTCCTGTAAATCACGCTGTAAAAGAGTGACAAAAAAAGAATGACAAACATTTTAATTTGAGCACATGTTTCCATCTACAACAGTGAACAACTTAGATGTTCTACTCTTGGAAGTAAAGAGTGGCTGTACTTTCAAGTTATTAAAGTGCATGGCTTTATTATCAATAAGAAAACTTTTCAACTAAAGTCAGAAACCATAGACACAGAGATGCAGCATGGTTAGCATTAGACTGCATTCAACCTTTTCCTTAGTAGTGTGGCTACTGGTTTATATCTCCAGTTTCAGGAGAGGGAAATGACTTCTGCGGTCAAAGAGAAGAATATAGCCATGAAAAGGCTCTCATTCTACAGCTCCCAAAGATGAATACTGACTCTGTCAACCATGCAGAACATGAAAGGGCCCCCTTTATTCTGATAAACACGAAAGTCACAGGAAATTTGTGGCTCTGAAAGCCACACTTTCGCCATTTTGAAAAGGCCTTTATGTCATATGATGGTAAGTGTGAAATCTCATACAACATTATCTTTCTTTCTGAGAAGAGATCAGAACTCGAAAAAGGAAAAAATGAAGATAAAACTTGAATGGATTAAACCTCACTCTGCTGAATTCAGACAGGGCACCATGGTTAAGGATATCCTCAGAGAAGTAGTAGGCACAGGGTTATCCTTTTATGGATGGGATCTTCTTTGAGCACTAATTCTTGCCCTTGGCATATGAATTTCAAGGAAATACATCACAATGCTGGGCAAAAACTCTTCTTGGCAATCTCCATCAAAAACCTGCCTTCAACATCTGTGGTCCATTACCATACTTGAATTATCTTATGTTCACTTTAGCAAAGAACCCCAACTGGGATTTTGATGCCCCCCTCAAATAGCCTACATCTCTGAGCCTCTCCCCATCCCACACAGAGGGAAATCATTTATATATATTTATTTTTATTTTTTAGGGGGTAGATCAGCTTCCATCAACGTAATTGTCAGCATTATTTCCAATCCACCATATATATGTTTTTGTATATATACAGTTGAAGACGGAAGTTTACATACATGTTTTTCAACCACTCCACAAATTTCTTGTTAACAAACTATAGTTTTGGCAAGTCGTTTAGGACATCTACCTTGTGCATGAACCAAGACATTTTTCCAACATTGCACCCACACTGCTCGCGCGCGCGTCAATGAGTGTCTGTATTGCTAAGGGCTAAAATAGAAGTCATTCCTATTTCTGACGCAGATCGCACTGCAAGTCCTGCCTCTCCCATCTCCTCATTGGTTTATAGAAGCAGGTACCCATGTGCCGTCTCCTCATTGGTTATACCCACGTCGGTGATTGAAAGACGAACTGTTGCCGGTTGTCGTGGTAATACTATGAAAGTTTAGATGCCAATCACTATATAAGTTAAACGATGAAAAGGCCTGGAAGGAGGAGAGATGACTAGAAACATTTCGGTTGACCATTTTTATGTGTGGATTAATTGTCGGAGTAGAGGACAAATTAGCTAGCAACAGCAAGCTAGCTAAATAGGACAAATTAGCTACCAAGTGCAAGCTAAATTGCCATAAATGTTTAATGCTTTTCGAACCTGTCCCCAAATTAATGTCATTGGTTCAGGGTTTGTTTGATATTTTAACCTGCGTGTCGTGATAGTGTTTGGTGTAGGGGGACAAAATAAATGTATGCACGATGGCGCACGCGTGCAGCCGGTTTGGGTTCCGTGTTAAGCTTCTACCTCCAGCTTATACATTTGACGGACACAGTATATCTCACAATAGTTTTCTTTCGTTAGTATTCCTACCTTCTGCTACCCACAACCCCTCCCATCTATCTCTGAAGAGCATCCCGTTCTGATTTTTATTTGACATATTTTCAATTTTGCTATTTCACAGAAGTTCTGAACCTACACTACACACAGCCCATGGGCTGTGCATATGAACTGTGTTGAGCAGCGGCAGAGGCTGTTGGTTGTTACATCTTGCTCAGGGCTTTTTTAGCATAATGACCGTGCTCCTGTCGCATGACCCACACCATTGCCAATGTGAGCTGGGAGGGCCACAGTGACTTTGCTGGAGGAGAACCCTGCTTCTCTCCCCCAATCAGGACACCGAGCCAGCCCAGACACCCACTTCTTTGGAGAGAAAAGAGGCTTACAGCATGTTTGCCGCAGCCTCCCACTCATACAGTGTATTAAGTGTTGAAGACGAGACAAGGGGAGAAAATGAGGAACACACCCTTCTGCAAGACAAGTCTCCTTGTAACACTGACTGAGGGTTTGTTCTCCATTACTATTATCTGTGCTGTGTGTGCTGAAAGCAAAAGGTGGAATGAATAGGGTCTCTACGGATGTCTGCACAAGATGAACTGTCAACTCCGCTCGATTGTATTTTTCCGGGGAATCTAAAAACACACACAGGGCAAATTGTATGTTTGACAGATTAGTCAATGAAACCTTTGAGCAGCAAGTTGAATTAGGCCAGTTATAAGATCATTATTGATCACATGGGAATAAATGAGACCTTTATACTGCCAGGTCCATGACCATGAGTGAAAGAAACTCAAAGCCACGTGTTCTCAATTTGTGTAATCTGTCAGTGTAATCTGTCAGTGTAATTTGTTTCTTAGGTACCTGTATTTTTACTCCCTTTTTCTCCATTGCATTCATGGATTGCTGGGCTTGTCCATCAGGCTAATAGGAACAGTAAGAGCATATCAATATCCTTAGAGCTGGACTGCATACAGCCGGGACAGAGCATGAATACATCAACATAACAACAAATCAGCCCTTCAGAACATAATTCAAGAACCAAATCAGGTTTGTGTGTTCTACAATAACAACTCTCAAGCAATCAGCCAGCTAAAAAGCCTCTGGGAACTTCTCACTAATCAGCCAGCGAAAAATCCACTGGGAGCTTCTCACTAATCTCAGTCTTATAAAATGTTATCTAGAATGTTGTCTGAGAGAGTGGGTGCTCAGTGAATGGAATGCTGTGTGGAGTCAGGACACCTGAGTCTACGTCTTCAGTTCATTTAATTGTCAAATATCCAGATATTTAACAGTACTCATAATATCATATTCCATAATCTGTACCTTTGTTTAACTAAATGGTTGTGAAGTTACACAATCCAACATCAATGACCTTGTCCCATTGGGTACTATGATACCTTGCCAAATGGAGAGAGGAAGCTGGCTAACTATAAGAATACAGAAAGACAGTCTTTTTACTTCATTGGTATAAGGTGCTAAAAGTTTCCTGTCTAAATAGAGGGATATTTGTGTATAGCGAAGGGAAGACATAAACTCAATTGTTGCCCTTCAACCCGAAGGAAGTCAAAGGTTAAGACTTTGGGTTAGCGAGCCGGAAACCCAGGTTTGATTTCCACCGGTTATGAGAAAACTCACAAATCAAAGTCCTAATTTCTCAAAGATATTATGTTACGACTGTAACATGGTGAATATTTAGAGAGGCACGAGGGTCTGCTGCTGCTTGCACAATCCATCTTCCCTCTGCATGTGCTATCCACCAGGAAGCTCAAAATTACTCCTTACTGCCTATCGTGTCACTGCTGCCTTTGGAGCAGGAGTCATTAGAGTGGGAAACAACCTATTTCATTATATTGTTGTGGTGACATTTGTATGATTAAGCACATCACCAAGACAATACGAACAAAATAACTTTGGCTCTGACCTTCTTGTTGACCTAGTGTCCTGGAGAAATGGACCTGAAGACCATTAAAGGGGACATTTAATTACCAATAAGGACCAATCACAACATTTACCAAAGAGATATCATGGTGTGGGATCAATAATAACCTGAGTTGAACTACTGAGTTGAACAATTAACTATTGAACTGTACAGTACACCAACATGGATGGAAAAAGAGTGACAACCATAAACAATCCAACCCTGTTGTAATGTCTAGTCGAGCTACCCTAGTCTCAATCCATGCAGGTCATTGGGTATTATTTAATGATTGTGTATAAGGCGCTGCACCTGGTTGCTGATGGCCAAACAATGAGACTCTGTACCAACACCATTCAGCATGCCCAGAGCTTAGAGCGTATTACACTCTAAAATGAGTTGAAAGGCAAATTACTTCTTAAAACTGAGATTTTCAGAAACTCCAGACACATGGTTCAACAGCCTCAGACAAACTATTTTGCACACACACAAACGCCTGCAAACATCCACACGCACACGCAGACACACACACTAACAAGGTTGCCCAACCCTCTTGGCTGGGTTGTATTTCCCAAAGGCACATCCGTGCAGTTACTACGACTCCACTCCATAAAGGGAAATAACCAAGTCAGTCCTTCAGAGAACTGTTTACTTGATTTCCTGGATTCTACCCCACAGGTTCTCTAATGGGTATTTTACAATACAAGGAGTGTCTTTGTCTTTACAACTAAGAGAGAAGTTTGCCTGTTGTTTTGCAAATGTGCTGCAGTAGAAGAAACCTGTGTTGTTCTGTGAATTAGGGTCATAAGAAAAAGAAGAGGTGAGATTGAAAAAGCCTTGAGGTCTGGAATTTTTCCTGAACAGGTCATGTGGTCAGGAAAAACTCTTCCAATAGTACAGAGAAAATACCAGTCACTTTTCAGCCCTGTTTACATGTAAAGTGACTTCAGAAAGTATTCATGCACCTTGACTTTTTACACATTTTGTTGTGTTACAGGCTGAATTTTAAATGGATTAAATGTAGATTTTTTAGTCACTGGCCTATGCACAATACCCCGTAATGTCAAAGTGGAATTATATATTTTTTACATTTTTACAAATGAATTAAAAAACAAAAAACTGAAGTTTTGAGTCAATAAGTATTCAACCCCTTTGATATGGCAGCCTAAATAAGTTCAGGAGTAAAAATGTGCTTAACAAGTCACATAATAAGTTGCAACAAGTGTTTAACATAATTTTTTTTAATTTTTTAATTTTTAATTTGACCTTTGTTTAACCAGGTGGGCAAGTTGAGAACAAGTTCTCATTTACAACTGTGACCTGGCCAAGATAAAGCAAAGCAGTTAGACACATACAATGACACAGAGTTACACATGGAGTAAAACAAACATACAGTCAATAACACATTAGAAACAAGTCTATATACGATGTGAGCAAATGAGGTGAGATAATGGTAAAGGCAAAAAAAGGCCATGGGGGCAAAGTAAATACAATATAGCAAGTAAAACACTGGAATGGTAGATTTGCAGTGGAAGAATGTGCAAAGTAGAAATAAAAATAATGGGGTGCAAAGGAGCAAAATAAATAAATAAAATAAATACAGTAGGGGGGAGGTAGTTGGATGGGCTAAATTATAGATGGGCTATGTACAGGTGCAGTAATCTGTGAGCTGCTCTGACAGCTGGTGCTTAAAGCTAGTGAGGGAGATAAGTGTTTCCAGTTTCAGAGATTTTTGTAGTTCGTTCCAGTCATTGGCAGCAGAGAACTGGAAGGAGAGGCGGCCAAAGGAAGAATTGGTTTTGGGGGTGGCCAGAGAGATATACCTGCTGGAGCGTGTGCTACAGGTGGGTGATGCTATGGTGACCAGCGAGCTGAGATAAGGGGGGACTTTACCTAGCAGGGTCTTATAGATGACCTGGAGCCAGTGGGTTTGGCCACGAGTATGAAGCGAGGGCCAGCCAACGAGAGCATACAGGTCGCAATGGTGGGTATTATATGGGGCTTTGGTGACAAAACGGATGGCACTGTGATAGACTGCATGCAATTTGTTGAGTAGGGTATTGGAGGCTATTTTGTAAATGTCATCGCCGAAGTCGAGGATTGGTAGGATGGTCAGTTTTACAAGGGTATGTATGGCAGCATGAGTGAAGGATGCTTTGTTGCGAAATAGGAAGCCAATTCTAGATTTAACTTTGGATTGGAGATGTTTGATGTGGGTCTAGAAGGAGAGTTTACAGTCAATAACAGTCAATACATTACCTAGGTATTTGTAGTTGTCCACGTATTCTAAGTCAGAGTCGTCCTGAGTAGTGATGTTGGACAGGCGGGCAGGTGTAAGCAGCGATCGGTTGAAGAGCATGCATTTAGTTTTACTTGCATTTAAGAGCAATTGGAGGCCACGGAAGGAGAGTTGTATGGCATTGAAGCTTGCCTGGAGTTTTGTTAACACAGTGTCCAAAGAAGGGCCAGAAGTATACAGAATGGTGTCGTCTGCGTAGAGGTGGATCAGAGACGCACCAGCAGCAAGAGCGACATCATTGATGTATACAGAGAAGAGAGTCGGTCCAAGAATTGAACCCTGTGGCACCCCCATAGAGACTGCCAGAGGTCCGGACAACAGACCTTCCGATTTGACACACTGAACTCTATCAGAGAAGTAGTTGGTGAACCAGGCGAGGCAATTATTTGAGAAACCAAGGCAGTCGAGTCTGCCGATGAGGATGTGGTGATTGAAAGAGTCGAAAGCCTTGGCCAGATCAATGAATAACGGCTGCACAGTAATGTTTCTTATCGATGGCGGTTAAGATATCGTTTAGGTCCTTGAGCATTGCTGCGGTGCACCCATGACCAGCTCTGAAACCAGATTGCATAGCAGAGAGGGTATGGTGAGATTTGAAATGGTCAGTAATCTGTTTGTTGACTTGGCTTTCGAAGACCTTAGAAAGGCTGACTACCTCATCTCTGTACCCCACAAATACAATTATCTGTAAGGTCCCTCAGTCGAGCAGTGAATTTCAAACACCGGTTCACCCACAAAGACCAGGGAGGTTTTCCAATGCCTCGCAAAAAATGTCACCTATTGGTAGATAGCTGATTTTTGTTGTTGTTGTTTTAAGCAGACATTGAATATCCCTTTAAGCATGGTGACGTTATTAATTATACTTTGGATGGTGTAGCAATATAGCCAGTCACTACAAAGATTTAGGCGTTCTTCCTAACTCAGTTGCTGTAGAAGAAGGCCAATGGTGCCTTTAAAACAGTTACAGAGTTTAACGGCTGTGATAGGAGAAAACTGAGGATGGCTCAACAACATTGTAGTTAGTCCACAATACTAACCTAATTGACAGAGTGAAAATAAGTCTGTATATATTCCAAAACATGCATCCTGTTGGCAAAAAGGCACTAAAGTAATACTGAAAAAAATGTGCCAAAGCAAATAACTTTTTGTCTTGAATACAAAGTGTTATGTTTGGGGCAAATCTGATACAAAACATTACTGAATACCACTCTCCATATTTTCAAGCATGGTGGTGACTGCATCGTGTTATGGGTATGCTTGTAATCGTTGGGCCGTCCCGAGCCGTGTCGGGGTTCTAAGGCACTGCATCGCAGTGCTAGCTGTGCCACTAGAGATTCTGGGTCCGTGTCCAGGCTCTGTCGCAGCTGGCTGCGACTGGGAGACCCATGGGGCGGCGAACAATTGGCCCAGCATCGTCCGGGTTAGGGGAGGGTTTAGCCGGCAGGGATGTTCTTGTCCCATCACGCACTAGCGATTCCTGTGGCGGGCCGGGCGCAGTGCATGCTGACACGGTCACCAGGTGTACGGTGTTTCCTCTGACACATTGATGCGGCTGGCTTCCGGGTTAAGTGGGCATTGTGTCAAGAAGCAGTGCAGCTTAAGGGCCTCCCGGGTGGCGCAGTGGTCTAGGGCTGTGCCACCAGAGACTCTGGGTTTGCGCCCAGGCTCTGTCGCAGCCGGGTTTGTAAAGCCTTAACCTTAGGCTATTTACAGTAATATAAAATATCATATTGAATTCTGTTTGGTTGAAAACTCAACCAAATATCAACATTTCAAGAAGCTGTATCTACTGCTTGGATAGTTCCATCTGAGCCAAGGTTTGTTTGTCTATTTGAAATTTGGTTACAATGATGACATAATCATGTGGTTGAAATGTCACTCTCAAAATAACAGTTTTCGTTGATTACTTTTTTCAAATTAAATGTATTTTTCACGAAGATTCCATGTCACAATACATTGACAAATGATGTTGAAAAAAACGTTGGCTGCTATTCTACCAATTTTGCCATGGGGCGGAGAGAATAATCAGCAGTTTTACAGCTAAATTCCTGCAATTGTACAAATTTTGTCATTGGGCGAAGAGAAATGTTTGACATTTTTAACATGATGTCTGAGTGAGCGTGACAAACAAAATACATTTTCCCCACGATCGGTAACTGGAATTATTTCTACAAGTTTATATAGCTGGCTAGACTTGGTCCAATTGATTGACTGACTTAACAAGAGAAACTGCTGATGCACAACCAAATGTCAAAATTCCACCTTGTGTATTCTACTACTCTAAAATCTCAACAGTAAGTTGAGACATTAAAAAAAAAAAAAAATCTTTGTTTAACCAGGTAGGCCAGTTGAGAACAAGTTCTCAATTACAACTGCGACCTGGCCAAAATAAAGCAAAGCAGTGCAAACAAAAACAACACAGAGTTACACATGGAATAAACAAATGTACAGTCAATAACACAATAGAAAAATCTGTATACAGTGCGTGCAAATTAAGTAAGAAGGTAAGGCAATAAATAGGCCAATAGTGGCGAAGTAATTACAATTTAGCAATTTACACTGGAGTGATATATGTGCAGATGAGAATGTGCAAGTAGAAAAACTGGTGTGCAAAAGAGCAGAAAAACAAAAACAAATATGGGGATGAGGTAGGTAGTTGGTTGGATGTGCTATTTACAGATGGGCTGTGTACAGCTGCTGCTTTGACAGCTGATGCTTAAAGTTAGTGAGGGAAATAAAAGTCTCCAACTTCAGTGATTTTTGCAATTCGTTCCAGTCATTTGCAGCAGAGAACTGGAAGGAAAGGCGACCAATGGGGTGTTGGCTTTAAGGATGACCAGTGAAACATACCTACTGGAGCATGTGCTATGGGTGGGTGTTGCTATGGTGATCAGTGAGCTGAGATAAGACGGAACTACAGTTGAAGTCAGAAGTTTACATACACCTTAGCCAAATACATTTAAACTCAGTTTTACACAACTCCTGACATTTAATCCTAGTAAACATTCCCTGTTTTAGGTCAGTCCTCATATTCTAGGTCAGAAGCTCGTTTGGAGGTTTGTTAACACAGAGTCCAAAGAAGGGACAGTTGTATGCAGAATGGTGTCGTCTGCGTAGAGGTGGATCAAAGAATCACCCGAAGCAAGAGCGACATCGTTGATAAATAGAGACAAGAGTCGGCCAGAGAATTGAATCCTGTGGAACCCCCATAGAGACTGCCAGAGGTCCGGACAACAGGCCCTCCGATTTGACACACTGAACTCGATCTGAGAAGTAATTAGTAAACCAGGTGAGGCAGTCATTAGAAAAACCAAGGCTGTTGAGTCTGGTGATTGTCAGAGTCGAAAGCCTTGGCCAGGTCGATGGAGACGGCTGCACAGTACTGTCTTTTATCGATGGCAGTTATGATATTATTTATGATATCGCTTAGTTTCCCATCCTTGAGCTAGGCTATTCTGTAGCTAGCTACTTCCACCTAGTAATTGTAATCAAAAACAAATGTCATTACCATCTCAATAAACTAAAACGGGAGGCAACAGTCGGAAAGTATAATTGGCTTAACAGCCAATGTGCATTATCTTTAACATACTATTAAAATACTACTCACTTATAGGAATGTGTAATTGTTTACAAGTTGCTGGCTAGCGATCCAATAAACCCATCGTCAAAAACCACAACCACAAGTAACTTCCTGTTCTTCGACGGACTCTGGCCAGACTGAAGAAGGGTCAGTACTATCCGAGATCCATAGGACGTCCCTACCCTAAACCCTACCATTAATACCTACCGTCACCAGAACCGTAAACATTTTAAATTTCAACTTCAATGGGGTAGGGACATCCCAAGGATCCCGGAGTTGTGTCAAGTTGGCTGGATGTCCTTTGGGTGGTGGACCATTCATGATACACACGGGAAGTTGTTGAGCATGAAAAACCCAGCATCGTTGAAGTTCTTGACACAGTGGCGACCTGTCATTCAGAGTAGGTTTCCTGTTTTGCATATTGTTTTGGAATGAATATGTGTCACATTTCAGTTTGCAAACAATGAAAAAAAATATTTATGTAACTGAGTTAATAAAGCCGCATACAAACGTGGTCTATTCTTTTTTTCTTGAGTAAGTCAGCTCCAAAATGCAGGTGTTTCAGCCTAGCTTAGTGCTTTTTGTGGTGGTGGGGCAAGCCAGCAGAAAATACGGAGCGTTGCGCCGTTATTGGCTCAGTGTTCTGTCACTCATGGGGACACTACATCACCGCCAAGTCTAAGGGTTGAGCTCGAAAATTCTAGCCCCTTGGGTGCTGCCCTAGAGTTATATTAGAAGTGCACATGCAAGAAGGTTCAAGGTTATTGGCCACAGATAAAATTACATCAAATCACATTATACAGTAGCTTTAATTGGACTGATCATGTCAACATCATACTTTCAAAATCTTAGCTAGCAGTCATCATCATGAATCAAGTCGACAATCTACTGGCAAATCCTTTTCTATCCTTGTCATATGAAGAGAAATCATCGGCCATAAACATTACACAACAAGTTGGAAATCACAAATTCAACAATGAGTGGTTTAGAAGGAATCAGTGTGGCTGACTGCAAGTATTGCAAAGCAATCATTAGCCTACTATTCAGTGGAGTAGCTGTGTGGTCCCAAATCTAAGATTAAGGGTCTCTTTTCTCTAGTTTAAAATTATAAACATTCAACATTGGCTATGCTGTCAATGAAACATGATTTGTGCCGCGCTCAAAACAACTGTTAACTTGGAACTGCAAAATCTGAATTTAGTGAGTTCAAGACAACTGGGAACTCGGGAAAAACGAGCTACGACTGGGAAAATACATTTTGAACTTTCATCCAACTTGGAATTGTATATTCGGAACTCGGGCCTCTTTCTAGAGCTACGACATGAAGATCACTGACGTCATCACGATTCAACCTTTTTTTGTTGTTGAGGTCCCAGTTGTCTTGAAAGCACCATAAATCCAGAGAATGCCAGACTTTGATGACAAAGTTTGATGACAAAATTTGCCCACAAAGGAGTGCCGCGCCCCCTTCCTGTTCAAGTGAGCACAGCAGGTGAGTCCACAAATGTATTGTATGCTGCTGCATAAATTATACAATATGCCCGGGAGATATGTATACTGTATGTTTTTATTTTATATTTTTATTTTTTCAATTTTACCCCTTTTTCTCCCCAATTTCGTGGTATCCAATTGTTTAGTAGCTACTATCTTGTCTCATCGTTACAACTCCCATACGGGCTTGGGAGAGACAAAGGTTGAAAGTCATGCGTCCTCCGATACACAACCCAACCAAGCCGCACTGCTTTTTAACACAGCGCCATCCAACCAATGTGTCGGAGGAAACACCGTGCACCTGGCAACCGCCACAGGAGTCGCTGGTGCGCGATGAGACAAGGATTTCCCTACGAGCCAAACCCTCCCTAACCCGGGCGACGCTAGGCCAATTGTGGGTCGCCCCACGGACCTCCCGGTCGCGGCAGAGTCTCTGGTGGCACAGCTGGCGCTGCAGTACAGCACCCTTAACCACTGCGCCACCCGGGAGGCCCTACTAAGTGTATGTTGTGTAGTAAGCTGTTAGTAGCCCATGTGCCTCTCCCTAATAATTTTGTCTATTTTCACTTCTTAATTTTTTCTACTGTTCTGACTTGGTGGTGCACATGTACCCTATAACCTCTTTTTGATAAATGTAATCATTTAATATTTTAAGAGCTTTCATTGTCTGCTTATATGCCCCCTTTATTTATCCTATGGTCCCACCCACCCCCCCACCCCCAAGATTTACATGCTGAAATTGCCACTGCACCTGCTACCAAACCCCGTTCAAAGGCACTTAAATCTTTTGTCTTGCCCATTCAGTCTCTGAATGGCACACATAATCCATGTCTCAGTTGTCTCAAGGCTTAAAATCCTTCTCTAACCTGTCTTCTCCCCTTCATCTACCACTCCGTAACAGTCACATCTGTAGCCATGAAATGCTTTGAAAGACTGGTCATGGCTCACATCAACACCATTATCCCAGAAACTCTGGACCCACTCCAATTCGCATACCGCCCCAACACATCCACAGATTGCGCAAACTCTATTACATTCCACACTGCCCTTTCCCACCTGGACAAAAGGAACACCTACGTGAGAATGCTGTTCATTAACTACAGCTCAGTGTTCCAACATTTTAGTGACCTCCAAGCTCATCACTAAGCTAAGGACCCTGGGAATGAACACATCCCTCAGCAACTGGATCTTGGACTTCCTTACGGGCTTCCCCCAAGCGGTGAAGGTAGGTAACAACATATCGGCCACACTGACCATCAACACGGGCCCCCTCAGTTCCCTCCTGTTCACTCTTGACTGCACGGCCAGGCACGACTCCAACACCATCATTATGTTTGCTGACAACACAACGGTGGTAAGACTGATCACCGATGAAGATGAGGCAGCCTATAGGGAGGAGATCAGAGACCTGGCAGTGTGGTGCCAGGACAACAACCTCTCCTTCAACGTCAGAAAGACAAAAGGAGCTGATTGTGGAATACAAGAAAAGGAGGGGCGAGCATGCCCCCTCCACATTGATGGGGCTGTAGTAGAGCGGGTCAAGAGCTAGATCCTTGGAGTCCACATCACTAAGGAAGTAACATGGTTCACACACAACCACACAGATGTGAAGAGGGCACAACAGCACCTCTTCCCCCTCAGGAGGCTGAAAAGATTTGGCATGGCCTCTTAGATCCTCAAAAAGTTCTACAGCTGCACCATTGAGAGAATCTTGCCTGGCTGCATCAACGCTTGGTATGGAAACTGCAAGGCACGCGGCTGCAAGGCACTATAGAGGGTGGTGACTATGACTCAGTACATCACTGGGGCCGAGCTCCCAGCCACCCAAGCTATAGACTGTTCTATCTGCTATCGCATGGAAAACGGTACCAGTGCACCAAGTCTGAGACCAAAAGGACCCTGAACAGCTTCTACCCCCAAGCCATAAGAGTGCTAAATAGCTAATCAAATGGCTACCCGGACTACCTGCATTGACCTTTTTTTTAAAAACAAACTCTCTTGCACTGATTAGTCTTATGAAACCAAACATGTTCAGAGGAAAACTGAAATCTCTCATCTGGAACCCAGAGGGGGAATTTGCCATTTTACTACATTCAGGAGACTTTTTCAGTTTTCAGCCGTGTTACTTTAAGTGTTTCTGTAGTTGTTTCTCAAAATGATTACAGCTTCATCAAGGGACTTTCTTCACTGAGTTCCTCTATTATTTTAACCCACACTGCGTCACACATTCCACAGTTACAGTATGTGACATGACATTGATCCTGGACTGTGAGGACATAGGTAGGCCTGTTATCTGCGCTACTGCAGTAGGTTTACCTATTCTTCTGTGTCCTCTCAATGTCAGTATAGAGCTCTCCGTCTCGGCCTTGAATACATTGAGTTTGTCATTTATCTGTGAAGTAAGGTCAGATCCATTTCTAATGAGTCACAGACACACAAATATCATAACCCAAAGACATGCTAAGCTCTCACTATTACAATAACAGGGGAGGTTAGCATTTTTTGGGGGGGGTTGATATTTAAGGCTTTAACTTTTTTACTCATCATCATTCACAATTAATTTGGGATTATCCGTAATCATGGTAGCATCCACATTAATGTAGAAATGTTTAGAAACATATTCTTATTTACAATAAAAGTGACTCTCAAATGACGCAATACATTCTTTTCATGAATTTCAACAGGGCACAAAATAATCTGAAACACAACCAAAACAAAGAGCAAATGCATCCAACACATTTGTAGAGTCGCAAGCTTGATGTAGTCATTGCATACTATGAATATTGGACCAAATGCTTAATTTATCACTACTTTAATACACATAAGTGAATTAAATACTTTTGGGGACTATGTACAAAAAGTGTTGTAATTTCTAAACAGTTCAACCGATATGGATGAAAATACCCTCAAATTAAAGCTGACAGTCTGCACTTTAACCATTGTATCATTTAAAATCAAAAGTGCTGGAGAACAGAGCCAAAACAACAAGTGTGATTGTCCCAATACTTTTGGAGCTCACTCTCTCTGTGTGTGTGTACATATATACACTGCTCAAAACAATAAAGGGAACACTTAAACAACACAATGTAACTCCAAATCAATCACACTTCTGTGAAATCAAACTGTCCACTTAGGAACCAGCACTGATTGACAATACATTTCACATGCTGTTGTGCAAATGGAATAGACAACAGGTGGAAATTATAGGCAATTAGCAAGACACCCCCAATAAAGGAGTGGTTCTGCAGGTGGCGACCACAGACCACTTCTCAGTTCCTATGCTTCCTGGCTGATGTTTTGGTCACTTTTGAATGCTGGCGGTGCTTTCACTCTAGTGGTAGCATGAGATGGAGTCTACAACCCACACAAGTGGCTCAGGTAGTGCAGCTCATCCAGGACGGCACATCAATGTGAGCTGTGGCAAGAAGGTTTGCTGTGTCTGTCAGCATAGTGTCCAGAGCATGGAGGCGCTACCAGGAGACAGGCCAGTACATCAGGAGATGTGGAGGAGGCCATAGGAGGGCAACAACTCAGTACCAGGACCGCTACCTCCACCTTTGTGCAAGGAGGAGCACTGCCAGAGCCCTGCAAAATGACCTCCAGCAGGCCACAAATGTGCATGTGTCTGCTCAAACAGTCAGAAACAGACTCCATGAGGGTGGTATGAGGGCCCGACGTCCACAGGTGGGGGTTGTGCTTACAGCCCAACACCGTGCAGGACGTTTTTCATTTGCCAGAGAACACCAAGATTGGCAAATTCACCACTGGCGCCCTGTGCTCTTCACAGATGAAAGCAGGTTCACACTGAGCACATGTGACAGTCTGGAGACGCCGTGGAGAACGTTCTGCTGCCTGCAACATCCTCCAGCATGAACATCCACCACCTCATTAGGAGCATGCCCAGGCGTTGTAGGGAGGTCATACAGGCACGTGGAGGCCACACACACTCCTGAGCCTCATTTTGACTTGTTTTAAGGACATTACATCAAAGTTGGATCAGCCTGTAGTGTGTTTTTCCACTTTAATTTTGAGTGTGACTCCAAATCCAGACCTCCATGGGTTGATACATTTGATTTCCATTGATAATTTTTGTGTGATTTTGTTGTCAGCACATTCAACTATGTAAAGAAAAAAGTATTTAATAAGAATATTTCATTCATTCAGATCTAGGATGTGTTATTTTAGTGTTCCCTTTATTTTTTGGAGCAGTGTATATGTACACACACACATATATCTTTACATCTTTTAACTATTTAGCAGACGCTCTTATCCAGAGCAATTTACAGAAGTAAGTGTATAGACTTTGATAGTTATTTTTCTTAATTAAGAGTCATGAAACTCATGGCAGCCCGGCAGCAGGGGACATTGAGATTCTGATGCTATTTGAGGTGATCTCATTATCACAGGCCTGTTAGTTAATCCCAGAGATTAGGTGGCCAAATTGGCTCTTCACCTGGTCAGCTTTCATTGAAGCCTATTGAGTCTGAGCAGACTTGGTTCTGTGAAATACGACATAGAATTTCAAATACTGGTGCAGGATCCTCTGTCACCGACCATTTAAGTCTGACTTTAGCGAACAACCATTTTGGAGAAGTCTTTTTCAATGAACCACATCTGCGTCTAGGAAATTGAATAGCCTTGAGGCATATATCTCCCTTATTCCCTAGTTAGCTCTCTACTGATTTCTATTCATGAAGGTACCCAGTGTCTGTAATCAGGCCAGGTTAGGGTAATTAAATGGGGACAACAGCGAAAAGGCAAAAAAGACCACTTAATCTTCCCCATCTATGATTCTTGGGTCGAAACAAGCTTCCAAGTCTGGTCAATTAAAAAGAATACGGCAAGGTCTCAGATTTAAAGCATATTTTAATCACACATAATTAATCAACCGCTAGTTACAATGATCCACATAAATCTACTTAGATTCTGTTTCTATGATGGTCAAGAGGTATTATGACAGTGTTAAGCGGAACAGTGAGCAGTGATATAAAAAGGTATAAGTGATTTATTTCTTCTTCACTCTTGGAACAGTCACCTTAGCCTCGCTCTCAGCTGCCACCACTTAAATTGGGTCTATGAAGTGTAAAATATCTAGCTCCTGGACTTCGCACCAATGGGCCTCATTATTGATTCCTCCAAAAGGTTGAATCACAACCTTGTTAGCAGCTGAGGAAAAAGCTGGGGCATTTCATCTCCTTCATCCGCCGAGTGTGAAAGCTATGGTATCGCCACTAACTCATACGACTAATGCACAGGGGGCTCAAGGTTACAGTCCCTGTGTGAAGCTGCCGCACGTCAATTCCCTCCAGGCACTGATAGACAGTGGAACAGGGAAGAAGAACTGGGCTTCCCAGTTACACATTGACGTAAGTGTGTGAATTCTAGACTGTCTAGACGGCAGGGGAGATCCATTCTAGATTTCTCACCACCTCTTCCTCATAATAAGTGAGAAACAGACACATTTCTAAGACAAAAGGTTTGAGATTGAGAACATTTGGACTTGAAATGCTGCACTAACACAGTTCATGACGAGAGTCATGGACATGCAGATTCTATAGAAAATCTAGTACCATTTCACAGTTGTACTTTCCTACTGAAATACATGCTTCATCCGTAAAAAAAAACCTGCTCAACCTTAAGTCATATCATACAACATTTGGCAATTCATTCTCTACAAGTAATTTGTTTTTATGTGAGTGCCATACAGTATATACAGAGTATAAAAAAAACAAAATACACCTGCTCTTTCCATGACAGACTGACCAGGTGAATCCAGGTGAAAATGATGATCCCATATTGATGTCACTTGTTAAATCCACTTCAAATTGTTGTAGGTGAAGGGGAAGAGACAGGTTAAAGAATTATATTTAAGCCTGGAGACAATTGAGACATGGATTGTGTATGTGTGCCATTCAGAGGGTGAATGGGCAAGACAGAAGATTTAAGTACCTTTGAACGGGGTATGGTAGTAGGTGCCAGGCGCACCGGTTTGTGTCAAGAACTGCAACGCTGCTGGGTTTTTCACAGCCAACAATTTCCTGTGTGTATCAAGAATGGTCTACCACCCAAAGGACATCCAGCCAACTTGACACAACTGTGGGAAGCATTAGCGACAACATGGGCCAGCATCCCTGTGGAACACTTGACAACTTGTAGAGTCCACGCCCTGACAAATTTAGTCTGTTCTGGGCGCAACTCAATATTATGAAGGTCTTCCTAATGTATACTCAGTGTACAACTGCTTTGGAAAAGTGTGAAAGGTCTGTATTACCACAACTGTTTGCCTATGTCTATGTAGCGTGGTGAGGAATCAGTCATTCCAGTGTGACAGTCTGAGGTTGCCTCATCCTGAGAGTAGACTATCAGACAGTATACTGATATTACAACTGGACTCTGGAACTGTACTCAAATGGACTCATTTACTGCTCTGTTGCTGAAATATCTCAAGATGAAACGTCCACCAGTTTGGCTTTGAAAATATAACTGTCATTTTGATCGTCATGGAACCAGTTCCATTTCGGACTCTAAAACCCTTCACTTAGCCCTTACCCATTCGGTGTTCACAGAAGACTAGATACAGAGTAAGTAAAAGGGACATGGTGGAGGCGAACCACAAATGTTTATTTCCAAATCGACCCCTAGGCTCAACCCCCTATGCATGTGTGTAGACCTGAAAGGATTGGAGAGCAATATCAGAGGGAAACGTGGCACTATTAACATATTGCATAATCCAATCCTCTCACATCTACACAAAGTGCCTAAGGGTCAGATTTGGGATTAGGCAGCCAATTTTACAGGCTAGGTGGCTCTACTGTTATATTGACTATACAGACATTTTTGTTTTTTAATCTGAGGTAGGAGCTAGGGGAGGGGGCTACAGAAATTAATCTCCGCAGTGTTGACAAGCCAAACAAATAGGAAACAACTGATTATCCTAGTTCCTATTCACACCGTCAAACCTTAATGACAAACGGGCAAAACAACTGCTCTGAGGCTCATTCATTTTTCCATTAAATTATAGACAAATCATGAACACAAGAAATATCCATGTGATGTTACACACCCAAATTTAAGAATCCACTGATTAATAGTCAAATACTTTGGTAGAGAACTACAGTACCAGTCAAAAGTTTAGACACACCTACTCATTCAAGGGTTTTTCTTTATTTGTATTATTTTCTACATTGTAGAAAAATAGTGAAGACATCAAAACTATGAAATGACACATGTGGAATCATGTAGTAACCAAAAAAGTGTTAAACAAATCTTAATAGATTTTAGATTCTTCAAAGTAGCCACCCTTTCCCTTGATGACAGCTTTGCACACTTTTGGCACTCTCAACCAGCTTCACCTGAAATGCTTTTCCAGCAATCTTGAAGGAGTTCCCACATATGCTGAGTACTTGCTGGCTGCTTTTCCTTCACTCTGCGGTCCAACTCATCCCAAACCACCTCAATTGGGTTGAGGTCAGGTGATTGTGGAGGCCAAGTCATCTGATGTAGCACTCCATTATGCTCCTGCTTGGTCAAGTATCCATTACACAGCCTGGAGGTTTGTTGGGTCATTATCCTGTTGAAAGACAAATGATAGTCCCACTAAGCGCAAACCAGCTGGGATGGCGTATCGCTGCAGAATGCTGAAAGCTTGCCTTGAACTCTAAATAAATCACAGTGTCACCAGCAAAGCAGCCCACACTATCACACCTCCTCCTCCATGCTTCACGGTGGGAACCACATGCCGAGATCATCCGTTCACCTTCTCTGCATCTCTCAAAGATGTGGCTAAAAATCAGACCAAAGGACAGATTTCCACCGGTCTAATATCCATTGCTAGTGTTTCTTGGCCCAAGCAAGTCTATTCTTATTATTGGTGTCCTTTAGTAGTGGTTTCTTTGCAGCAATTCGACCATGAAGGCCTGATTCACGCAGTCTCCTCTGAACAGTTGATGTTGAGATGTGTCTTGTACTTGAACTCTGTGAAGCATTTATTTGGGATGCAATTTCTGAGGCTGGTAACTCTAATGAACTTATCCTCTGCAGCAGAGGTAACTCTGGGTCTTCCTTTCCTGTTGTGGTCCTCATGAGAGCCAGTTTCATCATAGCGCTTGATGGTTTTTGCGACTGCACTTGAAGACACTTTCAAAGTTGATGAAATGTTCCATATTGACTGACCTTCATGTCTTAAAGTAACGATGTACTGTCATTTCTCTTTGCTTAATTGAGCGGTTCTTGCCATAATATGGACTTGGTGTTTCACCAAAAAGGGGTATCTTCTGTATACCACCCCTACCTTGTCACAACACAACTGATTGGCTCAAACCTAGAAATTTCCAAAAAGTACTTTTAACAAGGCACATCTGTTAATTAAAATGCATTCCAAATAGCTACCTCATGAAGCTGGTTGAGAGAATGCCACGAGTGTGCAAAGCTGTCATCAAGGCAAAGGGTGTTCAAACTTGACTGGAAATGTATATTAATAATATGAATACATTTTATTTCTAATACAAACAATAGAAAAAGACAACTCCTTAAATTTATTCAGAAATGGTTAATGCTAAAGTAGGCTAGTTTGTTTTTTGGCAGTAGAACATGTGGACTACGGAATAAGATGATAGATATATTAGTGGTAGGTTAAAAAAATATATAAGTTACTTTAGTTCAGGCTTTCTTGTGGGAATAAGGCACCTTGCTGTAAAGTGAAAGATCAAAATATAGCGAGAGAGGAAGGAACAGCAGTGACAGAGCTCCGTGATTCAACGCACCATCAGTGAAAAAATGAAGAGTCCATACCATCAAAGGGGAAACGGATCCTAAAACTACTTTGTCATTGAAAAACATAAGGTTACATTACTTGCACCAGAGTGCGTTTTCTGAAGATGAAAAAGATGAATGGAAATGAACATGTCCACTTTAGAGCATTTCCCTGGTGGAGAAATAATATCCCTACGAAAAAAGAAAAAAAATCCCCCTCACATCAGGAATGGGGAGTTTGAGATATAAATCGTATACTTTACAGGGGAAGAAGAAAAAACAAAAGAAAACAATATCCACCAGCATAAACATATAGTCAGGAACATTGACTTCCCTAGCAGTGTTCAGTCTACCATAGCCCTTGCAGGTAGCGTTGTAACCCCAGCGTGCCGCGGTAATTATTGGGGAGGGGTGGGAGAGTGATGAGTGTTGTTGTGGGAAAGAGCACCAAGGCTGAGCGGCTGGGCCCCAGACGCATAGAGTCCGTAATCTCAGAAATAGAATCAATCAGAGAGATGGAGTGCAGCCATCAACTCCCCGCCGTCACCAATACTTTTCAAAACAAGGCGCTGCCTCGGTGGTTGGAGCAGCCCGGTGCTGGCTTCTTCGATCTGAACCACACCTCTGCTCGGGGGTCAAGGTAGTAACCCCCTGTGCAGTCCCAGCACCAAACCCCCCCCCATGAGATCCTTTTTATTTACTGTTAGAGGTGCCGGACTAGGCATCGATCACTGATTGTCTGACTGCCAAACACAGCAATGAACATGAACACCGCCTTAAACATTGTGAAAATGTTCTTGGCCTGTTTCTTAAACAGCGACCTGGAGATGGAACAAATACTAAGCAATATAATAGGCCTAATATTTTCTTGGCTGGTTTTTATCTACAGAGTAAATACAACATTCACAGTCAGTCATTTCATATTCCAACAGTTTGAGGCACTGGTTATTATTGCAGACAAAGACAGGTGGGGTGGCCCCTGCACTACTGACCAGGAAACAACTTATTTAGTCTCCCCCTCTGTGACCAGGCCGCCACATAATGAGAGTGGTCCATAGACACTTGCGGATCAGAGTGTAGGCCTCCACAAAAAGAGAACACACACACGACTTTGAATCCTCTGTAGCCCTCCAGGCCCCTCCACACTGTAGACGAAACAGACATGAGACCCAAAACGGCATCGCCGTCCGTCCCCTCCTCAGTCAGACTTGTCCTTCTTCTTGCCTCCTCCAATAGGAACTTTATTGGCCACAGCTGAGCCTACTGCAGACACGCATCCAGCTACAGCACACACCCCTCCTTTCACCAGCCCCACCCCAATGCCAGGTACAGCGGCCACTGAGGTGACAGCGGTCTTGGTCAGGTCGAAGCTCTTCCCTCCTATCCAGGCCACCCCACCCACAGTGGCTCCCACAGCACCTTTAGTGACACTGAAGAGTCCTCCAGTCACTCTGGAGAACATGCCTGGCTGGGGCGCGGGGTGATCCTTGTTACCGTCTGATGAGAGACAATGGGGTGTTATTGTTGAGAGAAGTTAAGCAGAGGAACAGAGCAACTTCCCCAGTTTATGGAAAAAGCTCTCTGTTCCACATTGTACAGACAGTGCCACAATAGAATGATGAATAGGCTCCTACATGGAAGTTTGTGTCATTGAACCATGTCTTCTGCTTAGAATGGTCTATTGTGACCACATGATAGAGTAATAGCTCCACTAGAAAGATAAAGCTAAATATAGCTACGATGGCCCTCAATAGCCCTCATTGCTTCTAATGACAAAGGTATCAGTGTGTGGTGGGCTAGACAGAAACTGTAGAGCCACTAACAATGCAGAAGATGGAACGGTAATGCCACCTATTGGTACAAATAAAAATGCCTCAGACATATTAAGATTCACTCAGACATCGAATTTGTGAGGACATTAAAAAAAGTTCAGGTTTACTGTAGTTAGGCCTATTAATAAGATCTTCAGTGATAGGATGGCATTCAAGTTACTGTTACGTAGCCTCCTACATTACGGAGTGTCAGTGTACAATATGTGTTATCATTGTCCATTCAATGTTCATCAGCTTGTTTTTGGCAACTAAAGAGACTGAACTGACCTGCTGGATGCTCATCTTTGAGGTATGCTGGGATTTCATCCTGCTCTTGCTGCTTGCTTTGACTCATCTTCCCTCTAGGCAGGAGAGAAAACAGGTAAAGTCAACCAATTCATTATCTCTTAAGTAGGCTATATCATTACTTCTTCCCAAATGAGGCACCATAGAGCATACATTTTGCCTCTGGCAGTTGGGCGTTAGGTTAGGTAAGTTCTTGAAAAACAAGGTGGGGAAGGATTGCCTTTGGACTAACCATTCCTCTGTCTGACTTTAAGCCAGGGTGTGCTGCCTGCTTCTAACAACGCCAAACAAGGCAGACCTGTTTACTGTTGAAGCACAGAGAATAAGTGGGCTCTCAGCTATGTTCAACTCAACAAGATGAAAATCAAGAAATTTACAGAACATGGAATTCATTTATTTTACTCAATTGGTAGCTTTTTTTTTGTTCTTATCTGACAGAGCTGCAAAGTAGGATCACGAAGACATTTCAAGACCGGAGCGACAAGTTACTGGCACCAAACAGAAGATATGCACATGATAGTAATACAAAGACATGATAAAGCCTAATTCTTAAGAAGGGAAGCCTTGAACAGAGTCAACATAAGTCATATGCTTGCTGAGGACCATTGAACATGATCTTAGGGCCTAATTAGTGTTGTAGAAACATGTGTTGTTCAACAGCTCTATGTGCATGTAGCCTGTAGGGCATTCCTATGTGGCAGTTACAGTGGCATCAAACTGTACTTCACACTACAGTAAACTAGCCTCGTCTATAAGCAAACTTCGCTCTTCACGTGCCCCCCACAGTTCAACATAGCACACTCACAGATACACCATGGTGTAAAAGCTTTAATTATCATATTTATTTTAGGCATAGCACTAGTCTGGAAATTAGAAATGGACCAAAAAATATCTAGGTGCTGGATAGAGTACCTTCATTTCACCGTAAAAGGGTTAGGGGTCCAGTTGTGCTTAAGTAAGCAACAATTGAAGACCATTAATAAAGCCACCTTTTAGGCCTAGTTAGGCATAGAGCCAAGCTGGTATGAATATAGTTTCAGTAGACAGAATGTGTGGTACCTAACTCAGATATGTGGAGATGGAGACAATTTAATAAATTAAATCTATTCACACTTACATTTAAGTACTAGCTACTTGAAAATCGTTTGGTGAGCATAATGAACATCCAAAAGACGTTCAATCTAAAATACTTAAGATAAATAAGAGTTGTTATTTAGCTGGGTATGGTCACTGACGTGGCAGCAGGCTGCCAATGTCATTCGGCTAACTCCAAAACTATTGAGTGTTTAGATGACATACACACTTGTTACAGTACATAATTAATGTCCTGTTTGAAAAATATCAGATTACTTAGCTAGCTGTGTACTATTATCTGATGAATACAAATAGTAATACTTGCAAGCCATAACCCAACCAAACTGTGTTCCAACTGAGTTTGACAAGCTAGCTAGGCTAGTTAGCATGCTCAATTGTAAGGCTAGCATAGATGGTTAGTTAGCTTTATGTTTTAGCAAAATAGCTATCCTCTCATTCAATTAGCTAGCTCAATTTGAAACAAAACGTTCTACTTGAAACAGTTGTCTGAATATATATATATATATATATATAATAGTTTCAAATTAGCTAGTTAGTGGGGCAAGGGCGAAAAGCAACTTTGTTAGCAAACTTTTTACTAGCTAGCTAGCGAAATCACTCATATTGGAAACTGCATGGATAGCTAACGTTAGCTAACTAACAGTAGCTAGATCAATTGCAAACTAGTTAACGCTAATTTATTTTGAGATTGCAAGGGTAAAATGGCTTTTTCCTTTTGTATCTTATAACACGTTTATATAAATCGATTGTCTTAAATTATCGCGCGTTAAAAGTAAAATTACCTTGTTTTTTCTGTCTGTTCTCTGACGTTGCAGCTATACTCAACTGTCAGCAACGTTTTTTTTTTCTTAGGAACAAACTAGCTACAATGGAGATGACTCAAGTAGCCAGTAAACGAGGTACTTTGCCACAAGAAATACAAGATCATACTAAGTAAATGGCACGGTAGAATAGAAAACAATGTATAAGTATAATACAGGAACAATTTATAGTCCAATATTTAGTGTTTTGGGGAAACGGGATAAATGTTTACATTTAGTAATTAGCTTTTATCAGAGTCTGGTAGCAGTAGTTGTGTGTGTAGCATGAATGTATGCTACAGTGCAGGTGGTCAGCCCAGTTCACATGTTCAGCAGTCTGATAGTTTCTGTCTACAAGCCGTCTGAGCCTGTTGGTGTTAGACCTCATGCGCGTATACAGTCTGCCCGATATTAACGGGGTGGAGCAGCTCAGGGCTGTGGTGGCATAACTTGGCACATTTTCCAACGTAGTAGTACAAATGTTGTCTTTGAAAAAGGCCATATGCTAATCTTTCAAGGTGTCGATTTATATAAATGTAGCTCTACAATGATAACGGGGTATAATTTAACGTACGTAATGCATAAGTTGCTATTTTTTTCTATTTGCATATTAAACAGGCAACCACTAGATGACAGCTGAGATAATGCACTTTGAACCTGATACTGCAATATGCGACAATCTTGTCAATGTAATGCATAGTATGTGCAGTCACGGACAGGTTGTGGTCCCATTGACAAAGGTTGATTTACATTAGTCAATTAAGATACTCCTACCCATCATAATTAATGGTGCAAGATGCAGTTTAAGGCTTCACTACAGTCAAGTAGTCAGAATGCACACAATTTTCTGGGCAGATGTACCAACAACTCCCACCATCTTGTCAAGGCTAATCTTCCATGACACCCACAAAGCTTATGCGCCATTCCAGGACCTTTTCATTCCAGTTATACACATTCACACCTGCCAACCAAATCGTCTGCTTTATCAAGTAAAAAAAAAAATCAAAAGTAAATGACACATGCAAGAATTCAAACACTGAGTTTTATTATAAGTAGACACGAGGCTGCTTGGAGAACAAGTAGAAATGCTGGTTGGGAGGCAGATTTAGTATTCATCCTCTTCCGCCTCACAACCAGCACCAGAGTCTGCCCCCACCTCTTCATAATCCTTCTCCAGAGCAGCCATGTCCTCTCTGGCCTCAGAGAACTCCCCCTCCTCCATGCCTTCACCCACATACCAGTGCACAAAGGCCCGCCTGGCATACATCAGGTCAAACTTGTGGTCCAGACGACTCCAAGCCTCTGCAATAGCTGTGGTGTTACTCAGCATGCACACAGCTCTCTGCACCTTGGCCAGATCACCCCCAGGCACAACAGTAGGCGGCTGGTAGTTGATCCCCACCTTGAAACCTGTCGGACACCAATCCACAAATTGGATGGATTTGCGGGTCTTGATGTGGGCGATGGCTGCGTTGACATCTTTGGGCACCACGTCACCACGGTACAGCAAGCAGCAGGCCATGTACTTGCCATGCCTGGGATCACACTTTACCATCTGGTTAGCCGGTTCAAAGCAGGCATTTGTGATCTCAGGAACAGAGAGTTGCTCGTGATAGGCCCTTTCTGCTGAGATGATGGGAGCATAAGTGACCAGGGGGAAGTGGATACGGGGATAAGGAACCAGGTTGGTCTGGAACTCTGTCAGATCCACATTGAGTGCGCCATCAAAGCGCAAAGAGGCAGTAATTGAGGAGACGATCTGGGCAACGAGGCGGTTCAGATTGGTGTAAGATGGACGCTCCACACCAAGATTACGCTTGCAGATGTCAAAGATGGCCTCATTGTCCACCATGAAAGAGCAATCCGAGTGCTCCAGAGTGGTATGAGTTGTCAGGATGGAGTTGTAGGGCTCCACAACTGCTGTGGACACTTGGGGTGCAGGGTAGACTGAGAATTCCAGTTTGGACTTCTTCCCGTAATCTACAGACAGGCGCTCCATTAAGAGCGAAGCGAAGCCAGAGCCAGTCCCACCTCCAAAACTATGAAATATAAGGAATCCTTGTAGTCCAATGCACAGGTCAGCCTGAGGAAAATGAGCACTCATTAACAATTCATCCAAATTGCACCATGGTGGGACTTGCAACTAGAGAGTGAACCACTCACCATTTTACGCATTCTGTCCAGTACAGATTCCACAATCTCCTTGCCAATTGTGTAATGGCCACGTGCGTAGTTATTGGCAGCATCCTCCTTGCCACTGATGAGTTGTTCAGGGTGATAAAGCTGACGGTAGTGTCCATTCCTTATTTCATCTAGAATACATTATATTGGCATATGCAGAAAAGACAAGTAGTGATATATATTTTCTCAACTAGGTGCTGTACAAACAATTCAAGATAATACATGTCAATGTACGCCATGCCATTTCTTACCATTGGGGTTGTGGAGCTAGCTATACAACTATATGTTCCTTACCCACAACTGTAGGCTCCAAATCTATGAAGACAGCCCTGGGAACATATTTCCCACTGCCAGTCTCACTGAAGAAGGTACCAAACGAGGAATCAGCCAGGGAAGCAGTACTGGATTCATGTAGTCTCCCATCTGGTTGGAAACCATGCTCCAGGCAATACAACTCCCAACATGCATTGCCCATCTGGACACCTGCTTGACCAATGTGTATAGAAATGCACTCCCTCTGTCAAGACAAGAGTAACTGAATTTTAAGTGCATAGCCTACCATTTTCAAACTGTGCTATATTGCATGTTGTAGCCCAACTATTTGGGGTCATGACAGAGTTGCTCAACTTAAAATGCACTTTTGGCCTGAATACTAGTGCAAACCACAGGTTGGTGCACCTTAATTGGGGAAGATAGGCTCATGCAATGGCTGTAGCAGAATGGTATCAAATACAAGACACAGTTTCCATGCATTTGATGCAGTCCCAACCATTAAAAGCCATCCTCTCTGCAATACCCTCCACTGGAACAGACATAACTCCAGAGAAAAGCTCAAAATGCATATTAGATTAGAAAAGATCACTAAATTAGTAAGATGCCAAAGCATTGTAGTAAACTTCAGCTCACCATTGTTCAGCAGCTACAAATGGAATATAATTGAGGAATGAACACTTGACCAAATCCTGAAACAGTTCAACAGATTCTTCATGTAAATCACAAGTGCAAACAGTCAAAAATATTTCATATCAACCATTAAGTTTTAGCTAAACCAGATTTGTCAAAACCACACCACAAGAGCCCACTAACCTAAAACACAAAACAAATTGTAAAATGGGCCTGGCTTATAGATACTTCAGCAATCAATTGTGGGGGTGTGGCTTTCAATTGAAATTGATTTAAAGGGCTAATGTCATTTTTAGCTACCAAGTTGTACCTAACAATAGGGTGATATCAGGTTATACTATTGCCCCCCCCCCCAAATTCAAATCTGGATCTCCAAGCTAGTATCACTGCTTTTTTTTTATTATTCCCCTCTAATCATGGACTGACTTATCAAATCAAATCAAATCAAATGTATTTATATAGCCCTTCGTACATCAGCTGATATCTCAAAGTGCTGTACAGAAACCCAGCCTAAAACCCCAAACAGCAAGCAATGCAGGTGTAGAAGCACGGTGGCTAGGAAAAACTCCCTAGAAAGGCCAAAACCTAGAAAGAAACCTAGAGAGGAACCAGGCTATGTGGGGTGGCTAGTCCTCTTCTGGCTGTGCCGGGTGGAGATTATAACAGAACATGACCAAGATGTTCAAATGTTCATAAATAATTAATTAATATAATGTCAGAGGGAAATAAAAGGCACTACACAGTTTCTCCATTGAATTCTGTTGTTGTTGTCAAGGACAATGATGAATCATTGTCTGGGAAACCCGCTCATAGTCTTCCGTAACAGGCCTGATGGGCAGGAGGTTAGGTAAGTCCATCTGCCACCCTGACCTGTCAAGCCACCCTGGTAGACCTCAAAAAGCAGGTGACATGAACAGGGCTCAGCAGAAGTTTTGTACCCTTAAATGGTTTTGTTGTAATTATTGACATTTAATGGATGATATTGTAGGGTCTACACTTATTTCCCCACTCTCCCTTTCTTTCTATGACACCAACATTATGTGTACCATTTGTATCTATATACTGAATTCCAGGTTTGAACATGATGGTGATTCTGGGATTTGGCTTTCTGGCCACATTACTGGTGCGATATAGATTCAGAAGATCTGGATTTACCCTCCTGGTGGCAGCGATGGCTGTGTAGTGGGCAGTTATCCTAAATGGCTTTGAGTCTTTGTAGTACAGAGGAAATATCTGGTTTTTGGTTTTACTTGGCTTCGTTCAATTTGTTTCAAAGCTAAAACAACTAAATCTATAGGATTGTAATGTCAACACACAGGCAGGGTCCCTGAATACCATCATGCTGCTCCACATCTTTGGGTCCATCTTTGGACTGATGATGTCAAGAGTCTTCAACCAAGAAGGATTCAAGCAACAGCTTGAGAAAGAGAAAATGGTCAGCAAGGTGAATGTATTGTCCTTAATAGGTATGTACATAGCCAAATGCTAAGTGCTCCACCAATCACTTGTTTGTTGGTATGTATTCTATACAACACTAGAATATTCAAATCTGTCATGAGAAGTAATCAATATGGCAGTTAAAATGAACATATTAAAGGAATTATTCACCCATTTTAGAAAATGATACGTTGGTTTCCTTACCCTAAGTTGTCTATGGACAAGGTAAGACAGCAATTTATGCTTTGGTTTTGTGCCCAGATAGTTGGTTACATCTTGCCTGTGCTCTCCAGGGAGGTACTGTGTTCCTGTGGAGGTTCTGGCACAGTTTTAAATATGTGCCTATGGACCATCCTGGTAGGGGGAGGAGGCTGAGAGCTCTCTACAGCACCTAATGGCCCTGACAATTAGTGCCCTCACAGCTTCCGGTGTCACTGTGCTCAACAGCCCCAATGGAAAATTGAACATGGTAAAGATTAACTGAACATTTTCTGATAGTCAGAGGGATGTCAGAGGTGGGTTAGGTCAGAGAGCAGTACCAGGATCCATTAAACCATCAGACATAACATGTAGAACAGAAGAACCATGATCAAACAGATGGAAAGATGGTCTTAGAAAACATCTACCAGAAAAAGTCTTAAAAGGTATTATAAATACATCAAAACCCAATCATCTTTAAGTAAAGACTCATACCAGCTAATATCAAAGTATTTAGACCCCTTCACTTTTTCCAAATTCTAAAATTGATAACCGGTAAATCTTTTTTTTCCATCAATCTACACACAATGCCCCATAATGACAAAGCTAAAACAGGTTTTTAGACATTTTTGCAAATGTATTACAAATAAAAAAACTGAAATACCTTTTTTACATAAGTATTCAGACCCTTTGCTATGAAACTCGAAATTGAGCTCAGGTGCATCCTATTTCCATTGATCATCCTTGAGATGTTTCTACAACTTTATTGGAGTCCACCTGTGGTAAATTCAATTAATTGGACATTATTTGGAATGGCACACACCTGTCTATATAAGGTCCAACGGTTGACAGTGCATGTCAGAGCAAAAACCAAGCCATGAGGTCGAAGGAATTGTCCGTAGAGCTCCGAGACAGGATTGTGTCAAGGAACAGATCTGGGGAAGGGTACCAAAAAATATCTGCAGCATTGAAGGTCCCAAGAACACAGTGGCCTCCATCATTCTTAAATGGAAGAAGTTTGAAACCACCAAGACTCTCCCTAGAGCTGGCCGCCTGGCAGAAATGAGCAATCAGGGGAGAAGGGCCTTGGTCAGGGAGGTGACCAAGAACCCAATGGTCACTCTGACAGAGTTCCTCTGTGGAGATGGTTGTCCTTCTGGAAGGTTCTCCCATCTCTGCAGCACTCCACCAATCAGGCCTTTATGGTAGAGTAGCCTAACAGAAGCCAGTCCTCAGTAGAAGGCACATGACAGCCCACTTGGAGTTAGCCAAAGGGGACCTAAAGGACTCTCAAACCACGAGAAACAAGATTCTCTGGTCTGATGAAACCAAGATTGAACTCTTTGGCCTGAATGCCAAGCGTCATGTCTGGAGGAAACCTAGCACCATCCCTACGGTGAAGCATGGGGGTGGCAGAATCATGCTGTGGGGATGTTTTTCAGCGACAGGGACCGGGAGACAAGTCAGGATTGAGGGAAAGATGAACTGATCAAAGTACAGAGTTTTAACCTTGTTGAAAACCTGCTCCAGAGCACTCAGAACCTCAGACTGGGGTGAAGGTTCACCTTCCAACAGAAAAGCAACCCTAAGCACACAGCCAAGACAATGCAGCAGTGGCTTTGGGACAAGTCTCTGAGTGGCTCAGCCAGAGCCCGGACTTGAACCCGATCAAACATCTCTGGAGAGACCTGAAAATAGCTGTGCAGGAACACTCCACATCCAACCTGACAGAGCTTGAGAGGGTCTGCAGAGAAGAATGGGAGAAACTCCCCAAATACAGGTGTGCCAAGCTTGTAGCATCATACCCAAGACGACTCGAGGCCGTAATCGCTGCCAAAGGTGTTTCAACAAAGTACTGAGTAAAGGGTCTGCATACTTATGTAAATGTGATTTTCAGTTTTTGCTTTGCCATTATGGGGTATTGTGTGTAGATTGTTAAGGGGAAAAATCTATTTAATCAATTTTAGAATAAGGGTGTAACGTAACAAACTTTGGGAAATGTCAAGGGCCTGAATACTTCCCTAATAAATCAAACTGTTGATTTAATTTTGGATAAATTATTTGCCTTCTGTAAGTATAAGAAACATTGCCCTGTGCCTTGAAATTTCATTACCAAAATCCCACATTTCTTTGAGATATTTACACATTTCTCTCCCTAATGCCACCTCTCTTTTCCTTTACTGTAATGAGCATCCTTACCCACTGAGCACCGACCAATGGACCCATGGACCTTGAGAAGTAGTTGAAATTTGGTCAGTCCCCCCTGGCCTTGATTTCAACGCACACAGACATCATTTTTTGTTATGGTCCGGTGTTCTTTTTCAACATCCACAGATGTTGATTTTTGGTCTGGTTCAGACCAGCCTTGATTTGGTCAAAACCTAGACCTCCATGATTGGTTCAGATTTGGTCCGGACCAGACCAAATCTAAACCAATCGTAGACGTCTAAGTTTTCACAAGTTTAGAGAACACAGTACAGTAGAGTACAGTAAAGTTTTTAAAAAAGTTGAATATTGCTGTACTGCTGTATGTACTCTACTGTTCTCTTCTGTACTGTACTCTACTGAGCAATTCAGCCCAGTGTCGTTACCATGGAATTGACCTATACATTCCTTAGCTGGATTACATGTGTGGTAAAATATATTTGTGAAACTCAGTATCTGATAATGCCGTTAAAGTTGACAAGACAACAACAACTAACCATGACATATTGGGTAAATCTTCAAGGACATAAGGTTACACATCCTACAAAAATAGTGCTCCTAGAGTGCTGGGAGCATGAACAAGATCTGAATACAAGTTTTGTGTGGATAGGTAATGGCATGAGCCATGGCGACAGAGATGGGACTGTTTGGGAAGGAGTTCAGCCCCTCTGTGGTTCTTCCTGCTATCCCACCTTGGTTGCTCACTAAGTCAATTATAAACCTAGGGTTTCTTGAGAGGGTAAGAGCTGATGAGGAAGGAGTAGATCCAGTAAATATTGTAAGTGAACATTTAAGAACTCAGTACTATGGTGTCTTGAATATATGCACTGATGGGGGCGGGGAGGTCCTCTGGTCAAGAGAGAAAGTGTAATCACAAGACTAAGACTGGGACACACAACAGTATATTGAAATTGGTAGGAAAACATTGACTGGGAAGTGTGACCACTGTCAGGAGGAGATTGAGACAGTGGAACATGTGCTATTTCAGTGCCAGCCATATGGGAGGGAAAGGGAGAGATTGTTATCAGATTTAATGAGTTGAAGAGCCAAGCATAAGTGAACTGCTGAGAAAATCTTCAGGGGGTATAAGTAATTATGTATTTCGTTTCGCATTTATACCTTTCCTGTCTGGTCCACACTCCAGGCCAGTTGGTCGTGGTCATACACTTAAAGATGTCTACCAACAGCCATATACAAACCACAGAAGAAGTATCTGGTAAAGTTTTCTTGTTCAGCACGGTAGTCTTTTGCTGTGACACATCGAAGCGTACATGCTGTAGCGGCTTCCGGTTGCAGGAGAAACATTGGAAATGTGTTCTGGTGTTTACACGTTTTCACACAAACAATAAAAATCATGGAAATCCTTGGAGAGGAGTTTGGAGATATGACTCACCAGCAGCTCGCGGCTCCTGTCAATACTATAGAGGTAATTATATTGTTGCATTAGCACAATAGGATGACTGGGCGAACAGATAAGCGGGAGTGGTGTGCAGTTTGCACATTGCAAAACGTGTTGTTTTCATTTTCAATGTAACGTTAGCGAACGCATGTAGTTTTTAGCTAAGTTAGCTAGCTACTTGCCTAGAAACCCGACGTTGAATTGCATTGAGTTCTAAGGCAGAAATCTGCGTTTGAATCAGGAAAGCTCCCTCACGACCTTTACAAGTCAGAATTAAGTGAAAATGCCCGAGATGCCGGTGTTTGGAGGATATATTGGCACGGGTGTTAGGCCCTTGACGATGTCGAGTACCGGCAAACCGTGCCAATATATCCTCCAAACACCGCATTATCACTTTTGTACAACGGGTTACCAACATTCAAATAATGATTGACAGATTTGGATTAAAATAGTTATATTGATGAATTTGTGGGTAATATTTCATCCTTCCACAATATATAGTCACGACACAAATCTAGCGTTGCTACCCAAGCCGGCTGGTCGGTCGTGCTAAAGGAATAACAGCAAAGTAGCCGTATTTGTTTAAGCTGTTTTCTAGTGACATTTATTTGGATACATCGATAACAATGAGCTAATGGGGCGCAATTTTGCCTGGCATCGAAAATGTGCTCACTCGTCACTGGACACTGTTGTTCAGAGAAGCTAGCCAACAACTCAGTTAACACAATCACTTCAAACTGAAGCTGGAAAGACTGCAAACTAGATGCCCTTGGTTGGGTTCATTTGACCTTTTTTCAATTTACATTTCTTTGTACAGTCGTGGCCAAAAGTTTTGAGAATGACACATTCATTTTCAAAGGTTGCTGCCTCAGTGTCTTTAGATATTTATGTCAGATGTTACTATGGACTACGGAAGTATAATTACACGCATTTCATAAGTGTCAAAGGCTTTTATTGACAATTACATGAAGTTGATGCAAAGAGTCAATATTTGCAGTGTTGACCCTTCTTTTTAAAGACCACTGCAATCTGCCCTGGCATGCTATCAATTAACTTCTGGGCCATATCCTGACTTGGCAGCCCATTCTTGCATAATCAATTCTTGGAGTTTGTCAGAATTTGTGGGTTTTTGTTTGTCCACCCGCCTCTTGAGGATTGACCACAAGTTCAATGGGATTAAAGTCTGGGGAGTTTCCTGGCCATGGACCCAAAATATCAATGTTTTGTTTCCGAGACACTTGGTTATCACTTTTGCCTTATGGCAAGGTGCTCCATCATGCTGGAAAAAGGCATTGTGCGTCACTAAACTGTTCCTGGATGGTTGGGAGAAGTTGCTCTCGGAGCATGTGTTGGTACCATTCTTTATTCATGGCTGTGTTCTTGGGAAAAATTGTGAGTGAGCCCACTCCCTTGGCTGAGAAGAAACCCCACACATGAATGGTCTCAGGATGCTTTACTGTTGGCATGACACAGGACTGATTGTAGCGCTCTCCTTGTCTTCTCCGGACAAGCTTTTTTCCGGATGCCCCAAACAATCGGAAAGGGGATTCAGAGAAAATGACTTTACCTCAGTCCTCAGCAGTCCAATCCCTGTATCTTTTGCAGAATATCAGTCTGTCCCTGATGTCTTTCCTGGCGAGAAGTGGCTTCTTTACTGCCCTTCTTGACACCAGGTCATTCTCCAAAAGTCTTCGCCTCACTGTGCCTGCAGATGAACTCACACCTGCCTGCTGCCATTCCTGAGCAAGCTCTGTACTGTATCCCGCAGCTGAATCAACTTTAGGAGAAGGTCCTGGCGCTTGCTGGACTTTCTTGGGTGCCCTGAAACCTTCTTCACAACAATTGAACCACTCTCCTTGATGTTCTTGATGATACGATAAATGGTTGATTTAGGTGCAATATTACTGGGAGCAATAACCTTGCCTGTGAATCCCTTTTTGAGCAAAGTAATGATGACGGCATGTGTTTCCTTGCATATAACCATGGTTGACAGAGGAAGAACAATGATTCCAAGCTCCACCCAACTTTTGAAGCTTCCAGTCTATTATTTGAACTTTACCATCATGACAGAGTGATCTCCAGCCTTGTCCTCGTCAACACTCACACCTGTGTTAACGAGAGAGTCACTGACATGATGTCAGCTGGTCCTTTTGTGGCTAGGCTGAAATGCAGTGGAAATGTTTTTGGGGGATTCAGTTCATTTGCATGGCAAAGAGGTACTTTGCAATTAATTGCAATTCATCTGATCACTCTTCATAACATTTTGGAGTATATGCAAATTGCCATCATACAAACTGAGGCAGCAGACTTTGAAGATTAATATTAGTGTCATTCTCAACTTTTGGCCACGACTGTGTATATCCATAAAAATGGATGCCAGCTGATTCATGATTTCGGCTGCCTGCCTATCTGTCTCCAGACTCGTTCATTATTTGGGACAGCTGGAGATCGAATTTGAATATTGAAACAATGTCGGAGAGACGGACAGCAAGGTTTATACAATTCTCCCCTGTTGAAAACTAAATGTTAGTCTAAAAGAATTGTGAGAATGTCTAGATGGTTTTTATAGTGGAGATCAAGTATATAAATTGCTGGGCTGATGCGACAGTGGATTGCGCAGTCAGATGGAACAGAGTAAATAGGCATTTTAATGTCAAAGATTCAGCTGGTGATAATTTGTGGAATTAACACCGTCTGGAATGTGGTTTTAGCCAATCAGCATTCCGGATTAGACTGAAAGATGAGGGCCAAACGTTTAGAAAGCTGTATAGTAAGAGATGATTATTGACGTTTTAAAACAGTGTCGGGATTGTAGTTCGCATGAGCCAGGCGAAGCTAATGGCTGAACTGTAGGGAGAAGGCAGAATGCCGCCTAGGGAGCCAGCTAGATACCAACTCCTAGCTACACCCTGATGTGTATTATTGTTTCTTTACTTGGATCTCTTTTTTTTCCATAGGAAAAATGGAAACTATTGCCAGCTTTTTTGAAGGTAAGGAAGAGTTTTTGCTATTTCTACTATATAGTGGATATAGCAAATGATAGTGAATTCCACATGCACCCGGATAATTGTCTTTCACTTCATTCTTCACTTTTACTGTCTCTTTGCCATCTCTAGTCCCTCTATTAATGTCTGATATTTCAGGTGAAAGGTCTGGTGAAACAGCACATTGACTCCTTCAACTACTTCATCAATGTGGAGGTAAAGCAACAGTTTCATCACTTGGTGTAACATAAGGATAGAAATATAATGTATAGAATGGCCACATGAAAAAAACATATCAGCAGTTTACGCTGGGCTGAACCAGAATCTGGGCTTACAGAAGACATTGATATGGTGAATCTCCTTTAAGCCCAGGAAGTAGCCATTCAATTTGTCAAGCTTAATGTCAAAATACGTTCGTTACTCACAAAATACGGATTTTCGATTAGCAACTATAGTCACTTACTGCTATCACGGTCGGTATGTAATCCAAAAAAGGTCTAAATGAAAGGTTACATGCAACTGAAAAAATGCCTCTTCGGCACCTCTGTAGTGAGCTGGAGACTCATGACCTGTGCATGACAGTAAGGTTACACCGCCAATGTAAATTGCTCACGTCCCAAGGATCCCCAATAGCACAAACCTTAGTGCTATGCACATGTTTTAAGTCTTCAACAGCTTGGAGGTGCCGAGGAGGCATTTTTTTCAGCTGCATGTAACTTTGTATTTAGATCTTTTTTGGAAGTACACACTGGCTGTGACTGCAGTAAACGACTATAGTTGCTAATCAAAACTCCATAATTGGTGAGTAAGGAACGTATTTTGACATTAAGCTTGAAAAGCTGGTGAATGGCTGTTTCCTGGGCTTAAAGGAGTTTTGCCATATCAGAGTCTCTTGTAAGGCCAGATTGTGGTTCAAGGCCTACTTCCATATGGCATTATTTTGCACGTGTACCCAAGCTATGTCTAAATTTGAGCATTTGTGTGGTTTATTACAGATAAAGAAGATAATGAAAGCAAATGAAAAGATCACAAGTGATGCTGATCCCATGTGGTACCTAAAGTAAGCTGCTGGTCCTACTCCCTATACATGCCATCCAACAACAACAAACATTGGTGGGAATGCGATGTTGCTGGTTCAAAGCCTTCTTAGACCAGCAACTTTTTACTTACAAGGCAGACACGCAACAAGCAGTCAAGACTATTGTTTTGAAGAATGTGCTTACTTAAAATCCATGGCAAACTACACTATCTTTTCTAAAACTAAAATAACACCAACGTCCCATTTCCAGGTACCTCAATATATACGTTGGCATGCCTGATGTTGAAGAGAGCTTCAATGTAACCAGACCAGTGTCTCCACACGAGGTGAATCTAGTCTGCTTCCCCTTCCCCGCAAAAATATCACAAACCATTGCATTATAGTGTCACACAGTTGAATAGTCTCTGTGCTTAACTAGGAGGACATTACAATATATACATATTGGGTCTTCCTCAACCCACGGCTGAATTTTAGCACACATTTGTGAATACAACTCATTGAAGCCACATCGTATCCACCAGTGTCGTCTCAGGGACATGACCTACTCTGCACCCATCACAGTGGACATCGAGTACACCCGTGGCAGTCAGAGAATCATCCGCAATGCTCTGCCCATCGGAAGGTACTGCTCTCTCCCTCTCTGCAAGCCCTCTCTTTATCACACTATGGGGAAGGTACTAACCAGTTCTTACCTCACTGAAGTTCAGTGCTTTGGCAGTACATGTTTAACTTCCTATAGAATATGTATTGTTTGCACCACTCTCTCTGAGATTTTCCTACTAACAGTGTGTTGAACTATATTCTACCCAGGATGCCCATCATGCTGCGCAGCTCTAACTGTGTCCTTACGGGGAAGACGTCCATGGAGTACTCCAAACTCAACGAGTGCCCTCTGGACCCAGGTAAGCAACACCTAGCTGAACACCTTTGCATGGGCGGGGGGGGCACTCTTCTCCTGGAGGGCCACCTGCAGTATGTGAAGACTTGTTCCGATTTTCAATTTAGACCACATTAGTCTAACCAGGTGTGTTAGAGCTGGGATAGATCAAAAACATGCACACAGTGGCCTTGTAGGACCAGAATTGCCCATCCCAAGAATGATTGCTGTAGTGCCGAGCATCAGAATGCAAAGGTGTGAATTTGTGTCCTTGTCTCTACATCCATAGGGGGCTATTTCATTGTCAAAGGTCAGGAGAAGGTCATTCTGATCCAGGAGCAGCTGTCAAAGAACCGCATCATTGTGGAACAGGACAGGAAGGGGGCAGTAGGAGCCTCTGTGACCAGGTGATGTCACTCGTATTTAGAATGACTCGACCCGATTGTTAGCCTCCCTACTTAGGCTCCAGCTGCAGTTTGGTGGAAACACTTTGCTCTTGTTGGTATTTTCATACTGTTAGGTTCTAATTATTAGAGTAACAACTCGACAGACACTATGAAAGCTTAAACCAAGTTTATTCATCCCAAAGGGTCAAACGGCTGTACAGATGACGACGTGTTCACACAAGCACTGATATTTAACCCTTTCTCCTCTGCTGAGTCTCCTCCTACACATCTGAACAGCCAATGCATCTCTGTTGCTAGACAGAACCTTAGTGATATCTGTTCTTCCTCACTTCATCTGACCTGACCTTTGCCCCAAAGTGCTCACTCCTCCCCAACTCACGGCTGTCATGGTGACTGGTACGAGACGGTGTCTCTTCTCCCAGAGGATTCCTCCCAAAGGATCCCTGATGGCTTACATTAACATATCCTGACATAATGTAAACATTATACATGACCCTCTCTCCCTCAGTGACATGAATAAGTATATTTCATATTCTCAGAACCCAACAATACCTACTTTGTTTCAGGATTGATGCAGTTTATTGTTTTCTCATGTATTGCTTACTTGAGTGCTTTATCATTGTAAGACTGTATACTCTATCCGCATGTGTTTATCCAACCCTCAGTTCACTAACCACCATTCTCCACTCATGCTTTGTCATGAGGTTACAGTTCCACCCATGAGAAGAAGAGCAGGACCAATATGATCGTTAAGCAGGGACGCTTCTACTTAAGACACAACGCACTGTCAGAGGATGCCCCCATTGCCATTATATTCAAGGTAAGAATTTCAAGTCCACATGGTGGCACTGTTCGACTACAGAATATGACTACAGTCTGACTACAGAATACAGATAATGCCAGCCTCTGCCACCTCTCTAACCTGTTCAGCGTTGTTGTTCAATGTGTTGGTAGTGGAACCCACTTGTGCTACCAATTAACAACTAATTAGCTGATATGAAATTAGCTAATCTACTATCAAAATCAGTTTATGGACATGCTGCAGCCATTAGCTCTGTGTAACAATTGCTTCTAATTTGAGTTCAAAATTAGATTTGCTTCATTCAAGCAACAGCAGAACACAATTTTACTGAAATGTTTGTGTGATTACATTTGATTTTAAGACCCAACAAGATTATTTGTCATGTCACCTGTGCCAAATACAACCTTTATAGTGAAATGCTTACTTACAAGCCCTTAACCAACAATGCAGTTCTAAGAAAAACCATAAAGAATACAGAAAATAACAAATAATTAAAGAGCGGGGGGTACCAGTACAGAGTCAATGTGCAGAGGCAGGGGTGTCTGTAATTATGTACATGTAGGTAGAGTTATTAAAGTGGATGACAGAGTAGCAGCAGCGTGCGTGTGTGGGGTGGGGGGGGGGGGGGCAGCAATACAAATAGTATGGGTATCCATTTGATTAGCTGTTCAGGAGTCTTATGGCTTGGAGGTAGAAGCTGTTTAGAAGCCTCTTGGACCAGGACTTGCCGCTCCAGTACCACTTGCTGTGCAGTAGCAGAGTGAACAGTCTATGACTAGGGTGGCTGGAATCTTTGATGATTTTTAGGGCCTTCCTCTGACATTGCCTGGTATAGAGGTCCTGGATGGCAGGAAGCTTGGCCCTGGTGATGTACGCACTACCCTCTGTAGTGCGTACATCACCAAGGCTGAGCAGTTGCCATACCAGGCAGTGATGCAACCCATCAGGATGCTCTCGATGGTGTAAAACTTTTGAGGCTCTGAGGACCCATGTCAAATCTTTTCAGTCTCCCGAGGGGAATAGGTTTTTTCGTGCCCTCTTCACAACTGTCTTGGTGTACTTGCACCATGACAGTTTGGTGATGTGGACGCCAAGGAACTTTAAATCAAATGTATTTATAAAGCCCTTCTTACATCAGCTGATATCTCAAAGTGCTATATAGAAACCCAGCCTAAAACCCCAAACAGCAAGCAATGCAGGTGTAGAAGAACGGTGGCTCGGAAAAACTCCCTAGAAAGGCCAGAACCTAGGAAGAAACCTAGAGAGGAACCAGGCTATGAGGGGTGGCCAGTCTTCTTCTGGCTGTGCCGGGTGGAGTTTATAACAGAACATGGCCAAGATGTTCAAATGTTCATAGATGACCAGCAGGGTCAAATAAAAATAATCACAGTGCTTGTCGAGGGTGCAACAGGTCAGCACCTCAGGAGTAAATGTCAGTTGGCTTTTCATAGCCGATCATTCAGAGTATCTCTACTGCTCCTGCTGTCTCTAGAAAGTTGAAAACAGCAGGTCTGGGACAGGTAGCACGTCCGGTGAACAGGTTCCATAGCCGCAGGCAGATCAGTTGAAACTGGAGCAGCAGCACGGCCAGGTGGACTGGGGACAGCAATGAGTCAGAGAGGGAGCCTGTCTGTCAAAATACTCCAGATATAACCGACTAACCCTAGCCCCCCCCCCAGGCAGGATATAACCCCTCCCACTTTGCCAAAGCACACCCCCCACACCACAAGAGGGATATCTTCATCCATCAACTTACCATCCTGAGTCAAGGCCAAGTATAGCCCACAAAGATCTCCACCATGGCACAACTGAAGGGGGGGGGGGGGGGGGGGCGCCAACCCAGACAGGAAGATCACCCCCCTTAAAGAAGGCATGGAAGGGCACCAGTAAGCCAGTGACTCAGCCCCTGTAATAGGGTTAGAGGCAGAGAATCCTAGTGGAGAGAGGGGAACCGGCCAGGCAGAGACAGCAAGACGGTTCGTTGCTCCAGTGCCTTTCCGTTCACCTTCACACTCCTGGGCCAGGCTACACTCAATCATAGGACCTACTGAAGAGATTAGTCTTCAATAAAGACTTAAAAGTTGAGACCGAGTCTGCTTCTCTCACACGGGTCGGCAGACCATTCCATAAAAATTGAGCTCTATAGGAGAAAGCACTGCCTCCAGCTGTTTGCTTAGAAATTCTAGGGACAATTAGGAGGCCTGCGTCTTGTGACCATAGCGTACGTGTAGGTATGTACGGCAGGACCGGGAAGATGGGTAGGAGCAAGCCCATGTAATGCTTTGTAGGTTAGCAGTAAAACCTTGAAATCAGCCCTTGCCTTAACAGGAAGCCAGTGTAGAGAGGCTAGCACTGGAGAAATATGATCAGTTTCGTTTTGTTCTAGTCAAGATTCTAGCAGCCGTGTTTAGAACTAACTGAAGTTTATTTAGTGCTGTAGCCGGAGAGTAGAGCATTGCAATAGTCTAACCTAGAAGTGACAAAAGCCTGGATACATTTTTCTGCATCATTTTGACAAAGTTTCAGATTTTTGCGATGTTACGTAGATGGAAAAAGGCTGTCCTTGAAACAGTCTTGATATGTTTGTCAAAAGGCAGATCAGGGTCCAGAGTAACGCCGAGGTCCTTCGCAGTTTTATTTGAGACTACTGTACAACCATCAAGATTAATTGTCAGTTTCAACAGAAGATCTGTTTCTTGAGACCGAGAACAAGCATCTCTGTTTTGTCCAAGTTTAAAAGTAGAACATTTGCAGCCATCCACTTCCTTATGTCTGAAACACAGGCTTCCAGCGAGGGCAATTTTGGGGCTTCACAATGTTTCACTGAAATGTACAGCTAGCTGTGTGTCATCCGCATAGCAGTGAAAGTTAACATTATGTTTCCGAATGACATCACCAAGAGGTAAAATATATATATATTTATTTATTTATTTGTGTGTGTGTATATATGTATGTATGTATGTGTGTATATATATATATATATATATATATATATATATATATATATATATATATATATATATATATATATATATATATACACATACATACACAAATAAATATATATATATATATATATATACATACACATACATACACAAATAAATATATATATATATATACATACACAAATAAATATATATATATATATACATACACAAATAAATATATATATACATACACAAATAAATATATATATATATATATACACATACATACACAAATAAATATATATATATATATATATATACATACACAAATAAATAAATAAATAATGTGTGTGTGTGAAAACAATAGTGGTCCTAAAACGGAACCTTGAGGAACACTGAAATTCACAGTTGATTTGTCAGAGGACAAACCATCTACAGAGACAAACTGATATCTTTCCCAGCAGATAAGATCTAAACCAGGCCAGAACTTGTCCGTGTAGACCCAAAGAATGTGATGATCGATGGCATCAAAAGCAGCACTAAGGTCTAGGAGCACGAGGACAGATGCAGAGCCTCGGTCTGACGCCATTAAAAGGTCATTACCACCTTCACAAGTGCAGTCTCAGTGCTATGATGGGGTCTACAACCAGACTGAAGCGTTTCGTATACATTGTTTGTCTCCAGGAAGGCAGTGAGTTGCTGCGCAACATATTTTCCCCAAAAAATTCAGAGGAATGGGAGATTCGATATAGGCCGATAGATTTTTATATTTTCTTGGTCAGGGTTTGGCTTTTTCAAGAGAGGCTTTATTACTGCCACTTTTAGTGAGTTTGGTACACATCCGGTGGATAGAGAGCTGTTTATTATGTTCAACATAGGAGGGCAGCTCTTTCAGTAGTTTAGTTGGAATAGGGTCCAGTATGCAGCTTTAAGGTTTAGAGGCAAGGATTATTTTCATCATTGTGTCAAGAGATATAGTACTAAAACACTTGCGTGTCTCCCTTGATCCTAGGTCCTGGCAGAGTTGTGCAGACTCAGGACAACTGAGCTTTGGAGGAATACACAGATTTTAAAGAGGAGTTTTTAAATTTGCTTTCTAATGATCATGATCTTTTCCTCAAAGAAGTTCATGAATTTATCACTGCTGAAGTGAAAGCCATCCTCTCTTGGGGAATGCTGCTTTTTAGTTAGCTTTGCGACCGTATCAAAAATACAAATACAGCCCCGTCGATGAGAATGGGGTCGTGCTCGCTAGGTCCTCCTTTTCCTGTAGTCCACAATCATCTCCTTTGTCCTGATTGCGTTGAGGGAGAGGTTGTTGTCCTTGCACCACACGGTCAGGTCTCTGACCTCCCTATAGGCTGTCTCATTGTTGTCTGTGATCAGGCCTACCACTGTTGTCATCAGCAAACTTAATGATAGTGTTGGATGGAGTCTTGTCTGTCTGTGCAATGATGAGTGAACAGGGAGTACGGGAGGGGACTGAGCACACACACCTGAGGGGCCCCCGTGTTGAGGATCAGCGTGGCAGATGTTTTTTTACCTATCCATACCACCTGGGGGGGCGGCCCGTCAGGAAGTCCAGGATCCAGTTGCAGAGGGAGGTGTTTAGTCCCAGGGTCCTTAGCTTCTTGATCAGCTTTGAGGGCACTATGGTGTTGAATGCTGAGCTGGAGTCAATTAATTGCATTCTGACATAGGTGTTCCTTTTGTCCAGATGGGAAAGGGCAGTGTGGAGTGCAATAGAGATTGCATCAGATCTGTTGGTGCAGTATGCACATTGGAGTGGGCCTAGGGTTTCTGGGATAATGGTGTTGATGTGAGTCTTTCAAAGCATTTCATGGCTACAACTGTGAGTGCTTTGGGTCAGTAGTCATTTAGGCAGGTTACCTTAGTGTTCTTGGGCATAGGGCCTATGGTGGTCTGCTTGAAACCTGTTGGTATTACAAACTCCGACAGGGAGAGGTTGAAAACGTTGGTGAAGACACTTGCCAGTTGGTCAGCGCATGCTCGGTGTGCACGTAGTCTGTAATAGTTTGCAAGCCCTGCCACATCAGACGAGCGTCAGTGCCGGTGTAGTACGATTCGATCTTATTCCTGTATTGACGATTTGCCTGTTTGATGGTTCGTGGGGAATATCGGGATTTCTTATAAGCTTCCGGGTTAGAGTCCTGCTCCTTGAAAGCGGCAGCTCTACCCTTTAGCTCAGTGTGAATATTGCCTGTAATCCATGGCTTCTGGTTTGGGTGTGTACGTACAGTCACTGTGGGGACTGTACGTACATTTAAAGTTGTCCCAGCTTTCAGTCTTCCAGTCTTACAGATTTGGACATCTGTCACTCAATAAGGTCCATATCCGTGACTCCAGATTAAAATGTCTCTATTAACCTGTTGGCAGCAGTGTCATCAATGAGTTTCCCCTTGGACAGCCCACTCCAAACAACATGTCCAATGTGGCAATGTAGCATTTTGAGTTTGTCTTTTCACCAGTGTGGTGTGTTGGCCTTGCTGGTTTGTTTCTCCTGCCCTCATGCATCCTGAGTGAATTCCTCCTGGCCCTCGTTGCTTTCTGCAACGCTGCCGACCAGCATGGCCCAAGATGCATTGTGGGCCAGCCAGCCCCAATCCCACAGCTCCTCATTAGCATAAGCAAAAATCAGAACCTTGTGACTTCTGCCTCATCTCTTTGCTTGTCTGTACTTGTCCCTTTATCTCCTCCATCTTCCAGCCACTCCTCTTTTCTTCTCCCATCCTCTTTGTTAAGTCCTTTATACCTCTTTCTCTTCCACGTCATCATTCTTTCACTTGTACCTCTCCACCATATGCCCTCCTTCAAATTACCCCACCCCTCCATACTTCCCTGATACCTCTGTCATCCACCTCAATCCTCACCCTTAAACCTCCACCTCCTCCTATTCTGCCCTCATACCTTCCCTCCCACATTTCATCTCCTTTATATCAAACCCTCTAATAATAGAATGTCCTCCTGTACCTCAACCCCCTCTATCCTCCTCACACAGGCTATGGGTGTGGAGAGTGACCAGGAGATAGTGCAGATGATTGGGACGGAGGAGCACGTCATGGCTAACTTCTCCCCCAGCCTGGAAGAGTGCCAGAAAGCCCAGATCTTCACTGAGATACAGGTACGTGATTCCCTCTCTTCCTTCTCTGGAACCTGCTTCAGTCTGAACCTATGTCAGAGGTTTCTAAATCACACTGACCTGGGAGGAACAGGTGATACATGTAACTTAAGTTGTTAGCATGTTGTGATGCCCAAACCAACTCAACAAAACTTTAAAAACTTTTAATCAATCCCTTTTTCAAGTTACTTTGAGATGATTTTGGAATGAATTACATGTTTAGCATTGTTATTTGGGGTACATTGACAAAGTTAAGTTGGTGACAGTGGTTAGGTAAATAAACCCAAAGCATGGATTGCAGTCTCTCCTTTGTCCTGTTCTTTCAAAGCAAGGAAAAGTAATTTTGTGATTTGAGTGAACTCTGACAACTAGTGAATGCATGGCTTTACTAGGCCTTTTCCCCTGACCATTTGACCTGATTATATTGTCTAAGGAGTAGGACTTGACTGTTTCAAATACCCAGATTTTTTAACAGCTCTCAATAGAATGTGTTGATGTCTTGAGTTTGGGACACAGCCTTTGTAATGCCTAGCAATTAAAGAATATTCCGCCTCATCAAGTCATTACTTAATAGGCCAACATGTCCTCTTTGACATGTGTTGTTGAATGCAGTGGACCAATTTGTCTGAAATTAACACCCTTGTCTAGCAGGAGGAACCAGCAATGCATTGATGAGGGCCATATTAGCATCCTAGCAATGGCCTTTGGACTAGATTTGAATGCATTTTTTTCATGTCTTTTCAGTATTATTATACCTCTGATGTGCGATACGTCAAGCTAAGCCTCAGTAGACCTATAAAATAGATATTAGCCCAGGGGTGGGCAAACCTGTTGGATCCAGAGTCACATTGAAACTTTGAAATTCAACAGAGAGCCATGCACATTTTACCCATGTTTTTACACATGAACATAAACTGTGATTCTGTTCTGAGTGACTGCCTTTGCCATTATGGTAGCATAATACACAGGTCAGGGTGGCATGCCTCTTCACTGGTGTCCTCAGAAGCCAATAGTTATAGCCTGCAGGGTGGGTGGTCTGGAGGATGCGCTCAGTCTCACTGACCTCTGACCTTCTCTAGAGCATGACACAGAAGATCACTGACACAGGTGTGATAGTTGTGTGCATAAGGGCTGACTCGTATCCGGTTGTGGCTTTTTGTGATTCACTTGACCCGCTACAACTCTGTGTTCATTTGGGTCTTTTTCTTCTCCACACAATGAACGTGCATGTCACACATTTTTCATCACTTTGGAATTACGTCTCCAGTTATTTTTAAGTTTGTCTCTTTGATCTGAGAGAGTTTTTTATTAATGGTGTGCAGTTAAAGATGTTGTATTCTCATCCCTCTGTGTTCCCTAGGCTCTGAAATACATTGGGAATAAGGTGCGGAGACAGCGCATGTGGGGTGGGCCCAAGAAGACCAAGATGGAGGAGGCCAGAGAGCTGTTGGCTTCCCTCATCCTCACTCATGTACCTGTAAGTGCTGTCAGATTGACCACACCAAAAAAACGCTTTATACACACCTCTCTGGCCCGGGATTTACTATGGAAAGATCAGTAGTATCAGGTGTTGATAGGGTTAAAGCACTATGCTCACCATACCATAAGATGATTTAGTTTTGTCACCTGTATCCTTATCTAGTCTTTATTAATATGGCTATGAGTGGACACATTTGTAAGGTACACACTTGTGTTAACATGATTCAGTGACTTTACTACCAGGGTTGGGGTCAATTCAGGAAGTGAACTAAAGTTCAAATTCCAGTTTTCCTCAATTCTCTGAGAAGAAACTACAATTTCAGTTTACTCCCTGAATTGACATAGGAATGGGATCGACTCAAACCCTGTTTTCTATTCCACCTCCAGGTGAAGGAGTTTAACTTCCGGGCCAAGTGTATCTACCTAGCGGTGATGGTGCGCAGGGTGATCCTAGCCCAAGGAGAGAACAAGGTGGATGACAGAGACTACTATGGCAACAAGCGCCTGGAGTTGGCTGGACAGGTGAATGAATACGTCTCGGTATCCTCTACTGTAGCTCCATCTGAAGCACCAGTGTCTGTTGGTCTCTATCTTAATATAACCTCTGTCCTCCTGACCCCTTACGCTACATTGAATGTCCCATGGAATAATCACAAGTACGCTAAATAGAACTCCTGTGACCCTCTGTTTTTAGTTTACACCCTCCGTTAGTGGTCTCCAGCACATTGTCTGTGCGAACAGTCCTATGGTGACCTACTCTATCACATCGGGAGGTGCAGAGTTACCTGAGTACATTTGCCTGTGCAGACTTCCTTTACCACATTTGCCTGCACAGCCTTCCTCCAGCACAGTGGCCTACAGTATGCAGCTCCACAGTTTGCTATGTTTTACAATTATCAAGTCCCATTCGTAGCCTGATTTTTAGATGTGTCCATGTAAACAGGATTATTAGGGAATTCTTTCTTCTTGCAAAGCAAAAGCTTTACTCAAACTATTATATTAATCTGAGTATTCACAATAATCAGATTATTGTGTGCATGTAACCGTACTGTGTCCAGAGTCTCTTCATCCCACAGAGGTTTTAATCCTTTCTTCCTCCCCAGTCAAAACAATTCTCTATATGCAGTGCTTCGTACTTCTCTGAGAACTGATCCCAGGCCTGTGCTAATCGATACGGACTCTAATCCAGTCTCCCCGTGCCCTGATCTTTCACCTGTCTGTCACCCCTCTCCCTCTATTAATTCCCACTTTGTTTTTGCCTGTTTTGTTTTCTTCCTCATCCCTCTCCGCCTCGCTCTGTATTCCCGCCTCGGCTGGCGTTGTCAGGGGGGAGAGATACGCAGCAGCAGCACCAAAATCCCAGGGCCGAGGAAGCGGAGGCATTTTTCCGAGCCTTGACAAAGGAATGGCCGCCTTGACTGGAGCGATTGAGCTAATCCTACAGGCCCCGGCTCTGATAATGTAATTACGGCTGTCTTAAGGCCTTTAATTTCCCCCCACCCGACCTTCTGTGATTGAGGAGGGGGGCGCAGGGCCTCCTTTCAATAGAGAGCTTAAGTACTCACAACGCCCAGCAATCTCTCCTCTCTCCAATTATGATTCCCTGACATTCAGCTAATTGGCCCAGCTGTGCGACAGAAGCTGTTTTTCTTTATTATACATTTTGCCAGGACTGCATGTTTGTTTTGATGTATGCAAATTTGTTGGGGGTTGAGAGAGTGAGAGAGGTGCCCCACTAAAGGCCTTACTGAGGAGAGAGACCTGGGAGAGAGGCCAGGTCAGGCTTATCTCAGGGTTGGCACACCTGGTTATTAAATCTGTCTCCCAGGACCTGGTCATTGTCTCTGAGCTGATAGCGGAGAGGAACAGAACAGCTGTGTGCAGAAGCCAGGAGAACAGAGGGTTTGCCTTGTCTGTGTCTCCAGGGGATACGACTAGCTCTCCGAGTATTGTTATTTCACGTCTAGAGACTCGATGTTTCCACTGTGTCAGTTTTGCCTTTTAGATCACAGTGACTTTTATGGATGGAGGACCTGATCTTAGATCAGCACTCCTACTCTGAGACACTTAATACGTATTGTTCTGACTGTACTACTGACAATCTCTCGCCCCACCTGGCTAGCTGCTGTCTCTGCTGTTTGAGGATCTCTTTAAGAAGTTCAACTCCGAGCTGAAGAAGATCTCAGACCAGATCATCCCCAAGCAGCGGGCGGCACAGTTTGACATTGTCAAACACATGCGCCAGGACCAGATCACCAACGGCATGGTCAACGCCATCTCCACCGTGAGTGCTGCTCTCCGCCCCATTTCAAGCTCTGGTCCTTTATGCCAGACAGTGCATAGGTATCCATACGGATTGACGTATGTCAAAAGGGCATTCTAGGTTGTCAGGTTTTTTTGCATCCAATTTTGAATGAAATGTTTATGTACCTTACACGAGTGTGAGGTCTATTCTTTCATTTTTGTAAATATCATGAAGATATTGTGTAAAAGCTGATGCCACAGTGAATTGCAGTTAGGGACATCAATCAATATAAGGTGTTTATTTTTAAAGCCATTTTAACATCAGCAGTGTTGTCACACATGCTAAATATATTTATTGCTCCAAGCAGTTGACCTGTCTCTCTCTCTCTGTGCCCCCCAGGGGAACTGGTCCCTGAAGAGGTTTAAGATGGACCGTCAGGGTGTGACCCAGGTGCTGTCCCGTCTCTCCTTCATCTCTGCTCTGGGCATGATGACCAGGATCTCCTCCCAGTTTGAGAAGACCAGGAAGGTCAGCGGACCCCGCTCCCTGCAGCCCTCCCAGTGGGGCATGCTGTGCCCCTCCGACACTCCTGAGGGAGAGGTGAGTCAGAGGGATACACAGACAGACAGTCACATACATACACATTGGCAAGCATACACACACACACACCCACACACGCAATCACACACACCATGGCCTGCATAAACTCCATACACACACCCACCGTGGCCTGCATAAACTCCATACCCCCACCCACATTGGCCTGCATAAACTCCACACCCCCACCCACCGTGGCCTGCATAAACTCCACACCCCCACCCACCGTGGCCTGCATAAACTCTACACCCCCACCCACCGTGGCCTGCATAAACTCCACACCCCCACCCACTGTGGCCTGCATAAACTCCACACCCCCACCCACCGTGGCCTGCATCAACTCCACACCCCCACCCACCGTGGCCTGCATAAACTCCACCCACCCACCGTGGCCTGCATAAACTCCACACACCCACCCACCCACCGTGGCCTGCATAAACTCCACACACACACTCGTGCAAACACTCCTACTGTGTGAAAACTGTCTGAAATTTGAACTGCAGCTCACAAGGTGTTGTGGACAACCCTAACCCTAATGCCAGTTTTCACCCAGTTCTAGGTGGTGTTGCCTTGGCCTGTGTATAACAGGTTCTGACCAGTTGTTGTGTTGTGTCCTAGGCATGTGGTCTGGTGAAGAACCTGGCCCTGATGACCCACATCACCACAGACATGGAGGACGGCCCCATCGTCAAGCTGGCCTTCAACCTGGGAGTGGAGGATGTCAACCTGCTGTGTGGAGAGGAGCTCTCCTACCCAAGTGTCTTCCTGGTCTTCCTCAATGGTGACTGCACGCACACAGTTGCACATACACACCAGGCATCCAGAGGCATACACATAAGTGCTTGTTACATATAATCAGCAGTAGGCTTTCAATCCAGGATGGTTGTTGCTGTTGGCTTTTCCCTTGTTTGATTACTTAAATCTTAAGCCTTCCTCTGCTTTTCAATACAATGCCTCAAACATGAAGGGAAAGAACATGGAACGTCCAGTTTCCGGAATGCATATGTTGTGCTTAATGCAGTGTGTTTTGATGATAAGCTATTCAGTTAGTGCTACTAGTGCGCTATGAGAAAGACTGGACTGGTTCCTTTAATTAGTGTCTGTTTTTCTAGCCAATGATAACTGTCAAATTATGTTGACTGACTAACCAGGCTTTATTAATTAGTAACAGCAGGTGTCATAGCACCAGAGTGCTCGCAAACCCTTCCACACTGTGGCTCCTCCGTTTCTTCAAGTTTCATATTATTCCCAGATCCTCTGCTGGAGTCTGTGGCCCTGCACACATCGGATTTATTCAGTGACAAGCTCCAAGTCCTGGATTATGCATTATTTCTGTGTGTGGGTGTGTTCATCTGTAGTCCAGGGGGGACTGCAGAGGCAAATGTGCATATTTAGAGAAATGTTGATCCTTTCATTGTCCCTGTCAAATAACCCCTAATAAAGTCAAGTCCGTAAGTATTTAGTGTAAGGCGCTCTGTGCCTCAAAGTCAGTCTCTCTGGGTGTGTCCATCCTTCACAGGTAACATCCTGGGGGTGATCCGGGACCACCAAAGGTTGGTGTACACCTTCAGACTGATGCGACGGGCTGGATTCATCAACGAGTTTGTGTCCATCTCTACCAACCTAACCGACCGCTGTGTCTACGTCTCCTCAGATGGCGGACGCCTCTGCAGGTAGGGGCACCAGGGACGACATGACACCCCGCCACTGTCTGTGCATGGAGCAGAGTTATAACACAGCCTGGGTTCAGCACCAAAACGTTTTCAACACATTCTGAAGGTTTTTTAACTGATGTTCTTGCTCCTGCCAGACCGTATATCATTGTGAAGAAAGGACAGCCAATGGTTAAGAACAAACACATCGAGGAGTTGACCCAGGGATACAGGTGGGCTCCGTTTTATCTCATACAGCTAACATTATTCAATACAAAGAAACTAGCATCTGCCACCAATGAATTTAGCTTGTATATGATTGGATTTTAAGCTCAGCCCAGTGTACTTGCTAGAGGGTCAAAATGTTTACATTAGTGGTGGACGTTGTGGGCTTTTTGAAATGCTTGTGTTGATGATCTTTCTGTTTTGTTGCTGTCAGAACCTTTGAGGATTTCCTCCATGAGAGCCTGGTGGAGTACCTGGACGTGAACGAGGAGAATGACTGTCAGATCGCCCTCTATGAGCACATGATTAATAAGTAACTTCTGGCCATGGCTCTATACTGTCTGACACGTTAGGCCCCTCTGGTCTAGTTGTTTTCATATGCACTCAATATAGTCTCTGCTGCTGGATGTAATTCTCAGTCCCAATGTTCTTGTTTTGTACGTAGGGATACTACACACTTGGAGATTGAGCCCTTCACACTACTAGGGGTCTGTGCTGGTCTGATCCCCTACCCCCATCACAATCAGTCCCCCAGGAACACATACCAGTGTGCTATGGGCAAGCAGGCCATGGGTGAGACACTTCTCCAGTTCTACAGACTCGCTGGTTCCTCTGCTTCGATCTGTAGAGGGTGGCTGTTTTTAAGCTGCACCTTTGATCAGGCATCAGGACTCCTCAGACATCCTCCACGGGAGCAGTGTGTACCGATGTGAACACATTTCTTGTCAGAATGCACTTTGTGTGATGGAGTGTTTTTGTATCTGCACATGGACATCCAAACATGAGGTGCCTACGTAGGCCCTCCATTGTGTCCTGTGTGTGCAGAGGCCTTTCCCTGCTAGTCACCCAGTGTCATTAGCAATTCATTGTGTCTGCTGTTAAGTGTGCTCAGGGGGTCAGTGTGCTCAGCTGCGAGGGAGAGACCACAGAGGAGCCCAGGAGCTCCCTGAACCAAAACTTCTCCAAATCACTCCACTAGCATTCACACGAGCCCAGTCACCCCCATCCCCTCCCTCCATTCACCCCCACCCCCCTCCCTCCCCATCTTTACACAAAAACACTGCGACTAGGACTATATTTGGCCTAATATCCTCTGCTGTGTCTGTTTTGTGTGGCCAGGCCTATACATGTGCTAATATGTGTGTGTGACCAGGGGCCTATTATCACAGGGCTCTGTTGCCTAATTGTGAAGTAATAGCATTTGACAAATGTCAAGGCCTCCAGGGAGGCCAGCCATTATTCCATGGCCTGCCCGTCTTCTCTCCACTGTGTTTGTACCAGGGAGCTGGCCCTGGCTCAACCCCGGCCTCTGGAGAAGCAGGATTAAAAACCACTCGTCCACTTTTAGGATACTCTCTGATGTGATACACTGTTTGGTTAAGACGCACACGCAATGGAGTAAATCTGGGATTTAAATATGTTTCCTTAAATTTAAAATTAGTAATTACTTTTGTTCAGTTGCTCTTAAGATATACTGAATGAGTTTTGAATGATTTCTCAGACAATTGAGTAATCAGATATTTTACGTTTTGAAGAATACATTTTAAAAAGTCCATTGTAATTTTATTTCCATGGTTTCTCCTGTCAGGTACGATTGGCTATAACCAGAGGAACCGTATAGACACTCTGATGTACCTGCTGGGCTACCCTCAGAAGCCCATGGTCAAGACTAGAACCATAGAGCTGATAGACTTTGAGAAGCTGCCTGCGGGCCAGAACGCCACAGTGGCTGTGATGAGCTACAGCGGCTACGACATAGAGGACGCTCTGATCCTCAACAAGGCCTCTCTAGACAGAGGTGAGTTACTGATCTATGTCTATAGGCTAAGAAGGAAAATTTGACGAAAAACTAACAATGTACTCTCAATACAATGTAAAGTGTTTAAATTACAAGTGTCTAACTTCTTGGCTGCTGGCCTCCTTGGCTGCTGGCCTCCTGGCTGCTGGCCTCCTGGCTGCTGGCCTCCTGGCTGCTGGCCTCCTGGCTGCCTGGTCTCCTGGCTGCTGCCCTCCTGGCTGCCTGGTCTCCTGGCTGCTGGCCTCCTTGGCTGCTGGCCTCCTGGCTGCTGGCCTCCTGGCTGCTGGCCTCCTGGCTGCTGGCCTCCTGGCTGCCTGGCCTGCTGGCTGCTGGCCTCCTGGCTGCCTGGCCTCCTGGCTGCTGGCCTCCTGGCTGCTGGCTGCCTGGCCTCCTGGCTGCCTGGCCTCCTGGCTGCCTGGCCTCCTGGCTGCCTGGTCTCCTGGCTGCTGCCCTCCTGGCTGCTGCCCTCCTGGCTGCTGGCCTCCTGGCTGCTGCCCTCCTGGCTGCTGGCCTCCTGGCTGCCTGGCCTGCTGGCTGCCTGGCCTCCTGGCTGCTGGGCTGCTGGCCTCCTGGCTGCCTGGTCTCCTGGCTGCTGCCCTCCTGGCTGCCTGGCTCCTGGCTGCTGCCCTCCTGGCTGCTGCCCTCTTCTGAACATAGTCATTGATGTATTTTAGATGTAGTGCTCTTGTTACTGTCCTGAAATACAAAAAGTACTGGTATAAATAATTATTTGCGTTACTGAACTCTCTGTCCCTCATCTTCCATTTATTCTGCCTCAGGATTTGGAAGATGCCTGGTCTACAAGAACGCTAAGTGCACGTTGAGGCGCTACACCAACCAGACCTTTGACAAGGTGATGGGTCCCATGCTGGATGCAGCCACACGCAAGCCCATCTGGAGGCACAGTATCCTGGATGCTGACGGCATCTGCTGCCCTGGTGAGTAGCACCCTTCAGCAGGACTCCTGGAGAAGGACCCAACCCGCTCTGTTACTCTAGAATCTCACTGTCACCCATTTGATTATTACAACCATTTGGTTACATCCTTATCTCCACATGGAAACGTGTTGAAGGATGTATTTGTGTTTTATGTATAAAATAACCTAAAACATTTGATGTCTTTGATTTGATATTCATGCATACAGAATTAGTAAATATGGAATTCATCAATATTGTGTGTCTCCCAGGTGAGAAGGTGGAGAATAAGCAGGTGCTGGTGAACAAATCCATGCCCACTGTCACCCAGACACCACTGGAGGGCAGTGCCCAGCCAGGACAGCCCCAGTACAGAGATGTGCCCGTCAGGTGGGTGTGCCTTCTCCCCTCATCACTCATACTATACCACTATCACAATATATTTTTTTACCATGGCAAACATTTGAACATGAAACAGACTTCACTTTTTGGTCCTGTTTTAAAAACCTGCTGTTTCCAACATTTTAGGGCTGTCTTCCTAAAAAAGTTAAATCTCCCTGATGTTTTTGTTTCCTTTGCACGATACGAATGAGTATCCCGATACTGTTTTTGTCCCAGCCCTACTACCATCTCCTCTGACCGTTGAGCAAAATACTTAGTTTCCCCCATATGACGGTAAACAACCCAATCCTTTCAGGTCCGCTCTTCACGTATTCAGCCTTGTCAGATCAGGTCAGCTGTTACCTCTGTTCTCCTGTCTACAGTTACAAGGGCTCCACAGACTCCTACATCGAGAAGGTGATGATCTCCTCCAACGCAGACGATGCTTTCCTCATCAAGATCCTGCTGAGACAGACCAGGAGACCAGAGATAGGAGACAAGTTCAGCAGTCGGCACGGACAGAAAGGTACAACTGACCCTCCCTGATCTACCCTCCGGGCCATTTAGCAGACGCTCTTATCCAGAGCTACTTAGTTGGTGCATTCATATTAAGGTCGCTAGGTGGGACAAGCCATAATCATATAGTACTCATGGGGGGGGGGGCAAGGCCTGAGACATCTGCATGAACTCTGACACTAGAGGGCATACATATTACACATTGTTTACAAACTGAAATAGGACATTCCTTTGCAACAATCTGTGTGTCTGCGTGCACGTGTGTTGAGTCAGCGCCCCCTTCTCATCTTTTAGAGGGGTTCTTCTTTTCAATTAATTGGCTCTTTGTCCTGCGCCAGACTATGCAAATGTATTAGACCCTAGCAGTACACTGCCGCTCCTGGGAAAAATGTTTACAACCACCATTTTGCTGCTGCACCTCCCTCTAGATGAGGCCTGTATGATGCTTTTAATCAGAAAGCCAACTGGCGCAGTGCATAATTTACTCACTTCATTAAAGGGATCGCTGCTGGGGCAGACCGGTCAGTATAGTCCCGTGACTATGTCCACTGTCTCTTACAGGAGGAGTGAAATATCTCCAAGGGCTTAGGCCTAGCATTTGGGAAAGGATGGAGTGAAGAAATGGTAGTATTGTACTGTGGCAGTGGTGGAATGTTTTGGGTTGTTTGGTATTACTGCACTGAAGAGTTATTTGGGGCTGAAGAGATGTTTTTGCAGCCATCTTTAGGAGGGTTATGTTCTGGCTGACTATACTGTTGGGATGGAATTAGCTTTGTAGGGGCAAATGTTTCAAAGTAGTAATTTACATTGGCCAGCCCCCTAGATGTTTGCCAATGAGCTTCAGCCTCTTACAATTTGAGTGACAGCTAGCAAGATGCACACACAGCAGAGTGAGGGAGAGCACAACGACGTGGTGCATATACAGTTGAAGTTGGAAGTTTACATACTTAGGTTGGAGTCATTAACTCGTTTTTCAACCACTCTAAAAAAACTATAGTTTTATAGTTTTGGCAAGTCGGATAGAACATCTACTTTGTGCATGACATAAGTCATTTTTCCAACAATTGTTTACAGACAGATTATTTCACTGTATCACAATTCCACTGGGTCTGAAGTTTACATACACTTAGTTGACTGTGCCTTTAAACAGCTTGGAAAATTCCAGAATATTTCATGGCTTTAGAAGCTTCTGATAGCCTAATTGACATCATTTGAGGCAATTGGAGGTGTACCTGTGGTTGTATTTCAATGCCTACCTTCAAACTCAATGCCTCTTTGCTTGACATCATGGGAAAATCTAAAGAAATCACTCAAGCCAGGTCCATCCTTGGGAGCAATTTCCAGACGCCTGAAGGTAACACGTGTACTATTGTTTGTACAGATGAACAAGTATAAACACCATTGGACCACACAGCCATAATACCGCTCAGGAAGGAGACACATTTTCTCCTAGAGATTAATGTACTTTGGTGTGAAAACTGCAAATCAATCCCAGAACAACAGCAAAGGACCTTGTGAAGATGCTGGAGGAAACGGGTACAAAAGTATCTATATCCACAGTAAAACAAGTCCTATATCAACATAACCTGAAAGGCCACTCAGCAAGCAAGAAGCCACTGCTCATGACTTGTCTCATATTCTCTAGTCAGCAGAATAAGTTAATTATTTACCACACAAAGATGTTGGCTGTGCAGGCCAGGGGTGGTGGGTGGGGGTTGTTGAGTGCTGTGTGCCCATTGTCCTTGCTGCCAGTGTGGACCTGTATAGGGTGTGATGGAGGCCTCTAGACCATCACTGTTGTCTTGCCTTGTCTGATTTATATGCCTCTTTTATCATTAACTTTCACACACAACCAACAACACCAAGGATGTCTGATATGAGAACTAGTCTCTCCCTCTCTCATTTATCTCTCTTGCCTGCTCCTCTCTCTCCTTGGTCCTCTTGCCTGTAGCTCTGCCCTTTTCCTGTCCTCATTTTTCTTTACAACTGTTCTCCCCCCCCCTCTCTACCCAGGGTTTTTCTTTATTTTTACTATTTTCTACATTGTAGTTTGTCTTCACTGTTATTTTGTCTGTGGAGTGGATTTTAAACTCAATTGGACAGCACAAATCAAAATAGGAAAATGAGTCTCTAGTTGCTAAAAAGATAAATAGGATTTAGGACTGCTTGATGTATGGTGTGACATCCACACCCACCACACTGAATACTCCAGGTTAGACTACTTTTTCATGTACAATGCAGATAGACACAGGCTTAAGTCACTCTGCCCGATCCTACAATCCTTATCAGATCATAATGGAGTTTACCTTACTCTACACCTTAATAGCAAACCAAGAAATACTATATGGCGACTTAATACAAACATGCTGAATGATCCAGATTTCAAGGACTCAATAAAGACAGAATTGAACATCTATCTGGAGAATAATGATAATGGGGAAGTATCCCCTGCTACATTGTGGGATGCAGCTAAGGCGGTTATTAGAGGAAAGATCATAGCCACATCATCTCTCAAGAAAAAGATTAAAGCACAGAAACTACTGAAATTACAGGAAACATTAGAACGGTCTCATAGTCCATAGAAAGACCCTCTTATATATAGCGGGCTTCCACCATCGTGGAGAGAGGCCATCATATATGTAATCCCAAAAGCGGGTAAAGATCAGATGGAATGCAGTTCATATATCAAATGTATTTATATAGCCCTTCTTTCATCAGCTGATATCTCAGTGCTGTACAGAAACCCAGCCCAAAACCCCAAACAGCAAGCAATGCAGGTGTAGAAGCACGGTGGCTAGGAAAAACTCCCTAGAAAGGCCGAAACCTAGAGGAACCAGGCTATGAGGGATGGCCAGTCCTCTTCTGTCTGTGCTGGTTGGAGATTATAACAGAACATGGCCAAGATGTTCATAAATGACCAGCATGGTCAAATAATAATAATCACAGTAGTTGTCGAGGGTGCAGAAAGTCAGCACCTCAGGAGTAAATGTCAGTTGGCTTTTCATAGCAGATCATTCAGAGTATCTCTACCGCTCCTGCTGTCTCTAGACCGTTGAAAACAGCAGGTCTGGGACAGGTAGCACGTCCGGTGAACAGGTCAGGTTTCCATAGCTGCAGGCAGAACAGTTGAAACTGGAGCAGCAGCATGGCCAGGTGGACTGGGGAGAGCAAGGAGTCATCAGGCCAGGTAGTCCTGAGGCATGGTCCTTCGAGAGAGAGAATTAGAGAGAGCATACTTAAATTCACACAGGACACCGGATAAGACAGGAGTACTCCAGATATAACAAACTGACCCTAGCCCCCTGACACATAAACTACTGCAGCATAAATACTGGAGGCTGAGACAGGAGGGGTCTAGAGACACTGTGGCCCCATCCGATGATACCCCCGGACCGGGCCAAACAGGCAGGATATAACCCCACCCACTTTGCCAAAGCACATCCCCCACACCACTGATAGATATAGACCTATCGCAATTCTTAACACTGCTTATGAACTATATGCATCAATAATAGCCGAAAGAATGGAGAACATAATCCCAGAATTTATTGACTGAGATCAAACTGGTTTCATACAAAATAGGCAGACACAGGACAATATAAGGAGAACACTACATGTCATGGACCACATTACTCAGAATAAGACACGTGCAATACTAATCAGAATAGATGCAGAAAAAGCATTTGATTCAGTGGGAAGGGATTACCTATTCCAAGTATTGGAATGATTTGGTTTCATAAAGAAGTGATAGTGCATCAAATCGCTGTATTCATGTCTGACTGCTAGAATAAAGATAAATGGACATTAGTCACAAATAAATAAAAAAAGAGCGACAGGCAAGACAAGGCTGTAATCTTTCACCCACACTCTTCTCCTTGTACCTCAAACCATTAGCACAGGCAATAAGACAGGACCCAACCCAAGGGAATAACAATAAGAGGCAGTGAACATAAGATATGCATGTATGCTGATGACGTTCTGTTATTCCTTAAAGACCCAGGCTCAAGTGTACCTAGATTGATGGATATTTTACAAACATTTGGAACATATTCAGTGTATGTGCTTAACGTACAGTTGTGGCCAAATGTTTAGAGAGTGACACAAATATTAATTTTCAAAGTCTGCTGCCTCAGTGTGTATGATGGCAATTTGCATATACTCCAGAATGTTATGAAGAGTGATCAGATGAATTTCAATTAATTGCAAAGTCCGCCTTTGCCATGCAAATTAACTGAATCCCCCAAAAACATTTCCACTGCATTTCAGCCCTGCCACAAAAGGACCAGCTGACATGTCAGTGATTATTTTGTTAACACAGGTGTGAGTGTTGACGAGGACAAGGCTGGAGATCACTCTGTCATGCTGGTAGAGTTCGAATAACAGACTGGAAGCTTCAAAAGTAGGATGGTGCTTGGAATCATTGTTATTCCTCTGTCAACCATGGTTAACTGCAAGGAAACATGTGCCGTCATCATTGCTTTGCACAAAAAGGGCTTCACAGGCAAGGATATTGCTGCCAGTAAGATTGCACCTAAATCAACCATTTATCAGATCATCAAGAACTTCAATGTTCAATTGTTGTGAAGAAGGCTTCAGGGCCCCCAAGAAAGTCCAGCAAGCGCCAGGACCTTCTCCTAAAGTTGATTCAGCTGCGGGATACAGTACAGAGCTTGCTCAGGAATGGCAGCAGGCAGGTGTGAGTGCATCTGCATGCACAGTGAGGCAAATACTTTTGGAGAATGGCCTGGTGTCAAGAAGGGCATCAAAGAAGCCACTTCTCTCCAGGAAAAACATCAGGGACAGACTGATATTCTGCAAAAGGTACAGGGATTGGACTGCTGAGAACTAGGGTAAAGTAATTTTCTCTGAATCCCCTTTCTGATTGTTTGGGCCAAGGGAGTGGGCTCACTCACAATTTTGCCCAAGAACACAGCCATGAATAAAGAATGGTACCAACACATCCTCCGAGAGCAACTTCTCCCAACCATCCAGGAACAGTTTGGTGACGAACAACGCCTTTTCCAGCATGATGGAGCACCTTGCCATAAAGCAAAAGTGATAACTAAGTGGCTCGGGGAACGAAACATTGATATTTTCGGTCCATGGCCAGGACACCCCCCAGACCTTAATCCCATTGAACATGTGGTCAATCCTCAAGAGGCGGGTGGACAAACAAAAACCCACAAATTCTGACAAACTCCAAGCATTGATAATGCAAGAATGGGCTGCATTGCAAATATTGACTCTCTGCATCAACTTCATGTAATTGTCAATAAAAGCCTTTGACACTTATTATACTTCAGTATTCCATAGTAACATCTGACAAAAATATCTAGAGATACTGAAGCTGAAAACCTTTTGAAAATTAATATTTGTGTCATTCTCAAACCTTTTGGCCACAACTGTACACAAGACCCAAGCCCTTGTTTATAATTATACCCCACAGGAAGAGCTGAAGAGTAGGTGTAACTTCCACTGGACCTCTTCATCCATAAAATATCTTGGAGTATATCTACCAAAAGATACAGCCAAACTTTATTACATAAATGATGATCACATCAAAAAGAAAATATATGATAACCTGGACAGGTGGAATTCACTTCTCATGGATCTTAGTAGTAGAATTGAAACAATCAAAATGAACATCCTGCCAAGGTTACTGCATTTGTTCCAATCACTGCCCATAGAAATCCCGCCTAAACAGTTTAGAGAATGGGATAAATGGATATCAAGGTTTATCTGGAACAGTAAGAGACCAACAATTAGATATACAACATTACAATTACCAAACAACTGTGGGGGTGTGGCCTTACCAAACCTAAAATATTATTTTGGGTCAGCCCAATGAGACCTCTGGTTTGTTGGTGCAATTCAGAATACGAATCTTCATCCCTGCAACTCAGGACAGCAGATTTCAACAATGGATGCAGAACGGCATCACATCATCATTCAGTACAATTATAAGGAATGGGAACCTAGGTATCTTCCAGGACCTAAGTAAAGAACATGGCTTAGATAAGCAAGATTTTTACAGATGCCTACAAGTTCGACACTATTTCTTAAGGGAGATAAAAGTGATTGACCCTCAAGCACCTCAAATTAATCCAAGTATTCACTAACACATACAACTTGGAGAAACAAACTACTTCAAATCTCTACTCTGGTATTCAATCCTCAAAGAAGCATACTATGTTAAAAAATAAATGGAAGAAGGAACTTAACATTGATGAAACATGGTTGAACGGTATGTCACTCAACAAAGCTCCACCAATTCAAGATCATGGAGAATTCTGTTGGAAGAATGTTATATGTTTCTTCATAACACCTAAACTGAAATCAAAATACTGACTCCCTACACCCTTGTTGGAGAGAATGCTGTCTTGAGGGTGGATCACTCTCATATCTTTTGGGCCTGCCCCGCAATCAAAACTAACTGGGGAGAAATGAGTTCTAACATTGGAAAAATAATGGGATTTGACATAGAACAAACATTCATTTCTTTGTACTTGGGTGAAATACCTGAACTTACTTTGTTTGTACTTTTTTTGTTCTGCAATAAAAATAAAGTGTAAAAAATATATATATGAATTAACACATGGAATCATGTAACCAAAAACGTGTTAAACAAATCAAAATATATTTTATATTTGAGATTCTTCAAATTAGCCACCCTTTGCCTTGATGACAGCTTCGCACACTCTTGGCATTCTCTCAACCAGCTTCATGAGGTAGTCAACTGGAATGCATTTCAATTGACAGGTGTGCCTTTTTAAAAGTTCATTTGGAATTTCTTCATTAATGCGTTTGTCAGTTGTGTTGTGACAACGTAGAGGTGGTAAACAGAAGATACCCCTTTTTAAATTTTTTTTTTTTTAAAGATCAATACCATATTATGGCAAGAACATCTCAAATAATCAAAGAGAAATGCCAGTCCATTACTTTAACCTCTCTGGGATATGTGGGACGCTAGCATCCTACCTGGCCTAAAGCCAGGGAAAATGCAGAGCGCCAAATAAATTACTGTAAAAATCTGACTTTCATTAATTAAATTACACATGCAAGATAGCAAGTTAAAGCTACACTTGTTGTGAATCCAGCCAACATGTCAGAAAAAAGGCTTTTCTGCAAAAGCAAACGATGCTATTATCTGAGGATAGCACCTCCGTAAACAAAGAGAAAGCATATTTCAACCCTGCAGGCACGACACAAAACGCAGAAATAAAAATCTAATTCATGCCTTACCTTTGACGAGCATCTTTTGTTGGAACTCCAATATGTCCCATAAACATCACGAATTGTTCGATTAATTCCGTCGATATTTATCCAAAATGTCCATTTATTTGGCGCGTTTGATCCAGAAAAACACTGGTTCCAACTTGAGCAACGGGACTACAAAATATCTCAAAAGTTACCTGTAAACTTTGCCAAAACATTTCAAACTACTTTTATAATACAACTTTATGTATATTTTAATATAAATAATCGATAAAATTGAAGACTGGATGATCTGTGTTCAATACAGGAGTAAAACAAACTGTAGCATGCATTTTGGTCACGCGCCTCTATCTAACAGTACACTTCAAGTGACCCTCGTTCAAGATGGCCGTACTTCTTCATTACACACAGGAATAACCTCAACCAATTTCTAAAAACTGTTGACATCCAGTGGAAGCGATAGGAACTGCATAAGGTCCCTTAGAAATCTGGATTCCCAATGAAAACTCATTGAAAAGAGTGACTTAAAAAAAATCTGAATAGTTTGTCCTCTGGGTTTCGCCTGCTTAAATAAGTTCTGTTATACTCACAGACATGATTCAAACAGTTTTAGAAACTTCAGTGTTTTCTATCCCAATCTACTAATAATATGCATATGTTATCTTCTGGAGATGAGTAGCAGGCAGTTGAATTTGGGCATGCATTTCATCCGGACGTGAAAATACTGCTGCCTGTCACCAAGAAGTTAAGACATGAAGGTCAGTCAACTTTTAAAGTTCTTGACATTTTCCTTTTATCTAAAGTGCAGTCGCTAAAACCAAGGGCTGTGATGAAACTGGCTCTCAAAAGGACTGCCACAGGAAAGGAAGACCCAGAGTTATTTTTGCTGCAGAGGATAAGTTCATTAGTTGCAGCCCAAATAAATGCTTCAGAGTTCAAGTAACACACACATCTCATCATAAACTGTTCAGAGGAGACTGCGTGAAGGAGACCTTCATGGTTGAATTGCTGCAAAGAAGCCACTACTAAAGGACACCAATAAGAAAAAGAGACTTGCTTGGGCCAAGACACACGAGCAATGGACATTAGACTGGTGAAATCTGTCCTTTGGCCTGATGGTTCCAACCGCTGTTTCTTTGTGAGACGTAGAGTAGGTGAACGGATGATCTCGGCATATGTGGTTCCCACTGAGAAGCATGGAGGAGGTGGTGTGGGGGTGTTTTGCCAGTGACACTGTCAGTGAATTATTTAGAATTCAAGGTACTCTTAACCAGCATGGCTACCACAGCATTCTGCAGCTTTACGCCATCCCATCTGGTTTGCTCTTAGTAGGACTATAATTTGTTTTTCAACAGAACAATGACCCAAAACACACCTCCCAGGCTGTGTAAGGGCTATTTGACCAAGAATGAGAGTGATGGAGTGCTGCATCAGATTACCTGGCCACCACAATCCCCCGACCTCAACCCAATTGAGATGTTTGGGATGAGTTGGACCGTAGAGTGACGGAAAAGCAGCCAACGAGTGCTCAGTATATATGGGAACACATTCAAGACGGTAGGAAAATCATTGTAGGTGAAGTTGGTTGAGAGAATGCCAAGAGTGCAAAGCTGTCAAAGGGTGAAATATTTTGATTTAACACTTTTGGTTACTACATGATTCCATATGTTTTATTTCATAGTTTTAATGTCTTCACTATTATTCTACAATGTAGAAAATAGTAAAAAATAAAGAAACCCTTGATTGAGTTGGTGTGTCCAAATTAGAGGTCAACCGACCGATTTTATGATTTTTCAACGACGATACCGATTTATTGGAGGACAAAAAAAGCCGATACCGAATATATATTTATTTATTTGTAATAATGACAATTACAACAGTACTGAATGAACACTTATTTTAACTTAATATAATACATCAATAAAATCAGTTTAGCCTCAAATAAATAATGAAACATGTTCAATTTGGTTTAAATAATGCAAAAACAAAGTGTTGGAGAAGAAAGTAAAAGTGCAATATGTGCCATGTAAGAAAGCTAACGTTTAAGTTCCTTGCTCAGAACATGAGAACATACAGTGCCTTGCGAAAGTATTCGGCCCCCTTGAACTTTGCGACCTTTTGCCACATTTCAGGCTTCAAACATAAAGATATAAAACTGTATTTTTTTGTGAAGAATCAACAACAAGTGGGACACAATCATGAAGTGGAATGACATTTATTGGATATTTCAAACTTTTTTAACAAATCAAAAACTGAAAAATTGGTCTTGCAAAATTATTCAGCCCCTTTACTTTCAGTGCAGCAAACTCTCTCCAGAAGTTCAGTGAGGATCTCTGAATGATCCAATGTTGACCTAAATGACTAATGATGATAAATACAATCCACCTGTGTGTAATCAAGTCTCCGTATAAATGCACCTGCACTGTGATAGTCTCAGAGGTCCGTCAAAAGCGCAGAGAGCATCATGAAGAACAAGGAACACACCAGGCAGGTCCAAGATACTGTTGTAAAGAAGTTTAAAGCCGGATTTGGATACAAAAAGATTTCCCAAGCTTTAAACATCCCAAGGAACACTGTGCAAGCGATAATATTGAAATGGAAGGAGTATCAGACCACTGCAAATCTACCAAGACCTGGCCGTCCCTCTAAACTTTCAGCTCATACAAGGAGAAGACTGATCAGAGATGCAGCCAAGAGGCCCATGATCACTCTGGATGAACTGCAGAGATCTACAGCTGAGGTGGGAGACTCTGTCCATAGGACAACAATCAGTTGTATATTGCACAAATCTGGCCTTTATGGAAGAGTGGCAAGAAGAAAGCCATTTCTTAAAGATATCCATAAAAAGTGTCGTTTAAAGTTTGCCACAAGCCACCTGGGAGACACACCAAACATGTGGAAGAAGGTGCTCTGGTCAGATGAAACCAAAATTGAACTTTTTGGCAACAATGCAAAACGTTATGTTTGGTGTAAAAGCAACACAGCTGAACACACCATCCCCACTGTCAAACATGGTGGTGGCAGCATCATGGTTTGGGCCTGCTTTTCTTCAGCAGGGACAGGGAAGATGGTTAAAATTGATGGGAAGATGGATGGAGCCAAATACAGGACCATTCTGGAAGAAAACCTGATGGAGTCTGCAAAAGACCTGAGACTGGGACGGAGATTTGTCTTCCAACAAGACAATGATCCAAAACATAAAGCAAAATCTACAATGGTATGGTTCAAAAATAAACATATCCAGGTGTTAGAATGGCCAAGTCAAAGTCCAGACATGAATCCAATCGAGAATCTGTGGAAAGACTGAAAACTGCTGTTCACAAATGCTCTCCATCCAACCTCACTGAGCTCGAGCTGTTTTGCAAGGAGGAATGGGAAAAAATGTCAGTCTCTCGATGTGCAAAACTGATAGAGACATACCCCAAGCGACTTACAGCTGTAATCGCAGCAAAAGGTGGCGCTACAAAGTATTAACTTAAGGGGGCTGAATAATTTTGCACGCCCAATTTTTCAGTTTTTGATTTGTTAAAAAAGTTTGAAATATCCAATAAATGTCGTTCCACTTCATGATTGTGTCCCACTTGTTGTTGATTCTTCACAAAAAAATACAGTTTTATATCTTTATGTTTGAAGCCTGAAATGTGGCAAAAGGTCGCAAAGTTCAAGGGGGCCGAATACTTTCGCAAGGCACTGTATGAAAGCTGGTGGTTCCTTTTAACATGAGTCTTCAATATTCCCAGGTAAGAAGTTTTAGGTTGTAGTTATTATAGGAATTACAGGGATATTTCTTTCTATACCATTTGTATTTCATTAACCTTTGACTATTGGATGTTCTTATAGGCACTTTAGTATTGCCAGTGTAACAGTATAGCTTCCGTACCTCTCCTCATTCCTACCTGGGCTCGAACCAGGAACACAACGACAACAGCCACCCTCGAAGCAGCGTTACCCATGCAGAGCAAGGGGAACAACTACTCCAAGTCTCAGAGCGAGTGACGTTTGAAACGCTATTAGCGCGCACCCCGCTAACTAGCTAGCCATTTCACATCACGTCGTTACACCAGCCTAATCTCGGGAGTTGATAGGCTTGAAGTCATAAACAGCGGAGCTGCTGGCAAAACGCACGAAAGTGCTGTTTGAATGAATGCTAATGAGCCTGCTGGAGCCTACCATCGCTCAGTCAGACTGCTCTATCAAATCTCAGACTTAATTATAACATAATAACACACAGAAATAGGAGCCTTTATGGTTAGGTACACTTTGGAGCAACGACCGTCCTTTTTCGCAAATGTGCACTGCATCGATTATACGCTAGATAAACTAGTAATATCATCAACCATGTGTAGTTATAACTAGTGATTATGATTGATTAAGTTTAATGCTAGCTAGCAACTTACCTTGGCTTCTTACTGCATTCGCGTAACAGGCGGGCTCCTCGTGAGGCAGGTGGTTAGAGCGTTGGACTAGTTAACCGTAAGGTTGCAAGATTGAATCCCTGAGCTGACAAGGTAAAAATCTGTCGTTCTGCCCCTGAACAAGGCAGTTAACCCACCATTCCTAGGCCATCATTGAAAATAAGAATGTGTTTTTAACTGACTTGCCTAGTTAAATAAAGATTAAATAAAGGCGAAAAAAAATTCTGCAAAATCGGTGTCCAGAAATTACCGATTTCCGATTATGAAAACTTGAAATCGGCCATTCCGATTAATCGGTCCACCTCTAGTCCAAACCTTTGACTGGTACTGTGTATGTTGTACTTTTTGGTACATTTATATTTTACACTCCAGATACACACTTATATAAACAAACAACAACTTGACACTTTCGAACAATGTCTAAATAGTATAGCCCAATGCATTATTGTTTGCCATGTGGCCTTAAATTGTACCAGTTAGTTTTTCTTGGTCACCCATGCTATTTCAATATTTAATAATAAATCATTTTGATTTTTCCATTGTGTTTATGATGGGAGTTTGATTGTCTTTTATTATAATTTTTTTCCAGATGAGTGATGACTCGAGAATCATCCAGCCCATTGTATCTCATTACACCCCTCCCTATATGACTTGAAATATGCATACAGATGGATTAAAAGTATGTTTATATTGTAATACTTCTGACAGCCAACTTTCTACCTCTGCCCACAACTTCCGGACTTTATAGCATTCCCATAAATCATGGACTGTTTAATTATTATTTGTTTTACACTTAAGACATGACTCTGCCATTGTGCTGTAGAATTTGTGAATTTTGTTTCTTGTATAATAAATTCAATACGGTTAAGGTAACTAATTAAGGAAGAGTGCATCGGTCCCTGGGCAAACATTTACACTCACACTTAAGGCCTCCAGTCCCAGGCAGCTACTGGTGGTCTGGAGCCCTTCTCACATGTGACTTTAAAGAAGGCCCCACCAGACCACAGCAGCATGGTATGTATGTTGCACTGGGGGTAACGGTTAGCGTGGAACTACCCTGCAAGTGTCATGTTTTTCTTTGGTTATTGGTGTTTTTAGCATTCTTCGCTAGAACCAGTAATCGGAGGCAGAAATTAAAAGCGCAAGCCACTGGCAATTAAACGCTTCAGAGACGTGGCTAGAAACTCTTGAAATGGACTTAAAGACACTTCAGCATTGCAAGCTCACTTCACTCACTCACTATAGCATATCTTATTGATTACAGTGGGTACTTTTCATCCACGCATTAAAAATGCTGATATGCTTATGCTAAATGTCCAGTATAATCTGTACCTACATTTGGGCCTCTAACTCTCTCCCTCGCTGTGGTTTGTTACAGGTGTATGTGGCCTTATCGTTCCTCAGGAGGACATGCCCTTCTGTGACTCGGGCATCTGCCCTGATATCATCATGAACCCGCATGGCTACCCCTCCAGAATGACGGTACGGTACCACCACACAATTCAACATCACCTATTCTTTGCTTTGGGGGATACAAGGACCCACTCATGGGAACTGAATGTGAAATGTCAAAATATCCCAAGGTTCACCTGGCTTTTAACTTGTGCGAAAAATGAATTGTTTTGTTAAGAGTTTATAGTTTAAAACCTAGCCCCCAAAGCCTTCGACAGCTCTCACTCACTTTCTCCACTTAATTTTTTTTTTGATACACAAGCAGAAGCCCAACTCTCATTCTTCAAGTTTCAATTGGCACTTTTTTGAGACAAAGTGCTCATTATTCCCCCTACTCTACTGGCTGGAGTATCATTGGCCTCCAGAACACATGTCCATTGGCTGGGCTTGGACTCCCGAGTGGTGCAGCGATATGAGGCACTGCATCTCAGTGCAGGAGGCGTCGCTACAGTCCCTGGTTTGAATCCAGGCTATATCACTTCCGGCTGTCATTTGGGTGGTCCCATAGGGTGGCGGACAATTGGCCCAGTGTCGCCGGGATAGGCCGCAAATGTAAATAAGAACTTGTTCTTAACTGACTTGCCTAGTTAAATTTAAAAAATAACGTCCATTGACAACAGTAAGCAGGCAATCTTACTGTTCACTATAGGGCTGGGCGATATGGCCCAAATCTCATATCCCGATAACAATGCATATCACGATATAGCACATTTTCTGTAAATTCAATGAATAAATAGTATGTTTTTAATGACCACACGTAAAGGCCTTTTTCTTATTACATGTTGAATTATACTCAACAAATAAAAGGTACTTACTCATTTTATTATTTCTCCTTTTATTTAGAACATTTGTGCACATTTTCAATTAAGCATGTAACAATATTAATGAATAAAATCTAAAAAGGTAAATAAACACTTCAACTATAGTTGCAAACAAAATGGAGGCCTAAAAAATATTTATTTCTGGGAGCTTGCATGTTATTTTGGCATTATTACGTGTCCCATATCAATTTGGTACCTTGGGTCGAGTGTTGCCACCAACTCACGAAACCCCTATTTCTGGACCGTGTAAATTGGGGCCATGTCTTTGCAGATGTAAATTGTAACGGCAGCTGTTATCTCCTTCCATCTTCGTTATTCTTTTCCATATAGTGTGCCGCGTGCAAAAGCCTCTTGCAATGTCTGAGTCGGGGGTTTGTTTTGAGCACTCAACTACATTTCACATGATTATTGCGTAGGTGGTAAGAGGTTAGTAGTGTTTGAGCCTGTTGTCGAGACCGGCCTGCAGCATGTTTTGCAGAGGATGTTTTTCTGGAGAAACGCATTTCATGCAATTCTACATCATTTTAGAAGACTGGAGACTAGAGCAGAATATTTTTTAATACCTCAAGTGATTGAAATTACAGGCTACATTAACACTGACAATCTGAGGTCAACCTTGAATCCATCAATAGTCTAGGCCTAGGTGTGTAAAGACAGAAATATTGTACAATATGAAGAGGACATTACAGTTCCAGTTTCACTGACTCACCCAATGATGCGCAGCTCACTCACCGGTGATGGCCAATTCGCTTGTGCCAAAAGCTTCTCTTGTTTTACTTTGTAAAATGCTGTTCACTCAATAGACCTATTTGGAAGAAGCTTCTGTCTTGGTAGCCTAAAGACCGATTTAGTTTTTTTTCAGTAGGATCCATTTGCTTCCCAACCTGTATTTGAAATATTGCAAAAGGCTGTTTTTGTCTGCATGCTGTTCAATTCAGATCAAACTTTATTTGTTACATGCACCGAATACAACAAGTCTAGACTTCACCATGAAATGCTTACTTACAAGCCCTTAACTCTTCTTGAACTGCACTGTTGGTAAAACATTTTTTGCCAAGTAGACTAAAATAAAAGTAACACAATTAAGAATAACAATAATGAGGCTATATACAGGGGGCACCGGTACCAAGTCAGTGTGCAGGCTAGTTGAGATTACATGTAGGTGGGGGTGAAGTGACTATGCATAGATAACAAGCAAACTGCGAGTAGCAGCAGTGCACAAAGGGGGGGTTGGGTTGGGTCGATGTAAATTGACCGGTGGTGATTTTTATTAATTGTTCAGCAGTCTTATGGCTTGGGGATAGAAGCTTTTGAGGAGCCTTTTTGTCTTAGACTTGGCACTCCGGAATCTGCGGTAGCAGAGAGAACAGTCTAACTTGGGTGACTGGATTCTCTGACAATTTTATGGGCTTTCCTCTGACACCGCCTATTATTTAGGTCCTGGATGGCAGGAACATTGGTCCCAGTGATGTACTGGGCCGTTCGCACTACCATCTGTGGTACCTTAAGGTCAGATGCCGAGCAGTTGCCGTACCAGGCAGTGACGCAAACGGTCAGGATGCTCTCGATGGTGCAGCTGTAGAACCTTTTTACATGGGTCCCCAAATCCTCAAATCTTTTCAGTTTCCTGAGGGGGAAAAGGTTTTGCCGTGCCCTCTTCACGACTGTCTTGGTGTGTTTGGACCATGATAGTTTGTTGGTGATGTGGACACCAAGTTACTTAACTCTTGACCTGCTCCACTACAGCCCGTCGATGTCAATGGGGGCCTGTTCAGCCCGTCTTTTCCTGTAGTCCACGATCGGCTCCTTTGTCTTGCTCCAATTGAGGGAGAGGTTGTTGTCCTGGCACCACACTGCCAGTTCTCTGACCTCCCTATAGGCCATCTCATCGTTGTCAGTGATCAGGCCTACCACTGTTGTGTCGTCCTCAAACTTAATGATGGTGTTGGAGTCGTGTTTGGCCACACAGTCGTGGGTGAACAGGGAATACAGGAGGGGACTGAGTACACACCCCTGAGGGGCCCCAGTGTTAAGGGTACGCGTGTTGTTGCCTTCTCTTACCACCTGGGGGCGGCCCGTCAGAAAGTCCAGGATCCAGTTGCAGAGGGAGGTGTTTAGTCCCAGAGTCCTTAGCTTAGTGATGAGCTTCATGGGCACTATGGTGTTGAATGCTGAGCTGTAGTCAATGAACAGTTCTCACATAGGTGTTTCTTTTGTCCAGGTGAGAAAGGGCAGTGTGGAGTGCGATTGAGATTGCGTCATCTGTTGGGGCGGTATGCGAATTGGAGTGGGTCTATGGTGTCCGGGAGGATGCTGTTGATGTGAGCCATGACCAGCCTTTCAAAGCACTTAATGGCTACTGATGTGAGTGCCATGGGGTGGTAATCATTTAGGCAGGTTACCTTCACTTCCTTGGGCACAGGGACTATGGTGGTCTGCTTGAAACATGTAGGTATTACAGACTCGGTAAGGGAGAGGTTGAAAATGTAAATGAAGACTCTTGACAGTTGGTCCGTGCATGCTTTGAGTACATGTCCTGGTAATCCGTCTGGCCCAGCGGCTTTGAAAGTTGACCTGTTGAGCGTTATCACACAGTTATCCAGAACAGCTGGTGCTCTCGTGCATGCTTCAGTGTAGCTTGCCTCTAAGCAAGCATAAAAGGCATTTTGGTTGTCTTGTAGGCTGGCGTCAGTGGGCAGCTCATGTCTGGGTTTCCCTTTGTAGTCTGTAATCGTTTCAAGCCTTATCAGAGCCAGTGTAGTCGGATTCAATCTTTATCCTGTATTGATGCTTTGCTTGTTTGATGGTTCATCTGAGGGCATAGCGGGATTTCTTATAAGCGTCTCGATTAGTCTCCCACTCCTTGAAAGCTTTAGGTCTAGCCTTTAACTCGGTGCGGATGTTGCCTGTAATCCATGGCTTCTGGTTGGGATATGTACGTACAGTCACTGTGGGGATGATGTCGTCAATGCACTTATTGATGAAACCGATGACCGAGGTGGTGTACTCCTCAATGCCATTGGATGAATCCAGGAACATATTCCAGTCTGTGCTTGCGAAACAGTCCTGTAATGTAGCATCTGTCGTCTGACCACTTCCGTATTGAGCGAGTCACTGGTTCTTCCTGCTTTAGTTTTTGCTTAAAAGACGGAATCGGGAGGATAGAATTATGGAATAATGCATTCCTGGTGTAACTCGGGCAGTTGTTGTTGCCATCCTGTACCTGTCTCGCAGGTGTGACGTTTGGATGTACCAATCCTGTGCAGGTGTTGTTACACGTGGTCTGCCACTGCGAGGACGATCAGCTGTCCGTCCTGTCTCCCTGTAGCGCTGTCTTAGGCGCTAAAAGTGCTCACAGTACGGACATTGCAATTTATTGCCCTGGCCACATCTGCATGCCTCCTTGCAGCATGTCTAAGGCACGTTCACGCAGATGAACAGGGACCCTGGGCATCTTTCTTTTTTTCAGAGTCAGTCGAAAAGCCTCTTTAGTGTCCTAAGTTTTCAGAACTGTGACCTTAATTGCCTACCGTCTTAACGACCGTTCCACAGGTGCATGTTCATTAATTGTTTATGGTTCGTTGAACAAGCATGGGAAACAGTGTTTAAACATTTTACAATGAAGATCTGAAGTTATTTGGATTTTTACGAATTATCTTTGAAAGACCGTGTCCTGAAAAAGGGATGTTTATTTTTTTGCTGAGTTTATGTACTGTCTTGAAATGATTGTGATGAGACTAGTTGTATTCATTAGAGTACACCGTAGCAAAATGTTTAGAAAATTAGCATTCCTTATCGGACAAGTTCAGGTAGTCCCTCCCATTTTCAGTCAGTTTTTTTTGCCCTGTTAGGGTCCTATTCATTAGGCACCAATCTCCTCCACCAGGTGGGGAAGCTGATTGAGCTGCTGGCTGGTAAAGCGGGGGTGATGGACGGGAGGTTCCACTACGGCACGGCCTTCGGGGGCAGCAAGGTAAAGGACGTGTGCGAGGACCTGATCCGCTATGGGTACAACTACCAGGGCAAGGATTACGTCACCTCGGGCATCACTGGGTAAACACACAGACATGTTTTGAGTAGGAGACATGGAATGGATGAGTGTATGTTAGCCTGGTTAAATTGTACTGTTTGATACAAGAAGTGAAACAATGGTTAGTCCATTGTTCAATCTGGTTTAACCAGGCTAGTTGTATTTATCAATGTATACATCGTATGAGCATTACAGCATGGCTGCGAACATGACTTCTGTATCCACTGATTTAACAGTATTATTCACTTTATTATAGGCAGACCACCCCTTTCATGAAAAATGGTTCGCTCCTACAGACAGTGAGTCAGGTGGCTGTGGCTTGCTATATAAAGCAGGCAGACAGGCATCGAGGAATTCTGTTACTGTTCGATTGAGCGTTAGAATGGTCAAAACGAGTGACCTTAGCGACTTTGAGCTTGGTATGATCGGTGCGACAAGCAAAAAAAAACATCTAGTCAGCAGCAGTCCTGTGGGTGAAAACAGCTTGTTGATAAGAGGTCGAAGGTGAATGGCAAGAATCATGCAAGCTGACAGGCAGGCCACATAATGGCAAAGTACAAAAGTGGTGTGCCGACCCGGTATTAGATGGGTGTACCTAATAAACTGGCCACTGAGTATCCGCTATTTTTTTCAATCCTTGTCCTGGGGACCCAACGGGGGTATACATTGTATTTTTTTAACTAGCACTAACACAGTTGATTCAACTCTTCAGGTCTTTGATTTGAATCCGGTGTCTTGGCAAAAACAAAAATGTGCACCTGTTTGGGTCCCCAGCGCTACCTGTGAAGTCCCAGAATTTGATGGGTTGTTCTCTCCCTCAGAGAGCCAATTGAGGCCTATATCTACTTTGGACCTGTGTATTATCAGAAACTAAAGCACATGGTGCTGGACAAGATGCACGCCAGAGCCCGCGGCCCCCGAGCTGTGCTCACCAGGTAAGATAAATCCAAAAAAGTTATATACAGAGTTTGGCTAACTTTTACTCAGGATGCCATTTTGGCACCTTTTTTCAAATGGTTGGTGATGGAGTAATACCATAGACCCCAAAATGTCTACTTGGTTGTGTTTGTATGATACCTCCCCTATCTAATATTACAGTTTTGTACTCTGTCATATTGATACTTAAAAATAATTTGTCCACTAAGTACAGAAAGTAATCCATGAGCCATACCTGACCCAATAACCCCCCCCCCCATCTTACCTGCCGTGTCAAATGCTGCTGTTCACCTCAGACAGCCCACGGAGGGGCGCTCTAGAGACGGAGGCCTACGTCTGGGGGAGATGGAACGTGACTGTCTGATTGGCTACGGTGCCAGCATGTTGCTGCTGGAGCGCCTCATGATCTCCAGTGACGCCTTCGAGGTGGACGTTTGCGGTCAGTGTGGCCTGCTGGGATACTCCGGGTGGTGAGTGTCCTTTTTGGTCCGTCTGTGATTCTGTATAATAGTAGTCAGACTTGACCTTGATGCCAAGGATCTGTTTCCTTGTACTGTAGCTGCAGATTTAACTGCTTACAACCAATAAAGTATTTGATATGTGTGTCTCCAGGTGCCACTACTGTAAGTCCTCCTGTCACGTGTCCTCGTTACGGATACCCTACGCCTGCAAACTGCTCTTCCAGGAGCTGCAGTCCATGAACATCATTCCCCGCCTCAAACTGGCACGCTACAACGAGTAACCTTGTCCCCAGGCATATTGCTACCACATACCGAGTTTGACACAGAGAGGGAGGGAGCTGGCTGTTGGTGGGTGGAGCTAGAAAAGAGACGGACAACAACAAGCGGCATTGATTATCCAAATTGACAACTGTCAATATAATGAAGCAGGAAATACTATAGCACTGTTACAATAATGGAATGTCTACAGTATGTCAGAAAATTAGTTCATGTAAAAGCATACAAAAAGTACTTGTTTTTGTTTGCAGAACAGAAAAATATTGGCTACTGGAATACATTTTTTGGTTTGCTTTTGTTTGACATTTTTTATTGTTTTAATATTTCTAAAACATTTCAAGAGTTTTGAATGCATGTTTAGCTACATTTGTACTTTTTTGACTCTTGTTTTGTTGTGTAATTAATAAACAAATATTATTTCAGGATTTGTTTCGCTTTGTATTTTTATTGTGGACCTCCGATCATCCTTTCAAATAGTTGGAGACATTGTTAAAATATACAGGAACCAAACTCTTCTTGAATGGGATGTTGGACATTACATTTTGAAGTTTCTCTCTTTGATTACAGGTAGTTTTGAATGGTAAAATATGGGCAATAATCTTATTAAGATAAGGTACATAAGAAATTGGTTGTCATTTAGCAGTATTCTATGACTAAGGATAGCAAATGTGAGGATGTTTACATTTGACACAGGATGACCCAATGTGTATGGGTAGATGAGTTTGACACTGAATACCAGACACCACTGAGGATGTGTTCAGTGTGAACACTAAAGAAGCCTATTGTCCTTCTCTTATTAACAACACAGCAATACATTGACTATTTTGTGTCATCCCGTTTCAATGCAAAGCTTTAATTAACACCACTAACATATACACAGTTTAAAGTTTACCCCCACCCACAATGTTGAATTGAAGCTTTTTGATTGGACAAAAGCAGCGCACATCAATAGGACGGCGAGGAGGGTAGAGAGGGTGGCTGCACCTGTCCTAGCTAATGAGGCTCTAAAGAGCCAGTAAAGGGCTGGATGGGAAAAGGATGTCCGCCGAGGGGGAGACAAGACTCCGCCTTCTTGTTCCTTTTTTTACTAAATTAATTAGATCCTCATTTAGGGCTGTAGTTTACCGTGACCAACTCAACGGGAGCCTCTGGGCTCGTTTGATGTTGTGTTAGGATGTTGAAGACTCTTGAAGACACCTTAATTAGGCGGTTATAACGTTAACTAATTAGTTATTTACAGATGTATTGATCCTGTTCCTATTCTATCAGCAGGCAAACTGTTGACCGAGCAGATTATCTCTCAAACAGGTTTCCAGCCAACCTTTTTACACGAGTAAAGTAGTCTACTTGTCGGATAAAATGTCATGACCGGTCTGATGGAAACCGAAAAATGTATGGTAAACTTTCCAAATGTCTAGCGTATTTTGTATTGTCGACAAGGTGGGATAATTTTGTGTCGGTAAAATGAATAATGGGAAAAATATTGATATAATTGCCATTATATTGAAGTAAATCAGGAACGCATGCAGTTTATTAGGCTGCAGATTAAATACATAATGAACTTCACTTGTTGGTGAAAGTGCCATGTGATGAGTTTGATACTCATTTCCAATAAATATCGAGAGTCTTGTTCTAGTGACATGATCGTAATGCTTGGTTGCCGTTTGATAAATACAAATAATCTCGCTCTTTAGTACACCATCATCTCATTATGTAGGCAAAATGTGCGCTGTTGGCTAGACCACACGTGCCAATACCGAAGTGTGCGAATAACTCAACGTGTTTGTTTTTTTAACCATCAGAGTTGAACATGCGATGGAAACCCATTTAACTTTATTTGACAGCAAATGGTATTTTTATGTGCACGACGTCATCACACACAGTTTTATCTACAACAAGTCAATTTGACTGAAACATCTCTGGTGGGAAAATACGGATTTTTTTTTTTGTTTGTTTGTTTTTTGTTGTTGTTTTTATGAACACAACAAATACAACAAAAAAAAACAGAAATATACAAACAAGAGTACATAAACCTAACAGGGGTATTACATATCAGGATATTGTTTTTATGTTCATTTTAGAATATTCGCATGAAAATCTGTCTCCAGTTGGATGGAAACCTAGTTAACATTAAAGGCTGTGATTTGAATGCCAACTATAAATACACACATACATTGATTAGATAACGGGTTTCTTTAGTAGCCCAACCTGTTATACCAATGTTATGTTTAGCAGTTTTGCTTCATGTACTATTTTGCCTTACCAAGCAAAAAGGCAGTTACTGCTCATTTGGTCAAAAATGAGTTAATGTATTTTTTGCTACATTAACTTGTATGCTTAATCATGTGGACAAGTATCCTGCCTCTGTTGTGTTTTGCAGAAAATGGGGGTATCGTCCGATGGGGCCACAGTGTCTCCCGACCCCTCCTGTCTCAGCCTCCAGTATTTATGCTGCAATAGTTTATGTGTCTGGGGGCTAGGGTCAATCTGTTATATCTGGAATATTTCTCCTGTCTATCCGGTGTCCTATGTGAATTTAAATATGCTCTCTCTAATTCTCTCTTTTTCTCTCTTTCTTTCTCTCTCTATGAGGACCTGAGCCCTAGGACCATGCCTCATGACTACCTGGCCTGATGACTCCTTTCTGTCCCCAGTCCACCTGGTTGTGCTTCTGCTCCAGTTTCAACTGTTCTGCCTGCAGCTATGGAACCCTGACCTGTTCACCGGACGTGCTACCTGTCCCAGACCTGCTGTTTTCAACTGTCTAGAGACAGCAGGAGCGGTAGAGATACTCTGAATGATCTGCTATGAAAAGCCAACTGACATTTACTCCTGAGGTGCTGACCTGTTGCACCCTCTACAAACACTGTGATTATTATTATTTGACCTTGCTGGTCATCTATGAGCATTTGAACATCTTGGCCATGTTCTGTTATAATCTCCACCTGGCACAGCCAGAAGAGGACTGGCCACCCCTCATAGCCTGGTTCCTCTCTAGGTTTCTTCCTAGGTTCTGGCCTTTCTAGGGAGTTTTTCCAAGCCACCGTGCTTCTACACGTGCATTGCTTGCTGTTTGGGGTTTTAGGCTGGGTTTCTGTACAGCACTTTGTGACATCAGCTGATGTAAGAAGGGCTTTATAAATACATTTGATTGATTGATTTGATGTTAGCAGTAACTGCATAAAGTTACTGTGAAACCAAGGTAAATAAAATAAAATCTTCTCAGTTCCACGCTATGAGCAGTTACTGCCTTTTGCTTGGTAGGGCTGTATTGTGTTGTAACTCACTTGTGAGTGTCTCGGATCTATACACATCCTGATCATTCTGGATACAGTGCCTTCTGAAAGTATTACACCCCTTGACTTTTTCCACAGTTGTGTTACAGCCTGAATTCAAAATGGATTAAATTGAGATGTTTGTGTTACTGGCTTACACACAATACCCCATAATGTCAAATTGAAATTGTGTTTTTTGAAATTTGTACAAATTAATTAAGTACGAATTAGGCAATAACGATTCCAACCCTTTGTTTTGCCAAGTCTAAATAAGTTCAGGAGTTAACATGTGCTTAACAAGTACCCCACACATACAACTATCTGGAAGGACCCTCAGTCGAGCAGTGAATTTCAAACACAGATTTAACCACAAAGACCTGGGAGATTTTCCAATGCCTTGCAAAGAAGTTTAAAGTTTTTATGTCGTGTGCACAAGTACAGTGAAATACTTTGCAAGCTCTAAACCTAACTATGTGTTACGATCTACTAGGTGTGGTGGGTGGAATCAGGCGCAGAGAGCAGGGTTCAGTCGTTTTCCTCAGATTTATTCCCCAGCGCAACAAAAACAGTCACGCCAACACACAGGGCGTAAATACGTTGCTAGTCCAAAACAACAACAGGACTAAACAGTCCGGAGAATAAATACACAATAATAAATCACACCAACAAAACACAGAGTAACAAAAACAAGCCCGCACAAATACCCAGCGGGCCTAGTGCCCTTAAATACCCTACAAACAAATCCTAATACAAAACAGGTGTACCCAATTAACCAATAACCCAAAACAAACGGAAAGGGAATCGATGGCAGCTAATAGGCCGGCGACGACGACCGCCGAGCACCGCCCGAACAGGAAGAGGCACCAACCTCGGCGAGGTTCGTGACAGTACCCCCCCCCTGACGCGCGGCTCCCGCAGCGCGCCGACCCCGGCCTCGAGGACGACCCGGAGGACGAGGCGCAGGGCGAGCCGGGTGGAGGCGATGGAAATCCCTCAAGAGGGAAGGATCTAAAATGTCCCTCCCCGGTACCCAGCACCTCTCCTCCGGACCGTACCCCTCCCAGTCCACGAGGTACTGCAGGCCCCTCACCCGGCGTCTCGAGTCCAGAATAGCTCGTACTGTGTACGCCGGGGACCCCTCGATGTCCAGAGGGGGTGGAGGGACCTCCGGTACCTCACTGTCTTGTAGGGGACCAGCTACCACCGGCCTGAGGAGAGACACATGAAACGAGGGGTTAATACGATAAGAGGGAAGTTGCAATCTATAACACACCTCGTTTATCCTCCTCAGGACTTTAAATGGCCCCACACACTGCGGCCCCAGCTTCCGGCAGGGCAGGCGGAGGGACAGGTTTCGGGTCGAGAGCCAGACCCTGTCCCCTGGTGCGAACACCGGGGCCTCACTGCGGTGGCGGTCAGCGTCTCTCTTCTGCCGTTCACTGGCCTGCCTGAGAGAATCCTGGACTGCCCGCCAGGTCTCTCTAGAGCGCTGTACCCACTCCTCCACCGCAGGAGCCTCGGTCTGACTCTGATGCCACGGAGCCAGGACCGGCTGGTAACCCAGTACACATTCGAATGGCGACATATTCGTGGACGAATGCCGAAGAGAATTCTGGGCTAACTCTGCCCATGGGACGTACCTTGCCCATTCTCCTGGCCGGTCCTGGCAATACGACCTCAGAAACCTGCCCACTTCCTGGTTTACTCTCTCCACCTGCCCATTACTTTCGGGGTGATAACCAGAGGTAAGGCTGACCGAGATCCCCAGACGCTCCATAAACGCCTTCCAAACCCGAGATGTGAACTGGGGACCCCGATCGGAGACGATATCCTCTGGGACCCCATAGTGCCGGAAGACGTGGGTAAAAAGAGCCTCTGCAGTCTGTAGGGCCGTAGGGAGACCAGGCAATGGGAGGAGACGGCAGGACTTAGAGAACCGATCCACAACGACCAGAACGGTAGTGTTCCCCTGAGATGGGGGAAGATCAGTAAGGAAATCTACCGAGAGATGGGACCATGGCCGTTGTGGAATCGGGAGGGGCTGTAACTTCCCTCTAGGAAGGTGCCTAGGAGCCTTACTCTGGGCGCATACCGAACAGGAAGAGACATAGAGCCTCACATCCCTAGCTAAGGTGGGCCACCAGTATTTCCCTCTAAGACCCCGCACTGTCCTATCGATCCCCGGATGACCCGCAGACGGTAGTGTGTGAGCCCACCGAATCAACTTATCACGAACACCAAGCGGTACGTAACTTCTGCCAGTCGGACACTGTGCAGGCGCAGGTTCAACCCTCAACGCCCGCTCGATGTCCGCGTCCACCTCCCATACCACTGGGGCCACCAGCCGAGAAGCAGGAAGGATGGGAGTGGGTTCGATAGACCGGTCCTCAGTGTCATAGAGACGGGACAGCGCGTCGGCCTTAGTGTTGAGGGAACCTGGTCTGTAAGAGATCGTAAATCTAAAACGTGTAAAGAACATGGCCCACCTAGCCTGGCGCGGATTCAGTCTCCTCGCTGCACGAATATACTCCAGATTACGGTGATCAGTCCAGATGAGAAAAGGGTGTTTAGCCCCCTCTAGCCAGTGTCTCCACACCTTCAGGGCCTTTACCATAGCTAGTAACTCCCGGTCCCCCACATCATAGTTCCGCTCTGCCGGACCCAGCTTCTTAGAAAAGAAAGCGCAGGGACGGAGCTTCGGTGGCGTACCCGAGCGCTGAGACAGCACGGCTCCAACCCCAGCCTCGGACGCATCCACCTCCACTATGAATGCTAACGAAGGGTCCGGATGCGCCAACACGGGAGCCCCAGTGAACAGTGCCTTCAACTGGTTGAAGTCTCCATCAGCCTCTGCTGACCACCGCAAACGCACCGGCCCTCCCTTCAGCAGTGAGGTAATGGGCGCCGCTACTTGGCCAAAACCCCGGATAAACCTCCGGTAGTAATTGGCAAACCCTAAAAACCGCTGCACCTCCTTTACCGTGGTCGGAGTCGGCCAATTACGCACGGCATTAACGCGGTCACACTCCATCATCATCCCCGAGCTGGAAATGCGATAACCCAGGAAGGAAACGGCTGGTTTGGAAAACACACATTTCTCAGCCTTGACGTATAGGTCATGCTCCAGCAGTCGCCCAAGAACCTTGCGCACCAGGGAAACATGCGCGGCGCGTGTGGCAGAATAAATCAAGATGTCATCAATATAGACTACCACACCCTGCCCGTGCAAGTCCCTGAGAATCTCATCTACAAAGGATTGAAAGACGGCTGGAGCATTTTTCAACCCATACGGCATGACGAGGTACTCATAGTGGCCTGATGTGGTACTAAACGCTGTTTTCCACTCGTCTCCTCCCCGAATACGCACCAGATTATACGCGCTCCTGAGGTCCAGTTTTGTGAAGAAACGCGCTCCGTGGAATGATTCCACCGCCGTAGCGATGAGAGGTAGCGGATAACTAAAACCCACTGTGATCGAATTGAGACCTCGATAATCAATGCACGGACGCAGACCTCCCTCCTTTTTCCTCACAAAAAAGAAACTCGAGGAGACGGGTGACATGGAGGGCCGAATGTACCCCTGTCTCAGAGCTTCCGTGACATATGTTTCCATAGCCAGCGTCTCCTCCTGTGACAGTGGGTACACATGACTCCGGGGAAGTGCAGCGTTCTCCAGGAGGTTTATCACGCAATCCCACCGTCGATGGGGTGGTAATTTGGTCGCTTTCCTCTTACTAAAAGCGATAGCCAAATCGGCATATTCTGGGGGAATGCGCACGGTGGAAACCTGGTCTGGACTCTCCACCGTCGTGGCACCGATGGAAACTCCTAAACACCTCTCTGAACACTCGTCTGACCACCCCTTAAGAGCCCCCTGTTTCCAGGAAATAAGGGGATTGTGAATAGCCAGCCAGGGAACCCCCAACACCACCGGAAACCCAGGTGAATCAATAAGGTAGAAACTGATCCTCTCCCTATGATTCCCCTGCGTTACCATGTCCAGCGGAATCGTGGCCTCCCTGACCAGCCCTGACCCTAGCGGTCGGCTATCTAAGGAGTGCACGGGGACAGGTGGGTCTATCTGCACTAACGGAATACCCAATTTACGGGCGAGTCCACGATCCATAAAGCTCACAGCTGCGCCTGAATCGACTAGCGCCTTATGCTGAAGAGAGGGGAAAAATGCAGGGAAAAAAATTAACAAAAACATGTGACCAACAGGGAGCTCTGGGTGAGTTTGGTGCTTACTCACCTGGGGTGGCCGAGGAGCGCTCTGCCGACCATCTCGACTCCCAGAGGGACTCCTCCAACACCGGTCCGAAGTGTGTCCTCTCCGTCCACAATAGGAGCAGGAGGAGCCCCCTCTGATCCCCCTAGATGCAGCTCCTCCCAACTCCATCGGAGTGGGAGTGGGAGAGCTGGACGGTGGAATTAACAGGACCCCTTCTGAACGCCCGCGGGCAGCTAGCAGGTTGTCCAATCGAATAGACATGTCTATTAGTTCATCCAGGGAGAGAGTTGTGTCCCTGCAAGCCAGCTCCCGGCGGACGTCCTCCCGGAGACTACACCGGTAATGGTCCATCAGGGCCCTGTCATTCCACCCAGCACCAGCAGCTAGGGTCCTAAACTCCAACGCGAAGTCCTGCGCGCTCCTCGTCTCCTGTCTGAGGTGGAACAGTCGCTCACCCGCCGCTTTACCCTCTGGTGGATGATCGAACACTGCTCGGAAACGGCGAGTGAACTCCAGGTAGTTGTCCCGAGCTGAGTCTGGACTGTTCCAGACTGCGTTAGCCCAGTCCAGGGCCCTGCCCGTTAAACAGGAGACGAGGAGGCTCACACTCTCCTCACCCGAGGGAGCCGGACGCACGGTAGCCAGGTAGAGCTCCAGCTGGAGCAAAAATCCCTGGCACCCAGCAGCCGCTCCATCGTACTCCCTCGGGGGGGAGAGACGTAGTGCGCCGGACCCAGAGGACGATGTAGGTGGAGTAGGTGGTGTCGGGAGTGGGGGAGCTGGGGTAGATGTCGGGAGACCACTCCGCTCCCATCGTTCCATCCTCTCCATCATCTGGTCCATCGCGGTACCAATCCGATGGAGGACAGCTGTATGGTGATGAACGCGCTCCTCCATAGTGGGGAGAGGAGTGGTCGCTGCTCCTGCTGACTCCATTTCAGGTGGTGCGGGCTTCTGTTACGATCTACTAGGTGTGGTGGGTGGAATCAGGCGCAGAGAGCAGGGTTCAGTCGTTTTCCTCAGATTTATTCCCCAGCGCAACAAAAACAGTCACGCCAACACACAGGGCGTAAATACGTTGCTAGTCCAAAACAACAACAGGACTAAACAGTCCGGAGAATAAATACAATAATAAATCACACCAACAAAACACAGAGTAACAAAAACAAGCCCGCACAAATACCCAGCGGGCCTAGTGCCCTTAAATACCCTACAAACAAATCCTAATACAAAACAGGTGTACCCAATTAACCAATAACCCAAAACAAACGGAAAGGGAATCGATGGCAGCTAATAGGCCGGCGACGACGACCGCCGAGCACCGCCCGAACAGGAAGAGGCACCAACCTCGGCGAGGTTCGTGACACTATGCAGTCAATAATAACAATGTAATACTAAAAATACATAAGAAATAAGAAGAACACGAGATAGTTAGTAAGCACAAGGTCAGTCAAATCCAGCACCATATTTACAATGTGCAGGGATACTGGAGTGATAGAGGTAGATATGTATAGGGGTAAGGTGACTAGGCATCAGGATATATGATAAGAGGACCTTTGGCGGATGGGTAAAAAAGTTACAAAGCAGACATTGAATATCCCTTTGAGATTGGTGAAGTTATTAATTACACTTTGGATGGTGTATCAATACACCCAGTCACTAGAAAGATACAGGCTTCCTTCCGAATTCAGTTGCTGGAGAGGAAGGAAACCGTGTAGGAATTTCTCCAAATTGTGAATTTAAAACAGTTACGGAGTTTAACTGTTTAAATGTTTTGTCTAAAATGACATACCCAAATCTAACTGCCTGTAGCTCAGGACCTGAAGCAAGGATATGCATGCTCTTGATATCCTTTGAAAGGAAACACTTTTTGTGTTTCCACACATTTGTGGAAATGTGAAATGAATGTAGGAGAATATAACACATTAGATCTGGTAAAAGATAATACAAAGAAAAAACTTTTTTTTCCATCATCTTTGAAATGCAAGAGAAAGACCATAATGTATCAGCCCAGGTTAGGCACAATTTATATTTTGGCCACTAGATGGCAGCAGTGTATGTGCAAAGTTTTAGACTGATCCAATGAACCATTGTATTTCTGTTCAACATGTTGTATCAAGACTGCCCAAATGTGCCTAATTGGTTTATTAATACATTTTCAAGTTCATAATTGTGCACTCCCCTCAAAACAACAATATTATTTCACTGTTATAAGTTCTGTAAATTGGACAGTGCAGTTAGATTTAACCTTTCAGCCAATATCAGATATGTCTATGTCCTGGGAAATGTTCTTGTTACTTACAACCTCATGCTAATCACATTAGCCCACGTTAGCTCAACCGTCCCGCGAGGGGGGACACCGATCCCGTCAAGGTTTTAATGGCTGTAAAATGAAAAAACTGCAACAACATTGCAATTTCTCCACAATATTAACCTAATTGACAGAAGAAAAATGACAGAAGCTTGTACAGAAAAAAAATAATACAAAACATACATCCTATTTGCAACAAGGCACTAAAGTAATACTGCAGAAAATGTGGTAAAGCAATTCACTTTTTTGTCCTGAATACGAAGTGTTATGTTTGGCAACAATCCAATTAAACACCTTACTGAGCACCACTCTCCATATTATCAAGCTTAATGGTGGCTGCATCAGGTTGTGGGTATGCTTGTAATCATTAAGTACTGGGGAGTTTTTCAGGATAGAAAAGGAACAGGAGCTAAGTACAGGCAAAATTCTAGAGGAAAACCTGGTTCAGTCTGCTATTCAACAGACACTGGAAGATGAATTCACCTTTCAGCAGGACAAAAACCTAAAGCACAAGCCAAAGCTGTAATCGCTACCAAAGGTGCTTCTACAAAGTATTGACTCAAGGGTGTGAAATCTTATGTAAATTTGATATTTCTGTATTTAATTTTCAATAATTCGCAAACATTTCTAATATGTTTTTATTATTGGGTATTGTGTGAATGGGTGAGGAAAAAAAATATTTTGTCAATTTAGAATTCAGGCTGTAACACAACAAAATGTGGAATAAGTCAAGGGGTATGAATACTTTCTGAAGGCACTGTATATCCTGCATAGCTAGCTATAAGTATTGTGTGTTGTAATGCATGTTGGTGAGTCTCCACATGACCTGTGCTCTCATGGACACCACACATATTCTCCCACATGCTCTATCCCAACTGTTCTGGATGCATGGTAGGAGCACTGACACCGACAGTGTCCCCACGCCTACGGACTGGCAACCCTGAAGAGGAGGAGAAAGTCTTCCACTGCCATCCACGGTGTGGTGAGTAATTCAGCCGTAATCCCCTTTTCTCCTCCTTTCTCCTTCCCCCTCTCCCCCCTCTCTCCTGTGGTTCCATTCATATTCTAATCACAGCTTTCCCTTCTCCAGCTCACAGGCACTCCATCAGAGCCCCCAGCCTCAGGCTTTGCACTTTTACTTCCCCCCTTTGTGGCCAGCGCTCTCCTCCGAGGCTCACTAAAATAAGGTTGCCTCAAGGAGAGAGGGAGTATGGGGAAAACTGAAAAAAATTCACACTCGTGCCATTTTGGATTAATTTCTAGTGTGTAGCTGATCAAATGTCGATGGTTTTCAGTAGGCAACTTTTTTGAGAAAAATAAAATAAAAAGGCATCTTGGCAAAAATGGGGGATTGAAATGAGAAAGTGATCGTAATGTGTGGAAAAATAGAATCTAAGGTACTACTCTCTGTAAGTAGTTTCCTGAAAACCTAATCATGTGGGCATGTTGGAGTTCCCAGGGCCAGTGGAGGAAGACACAGATCAGAAAAGTTCTGAAACTGGCCAACAAGTGTTCATAGGAGCTGGGACTTTAAATAAGAGGGGTTGGAGGAGTGTGTGTGGGACGGGGGGGGGACGGGGGGGGGGTATAAAAACGTATTAAATGCTATAATGGAAGACGGGGAGGCCACAGTGCTAGGATTGCGTAGATCTAAGCCTCTTTTTTTCTTGGGGAGGGAGCCTTTCTTATTCAAAACAGCCCCACAAAAGGCTTCCAGTGAGCCTTGCCACATCCCCATCTGACTCGAGGCCATTCATCAGCCTTCCGAGCCTATCAATGACATGTCCCCATCAGGGCTGCTATAAAATCAGACCCTTTCCCATGAAACATCAGCAAACATTTTGACGGGTCTGGCTTTCCCCCCCGCTGGATTTCTGGAGTCTCTACCCTCCTCTCCCCTCACCACCTCCCCTCACCATCACCACCGACACCCACCCCTCTTTTGGCAGAGCCCAGAGCCTCACCATCTCCTGCCACGGATAGGCAGTGGTCACGGGGAAGCGAAGCCAGACAAGGGAAGACCTACTGAGGAGGGGGAGCCGTACACAGAGCCATTTTCTTGGAGGAGCCAGTTTGCCATTGATGGGAAGAGGATGCATTGTGGGCTGCTGGAGGAGCCTGATATGGATTCCACAGGTTGGTCCTGCTGTCCTGCAACCCTGCAGCTTTGCCTTGACTTATCGGGATGCATGGGGAACCAATCTATGTTGTGGATCACTATAACTGGGCCCCTGGGAATTTGTGACATTCTCTACGACCATTTTAGAGAATTTTTTTTAGTGAATTGTTGATGAATGCATTTGTTGTTAATGTGAGGGATTACTCACCATGGCATTGCATTTGTTTGATTTTGGTTTCTTCAGATGTCAACAAAAGTGGCCTTGTGGATTTGTGCCATTAATTCATGATACATCTATACCAACAATAATACGGTTTTGAGGGATGGTTTGATTATGGAAGGACATTAGTGCCTTTCATTTGTGCCACAACCTTGATTAAGGAGCAGTAATTTCAACTCTTAGACAGCCCTACATTCAGCAATGTAATGCAGTCTCTTTGGGGGGGGAAAAATCTTCCAAGCCTTCGAGGCACATGTAGCCTGTGATGCACCTGCTTCTTGTAAACATCTTCTTGGGGGAAATAAGCTGCCAGTCCACTGAGGTATGGTGCCCGGAGCAGGATAATGTCGCATGGCATGACGCAAGAATTAGCCTAAAGTAAATTTAATTTAATATTAAAAACAACATGTTTACGGTAAATGTTGCTGCTTTAGCTAAGAGTTTTTCTACTTGGGCTCTCAATCTAATTTCCTACCCAAATAACTTTATTATAGGCTCATTTATTTTACTTTATTGAATATTCATCAAGGGAGTTTTTCCCCTGATGTTTATATTAATTCACTGTCTGGTGTTGAGTTGGCTAACATGAAAGAGTGTATTCCTTAAATACATTATCAGAGATCCGTTTCGTCCATTGATTGAATTTAATCCAGTTATTTAGAGCTCTATTTTATCTGTGCTCATGGAAAATGATTCAATTACAGCCTAAGGATAAGTGCTACAATAGAGAATTATTGCCATCTCAGTGGACTAACTTCATCAATGACTGGGGAAACCTATTTGAAGTATCAGCTAGGCTAATGCACAAGACATTGAAATAAGTTACAAGTCTTCCTAATAATGTATTTCAATTAATTGTAATAATTGGTCTAATAATAATAATTAATTAGGTTGATTACAAATAGCCCAATGATGATGATGATGATAATAATTATAATTTTAGTTTGTTAATTTGATAATACTGTTAAACTTATGCCTATATGGAACTGATGACAGCGTGTTCTTTGGTCAACGATGTTAGGTAGCCTTACCATCTTTTTCTGTTCTTACAATTAAAACCTAATGCCTGGCCTTAGGCTATTGAATATAAGAGCATTGCAAAGATTAGAGCTGATAAATTAGGCATAGGCAACACGTTTTATTTTATTCATGAGATAAAGCATTCTAGCCTACGTTTAGGCAATTTATTCTAACTGAGCAGGTCACTCATCAGCCAAAAGGTGTCTGATATTAATTTATCCTAAAAGTTCGCAGTCTCTAAACTTTTCTATTTCCATTACCTATTCTCTATCCCCTTCTGATGGGATGGAACCTGTTTATCGTTAGATGGAACAGGTTGCCTTGCCAACAGTCCATCCTGGCAACTGCTACTATGGTGATTGTAGTCATGGCGGGAAACAGGATCTACAGGACTACGATAAATATAAGTTTTTCTGTCCCAAGAAAGGACACCAGTTGAGCTATTTCTAAGTAGAAATTAGAATGGGACAAAGGCTTCTGTGTCGCTCGCGAGGCTGCTCTAGCAATGAGCGCGGGCTCAATTGGGGCAAGTGTGCGTGCTTGTAGTCTCCCCAAGAACAATGAAGGATTCCTGCCGTTTTGGTGAAAACATTTAAAATAGAAACACAGCTGCGCTAACACCCCCAAAATCGATTATAGTCGAATTGCCCTGTCTCATATCTTTTTTGCATTTGGCAACATTTGTCTCAAAATGTATTTATAAAAAAGCCACCTGTTGCAGATGCAGCTTGAGTAAAGTACACTTTTGATAAACCTATCCGAATATGATTGTTAGATATTGATTTATTTAGTCAACTTTTGTATAATATAGGGCCCTATATTGATTAGGGCCAATAGAGTAACCAATATTGGACAAATCATACCACCACCCAATAGTCGCCATATAGACCTTTAGCCAAATGAATAAATAGGCTATGCGAATTAACCTTTATGTGGGCCATAGAAATGAAACCTACAATTGTAAATTCCTGTAGGCTTTTCTCTGATGTGTGGGCCATCTTGCCTTTTTCTAGAGAGCTGGATTGAAAGATGCCTCAACGAGAGCGAGAGCAAGCGGTATTCCAGCCACACATCCCTGGGGAATACGTCCAATGACGAAAGTAAGCAGTGACGGTGTAACGCTTTAATGTTGTATTACTGCAAGTCATAAAGTAATGGATAAATATATGTTGAAATAATCTATTGTCTATTGTCATGGGTCTAAAATAAATTGATATTTGCTATAATAAGGTGCGCTAAAATAGGCTTGGTGCGCAAATTATAGCAAAGGTTAGTGTTTTTCTCTTGTAGACTATGTTTGGAATTTGATCAAATAGAGCACACCTTTATTTACAAAACATTACAAAACATGTGTCAATAAGATGTCCCTGATAATCCACTGATTTATATTAATCATAATATTGTGGCACAATAGAATTGCTGGATAAAGAGAGAAATTATAATTGTTTTTGTGTGCTGCATCAAACTTCAACCTTTTCGAACCCTGCTCAGTTTTGATCAAAGATATCTGTTTTTTGATATTCACATTTTTTAAAAAACATTTTATTACCCATTACTTAATTGAAAATATTCATTTGAAATACATTGACACGTTTCTTTTTTTGTCTATAAAAGATGAGGAGAAAGAAAACAACAGGGCTTCTAAACCCCATTCAACACCAGCTACCCTACAATGGTAAGTGCTGGAGTTAATTCACCTCTTTCCTAACCTGTTTATATAATGGTGCATAATCCTAAAGCTCTTATTCTAGAGCTGTAATGCTGTCATTTAATGTTCTCAATGCATAAACTATACAACACATTTATTTTCTATTATTTGGGGCATTTACAATTTAGCTTTTTGTTTGTTGATAAAGTGCATTTCCCTATTTTGGCCTTATATTGTTTGCTGCTTAAGGATTGTATGCAGTCTTCTCATGTAGTGTCACATAATTTGATCATGTAAAGATGAAGGACAGAATTGTACCTTTGAGCAGCACCTTTTGAGAAGAGAACTGTCAACTTTTATGCGAGCATCGTGAGGGTGCTTACAGTTTACATTTACAATATGACATGGCAGGCCGCTGTTGGGCTGGAAGGATGGTTTAGTGTAAAGGCTTTTTCACCATCTGTTTACCTTCATAGAACCAGAGACCTGTGCATTTGCACCTGTTATGTTCAGAAGATAATATGTATAAGACTCAGTTTAAACAGGAAGCTGGCTATATCAATACAGTTTTCTTCTTTTAATCATTTGTTGTCTATATTTGATATTGCATTCCCTCTGGTGGAAATTCCACACTGGTGAAATACTTGATCAGTCTCTTCCTTGGAGACTTCATTTTTTGAAGGGTGAGGATTGAATTAGTGTTCTTAAGTCATTTTCATGTGACTTTCGTGGAGGCACGTTGTTTTGTGTAATGTTGTTGTCAGACACATATATTTCTATTTAAATACACATACCTGGTCTACATGGACAGTCTGAGTCCATGGGAATATTATGTAGAGGAGCGTTGTAGGTCTCCAGGGATTACAGTCCTTCACACTTCAACAGCAGTAATGGAACTTCCCATTTTCAACTCACTTCTGAAATGGCCTGCTTTATTTTGGTGTATTGCTTGAGACAGGTGTTCATGAGAAATAATGTTGAGGATCCTTGTAAAATATTCATATTTTACATTGCTCTGAAATTTGACAGATGAACAAACAGTCTTTGCTTTATTTTGCAGTAATACAGACATCACGTTTCTTTTTATGTTCACGAGATGTTAGAAATAGCTTTTCTTATCATACTACATTTGATAACATACTGTATGTATACTATTAAGGGTGCTTGATCACAACTTTATATTCCCAAATGTATCGATTTTTCTATTTATTATTTATTTTCTAGCACTTTGAAGCTCCTCTCTCACATTGTAATGCTTCGTTTTGTGAGGTATTTAGGCTATACAGTAGAGACATATTCACTGAACTGATGGTTGTAGTTCCACCTTTCCCAGATGGTATAAAATAAATCCACATATGTACTTCCACATAGTAGCTCCTAATTCAGGTTAGATTATTTCTCTAATCTCGTCCACTAGTAAATAACCTGCCTTTGACTGAATAAGAACACGAGTAGGCTGGGTAATAGTTTATTTTGTTACCGATAGATACTGTAGATGCCAGTCTAGAGATGTCTTTGTGGTCTGTAAAGAGTCCATGTTATTCTATGGGTATTCATTGACAGGTCTGCTTTTCACCTACAGGCTGGAGGAGAACTATGAGATTGCAGAAGGGGTTTGTATCCCCCGCAGTGCTCTCTATATGCACTACCTGGACTTTTGTGAGAAGCACGACACACAGCCTGTCAACGCCGCCAGCTTTGGGAAGGTAGGACACAGTTACTGACCACTTTAACAGGAAATTTAGGAGGGACTGTTTGATTGAGCCCAAACTAATTTTGTGAACATAATACTTCACAGAAAGAGTACATGAAATGGTCCCTTTGGTGGAGTAGGTTATACCTGCGTAGGAAGGTTACCATCTATCAGTATAGTAAAACATGAAAGGGACAAATAAGTATACCATTGAAAAAGTATGCCTACTGATGCATGTAGATCAGTCTCGTGGCTTGTTACGGTGTGTTTGAAAAGTAAAATCCACATGTAGTTGTTGGGAAGCAATGGAACGGCCCACTGATGGTTCCCCTGAAAACCGCTAGACGGGTTACGCAGCTAAAAGAAACATGCTTGTCTCTGTTCCCACAACCCAGAAAAGCCCCTACCCACATACTCCCAGCCACCCCCCAACACCCGGACCTAGCCCCCCCCCCCATCCGTCCTCCACACCACCCCTCCCAAGCTCCTGTCGGAGGATATTGAAAAAGAGAAGGGGCCTGGATTAATGTGTAATTAAAGAAAATTTGGAAGGGTGAGATGTTGCGGAATGTTAGATCAGTGGCTAGAGCAGTGTGGGGTGTCCTTTAGGAAGGCTTCATTGATTCGGGACAAAAAAACGAGTGAGGGCCCCGCCTGCCTCCCTGTCTGCTCATTTATCAAGCGGGGCCTGACAGAAACTTCACAGCTTGGCCTCTTTTTTCATCCCGCACAATGGAAAGCTCCACTGTTTGCTAAAGTTTCTGCACCAGGAGCTGAACCAAGGAGCCAATCTCATGGACAAAAAGAAAGAGAGAGAGAGACAGAGGGGAGGAAGGGGGAGAGGGAGAGATTTTGGAGAGGTTTTTAATGTAAAAAAAATTATATCCCTGAGCATGTCAAAAATGGATGGCTCCCAAAGCCTTTTTCTCCCACAGCCAGTGGAGACCTCCCTGGGGTTAAGGCTCTGGGAACATCACATCTCTTCACATCTAGAATAGACCATACTTTCACTTGATTCATTGATATGTTCAATGTGGACTTTCATGTCATTCTGTATGAGCTGTACATGGTTAGAAATCATTCTGGATAGGGCAGTTACTTCAGCCGCTAGCTGAGATAATTGTGGACTTTTAAGTGTAGAGTATCTCTTCCCTTATATCTACAGTATGATAGCAATGTCAAGAGTGAAAACACATTTTCATCCGGTGCTTTACATAGGGGATATACACATCCAAATGCATGAAGAATCTCACAGAGAAAAAATCACTGATAGACTTATTCTAATTCTCTGATTCTAACAGATTATTAGACAACAGTTTCCACAACTGACCACAAGAAGACTGGGCACCAGGGGCCAGTCAAAGTAAGTCAATGTTGTCTCCTACTTTTCTTTCTTTCTACACACTGGTTTTGATTTTTGTGTTTCACTATTGAAAGAGGAGTATCATTGTGTTAGTGGAGGGCCTGTTTTTAATGATTCTTCAAGCCGGTAATCTTCACCATGTCTATGATTTGAGGATGTTACATCTCAAAATCACATGATGACAAGCCACTGTCTCACACCCTGATGAAGAGTCCTTAGCTGAAATGTTGGTTATGTAAATCCACAGCAAGGAGAGATGAGTGTGCAACCTTCTTTTCCATTTCTACACCTCTCTAACTGTCAACTATCCCCTATAGGTACCACTACTATGGCATCGCTGTGAAGGAGAGCTCCCAGTACTACGATGTGATGTACTCCAAGAAGGGTGCGGCTTGGGTGAACGAGACAGGCAAGAAGGAGGTCATCAAGCAGACAGTGGCGTATTCACCACGCTCCAAACTGGGGACGCTCCTGCCAGAGTTTCCAAATGTCAAAGACTTAAATCTGCCCGCCAGTCTGCCAGAGGAGAAGGTAAACAGGACTCTAAAACATCCCAGACCCACAACCCCCTCCTCCCTTATCCATCCAACCCCTCGCCTCTCTCGCCCCCTCTGACTATCCCCTTTTATCTGCCTTGGACCTCTCACCCCCTCTGGCTATCCCCTTTTATCTGCCCTGGACCTCTCACCCCCTCTGGCTATCCCCTTTTATCTGCCCTGGACCTCTCGCCCCCTCTGGCTATCCCCTTTTATCTGCCCTGGACCTCTCACCCCCTCTGGCTATCCCCTTTTATCTGCCCTGGACCTCTCACCCCCTCTGGCTATCCTCTTTTATCTGCCCTGGACCTCTCGCCCCCTCTGGCTATCCCCTTTTATCTGCCCTGGACCTCTCACCCCCTCTAACTATCCTCTTTTATCTGCCCTGGACCTCTCACCCCCTCTGGCTATCCCCTTTTATCTGCCCTGGACCTCTCACCCCCTCTGGCTATCCTCTTTTATCTGCCCTGGACCTCTCACCCCCTCTGGCTATCCTCTTTTATTAGCCCTGGACCTCTCGCCCCCTCTGGCTATCCCCTTTTATCTGCCCTGGACCTCTCACCCCCTCTGGCTATCCCCTTTTATCTGCCCTGGACCTCTCGCCCCCTCTGGCTATCCCCTTTTATCTGCCCTGGACCTCTCACCCCCTCTGGCTATCTATCCCCTTTTATCTGCCCTGGACCTCTCACCCCCTCTGGCTATCCTCTTTTATTTGCCCTGGACCTCTCGCCCCCTCTGGCTATCCCCTTTTATCTGCCCTGGACCTCTCACCCCCTCTGGCTATCCCCTTTTATCTGCCCTGGACCTCTCACCCCCTCTGGCTATCCTCTTTTATCTGCCCTGGACCTCTCGCCCCCTCTGGCTATCCCCTTTTATCTGCCCTGGACCTCTCACCCCCTCTAACTATCCTCTTTTATCTGCCCTGGACCTCTCACCCCCTCTGGCTATCCCCTTTTATCTGCCCTGGACCTCTCACCCCCTCTGGCTATCCTCTTTTATCTGCCCTGGACCTCTCACCCCCTCTGGCTATCCTCTTTTATCTGCCCTGGACCTCTCGCCCCCTCTGGCTATCCCCTTTTATCTGCCCTGGACCTCTCACCCCCTCTAACTATCCCCTTTTATCTGCCCTGGACCTCTTACCCCCTCTGGCTATCCCCTTTTATCTGCCCTGGACCTCTCACCCCCTCTGGCTATCCCCTTTTATCTGCCCTGGACCTCTCACCCCCTCTGGCTATCCCCTTTTATCTGCCCTGGACCTCTCACCCCCTCTGGCTATCCTCTTTTATCTGCCCTGGACCTCTCACCCCCTCTGGCTATCCCCTTTTATCTGCCCTGGACCTCTCACCCCCTCTGGCTATCCCTTTTATCTGCCTTGGACCTCTCACCCCCTCTGACTATCCCCTTTTATCTGCCCTGGACCTCTCACCCCCTCTGGCTATCCCCTTTTATCTGCCCTGGACCTCTCACCCCCTCTGGCTATCCCCTTTTATCTGCCCTGGACCTCTCACCCCCTCTGGCTATCCCCTTTTATCTGCCCTGGACCTCTCACCCCCTCTGGCTATCCTCTTTTATCTGCCCTGGACCTCTTACCCCCTCTGGCTATCCCCTTTTATCTGCCCTGGACCTCTCACCCCCTCTGGCTATCCCTTTTATCTGCCTTGGACCTCTCACCCCCTCTGACTATCCCCTTTTATCTGCCCTGGACCTCTCACCCCCTCTGGCTATCCCCTTTTATCTGCCCTGGACCTCTCACCCCCTCTGGCTATCCCCTTTTATCTGCCCTGGACCTCTCACCCCCTCTGGCTATCCCCTTTTATCTGCCCTGGACCTCTCACCCCCTCTGGCTATCCCCTTTAATCTGCCCTGGACCTCTCACCCCCTCTGGCTATCCTCTTTTATCTGCCCCGGACCTTCACTGACTCTGAGTTTAGAGAAGAAGGACCTTGAGGATTTATATGCTGCTGGCTCCTCACTAACTCTTAATCTTGTGGGGAGATAATAAGATCCAGCGCCAGACAAAAGACAGCCACTAACTGTCTAGCTTTGAATGAGGGGGCCATGATTTTCAATGGTTTGTCAGTTGCTGAACTCTAAAGACGGTTTTATGTAGTTTTGGTGTGTGACCTGTTGCAGGTATTTATTGGTGCTGATGTTTTTGGATAGGATTTATTGTCTTGTTTTTCATATCAATCCATAGATGTATGATATCACTTGAAAACACTAGCTATACTGTGCGGTAGACAGTAGAACCCCGTTCTCAGATTAGAATGTATCTTAACTGAGGCAGCATCCTGGTCATTCACTAAGAATATCACTAGGAAACAGTATGTGCCTTTGATCGAGAGCTTGGTACTATGGGTTCTATCTGCAGGAATATGATTCTGAGATAATTGGCTTTAACATTCGGAACACTCCTTGGTTTGAATGGTGGCAGTGATTTTTTAATCTTGTATTCTTTTGAACTTAACAACATGAATTGGGATATTTAGAGTACTATATAGGTAGAGAACATTGAACAGAACAAGGCTATGTCAATAGCTCAATTTGGACTAAAATGCAGATAGAACCTTCTAGTCCCAAGCTCTCGAAGTAGCAGTGTGATACAGACTTGGACTACGTTACTGCCGTTCATTTATACTCAGTCTTCTTTATGTTTTCCCACAGGTGTCAACGTTCATCATGATGTACAGAACTCACTGCCAGAGGATACTGGACACAGTAATACGAGCCAACTTTGACGAGGCAAGACACTTTTCATATATGTCCATCTTTTGCACCCTTATTTACCAGTCCCATTAAATGTGACAGGACTTTGTTTTATTATTTTTTTTAGACTGTAAAACTTAACTCTCTTGTTGAATGTGGTCACAAAAATGATTACAAGCTAAATGTTCTTGGACTTCTAAATGAAGATACAGTGTATCCCATTTTCATGAGAATCGGTTTAGTTCTTACCTAATCTCGGAACACTGAACCAAATGTGTTGTGCTACCAGTCTGTCACAATAAACTACTTCTAACCTAAATGTATCTCACTAGAAAAGTTGGGTTAGTGTCTTTAGTCTCTTAAGTTGTATTGTACGTGATGTTGAGAGAATGACCCTCCTCTCTTGGGTGTCTCCAGGTCCAGAGCTTCCTGCTGCACTTTTGGCAGGGCATGCCCCCCCACATGCTCCCTGTCCTGGGCTCCTCCACTGTGGTCAACATCGTGGGCGTCTGTGACTCCATTCTTTACAAGGCAATCTCCGGGGTTCTTATGCCCACCGTCCTGCAAGCACTGCCTGATAGGTGAGTGTTTGTTTAGTGTAGTGTAGCTCTTCTCCCTTCCCCAGCAATCACTGAAGCCACAATCCTGAGTTTTTGTTTCATTCCATTTCAAATTCATAGACATAGATATAAATGCAAAGACTGACAGTCCATGAGATCCACATAATTGTTCTAAACATATTTGACATGCATATTGTTTGTTTAAAAAGACTGAAACGACATGCACTGAGTTACAGCCGCTATAGAGAAAAAGAGCTATGAGGAAAACTTGACATTAACCTTTGTGTTATACAACCTTGGTTATTTGTGATGTAATGTAGATTTGTTCCAGTTTGACCCAGGTGATCCGGAAGTTTGCCAAACAGCTGGATGAGTGGCTTAAAGTAGCACTTCACGACCTGCCTGAAAACCTGAGGAATATCAAATTTGAATGTAGGAGTCTGCATTGAAAAATACAGTCGTTACTCTCCTGGTTTTATGACAACGATGATATACTGAGTCTTGGAAAAAGGAGAATGCACAAATTTTTTTATCAGCTTTTAATCAGCAAATGTTATACTGTAGAAAACATAACAGTTAATATTTCCTCTCCCTTTTATCCACAGTATCTAGAAGATTTTCTCAAGTTCTCAAGAGGCAGACATCTTTGAACCATCTATGTCAGGTAGCTATTTCACTGTATAAATGTAATGAAATCCATGTGAAAATAAGACTGATAAAGGTATATGCAGTGTGTATCACTATCTAATAATGTGTGTGTTTGTTGATCTGTCTCTGGGCAGGCATCACGGACGGTGATCCACAGTGCAGACATCACCTTTCAGATGATGGAGGACTGGCGGAACGTGGACCTGAACAGCATCACCAAGCAGACACTTTACACCATGGAGGACACATGGGAGGAGCACCGGCGGCTCATCATCGACTGTAAGGCCACAGACACGCACACACGTACAGATGCAGACACACAAATGTACACACACAAACACACACACAATCCCAGTAGTAGCATTCACAATAAGTTACGTTTAGTCCAAAAGCCTAGAATCCACATTCCAAAAACCCCTATTGTGCTTTTAACTTAAATTGCTTGCTCTCCCTCATAGCATTGTAGGAGAGAAATGCACTTCACTCCCACACACCCACACACACAGCTGTCAATAACACACAGTAGATGTCAGCCATTGGACAATCATTCCCACGGCCAGGAAAGTCAAGCCTTAATGATGAAGGCTAAAAGGTTGACTTTACTCTGAAACACCCCGTGGACCATTTCAAATTCGTTTCACCGTCAACCCCCTCAAATGGCCATGCTAGGGTCACAGTTCACAGATTGGCATAAAGAGGCCATTTCCACGTCCCACTCTCATTCTGTTCTATTAGACAGAGAGAAATTACGCCCAATTTTTTCCCAATTTTATTTCACCTTTATTTAACCAGGTAGACCAGTTGAGAACAAGTTCTCATTTACAACTGCGACCTGGCCGAGATAAAGCAAAGCAGTGAGACAAAAACAGCAACATAGAGTTACACATGGGATAAACAAACGTACAGTCAATAACACAATAGAAAAATCTGTATACAGTGTGTGCAAATGAAGTAAGGAGGTAAGGCAATAAATAGGCCATAGTGGGGAAGTAATTACAATTTAGCAATTAACACTGGAGTGATAGATGTGCAGATGAGGATGTGAAAGTAGAAATACTGGTGTGCAAAATAGCAGAAAAACCAAAAACAAATATGGGGATGAGGTAGTTAGATGGGCTATTTACAGAGGGGCTATGTACAGCTGCTGCGATCGGTGACTATAACAACAAATAAGACACAGCCTCATATACAAGACATACTGTATATGCTGCTGGTTTTGGTAGTTTGATTGATTTAAGTAAGGGTAGTTTAGGTCCATAGTCACACACGGCAATTATTCAAACTCTTTATTTGATCCAAATTGTTTTCTGCCAAGACTCCGATCTGTGTAGACAAGTATGGAGCTTTCTCCACCAGTTACAAATATAAGTCCCCTGAAGGATGACATAGGCTATGTGTTGACAAACTGTGGCTAGATGCAGTTCTCGTCTCCTTCCTCTCTCAGTGTACCAGGAGTTTGACCGTCTGCTGGAGGAGCAGTCTTCTATAGAGGCCTACATCGAGTGGCTGGACTCCATGGTGGACCGCTGTGTTGTCAAGGTCAGTTGAGGATGTAAATACTTCATATAACTCAACAAAAAAAGAAAAGTCCCTTTTTCAGGACCCTGTCTTTCAAAGATAATTCGTAAAAATCCAAATAACTTCACAGATCTTCATTGTAAAGTGTTTAAACACTATTTCCCATGCTTGTTCAATGAACCATAAATAATTAATGAACATGCACCTGTGGAACAGTCGTTAAGACACTAACAGCTCACAGATGGTAGGCAATTAAGGTCACAGTTATGAAAACTTGGGACACTAAAGAGGCTTTTCTACTGACTCTGAAAAACACCAAAGGAAAGATGCCCAGGGTCCCTGCTCATCTGCGAGAACATGCCTTAGACATGCTGCAAGGAGGCATGAGGACTGCAGATGTGGCCAGGGCAATAAATTGCAATGTCCGTACTGTGAGACGCCTAAGACAGCGCTGCAGGAAGACAGGACGGACAGCTGATCATCCTCGCAGTGGCAGACCACGTGTAACAACACCTGCACAGGATCGGTACATCCGGACATCTCACCAGCGGGACAGGTACAGGATGGCAACAACAACTGCCCGAGTTACACCAAGAATGCACAATCCCTCCATCAGTGCTCAGACTGTCCACAATAGGCTGAGAGAGCCTGGACTGAGGGCCTGTAGGTCTGTTGTAAGGCAGGTCCTCACCAGACATCATCGGCAACAACGTCACCTATGGGCACAAACCCACCATCACTGGACCAGACAGGACTGGCAAAAAGTGCTCTTCACTGACGATTCATGGTTTTGTCTCACCAGGGGTGATGGTCGGATTCGCATTTATCGTCGAAAGAGTAAGCGTTACTCTCTTTCCGCTCTGGAGCGGGATCGATTTGGAAGTGGAGGGTCTGTCATGGGGCGTTGTGTCACAGCATCATCGGACTGAGCTTGTTGCCATTGCAGGCAATCTCAATGCTGTGCGTTACAGGGAAGACATCCTCCTCCCTTATGTGGTACCCTTCCTGCAGGCTCATTCTGACATGACCCTCCAGCATGACAATGCCACCAGCCATACTGCTTATTCTATGTGTGATTTCCTGCAAAACAGGAATGTCACTGTTCTGCAATGGCCAGCGACGAGCCCGGATCTCAATCCCATTGAGCACGTCTGGGACCTATTGGATCAGAGGGTGAGGGCTAGGGCCATTCCCCCCAGAAATGTCCGGGAACTTGAAGATGCCTTGGTGGAAGAGTGGGGTAACATCTCACAGCAAGAACGGGCAAATCTGGTGCAGTCCATGGGGAGGAGATGCAGTACTTAATGCAGCTGGTGGCCACACCAGATACTGACAGTTACTTTTAGTTTTGATCTCACCCCTTAGTCAGGTATACACTATTCCATTTCTGTTAGTTACATACAGTATCTGTGGAACTTGTTCAGTTTATGTCTCAGTTGTTGACTCTTGTAATGTTCATACAAATATTTACACATGTTTAGTTTGCTGAACATAAATGCATTTTACAGTGAGAGGACATTTCTTTTTTTGCTGAGTTTATATAAAAATCAAATCAAAATCAAGTCACATGCGCCGAATACAACAGGTGTGGGTAGACCTTACAGTGAAATGCTTACTTATGAGCCCCTAACCAACAGTGCAAACCCCTTTTAACATCTAGGATGTATCATTAGAAAACTTCCAGCCATCATCTTTAGGCTTGTGCTTTCTACTATGGCTACAGTGTGCTGTAGGCCATAATCCTTACTGATTTGCTGTACAAATATACTTCAACAATAAAATAACACATGAACTGTCCAGAATGGCCTTGGTAAATGCAACACAAACATCACTGTGGAATGTTTGTGTTGCATTTACCAAGGCCATTCTGGACAGTTCATGTGTTATTTTATTGTTGAAGTATATTTGTACAGCAAATCAGTAAGGATTATGGCCCTTCAGAAAAATAACCATGCATTTTAATGGCATCCGTCTCTCCATGACTTGCTGACACAGAGCCACTCGAGCTGCCATCCTAGTTAATGCTGTCTTCATGGCTCCCATTTGCGGCCATTATGCTCCAGATATGGGCTTGTAAAATGTGGTTGCCCTGGCAACGTCACAGACTCCCCAGACAATGGTTCAATGAGAAGGTGTGTCCCCCGGGGCAAATTAAATAGTTGACTTGTTGATATGTTTTTCGTTCCTGAGGGTTAAGCCCCAATATGGACCCAGTGGTTAATTCTCTCTCACCCCTCCCCCCCCCCCCCCTCTCAAACTCTTCCCTTCACTTCCCCCTGTTTTCTGATGAAAATATCTCCTTAAGGTGGCAGGAAAGAGGCCCGGGTGCCTGAAGAAGGTGGCCCAACAGTTCTTGCTCATGTGGTCGTGCTTCGGGACCAGAGTCATCCGGGATATGACCCTCCACAGTGCGCCTAGCTTCGGTGAGTGTTGAATCTAGCATTGGGCTGGGGCATGTATCAGCCATCGCCAGGAAAATTGTTTTTAGGGGGTTATGTAATGTTATTGAACCATATTTCTAGTGTCACGAGTGTCAGACAGAAGTTGCCTAGTTCTAGTTTTGGTCCAAGTAACTAAAATAGTTTGTGAAGAACATTGCCCCCAAACTGCACCAAAACTTACTGAACTGAGTTATTTGAATATACTACTATGCATGTAGGTCCAAAAGTAGTTTAAGCCCCTCCCCCCATTTTTAGGAAATAGGAATGTTTTGCGCAGATTCAGCCTTCCGATGTTCTCCCAATCCAAAACTGGGAAAGCGTGGTGGTAAGATGGCTGCCTTGCTGGTATGGCCCCCCTAGCCTTTACTTTACTAGCTAGCGGTGCATGACGAAGGCACTGAAAGAGATAGGGGCTGTAAAAAAGAAAGAAAATGGCTTCCCTTCCCCCTCTTCTCCTCTCCCCTTCAGGCTTGTCTGTGAATATCAAAGCCACAGCTGGTTGCAATGTTTTGATAAAGCAGCTCTCTGTGCGAAAACAGCTAATTAACAATGGCTACCCCCCAGCCCTCTCTTCCCCAATGTTTTTTGTTGTTGTCTTTTGCAATTTATGACCAGGCAGTATTGCACTCCTCTGTTCCCTGAAAAGCCGCTGGTGTTTATTATGCACACGGTGGCTGGAGTGACCAGCACAATGTCATGATTGTGTCACGCTCCTTTCCTTCTCCAGCCGCAATCTCAGTCATCTCCCATACCCGACCCAGGGGTCGGCCGTCATATTTGGGGCAAGGACTTTGTACCAGGAAACAAGAAACAGCCCCCTGTCTCTTTTAATGACAATGACTGCCCAGTTGTTCTGCTCCCTCACACTTCCTGTTGAGTTGAGTGTGCTGCTATGAGGCAGTCTGTCAGATGTTTGGAAGGACTAGTAACCCTCTACAACCAGTGTGATTATTATTATTTGACTCTGCTGGTCATATATGAACGTTTGAACATCTTGGCCATGTACTGTTATAATCTCCACCCGGCACAGCCAGAAGACGACTGGCCACCCCTCAGAGCCTGTTTCCCCTCTAGGTTTCTTCTTAGGTTCCTGCCTTTCTAGTGAGTTTTTCCTAGCCACCCTGCTTCAACATCTGCATTGCTTGCTGTTTGGGGTTTTAGGCTGGGTTTCTGTACAGCACTTTGTGACATCAGCTGATGTAACAAGGGCTTTATAAATACATTTGATTGATTGATCAATGAAACACACAGCCTGATCTTTCAGGTTGTTTTGTAAACTGTGTTTTCAAATGTATAAGTGTATGTTCGTAGCTTTGAATGGATGATTTCTAGGTTCACAACCACAGACAACACTCAAATACACTTGCACATCTTAGAATCTTCATTTGAACTTTATATAGCTCATTACTTCCCTTTAAAATTATTAGACTTGTTGGTTGGATGATAGGGACACTGATCCATCCTGGTAAGGACTGTTTCCTTAGTTTCTCTCTCTCTCTCTCTCTCTCTCTCTCTCTCTCTCTCTCTCTCTCTCTCTCTCTCTCTCTCTCTCTCTCTCTCTCTCAATTCAATTTCAATTCAATTTAAGGGGCTTTACTGGCATGGGAAACATATGTTTACATTGCCAAAGCAAGTGAAATGGATAAACAAAAGTGAAATAAACAATAAAATACATTTGAAACTCACACAAGTTCCAAAAGAATAAAGACATTTCAAATATCATATTATGTCTACATACAGTCTTGTAACGATGTGCAAATAGTTAAAGTAAAAAAGGGAAATTAAATAAACATCAATATGTTTTGTTTTTACAATGGTGTTTGTTCACTGGTTGCCCTTGTGGCAACAGGTCACAAATCTTGCTGTTGTGATTGCACACGGGTATTTCACCCAATAGATATGGGAGTTTATCAAAATTGGATTTGTTTTCAAATTATTTGTGGGTCTGTGTAATCTGAGAGAAATATGTTTTTCTAATATGGTCGTACATTTGACAGGAGGTTAGGAAGTGCAGCTCAGTTTCCACCTCATTTTGTGGGCAGTGTGCAGATAGCCTGTCTTCTCTTGAGTGCCAGGTCTTTCTCAGCAACCTTTCTCAATAGCAAGGCTATGCTCACTGAGTCTGTACATACTCAAAGTTTTCCTTAATTTTGGGTCAGTCACAGTGGCACTATGTACTTTCTGTTTGGGGCCAAATAGGATTCTGGTTTGCTCTGTTAAAAAAATATACATATTTCCAATATGTCAAGTAATTCTCTTTTTGTTTTCTCATGATTTAGTTGGGTCTAATTGTGTTGCTGTCTTAGGGCTCTGTGGGGTCTGTTTGTGTTTGTGAACAGAGCCCCATGACCCGCTTGCTTAGGGGACTCTTCTCCAGGTTCATCTCTCTGTAGGGGATTGCTTTGTTATGGAAAGTCTCTTTTCTGGATTTTGATAATTAGTCTCTCAGCTCGTTCACATCTTTGTGGAAGTTACCTGTGGCGCTGATGTTTAGCCTGAGGTATGTACATTTCTTTGTGTGCTCTAGGGCAACGGTGTCTAGATGGAATTTGTATTTGTTGTCCTGGCAACTGTACCTTTTTTGGAACACCTTTATTTTTGTCTTACTGAGATTTACTGTCAGGCCCAGGTCTGACAGAATCTGTGCAGAAAATCTAGGTGCTGCTGTAGGCCCTCCTTGGTTGGGGACAAAAGCACCAGATCATTCGACATTTGACTTCAGGTTCTAGTAAGGTGAGGCCGGGTGCTATAGACTGTTCTGGTGCCTTCGCCAATTAGTTGATATATGTGTTGAAGAGGGTGGGGCTTAAACTGCATCCCTGTCTCACCCCAAGGCCCTGTGGAAAGAAATGTGTGAAACTTGTTGTTTGTGTACATGGATTTTATCATGTTTTCACCCCAACACCAGTTCCAATTTGTATAGCAGACTCTCATGCCAATTTGAGTCAAACGCTTTTTTGAAGTCAACAAAGCATGAGAAGACTACGCTTTTGTTTTGTTTTGTTTGTTTGACAATTAGGGTGTGCAGGGTGAATACGTGGTCTGTCGTACAGTAATTTGGTAAAAAGCCCATTTGACATTTGCTCCCTACATTGTTTTCACTGAGGAAATGTACGAGTCTGCTGCACATACCACAGTAGTTATTGGGGTCAAATTAGTTATTGGGGTCACTTTTGTGTATTGGGGTTATCAGTCCTTGGTATATATTATATATTATAAAATGCCAGAGCTGAGGATGATGTTAAAGAGTTTAAGTATAGCCAATTGGAATTTGTGGTCTGTATATTTTATAATGTGATGTAGTATGTCAACACCGCAGGACATTTTGGGTTGGAGGGTTTGTATTTTTTTACTGTAGTCATACAATGGAATTGGAGAATCCAGCACATTCTGGTAGTCTTTAATAGCTGATTCTAAGATTTGTAATTTATCATGCATATGTTTTTGCTGTTCATTCTTTGTATAGAGCCAAAAAGATTGGAGAAGTGGTTTATCCACACATCTCTGTTTTGGATAGAAAACTCTTCGTGTTGTTGTTTGTTTAGTGTGTTCCAATTTTCCCAGAAGTGATTTGATTCTATGGATTCTTCAATTACATTGAAATTATTTCTGACGTGCCGTTCCTTATTCTTCCGTAATGTACTTCTACATTGTTTTAGTGATTCACCATAATGAAGGTGTAGACTCAGGTTTTCTGGGTGTCTATGTTTTTGGTTGGATAGGTATCTACATTTCTATCTTAGGTTTTTGCATTCTTCATCAAACCTTTTGTCATTGTTGCTAATTTTCTTTTGCTGTCTGCTTGAATTTTTTTGATTTGATAGGGAAGCTCAAAGGTCAAATATACTGTTTAGGCTTTCTACTGCCACGTTTACACCTTCACTATTACGGTGAAATGTTTTGTCCAGGAAGTTGTCCAAATTGGATTGAATTAGTTGTTTCCTGATTATTTTTTGGCAGGTTTCTACACTACTTTACTTCCATCTATAGCACTTCTTAATATTGTGCAGTTCCTTTGGCTTTGATGCCTCATGATTGAGTATTGCTCTGTTCAGGTAGACTTTGCTGGGCTGACTGTGAATGAGAGACTCTCTCTCTCTCTCTCTCACTCTCTCTTTATCTCTCTCTCTCTTTCTTCCTGTTTCTTGTTTGTAGGCTCGTTCCACCTGATCCACCTGATGTTTGATGACTATGTGCTGTACCTGCTGGAGTCCCTGCACTGCCAGGAGAGGGCAAACGAGCTCATGAGGGCCATGAAGGCAGAGGGTAGCACAGGTTAGTCCTCCACCCTGTCAACAACTACTACTACTGGAGCTGCTTTCAACACTGCTGCTACAGCACTGCATTACTTCTGCAACTATTAGTATTACTACAATCACAACAACAACAATTCCTACTACTACTACTACTACGACTACTGCTACAACTACTAGGGTTGCAAAGGGTCAGAAAATTTCTGGTAAATTTCCGGAATTTTTCCATGGGAAGTTAAGCCCTGGAATTTGGGGTATTTTTCTTCAATTCTTCAAAAAAGTTAGCTTATAACAGTGAACCTTTTTTGTGGGATACACATTTGGCAATTCTAGGTCTTGTGGCATATTTTGGTTAAACTATCCCCAAGTCAATGAAATTGCAAACCTCTGCATGCACAGTGCATTCTTCCATCACATGTACAGTGCACTCTTCCATCACATGTACAGCTGATTCTCAATATCTTGCACACTAATGAGCTGCTATTGAGCTCACACTACTACACAGTCTGAGCCAAAGACTACATGCTTTCTGGTAAGTTTTGATTACAATACTGGGTGGGGTGAATATATTTTATAGGACATACATGATTTTTTGTTAACTAGTCAATAGTAGCCTACAGCAAAGTGTGTTTAAATAATTTATAACTTGTTAACAATTTCTGCTAGTTAGTTTTTGCTACCATGTGGGTTTTAGCTTGCTTGAGCCTGCTAACTGAGGAGTGTTAATTCACCTGTTTCCATACATGTTTCATTTTAAAACATTTATCTTACAAATTAGTTGTTTAATCTAATTGCTTAGCTATTTATCTGTACATGGAATTGTATTTGGTTATCTTTTACTAATTTTTGTCTAATCTTTACAGGAAAATGCCACGGGTACTATTTGATGTGTGGAGACATTTCACTGAGGCTAATGTAGAAGGAAAAGCTGTGTACATTTGCAAATACTGTGCCAAATCATATGTGAAGAATGCAACAAAGATGCAGAATCATCTGGCCAAGTGCATAAAGTACTCTCAGCACGCACAACAAGCAACCTCTGCAAAGTCCATCTACTTCTATTCGAGGTGAAAATGATGAGTCATTTATATCGATAGCAACAGCTCATGATCCTCCTGGAGTCAGATTTTTTTGACTCAATGGAGGAAACTAGTCAGAGAAATACTGATGAATGTCTTGCTCGAGCTGGTTCACCTCTGATGCTCACACCTCTGATGCTTCTTCGCCCAGCATCCACCCCTCAAACCAGACATGCGTTATCTACTCATTTGCTGGATGCCGAGTTCAACAGAGTTCAAGTGAAGGTCAAGCAAATCATAGAGAAAGCAGACTGTATTGCAATCATCTCTTATGGGTGGTTGAATGTTCGTGGGCAAGGAATAATTAACTACATCATCTCCACCCCTCAACCAGTATTCCACAAGAGCACAGACACAAGGGACAACAGACACATCGGTCTCTACATTGCAGATGAGCTGAAGGCAGTCATCAATGACCTTGGACCACAGAATATATTTGCACTGGTGACAGACAATGCTACAAACATGAAGGCTGCTTGGTCTAAAGTGGAGGAGTCCTACCCTCACATCACACCCATTGGCTGTGCTGCTAATACATTGAATCTCCTCCTCAAGGACATCATGGCACTGAAAACAATGGATACACTCCACACGAGAGCCAAGGAAATGGTTAGGTATGTGAAGGGTCATCAAGTTATAGCAGCAATCTACCTCACCAAGCAAATTGAGAAGAATAAGAGCACCACATTGAAGCTGCCCAGCAACACCCGTTGGGGTGGTGTTGTCATCATGTATGACAGTCTCCTGGAGGGGAAGGAGTCTCTCTGCCGATATGGACAGCCCCATCAAGAGGATCCTCCTGGATGATGTATTTTGGGAGAGAGTGGTAAGCAGCCTGAAACTCCTGAAACCTATACCAGTAGCCATTGCACGGATTGAGGTAGACAATGTCATTCTGTCTGATGTTCAGACTTGCTTGCAGATGTAAGAGAAGAAATCCGTACTGCTCTGCCCACTTCACTTCTGCTCCAAGCAAAGGAAACTGCAGTTCTGAAATGCATCAAAAAGCTTGAATACTTCTGCCTGAAGCCCATATGTTGGACCCCAAGTATGCTGGCAAGAGCATCCTGTCTGGTGCAGAGATCTACAAGGCCTATGGTGTTATGGCCTGGATGAGGGCAAGGTTCTTGGCAGTCTGACAAAGTACACTTCCAAGCAAGGGCTTTGGGATGGAGATGCAATATGGCAGTCGTGCCAACATACTGTATCCCATCAGCCACCTGGTGGAAGGGACTTAGTGGATCTGAGACCCTTTCCCCTGTTGCCTCCATCATCATCCAAATCCCACCAACATCAGCCGCATCAGCGCACAACTGGTCCTTGTTTGGGAACACACAAACCAAAGCACGCAACAGGCTGATCAAAACAACAGTTGGAAAATTGGTGGCCATCCAGGCAAATTTTAGGCTTTTTGAGCCGGACAATGAGCCATCCTCAACAAGGTTGGAAAGTGACAGTGAAGATGAGACCTCAGAGTCTCATGTTCAAGAGGTGGACATTGAGGAGGTCCAGGGAGAAGACAACAAAGCCTGAGAGGAAGACAACCAAAGCTTTAGTTTCTAGACTATCATTTTACAGATGTATGTTGAAAATGTTTTTGGGAGATGCGATGGATCAATGGAGATCATTCAATATTCCCTTTCTTTTGTTGTTCAGTGAAATCATCCTACATGAAGAGTCAACTCATTTAATTAAAGTTCAATTCGTAACTACATTTTTTTTCTATTGGAAGGATTTAATCATTTGCAATTATGTCTACTTATGATAAGGTAAAAGGTTTGTGTTCCTGTCTCCATATGGTATGGTAAATATATCCAATGCCAAAAACATCTACATTTAAATGGTATTAATATTAATTTGCATATATTCCCGTTAATTCCCATATATTAATAATTCCCACTGAAGTTTTCCACCTCTGAATATTCCCCAAAATGTGCAACCCTAACTACTGCTACTACTTCTATTACTACTACTTTATAGGACTTTGGAATAACCTTTCCTGCTACCATCAGTATTGTTGTTGCAGCAACCGCAAATGCATTTTATCAACAAGAAAATGTACAGTACCAGTGAAAGAGTTTTTCTTTATTTTTATATTTTCTACATTGTAGAATAATAGCGAAGACATCAAAACTATGAAATAACACATATGGAATCATGTAGTAACCAAAAAGTGTTAAACAAATCAAAATATATTTTCTATTTGAGATTCTTCAAAGTAGCCATCCTTTGCCTTGATGACAGTGTTGCACCCTCTCTATTGACAATACTAATATTGAATGCTGTTTAGTACACTGACTCTTGAGAACATAAGAACCTGCAGTCTCTTTAATAGCTTATTGACCTCTGACTCCTTTAATAGCTGAACAAGAGGAAGAGATGATGCTGACGGAGACCACGCCCACGTCCCCAGGGCCATTTTCCCCACCGAAGTCTGTCACCTCAGTTGGGGTCCCAGCCGCCAGCTCCCCCACCGCTGCCCAGTCCCCAGAGTACACAGGGGCCACAGCCACCACAGGTGAGAGAGACAGACAGCAACACTGGGGGACTGGGGAGGGTTGCTTGGATATAGAGCTATTACTATACTGGAGCTACAATAGAAGCAATGTCACTTGTCAGTCATGTTCTGTAGGTATTGTTATGATCATGTCCAACATAATATACATTAATTAATACATGACAGTTGAATTAAATGGTTAATTAGAATGGGCCTATCCTGCCTGTGCTCATGCATTGGGTTGGTTTCTAAGGGTCACGGAATGGTAAATTCCTCTGTGCCAATCCATTTGTCTCTGTCTGTGTATGTGTTACGTGTGTGTGCCAGGCGCTGTTCAGTCATATACCTGGTCCCTTACGTACACAGTGACAACGTCAGGCGGCACTCCTCCCGAGGGCGGACAGCAGCAGCCCTGCATGCGCAGCGGTGCACCCGTGCCCCCTCCCTCCTCCACCCATCGACTACCAGTCTACGCCCACAGGGACGAGCACGGGTGAGCTCTCATAGGGACATTATGAGCTTACATAGAGGGGTTATGAGCTGTCATGGGGCTATGAGCTCTCATAGAGGACTTATGAGCTCTCATAGATGACTTATGAGCTGTCATAGGGTGGTTATGAGCTCTCATAGTGGGATTATGAGCTTTCACAGGGGAATTATGAGCTCTCACAGGGGAATGCTGAGCTCTCATAGAGGGGTTATAAACTCTCATTGAGATTTTCCGATCCTTCAGAAAGTATTCAAACCCCTTGACTTTTTCCAAATTTGGCATCACAACTCTGGCATTGCAAGCATCATGCTCTACCAACTGAGCCACACTGAACACATGATGTTGACCTGTTTTTGTGTACTCTCTCCAGGTTTACTGGGAGCTATAACTACGGGAGCTACTCTAACCAGCACCCCCACTCCATCCAGAGCCAGTACCCCAGTCTGGCCCACGAACCAGGCATCCCTGCCCCCCTCCACTATCCAGCCTACCACCGCACCTCTGCACAGGTCAGTCCCAATTTGTACTCCCAATCACAAATCAGACCATAGCACCTACTGTACATTCTCACATCTCCATTACAGTGGAGATAATTCAGTGACATTATACTAAGCACATCCATTATACTACTCACGTCCATTATACTACGCACGTCCATTATACTACGCACGTCCATTATACTACGCACGTCCATTATACTACGCACGTCCATTATACTACGCACGTCCATTATACTACGCACGTCCATTATACTACGCACGTCCATTATACGACGCACGTCCATTATACTACGCACGTCCATTATACTACACACGTCCATTATACTACACATGTCCATTATACTACACACGTCCATGATACTACACACGTCCATGATACTACGCACGTCCATTATACTACACACGTCCATGATACTACACACGTCCATGATACTACGCACGTCCATTATACTACGCACGTCAATTATACTACACACGTCCATTATACTACACACGTCCATGATACTACTCACACCCATTATACTATACATGTCCATTATACTACACACGTCCATGATACTACTCACACCCATTATACTATACATGTCCATTATACTACACACGTCCATTATACTACACACGTCCATTATACTACACATGTCCATTATACTACACACGTCCATTATACTACACACGTCCATTATACTATACACGTCCATTATACTACACATGTCCATTATACTACACACGTCCATTATACTACACACGTCCATGATACTACACACGTCCATGATACTACACACGTCCATTATACTACACACGTCCATTATACTACACACGTCCATTATACTACACACGTCCATGATACTACACACGTCCATTATACTACGCACGTCCATTATACTACACACGTCCATTATACTACGCACGTCCATTATACGACGCACGTCCATTATACTACGCACGTCCATTATACTACACACGTCCATTATACTACACATGTCCATTATACTACACACGTCCATGATACTACACACGTCCATGATACTACGCACGTCCATTATACTACACACGTCCATGATACTACACACGTCCATGATACTACGCACGTCCATTATACTACGCACGTCAATTATACTACACACGTCCATTATACTACACACGTCCATGATACTACTCACACCCATTATACTATACATGTCCATTATACTACACACGTCCATGATACTACTCACACCCATTATACTATACATGTCCATTATACTACACACGTCCATTATACTACACACGTCCATTATACTACACATGTCCATTATACTACACACGTCCATTATACTACACACGTCCATTATACTATACACGTCCATTATACTACACATGTCCATTATACTACACACGTCCATTATACTACACACGTCCATGATACTACTCACACCCATTATACTACACACGTCCATTATACTACACACGTCCATTATACTACACACGTCCATTATACTACACACGTCCATGATACTACACACGTCCATTATACTACGCACGTCCATTATACTACACACGTCCATTATACTACACACGTACATTATACTACGCATGTCCATTATACTACGCATGTCCATTATACTACACACGTCCATGATACTACACACGTCCATTATACTACACACGTCCATTATACTACACACGTCCATGATACTACTCACACCCATTATACTACACACGTCCATTATACTACGCACGTCCATTATACTACACACGTCCATTATACTACGCATGTCCATTATACTACGCACGTCCATTATTCTACGCACATCCATTATACTACACACTTCCATTATACTACACATGTCCATTATACTACACACGTCCATTATACTACGCCCATCAATTATACTACACATGTCCATTATACTACACACGTCCATGATACTACTCACACCCATTATACTACGCACGTCCATTATACTACGCACGTCCATTATACTACACACGTCCATTATACTACGCACGTCCATTATACTACACACGTCCATTATACTACGCAGGTCCATTATACTACTCATGTCCATTATACTACGCACGTCCATTATACTACGCACGTCCATTATACTACGCACGTCCATTATACTACACACGTCCATTATACTACGCACGTCCATTATACTACGCATGTCCATTATACTACGCACGTCCATTATACTACACATGTCCATTATACTACGCACGTCCATTATACTACGCATGTCCATTATACTACGCACGTCCATTATACTACACACGTCCATTATACTACGCACGTCCATTATACTACACACGTCCATTATACTACGCACGTCCATTATACTACACACGTCCATTATACTACGCAGGTCCATTATACTACTCATGTCCATTATACTACGCACGTCCATTATACTACACACGTCCATTATACTACGCACGTCCATTATATTACACACGTCCATTATACTACACACGTCCATTATACTACGCACGTCCATTATACTACGCATGTCCATTATACTACGCACATCCATTATACTACATACGTCCATTATACTACGCACGTCCATTATACTACGCATGTCCATTATACTATGCACATCCATTATACTACTCATGTCCATTATACTACACACGTCCATTATACTACACACGTCCATGATACTACTCACACCCATTATACTACACACGTCCATTATACTACGCATGTCCATTATACTATGCACGTACATTACACTACGCACGTCCATTATACTACGCACATAGCCTTATATAAGTCTCTCAGAGCACACACGAGATTTGGTTTTGGGTGCCGAGATTGGCTTTATATTTACTCAACACATTAAGACCCTTTGTCAAACTTCCAACATACTGTATATCTTTATGGCCTGTTTGATGATGGTGACATTTAGCCAGAGTCTACAATTCCCGCTTTTTTACACTGTTCACCACACCTGCTAGACTTTGTTGGTGGCAATAGTTGTTCTTGGCTTGGGTCCTGGAGTGGACTACATGGTATTTAATTGACGTCAGAGCAGAGTAGGAAGAAAGGCAGTGCAACACTGTATCAAATCCATTACAAAGAGACTGTTCAAAATGAGGCTGTCTGCTGGGTTATTTGTATTATAGAAAAGCCTGGAAATCACCTAATCACCATAGTACATCATTACAGAGGCGCAAGAACCACTGAAATACTAGGCATTGAATTAAGCAGAATGAATCAGAAGTCATGCTAAGCTATGAACATTTTTAACGTTGATTCTTGTTTCTTTTTTCTTCAACATACCATTATAATGACCTCCCTCTCATATATATCCACTTATATCTATCCACCTCCCTATATAATCCCGAAGAGGGATAGTTTATTCCCGGTTGGGCTGTAGGCGGGACATAAATTCCATCCTAGCTTTTGTAAGGTTGAATTTTTCACAGGCAGTAAATCAGAGAGGAATGTTAATATGAACAGGAAGTGAAAAGGAGAACGGGGCTTGTTAGTATGCAAAACGCATTTTATAGCGTTGGTGCCAACAGTGTGGCATGCTCTGGGGATAGACAGAGGGAGAGAGGGAAAGAGAGAGTTAGAACTGGTGTGGCACCAAGAGTGGTTAGTTAGAGCCAGGAGAACATTTACCCTGGTGCGGGTGAGAGAAAGAGAATGAGAGAGAGAGAGAGAGAGACTGAGCAAGAAGGTCAACAGAAGAAAAAAGAAGAGTAAGAGCAGGCTAGAGGTTGGGAGGTGCAGCAGCAGGGTGGTGGTGGTGATGGTGGTGAAGCTCATACACTGTTAGCCACAGCAGTGAATGGTGTGAGTTGACCCTTCTGATGGTAATTTCCTTTAAAGGGCCCTCCAGCCTCCCTGTCTTTGTAGTGGGAGGAGATTCGCTGGGCCTCAGCAGTCGGAATCCTCCTCTCCTCTCCACACCAGCGGAAGCAGCAGACAGTGGGAGGTGATCTGGCCGGGGGCCCAGGACCCAGCCCAGAGGGGCCCAGCTCTGTGCTCCACTGTGCATCCCCTTCCCACCACTCAATAGTCTCTTCATCTCTCTGAGCCATAGAACTCATAGACCAGGGCAGGGGGGGCGTTTATTAAAATATTGTTTTTCAATGGTCTCTTTTCTGCGCGTGAACAAGAGGTCGCTGAACCACCCATCCTTCTCCCTGACCTGTGATGACGGCCTCTTTCCATGCCACCATCCTTCATAATAGAACTGACTGTTGCCTGTGTGTTTATATTTAGTGGAATAAAGAGGAAATACTTTTACTTCCACTTTTTTCCACCCTGCTCTGAACTTAAATCGGGCACAATGTGTGTGCTTTGTGTAAGAGGGTCTAAGAGGGTCTCTCAAGAGGAAGGAAAGGAGATGACACTTTGTTGGATTTCCCGACCAGTACCAAATATTTTGTAAGAGGAGCTGATTCTGTCCTTGCTGTTAGTCATTGGTCACCCTGGGCAATGAAAATACTACCGGCTGACCGCTTATCCTAGTCCAACAGTTCCAGGAAGTGTCTTATTTATGTCTACCATTTACAACAGACATTGTGGACTACAGGAAAAGGAGGACCAAGCACGGCCCCATTCTCATCGACGGGGCTGCAGTGGAGCAGGTTGAGAGCTTCAAGTTCCTTGGTGTCCACATCACCAACAAACTAACATGGTCCAAGCACACCAAGGCAATCGTGAAGAGGGCACAATAAAAACCTATTCCCCTTCAGGAGACTGAAAAGATTTGCATGGGTCCTCAGATCCTCAAAAGGTTTTACAGCTGTACCATCGAGAGCATCCTGACAGGTTGCATCACTGCCTGATATGGCAACTGCTCGGCAAGGCACTACAGAGGGTAGTGTGTACGGCCCAGCACATCACCAGGGCCAAGCTTCCTGCCATCCAGGAACTTTATACCAGCCGGTGTCAGAGGAAGGCCCTAAAAATTGTCAAAGACTCCAGCCACCCTAGTCATAGACTGTTCTCTCTGCTACCGCACGGCAAGCGGTACCGGAGCACCAAGTCTAGGTCCAAGAGGCTTCTAAACAGCTTCTACCCCCAAGCCATAAGACTCCTGGACATCTAATCAAATGGCTACCCAGACTATTTGCATTGCACCCCCCCTTCTACCCTGCTGCTACTCTCTGTTATTTTCTATGCATAATCACTTTAATAACTCTACCTTCATGTACATATTACCTCAATTACACTGGTGCCCCCGCACATTGACTCTGGTACCCCCTGTATATAGCCTCGCTATTGTTATTTTACTGCTGCTCTAATTATTTGTTATTTTTATCTCTTACTTTTTTAGGTATTTTCTTAAAACTGTATTGTTGGCTAAGGGCTTGTAAGCAAGCCTGTTGTATTCGGCGCAAGTGACAAATAAATGTGTATTTTATTTGATTTATTGTGAATTATAAACATCATAGTGTTACAGAGAAAGTAAGGATGTGTTATTATGTTTCACATGAATTATTACATCAGGGCCAGGAGTTTTGCCTGGTAATTTTACGTGACCAGGGACATCTCTGGAGTTCAGCTATAGCCTAACTAGGGGCTGGGGTTTCTCCTGTCAGGTCATGCATTCAGGGAAAAGCCCAGCCCTAGATATGATACATACATGTTACATATAATACCATCACCCTAAAACCCTATATTCTCTTCTGTTCGGCAGTACCCGCTCAATAGCCAGATGTCTCGGATGGAGCCATGCTTGATGGGAGGTGCTCCTCGGCTGCACCCTACACCCGTGGCCCCACGGTGGGCGGATGTCTCCCCAGCCAACAGCTGTTACACCAGTCCCCCTATGCACTCCTCCCGCTACGCCGCCTCTGGAGACATGTACTCCCCCCTGGCCCCTCGCAGGAACTCTGAATACGAACACTCACAACACTTTCCCGGCTTCGCTTACATAAATGGAGAGGCCACCACAGGCTGGGCCAAGTAGGCTTCCTACTCATCCCTCAGAGAGCGGAGCTGTCCTGGGCACAGTCATGCCCAAGCAGCCTGCCAAGCCTCTGGATGCAAACGTCCCACTGCCTTTCCCCAACACGACCCAGAGGCACCTAATCAGGAGTATCAGTGTAATGGTAGGGGAGAGAGGCTGGAGAGTATCAAAACTGGGTAACCTTGTTAACTTGACCCGCAGGCCACAGCACAGACAAACAAGATTCAGGACTTCTTCTCACATTACACAATCAGAATATTGTAGCTTAGGCCTAGTCTATTGAGGGCAATAATCGCCTCAATGGTGGTGGTTTGTTGTTTGCAGAAAATGGCTGTGCAAACCCTTTGGGATTATAGAAACAGAGGCAGTCGGAAGAATCTCACATGTGGAAGTGTGCAGTGTGAGACTGCCCAGCTGTGCCTTTTCAGTTAATGAACACCCATCCCTGCCCGGCAACCTGCCAAGTCAACAAACACTGATCATCACCCCTCCCTCACTGTACTGGGACACTAATGTACGGAACTCTGTTTACGTTGTATACTGTGGCTGACGTCAGTACAGTATTTTAACGATGCACACCATTTTCTCTTGGTCAACACTTACTCAGAGTAGGCCTCTGCGACATTGTCCAGAAGACATGCTAGCCTGCTGCAAAACCAGGGTCATATTCATTAGGGCACACCGTAGCAATACATTTTGGAACGGAAAATGAACATGAATGTTTCTTATGTGATAAATTAAGGTTGTCGCTCCCTGTTTGTCTGTTTTCTTCCGTTTGGTGCCTAATGAATACAACCCAGGATGGATTGCCTTAATGTTTCACCACTGGAGCCCTGTCATGTCAATTGGCATACAGCCAAACTATGAGAGAAGTTTATGGCTGAGACAAAGCTAAACATGTGGAGAGCCTTTATTAGCTTGTCAGTTTCACATGAATAGTTTTTTTAAATGATCGAGTGCTGTGCCTCAGCCAGATTATTTGTGTGTTGTGTCACAACCTCTGTTGCTGTATTTGTGGGATGAGGAAGACACTATAGATATATTCTCTGTAACTTTGTAACATTGTGTTCTTTTTTGTTTTCTGTGTTACAGTTGGTATTTTGTTTTCGTTTTTTTATGGATATAGTTAAGGAAACATTAACCTAGTTGTGTGTGTTTTATAATGCACGCAAAGCTACTGTGGACCTATTACCCTATGGGTAGGAATAAAAAGGAAAGAAATATCAAAGTGTAACACACATGAACTATAGTCACTTTTTTCTGTAAATACAAGCACTCGACAACTTCAGTGGTGGCAACTGTTACAGTTTAAACTGATATGTATGTGGAATTATTTGTTGCCACATAAATAATTTCTAAAACCCCAATTCAAATGTTCTCATTTCTTTCTTCTCTTCTCTCAAACACATACCATTGGTAATGAACATTTCACTGTTCTGCAGTCTGTTTGTGTATAGCCTACAAACCTTGTTCAACCTCATAGTTTTGGCCAGGCTAGTTTCTTTCCACTGAAATTCTCCAATGTAACTTGTCTGACTGATAAACTGTCACTATTATTTATTGATATTGATGATACGCTAATCATTCTTTGGAAATATTGATCAATACATTTTCAGGGGAGTGTTCAGTATTAAAATGCAATGACACACCACACACCTTAACTGACTTGCAGTTTGGCTTGCGTGAAAGATCACTACATCGTAGCTCTTGGTTGAATATTTGGTGTTGTATATCATTGCACAACAACCCCTGCCTTAAAACCCAATTTGCGTTTGATGTTGACAAAGGGGACCAAGTCTTTTCAAATCCTCTGAGCTGATTTTTTACTCCAATCACTTGCCAGCATTGGGAAGACTGGGAACCCAGTGGGGGCTGGGCAAGAAACGAGAGCCACACTGCGGAAAGAATTACATTTCTATAAAGAGCAGCTTCTGCTGGGGTGTGGTCATCACACGTCGGTCCCGTAACCTTTGACCTTCAAATTTTCTTACATTTTTTTGAATGCAGATCCCCTATGCTGTGAGCCCATTTTCCTGGACACCATAAAAGTTCACAACCAAGGTTCTGCATGCTGGAGGCCCATTCGGTAAAAAGGTTACAAATGCAATGAACATGGGAAAAGCATACAGTCCTGAAAGACTATAGGCCTTATCACAAACACTCAACATCAGCTTAGAGCAGTCTGGGCCATTGGGGAGGTATCAGAATGCAGATGAGAACCAGCACTATAATATCATACCCCCTTGGCACTTGCTTACCACATCTAAAATCCTTTTCCCCTTGCAGGGGGATGAGTTAATTTAGAAAATTGTAATTTCAAATTCAAGAGCTATGACAATTTCTATTTCCAGTTCCAGAATGAGGATAAATGACTGACTAGCTTGCCAGTAGGGCGTAAGGGAAGGATAAAGACACCCTCCATCCAGTAGCGGTGCGTGGGTAAAATCACTGGGGAAGCCAAACCCCCCCCCAAAAAAACATTACAACCTATATGTTGTGATAATTGTGCTGCTTGCTCAATAACCGGTTAGTTCATATGCCTCAACACCGTGATATATAGGCCCAAGGCCGAGACAATAAGAAAACAGAATAAATTCAACCACAAATTTGTTTCATTACAAAACCAGAAATCAATATCTGTCTGTTTAAGTTCACAAAACATATTGCATGGTCAAGCAAGGCAATATCTCCAACATTTTCAGACTACTAAAAAACGATTGATTTAGAACCACGGAGAGTTACAGCAAGTTGAAAGAAAACAGGAGCTGCCTCCAGTATTCCAGCACCATTTCAACTTCAACATAATCTAATCAGCTATAGTTTAATACAGTGACAACTAAAAGATACCAAAAATGATTTAGTCCAATCAACATAAGCTAAATATAATGTGGCTGTCCATGGTACTGATTTCTGTGTGTGTGTGTGTGTGATGTGCGTGCGTGCGTGCAAGTAGAAAAAAACATGTAGACTTACCCTACTCGTAGAGAAATGCGAATGCCATCCTCCTCTTTCATGTTGCCTAAATGGTCTATGACTGTCATACAGTACACATTTTTAGTTGTTGTTGTCCTAGGCTACTTGGCTAAAATGCTTGCTAGCTAGCCTAACTTTCTTTCATGGGAAACATTACGCCAGGGGCTATTTCATTCGCTCAGATGCTTTTTCCGGTAAGATACATTTGTCCTCTTGCAAATGGAATGAAATGTATGAAACACAGAGAGACGAAAGATACATTATTTTGTATGTTTTTTTTCTTTTTTCTTGGTCAATTTTTGGGGAAAGCCTGGCTTCCTTTGGCATCCATGAATACACACCACTGCCTCCATCATAAAAACGAATATGAAGCTGTAATTAATGACAGATGATGTACTGGATTTACATAGTCCTGGCACAAACAGTTATCAATCAAATGTATTTTATAAAGCCCTTTTTACGTCAGCAGATGTCACAAAGTGCTATACAGAAACCCAGCTTAAAACCCAAAACAGCAAGCAATGCAGGTGTAGAAGAACGGTGGCTAGGAAAAACTCCCTAAAAATTCAGGAACTTCTGGCGGTGCCAGGTGGAGATTATAAGAGTACATGGTCATTTAGAGCTAGAATGACCAGCATGGTTGTAGAAGGGGCAGCAGGTAAGTACCTCAGTAGTAAATGTCAGTTGGCTTTTCATAGCCAAGCATTCAGAGGTCGAGACAGCAGGTGCGGTAGAGAGAGAGAGAGTCGAAAATAGCAGGCCCAGGAAAAGGTAACACATCCAGTGAACAGGACAGGCAGGGTTCCTTAGCCACAGGCAGAACAATTGAAATAGGAGCAGCAGCACGAATAAGTGGACTGGGGACAGCCAGGAGTCATCAGGCCAGGTAGTCCTAAGGCATGATCCTAGGGTTCAGGTTCTCCGGGAGAGAGAGAATTAGAGGGAGCATACTTAAATTCACACAGGACAATAGATAAGACAGGAGAATTACACCAGATGTAACAGACTGGCTCTAGCCCCCCAGCAGATAGACTCTTGCAGCCTAGATAGTGGAGACTGAGACAGAGGTGGGTCGGGGGACACTGTATCCCCGTCCAACGATCCCCCCGGACAGGACCAACCAGGCAGGATATAACTCCACCCACTTTGCCAAAGCACAGCACCAACACCACTAGAGGGATATCAACAGACCACCAACTTACTACCCTTAGACAAGGTTGAGTATAGCCCACAAAGATCTCCTCCACCGCACAAGCTTGAGGGGGCGCAAAACTGGACAGGAAGATCATGTCTGTGACTCAACCCACTCAAGTGATGTACCCCTCCTAGGGACAGCATGGAAGAGCACTAATAAACCAATGACTCAACCCCCGTAATAAGGTCAAAGGGAGAGAATCACAGTAGAAAGATGGGAGCCGGCCAGGCAGAAAAAGCAAGAGCAGTTTGTCTCTACAGTGCCTTGCCGTTCACCTTCACACGCCTGGGCCAGACTACACTCAATCATAGGACCTACTGAAGAGATGAGTCTTCATTAAAGACCTAAAGGACCGAGTCTGCGTCTCTCACATGGGTAGGCAGATCATTCCATAAAAACGGAGCTCTATAGGAGAAAGCCCTGCCTCCAGCTGTTTGCTTAGAAAATCTAGTGACAATAAGGAGGCCTGCGTTTTGTGACTGTAGTGTATGTATAGGTATTTACGGCAGGACCAAATCGGAGAGATAGGTAGGAGCAAACCCATGTAATGCTTTGTAGGTTAGCAGTAAAACCTTAATATCAGCCCTAGCCTTAAGAGGAAGCCAATGTAGAGAGGCTAGCACTGGAGTAATATGATCCATTTTTGGGGGGTTCTAGTCAGGATTCTAGCAGCCATGTTTAGAACTAATAGAAGTTTATTTAGTGCTTTATCAGGGTAGCCGAAGAGTAGAGTATTGCAGTAATCTAATCTAGAAGTGACAAAAGCATCATTATGCATTTCTGCATCATTTTAGGACAAAAAGATTCAGATTTTTTGCAATGTTAGGAAGATGGAAAAAAGCTGCCCTTGAAATATTCTTGATATGTTTGTCAAAAGAAAGATCATGCTTGCCTGCCTATCCTGAACAACGCAACAATTTATTTGTTATTTTTATATTTTGGCAACTCCATTGCAATTCCCCGGGTCTCGACCCCGACTTTGAATACCACTGCATTACGGTATGAATGACGTGTGATGCCATTTTTATGACCATGTTATGCCCTTGATTCTGTGATCTACTGACCAGCATTGAAAATGCCCCGAGTGTAGATAGACAAAGACAATTGAACATGCGCTGATCTGATTAGGCCTACAGTGAACATAGATACAGATAACAGGAGACAGGAAATGCAGAAATAATTCATAGATATACATGAGAGACAAGCGCTGCCTATTTTACATAATGATGACAAGCGCGTGCATAGACCTTTTCATATCAAAGTCTGTCGGCAGTATGGTTAGAAGGGCAAAGAAGACAAGACAAAACCCCATAAAAATAAAAATATAGTAATATTGACGCACTTTTAATGTACATCATTGCACGTCTTGAACACCGCGTGCACTCGTTCGATGAGAATATGACGTTTACAGGTGAAATTTGAAACACGAAAGAGGAGTGTAGCTAGCCCATAGAGAATGATAGAGGCCTCTAGTGGCCAAACATTGTTGGCGTCCACCATGCTTCCGCTATTTTAAAGTAGTCTACAGTGTGAGGATTCCTATGGGTTGTAGACTCAATGGTGAGTCATGGGTAATTGCATACATGGAGTGTGTCTGAAAGTGGGAGTGACAAAAGAAGAGGGTGGATCTACCAAATCCGCTAATTGGGCAGATTTGTTTCCGCTCAGGAATGTTTTACCTGGCTGATTGGGCTGCAAGGATGAGTTGATTGTTGACAATTGTAGAATGTTAGCAAAGTCTAACCCTTTTGTTATTAGTAAGCATTTTACGGTAAGGTTGTATTTCTTTATTTATATTTAACCTTTATTTAATATAACTAGGCTTGTCAGTTAAAAACACATTTTTATTTACAATGACAGCCTACCCCTACCCCAAATAAAATTTGATTTGATTTCCTAAACTTATCCTCATTCTCCTAACCTGACACTTTAATTTAGCTAACCTGCTGCATTAGTTCTCCTAACCTGCCACGTTAAGTATCCTAACCTGCTACATTAGCTCTCTTAACCTGTTATGTAAACATTCAGCTGACTGGCAGTGTCCTTGGCTATGGCCGGTCTAACCAATAACAGAGCGCTGATGTTACATTACACCCACCCCTGTTGATCCACCCACTTCTTTTGTAACGCCCACTTTCAGACACAGTCCAAGTATGCTTTTAACCATACTTGTCAATGACCTACCCATGCTGTCACATACGCTATTGTGGCACAGATATAAACATGAGTCCTCTATATATCTCTATGAGCTAGCCTAACCGGAGCCAGCTGTGTCAGATGAATAGAGAGAAATAGGGTGTCATTTGTTCAGAGACTTGCACTAACATTACAATTATTGAATTGTCAGTGAAATATTTGAATAATGGATTTAAACATTATCCTGTTGCAGCTTCAAACTGACAATGAAGAGGACATTGAAATGCTTTTGCACCAGTACAACGGAGAGGTGGGTGGGATTCTCCTTGCTTTGACGTCTACCCAAACAAAGTCATTAGCTAGCTAATTTAGCTTGCTAGCTAGCCATCTAAAAACATTTACATAATCATAGCTGCGAAAATGAGTACTAAAACGACATGTCTAGCTAGAACTCCCCTCTGCATGGAATCAACGAGTTTAATGCCCATTGTTGTGTTGCAGGAAGTGATTAGCATATTTTCATCATGGCTTGGTTGCTGCTAGTTGGTTGGGTGATGTTGTCCAAAAATTGCAGGGTATCTCTTTCTAACCATGTGTGCATGCAATGACAGCATGCTTAACGTTATTTTGTAGCTAGTTTACTTTACAGTTTAATTATATTTTGTGTATCTAGCTCCCATTTAGTAACAGCTATTGCAGCTCTTCCTGCGGTGACTTGAGCTTGGTAGCCAACGCGGTTGGTGGCTGTCACTTATACCCAGAACAGAGGATGGGCTCATTGTAATGGCTGGAATGGAATAAATGGACCAGTATCAAACAAATGGAAACTACTTTAGACTCTGTTCCAATTTATTATATTCCAGCCATTACAAACAGCCCATCCTCCTATAGCTCTTCCCACCATCCTCTGACCGAGAGTGTCTTACACATTACGCATTATAGGTAATGCACTCGTAGTTCTGATCAGTTTGCACATCTCTAGTTATCAATGACCAGCAGCCTCTTCTGCTTATCTGTTACTGTATTTTAGAAACAAATTTATTCCAGATGACATTACTGAGAATATGCTACTTTCTTCATGCACTGTTGCATAGATGAAGGTTATAAAACACATTTAGCAAAGGAATATGCATTTGACTTTTGTCTCATTGGGCATTGTTTTGTATTTTCAGAATAATCTCACATTCACCTTTGACCCAAAAGGGGAGGATCTACGAAGTGTAAGTAAACGCTCTTTGCGTTGTCTGATGCTTTACTTTCACTTATAGCCGGATGCTTCTGCTCCCTTGTGTGTTTGATGGTGAACCAACAGTCTCTCTCTCCCTGTGCAGAGGCTGTGTCAGGGCCTACTGACTGTGCTGGGGAGGCAGGTTGGGCCCCGCTGTCAGAGTACCTGCCTGGAGACCCTCCGCATTCTGTCCCGAGACAAGCGGGTCCTGGGCCCTGTGGGAACCCGGGAGGGCATGTTGGTCCTGGCCGGGCTGGCCCGGTTGAGGGGGGGAGCGGAAGGGGGTGACTGCCTGCAGAGGGAGGTCCAGATAGAGGAGAAAGAGAGGGTAGTTGTGGAGGCCCTCAAGTGCCTGTGTAACGTGGTGTTCAACAGCACAGCAGCGCAGCAGGTGGGTGCCGACGTGCAGCTTGCACGGGGTCTGTGTGCCCGCCTGCACGCCGCCCGCACTGGGCGCCACGAGGTGGGCCTGTTCTCTCTGCGCCTGCTCTTCCTGCTCTCGGCGCTGCGACCAGACGTCCGGGGGGCACTCCGGAGGGAGCTGTGTGCCGTGGGGCTCCTCAAAGAGGTGCTGGAGTGTACCCTGGATGTACGCTGGGTGGGCCCCTACGAGGTGGCCCCTCTAGACCCCCAGGCCCTGCCCATCCCTGCAGAAGACAATGAGAGGGCCATGGAGGCCCTGAAAGCCCTGTTCAACCTCACACTGTCTGACACTAGCGACGAGGTAAGTTTATACAGTTACACTCAGTCTGTTAAACATTGTTTTTAAAGAGGATATGTACTCAGTGTTTGTAATGTACACTCACCGGACAGTTTATTAGGTTCACGAAAATGGATCAGTTGGCTTGATATGTAAAACAGGCAGACATCGAGGCATTCAGTTACTGTTCGATTAAATATTAGAATGGGCCAAACAAGTGACGTAAGTGACTTTGAGTGTGGTCTGATCGTCAGTCCAGGTGCGGTGGATCCAGTGTCTCAGAAATGGACGCCCTCTGGGATTTTCACGCATGACAGTGTCTAGGGTTTACAGAGAATCCTGCAACAAACAAAAAACATCCAGTCAGCAGCAGTCCTGTGGGTGAAAACAGCTCGTTGATGAGAGGTCGAAGGAGAATGGGAAGAATCGTGCAAGCTAACAAACCACAAACAGACAAATAACGGTGCAGTACAGTGGTGTGCAGAACGGCATCTTGGAACGCACAACTTGTCGATTCTTGTCACAGATGGGCTATTGCAACAGATGGGCTATTGCAACCAAACCGGGTTCTACTCCCATTTAGCTAAAAACAAGAAGAAGTGGCTCCAGTGGGCACACAATCACCAACACTGGACAATTGAGTGGAAAAACATTGCCTGGTCTGTCGAATACCGGTTCCTGTTGCGTCATGCTGATGGCAGAGTCAGGATTTGGTACAGGCTGTGGAGGTGGCGGTGGGGTTCTGGTGTTGGAATGTTTTCCACGCACACTTTAGATCCCTTGATACCAATTGAGCAACAAATGTTTCTGACACCTTGTACAATCCATACCCAAAGAATTCAGGCTGGTCTGTAGGCAAAGGGGGGTCCGAGCCGGTACTAGATGGGTGTACCTAATAAACTGTGTGTGTATTCAGAGCTCACAGAAGGCTAGACACTGCAGCCATGAGCACAGTGCATGTGTTTAGAGATACTGCATGAACAGAAATGCATTGCATCGCCCTGGCTGTAGATGGACACATCTCTTTACATCTCCCCTGTGAATATTTAGAATTCAGCATTGAAGCCACCAAACTTTGCATGCTTTGGTTGAAGGTATCAACCAAAGCATGCAAGGTATCAATAGTGTATCAACAAGACTTGGCTTTGTTGAGTGACTGTTGATGCTAGCTCATGGAAACGGCCAGCTTCTCTATCCCTTAATGGAAAGCACTAACAAAACATATGCGGCAATATGAGGTTTATCAGCTATCTGACCTCTCTTAAGCCACTTTGGCACCTTCACAACTTTCTCGATTAGCCATGGGGGGACTAGTGAAATTCTTACGTCACTCAGCCCCTTCAGCATTCGCTCAACCTATAGCATCACAGAATGAAGCAGAGGGACACGTCCCCCTGCTAAATCAAGATATGAATCTGTTGGATCTGGTAATGAATGTCTCTGATATGTCATGCCAATCGTGTCTTTGATAGTTATTTATTTGAGAATAGTTTTCTAATTCAGGCTGGTTAGGAGAGCTGTCTGCTTTAACTGCTAGCTCATATTGTGCTTCAATTTGTCCAAATACATTTTCTCCATGCTTGCCTCTCACCATTGTAGCTGACATCTTGTTAAGTCCCTCCCACTTCAGCGTTAATCAGAATAGCCCTGTGTTCACCTCAAAAGTCAATCCCACATGCTCATTTGCATGGCATGGAAAGCCTGTGAGTCAGGTTTTAGGTGTGACCTCAATCTCCATAGTAAGTCTCTCTTTTGCTCTTTTTCTTCTTTTTGAGATGACCCCTTCCCACTTCTCCCACAGCAAATTTTATCCTGCTTACCCCTACTTGCTTAGACCCTCCCCTCCTTTTGTTTTAACCAGTGAAATGCTTCTGAGAATCATGCTGTTGTACATCCTTCATTTGATAGGATGGTGACCACCAGCTCTGCCTCATCACTGCCATCATTCGCCATCTATTGATGCTAAAGACTCAGGCAGAGGACAAAACAGAGGAAGCACACAGGTTGGAAACCCTTCTGCTCATTGCTCTCCACACAACAGAGCTAAACTGCATCCTTAAAGTATCAAAATATATTAAAGTTAGGGGAGTTTTTAAGACTCTGATTGACGACACTGTTTTGTGATAGCTGCAGTTGTTTCTAATCTTGAAATGTATCTAACTTGTCTCTAACTTGTCTTGTGTATTTTTTTTTTTTCTTGTAATATTTTATGTATACACTGCTATTTCCCTGTTTTGCCTTCTTGCCAGGTCGCCCTCACAAAATAGGTTTTTAACCTCCAGTGGGTCTTACCTGGTTCACTTCTTATGGTAGCGTCCCACCTGGCCAACATTCGGTGAAATTGCAGAGCACGAAATTCAAACTACATTTCATAAAATCACAAGTGTAATACATCAAAATAAAGCTTAACTTCTTGTTAACCCAGCAGCTGTGTCAAATTTCAAAAAGGCTTTACGGCGAAAGCACACCATGCGATTATCTAAGGACAGCGCCCCGCATACAAAACCATGAAAAACATATTTCAACTTGGCAGGTGCGACACAAGTCAGAAATAACGATATAAAAAATGCCTTACCTTTGATCTTCTGTTGGCACACCAAAAGGTCCCAGTTACAACACAAATGGTCCTTTTGTTCGATAATGTCTTTTTTATCCAGTCAATAATCCACCCAGTTTCCTTCCATCAAAATGCATACAAAATGAATCCCAAACGTTACTAATAAACTTTTTGAAACAACATTTATAATCAAACCTTAGGTACCCTAATACGTAAATAAACTATACAAATTTTTCCAAAAACCAGCCTGAAACTGGTGGAAGCCCTAGGAACTTCAATCTGAGAGGACTTCGCCTTATATTATAAGTGACAGCCATTGAAAATAGTGGTAGGCTGAAATGTTCTTTTTTTTTGGGATGGTTTGTCCTCGGTTTCGCCTGCCATATCAGTTCTGTTATACTCACAGAAATTATTTTAACAGTTTTAGAAACTTTAGTGTTTTCTATCCAAATCTACCAATTATATGCATATCCTAGCTTCTGGGCCTGAGTAACAGGCAGTTTACTTTGGGCATGCTTTTCATCTGGACATGAAAATACTGCCCCCTACCCAAGAGGTTTTATTTCATTTTTATTTTATTTCACCTTTATTTAACCAGGTAGGCTAGTTGAGAACAAGTTCTCATTTGCAACTGCAACCTGGCCAAGATAAAGCATAGCAGTGTGAACAGACAACAACACATGGTTACACATGGAGTAAACAATAAACAAGTCAATAACACAGTAGGAAAAAAAAATCTACATACATTGTGTGCAAAAGGCATGAGGAGGTAGGCAATAAATAGGTAATAGGAGTGAATAATTTGAAATTTAGCAGATTAACACAGGAGTGATAAATGATCAGATGAACATGTGCAGGTAGAGATACTGGTGTGCAGAAGAGCAGAAAAGTAAATAAATAAAAACAGTATGGGGATGATACCGATGGACTATGTACAGCTGTAGCGATCGGTTAGCTGCTCAGATAGCAGATGTTTGAAGTTGGTGAGGGAGATAAAAGTCTCCAACTTCAGAGATTTTTGCAATTCGTTCCAGTCGCAGGCAGCAGAGAACTGGAAGGAAAGGCGGCTAAATGAGGTTTTGGCTTTAGGGATGATCAGTGAGATACACCTGTTGGAGCGCGTGCTACGGGTGGGTGTTGCCATCGTGACCAGTGAACTGAGATAAGGCGGAGCTTTACCTAGCATAGACGTGTAGATGACCTGGAGCCAGTGGGTCTGGCGACGAACATGTAGTGAGGGCCAGCCGACTAGAGCATACAGGTCACAGTGGTGGGTGGTATAAGGTGCTTTAGTAAACGGATGGCACTGTGATCAACTGCATCCAGTTTGCTGAGTAGAGTATTGGAAGCTATTTTGTAGATGACATCGTCGAGGATCGGTAGGATAGTCAGTTTTACCAGGGTAAGTTTTGCAGTGTGAGTGAAGGAGGCTTTGTTGTGAAATAGAAAGCTGACTCTAGATTTGATTTGATTACATTAAGTACACATTCATCAGATGGTTCGTGCGAATTAGGCTAATTAATTACCATCCAATGATTACTCTCTGTCGTCAACAGTGACAGAATCCAGTTCATGAGAAAGTATAAACTTTAAACCAAGACTGTTTTTAGAGGAAATGTATGCTGAGTGTACAAAACATTAAGAACACCTGCCTAATGTTGGGTTGCAACCCCCCCACCCCCCTTTTGCCATCAGAACAGCCTCAATTCGTCGGGGCTAGGACTCTGCAAGGTGTCGAAAGCGTTCCACATGGATGCTGGCCCATGTTGACTCCCAATTCTTCCCACAGTTTTGTCAAGTTGGCTGGCAGTCCTTTGGGTGGTGGACAATTCTTGATACACACAGGAAACTGTTGTGTGTGTGAACCCAGCAGCGTTTCAGTTCTTGACACAAACCGGTGCACCTGGCACATACTACCATACCCCGTTCGGCACTTAAATATTTTGTCTTGCCACTTCTCCCTCTGAATGGCACACATACACAATCCATGTCTCAATCGTCTCAAGGCTTAAAAATCTTTCTTTAACCTGTCTCCTGTTCTTAATCTACACTGATTTGATGTGGATTTATCAAGTAACATCAGTAAGAGCTCATAAACTGACCAGGTGAAAGCTATGTCATGGAAAGAGCAGGTGTTTTTAATGTTTTGTAGACTCAGTGTATATGGCATTGTCTTATCTGTACATCTCGTTGATGGGAATTAATGACAAAGCTTTCTTTAGAAGGATATACGAGAATGTTTGGCTAGATAGTGGCACTGCAGGAGTGTCATGTAGAAGTGATTGATGATACACCCCGTGGCCCTATGGATTCTGTTGTTGTGTCCCTCTGGTCACAGGGGTTTAGCCCATTGTCCAGACTCCAGAGTAGACCTTTAGTACTAGTCTGTTTAAACTGAGGAATTAGGTAACCATTTCTTAATGACCATTCATAATAACCAGTACATTAACCACTTTCCTTCCTTCCTTCTCCTCCAGCCACGCAATCAATTTGCTTAGTAACCTGCCTGTGTCTTGTCTGGATGTGCTGATTGATGTGCCCGTCCAGGGGGGCCAGGAGGAGTACAGCGGGAAGAACATGGACGTTGTGCAGGTGCTACTGGACTTCATGGAGAAGAGGATAGACAAGGTAAGAACAGGTGGACCAGAGACATTGTTGCCTATTTGAGATCGACTACATTGCGGTCAGCAAATTAAAAGATGTGGACATTTTGGCCATCCTATTAGTAGCTGGCCACACACCATATAAATAGAATTGCTTTAATTCCTGAATAATTAGTATTTCTATGAACCACACCACTGCTATAGTGCCTCTGTGGGAATGCTTGCTGTCACATGCCTCATGTGTGCCCCATTCCAAGCAGGGCGCCAACTACAAAGAGGGGCTGACCCCAGTTCTCAGCCTGCTGACAGAGGGCTCCAGGTACCACAGGGAGATCCGCAGATACATCAAGACACAGGTACTGGAGCTGGAGTGGGAGTGGCCTCGGACAAACACACTTTCTGTGTATTTTGTAATCTGTCCTGATCCGGACACACAAAGTGATGCCAAATTAAGATCTTTAAAACCTCTTGAGTGGGATATGAAATGCATATTGATGACAGATCTTGGTGACATCTCATATTGATATTGTTAAAATATGTCTTCTAACTAAATCCAGCTGTGACGCATCATGCGCTGGCCTGATCACTCCGTTCAGAAGTCTAGTGTACTACCGTGTCAGTTTTCATTGTGGCTCAGCCGCCATTGGCTGTGTGTGTTTCCAGGTGCTGCCCCCTCTGAAGGAGGTCAAGGTCCGGCCGGAGATCGGGTCCACCATCAGGAACAAACTGGTGCGTCTCATGACCCACGTGGACATGGGTGTGAAGCAGAGCGCAGCAGAGTTCCTATTTGTCCTCTGCAAAGAGAACGGTGAGAGAGCGAAAGAGGGAGATGGAGCACGCTGTATGAGTTGGCGAAGTTGAGTTTCACACTGAAATGTGTTAATGTCAATGCAACCCTGATGTATAAATCCTACATACAGTAGTGTTGTACTGATCCCCTGCCCCCCTCTATTCTTCCAGTGGACAACCTGTTGAAGTACACAGGATATGGTAATGCAGCAGGACTCCTGGTGGCTCGAGGCCTGCTGGCAGGGGGGCGAGGAGAGACAAAGTATTCAGATGACGAAAACTCTGACACTGAAGAGTACAAATCGGCTAAACCTTTGTGAGTAGGCAGGAGCTTTAAATATAGGACCATAAACACGCATGAATTGATTTGAATTGCTAAATGTAGGGATGAATTGTTGGGTTGGCTTTAGGGTGTGTCGTTAAAGTGACCAGTATATTGATTTACTTTTAACTACAGCATAATCCATAGTGCCAAGGGGTGTATCATCAATCACTTTTACATGACACCCCTTCTGTGATACACTCAATCTAAAACATTCAGGACAGCCTAGCATTGGGTCATAATCACCGAAGTCTTCCCTCTGTCTTATCTGCTCTGTTGTCTCTGTCTCAGCATCAATCCCATCACGGGCCACGTGGAGGAACCCATGCCTAACCCCATAGAAGAGATGACTGAGGAGCAGAAAGAGTACGAGGCCCAGGAACTAGTCAATATGTTCGACAAGTTGTCAAGGTAAGCCAACCACCATACAACCTCATCATGTATGAATGCAACAACAACCGTTATGTTTGCCATAGTAACTCATTGTAACACTCTATGCCAGATGATTAACCTCTCTGGACTATACAGCTGTGTATCCTGTTTGAATGATCCCCTATGGCTTATTATTTATCCCCCTTAACCTGAACGTCTGCGGTCTTCATTCACACTGACCTTTCCTTAGCGAACAGAACCTAGCGCTAGTCAAAGAATGATGCGGATGAGAGGTTGAGCGACACTGAGTGCGCTCCCTGCCAACCAGTTCATTAGAGAAAGAATCTCCTGCCGTTAGCCCTGGTGCGCAATTAGACCCCGGCCTTAACGCCGCCTCCGTCCCTGCATTCAGCTGGAGTCGATGGAAGCCGTCGGCATGTCGCTGCAGCATCATTACCAGCACGCCATTAATTAGCGTCCTAATTAGACCACACAGTGGGGTCGGCAGCCATCGGCTCCTTTCTACTCCTTTATGTGGCGCTTTGTCAGGGTTTATAATAACATATACGTGTCTACCTCCCTTTATTCAGCTTTCTCATTCAGCCCTGGAGCCAAACATTGTCTGCTAACTGACAGGGGAGTGGGACTGCGACATAGGTACAATTATAGAGGGAGTCATGGGGGTGGAGGGCTGAATACATTTACAGGCACAAGAAAAGCTGACATTGTCATTGTTCAGCCACAGACTGGGGGTTGAGTCGTAATGAGACGCGTGTGCCTGTCTACAAGAGGCAGATTCCTTTCCTCTAAAGCCAGATCCAACCTCCTCTTGTATCTCTCTTCTGCTGTGTTTCGGTCGGTGTCAAGGAGACATTGCAAAGAGGGAGAGGTTCATGACAGGGTTTCATCCCAAATGGCACCCTATTCCCTATATAGTGCACTACTTTTGACCAGGGCTAAGACTATATAGGGATTAGGGTGCCATTTGGGATGCACCATAGTCGCCAGCCACTGCCCTACCTACCCAACATCCCACGATGGGCTCTCAGGAGATGGCTCAGGGCCCCGTAAGAATGTGCTTTCTGTCGCTGCTTAACTGCTCCTACAATTAACACATGCTCGGAGTCTGACCCCCTACACACGCACCCTCCCTCATAGTTACATCTGCTGGTCTGTGTCCTCAGTGCAGAGTGGGGAACAGGACAGGATGCACCATGGGTCCTGGATGGCAGGGAGCTTGGCCCCAGTGATTTACTGGACTGTACACACTACCCTCTATAGCGCCTTGCGGTCGGATGCCAAGCAGTTGCAATACCAAGGGGTGATGCAGCCAGTCAAGATGCTCGCAATAGTGCAGCTGTAGAACTTTGAGGCGTTGTCGTGCCTTCTTCGCGACTGTGTTCGTTTATATGGACCATGATAATTCCTTAGTGATGTGGACACAGAGGAACTTGATGCTCTCGACCCACACCACTAAAGCCATGTCGTTGTGGATTGGGGCGTGCTCGTTCATCTGTTTCTTGTAGTCCACAATCAGCTCCTTTTGTCTTGATGACGTTGAGGGAAAGATTGTTGTCCTGGCACCACCCTGCCAGGTCACTGACCTCCTCCCTATAGGCTGTCTCATCACTGTCGGTGATCATCAGCTAGCTGTTGAACTTTTTCAGGATCTGGGTACCCAACTTTCTTGGTGTGTTTGGATAGTTTGTTGGTGAGGTGGACACCAAGGAACTTGAAACTCTCGACCCGCTCCACTACAGTGTGTTCGGCCCTCCTTTTCCTGTAGTACATGATCATCTCCTTTGCCTTGCTCATCTTGAGGGAGAGGTTGTTGTCCAGGCACCACACTGCCAGGTCTCTGACTTCCTCCCTATAGTCTGTCTCGTCACTGTCGGTGATAATCAGCTAACTTAATTATGGTGTTGGAGTCTGGTGAACTGGGAGTACGATGGGGGGGGGGAACTAAGTATCACCCCTGAGGGGCCCCCGTGTTGACGGTCAGCGTGGCGGATGTGTTGTTGCCTACCCTCACCACCTGGAGCCGGCCAGTCAAAGTCCAGCATCCAGTTGCAGAGGGAGGTGTTCAGTCCCAGGGTCCTGAGCTTACTAATGAGCATGGAAGGCACTATGGTGTTGAATGCTGATCTATAGTCAATGATTAGCATTCTCATGTAGGTGTTCCTCTTAACCAGTTGGGAGTGGAATTGTTGGGGTGGTATGTGAATAGGAGTGGGTCTTGGATGATGGTGTTGTGAGCCATGACCAGCCTTTCAAGGCATTTCATTGCTACAGGGACTATGGTGGTCTGCTTGAAACATGTAGGTATTACAGACGGGTCAGGGAGAGATTTGAATAAATGTCCTGGTAATCTGTCTGTAAACCCGGTGGCCTCGACTACGGTGCAAGATCAGTCGCCAGGAACAGCTGGTGATCTCAGGCATAGTTCTGTGTTGCTTTCCTCGAAGCGAGCATAGAAGGACTGTATCTTGTCTGGTAGGCTTCCATTTGTAATCCATGATAGTTTGCAACCCCTGTCACATCCGACGAACGTCTGAGCCGGTGTAGAAGTATTCGATCTTAGTCCTATATTGATGTTTTGACTGTTTGTTGGCTCGTCTGAGGTCGTAGCGGGATTTATTATAAGCATCTGGATTAGTGTCCCAATCCTTGAAAGCGGCAGCTCTACCCTTTAGCGCATGTAATCCATGGCTTCTGGTGGGGAAATGTACATACGTACGCTCACTGTGGGGAGGACATTGTCAATGCACTTATTAATGAAGCCGGTGACTAATGTGGTAAACTCCTCAATGTTATTGGATGAATCCTGGAACATATTCCAGTCTGTGCTAGTGAAACAGTCCTGTAGCTTAGCATCCCTTTCATCGGACCACTTCCGTATTGAGCGTGTCACTGGTACTTCCTGTTTGAGTTTTAGCTTGAAGCAGGAATCTGGAGGATAGAGTTATGGACAGATTTGACCAATGGAGGGCGAGGAAGTGTTTTGTATGCATTTATGTGTGTAAAGTAAAGGTGATCTATTTTTTTTTTTGCCATTAGTTGCACAGGTGACATGCTATTAAAACTTAGGTAAGACAGATATCAGTTTCCCTGCGTTAAAATCCCTGCTGCCCCTGGACGTGCATTTTCTTCTTTCCATATGGCCCGATACAGCTCGTTGAGGGCGATCTTAGTGTCAACATCGGTTTGTGGTGGTAACTAGACAGCTACAAAAAATCTTGGTAAATAGTATGGTCTGCAGTTTATCTTGAGGTATTCTAACTCAGGCAAGCAAAACCTTGAGACGTCATTAAGATTAGAGATTGCACACCAGCTGTTAACAAAGAGACCCACACACCTCCACCCTTAAACTTACCCGAAGCTGCTGTTTATTCTGAATGATGCATATAAAAACATAGGATATTACAGTTATTCAGGTGCTGTTGATAGGATAGTCTCGAACGGAGCTTGTCCAGTTTGTTCTCTATTGATTGTACGTTCGCCAATAGAATTCTGTCTGAAACCGTCTGAGATGCTGAAGTGTTCTTGGGAACCGTTTGGTTGTGTTACTGTTTTCAGTGCGTCTGTTTTTCTGAAGTAGGCTAAACCTCAAAGACAAAAGACATTAGATAACATTTCCTTTGTTCCGTATTCATATCACACAAACAAAATATTACTTGTCTCACCTCCCTGTTTTACCAAGACTTCTTTATCATAGTCTTCCTGAGCTTTACTCAGGGGGAGGAACCAGGAATGATATGTTCATTTGTGTTTGAATAGTGCAAATGGGGCCTTGGTTTTAAGGCTTTGATTGGCTAATTCTGTGACTGATATCACATCTGAGAGGGAGCTGGTGGCACACAGTGCAGATATAATTGGATTAGGATAGAGGGCCTGGTGTGGCTTTGAGGAGATCAGACAGAGCACTGATCCTGTAATTAAACTGATCCGCTGAAGAGGGGGGAAGGGGAGATGACCAACAAGTGTGAGAGAGTGTGTGTTTGAGTGAATTAAGGAGGGAAGGGTCGTCATCCAGGGTCCTTGAGTGCCGGATGTAAGAGAAAAGAAAGATGTACCACCACCACTCAACAATGGGCCTGTTTAGAAAGTGCAGAATACTTAACACAAAGGGTGTTGAGGTTCAAAGCAGCACAGGTGGATTTTGGCAACAGATTGGTCCACCAAATTAAACAAGTGGGCGTTGGACACTCCATTGTGTCATGTGGAAGAGGATGATTCCTGAATCCACACCTGGGACTAAGCATCTGCTGAATGACTAAACATGTATATATTTGTGGAATGTCCTGTAAGTGTCTTTGTATGGTTCCATAACTATTGTTTCCGCCATCATTTTAAGAAGACTGGCCTTTACATACAGCAGCAGATTTTTGCTGTATTTGTTATGCAGTAGCTAAGCTGCAGAAACGGCATCCTCTTCTCAGCCATGAGTGACTAGTCTGTGAGACTGTTTTCTCTGCACTCCCCCTCTGTTGGTTAGAAGTGTAACTATCAGCTCCATGGTGACTTTGTTTTCTCCTGCAGTGGTTTCCAAACTGTGTTGTGAATATCATATTCTTATGACCCTGCAAATGGACCCTAACATGTTTCTAATCACCATCAAAACACTGTCATGTTCATTTTGAAACCTCAACTTCAGGTAGTCCCGGCCTGCTACTGTTTTCTTCCGTTTGGTGCCTAGAGAATAGTGTTTGTAATGTTTGTTTCTGTGCTCCACAGGCAGCAGCTGATTAGGCCCATGGGGGTGAGGCGGGATGGCTCACTGGCGCCCCTAGAGGAGGCTCTGAGACAGCCCACAACTGATAGCTGCAGCTCAGACTCAGACTAGAGCCACTACCACCCCAGACCCCATATACCTATAATAGGCTGTGTCCAACACAGTTCCCATTTCCTCACACCCCTGTCTGTCTATATGTCTGTCTTCTTCTGTCTGTCAGACTGAAGGGGCCTTTCCCCATAGGCTGTTCTGTTCTCTAAAGCTGACTTATGCCTGACTTGATACGACACAGGAAAGGACAGGATTAAGGTCGAGCACATGTTCCGACCACACCATTGTTACTACTTAGATGTATTTTTATTTGATATACCATTTCTCTGCTCAGTGTTCTCAAATTTGATAGAATGGAAGATTAGCTCTTAATCAAATTGTACTGTAATCTGTATAGATGTGAATCACTGAAAGAATGGTAGCCGGGGTGGGGTTTGACCAAATTTGACTTGGATAAGAAATCATTCCTTAGATATAATTATGTAGATTTTGTTCTTTATATGTTTAAAGTGTCAATATTTATAAGGATGAGAAGTCTTTTTGTTGTTGTTGTTGTAACATCTAGTGCTACGATGATCAGAGCAGTAGCCACTGGTTTTACAGTACCAGTCAAAGGTTTTCATTATTTGTACTATTTTCTACATTGTAGAATAATAGAAGACATCAAAACTATGAAATAACACATGGAATCAGGTAGTAACCAAAATTGTTAACCAAATCAAAATGTATTTGAGATTCTTCAAAGTAGCCACCCTTTGCCTTGATGACAGCTTTACACACTCTTGGCATTCTCTCAACCAGCTTCACCTGGAATGCTTTTCCAACAGTCTTGAAGGAGTTCCCACATATGCTGAGCACTTGTTGGCTACTTTTCCTTCACTCTGCGGTCCAACTTATCCCAAACCATCTCAATTGGGTTGAGGTCGGGTGATTGTGGAGGCCAGGTCATCAGATGCTGCACTCCATCACTTTCCTTCTGGGTCAAATAGCCCTTACACTTCCAGGCTGTGTGTTTTGGGTCATTGTCCCGTTGAAAAACAAATGATAGTCCCACTAAGCGCAAACCAGGTGGGATGGCAAATTGCTGCAGAATGCTGTGGTAGCCATGCTGGTTAAGTGTGCCTTGAATTCTAAATAAATCACAACGGTGTCACCAGCAAAGCCCCACCCCCCACACTATCGCACCCTCTCATCCATGCTTCACGGTGGGAACCACACATGCAGAGATAATCCATTCACCTTCTCTGCATCGCATAAAGACATGGTGGTAGGAACCAAAAATATCACATTTGTACTCAAAAGACCGATTTCCACCGGTCTAATCTCCGTTGCTCGTGTTTCTTGGCCCAAGCAAGTCTCTTTTTCTTATTGGTGTCCTTTAGTAGTGGTTTCTTATCAGCAATTTGACCATGAAGGCCTGATTCACGCAGTCTCCTCTGAACAGTTGATGTTGAGACGTGTCTGTTACTTGAACTCCTGTGTAGCATTTATTTGGGCTGCAATTTCTGAGGCTGGTAACTCTAATGAACCTATCCTCTGCAGCAGAGGTAACTCTGGGTCTTCCTTTCCTGTGATGCCTCATGAGAGCCAGTTTCATCATAGTGCTTGATGTTTTTTGTGACTGCACTTGAAGAAATTTCAAAGTTCTTGAAATGTTCTGCATTGACTGACATTGATGTGGTAAAGTAATGATGGACTGTCATTTTCTCTTTCCTTATGAGTTTTTCTTGCCATAATATGGACTTGGTCTTTTACCAAATAGGGCTATCTTCTGTACCCTGTCACAACAATTGATTGGCTCAAACACATTAAGGAAAGAAATTCCACAAATTAACTTTTTAACAAGGCACACCTGTTAATTGAAATGCATTCCTGGTGACTACTTCACGAAGCTGGTTTAGAGAATGCCAAGATTGTGCAAAGCTGTCAAGGCAAATGGTGGCTACATTTTGAAGAATCTAAAATATATTTAGATTTGTAGAACACTTTTTTTGGTTACTACATGATTCCACGTGCTATTTCATAGTTCTGATGTCTTCACTATTATTCTACAATGTAGAAAATAGTAAAAATGAAGAAAAAGCCTTGAATGAGTAGGTGTGTCCAAATTTTTAACTGGTACTGTTCATCGGAGTGTCTGAAGTCAATGGAGAGAAATAATGAGATGCATGAAGTCGGGCAGTAATTTTGCTACCAGTCTGATTTGTATGCTTCTGAAACAGTCCAGGCAAATGAATTATTTATTATTATTTTATATCAGTGGACATATATCACAGCTGTATAGTTTATTTTAAACCTGAACTTTGTTGCAATTTCTTCAAGTGTGTAATTTACTTTATAAGCACACTCAAGACCCAAGGAATAGTCAAAGCTAAAGAGAAAAACTGCAACATATTCCAATTTCCTATGGTGGCCGATTTGGTATTTGAATGGTTTCTACCTTACCCATTGGACTCTTGACATTCAGAAATGTGTGTTAAAATGACTGTTTTCTAAATATTACTTTTCATTTGACAAATTCTGCATGGTGTTAAAATGTTAGAAAAATCATACAGATTTTTAACAATTTTGAAGATGCCATTGATTTTATATATGTATAATCTACTGGTGTATATAGATACTGAGTTACATTTCTTTGAATATTATATATTGCTGCATATCGAATAGATGCATAGGCCTTCTGTACAGGTTGAGTTTATAACATTGTTGACCATCTCTCCATTTGAAGAAAATGGGATGGTTGAGGGTATGGTTCTTTGGTTAGTGCACAGTACCGCTGTCTCTGTCCCTTAGATTTTATCCTGCAGTCATGGCATGTGTGGAGAGGCTTCCTTTATACCTGGTGCTAACATGTTCTGATTTCATCCACATTTTGATTTGAACTGGATTTGATCTTTTTCAGTTCAAGAAAACCACATTTTAATGGAAGGGCTATAAATATATAATTTAGTTAAAGGGCATCAGCAGATTAAAATCTGTGATTATCTGGTCCCTATTCCAGTGCCTAGTCCACTGCACTAGCAAGGGGAGGGCACCACTTGTATTTTTTTTCTTATATATATATATATATATAGCTGTTCAGTCAGTGATTGACTACAAGCATTGCATCAACCAAAGGTTTTGCGCCACCTCATTGACTTTGCGGTCAGGCACCAAATTCCTATCATATGACGTGGTTATCTATGTTAAACACCTATCCAAGCATTGTGAGATCTGGCAGGCATCTGCAATGTAGTCGGGCAAGAATGCCACAAGTCAGATTATGGGCTCTTCAATCTGTATTGATCAAGAGTTGAGGCATCTGCATACTAGGTCCGGTTTGCTCCTAGAGGAACTCGCCAAGGCGAATTGAGCACCTGTGCCTTGCATATTCCCTTAAAAGACCTTCGCAATCGTAATGTTTGTCCCTCTTGAGACGCCGTAGCCAGTTTATATGTCCTCAATAATGAATCTAAAATGACTCATGTTATTCATTTTTACGTTTTTTCCTAGGAGATCTTAGTCACACAATTTTACATCAAACTAATGTTAGGTTCAGTATTTCAAGTGAAAAAACAAGTAGTCTTGTTGAATGGCAACATACTTAATTGAAGAATCCCTACTGTTGACCAATCACTGACAAAGGGGTGTGAATTTAGGCTTCCTCAAGAAAAAATGTGGATGAACAATGTCGTCATATATGCACAAACTGTTTCAGATGAGAAGCATGCAGACACCTTTACACGCTAGAAATGTAAAGGTAATTTTCGAACGAGCCAACATATGCAGCGTTAACTGTGATTGCAGTCTCCACGAGTGCGAGAACATTGTCTTTAACTTCCACAATACAGATGGAATAGAGCCCTAGAAATGTATTAAGTACATTGTCTCATTCCAAAATCATGGAGTTGGTCCCCCCTTTGCTATAACAGCCTCCACTCTTCTGGAAGGCTTTTCACTAGATGTTGGAACATTGCTGCAGGGACTTGATTCCATTCAGCCACAATAGCATTATTGAGATAGGGCACTGATGTTGGGCGATTAGGCCTGCCTTGCAGTCGGCGTTCTAATTCATCCTAAAGGTGTTTGATTAATGTCAGGGCTCTGAGCAGGCCAGTCAAGTTCTTCCACTCTGATCGACAAACCATCTCCGTATGGACCTCACTTTGTGCATTGTCATGCTGAATGAAGCAGGAACGAGCCTTCCCCAAACTGTTGCCACAAAGTTTGTAGCACAGAATCGTCTAGAATGTCATTTAAGATTTCCCTTCACTGGAACTAAGGGGCCAAGCCGAACCATAAAAGACAGCCACCAGACCAGTATTATTCAGCCACCAAACTTTAGTTGGCCCACCCTCCCTCGGGCAGGTAGCGTTCTCCTGGCTTCCGCCAAACCCAGATTCATCACTCCAGAGAACGCGTTTTCACTGCTACAGAGTCCAATGGCGGTGAGCTTTACACCACTTCAGCCGACATTGTGCATGGTGATCGTAGACTGCTCGGCCATGGAAACACATTTCATGAAGCTCCCGACGACCAGTTATTGTGCTGATGTTGCTTCCAGAGGCAGTTTAACTCAGTTGTGAGTGTTGCAATAGAGGACAAAGGTGCTACAGTACTCGGCGGTCCCGTTCTGTGAGGTTGTGTGGCCTACAAATTTGAAGGGGTGTCCACATACTTTTGTATATATAGTGTATGCTGGGTAGACTGTTAAACAAAAAACGCATTGGGATTTGAACTGGGAACCTTGTGTTGCAACCCACATTTTAACGCTCTCCAATCTACCTATCTGCAAGCCTTTTATTTCACTCTCACGAAGATCTGCTCACTGAGCTTTCATCCACCAATCAGTCCCGGCTACCTCCAGAGGTGGTCGGAATGATGATCAATCTGTTTTTTAAAATGTCTATACTGTTCTAAAAATGTGGGCACAATCAGAATGTGGGAAAGGACACCAGACCAATGTTGGCACCAGGTGTAAACAGGGCTCATGAGGAAAGAAAGTGTTAAATTACATAGTTATTCTCACTCTGTAATAATTCAGTTAATGAGAACAGAGATTTGAAAATTTTCCTTGGTAAATGACCACTACTACCTGCTCACTCTAGCTAGAACATAATGAACTTGTAAAATAATATTGTAACTATACTCCGTCAGTTGTTGCCTGGCTACCCGAACTCCTTTCTGCTGCCAAACACTACGCCATGATCACAGACATTGTTTCTTCTCTGCCTTGAGTCTAGATCTGATGCTGTGTTCAAAAACAACTGGGAACTCAAATCGCTGACTTCCGAGTGAAAAAACAGTTTGGGGAAGAATTTGTTTTGAACGGTCATCCAACTTGGAAACTGGCATCTTTCTAGAGCTCAGACTTTCTGACCTGAAGAACACTGACATGATTTGACCTAGTTTTTTTTCAGTTCCCAGTTTTGAAAGCACCAAGAGTACCTCCAATATGTTTTTAGGAGAGAACTTTCGATTTGAAACTTTTGATTGGTCCCAGAAACCGATTGGGTTGGGTCAGCGTGAGAACACACGTGGGTAAAGCAGAGGTTTGGAAATGTGTCATTAGCTTTGCTACTCTTGATTGGTTAGAGATGATCCAATCAATAACTTTTTGTACAATACCCCTAAAATGTTGTCACTACAAACAACTTTGATGATGGCAGTCTCAGACTGAAGTATTTAGCGGAAGAATTTATGTTGAGTTGTCAGGCAATGTCAGTTGTCCTCCACACAAAAAAACAATGGAGCACACACACGATCACTTGGGTTCCCGTTTGGAAGGAAAAAATATATATTTAATGTGGCTTTTATTTATATAATAATAATGTCAGGCCTCTTTCAAAGTTATTAAATATGAACTATCCTGAATTATATTTTATGTACCAATCACAGAATACAACACAGAAGACAAAAGGCTAAGTTTAATTTATTAAATATGTATTTTTGTACAATTAATAACAATACAGTCCTGTCCAAAATAAATCTAACCAAAAGGAATACATGAAGTATACAGTTAAAACCACATGAATTAAGGACAACCCTTATCCTGGCGTTAACTTCTGAACCTTTCATGAGGATGATGAAAAAAGGAAACTGCCCTACTAGTCCATTCATAAGTCAAAACATTTAAAAAAGGATAATTTCATCTTTTGTCCTGAAAATACAAGTGCTCAATGGTCTTTAATTCAAAATGTGAAGTGTTGAATCCCAGAGGGGTACTGCATAGACGGGTGTACAAGTGACCTGTGGAGAACAGTGCAATGAGTTTGTGCAAAATGGAATACTTGCATTAGGCCAACATTGACAGAGCATGGAACCTGTCACTCAGAGCAAACTCTGCATACGTTTAAAATGCGCACATACACAGATATTGGGTCCTTGACTCCTATGTTGAAGGGCAGAGACATTTATGAGTTTTGGATGGAGCCCCCCCACTCAGTGGCAGTGGTGTCTGAAAACACACAGCGGGACACTGCAAACTCGGGAGGTCACGTCTCCCATGGTAATTTACCACTGTCCTCTACAAGCTGGGCATAAGCCCAAGTTCCTGCCCTCCTCCCCCAAGCCTGAATACCCATTTAGACAAACCCCCGAATCCTCACTTTGCCGGCCATTTCAGACAACGAGGAGGTTCACTTATGTGCTGAACATGTCAATTTGCATTGATTTGAAACATCCATACTGTACACATGCACACGTCAGCTGACAAACTTTTTCCAGTATTTCCTCAACCAATTGAAAAGAGTGTATTTTGGGGGGGGGGGGGGGGGGCCCAGGGGACATGTTCAGTTTCATTTACTTGGGCTGGATGAAACTATGCTCTTGCTGTCTGACTCGGAGTCGCTCTCACTGCTGCCGTTGGTGGGGCCACGGGCCCCTGGCCTGGATTTAGGGGGCAACCTTCCTCGGGGCTCTGATGCCCCTCTCCTCCCCAGGCCAGTGGCTTTGGTCTGGGTGGGCCCTTCTCGGCCCCTTCCTGATGAAACATTGCTTACCAGAGTAGGGATGGTCTGCAGAGAAATGACGCAACCAGTTTTGTTCACAACACATAAAAATACTAATCTAAGCCCATGACAAACCAAGAGAGAGCAAGCTAGTTCAAACAGATTTTAAGCAGATGCCACTAGAAATAACACTGGCCTAAACTGAATATATATAGAAAGTGTTGCATTGTACATACCCCATTTTCCTGACTGGTCATCAGGTCTTGGATCTCGGAATGCCACCCTAGGAATTCACCAAACCTCCTGACCGTGTCCACCAGGTCCCCCAGCTCTATGTAGTCGCCCCTCCTCAGGGGCACCTTCTGAAAGGGACCCACTGCGTCCCGGTTCAGGAGCAGCCGCGGAACTGTGGACCTCACTGTGTTCACCAGGCTGGCAAAGGGCTCGATCTGGCAGAAACCACATGATGTGAGACAGTGAGTCAGATCCATAGAAAGAACGCTGATGTTATGACATTGGTTCACTATTTTATGCTTATGTTCAAGTCTTATGGTGTTGTTGTTTCATCACAACTGTTTTTAAGTTTGTAATCTGGTTAAGATCAGCTAAAATAAAAAGTGAATTAACACTTTTAGGCAACTGAACTCAAGTGTCAAATAGTGTGGAGTAGTTGGCCGTGTGGTGCGGTACCAATATAACATTTCTGCAGCCGCTTAACAGTTTTGAGGTTCACCTGTAAAGACGTGCCCATGATGATGAGCAGGTCAGCTTTAGGGAAGTCTTTAGAATGCAGGAAGTACTTCTCAGGAAGGTCCTCTCCAAAGAACACTATGTCCGGTTTGACCGTGGCCTGGCAGAATGTACAGACCGGGACCTTGTCACTCATTATGGCACTCTGGAAGAGACGGTTATCCAAGAGAAGTTGGTCAAAGATTTACCAGGACTACTTTAGGCTGTTTAGCTCCTGCATTTGAATGTCTTGAATATTCTTTAAAGCAAACCCTGAATCAAGTCCATATTCATCTGTGTTACAAACTGGTGGCTTATTATTTCCATCTCTTTGTGGGTTTTGTGAATTAAGTTATTTTCATTTCTGATATTTTGATGACCACCTGTGATTGGCATGGGCTGGTGACCTTTTGTCCTGGTTTACCTTGGCCTCCTGGGCAGGGAATGGGGTGTAGCACAGGTGACAGGAAGCAGTCGCAAAACTTCCATGAGCCTCCACCAGCTTCTCGTCTGGGATGCCACTTACTGTTAAGGGGAGAGGATGAGTCAGTGTCAATAACATTCACTAACATGGATTGTGATGTCCTTTCTCACATCTTTAATGTCAGTTGTTTGAGATGCTACTGCCTGTTTAAGTTTCCCCTGCTCTGTCACAATGAAAGGCATGCTGCAATTCTGTGCTTTCTTTCTGTTTTCTACCACACATTTTATTGAAGGACGAGTAGACTTCAAATATAGCTAATGTCCTTATAAACTTAGACATGAGCAGATTCACTTTCCCAAAAGACCCACCCAGTCCCTCCCCCCACACCCACTCTTCTCCAGGCCGTCAATGTTCTGGGTGTACATGCGGAGCAGCAGGCCCTTGAGGTGCAGCATGTGGATGAAGTAGTGGATGTAGTTGGGTCGGTGACTGCCTGGGTACAACTCCTTGGCCAGGGAGAAGAAGGGCCGAGGGTCATTGGAGAAGTACTCGATGTTGAAGATGGCCTCCGGGTAGGGGATGTTGTACTTGGCCAAGTTGGCATACAGCCCTGTGCCCGGGGTCCTAGTGGGAGGGAGGATAGAAACACAAATTGGAGTGAGACAAAAACGAGAGCAAGAGCAAGTATACTCTAGAACCCATAGGACTTGCACCCACAACCCCACCTAAAGTCTGGGATACCGCTGGCCGTACTGATGCCTGCACCGGCCACTACCACCACGTTCTTACAGCGCCCCAGTTTCACCAGTCGAGCCACAGCAGCCAGGCCTCCCCGGGGAGAGGGATTCATTGCCGGCCCAGAGGGGGAGCTCTGTGTAGGCTTAGAGCCAGAGGACGACGGACCCCCCTGGATGGGGCCACTGCTGCCCTTAGACACCCTCCCTTTCCTGAAACAACACAAAGTTAGAAAATCATTATTCAATCTTATTGTCACATCTCTGACCCCACAGTCTCCAATCTTTTGATGTTATTAATTTTACAAAATATATTTGCTGCGAAATGGAATAGAGAGCAGAATACATCTTCAATTCAGTTCTTCCCAAATGCAATAAGTACAAGTATCCATCCAACTGGATAACTGAAAATATTCTTCATGACTGATGTAACTGGAATTACCGTGGTAGTGAGGTGTCCTGTCCACTCACACTCATTTGACTGAGGTCCTGGGCCAGGGGTAGGGCTGAGTCTGTCTGCTTCCTCTGCTGGGTCCCATGTGGGCCAGGCCCAGAGTCCTGGGGCGGCTCTGTGTGCCAGGCCTGGGGGGTGGAGCTACGGGTCACCCTGCTGGATCTGGCCTTGCTCATATTTCCACCTGCCAATGGAAATACAGGACCATCCAAATGTCAGTCTCTTGACACTTCAGTCAGAAGCTAGCTCACATTTTCATCTGAAAATCAAAAAGTCTTTACCACTATGAGATGTGTTGGATGAAAAAGATTTGTTTGGAAATTAGGGGGGAAAAAAATCTGAATTTAGGTGAAATATCATGCACTTGTTTGTTCAGCCACTTATTATTTTAAAATGTTACATATTTCTTAATCCATTGATTCCTTTTATTCTATTAAAGGATTTCTTAAAATGTTTATATTTTCTAAATTGTAACTATGAAATAATACATATGGAATCATGTAGTAACCAAAGAAAAGTGTTAAACAAATAAAACTGTTATATTTAAGATTCTTCAAAGAATCTTTGTGCAAAGCTGCCTTGACAGCTTTGCACAATCTTGCCATTCTCTAAACCAGAACCATGAGGTAGTCACCTGGAATGCATTTCAATTAACAGGTGTGCTTTGTTAAAAGTTAAATAGTGTAACTTTGTAAGTTCTTCAAGTGCAGTCGCAAAAACCATCAAGCTCAGGCCTCCCGGGTGGCGTAGTGGTCTAAGGCACTGCATCGCAGTGCTAGCTGTGCCACCAGAGACTGGGTTTGCGCCCAGGCTCTGTCACAGCCGGCCGCGACCGGGAGGTCCGTGGGGCGACGCACAATTGGCCTAGCATCGTCCGGGTTAGGGTGGGTTTGGCCGGTAGGGATATCCTTGTCTCATCGCGCACCAGCGACTCCTGTGGTGGGCCGGGAGCAGTGTGCGCTAACCAAGGAAATGGTGTTTCCTCCGACACATTGGTGCGGCTGGCTTCCGAGTTGGAGGCGCGCTGTGTTAAGAAGCAGTGCGGGTTGTGTTGGGTTGTGTTTCGGAGGACGCATGGCTTTCGACCTTCGTCTCTCCCGAGCTCCCGAGTAATTACTAACAATTGGATACCACGAAATTGGGGCGAAAAGGGGGTCAAATTGATTTAATAACAAAAAAAACTTCAAGCTCTATGATGAAACTGGCTCTCATGAGGACCGCCACAGGAAAGGAAGACCCAGAGTTACCTCTGCTACAGAGGATATGTTCATTAGTGATAAGCCTCAGATTGCAGCCCAAATAAATGCGTCACAGAGTTCAAGTAACAGAAACATCTCAACATCAACTGTTCAGAGGAGACTGTGTGAATCAGGCCTTCATGGTCAAATTGCTGCAAAGAAACCACTACTAAAGGAGACTAATAATAAGAAGAGACTTGGGCCAAGAAACACGAGCCATGGACATTAGACCGGTGGAAATCTGTCCTTTGGTCTGATTTGACATTTTTGGATCCAACCTCCATGTCTTTGTGAGATGCAGAGTAGGTGAACTGAGTTGAACTGAGCACCCAGAGTTGGGTGCTTTGCTGGTGACACTTTTCAGTGATTTATTTAGAATTCAAGGCACACTGCATTCTGCATCAATACGCCATCCTATCTGGTTTGCACTTAGTGGGACTATCGTTTTTTTTTCAACAGGACAATTACCCAACACACCTTCAGGCTGTGTAAGGGCTATTTGACCAATAAGGAGAGTGATGGAGTGCTGCATCAGTTATGCCTGGCCTCCACAATCACCTGACCTCAACCCAATTGAGATGGTTTGGGATGAGTTGGACCGCAGAGTGAAGGAAAAGCAGCCAACAAGTACTGAGCATATGTGGGAACTCCTTCAAGACTGTTGGAAAAGCATTCCAGGTGAAGCTGGTTGAGAGAATGCCAAGAGTGTGCAAAGCTGTCACCAAGGGAAAGGGTGGCTACATTGAAGAATCTAAAATCTATTAAGATTTGTTCAACACTTTTTTGGTTACTACATATGTGTCATTTCATAGTTTTGATGTCTTCACTATTATTCTAAAATGTAGAAAATAGTACAAAATAAAGAAAAACCCTTGAATGAGTAGGTGTACTAAAACATTTGACTGGTACTGTATAATAAACGACTTAATTGTTTTTAGCTCCAACAGGTTTCACACAGCTTTACATGCTCTGAACCCCCTCCCTCTGAATTACGCTAGCTTTCTGACCCATATTTAAAAATCAGGTTCAACAGAATCATAGTGGCGCTCCTTTGTGCTCCCTCCCTTGGCCCAGTGAAAAGCTGAAATGTTTTAAAACTCACCGCTCAAACAAAAGGTAATGGCTGTAATATATTTAGCACCCCCCTCTTCAGCGGCTATGCTAATACAGTCCACAGCTGTGGCAGCTTTCATGTTCTGAGAGAGAAGAGAGGGGCGAGTAGAGATGGAGTGAGGGGGGCGAGGGTAAAAAGCGGGGTGGTGGACAGGGGTGAAAGAGAACCCTAGATTGACTGTGTGTCAACAAACCCAGCTGGGAGAGAAAGGAGGGTGTCCCTTCCAGGCCCCCTCAAACAGAGGAGAAAAGGAGAGGGGGTGCAGAGAAATGATATGGAGGGAACGAAGGAGAAGAGAACGGAAAGGAGGGTGTGTGTGTCTTTTGCAAACCTTTTCTGGGCCTTCAAAGAACTTGCATGGGCAATGAGTGAGTGAGAGTGATCAGGGGAGAGAGAGAGAGAAATAGAGGAGACAAAGGAGCTACTACCCATAAAGCAGGGCCAGCGTCAGAGCATGGGGAGGAGATAAGACCAGGCTTTTCACCAGGGCTCCTTATCGGCCTCAGGAGGTGGTGACACGGGGGGTCTCAATGTAAGCAGTTCACATGACATTGATGCAATACACAACAAAGCTATAAGAACATTTAGGCTACTGACTGATGGAAGGAGGAGATGTTCTAAGTGTCTCTATGGTGGGTAGCTAGCATCGACATGGTAAAAGAAAACATCTTGTAGCCAATCTACGGCTGGTGTTCTTGAAGAAAAAAAATAGGTCTACTCTTAAAAATATTGAACGGGATCTTAAGCACTTACAAATTCTTAACATGTTGTACAATTGGACTTGGTAACAGATATTTTTTTTTCAGGATGTAAGATATCATACGAAATGGGTGACATACAGAATTTTCAGTGACCCATTTAGACTTGTGAGTGCCACTTTCAAAACTACTGGCTAAAATGATATAAAACATCTGTAGCATAACTTTAACTCTAAGACAAATGTATCAAAAAGGAACAGCAACTTGACTTTCAAATCATATTTTTTAGCCAAGAAAACTATGAGCTCATTTTCTGGACATTTAATCTTTTTAACCACCAGACCAGTGGCATCTTGTCCTGAAAGGCTGAAGTCCCCACATCACCACTGCTTTCATGCATGTTCCTGCAGTTCTATTAAAAAGCTCAGGTGGGGGGGTGGGGGGTATTTGGTCCCCCCAAAAAGACACTGCTGAGTAGGACCAATAAATCACTGCACTGGTTATTAAGGTCCCACACAGATGGTGCAGGGTTACTGGCTAGTCCACTCAGTCCTGGCATGAGCCACAGTATAACAGTCGTCTTCAAGCGAGAGTTAATGCAGCAAGCAAGAAACAGCAATGAGAGTGTGTGTTCGGATGTTGTTTGCCCATTTTGTGCAAAGGGGCATTCCAGAGTCATTATGAAGGTGAAGGGCAGGCTTCTTTTAGGTGGAATGATTGGGGACAAATGAAGCAGTGGACTGAATGTTTCATTGGTCTTGTCCCACACATAGCAACCTTGTGAACAAAAAAATGGGTTAATTAGAACCATAACTCACTTCAACATGCCTGATAGCGGATCTAAAACCACATGATCCTGCTCTAGAAGAGGAACAGGATGAATAGGTAAGCGAATTTAGCAAGCAGAAAACATGTATAGATAGTGTGATCATATGAGCTTAATTCATGAAAATGGTTAACTAGGCCTAACTTTCGTAACTATTTAATGGATAGCCTATCCATTCAATAGGTAGCCCTTTACACCCGCACCAGTATGTATACAGGTTGAAAATGGCAGATCTGGGCACTGATAAGCACCCAAATAGAAACACAGTGGCTGTACAGTAACATGCTATACATGAAGTCAGAGCTCAGGGTCTCGGTCACCGCGCTGTATGAGTTTTGACTAACAGACATTCTGAACTTGAGCACCTCACGCAGCAAGAAGCTGCCGCCACTTTGATGGCATACCAGCAAGCAAAACACCCCGAGTCCAAAATCGGTACTTCACATTTCCATATCATAAATCTCATGTCATATATAGTCTCAACTAGAGGTCGACTGATTAAATCGACCGATTAATTAGGGACGATTTCAAGTTTTCATATCAATCAGTAAAAATCAGTAAATCTGCATTTGTGGATGCCGATTCTGGCCGATTACATTGCAATCCACGAGGAGACTGCATGGCACGCGAGTGCAAAAAGGAGCCAAGGTAAGATGCTAGCTAGCATTAAACTTATCTTATAAAAAAACAATCAATCTTAACATAATCACTGGTTAATTGCACATGGTTCATGATATTACTAGTTTAACTAGCTTGTCCTGCGTTGCATATAATTGATTTATAATTGAATCACAGACTACTTCGCCAAACAGGTGATGTTTTAACAGAAGCGCAATCGTTGCACCAATGTACCTAACTGTAAACATCAATGCCTTTCTTAAAATCAATACACAAGTATATATTTTTAAACCTGCATATTTAGTTAAAATAAATTAATGTTAGCAAGCAATATTAACTAGGGAAATTGTATCACTTCTCTTGCGTTCTGTGCAAGCAGAGTCAGGGTATATGCAGCAGTTTGGGCCGCCTGGCTCGTTGCGAACTGTGTGAAAATAATTTCTTCCTAACAATGACAGTAATTTGCCAGAATTTTACATAATTATGACATAACATGTTCTGAGCAAGCAACTTAAACATGAGCTGTTTTTTTTACATGGAACATATTGCACTTTTACTTTCTTCTCCAACACTTTGTCTTTGCATTATTTAAACCAAATTGAACATGTTTCATTATTTATTTGAGAATAAATGGATTTCATTTATGTATTATATTAAGTTAAAATAAAAGTGTTCATTCAGTATTGTTGTAATTGTCCTTACTACAAATATATATACAAATAAAAAATATATATACACAAATAAACAAATAAATATATATATTTGTAGTTTATATATTTTTTAAATTGTCCGATTAATCGGTATCAGCTTTTTTTGGTCCTCCAATAAATCGGTATCGGCGTTGAAAAATCATAAATCGGTCGACCTCTAGTGTCAACGTTTATGATCACTAGGTTTGATGTAGTTACAAGATGACATGGCGTTATACCCTGGGTTGTCCTGAACAATCAAGCATTTCGCCACACCTGCAATAACATCTGCTAAAAATGTGTAACATTTGATTTGAATTGCCTTGTGAAAGCCCAAGACTAAGATCGTATTTTATCATTTAGCGAGTCATGTTGGCAATAGAACATGCCTTCAAATGATGCCCACCTGACCCAGATTGTGATTTACAAGGGACTGTTTTTGGATTGTGTAAACAAAGGTAATTGTGGATACAGGGTTGTGTTCCAAACCAAACAACTACAAGTGTGCTTGCTATAGTTCCACAACAACACAGCTAGGAAAGCACCTTATAGTTGAAGACTCTTCTTTGAGTCATAAAAGTACATTGAAATTACTTAGGAACTGTGCACACGAGGTGTGTGGCCACTTGGAAACACAAGTTACTCCTCTCACTCAAACCCTTGTTATTTTTTTGTCTTATGATGGACCTACCAAACATTGTCCAATAATATTATGTTACTGAATGTATCCAGAGTATTTTCAGATTTCGTTGTCATCAAATGTGGCAAAAAGTACAATAAAATGTCAAATGCACATAAAATCAACAGTGTAATGCTTGGATTCAGTCTTGTATCAGGTGAACTGTTGTGTCCTCACCTTTAGTCTAATCATTTTCCAATAATATCAAAACGGTTCCCTTTTAATTGCTACCATGTTCATGCACATTTCCATATTTCTTCTGTAAGAAACATTTAAATTTAGCCCCATCCATATAGGCCAATTCCCACGAGTGGAAGGGTTTAAGAATGGTTGAAAGTATGAATCAAATAAAGCAAACTATGTCACATGTGCCGAATACAACCTTACCATGAAATGCTTACTTGAGAGCCCTTAACCAACAATCCAGAGTTAGAAAATATTAATAAAATGTTGCTAAATAAACTAAAGGAAAATAGTAACACAATAACAATAACAAGGCTAGATACAAGGGGTACCGGTACAGAGTCAATGTGCAGGTGTACGGGTTAGTTGACGTAATATTTTCCACATTTTGTTATGCTACAGCCTTATTCTATTATGGATTAAATAAAAACATTTCCTCAATCTACACAGAATACCCCAGAAAGTTTTGCAACTTTATATTTAAAATAAAGTTGTATAAAGTTACAGAACTATTCAAATCCTTTGCTATGAGACTCCAAATTGAGCTCAGGTGCATCCTGTTTCCATTGATCATCCTTGAGATACTTCTAAAACTTGGAGTCCACCTGTGGTAAATTCAATTGACTAGACGTGATTTGGAAAGGTACACACATGTCTGTATAAAGGTCCCACAGATGACAGTGCATGTCAGAGCAAAAACCAAGCCATGAGGTCGAAGGAATTGTCCGTAGAGCTTTGAGACAGGATTGTGTCGAGGCACAGATCTGGGGAAGAGTACCAAAACATTTTTGCAGCATTGAAGCTCACAAGAACGCAGTGGCCTCCATCATTCTTAAATGGAAGAAGTTTGGAATCACCAAAACTCTTCCTAGAGCTGGCCACCCAGCCAAACTGAGCAATTGGGGGAGAAGAGCCATGGTCAGGAAGGTGACCAAGAACCCAATGGTCACTCTGACAGAGCTCCAGATGTCCTCTGTGGAGATGAGAGAACCTTCCAGAAGGATAACCATCTCTGCAGCACTCCACCAATCAGGCCTTTATGGTAGAGTGACCAGACAGAAGTCACTCCTCAGTAAAAAAGGCACTTGACAGCCCGCTTGGAGTTTGCCAAAAGGCACCTAAAGGGGACTCTTAGACCATGAGAAACGAGATTCTCTGGTCTGATGAAACCAAGATTTAAAACTCTTTGGCCAGAATGCCAAGCGTCACGTCTGGAAGAAACCTGGCACCACCCCTGTGGTGAAGCATGGTGGTGACAGCATCATGCTGTGGGGATGTTTTTCACCGGCAGGGACTGGGAGACTATTCAGGATCGATAGAAAGATGAGCGGAACAAAGTACAGAGAGATCCTTAATGAAAATCTTCTCCAGAGCCCTCACGGCTTTAGACTGGGAGTGAAGGTTCACCTTCCAACAGGACAATGACCCTAAGCACACAGCCAAGACAACGCAGGAGTGGTTTCGGGACAAGTCTCTGAATGTCCTTGAGTGGCCCAGCCAGAGCCCAGACTTGAACCCGATCTAATGTCTCTGGAGAGACCTGAATATAGCTGTGCAGTGACGCTCCCCGTCCAACCTGAGAGAATCTGCAGAGAAGAATGGGAGAAAGTCCCCAAATACAGGTGTGCCAAGTTTGTAGCGTCATACCCAAGAAGTCTCAAAGTTGAAATCGCTGCCAAAGGTGCTTCAACAAAGTACTGAGTAAAGGGTCTGCATACTGTAAACATGTTGTTTTTTTAAACATTTGTTATACTTTTGCAAAAAACCTAAGAAACCTGTTTTTGATTTGTCATTATGGGGTATTGTGTGTAGATTGATGAGAAAAACAAACAATTGAACTCATTTTAGAATAAGGCTGTAACATAACAAAATGTGGGAAAAGTGAAGGGGTCTGAAGACTTTCCAAATGCACTGTACAGGTAGGGAGGGGTAAAGTGACTATGCATAGATAAACAGAGAGTAGCATAAGCGTGTGTGTCATCAATATGTGTGCGTGTTGGAGTGTCAGTGTCAGTGTAGTATGTGTGACAGGGTGGTTAGAATCCAGTGAGTGTACATCAAGCCTGTGCAAGAGACTCAGTGCAAAAAAATAAGAATAAATACAAATAAAATACGGGGGTCAATGTAAATAGTCCTGGTAGCCATTTGAGTCACTTTTCCGCAATCATGTGACTTGGGGGTAGAAGCTGTTAAAGAAGCTGTTTTTGTCCCAGACTTGGCTATCCGGTACTGCTTGCTGTGTGGTAGCAGACAGAAGAGTCTATGACTTGGGTGGCTGGAGTCTGACAATTTTTAGGATCTTCCTCCTATTTCTCCTCCCACTTCAGCATGGGTTAGCCTAATAAATGCTAAAGTAGAGCAGAAAACAACCGCTGCAGTGGAAGGGTAATGTCCAGCTGATATGTGCTCCAGAGGTCAGCTCCATTGTGAGTGAGGGGGGAGAAAGTTGTCTTGTGCTAAAGAGAGACTTAACAAGCCTGAACATGGGGGCTTAACTCCAAAGGGGAGGGCAAAAACCAACATGGTCACCGGGGTTGGAGGAAACCATGGTGAGGAGGCTAGCAACGGTCTCTCAGTAATGGAATGAGCAGCCTGACAGGAGCTGTCGGTAGCTAGCTACTGGGGGAAATACACAGAGTTAAGTCAACAGAAGAGAGAGAGGGGGAATCTTCGTTCAGCAACTTGTGTTGACAAATGTATTGCAATTAGTTTACTATGGGCCTGACTGGCAGCACAAGTGCAGTTGGTGATGTCCAGTTCACCATATTCAGTGGATGTAACCGTCCATAACACCTCTTAATATCAATGTATGTGCAAGTCCCATACAACATTTTTGTGGGAAATATATAGCCCCAGTTTGGAAAATATATCAATACCCAGTGCAACAATGAATGGCCAGAGAGGGTTTATTTATTTCTATAATAAAAAAAACATTCTTAAACGCAATTATGCTACTTGATGCTGCTCTGATACCATGATTGTTCTTTAATGACAAATAAATCCCTGTATAAATGACAAAAGATTTAGAGAGGATTTGAGGATTTGAGAGCCCCCTCGACATGGCCTTTGAGTTGGGGCAGCTCTCCCACCTCTCCCCAACCAAAAGCTCAGTCCCCTCAGTCCAAATCCTCTCCCCAGTGAACTGGCCCTGCCTCAGCGTTGGGATGGGGTGCAAGGACCACCAGGTGTGAGGTGGCCCCACGTATGGGGGTTACAGTAATCTAATTAGAGCTGTCCCTCAACTCTGCTCACCACCCTTACCCTGCCTCACCCCTCCAAAACAGCCCAGCTCTATAATAATTTTACAAGTCAGAGAGAGACCAACATCTCCTGTAGAACCATCCAGACTCCCACCACACACACCTCAACATAGCCTTCAACCGCTACTCTGCAAGAGGTCCCAAGTGAAAAATTAGGCTTATGTGGAAAAAGAAGTGGCACACTAACTAGTACCAATGCTGGAGCTGAACACCGTGTTCTACCATGGACACCGTTTGAAGCTGATGTGTCTTTAATAACCTCAAGGCTACAGTTGCTGAGAGAGTGAGCAATGCAAAATCCTGGTGGGTTTTAACAGCTACTCAGCCTGATACACAATCTGAGACAAAGAGACAGGCAGTAAAACGTTTAACTTAAAAGCATTAACCCTCTGCTTGCTGCCAAACTCTACTTTTCCCCTTGGTCCACCTGTCGATCAATGCTGCCCCTCAATGGCAAGGATTGGAATTGACAGGCAGCTCAGTCACCATGGAGACCTCTTGAAGACTTCTGAAGAGGCAAAAGTGTCTGTTCTTTCCCCCCACCCCTGCACTAATGACATTTCACTTAGTGTTGCATCTTTGTTGGATTCTCAATTGGCACAAAGCAACTAATTTGTGTTGGGTATATATTGTTTGCTCAAAGAGAGAGCAAGTGAGAGAGAGAGACGGGGGGGGGGGGGGGGGGGGGTTTCCAAGTCAACACAAATGACTACAACTCATGACTCTTGTCCAGTTACTTTTTCTAATCAAGTACTGCCAGCAGAATTATTCAAAGCATTCATTTTCTTCCTCTCTGTAGTTAAATGACAGAATAGAGCAGTCAAATGTAGGCAACACTCAAACCTTAATGAGATTGGACAGAGGAAATGGAGGTTCAAAGTGTAAGATTAAGTAAGATTGTCATTGGTCATCTGTTTATGCTCATCTCAATATGGTAAACTCCTTTGGAAAATCTTTTTACAAAATGCTCAAACTACTACATGAATTATTCAACCACCAAATCTAAATCACACTAGCTACACGTCATAGGCTACTGGATACTACCAATGACTTAAATATACACTAGTTTTTATTTAATTTAACTAGGCAAGTCAGTTAAGAACAAATTCTCATCTAGCTGCCCGAGAGCACCTTTACCTGCCGATCTATAAATTACGTCTCCGTAATCTAGCCTGGGTAGGATGGTCATCTGAATCAGGGTTAGTTTAGCAGCTGGGGTGAAAGAGGAGCGATTACGATAGAGGAAATCAAATCTAGATGTAACCTTAGCCTGCAGCTTTGATATGTGCTGGAAGAAGGACAGTGTACCATTTTTCAAAAATATGTTTTTATTTAACCTTAAATTTAACTAGGCATGTCAGTTAAGAACACATTTTTATTTACAATGACAGCCTACCCCAGCCAAACCCTAACCCGGACAATGGTGGGCCAATTGTGCACCACCCTATGGGACTCCCAATCACGGCCGGTTGTGATACAGCCTGGAATCGAACCAGGGTCTGTAGTGATGCTTCTTGCACTGAGATGCAGTGCCTTAGACCGCTGCGCCACTCGGGAGCCAGAATCCCACCATCTAGCCATACTCCCAAGTACTTGTATGAGGTGACTACCTCAAGCCCTAAACCCTCAGAGGTAGTAATCACACCGTTGGGGAGAGGGGCTTTCTTCTTAACAAACCACATAACCTTTGTTTTGGAGGTGTTCAGAACAAGGTTATGGGCAGAGAAAGCTTGTTGGATACTAAGAAAGCTTTGTTGTAGAGCATTTAACACAAAATCCGGCGAGGGGCCAGCTGAGTATAAGACTATCATCTGCATATAAATGGATGAGAGAGCTTCCTAACATGCTGACTGGACACGTCGCGTGCGTGAGCGTCGCAAATTAAATTTAGAAATCCATGTTATTCAATTATTGCGCGCACCAACGAGCATCTGCGATGTCAAGGGCTAAAATAAAACTCCTTTCTATTTCTGACGACGATTGCGCTGCAAGTCCTGCCTCTCCCATCTCCTCATTGGTTTATGGAAGCAGATACCCACGTGCCGTCTGCTCATTGGTTACCCCCACGTGGGTGGTTGAAAGACTAACTGTTTTGCCGGTTGTCGTGGTAATACTATGAAAGTGTAGATGCCGATCACCATAAGTTCAAAGATGAAAAAGCCTGGAAGGAGGAGAGATGACTAGAAACGATTCGGTTGGCTGTTTTATGTGTGGATTAATTGTCGGAGTAGAAGACCTTGTGCATTTCAGGTAAAATAACAACTCAATGTTTATATCCCAGGACAAATTAGCTAGCAACAGCAAGCTAGGTAAATAGGACAAATTAGCTAGCAAGTGCAAGCTAACGAGCTAAATTTCCATACATGTTTAATGCTTTTCGACCTACCCCAAAGGAATGTCATTGGTTCAGAGTTTGTTTTGATATTTTAACCTGCGTGTCATGATCACGTTTGGTGTAGAGGGACAAAACACATTTATGCACGATAGTGCACAATGGCGAAAGCGCGCAGCCGGTTTGAGTTCCGTGTAATGCTTGAGCTATGTTGTTGATATGAATTGAGAAGAGCATGGGACATAGGATCGAGCCTTGGGGTACTCCTTTGGTGACAGGCAGTGGCTGAGACAGCAGAAGTTCTGACTTTATACACTACACTCTCAGAGGTAGTTAGCAAACCAGGCCAAAGACCCTTCAGAGACACCAATACTCCTTAGCTGGCCCACAAGAATGGAATGGTCTACAATATCAAAAGCTTTGGCCAAGTCAATAAAAATAGCAGCACAACATTGCTTAGAACCAAGGGCAATGGTGACATCAATGAGGACCTTTAAAGTTGCAGTGACACATCCATAACCTGAGCGGAAAACAGATTGCATACTATAGACGCCAAGAATGCCAGTCAGTTGATTATTGACAAGTTTTTCCAACACTTTTGATAAACAGGGCAAAATAGAAATGGGCCTATAACAGTTAGGATCAGCTTGATCTCCCCTTTATATAAAAGGATGCACTGTGGCTGCCTTCCAAGCAATGGGAACCTCCCCAGAGAGGAGAGACAGGTTAAAAAAAGTCAGAGATAGGTTTAGCGATGACAGGGGCAGCAACCGGATCAAGTTTTACGTGGGAAGAACGGATCAAGTTTTATGTGGGTCAAGTTTAAGGAGCTCCTTTAGCACTTCGGACTCAGTGACCACCTGCAGGGAGAAACTTTGTAGCCTGGCAGGGGAAAAAGAGGGAGGAGCATCGGAGATAGTAACATTAGAAGGGGTGGGAGATGAGCAAATGTTGGAAGGGAAAGGAGGCATGGCAGAGTCAAATAGGAATGTTGACTTAATTATGTGGTGATTAAAGCTCAGCCATGTGCTCCTATTCAGTAACAACCACATTGTCAACATTAAGGGACATGGGTAGCTGTGAGTAGGAGGGTTTATTCTCCAGGTCTTTAACCATTTTCCAGAACTTCTTGGGGTTAGACCCACAGAGAGAGAACTGCTCCTTAAAGTAACTAATTTTGACCTTCAGTATAGCCTGAGTGCACTTATTTCCAATTTGCCTGAACAAGAACCAGTCAGCCCGAGTATACATATGGCCTAGCGATTTGCCAAATGGAATTCTTAAGGTGGAGTAACTGCCCGATCCCGGTCGAACCAGGGACTGAACCAGTCTTTAATTATCACTTTCTTTATTGTCGCATATTTGTTAACAATACCACTGAAAATATCAAAAAAGAAGATCCAAGTGTCTTCAGAGGATCAAGCTGATTCTATACCAATTTCCAGAGACCAGGTCATTGAAGTTTTTTAGCAGGCGTCTATGACAAATCAGGACAGGTTGTTTCACTGAGCACCCATTACGAACACAGGCTGTAAAACAGTGATCACTAAGGTCATTACAGAAAACACCAGACTAATACCGATCAAGAGTATTTGTAAGAAGAGTAGCCTTTTCTGGGTGTTTGGAGTCATATCTTGTGGGATTGGTAATAATCTGAGAAAGATTTAGGGAGTCTAATTGCTTTAGGACTTGGACAGGTGGTTTAAGCATGTCCCAGTTTAGGTCACCTAGCAGGCCAAATTCAGACTTCGTATAAGGGGCCAGGAGAGAGCTTAGGGCATATAAAAAGGTACAGGCCGCTGCTGAAGGTGGCCGATAACACCCAGCAGTCAACAAAGAGTTACTTGAAAGTTCAATGCGTAAAATCAGCAAATCAAATTGTTTGGGAACAGACTTGGTGGAGACAACCGAGCACTGAAGGTGTTTCTTGGTAAAGATTGCCACTCCACCACCTTTGGAAGATCAGTCTTGCCTAAAAAGGTTATAACCAGAAAGGTTAACATCAGGTGTTCAAAACACTCTTTCTTAACCACATCTCAGTAATGAACAACACATCTGGATTGGAGCTGTGAACCCACACTTTCAATTGATCTATTTTAGGTAATAGGTAATAAGCGTTAACATGCAGAAAACCCAGGCTTTTATGCGAGCAGAAATCAGTGAAGCAGATATTATTATTTTTTGAAAATTATTTTTACCTTTATTTAACTAGGCAAGTCAGTTAAGAACAAATTCTTATTTTCAATGACGGCCTAGAAACACTGGGTTAACTGCTTTGTTCAGAGGCAGAACGACAGATTTTTACCTTGTCAGCTCACGGATTCGATCTAGCAACCTTTCGGTTACTAGTCCAACGCTCTAACCACTAGGCTACCTGCCACCCCAAATATGAGAACTCAAAACAGAATAGGGGCTAGCAACAGTAGATGGGCAAAGGTGTACATGCACATTTCCAGATATAATCAGCAGTAATACAATCAGGGCACGGCAGAAGACAGGGGGAGCTCTGCAGGGTTGATTTATAACATTTGAATGTGCATTCGATGGCAACAAGATCATATTGTACAGCAATTCCATCAGGTAGCATGAATACAAAGCCGGCGAGAGGTGGTTAGAATAGTTTGGGAGACCAAGATTCCGTGTAACCAATACTGAGTCAGAGTTCCGAGTATGGGAACAAACAGTCTGTCCCACAGTTGGGTAAACAAACAAATTCATAGTTAACAAAGCCCACAGGAGTCATGAGGCAAATAGCACAAGAGAAAAATAACAACTTGGGGCTAGCCATTGTAAGTTCAAAGTCACTCACCCAACACTGCGTGTGTGCTGGAGGCAAGTGAAAGCTCAGGAGAGAGGGGAGTGCACAGCAGGAGTACCTGTACCAGACAGGGGGAGACAGGCCAGGGCAGATGGCAGTGGTGTAAAGTACTTAAGTAGTTTTTTGGGGTATCTGTACTTTATTTATATTTTTGACTACTTTTACTTTACTACATTCTTAAAGAACATTTTTACTCCATACATTTTCCCTGACACCCAAAAGTACTCATTTTGAATGCTTAGCAAGACAGAAATGGTCCAATTCACACACTTATCAAGAGAAAATCCCAGGTCATCTCTACTACCTCTGATCTGGCAGCCTCACTAAATACAAAATGCTATGTTTCTGAATGATGTCTGAGGATTAGAGTGTGCCCCTGACTATCTGAAAATTAGAAAAACATTAACAATTGTGCCATCTGGTCTGCTTAATTTAAAGAATTTGAAATTATTTATACTTTTACTTTTGATACTTAAAACCAAATACTTTTACATTTTTACTCAAGTAGTATTTTACTGGGTGAATTTCACTTTTGAGTAATTTCCTATTAAAGTATCTTTACTTTTACTCAAGTATGAAAACTGAAGAGCTCGTGCAATGCTGTGTACTACTTCCTTCACAGAACAGTGCAAACTGGCCCTAACCAGAATAGAAAGAGGATTGGGAGGCCCCGGTGCACAACTGAGCAAGAGGACAAGTACATTTGTGTGTCTAGTTTGAGAAACAGACACCTCAAGTCCTCAACTGGCAGGTTCATTAAATAGTACCTGCAAAACACCAGTCTCAACGTCAACAGTGAATAGGCAACTCCGGAATGCTGGCCTTCTAGGCAGAGTTCCTCTGTCCAGTGTCTGTGTTCTTTTGCCCATCATAATCTTTTTTTTTAATTGGCCAGTCTGAGATATGGCTTTTTCTTTGCAACTCTGCCGTGAAGGCCAGCATCCCGGAGAAGCCTCTTCACAGGTGACGTTGAGACTGATGTTTTACGGGTACTATTTAATGAAGCTGCCAGTTGAGGACTTGTGAGGCGTCTGTTTCTGTATGTGCAACGTCTTAGATTGATCCAATGAACCATTACTGGTCAAAATGTTGTATCAAGTCTGCCCAAATTTACCAAATTGGTTTATTGATACATTTTTAAGTACATAACTGTGCACTCTCCTCAAACAATAGTCATGCTAATCACATTAGCTCAGTTGTCCCATGGGGGGGGGGGGGCACCAATCCCGTAGAGGTTTTTAATGCATACTTTAAAATATGAGCTAACATACAAATAAAACATGTATAAAAAAAGCTTGAAAAGCTGAAATGTGTAACTTTAGGCGACCCGACCAATTCACATAGAAATGTGAGCTAAAGATCTGTCACTCAAAGGCAAATATAAGAAGCGATAGATATGTTCTATGTGCTCTGTCTATGCTTCCCGTTCTTAAGTTTAGTTTTTGTATCTTTTACATTTGGTTTTGTACAACAACTTCAAACATCTGGAAATACAACATTGCTGGTGATTGAAAAGTTATTTCACAGATGTTTAGATGGTTCAATGATTCTCCAAACTGCTTGTTTTGTCATAAACTGAAATTGGTGCGGCTGGCTTCTGGGTTAAGCGAGCAGTGTGTCAAGAAGCACTTGGTAGGGACGTGTTTCAGAGGATGCATGGCTCTCGACGTTCGCCTCTCCCAATGAGTTGTTATTTATGATGCAAAGTGATTTGTATATCAGTCATTAGGCTGATGCCTGCAACGTCGAATAAGCCGTAGCTGATAACAGAGGCTGGGCTCTTAGGCTGCACTGCCATCTACTGGCTTCCAAAGATTTTACAGGTGAAGTTGTAGATATTGAGTATGAAGATGGCTAGTGCAGATGTAAACTCAGCAACAACAAAAAAGGGTCCCTTTTTCAGGACTCTGTCTTTCAAAGATAATTAGTAAAAATAACTTCACAGATCTTCATTGTAAAGGGTTTAAACACCTTTTCCCATGCTTGTTCAATGAACCATAAACAAGTAATGAACATGCACCTGTGGAACAGTCGACACTAACAGTCTGTTAGACGGTAGGCAATTAAGGTCACAGTCATGAAAACTTAGGACACTAAAGAGGCCTTTCTATGAAAAACACCAAAAAGAAAGATGCCCAGGGTCCCTGCTCATCTGTGTGAACGTGCCTTAGGCATGCTGCAAGGAGACATACAGATGTAGCCAGGGCAATAAATTGCAATGCCCGTACTGTGAGACGCCTAAGACAGCGCTACAGGGAGACAGGCTGGACAGCTGATTGTCCTCCCAGTGGCAGACCACGTGTAACAACACCTGCACAGGATCGGTACATCCGAACATCACACCTGCGGGACAGGTACAGGTTGGCAACAACTGCCTGAGTTACACCAGGAACGCATAATCCTTCCAGCAGTGGTCAGACTGTCAGTTGCCTACACTGTCAAACAAGCCCATATCTGATAACAGGGGCTGGGCTCTTAAGCTGCACTGCCATCTACTGGCTTCCTAAGATATTACAGATGAAGCTGCAGATATTGAGCATGAAGATGGCTAGTGCAGATGTAAACTCAGCAGGATGGTGGCTCGTTAATTGGGGAGGATGGGCTCCTGGTAACAGCTGGAGAGGAATGGTATCAAATACAAAACACATGGTTTCCATGTGTTTAATGCCATTCCGTTCCAGCCATTATTATGAGCAGTCATCCCCTCAGCAGCCTCCACTGCTGTACATTAGTATTATTGGTGTGAGTCATTTTATCTGGCTGTGGAAAAACTGGCTGGAGAGAGAGAGAGCGAGAGAGAGCGAGAGAGAGCGAGAGCGAGAGAGAAGTATGGACACACCTTCAAATTAGTGGATTTGGCTATTTCAGCGACACCCGTTGCTGACAGGTTTATACAATCGAGCACACCGCCAGGCAATATCCATAGACAAACATTGACAGTAGAATGGCCTTACTGAAGAGCTTAGTGACATTCAATGTGGCACCGTCATAGGATCAGTTCAAGTCAGTTCGTCAAATTTCTAGCCTGCTAGAGCTGCCCCAGTGAACTGTAAGTACTGTTATTGTAAAGTGGAAATGTCTAGGAGCAACAATGACCCAGCCACAAAGTGGTAAGCCACACAAGCTCACAGAACGGGACCACAAAGTGCTGAAGCACATAAAAATCATCTGTCCTCTGTTGCAACACCCACTACCAAGTTCCAAACTGCCTCTGGAAGCAATGTCAGCACAATAACTGTTCATCAGGAGCTTCATGAAATGGGTTTCCATGGCCGAGTAGCCTCAAACAAAGATAAGATCGCCATGTGCAATGCCAAGCGTTGGCTAGAGTGGTGTAAAGCTCGTCTCTATTGGACTCTGGAGCAGTGGGAACGCGTTCTCTGGAGTGACTAATCACGCTTCACCATCTGGCAGTCCAACGGACAAATCTGGTTTTGGTGAATGCCAGGAGAACGCTACCTGGCCAAATGCATAGTGCCAACTGTAAAGTTTGCTGGATGAGAAATTATGGTCTGGGGCTGTTTTTCATGGTTTAGGCTCCTTAGTTCCAGTGAAGGGAAATCTTAATGCTACATCATACAATGACATTCTCAACAATTCTGTGCTACCAACTTTGTGGCAACAGTTTGGGGAAGGCCTTTTCCTGTTTCAGTATGACAATGCCCCTGTGCACAAAGCGAGGTCCATACGGAGATGGTTTGTCGAGATTTGTATGGAAGAACTTGACTGGCCTGCACAGAGCCCTGACCTCAACCCCATCGAACACCTTTGGGATAAATTGTAACACAGCAAGTCCCAGCAGCAATGTTCCAACATCTAGTGGAAAGCCTTCCCAGAAGAGTAGAGGCTGTTATCGCTGTAAAGGGGGGGACCAACTCCATATTAATGCCCATGATTTTGAAATGAAATGTTCGACAAGCAGGTGTCCACATATACTACTTGACCAAAAGTATCTTTATAACACAACAATCACTTTGATTGTGATTTAGAATAAAGGTAGACCTACATATTGTTAAGCGACTTTGGATAATTGAAAAGTGCTATATAAGTCCCATGTATCATTATTATTACATAATAAAGTGATTGTTGTGTCATAAATCGAATCAAAATGTATTTAGACAGTACATTATAGACATGGAACCCAACAATGTTCTTTACAGGAAAAAAAAACAAAAAAAAACAATGAAAATAAAAGCTGAAACACTACAAAAAAAATAAGATAAACATTTTATTTATTTTTTTAAAGACTGACAAGCTGAATAACTAAAAAGCACCGTAAGGAAAAACAAACCTAAAAATATGTATTTTAAGATCTCTTAAATATGTCCACAGTTTCATCCGCCCTCAGGATCTCTGGCAGGCTATTCCAAAGGCTGGGGGCATAGTAACTAAAGGCTGCCTCTCCATGCTTCTTGGTCCTAGGCTTTGGGATAGTTAAAAGGCAGTGCCGGAGAACCTGAGGGACATACTGGGTACACAACTTAAAAGCATGTTTGACATGTATTGTGGTTCACAATTGTAGATTAATTTAGAAACCAATAGAAAAATCTTAAAATTAATTCTAAAACTCACAGGCAGCCAGTGCAGAGACCTTAAAACTGGTGTAATGTGTGCTCTCCGTCTGGTCTTGGTCAGTGCCCGTGCTGCAGCATTCTGTATGTTTTGCAGTTGACCAATGGCTTTATTGGGTAGACCAGACATGAGAGCATTACATTAGCCAAGCCTGCTTGTAATAAAAGCATGGGTCTCTTTGCATCAGCCTGAGAGAGAAACAGACGCACAGTGGCAATGTTCCTCAGGTAGTAAAAAGCTATTTTGGTGACATTCCTAATGTGTGATTCAAAATTTAGTTCAGAATAAATAATTACACCTAGGTTTTTTATCTGATGTTTTATCTTTATTGCCCGTGAATTAGAATGTGCGGCTAGAGTCTCTCTCTGTGCTTTGGCTCCAACAATAATTACTTCGGTCTTGTCTTGATTTAGCTGGAAGAAGTTGTGAGCCATCCAAGTATTTAAATCTCTAACATCGTCTAATAATTTTCCGTGGAGCTAAAATTGAACCTTGTGGAACGCCACTCTCGACCAGTTAAATAGGTCCTAAACCAATTTATTGGCCATCATGGTCAACAGTGTCAAATGCAGCACTTAAATCTAAGATTAAAAGAACAGAGAGCTGTTTGGCATGTGTTGGCTCTAAGATAATGTACCACTTTAACTAAGGCTGTCTGTCTCTGTGCTGTGGTGGGCATGAAAAAAAAGATAGGAATATTTCAGGAATATTTCAGAAATATAGTTGGCACTTAAAAAATAATTTAGCTGTTTGAAAACCAATTTATCCAGAATTTTTCTTAAGAATGGAAGGCTGGAGATTGGCCAAAAATTGCTAAAAGCTAAAGAATCTAGATTACTTTTCATCAGAAGGGGTTTCAACATAGCAGTTTTTAGTGCAGTGGGGAAAGTTCCTGTGGACAGGGAGTGAGTAACATTTTTTAAGATATGCAATTTAAACTGTTTTGAAGAAGGTGGTGGGATTGAGAAGGCAGGTAGAAGGCTTAAATTGTGATATCACTTTCCTGAGCATGTCTGTGTCAACCAGGGAAAATAAATCCATAGTGCCTTTGCGTGGTAGGCTGGAGCACATATCAAACTTCTCATCAGGTCTTGCTTGACTGATACCTAGCCTAATGTTGGTTCTCTCTAAAATATGCTGCCAACCCATCACATGTAGATGTGGAGGAAAGTTCCCATAGGCTTGCAGGTGTAGGATTTATCAAGCCATCAGTGGTCGAGAAGAGCACACTCAAATTATTCATATTTATAGTGATTATGTTAGAAAAATGAGCCAGTCTGTCATTTCTAATTGCCTTGTTATATATGCCAAGTTTCTTTCAGAATATCATAATGGCCCTACCAACTTCGACTCTCTCTGCTTCTGCTATCTTTCTGAAATGTATCTTTAATTGACTAGTTTCCTCACTCATCCAAGGGGCTCTCCGTTTGGATGTGGCCTTTTCAACTTTACTGGAGCTATGGCATTAATGGTTGCGCTTAATTTGTTATTAGTCATCAACTAAATCCTCACAAGAGGAAGGCAGACTAGGTGGTGGTGGAGTATTGTTCATACACAATAACATCTGTAGCAGCTTCAGAGGTAAGATAGCGTTTCTTAATAACGCGTTGGGCAACAAGGTAGTAAAAATGCACAGATCAGAAAGTAACAACAATTCAGGAGGATATGTCAATAGAAAGTGCATTGGTAACCAGGTCAAGAGTATGGCTGCGGTTATCAAAACACTGAACAAACAAAGGCTAGCTAAATAGAATAGATGTCGAATACAACATTTTGGCTTTCAATGATTGTAGGCTCTGCTGTCAATGCTTTTGTAAGAGACTAACGTTATTCCTTATCTTGCACAAAATCATGCAAGTTAAGTTACGAAGTAGGCACATTTTTATGATTTTATCAACACGCAAACTGAAGGCAATGTTCGATAAACATGTAAAATTACCTGTCTTTCCAGAGGGCGGAACTTTAGAAAGCTGATGGGATGGAAGGCGCGCGTTGAAGATGTTGCGCAACAAGGGACGTTCTACATCAACATGCAGACTGTGACGCGTGCAACATAGTGACAACTTCTACTTGGCCAGCAGCTCCGAAGAAAGTTTGAATTGCACCTGTTTAGATTTCTGTGTTGCTGTATTTTTCCGCTGGCATCTGTCGCACGCAGCACCATTTACCGCGAAGGAAGTACGTCACTTCCAGCTTTCAGTGCGGGAAAATCCTTCTCTGTGCATATGCGATTTGAAATGGTTTGCCCTCTCCCGCCAAAATTCTGAAATTTAGAAACGGCATAGACTTTTCGATGTTTTATTTATTATACAGTGGGCCTACTTGCATCTGAGTACAAAAACATGGTCTATTTTGAATAAGGCCTAGGTATTTATAAATATGTTAGTGTAACTGTCCAATGAAAATATCACTTTTAAAAGTTACTATCCTGCTATTTTAGCATGTCAATCTTGTTGGGGCAAACTCAATTTTTTTTATATGCATGCCATTAAAGCCACAACACTAAACAATATATTAATTGCACTATAAAGGTGACAAACGGGGCCCATAAACTGTTAGGGCCTACATAAAGCTGTCCCAACAGCAGGGCTTTCTTTTCAGCACCATGGAGTGAATCCTTAACACGGTCACACCTGGCTATCAGCGGAGCCTTGTCTGGCAGCAAAAACAGTATATAAGCAGACAATGAAAGCTATTAAAATATTCAATGACTACATTTGTCTAAAACAGGCTATAGGCTACATGTGCACCACCAGGTCAGAACAGTAGGCTAAACTATAAGGGGGAAAGGGACCAAATTATTAGGGTGAGGCACATGGGCTACTAACAGCTTACTACACAACATACACTTAGTATTACTTTCTTAGCTACATTATACATATCTCCCTGGCATATTAAATCATTTATGCAGCGGCATACAAAACATTTTTGGAATCACCTTGTTGTGCTGTGCTCACTTGAACAGGAAGGTGGCGCCGCAGTCCTTCTTGTAGGCAAATTTTGTTATCAAACTTTGTCATCAATGTCTGGCAATCTCTGGATTTATGGTGCTTTCAAGACAACTGGGAATTCTGAAAAAAACAAGGTCGGATCATGACGTTAGTGATCTTCAGGTCGGGGCTCTGGAAAGAGGCATGTGTTCCTGACATGGAATTCCAAGTTGGGTGAACATTCTAAATGTATTTTCCCAGTCAAAGCCTGTTTTTTTTTCAGTTCCCAGTTGTCTTGAACTCACTGAAGTCTGAGATTTCCCAGTTTCTGAGTTTCCAGTTGTTTTTAACAACAACAGAAGTCATGCTGGATTGACAGCATGGCCATTGTATTCAACCTTTCCTGGACCCTGGTGTTGCATGTGAATGTTTATCCTTTTAAGCTTGGAAAAAACCCTTTAAAACCAAGAATTGGACCACACACCCTCTCCACTGAATAGCAGGCTAGTGATTGCTTTACAATGCTTTCAATTTGCCACTGATTCCTTCCAAACCACTCATTGTTGAATTGGCCATTTCCAACTTGTTGTGTAATGTTTATGTCCAATGGCCGATGAGCACCGATGCGTTTTGTCTATAATTTTGCTTCATATGACAAGGATTGAAAAGGATTTGCCAGTAGATTGCCGACTTGATTCATGGTGATGACTGTTTGTCCAGCTTGCTAGCTAAGATTTTGAAAGTAGCTACGGTAGGTATAATGTTATTTGATGTCATTTTATCTATGGCCAATGACCTTGAGCCTTCTTGGATGGGCACTTTTAATGTAAATCTATGGCAGCACACAAGGGGCTTGAATTTTCGAGTTCTCCCTGTAGATTTTTTGGTGACCATGAGTTTCACCATGAGTGACAAAACACTGAACCAATCACGGCGCAACTAGAGAACATTACCAACCCCTACACTTGTTATTTTCCACTGGCTGTCCCACCACCACAGAAAGCAGCACACCATATGTGAATTGATTGCCCCCCATCTATCGTCAGAGTTCATACTGCTAGGTGACCTAAATTGGGATATACTTAACACCCCGGCTGCCCTACAATTTAAACTAGATGCCCTCAATCTCACACAAACTATCAAAGAACCTACCAGGTACAACCTCAAATCCGTAAACATGGGCACCCTCTTAGATATCATCCTGACCAACTTGCCCTCTAAATACACCTCTGCTGTTTTCAACCAGGATGTCAGCGATCACTCCCTCATTGCCTGCGTCCGTTATGGGTCCGCAGTCAAACAACCACCCCTCATCACTGTCAAACCCTCCCTAAAACACTTCTGCGAGCAGGCCTTTGTAATCGACCTGGCCCGGGTATCCTGGAAGGATATTGACCTCATCCCGTCAATAGAGGATGCCTGGTTGTTCTTTAAAAGTGCTTTCCTCACCATCTTAAATAAGCATGCCCCTTTCAAAAATGTTTGAACTAAGAACAGATTGGTTCACTCCAGACTTGACTGCTCTTGACCAGCACAAAAACACCCTGTGGCGTGCTGCACTAGCATCGAATAGTCCCCGCGATATGCAACTTTTCAGGGAAGGCAGGAACCAATACACACAGTCAGTTAGGAAAGCAAAGGCTAGCTTTTTCAAACAGAAATTTGCAACCTGCAGCACTAATTCCAAAAAGTTTTGGGACACTGTAAAGTCCATGGGACACTGTAAAGAATAAGAGTACCTCCTCCCAGCTGCCCACTGGACTGAGACTAGGAAACACTGTTACCACGGATAAATCCACGATAATTGAGAATTTCAATAAGTATTTCTCTACGGCTGGCCATGCTTTCCACCTGGCAACCCCAACCCCGGCCAACAGCTCGGCACCCCCCCGCTTCTCCTTCATCCAAATCCAGACCGCTGATGTTCTGAAAGAGCTGCAAAATCTGGATCCCTACAAATCATCTGGGCTAGACAATCTGGACCCTCTCTTCCTAAAATTACCCTCACTAACTTTAAGCGTCAGCTGTCAGAGCAGCTTAGCGATCGCTGCAGCGGTACGCAGCCCATTGTCACAATCGCCGTCGTCGTGGAAATGACCGGACCAAGTTGCAGCATGGTGAGCGTACATTTTTCTTTATTATAAATGTCGGCAACAAAACAAGAAACAACAAAAACAAACGTGAAGCTTCCTAGGGCTATACAGGCCACTAGCATAGACAACTACCCACAAAATACAAAAGGTAAAAAGGCTGCCTAAGTATGATTCCCAACCAGAGACAACGATAGACAGCTGTCCCTGATTGAGAACCACACCCGGCCAAAACATAGAAACACAGAACAGTCTCTGGCCGCAGACCTGACACTGTAGGGGAGGGTCCGGGTGGGCATCTACCTCGGTGGCGGTTCCGGTGCGGGACACAGACCCCACTCCACCTCTGGCTCCCCCTACTTTGGTGGCGCCCCTGGTGCGGGGACCCTTGTCGCCGACCCCGGACTGGGGACCCTCGTCGCAGGCCCTGGACTGGGGACCCTGCGGATCGACGCTGGAGGCTTCGTGCCATGGATCATCACTGGAGGCTTCGTGCCATGGATCATCACTGGAGGCTTCCTACGTGGATCATCACTGGAGGCTTCGTGCCATGGATCATCACTGGAGGCTTCAGGCCATGGATCATCACTGGAGGCTTCCTACGTGGAGCCGGAACAGGTCTCACCGGCCTGAGGAGACGTACTGGCAGCCTAGTGCGTGGAGCTGCCACGGGGCTTACCAGGCTGGGGAGACATACTGGAGGCCTGGTACGTGGAACCGGAACAGGTCTCACCGGACTGGGGAGATGCACTGGAAGCCTGGTGCGTGGAGCAGGCATCAGATACACTGGGCCGTGGAGGCGCACTCGAGGTCTCAAGCGTAGAGCTGGCACAACCCGTCCTGGCTGGATGGTTACTTTCGCCCAGCAAATGTTGGGCGCTAGCACAGGATGCACTGAGCTGTGCAGATGCACCGGAGACCCAGTGCGCAGAGCCGGCGCAGGATATCCTGGGCCGAAGAGACGCACTGGAGTCCAGGAGCACTGAGCCGGCACCATCCGTCCTGGCTGGATGCCCACTCTAGCCAGTCCAATGCTGTGAACACGCACTGGAGACACCGTGCAGTTGTTCTCAACTAGCCTACCTGGTTAAATAAAGGTTAAATAAACAAATTAAATAAGCACTGAGCTAGGCTGAAACTCCTCACTCAAGAAAGCGAAAAAGAGACCATGTTTGAATGCGGCTTAATTAACTCTATTATTATAATTTTTTACATTGATTGCAAACTGATATGTGACACGTATTAATGCCAAAATAACATGCAAAACATACATCAAAAAATAATACAACATTTTCTTTCTTTTTTTTTTGCTAAACAGGTGAGGATGAAAACAGGTGGGGCTCTGCCTGAATGACGGGTCGCCACTGGTTAACTCATATCCAGATAATGTTGTATATTCATGTTTTTGGCCAAAGCATAAATTGGAGAGAAAAAAAACACTTCAAAACCTCACCTCAAACAGATGTTTAAAAAATTCTAACTATTTCATCATAGAGGATGTCATCTTGAGGAGGATGAGCTAGCCAATCAACAGTCTACTTGTATGAATATTGTAAATAACCAGTAAACCCATTACTTTGTTGTGGTAGTCCACACCATTCCAACACAGAAAATCTGCTTTTCAACATACTTAATTACCATTTGTTGGAAAGAAAACTATTACACTCATATTGTAATTAATTATAGGTCATATTTAATAGAAATCGGGAAACAATGGACAGTTACTTTAAAGGGTAAATGACAGAAAAATTTTATAGTAGCATATACTAACCAATTGCATAAGTAGGCTAGCCTATTCATAACTGGCTGTTCATGACTGCACATATAGAGAATGCAATAATACATTGACCAACATTTGACTCGGTAATGCACATTTTATTACAGTATGGGCTACTGGTTGTATGAGCACATTTGGAAAATGGTAGAATGGCTTGTATTGAAATAATTATTGTGCCTTGACATAGGCACTTATAAAACTCTACACATTGGCCAAGCAGGTGTCCAGATGGGCAGTGCATGTTGGGAAGGGCCATATTTACAGAATGCTTAATTTAGACTTCATGACATGGCTTATAAACAAATTCTATAAATGGTTTATTTAAATGAGGCACGACATTGCCATGAGTCACTGCTGTTGTGCTGTTGAAATCAGACAGTGAGTTAAACTTTCTTTCTTCTTCTGAAACATGTTCTTTACCTTAACTTTTCAACTTGTAGGAAAACATCAGACTTTACAACACAAGTCCATGGTTTTATATCTTACACATGCATGCCCGGAGTATCAGATGTGTCCATTTATGTTCCTGTTGTGCAGATTACACAGTGCAGTCAGCTAAAGAAAGGTTATGTGCCTAATTGTGAAGCAAACTGGCCTGGTTAAATGCCCAGTCCAAAACAGTGTATGTGTGTGTGTGTGTGCAGAGTCTTATTCATAAATCTATGCTTGTGTGCGTGTGTTTGATGCCTCCAACTACAGGTGTCTGTTGTTGCTGCTAAGCAGTTTGGGGTAGGCTGTCCCAATGGAGCGCCCGTGCCTGACCACCACCACCTCCAGCTGACATTCGTCAATGTTGACCACCACTGTGGTGCTCCGATGTGTGTTGATGAGGAAGATGATGGTGTACAGGGCCATCTCAAACTCCGGACTGGCCCCCACGAAGGCACTGCCCACCGGCTTCACCAAACCGTGCCAGCTGAACTGGAGGTTCAGGACGTGGTCGTCTTGGTCAGGCTGTGTGTGTGTGAGTAAGTGAGAAAGAGTGAGGGACATCTTTGTTAGACAAAAGTCAATTCATAAAATTGGTTTGTGTGGGTTGGGAACAAGCATAATTTAACATGAATTCGACATGTTTAAAGCTGCAGTGAGAGTGAAGTTTTTGATATCCTGTCAAAGTAAAGGAAATGTTGATCAATGTTACATGTTTGAAAAGGGCTGTTAGGACACTTACTATGTCATGGTCCCTGGCTTTGTATCCCTTGTAGTCCAAATTCCTGCTCTTCTCCTGCAGGTAGAACTGGACCCAGTTATGGAAACCAGCAATCTCATTTCCGAATTTAGTCTCTCCAACAAACACATGCTCAAATCCGCACGAGTCCTTACTGTCAAATGAACAACAGACACATAAGACACATTTCACACAACGTAACAAACAAAAATGTGGTGGCAATTCCAATGTTATTTCAAACTCCAGAAATGGTGGTCAAAAAGTTACAATAACATGCAATTACAATAATAAACAGGTCATTAAATATATAATTAGATAAGGACCCACTATGTATCATACTTGGAGCAATATCAGAAAGTTTCCTCAGTGGTGGACAATGTAAAAAGTGGCTTATTACCTGACTCTTCCCTACAAATCAACACATGTAGGATCTAGTGTGCACAATTATGTTGAAAGAATGTCTAAAATACACATTTTCCAGACGTTGAAATCTGGTTCATTTTCGGTTCTGAATGAAAGTTGAAATATGTACTTTCCGGATGTTGAAAATACGTATTTTCAGGATATTGAAAACCTGTATTTTCTTTTGTAATTGTTTCTACGGACAAATTTCAACCGTATATAATGTATCTACATGTCAATGAAGAAGGCATTTATATCACATTTAAAATAGATATTTACAATTAAAGTAAGAATAATTTCTATAACTAAAGATTGCAGTATGAAATATTTATTACTGTCCCCATCTTTCACTTACGCTTTTTAAAAGCTTTTTAAAAGTCTTCTGTCAAAACCAACAGAACACTTCAACAACATTCTCAGTAACGGTTACAGAAATGTTTTACTTACTATGAACCTAATATGTGGTTATTTATCTACCTTAGTTGAATGAAAGTTGAATGTAAGTCGCTCTGGATAAGAGCGTCTACTAAATTACCAAAATGTAACTGTAAATGTAAAAATGAACACTTGCAAAGCACACTTATTCTAACGAGCTCCGCACACAAACAAGACCAAATTTGGTCAGTCTGGACCAGACCAAATCTAAACCAATCATAGATGTCTATCTTTCACAAGTTTGGATAGCAGAGTACAGTCCTGTACAGTACAGTAAAGTACAGTAAAGTTCAGTACAGTTCAGTACAGTAGGCTACAGTACAGTACAATAGAGTATAGTTAAGTACAGTATAGTATAGGGGTGTGAACATTTAAATGTTAAAATTGTTAAACAAAATTGGGATCCTTAACATTAACAAAAATCCCAAACCAAAAAACAATATTTAACAATGTTATTTTTGTATTTATTTACCCCACAACATTAAATCACAGTGCAATTATCACAAAACATATTATTAACTGTGTAATAGCCTGACTATTCGATAAGCTATAAAGGCCTGGGGAAAGTTGTGTAGTATAAATGAAACCCTCCTCTCTCCCTCGCACTGGATCGCCTGGAGGTGAATTCATTATGCCGATTCTGTTGCAAAACGTTTCTAACATGGAACGGGAAGGGACCTACCTGAATTTGTCCAATAGAAACTTTTGCATTTTGCAACTATTTGGACTAATGATTACAACCCTGCTCTCTCTCTTAGCTAGTGATGCGAGTGTGTGTTCTGTCATCAGTCTGTTGCGTGTAGAATATCCTAGCCTATTCATTGATGATAGGCCCTGCTAGAGGGAAAACACCCTATTCATTAGCAGTGTTGGGGAAGCTACTCTGAAAATATAGTTTACGAAGCTACTAATTACTTCAAACTGGAAGAAGTTAAACTACACCAAAGCTACCCTTAAAAAAACCTAGTTTACTTAACCGTCGTGGACACAGACATCTTGCTTCCAGACAAGCTAAACACCTTCTTCAGTGCCACCAACACCACGCTACCAAGGACAGTAGTAGGCCTGATTACCGACAATGATGAGACAGCCTACAGGGAGAAGGTGAGGGCCCGAAAAATAAACTCTCACTCAACGTTGACAAAACACAGGAGCTGATTCGTGGACTTCAAGAAACAGCACAGGGAGCACCCCACTATCCACATCGACCGGAGCGCAGTGGACAAACTGAAATGGTCCACCCACACAGACAGTGTTGTGAAGGACTCAAACTCAGTGTGCTGAAGAAATTTGGCTTGGCACCTAAAATCCTCACAAACTTTTACAGATGCACAATCGAGAGCATTCTGTCAGGCTGTATCAATGCCTGGTATGGTAACTGCACTGCCCACAACCGCAGGGCTCTCAAGAGGGTGGTGCGGTCTGCCCATCGCATCATCAGACCAAACTACCTACCTTCCAGGACACCTACATCACCCAATGTCACAGGAAGGCTAAAAAGATCATCAAGGACAACAACCACTCAAGCCACTGACTGTTCACCCCGCTATCATCCAGAAGGCGAGCATCAGTACAGGTGCATCAAAGCTGGTGTAACCGATGTGAAATGGCTAGCTAGTTAGCGGTGGTGCGCACTAATAATGTTTCAATCGGTGCCGTCACTCGCTCTGAGACCTTGAAGTAGTGGTTCCCCTTGCACTGCAAGGGCCGCAGCTTTTGTGGCGCGATGGGTAACGATGCTTCGTGGGTGACTGTTGCCGGTGTGTGCAGAGGGTCCCTGGTTCGAGCCTGGGTCGGGGCGAGGGGACGGACGAAAGTTAAACTGTTACATTGATGCTGTTGACCCGGATCACTGGTTGCTGCGGAAAAGGAGGAGGTCAAAAGGGGGTTGAGTGTAACCGATGTGAAATGGCTTGCTAGGTAGCGGTGGTGCGCGCTAATAGCGTTTCAATCGGTGACGTCACTCGCTCCGAGACCTTGAAGTAGTGGTTCCCCTTGCTTTGCAAGGGCCGCGGCTTTTGTGGAGCGATGGGTAACGATGCTTCGTGGGTGTCAGTTGTCTATGTTGTGCAGAGGGTTCCTGGTTCGAGCCTGGGTAGGGGCGAGGGGACGGACTAAAGTTAAACTGTTACACTGGGATCAAGAGACTGAAAAACAGCTTCTATCTCAAGGCCATCAGACTGTTAAATAACCATCAGTAGCACCTTAGAGGCTGATGCCCTCTATACATAGACTTGAAATCACTGGTCACTTTAATAATGTTTACATATTTTGCATTACTCATCTCATATGTATATACTGTATTCTATTCTATTCTATTCTACTGTATCTTAGTCCATGCCGCTCCAACATTGCTCGTCCAAATAGTTATATATTCTTAATTCCATTCCGTTACTCTGGATTTGTGTGTATTGTGTGTATTGTTGTGAAATTGTCAGATATTACTTGTTCGATATTGCTGCACTGTTCGAGCTAGAAACACAAGCATTTCACCCCACCCGCAATAGCATCTGCAAAACAGGTATATGTGACCAATAAAATTGGATTTGATTTGATTTAAAGTTACTCTGAAAAAAGTTGTTCACTTCATGCAAACTACTTTGTGGTAAAATATCATATCTGAAATCTAAAATGTCTTAGACTACAAATTGCAAGAACAGATCACTCTGAAGTCAGTTGTTAACAGAATGTGTAAGTTAGCCTATTAAACACAAAAACTATAGTTCAAGTGAGAATAAGTCAGGTTTCACAACAAAAAAATAAAAAAATAAATAAAGGACAATTTTGCCTTCAAAAAACGTAGTGTGTAGTTCCAGTTGTTAACTCAACTACTACATGGCAGAAAAGTAACAACTGAAAACACAACCAAGATTTGATTTTATGTTCATCTACCACCAAGCTACTGCAAAATGTAGAAAAATTACAAGTTCAAATACATGTAGTTCACTACTACCCAACACCGTTCCTTACAAAAACCTTGATGTATTTGGAGACTTCCCATTTCAGATCAGTGCAGATGAATGTCTACACTTTCTCCCGGGACACTGTGTTTCAAATAAAGAGTGTTAGCTGAACAAATCATACGTTCAATACAAGTTTCCGGGATGGACGTGATTGCAGCAAAAGTGAGTTTAGTTTGTGTTTGATGAACGTTTGAAACCCTGTAGATTACGTGAATTATTTAATTGTTATCTTTATGTGTATGTGAAATGTCAGAATTCGTCTTCTCTTCTTTGACAAATTATTTTCTTTTTGACATTGTTTGCCATGAGCACTTGTTCACTGTGTACCATGTCATATTTAATTATCCTTTGTGCATCCCTTTGATAGTATGTTGTTTATTGCAGAACTAGCATACGTTGTACAATTGCAGCATGTTTTCTGTTGCAAAATGTTTCACTATGGTGTGCACTAATGAATACTCCCCAATTCTTACCTTCCACTTCTGTAGTAGAGGTCGAACCAGATGGTGTACAGCTGACGCTTGAACGTCCTCAGGTCTGATTGGGAGTGGCCCTTGCTAACCAGATACCTGTGGGCATGCTGTGGGAAAAACATAAATAAATAAATTCACCAGGTGACACACACCAAACTCCTCTCTGTCCATATTGTCAATGTGAGATGTCACAATGACCAATAGTCTTATGCATAAGAGGGTAAAACACAATTTGACAGAAATTGTGTTTTACTTGCCTGTTATAATTTTCTTAGAAATGTTCATCTCAAAATGATAAGTTGTATTAAACACATTTTGAACATGTGTCCCCACAGGCTGTAAGGTCTTTATTTGAGAAAGAGGCCCCAGCCAAGACAGCGTGCCAAGACTCTCCAGATGTTTTAGATGTACTGCATTGTTCCCTGTGTTTTTCTCCTAACATCGTGGCCATGGTCATCCAAGAACAGAGTGTGACAGGAAGAGCCAATACTCCCTCTAGAGTTTGGTTTCACAGAGTAGTTACTGACCTTATGTAGAGCATGGGAGTCCCCTCACAAACACTCTGTTCAGGCAAACCCAAAAGCACTTATGCATATAGCTTAGGGCAGGGAATTGCCAGGGACCTCACAATACTTTGGTGCCAATATGATTTGGATTGCGATTCTGTATTTATGCATCACAATTCTATATTTATTGCAATTTGATACTGCGATTTTATTGTGATCCGATGTTCCAAACATATTGCTCACTAACTGTCTGCTGCAGAGGAACAAGTAATACTTTCTACATATCTTGCATTACATTGCTCGTCCAAATATTTTTATATTCATTTCATTCCTTTACTAGATTTGTGTGTATTGGTATAAGTTGTGTAATTGTTAGATATTACTCGTTAGATATTACTGCACTGTCGGAGCTAGAAGCACAAGCATTTCACTACACCCGCATTAACATCTGCTAAACATGTGTATGTAACCAATAGAATTTGAATTGAAGAGAGAGGAGAGAATTTGAAGAGAGAGACATGAGAAAGCAAGTTTTTGAGAAAAAAGTGTTCAAAACATGTTTTATTTGTTTTTACAAATCGATATTTGGAAGTCACAGAATCGATATGGAATCGGCGAAAATATACAATACTTCTGAAGCGAACCTCAGCCACGCTCTTAACAACTGAGCCACACAGGACCACTATACCAATTGTAGGCAATTTAGGTGACATGTTCTGCTGTACCTTCATGACCTCTGTGTTCAGAACGGCATCCAGGAAGAGATTGTTCTCTGTGACCTCTTCTCGGCTGACATGCTCTGCCACGCCTGTTGACCTCTCATAGTTGTCCAGGAGCTTCATGAAGCCTGCAGCGGAATGTCGTTGAAGACATCAAATAAGAGATTTAAAGTCAAATAAAGCCATTAGAAAGGCATTTGAAAGTAACAGAAAGTAATTTTTAAGTAATTCTAAAGTCTCAGAAAAACACTAACAAGTGTAATCTATTTGAGACGACTTCAGTTCACAACTAAATTCAGTTCATATATTCAGTTCAAACAATTTGTTTGACAATTTTGATGTAGACACAGATACTTACGGGAGAAGGTAGTAATGGTCTTCAGTTTGTTCTCATTGACATTGGAGAAGAGAGGCGATGAGGCATGGTCCCTGGCATGGTTACTGCCTTGAGAGACATAGCCAGCTTTGCCCTGGAGTGGACGACACATACATACACCAACAACTAAACACTTCCCTCATGTCAAAATAACATAGGCTAGGCCTTCTTCTTATGTGACTTATTTCAGTATAAGGACAGGAGTTTTTCTTGAGCGAGCCTACATCTTAGGGAGGGGTATTTTATTAGGGAGGGGTATTTTATTAGGGACTGGAATTTTTCCTGAGCAGGCCATTTTAGGAGGGACATTTCGGAGGTTTTCCTGTCCAGGAGGCCTACTTATGAGGGGCAAATTAGGGCCAGGAGTTTGTTCCTGTCCAGCTCCTAATTATAGCCTGTAACTAATAATGGAATGTGTGTCAGGTAAGGTGGTCAGGGAAAACTCTAGTCATGGGGGCCCTAGTCATATCCCACCTGCACAGAGATCGTATAGTCAGTCCCAGGCTTCATGCGGTTCACATCCAGCTTCCAGAGCTCATTGAAGAGGTCTGACAACTCTTGGTTTATTGCCTGACTACAACAACAGGAGAGCAAATCATGTTTTATAATAAAGTGTAATAATTATGTTAGAAGTATATAATAATCACGTATAGAATTATTGTAATAACCAGATCAGTAATGTCCATGTAAGCAATAGTTACTAAGGCTTTTAAATCCATGTTGAACCCATCATGATTCTGAGTGAAGCAACAGTGAACTGTGATCTTTACTCTAGCCCAGGTTTGTTTTGTTTTCCTTAAAACTGCCTATTGTAAAAGCATTTTGGTGTCTGAGAAAAGCACTATTAAAATACTATGTATTATTTGTACATTTCTAAAAACACAGACCCTTGAAAGTAGTCATGAACCAATAGTGTTTGTCTATTCATTGGATTTGCTTTTAATTCTTTTGATTTCTGTTATTATGGTATAATACAGAATATCTCGTGAATATTTTAGGAAGATCCACATTCATACAATAATAACAGTAAATGCAATGAAATCGGATGGTTTAAACTAAAGGCTACATTGGACTGGATTATGTGCTAGATTATCAGAAACACAGATGAACAGTAGAGTGAGCAAATGTCATCTCCAGTGATTCATATACCTTGCTGCATCCAAAGGGGGGAACACCACTGCCAGCAAAATGACAAGCAATCCACATCCTAGCAGAGCAGACCTGTAGATTACACAATTTTAAACATAATATTGTGGTAACAGATTTCCATAGAAAGGTTTTAAAACATGGATGCATTCAATTCCTTTAATACATCGAAACAAGTTTTTTTTAAAACAACAACTCTAAATTAACTGATTGACTCCATGGTCAATCCATAACCTATTGACAATCACTATTGAAAGATGTTGGTTATGCATGTAGTGCATGTTTTGGACTTTTCTCACTACTCTATGGCAATAACATACATAACAACATTCTTCATAAATTACGCAATGGAGAACAGAACAGAATGCAAACACAGGCAACATTCTCAACTTGTTCAGACATGGTTCAGTCAGTGATGTTTTTAAATGAATGCAGTGAAAGTTATGCTGTGATTCTAAAAAAAATGTAAAATAAAACGTTATCTTACCGTAGTGCCATACTACCTCCAAATGTAGGCTTTTGGTAGTTTACAATTTTCGAGGTCCAGAGGTATGCTGTGTTCAAAGTTGTCTTGAACGATTGCAACAATAACTCTGCCCCTCCACCCGAAACACTGTATATACAGTCGACAAAATACATTGTCACAAACCGCGCGTGCGCGTAGAGGAAGAAACTGTGTAGCAAATGGCTGTAAGTAAGCTATAGCCAAAGCGCTCTTGCATTTCTGTTGAAAATAGTCACAACATCAAATTATTTTGTCGGACTGGTCATTTATTTTTATTCAAATAACAGGCCTCTTAAAGATGCCCTATCTAGAAATCGCTCCGCCATTTCCTGGTTGCTAAACTTATAATTGTTCGCCTAATTTCAGTGTATGTGACAAAACAAGCAAGTAACGTTATAGTGTAGAAAATGACTGTACCATCTAAAGCGCTTTGAAATATCTTTACCACAACCAAAAATCTATTATGTTCAGCTGTTTGAAGCTGGTGTACCAAACCAAAAGTAAAAGACGCAAAAACAGCGCTCGTAGTGGCCGGGGACTTTAAAACCTCTACAGGATGGGTGTCCCTATACCGGGACAGTTGAGCTAACGTGCGTGAACTAATGTGATTAGCATGACAGTTGTAAGTAACAGCAAACTTTCCAGGACATAGACATGTCTTATATGGGCAGAAAGCTTAAATTCTCGTGAATCTAATTGCACTGTCCAATTTACAGTAGCTACTACAGTGAATAAATACCATGCTATTGTTTGTGGAGAGTGCTGTGCTCTAATGTGTCATCCTGTGGGCCCCAGAGATAAAACGTTGCATAGTTATGTTTGATCAAATCTATTTTTATATTCAAATGTAGGAACTAGGTTCTACAGTTTGAACCCCTGCTGTCTCTGGCTCCACACCCATCCCGCCCGGGCCATCTAGCTGTATAAGCTAATGATCATGTATGACATTCCTGGGAGTGTGTAAACTTAAATGTTGTATTACGATATCATTTTTCTATGTTCTCTAGTTATGTACTTGAAAACGTATCAATTCAGCACATTTGGGCAGACTTGATACAAAATATTGTCCAGTATTGCCATGCTTCACTGGATGAACATGAAACTTTGCAAACACACTGCTGTCATCTAATGGCCGAAATCTAAATTGCGCCTAAATTGCAATAATACATTATGACATTTCTCTTGAATTTCAAAGACGATGGAACAAAAAATAACATTATTATGTATTATCTTTTACCAGATCTAATGTGTTATATTCTGCTACATTATTTCACATTTCCACAAACTTCAAAGTGTTTCCCTTCAAATGGATATGCATATCCTTGCTTCAGGTCCTGAGCTACAGACAGATAAATGTCATTTTAGGCGAAAATTGAAAAAAAGGGTACGATCCTTAAGTGTTAATGCAGACAAATTTAAATCCTTTAGACCTAATTTCTAACAGCATGTCACATGTGCAACCAGAGGAAAAAAATCTCTAGACCATCTTTACTCCACACACAGAGACGCGTACAACTCTCTCCCTCGCCCTCCATTTGGAAAATCTGACCATAATTAAATACTCCTGAATCCTGCTTACAAGCAAAAACTAAAGCAGAAAGTACCAGTGACTCGCTGACTACAGAACTGGTCCGATGATGTGTATGCTATGCTACAGGACTATGCTAGTACAGACTGGAATATGTTCCAGGATTCATCCAATGGCATTGAGGAGTATGCCACCTCAGTCAACGGCTTCATCAATAAGTGCTTCGACGACGTAATTCCCACAGTGAGCGTACGTACATATCCCAACCAGAAGCCATGGATTACAGGCAACATCCGCACCGAGCTAAAGGCTAGCTGCCGCTTTCAAGGAGTGGGACACTAATCTGGATGCTTATAAGAAATCCCGCAATGCCTTCCGAAAAACATCAGACAGGCAAAGCATCAATACAGGACTAAGATTGAATCCTACTACACCGACTCTGACGATCGTCGGATGTGGCAGGACTTGAAAACTATTACGGACTACAAAGGGAAACACAGATGCGAGCTGCCCAGTGATGTGAGCCTACCAGACGGCTAAATGCCTTCTATGCTCGCTTCGAGGCAAGCAAAACTGAAACATGCATGAGAGCACCAACTGTTCCGGATGACTGCGTGATTACGCTCTCCGTAGGTGATGTGAGCAAGACTTTTAAACAGGTCAGGATTCATAAGGCCGCGGGGCCAGACGGATTACCAGGACATGTACTCAGAGCATGCGTGGACCAACTGGCAAGTGTCTTCACTGACATTTTCAACCTCTCCTTGACCGAGTCTGTAATGCCTACATATTTCAAACAGACCACCATAGTCCCTGCGCCCAAGAAAGTGAAGGTAACCTTCCTAAATGACTACCGCCCCGTAACACTCATGTCGGTAGCCATGAAGTGCTTTGAAAGGCTGGTCATGGCTCACATCAACACCATCATCCTGGAAACCCTAGACCCACTCCAACTCGCATACCACCCCAACAGTTCCACAGATGACATAATCTCAATCGCACTCCACACTGCCCTTTCTCACCTGGACAAAATGAACAGCTATGTGAGAATGCTGTTCATTGCCTACAGCTCAGCATTCAACACCATAGTGCCCACAAAGCTCATCACTAAGCTAAGGACCCTGGGACTAAACACCTCCCTCTGCAACTGGATCCTGGACTTCCTGACGCGTCGCCCCCAGGTGGTGAGGGTAAGCAAAAACATCTGCCACACTGATCCTCAACACGTGGGCCCCTCAGGGGTGCGTGCTTAGTTCCTGTTCACCCACGACTGCTTGGCCACGCACGACTCCAACACCATCATTAAGTTTGCTGACGACACAACGGTGGTAGGCCTGATCACCGACAACGATGAGACAGCCTATAGGGAGGAGGTCAGAGACCTGGCAGTGTGGTGCCTGGACAAAAACCTCTCCCTCAAGATGAGCAAGGCAAAGGAAATGATCATGGACTACGGGAAAAGGAGGGCCGAACACGATGTAGTGGAGCGGGTTGAGATTCAAGTTCCTTATTGTCCACCTCACCAACAAACTATCATGGTCCAAACACACCAAGAAAGTTGTGAAGAGGGCACAGCAACACCTTTCCCCCCTCAGGAGACTGAAACGATTTGGCATGGGTCCCCAGATCCTCAAAAAGTTCAACAGCTGCACCATCGAGAGCATCCTGACCAGTTGCATCTTCTTCTGGTAAGGCAACTGCTCGGCATCCGACCATGAGATGCTACAGAGGGTAGTGTGTACGGCCCAGTACATCACTTAGGCCAAGCTTCCTGTCATCCAGGACCTATATACTAGGCTGTGTCAGAGGAAGGTCCAAAAAATGGTCAAAGACTCCAGTCAACCAAGTCATGGACTGTTCTCTCTGCTACCGTACGGCAAGAGTTACCGGAGTGCCAAGTCTAGGTCCAAAAGGCGCCTTAACAGCTTCTACCCCCATAAGAAGGCTGAACAATTAGTCAAATGGATACCCAAACTATTTGCATTGATACCCCCCTTTGTTTTTACACTGATGCTACTCGCTGTTTATTATCTATGCATAGTCACTTCAACCATACCTACAAATGACCTTGACTAACCTGTACACCCGCACATTGACTCGGTACCCCCTGTATATACAGTACCGGTTAAAAGTTTTAGAACACCTACTCATTCAAGGATTTTTCTTTTATTTTTACTATTTTCTACAATGTAGAGTAATAGTGAAGACATCAAAGATGTGACATAACACATATGGAATCATGTAGTAACCAAAAAAGTGTTAAACAAATCAAAATATATTTTATATTTGAGATTCTTCAAATAGCCACTCTTTGCCTTGATGAAAGCTTTGCACACTCTTGGCATTCTCTCAACCAGCTTCACTTGGAATGCTTTTCCAACAGTCTTAAAGGCGTTCCCACATATGCTGAGCACTTGTTGGTTGCTTTTCCTTCACTCTGTGGTCCGACTCATCCCAAACCACCTCAATTTGGCTGAGGTCAGGAGATTGTGGAGGCCAGGTCATCTGATTTAGCACTCCATATCTCTCCTTCTTTGACAAATAGCCCTTACACAGCCTGGAGGTGAGTTGGGTAATTGTCCTGTTGAAAAACAAATGATAGTCCCACTAAGCCCAAATCAGATGGGATTGCTGTAGTAGTCATGCTGGTTAAGTGTGCCTTGAATTCTAAGTAAATTACAGTGTCATAAGCAAAGCACCCCCACACCATCACACCTCCTCCCTGCTTTACGGTGGGAAATACACATGCAGAGATCATCCATTCACCCTCACCGCATCTCACAATGACGCGGTTGGAATCAAAAATCTCCAATTTGGACTCCAGACCAAAGTACAAATTTCCACTTGTCTAATGTTTCTTGGCCCAAGGAAGTATATTCTTCTTATTGTTGTCCTTTAGTAGTGGTTTCTTTACAGCAATTCGACCATGAAAGCCTGATTCACTGAGTCTCCTCTGAACAGTTGATGTTGAGATGTGTCTACTTGAACTCTGTAGAGCATTTATTTGGGCTGCAATTTCTGAGGCTGGTAATTCTAATGAATTTATCCTCTGCAGCAGAGGTAACTCTGGGTCTTCTTTTCCTGTGGCAGTCCTCATGAGAGCCAGTTGCATCATAGAGCTTTATCGTTTTTGCACTTGAAGAAACTTTAAAAGTTCTTGAAATGTTCTGTAGTGACTGACCTTCATGTCTTAAAGTAATGATGGACTGTCATTTCTCTTCGCTTTATTGAGCTGTTCTTGCCATAATATGGACTTGGTCTTTTACCAAATAGGGCTATCTTCTGTATATCCCCTCTACCTTGTTACAACACAACTGATTGGCACAAAAGAAAGAAATTCCACAAATTAACTTTTAAGAAGGTACACCTGTTAATTGAAATGCATCCCAGGTGACTACCTCATGAAGCTGGTTGAGAGAATGCCAAGAGTGTGCAAAGTTTTCAAGTTAAAGCGTGCCTATTTGAAGAATCTTAAGTATAAAATATATACTGACACTTTTTTGATTACTACATGATTTCACAGTTTTGATGTCTTCACCATTATTCTGCAATGTAAAGACTAGTAAGAATAATGAAAAACCCCTGAGTGAGTAGGCGTTCAAAAACTTTGGACCGGTAATGTAGCTTCATATTTGTAATATTTAAAAAAATATAGAATTGTATTATTTTTTACTTTAGTTTATTTAGTAAATATTTTCTTAACTCTTATTTCTTAAAACTGCATTGTTGGTTAAAGGCTTGTAAGTAATTCATTCACAGTAAACTCTACACCTGTTGTATTCCTGACATTTCCATCCCCAACTACAACATTTTCCGACAAGATAGAAATGCCAAAAGGGGAGAAGTTGCAATCTACTGCAGAGATAGCCTGCAGAGTTCTGTCATACTATCCAGGTCTGTGCCCAAACAATTCGAGCTTCTACTTTTAAAAATCCACCTTTCCAGAAACAAGTCTTTCCCCATTGCTGCTTGTTATAGACCCCCCTCAGCCCCCAGCTGTGCCCTGGACACCATATGTGAATTGATTACCCCCCCATCTATCTTCATAGTTCATACTGTTAAGTGACCTAAACTGGAATATGCTTAACACCCAGGCTGTCCTAAAATCTAAGCTAGATGCCCTCAATCTCACACAAATGATCAAGGAACCTACCAGGTACAACCCTAAATACGTAACCATGGGCACCCTCAGATATCATTCTGACCAACTTGCTCTCTAAATACACTTCTGCTGTCTTCAACCAGGATCTCAGCGATCAATGCCTTATTGCCTGTGTCTGTAATGGGTCCCCGGTCAAACAACCACCCCTCATCACTGTCAAACACTCCCTAAAACACTTCAGCGAGCAGGCCTTTCTAATCGACCTGGCCCGGGTATCCTGGAAGGATATTGACCTCATCCCGTCAGTAGAGGATGACTGGATTCCCTTTAAGAGTGCTTTCCTCACCATCTTAAATAAGCATGCCCCTTTCAAAAACCGTAGAACTAAGAACAGATATAGCCCTTGGATCCCCCAGACTTGACTGCCCTTGAACAGCACAACAACATCCTGTGGCGTTCTGCATTAGCATCGAATAGCCCCTGCATTAAGCAACTTTTCAGTGAAGTCAGAAACCAATATACACAGTCAGTTAGGAAAGCTAAGGCTAGCTTTTTCAAACAGAAATGTGCATCCTGTAACACTAATTCCAAAAGGTTTTGGGACACTGTAAAGTCCATGGAGAATAAGAGCACCTCCTCCCAGCTAACCACTGCACTAAGGCTAGGAAACAATGTCACCACCGATAAATCTACCATTATCGATAATTTCAATAAGCATTTTTCTACCCCTACCCCGGCCAACAGCTCTGCACCCCCTGCAGCACTTTGCCCAAGCCCCCTCCGCTTCTCCTTCACCCAAATCCAGACCGCTGATGTTCTGAAAGAGCTCCAAAATCTGGATCCCTACAAATCAGCTGGGCTAGACAATCTGGACCCTCTCTTTCTAAAATGATCACCCGAAATATTTACAACCCCAATTACTAGCCTGTTCAACCTCTCTTTTGTATCGTCTGAGATCCCCAAAGATTGGAAAGCTGCCACGGTCATCCCCCTCTTCAAAGGGGGAGACACTCTAGACCCAAACTGTTATAGACCTATATCCATCCTGCCCTGCCTTTCTAAAATCTTCGAAAGCCAAGGGAACAAATAGATCACCAACCATTTCGAATCCCACCGTACCTTCTTCACTATGCAATCTGGTTTCCGAGCTGTACACGGGTGCACCTCAGCCACGCAAGGTCCTAAACGAGATCATTACCACTTTCGATAAAGACAGTACTGCGCAGCCGTCTTCATTGACCTGGCCAATACTTTCGACTGTCAATCATCACATTCTTATCGGCAGACTCAACAGCCTTGGTTTCTCAAATGACTGCCTTGCCTGGTTCACCAACTACTACTCAGATAGAGTTCAGTGTGTCAAATCGGAGGGCCTGTTGTCCGGGCCTCTGGTAGTCTCTATGGGGGTGCCACAGGGTTCAATTCTCAGACCGACACTTTTCTCTGTATATATCAATGATGTCGATATTGCTGCCGGTGATTCTCTGATCCACCTCTATGCAGATGACACCATTCTGTATACATCTGTTCTTTCTTTGGACACTGTGCTAACAAACCTCCAAACGAGCTTCAATTGTATACAACACTCCTTCCGTGGCCTCAAACTGCTTTTAAGAGCATGTAAAACTAAATGCATGCTTTTCTTCCGATTGCTGCCCGCACCCACCCGCCCAACTAGCATCACTACTCTGGATAGTTCTGACTTAGAATATGTGGACAACTACAAATACTTAGGTGTCTGGTTAGACTGTAAACTCTCCTTCCAGACTCACATTAAACATCTCCAATCCAAAATTAAATCAAGAATCGGCTTCCTATTTCGCAACAAAGTCTCCTTCACTCATGCTGCCAAACTACCCTCGTAAAACTGACTATCCTACCGATCCTTGACTTCGGCAATGTCATTTACAAAGTAGCCTCCAACACTCTACACAGCAAATTGGACATAGTCTATCACAGTGCCATCCGTTTTGTCACCAAAGCCCCATATAATACACACCACTGTGACCTGTATGCTCTCGTTGGCTGGCCATTGCTACATATTCGTTGCCAAACCCACTGGCTCCAGGTCATCTATAAGTCTTTGCAAGGTAAAGCCCCGCCTTAGCTCACTGGTCACCATAGCAACACCCACCAGTAGCACACCCTCCAGCAGGTATATTTCACTGGTCATCCCCAAAGCCAACACTTCCTTTTGCCACCTTTCCTTTCAGTTCTCTGCTGCCAATGACTGGAATGAATTGTAAAAATCTCTGAAGCTGGACTCTTATATCTCCCTCTCTAACTTTAAGCATCAGCTGTCAGAGCAGCTTACTGATCACTGAACCTGTACACAATCAATCTGTAAATAGCACACCCAACTACCTCATCCCCATATCATTTATGTTCTTGCTATTTTGCACCCCAGTAGCTCTACTTGCACATCATCATCTGTACATCTATCACTCCAGTGTTAATGCTAAATTGTAATTATGTCACTTCTATGGCCTATTTATTACCCTAATCTTCTACATTTGCACACACTGTACATAGATTGTTCTATTGTGTTATTGACTGTACGTTTGTTTATCCCATGTGTAACTCTGTGTTGTTGTTGTCTCCCTGCTTTGCTTTTTCCTGGCCAGGTTGCAGTTGTAAATGAGAACTTGTTCTCAACTGGCCTACCTGGTTAAATAAAGGTGAAATAAAAATAAAATAAAAGGATCCCCCCCTCCCCATCAGGCCCCAGAGCCAGTCCACCCCCAGCAACAGGCTCTGCTGTTAAGGTCATCTTGCTGGTGACAATACAGTTGTAGAGACCCTGCTCTATGCAGGAAAAGATGAACTGGACCAGGAAGATGTCATTGGGGGTGCCCAGGCTGGGTTGTAGCTGGTTCTGGGGTTCCTGGAAATCCAGGGAGTTCCTCAACTGGCCGGCTACATAGAGAGATGCCCGGGACAAGACCTGAGACTTGATGTCCCTCTGCCTCAGGATCTCCTCAGCCAGCTCCCTGAGTTTCCCAGGCCCATGTTGGTAGCAATCATCAACTTATTCTACTCAAATCTCAAATCTCAAATTTAACCTAGAGCAAACATTTTTAGTCCACAGTCGTGGCCAAAAGTTTTGAGAAGACACAAATATTAATTTCCACAAAGTTTGCTGCTTGTGTCTTTAGATATTTTTGTCAGATGTTACTATGGAATACTGAAGTATAATTGCAAGCATTTCACAAGTGTCAAAGGCTTTTATTGACAATTACATGAAGTTGATGCAAAGACTCAATATTTGCAGTGTTGACCCTTCTTTTTCAAGACCTCTGCAATCCGCACTAGCATGCTGTCAATTAACTTCTGGGCCACATCCCGACTGATGGCAGCCCATTCTTGCATAATCAATGCTTGGAGTTTGTCAGAATTTGTGTGTTTTTGTTTGCCCACCTGCCTCTTGAGGATTGACCACAAGTCTGGGGAGTTTCCTGGCCATGGACCCAAAATATCGATGTTTTGTTCCCCGAGCCACTTAGTTATCACTTTTGCCCTATGGCAAGGTGCTCCATCATGCTGGAAAAGGCATTGTGCATCACCAAACTGTTCCTGGATGGTTGGGAGAAGTTACTCTCGCAGGATGTGTTGGTACCATTCTTTATTCATGGCTGTGTTCTTAGGCAAAATTGTGAGTGAGCCCACTCCCTTGGCTGTGAAGCAACCCCACATGAATGGTCTCAGGATGCTTTACTGTTGGCATGACACAGGACTGATGGTAGCGCTCGCCTTGTCTTCTCCGGACCACCTTTTTTCCGGATGCCCCAAACAATCGGAAAGGGGATTCATCAGAGAAAATGACTTTACCCCAGTCATCAGCACTCCAATCCCTGTACCTTTTGCAGGATATCAGTCTGTCCCTGATGTTTTTCCTGGAGAGAAGTGGCTTCTTTGCTGCCCTTCTTGACACCAGGCCATCCTACAAAGGTCTTCACCTCACTGTGTGTGCAGATGCACTCACACCTGCCTGTTGCCATTCCTGAGCGAGCTCTGTACTGGTGGTGCCCCGATCCCACAGCTGAATCAACTTTAGGAGACGGTCCTGGCTCTTGCTGGACTTTCTTGGGCGCCCTGAAGCCTTCTTCACAACAATTGAACCGCTCTCCTTGAAGTTCTTGATGATCCGATAAATGGTTGATTTAGGTGTAATCTTACTGGCAGCAATATCCTTGCCTGTAAAGCCCTTTTTGTGCAAAGCAATGATGACGGCACATGTTTGCAGGTAACCATGGTTGACAGAGGAAGAACAATGATTCCAAGCACCACCCTCCTTTTGAAGCTTCCAGTCTGTTATTCGAACTCAATCAGCATGACAGAGTGATCTCCAGCCTTGTCCTCATCAACACTCACACCTGTGTTAACTAGAGAATCACTGACACGATGTCATCTGGTCCTTTTGCGGCAGAGCTGAAATGCAGTGGAAATGTTTTTTGGGGATTCAGTTAATTTGCAAGGCAAAGGGGGACTTTGCAATTCATTGCAATTCATCTGATCACTCTTCATAACATTCTGGAGTATATGCAAATTGCCATCATACAAACTGAGGCAAATTTTATATTTGTGTCATTCTCAAAACTTTTGGCCACGACTGTAGAGCTAATGAAAAAGTGTTCCCCCATCAGAGACAAAATTTTAAAGACAATCAAAAATACTAAAACCATTTACAAGACTCTTAGATGAGTGTGTTATTTTCCTTCAATGAAACCTCTAGTCATTCCTTCATTATGGAGTCACAGTATTATCCAAGGTTCAGCTCAGCACCAATATATCATGCTGGAAGATCAAGAGGATTTCCATGCAAAACACATTGTTCAGACTACATCAATAGCAGCCAGCTGTGAATGAGGTGGCTCAGTTATGGTTTCACATGAATAGCATACTTTACTTCTGCCTGAACAGAACTGGAGGAGCAATGCTCCTGCCCCTAATGCATTTTATTTTTAATGCGTGTTCATGTTCATCATGCTGCAAATAATAGCTTGTCAAACCTTTAATTTAAAGTGCACACAATGGGTAGGATACAGTGTACACAGTTGTTCAATTTGGGCAACTACTAACAAAAATAAGGGTCTGTACGTGTTGACAAAAATATGGGTCTGTACGAACATGGATGCTTTTAAATGGTATTGAATCTGCACTGCGGAGCAAAATTGACCCATACACTTTATGTTCTACATTTCCAAGCCTCCTACCTGATCATTGAAAGACATCACTTGGTTTAAATTACTTTATTAACCCTAGAAATGGGTAAAACCTCAACCAGTACACAGTACACTTTCTTCTCATGTGGTTAGGGCGTTCCATAATAGTATCTTTGCTTTTGAGACATTCTTGCATTGCTCTCTCAACATGCTACAACGTAGCCTGGGTGCCAGTCACTTTCTACTCTGTCAACTCCTTGTCACTCCAAACAATATGTTTGGCATGACAATTCCATTAGGAGTTGGCAAGAGAGCAGAAACAGACAGGCACCCAGGCTAGCTACAATACTTGGAAAATAACTATGCTATTTGGCAATTTTTAAGAATAGTTCTCAGTACAATGATAAAACAAAGTCTGTCTTCTGTTGGCAGGTGTACAACATTTTGGCTACAAGAAAGGCTTCAATAACATGCAATGATGACACTTAACAGGAATCAAATGCATTGAACTGTGTATTGTACTAAAATGCATACAGTACAGTATTGGTGCCAATGCATGCAAAGAAACACCATTACTGGGAGTGTCTAGGATATGGCGCGATATGTTGAAAGTATAGTAATGATGCAGCTAATAGTCTGGTTTTCTGCATAAACCATATCAATTGTTTTGGGGCATACCACTTAACTTGGGCAAATCTGCACAGCATTATACCGTTATTTTTCTGTCGACAGTAACTTCGTTCAAAAGCCAAATATATTCTTTAAAATGATATATTAGATTTTGCAATAGTCCTATAGTACATCTTACTGTAAAAAAAAAGTGTATCAGATATTGATATTAATACTTAATTCCACAGAAAGATGGCCAGTATACAAACAAGGATTACAAATGTCTCCAGTATCCAGCTGGTAGGCAAACTATGGTGGCGTATTGCTTTGAAATACATCCTCTCCCAATAGGTCAGTTAAAATGGATTGGCACCTTACAAAAACAGAGGAGTGTGTCAGTTCACATGACATCAGACATGGTCTTGTATTTCTTTAAAATCTAGATTTTTTTATACCTCATCTAAAATACTAAAAGGAGATCTGGTGCTTGCTCTGCGAGGGTTGTAGGGGTTACGGTGGAGTCTGGAGTGTGTGCTAGTGGAGGACCCGGGTTGAAATCTGTTGAGCGTTTGCTTTAGCCTGCATGGAGTGCTAGATGGGCAGACTTTTCTATTCCCATTGTATTCTAACAGGCAAGCTCAACCAAGCACAGCTGAAGTATTTGAAATGATTTCAAATAGTATTTGAATCCTGGTCTGCTAGTGGAGACTGTTTCGTTCACAACAACACTAGGGAACACGGTCACATGGCGACGGTCAGCGTCACATGTTGGAATCGTCATCTGTTATGCTGGGGTTGGGTGAGTTGGAGATCTCCTTGAAAAATTCATCGTCTTTCAGCATGCTCTGGAAACACAGGGACACAATGCATGAAATAAGAAATTAATACTGGAGAAGAAATGTAAGAACTTAGAGGTCGACCGATTAATCGGAATGGCCGATTGATTAGGGCCGATTAAGTTTTCATAACAATCAGATTTTTAAAAAATACCTTTATTTAACTAGGCAAGTCAGTTAAGAACACATTCTTATTTTCAATGACTGCCTAGGAACGGTGGGTTAACTGCCTTGTTCAGGGGCAGAACGACAGATTTTCACCTTGTCAGCTCGGGGATCCAATCTTGCAACCTTACCGTTAACTAGTCCAACGCTCTAACCACCTGCCTCTCATTGCACTCCACGAGGAGCCTGCCTGTTACGCGAATGCAGTAGAAGCCAAGGTAAGTTGCTAGCTAGCATTAAACTTATCTTATAAAAAACAATCATAATCACTAGTTATAACTACACATGGTTGATGATATTACTAGTTTCTCTAGCGTGTCCTGCGTTGCATATAAACGATGCAACGCTGGGGGATGATTTAACAAAAGTGCATTTGCGGAAAAAACACAATCGTTGGACGACTGTACCTAACCATAAACACCAATGCCTTTATTAAAATCAATACACAGAAGTATATATTTTTAAACCTGCATATTTAGCTAAAATAAATCCAGGTTAGCAGGCAATATTAACCAGGTGAAATTGTGTCACTTCTCTTGCGTTCATTGCACGCATAGTCAGGGTATGGGCAGCCTGGCTCATTGCGAACTAATTTGCCAGAATTTTACGTAATTATGACATAACGTTCAAGGTTGTGCAATGTAACAAGAATATTTAGACTTAGGGATGCCACCCTAGATAAAATACCGAACGGTTCCGTATTTCACTGAAATAATAAACGTTTTGTTTTCGAAATTATAGTTTCTGGATTCGACCATATTAAATGACCAAAGCCTCGTATTTCTGTGTGTTGTGTTATAATTAAGTCTATGATTTGATAGAGCATTCTGACTGAGCAATGGTAGGCAGCAGCAGGCTCGTAAGCATTCATTCAAACAGCACTTTTGTGCGTTTTGCAAGCAGCTCTACGCAAGCACAGCGCTGTTTATGACTTCAAGCCTATCAGCCTAATGGCTGGTGTAACCGATGTGAAATGGCTAGCTAGTTAGAGGGGTGCGCACTAATCACTCGCTCTGAGACTTGGACTAGTTATTCCCCTGCAAGGGCCGCAGCTTTTGTGGAGCAATGGGTAACGGTGCTTCGAGTGTGGCTGTTGTCAATGTGTTCCTGGTTCGAGCCCAGGTATGGGCGAGGAGAGGGACAGAAGCTATACTGTTACACTGGCAATACTATAGTGCCTATAAGAAGGTATATGATATATATGTATACAGTGGGGCAAAAAAGTATTTAGTCAGCCACCAATTGTGCAAGTTCTTCCACTTAAAAAGATGAGAGAGGCCTATAATTTTCATCATAGGTACACTTCAACTATGACAGACAAAATGAGGGGAAAAAAATCCAGAAAATCACATTGTAGGATTTTTAATACATTTATTTGCAAATTATGGTGGAAAATAAGTATTTGGTCAATAACAAAAGTTTCTCAATACTTTGTTATATACCCTTTGTTGGCAATGACAGAGGTGAAACGTTAGTTTCACAAGGTTTTCACACACTGTTGCTGGTATTTTGGCCCATTCCTCCATGCAGATCTCCTCTAGAGCAGTGATGTTTTGGAGCTGTTGCTGGGCAACATGGATTTTCAACTCCCTCCAAAGATTTTCTATGGGGTTGAGATCTGGAGACTGGCTAGGCCACTCCAGGACCTTGAAATGATTATTACGAAGCCACTCCTTTGTTGCCCGGGCGGTGTGTTTGGGATCAGTGTCATGCTGAAAGACCCAGCCACGTTTCATCTTCAATGCCCTTGCTGATGGAAGGAGGTTTTCACTCAAAATCTCATGATACATGGCCCTATTCATTCTTTCCTTTACACGGATCAGTCGTCCTGGTCCCTTTGCAGAAAAACAAACCCAAAAGCAGGATGTTTCCACCCCCATGCTTCACAGTAGGTATGGTGTTCTTTGGATGCAACTCAGCATCCTTTGTCCTCCAAACACGATGAGTTGAGGATTTAACAAAAAAATCTTCTTCTGGATCATCCAAATGCTCTCTAGCAAACTTCAGACGGGCCTGGACATGTACTGGCTTAAGCAGGGGGACACGTCCGGCACTGCAGGATTTGAGTCCCTGGCGGCGTAGTGTGTTACTGATGGTAGGCTTTGTTACTTTGGTCCCAGCTCTCTGCAGGTCATTCACTAGGTCTCCCCGTATGGTTCTGGGATTTTTGCTCACCGTTCTTGTGATCATTTTGACCCCACGGGGTGAGATCTTGCGTGGAGCCCCAGATCGAGGGAAATTATCAGTGGTCTTGTATGTCTTCCATTTCCTAATAATTGCTCCCACAGTTGATTTCTTCAAACCAAGCTGCTTACCTATTGCAGATTCAGTCTTCCCAGCCTGGTGCAGGTCTACAATTTTGTTTCTGGTGTCCTTTGACAGCTCTTTGGTCTTGGCCATAGTGGAGTTTGGAGTGTGACTGTTTGAGGTTGTGGACAGGTGTCTTTTATACTGATAACAAGTTCAAACAGGTGCCATTAATACAGGTAACGAGTGGAGGACAGAGGAGCCTCTTAAAGAAGAAGTTACAGGTCTGTGAGAGCCAGAAATCTTGCTTGTTTGTAGGTGACCAAATACTTATTTTCCACCATAATTTGCAAATAAATTCATTAAAAATCCTACAATGTCATTTTCTGGATTTTTTATCCTCATTTTGTCTGTCATAGTTGAAGTGTACCTATGATGAAAATTACAGGCCACTCTCATCTTTTTAAGTGGGAGAACTTGCACAATTGGTGGCTGACTAAATACTTTTTTGCCCCACTGTATGATATACAAATGGAATAGAGAGAAATAGTTCTATAAATACTATATTAACTACAACCTAAAACCTCTTACCTTGGAATATTGAAGTCTCATGTTAAAAGTAACCACCAACTTTCATATGTTCTCATGTTCTGAGCAAGGAACTCAAACGTTAGCTTTTTTACATGGCACATATTGTACATTTACTTCTCCAACACTTTGTTTTTGAATTATTTAAACCAAATTGAACATGTTCCATTATTTATTTGAGGCTAAATGGATTTTTATTGATGTAAGTCTAAGTCTAAGTTAAAATAAGTGTTCATTCAGTATTATTGCAATTGTCATTATTACAAATAAATAAAAAAAGAGGCCGATTAATAGGTATCGGCTCTTTTTGGTCCTCCAATAATCGGTATCAGCATTGAAAAATCATAATCGTCGACCTCTAGAACCTATATTTATGTCACAAATCCCTTATATATTTATACCGTGCCTTCAGAAAGTATTCATACGCCTAGACTTATTCCACAATTTAAAATTGATTTAATAGATGCTTTTAGCTCACCTATTTACACACAATAATGACAATTAAAAATATATTTTTTAATGTTTGCAAATGTATTGAAAATGAAATATGCCTCATCACAATTCTAGTTCCTTGGACTTCATGGTATAGTTTCTGCTCTGACAACTTTGGGACCTTTTCTAGAAAGGTGTTTCTTTCTAAATCATGTCCAAACGACTGAATTGGCCACAGGTGGACTCCAACCAAGTTCTCGTGACATCTCAACGATGATCAAAAGACAACGGATGCACAGGAGCTCAATTTGGAATGTCAAAGCATAGGGGTGTGAATACTTATGTAAATGAGAAATCTTGATTTCATTTTCAATACATTTGCTAAAATAAAAACATGTTTTCACTTTGGCATTATGGGGTAGTGTGTAGATGAAAAAAAAAAGTGTCACCAATTTTGAATTCAGGCTGTACATTTTTTTGTAATACATCATGTGGTATGAATACTTCCTGAAGGCACCGTAGCGCTTATACCCTAAATATTGTTATCCACAAACCATATCAACATAACACTTAAGCACAATTAAAACAGAAAAAAATAAAAGATTCCTTCTTACCGTCAAGTTTTGGATGCCCTCGGAGAAAGCTCCTATCTGCCTCACAGTTCCCTCTGAGTCCTCCATCTGCAATAACAGATATGGTTTGACACAACACCATTATTAAGAAGACCTGTCTGTGCAGCTGCTCTGAGCGAATATAGAAACTAGGCAGTGCTGCCATCTCCTGTTACGGCAGTGAACGACCAAAAAGGTCTGTATGTAATACAGGCAGACTGGAAACATCGAGGAGAGAACAATCTAAAAGGTGGAGGTTGAATCTTAGTATTGATGAGATGACTTACTAATTACTTGGAGAACTTAGTAAGTGTGTACTGAGCACCATGCAACCTTTACAGAGAAATGCTTTGCCAAAATGCTTGGTCTGACAACGACCATAGGAGTTGGCAAGACAGCACAAACAGACTTAAGACCCGACTAAAAAGTTTACCTGCTCTAGCCGGTCAATGTCGTCCTCGTAGAGCTGAAGCTCATAGCCTTTCTGGAAGCTACGTCCCTTTGGCATCTCCACGTCCATGGGGCAGACATACTCCTCACTATCATCCTGCCTCTTCTTCCTCAGGCTGCCGAAGCTCCCGAACGACATCTTCCTCGGCTGGTGGGAACAGATTTCTCAAATGATTATAAATTGAGACCACAGCTCATAACCAAAACCAGTGTCAAACACATGAAAACAATCTTACCACACCCAAACACACGTCTTCATCACTCCTTACCAAAAACCATGGTTGCATCCAAAATACGCCCTATTCCCTATATTGTGCATTACTTTTGACCCCTACCTTGACCTTGGCGGTGGCGGTGAGCAGGGTGTAGTCAGGATTCTCCAGACAATCCTGTTTGAGCCCCTGGGCCTCAGAGCCCACCAGCAGGTTGAAGTGGGTGGCCAGATGCCTCCGCAGCAGGGTCTTGTTGGGGGGAATGTTCAGCAGCAGGGCCATAGTCTCCACGTTGAACCGTGGCTCCAGCACCTGGGGGAAGAGGGAACATTATGAGATGTGAGCTAGGTTGAGACGCATCCCGTTCTAAGATAAAACCCCATTGTCATTTCTATGTCGTCGCCAACTGGTTTTAGGCATTTGGTCATTTTTCAAAAACAACAAAAAACATTGGTCTTATTTTACCAAGACCACTGTGGGCCACATTAAACCTGATCACAGACCTCTGATAATTCTCTCTTACCATGAGTCCCCCGTGAACGCCGCTGCCCCTCAGGTTGGGGGCATACTCCGCCAGGTCCACTGATCTCAGCCACTCCATCACTCTGTGATTGGTCCACTGGGAGATCTCTGCTGGCGTGATGTTGTTCTGACCAATCAGGAGACAGAGAGAGAAAATAATGTGTTTATCAACAGACCAAATGATTGTATGCCAATATTTGTTAAATACTTGTTTAGCTTGAAGAAGTACATAACAAAAAGTGACTACTAATGTTCATGTATTCCTGGAACCAGGGTTGTCTTCATTAGGGCACACACCGGAAAACTATTTAAAACATTTGCAACAGAAAGCAAAAAGGTGCCCGTTTTCTTCTATTTGGGGACTACTGAAAACAACCGGTGGACCTACCTCGTCAGAGGGCCGTCGGCGCAGGCAGTTGGGCTCGTAGTTGTTGAGGCGCAGCACCTGAATGGCTCTCTTGATGCTGAGGTGGTGGAGCACACTGCCCACCTTCAGAGATAGCAGGTCATCCTGACAGAGGACACAGGTGCAAGAATGTTAAAAAGAATGTCAGGTCAGATGGAAATAGTTAGCAGGAGGACTCCTACATTGAGTTAGTGAGGATTTTACCATTGTGCAAAGAAAAAACTATTTCCCAGCAGGTAAGGTCCAACAATCTGATGAGATTCTATTTGATTGTACTAATAGTAGTGTGGTATATGGCTAGTGTTTGTTTTTGCCGTCTTGTTTCGAGCCATTGTGTAGTCATTGCATCCACAGACGGTGAGACTAGGCCTCCAGTGTTACTAATCACACTCTGTAGTCCATGCTGTACAGTCTGTTCAGCTTAATGTGAACTGGCAGTGTGATCATTAGGCCTAGAGCCATACAGTATCTGAATCTGTGGCTCTGAATCTGATCAGGCCTATCCATGCATGGCCTGAGGACAGGAGTGTCAGTGTGTGCGTGTCTATCTCTTCGACACTCACTACTGTCATGTAGTGTAGCATGCGGCCGTCCACCCTCCCCTCATCAAACTGGGTCTTATACTGAGGCAGGCCAATGTCATCCAGCCACCCTATGGGAGGAGATGAGGGAGAGAGAGGGGGGATGTGTCAACCTGCCAGTCAATTTCCCATTAGAAATCAAATAATCAAAACGTACATCTCGAGAGCACTTTAATCAAATTCAGGACTTGTTAATTGGATTCCAATTAATTTGAAACTCCCACCATATAAATTGACAACATGAGATGTTAAGCATAGTAAAACCCCATTATTAACCATGACTCCCATACTGGCATTCATTTACTCACTGGTCACCCAGTTGTAGTCCAGTTTGCCCTTGTTGTCATCCTCCTCAGAGCCCAGGGCCTGCAGGGCCAGTTGGAGCTTCTTCCTGTGCAGCGGGTGTTTAATGCCCAGCTCCTAAACAAACAAACAAACAAACACACAACCACCCAGAGCCACACCCCCAGGACAGAACAGAGAATTAGTTCCATCCACTTTCTCCGGTCATAGAGTACAGTATTTTTGGCCAGAGAATAAAGAGAGGCAGTGCCTAGGTTAACCATAAAGTGCTGAATGAATAATATTTTCATTTATGTGTAAAGTCACCCAGAGAGACCCATCCCATTATTGAACCCATCCCTTACATGATTATTTGACACATATTTAAGGTCCTTAACATACAGTAGAATTAATACATCAATAAATGTTTTACACCTCGGTAGCGTCAACCACAACCCTAATGGGGCGAATTGCCTCAGGGGATCCATACAAATGACATCTGGCTGTACTGTGGAGTCCAAGTGTTTTTATTCATACAGGTTAGTCTCATTGAGATACAATCTCTCCTGCTCAGTGCTCACCCTCTCTAGGTCCTGCTGTGAGCCCTGCAGCAGAGTCTGTCCAGAAGAGATCCACACGCGGGCCATGTTCAGGTAGAGCCCTAGTCCCTGCTCCTGCAGCCAGTCACACACCTGCTCCTTGGACCAGCGGGCAAACGGGGTGTCCAGGTCACTACGAGCGAAAGAATGAGGACATGTTGGCTTAAAGTGGGTCACCCGTTCATAAAGGAAGACAGTATTGCCTTCTAACAATGACTTGACCGTGGTAGGACGCAAAACCGGACTAGTTTAGATTCAACTTCCTTTTCATCACATAGCCTGGTCCCAGATCTGGCTAGGCTCTCTATGCCTGTAGGAGTTGGCAAGAAATCACCAACAAATCTGGGACCAGGCTACATGATTGGATAAGAGTAGTGTAAGAGAAAGTCATTTCTAGCATTGTTTTTCCTCTGTGTATTTCACCACACAGAAAGCTAAAGGAAAGCCAAGTGACGCACATTATGTTTCTCAGTGCTCAACGGGAGTGCACTGAGCACAAAAACTTGTTTCTCATTAATTCAAGGTGAAATCACAGTGCACACTAACTTCTTGGGTAATCGCTGTAGGTCACGGGACCAGCCCAGTCTGGGACCTGCTGTGGCTCGGACTCCGCCTCTCTTGAACTCGACCGCCTCTGATAGGTTGTCATCCAGGTTGAACGTGGTGGACTGACTTCTCCTCAGCCTTAATTTGTTTTTACAAAAAATTCAAATACATAATTTAAATTCAAGTCTGGTCATGACTCCAAACGAATGTACCATGGATGCGGTGGGGTTAGCATAGCTGAAAGCATTAATTTTGTTTTATTATAAAAGAATACACAAAACATGTTTCTCTTCCTTATATTGCCAGCTTAGTTTTTTGATTAGTCAAGACTTAATTCAGAGTTTTAAATCAGATCAATATTAACCAGGGTTGTATTCATTAGGGCACACCGTAGCTAAATGTTTTGCAACAGAAAAAAACAAAAAACATTTTGTATTGAAAAAGTTTAAGTACTCCCTCCCCGTTTCAGTCAGTTTCCTTCTGTTTTGGTGCCTAATGAAAATGACCCAGGCACCCAAAACTCAATATTGATGTCTTACAGGACAGTGTCATCAAGAGTTCTGTACCAAACAACTTTAACACTTACTTTCCAAAGAGCCCCTTGATTCCTTTGGACTTCTTCTTGCACTCAGGGGATGTAGTGGAGGTCACACTGGTCAGTGTGTTGGTGCTGTCGCTGTTGGCTGACCTCTGGGGTAGACCGGCCAGGTCCAGATGGTCAGTGCCCTCCTCTCGCTCTGTCTCAGCTGTAGAAACAGGACATCAGCAATGACAACAGGACATCAGCACCGCCATGTCACCATGGTGACAGTCATGGGGTGCATCCAAAATAGCATCCTTTTGGCTCTGGTCAAAAGTAGTGCAACATAAAATCAGGTGTAGGATCTTAAATTGATCTTCCTGTTGTTGTAGGAAATGTTCTGCACAGCAGGAAATGCTGTAGGTTTAAAAAGGATTCTAAATGTGTCATTTTCACTTTAAAATGTTAGACTTGATTTGCCCCAAATAAAAATGTATCGACCCCTACAAAAATATCCATTCATTATAATCCACATTTACTGTTGCTGCAGGATTACTTTTTGCTGTGAAAAACCGGTCAAAGATTCCTCACCTGTAGGGAATAGGATGTCATTTCAGATGCAGCCATGCACAGATATCTGCATCTCAGGGCCAGAGGCTGTGGCCCAGAAACACCCTATAGCCAGCCACACAACTCCCAGACAGAGAAATCATAGGGATGGTATAACACTAATACCCAGGCAATGCTACTCACTTTTTATTATCTATGCATAATCACTTCACCCCCACCTACATGTACAAATGACCTCAACTAACCTGTACCCCCACACACTGACTCAGTACCGGTGCCCCCTGTATATAGCCTCATTATTGTTATTTTATTGTGATACTTTAGTTTATTTGGTAAATATTTTCTTAACTATTTCTTGAACATTTCACAGTAAGGTCTACACTTGTTGTATTCAGCACGTGGCAAATAAAGTTTGATTTGAATCTGTTAATATCTGCATGCAATGGAGTGGAGACTCCTGAAGCACTAAAGAGTTATTTTATTTTAGTTGTAGTCAAAGACTAGTTGTCCACTGGTGTATAGGCAAAACATGCGTACAATTCAAATGTCAATATTATACTTGAAGAGATATTGGAGGCATCCTAAATCTTGAACAGAGTGTTTATTTATTGAACCTTTATTTAACTAGGCAAGTCAGTTAAGAACAAACTCTTATTTTACAATGACGGCCACTCCCAGGTCAAACCCTCCCCTAACCCGGACGACGCTGGGTCAATTGTGCATCACAACCGATCAGGGCCGGTTGTGTATCACAACCGATCATGGCCAGTTGTGATACAGCCCGGAATCGAACCAGGGTCTGTACTGACGCCTCTATCACGGAGATGGAGTGCCTCAGACAGCTGCGCCACTCGAGAGCTAAAGAGTGTAATTTATGCACACACACATATTCCTAAATGAGACTCACTAGGCCTCTGGTTACAGCATGCATGACCTCTTCACTGAACTCAACTTGTACATGGGAGAGTGAGGTGGTCTAAGTTAGGAAACCACAACATAATCAGTATCTAACTGTGTTTAGTGGGTTTAAGAAAAAGGTTATTTGAATATTTGGAGTTGAATTTAGCTTTCAGGAATAGTGAACAGCATATCAACTGATAAGAGCCAAAACATCAGGAAGAACATAACATTCACATAAAGAAATGTACTTCATGAAGACTATCAGGGAACATCACTGCAGATGACATCTGGTTAGAAAACCGGGATATGGTTTGTTGCGAGGGGAGTTTGAACAGAAATAGAAATGAGCATATACAAGCAGTTTGCCGACATACAGAACAAAACATACAAAAAAGGCTCTGATCTTTGATGTAATCCAGCCATGTTGCAAAGCTGCTTGCCTCTGAACAATTGCTGGTAACATGGGTGTGGTTGCATGTGAGGATGTCTACTGTAGCTACTGTAGAATTATATACCAAAATAGCAGCAACGATAATGCCTTGCCATGGGCTAATGGTTGCCGGAGAGTAAGTAACCTCTTTTCAAATGTTTAGAGTGGAAATTCAAACCTATGTGAGAACTCCCAAGTTATATCTACATGAGCATGCTTCATTAAGTCTTGTATAACAATAACAAGGTCACCACCAAGACCTAGCATAAGACTTGGGTTAATCATGTATTATACAGTGCCTTGCGAAAGTATTCGGCCCCCTTGAACTTTGCGACCTTTTGCCACATTTCAGGCTTCAAACATAAAGATATAAAACTGTATTTTTTTGTGAAGAATCAACAACAAGTGGGACACAATCCTGAAGTGGAACGACATTTATTGGATATTTCAAACTTTTTTAACAAATCAAAAACTGAAAAATTGGGCGTGCAAAATTATTCAGCCCCCTTAAGTTAATACTTTGTAGCGCCACCTTTTGCTGCGATTACAGCTGTAAGTCGCTTGGGGTATGTCTATCAGTTTTGCACATCGAGAGACTGACATTTTTTCCCATTCCTCCTTGCAAAACAGCTCGAGCTCAGTGAGGTTGGATGGAGAGCATTTGTGAACAGCAGTTTTCAGTTCTTTCCACATATTCTCGATTGGATTCAGGTCTGGACTTTGACTTGGCCATTCTAACACCTGGATATGTTTATTTTTGAACCATTCCATTGTAGATTTTGCTTTATGTTTTGGATCATTGTCTTGTTGGAAGACAAATCTCCGTCCCAGTCTCAGGTCTTTTGCAGACTCCATCAGGTTTTCTTCCAGAATGGTCCTGTATTTGGCTCCATCCATCTTCCCATCAATTTTAACCAGCTGCGACCACCATGTTTGACAGTGGAGATGGTGTGTTCAGGGTGATGAGCTGTGTTGCTTTTACGCCAAACATAACGTTTTGCATTGTTGCCAAGAAGTTCAATTTTGGTTTCATCTGACCAGAGCACCTTCTTCCACATGTTTGGTGTGTCTCCCAGGTGGCTTGTGGCAAACTTTAAACAACACTTTTTATGGATATCTTTAAGAAATGGCTTTCTTCTTGCCACTCTTCCATAAAAGGCCAGATTTGTGCAATATACGACTGATTGTTGTCCTATGGACAGAGTCTCCCACCTCAGCTGTAGATCTCTGCAGTTCATCCAGAGTGATCATGGGCCTCTTGTTTAAAGCTTGGGAAATATATTTGTATCCAAATCCGGCTTTAAACTTCTTCACAACAGTAATTCGGACCTGCATGGTGTGTTCCTTGTTCTTCATGATGCTCTCTGCGCTTTTAACGGACCTCTGAGACTATCACAGTGCAGGTGCATTTATACGGAGACTTGATTACACACAGGTGGATTGTATTTATCATCATTAGTCATTTAGGTCAACATTGGATCATTCAGAGATCCTCAATGAACTTCTGGAGAGTTCGCTGCACTAAAAGTAAAGGGGCTGAATAATTTTGCACGCCCAATTTTTCAGTTTTTGATTTGTTAAAAAAGTTTGAAATATCCAATAAATGTCATTCACTTCATGATTGTGTCCCACTTGTTGTTGATTCTTCACAAAAAAATACAGTTTTATATCTTTATGTTTGAAGCCTGAAATGTGGCAAAAGGTCGCAAAGTTCAAGGGGGCCGAATACTTTCGCAAGGCACTGTGTGTGTGTGTGTGTGTGTGTGTGTGTGTGTGTGTGTGTGTGTGTGTGTGTGTGTGTGTGTGTGTGTGTGTATGTATATATATATATATATATATATATATATATATATATATATATATATACCCTTACATCTCTATCAACACCAGCATCCTTAAATAATATGTAGAAGTCACCTTCAACTCATATTCCATATAGAGCCGTCACCCAACAAAGAAAGAAATTGTAATTTTTTTTTAACTTAGTCTGGGGAGAATCATGATTTATGAAATTAAATTACAAAAGACAGTTCAGCTCACATAACGTTTGTGAGTTAGGTGAAAGTAGAAATTCAACAGTTGGTTGAGAGGGTTTGGGAAGGAAGGGGATGGAGGGAATGTTATGAGGTCAAGGGTCATATCCAGTAGTGGTAATTCCCCTAGAGAGGCCATACTGCCTTGCCCTGAGGACATGGCTCCATTATACTGTACCTAGCATAGGCGCACTCGCACTCCGGCTACGATCTTCACAATGTGTTACAGAAAGCAGACATGACATGAGAGGAACAAGACAGAGGTCAAAGGTTACCGGAGGGAAAAAACAACAGGGGAGAGTCACAGTATAACTGTAGGAGGAGGAGACAGATAAGATGCATATATAACACAACTACAAAGCGCACACACTATAGGCTAAATTTTCATAATTAGACCGGGAGAAGTTTCTGGGACTAGTCATTATGGTGTTCGTATGTATTTTAAATATGGGTGTGGTTTTGGAGAACATAAAAAATAAAATAAAAAACATTAAAAGCTGCATAGAAAAACCAAGCTCAATGTTAAGAACCGCTCAGACTTCAGAATAAACCAAAAGGCTGTGCAGCGCTGTAATGGTAACATTCCCCAGCACGTCACGACACTGTTTCCACCATTTCTCTCACTTGCCTGTCTACCCCTCTAAGTTCCTTACTGTCTGAATTAAGTGGCAGAAACACCAAAAATATATATACACAAAAGTATGTGGACATCCCTTCAAAATAGTGGATTTGGCTATTTGGCTACACCCATTGCTGACAGGTGGTTCAAATCGAGCACAAAGCCATAAAATCTCCAGAGACAACCATTGGCAGTAGAATGGCCTTACTGAGGAGCTCAATGACTTTCAATGTGGCACCGTCATAAGATGTCACTTTTCCAACAAGTCAGTTCGTCAAATGTCTGCCCTGCTACAGCTGCCCCGGTCAACTGGAAGTGCTGTTATTGTGAAGTGAAAATGTCTAGGAGCAACAACGGCTCAGCCGCTAAGTGGTAGGCCGCACAAGCTCACAGAACAGGACCCCTGAAGCGCGTAAAAACGTCTGTCCTTGGTTGCAACAATCACTACCGAGTTCCAAACTGCCTCTGGAAGCAATGTCAGCACAAGAACTGTTAGTCGGGAGCTTCATGAAATGGGTTTCCATGGCCGAGCAGCCGCACACAAGCCTAAGATCACCATGTGCAATGCCAAGCTTCGGCTGGAGTGGTGTAAAGCTCAACGCCATTGGACTCAAGAGAGGTGGGTAGATTTTCTCTGGAGTGATGACGCTTCATCATGTCAGTCCGACGGACGAATCTGGACTTTGAGGATGCCAGGAGAACGCTACCTGCCCTAATGGATAGTGGCAACTGTAAAGTTTGGTGGAGGAGGAATAATGGTCTGGGGCTGTTTTTAATGGTTTTGGCTCCTTCATTCCAGTGAAGTGTAATCTTAATGCTATAGCATACAATGACATTCTAGACAATTCTGTGCTTCCAACTTTGTGGTAACAGTTTGGGGAAGTTTTCCTGTTTCAGCATGACAATGCCCCCGTGCACAAAAAGGTCCATATAGAAACTGTTTGTCGACAACTTGACTGGCCTGCACAGAGCCTTGACCTCCACTCCATCGAACGCCGACTGAATTGGAACAAAGACTGAGCCAGGCCTACACGCCTAACATCAGTGCCCAACTTCACTAATGCTCTTGTGGCTGAATGGAAGCAAGTCCCCACAGCAATGTTCCAACATCTAGTGGAAAGCCCTATCAGAAGAGTGGAGGTTGTTATAGCAGCAAAGGGGGATCAACTCCATATTAATGCCCATGATTTTGGAATGAGATGTTCAAAGAGCAGATGTCCACATACTTTTGGTAATGAAGTAAATTTTTTTAAGAATAAAAAAAAAAAGACTACCATCTCACAAATCTAATCATACCTAACATGAATTGGTCAAAATGCACAAGATACCACATCATACAAGTGAAAAGAGCACAAAAGAAGCAGAGTTAGAAGGCAGAAAGCAGTGAGTAGCAGTGTTATACAGTATCTGGGCCTAATTCATAAAGCATCTCAGAGTAGGAGTGCTAAACTAGGATCAGTTTGGCCTTTTAGATCTTAATGAAAAAGATTATACGGGTGGGGAGGACCGGATCCTAGATCAACACTCGTGGTCTGATACGCTTTGTGAATATGGGATCTGTTACCACAAAACTTCCACCTGAGACCCAGAGCTCATCCACCCACACCAGGCCATCCATCTCTTACCCAGGTTAGGGGTGCTGGCTGTCCTCTTGCCTCCCTTGATCTTGAAGAAGCCCCGGCCGAAGGAGGAGCGAGCCTTCTTGTTACCGAAGCGGTCATCCTCCGTGGTCACGGGGTGAGACGAAGAGGGAGACTTGGGCGGGCGCTCGCTGATCTTACTGATCTCCTCCACAGCCTTATTCTGAACAGTAGCAGAAAAGAGCTGACAGATCAAATTTACATTTCCGTCATTTAGCAGACGTTCTTATCCAGAGCAACTTACAATCAGTGCATTCAACTAAGGAAACAAACATGACAATCATTGCAAGTCAAATTATTCTTCAAAATAGCCGCTATCTGACAAATCAGTGCACACAACGCCAGAACCATGTCACATCAAACACGCAGTAACATATAAAACAATCTATGGGAAATTGGATTTGAAAATACCATACAGTGCAGAGTTGGCTTAAAGTGTAAAGTCATACATTTCAATTGAATGTGATAAAAGGCAATCAAACGCATGCAACGAAACCAAGGTGACACACACACGAATAGGAATAAAACTTTTTTTTTGCTGTTCGAGACTACTCAGATTTTATTTCAAGTACTCAAATTAATAAATATTTATTTTATTTGTAACACGCCATGGAATTTCTCTCTGCGCATGTATATATGTATTTTTATTTAACTAGGCAAGTCAGTTAAGAACAAGTTCTTATTTACAATGACGGCCTAGGAACAGTGGGTTAACTGCCTTATTCAGGGGCAGAACAACAGATTTATACCTTGTCAGCTCGGGGATTTGATCCTGCAACCTTTCGGTATCTGGTCCAACGCTCTAACCACTAGGCTACCTGCCCCATCAGATCGGAACAATGCCTAATTTATCATAACCATTACAGATAACGCATCTTAATTGCCCCATATACTGTATATTCAGTCAATAAAAAAGAAAGTGCCATTTAAGATGAATTTATTGAAACCGTAATATCAACTGGTTATTGTGGAACACAATCTTCCAAAAGGCAGTAGCCTCAGTAGTGGAGATGAGCAGAGATGGGTGGGATGGGCTGAGGGAAGCTGAGGGTTGGGATGTGGAATTGGAGACAAGTGGGACAGGAGTTGCTGGGCGGGGGATTGAATGATGGTCAAAGATAAAAGTATAAAAATTAAAAAGTCAAAATAAAACCTAGTAAAACAGTTTGAATGATAATGAAAGGCAGTGTTTTTACAGCTAATGCCGATTTGCCTGAGGCTGATGCCGTGCAGGTGTTTGTACACATGCATATACACACACACTCATTCAAATACACACATACACATGTAAATAGTGCCAGGCATGCACTCAAACATATACAGTTGGCCTTGCTGTTATGATTTTAGTTGTCCTTTGTTTATTTGCATTGTTTTCTGTCTTGTCTTTTTCTCTCTTTAGTTCATTTTCTTAGTTGTTGGTGCACTGGGGGTGGGGAATGGAATCATTTGTATTTTTTTTCCTGTGGGAGGGGTCTCAGATGGTTGAGGGGTTGCTCTTGGGGAACTGTGGGGGAGGGGAAATATTGGCGGATTCGGGTCCCCGTTTTTGGCCTGGTGGTAGATCTGTCAATGTGCCCTTGAGCAGGGCATTGACCCTGGATGCTTCTGTGTGTCACTCTGAATGGGAGTCTGTTGGATGACTGGTCTGATGTAGTCGTTGAGCGGCCTCACTACAAGTACATTGTATGTTTTGGATATTCAATAAAATAAAATGAAATAAATGAGGTAGTGGCGATAGCTTGAAGTAGCCTATGGCTGTACTTATTTCCAGTCAAGACACCCATTTTATGTTTGGGGAGTAAGCATATTCTTAATGATTCTGATGAAAATACGCTCTGCTTGATCAACCTACCGGTAATGTTTTTGCATATTTTCCGTGTGGATCCTGTCCATGTTTAGGTGGGTTATAACCTAGGCCAGGGGTATTTAACATTATCCTACAAGGTCCAGAGCCTGCTGGTTTTCTGTTCTACCCGATAATTAATTGCAAGCACCTGGTGTCCCAGGTCTAAATCAGTCCCTGATTAGAGGGGAACAATAAAACAATGCAGTGAAACTGGCTTCGAGGTCCAGAATTGAGTTTGAGGGGCCTAGGCTAGTCAATTCAAAATAGTATTAGCAGTTCGCAAAGTAGCTTAAGCAGAAAATGGACAGGACAAAATTATTCCATAACTGCAGCTCACTTTGGAACAGATATTTCCTACTTCAATCAACCAGTCCATTTTGAATGTGTGATAAAACTGTTGTCATTTGGCAAGGAATGTAGCGTGTGTATCCCATCATTTAGATATATGTTTTTATAGGCATTTACACAGAGTGTCCAAAACATTAGCAACACACTGACCAGGTGAAAGCTATGATCCCTTATTGAGGTCACATGTTAAATCCACTCAAATCAGTGTATATGAAGGGGAGAAGACAGGTTAAAGAAGGATTTTTAAGCCTTGAGACATGGATTGTGTACGTGTGCCATTCAGAGGTTGAATGGGCAAGACAAGATTGAAGTGACTTTGAATGGGGTATGGCAGTTGGTGCCAGGTGCACCGGTTTGATTGTGTCAAGAACTGCAACGCTGCTGGGTTTTTCATGCTCAACATTTTCCCATGTGTATCAAGAAGGACATCCAGCCAACTTGACCCAACTGTGGGAAGCATTGGCTAGGGTCAAATAACATTTCACTTGCCACAAAGCACATTCCACCAAATAGTTTTACAGTATTTGAAAAAAATGTGAGCTCTCGTTAAAGATCACACTTTGTCGTCCATTCCAGTACCCAAGTCCATCCCTGCACACACTCATAAACATTAGCCTTACTGAGGATGCTAACCTTCAGGAGGCTTTCTAACAAGACGGAAGAGACAAAAAGGAAGAGAATATAAAGAATGATAAAGAGAAGATGAGCAAAAAAGTGTCTGACTGAAATTTGGATAGAAGACCACAGAGAAAAGACTCTGTTGGCTTTTCGTCCATCACCAATGTAATCTGCCACAGATGATGAGATGGAGTGTTAGTGGTGAAATTGACTGAGGACTTAAGAATTCATCAGAAATCTCTGGGCCTCCCGGGTGGCGCAGTGCCACTAGAGACTCTGGGTTCACGCCCAGGCTCTGTCGTAACCGGCCGCGACCAGGAGGTCAGTGGGGCAACGCACAATTGGCATAGCGACATCCGGGTTAGGGAGGGATTGGCCGGTAGGGATATCCTTGTCTCATCGCCCACCAGCGACTCCTGTGGCAGGCCGGGCGCAGCAGTGCATGCTAACCAAGGTTGCCAGGTGCACGGTGTTTCCTCCGACACATTGGTGCGGCTGGCTTCCGGGTTGGATGCGCGCTGTGTTAAGAAGCAGTGCGGCTTGGTTGGGTTGTGTATCGGAGGACGCATGACTTTCAACCATCGTCTCTCCCGAGCCCGTACGGGAGTTGTAGCGATGAGACAAGATAGTAGCTACTAACAATTGGATACCACGAAATGGTGGAGAAAAAAGGGGGGTAAAATTTAAATATATATAAAAAAATATATATAGAAATCTCTTTACCTTTTCGCTGTTGCTGACATACAAGTTGTCCTGACTCCCTGAATTGGGGCTATCCAGGGTCCTGAAATGACAAAGCTCATCACAGTGAACATTAACAACATCTGGCCAACATATGTACTGAACTGCTGACCTTTGGGAGGAAGGAATTCTGACAGAAGCTTGCAGCGTACATGACATGCAGCTTCACACCATAGACATACTCACTGTAGAGTATCACATGAAAGGGGGGCCTCCTGTGACTCTTCCTGGCCCCCTGCCTCGCTGCAGGGGATAAACAGACAAGTGTTGGGATGCTAACCCGATGCTAACATGGACAAGCTGCGAGCAGTCTGCTGCACGCTATACTGTTTACTGGCTGTGGTCAAACCTGGGTGTGGAGGCTACAAATATTTGTCCAAGGAAGCCTTATTACTCATTCAAGCGGATTTATACACCCTTATTAGACACATTGGACCTTGTGGTATCGACATGTCATCAATTATGCCACATTTATTATGCTAAGGGCGAGATGAAGCATGAAAGCTCGCCTAGATATTGACCTTTTCCAAGGCCAGTCTCATTTCAGGAAGTAGCAAAAACAAAAGTTGACTAAAGTAAGAATTGGGGAAATTCAGGTAGGTCCGTTCCTGTTTGGTTCCTAGCGAAAACACCCCAGCACTGGACAGACATTTGGAAATTTGGAAATTGTCCCACAGGTTTAAATAAAGCCTGTTGTTTCGAGGATTATAGAACATTATTATCTCTAGTTCAGCTCACCTCTCTGGTTCAGGTTGGTCCAGCTCTGGCCCCCTTTTTGGATCGCATGCTGACTGGACTGAAGGGCTAGGTGTGGGCAAAGACACTTCAGTAGCTCCATAGTGCATCTCCAGCTTCACAATGAAGCAGAGGACCAAACGGAAAAGAACATTTAGTAAAGTACAACCGCCAGAAATGCCAGAGTTTACCTTTCTTGTGTCAGTGTTGTCACAATTTAGTAGATTAAGGGTAACGAGCAGTAAAGAGTGCTTGCCATAATTCAAAACAGACAACCATCAAAAGTGTCACTGCAAAGTGATATTGAATGTTATCAACCTAATTTGACAAAGTGACAGTGACTCAACACCTCGTTCAAAAATGTGTAACTAGCTGTTTTATTGGTTGGAGGACATCTGAAGGCGTTTTCTGAGGACATTCTGTGATCAGAGGGCCTTGACCCGTTCTAGTCAATATATTTCTATGCATGAAGCTTACTAGTTATGACATGTCATCTTATACCTCGTCTGGGCTTTTCCCTGCTACTTCCTCGTCTCCGGCTAGAGCGTGCCTCTCCGACTCCATGGCAACCAGGGGGGTTGTCGTTGACATCATGGAGAGGGAGCTGTCGCTGTTACTCTCATCACTCTCGCCGTCTTGGGTTTTCTCTGGAATGGAATATGAAAGTTATTTTTATCAGGCAGATATTTATGTAGCCCAGAGAGAGAGTCCAGAGTTGGCCATTCTATTGGAGCCCACTGCCAGATATGAGGCTTTGACGTTCACATTTTTAAAATATTTCTATCTGCTCTTACAAATCACTGCTAACATTAAACTGCATCCGACTGATCATTCACAAGGTCACTCAGCATTGTTTGTAGTGTTACCTTGATCTTGAACAAATGATAAGAGTGTTTCTCACCTAGAAAAATAACATGGTAATAGCACATTGTTTTAGAGAGAGAACATGGTTTCTCAAACCTTTCTTCCCTTGCATTGAACTCCTGTCCTGGACCGTCTTGTAGTGCAGCAGCGACTGCCTCAACTCCTCAATTTTACGATCCTACAGGGGCAGAGGGGTCACAAAGATCAAACTTGATAAAACTAACCATCTAAGAATCATGATGGAGGGCGGTGGGGTCAACTGTAGTTTACTGTACCTTCTCCTCATTGGCTGCCATCAGTGATTCCACTGCTTTTTTCATTCTCTGCACTTCCACATCTGAAGGGTAAAGAAATTGATTTTTGCTAGAGAATATACAGCTGGGTCAACTCCGGGCAAAGGTTTGTCTGGGGTCCTCTGACTAACTCATCCATAGTGATCTATGGTACAACAGTACATTATTTAGAGAGCTGTCAATATATTTTAGTATCCAACAGCACTACCTAAACAGTCAGGGAGACCTCCTGGGGGACATTTTGACTCCCTATCCATGTAGTCTAACTACTTCTTAGCCTCACAGTGAAATAAGCACCACATCTAACAGTTGAGGGAACCTTGAGGTGAAGGATTTGGACTTGGTGGGTAAAACTATGTCAATGCGCTTTTCTATAGCTGTCACAATAAAGACATGAAGATGACAAGGATGATGGACTGACGATGAGGGTTAGCAGACAGCACGCTGGGTGTTGATGGAGAGAGCAAGTGGTGAGAGGAGAGAAGAGTAAGGAAAGGGTGAGAAGGAGAGGTCTGTGGTTGAAGGAGGTGTTGGTTGAAGGAGAAAGCAGGAAGATGGGAGCACAGACTGAACAGTGAGCGAGCGGGCGGGCATCTATACCATAACAGATGAGAGGAAGGGATGTTTTGACATGTCTATCATCGTATATATTTATAAATCCCTAGGGCAGTCTTAAAGGCACAATCCATAAATTAGATTTACATTGTAATCAATATGTTGTGTAGAGAGCTTTTGGGACCGTTGCAATCACAATACCAAAGAAGAGCAGGTGAATAAATTTGAACAACATATTTCTTGTTGTGTATAGGTTGTGTTTTACACGTTTACGTTTCAACTTCATCTAGTTGCCATGGAGGACAGAGAACTAACAGAATGCACCTTTAAGATATTTAAGTCAACTAACTTTATCATTCTTACAGTACATAAAGACAAAACACCTTTCTGCAATACAAACCACTGATATCTTTTCATTCACTTATTTGAGTTCTAAAATATCGGTGGCTGAACTGATAAAATGATTTCACAGAGTATATACACAGTATTAAGTAGCTTTCCAATGGGTTATGGACAAGCAAAGTTCAGATGGACCATTCATGCCCATACATGCAAACAGGGGACAGATGAGCAAGAGCAAATAATAATAAATACAAGAATTGATAAAACGCATAACCTTACGTTTCTCTTTCAGCCTCAATTTAAGAGTTTCATCTGGGTGAGAGACTAAACAGGACACAGAATTACTGGCTTCAGTTTCTGACGACTTCAGTTTCATTAAGACTGTATTCTTTTAAATCATGTTGATTGGTTACAAAATATGACAAACTGCAATATCAGACATAATATATTATAAGCATAATAATAAGACAAATGCTCATACATGCTTATAACACGTTATAACGCATTATACCTGTCTGCTTTCAGTTAAGTGTAACCAAAATGTTATCTTTGCTTAATGGAACATGTGTCACAGATCTCCATTGGACAGACCTTTCAGTGTAGAACTAGGCCTAATCTGTGTCCGGGAAACCGGCCCATTGAGTAAAGACACAGATAGAAAGTCAACTGCGGCCCATGATGTCACCTCTGTCTCCAATGTCCATTCCAACCGGTGTGATGCCTCTGAACCCAGTCTCGTCGTGTAACCTCCTCAGCTCTCCGTCCCTTCCCTCCAGATGCCTCCTCAGCATTGCCAGCTCCTCCTGCTCAACACACAACAGTTAGTCAGCGACATCCTCACAAAAAACACTGGTTGCATTCCAGGCCAACTACATTGCAGACGTACTGCAGCATTGCATCAACAAATGGTTGTGTGCCACGTCATCGACTGCGCAGTTGAGGAAGAGAATGGTCGTGTTCCCCTGCTTTGACGTTGCATTGCATCAACCAATGGTTGTGTGCCATGTCATCGACTGTGCCGTCAGTCACCAGATTGCTATAACATATGTGGTTAGCTGATATAAAATACCTATCCAGGGCTTGTAAATTCTGGCATGCATCAGCAACACCTGGGCAGAGGAACGCACCCAACAACTATGGTGTGGTTAACCGATATGTTAACCACTTATCCAGGTGTTGTGAGACCTGGCAGGCTTCTGCAATGTAGTCTGCCAGGAACATGGCCACTGACTTAACGCCCCCTTTCCCCACCTCCATCCTTACCAAACACCCACCTTCACAAACAAACCACAACACAAACATTCAGATGCTGACTTGACAGGCAGAGACAATGATACACACATACCCAGAACAGGTGTGACTAAGGGAGGAGGTGGGGATGTGGGGGTCAGTGCGGGGGTCTGGGGTGGTTGATGTCTCATCAAGTGTTGGAGGAGCCATTTTACATGGCAGCGTCCTAATAGCCTGGTCGCAGGCCTGTTTGTGCTGGCAAAACAACATAAACAGATCTTGGACCAGGCTAGTGTCAAAATGTCAAGGGACAGAACATCAAGCATGAATGATTTCAAAACAAAAACAGAGAACGTACATTTCATCCATGAGAAAGAGGGAGGGAGGGAAAAAAATGAAAGAAACTGCAAAACAGACTTCCAAAAGAGGTCACAAAAGACCAAAATGAAGACATACCTGTGGTTTACATTAAATATGCTATATGCTTAAATTAGGGTCTTGTGGATGTCGCCACATCCACAAGGATGTTTAAATTTGTATGTATAAGTGCTTAGCTTTTTGCACCTGCACCAGAAAAACACATCAATTTTACCATTTGCATCATTCAATTGTTTTTTATGATAAGTCAGTTGAGTTGGTCTTTTTCTGCTAACACACCTTTAATCTTGGCTAGAAATATGTAAAAACAAAAAAAAAACTGCACACACATAACCCCATATCAGATGGCAACAAGCAGAAACCCTGGGAGAAGCCAACCTTCAGGGCCTGCAGTTTGTTTTCCTTCCTCTGTTTCTCATACTGCATCTGGCCCACTTTGATTTTCAGGCTAGAAAGCTTGGCCATTAATGACTAGTAGCGGTAGAGAAAGAGGAAAGCCAAGGAAAGAGAGAGAAAAGAGATGTTATAAAAGAAAGACAGCAAAAGGGGGAGGAGAAGAGGGAGGAGAAGACGGGGGAGAAGAGGGAGGAGAAGACGGAGGAGAAGACGGAGGAGAAGACGGAAAAGACGGAAAAGACGGAGGAGAAGGGGATACTCAAGATTTGAAAAATATTCAAAGAAAGAAGAGAGCATATAAGTGTAAAGAAGAAATGGGCTATAGGGAAAAGTTTTCCTTCTGGAAGTAGATTTTTTTTAGCAGAATAAATCATTCATATATTACATATTGCAGTGTAGGTAGGCCTACTCCACAGGACCACATGATAACTCACCTTAGTGGATTTCAGTTTCTTCTCATACTGTACTCTTTCACTCTCCATCTCAGTCACTCTGTACCTCAGTTCATTCATCTCCAGAACCATGTCCTGATAGGGGAGAGAAAGACAGCATGACCCACAGTGTACTGGGAGGAGGGAAGCTGCATTCAACATGTTTGTTCAATCAGAGAATTTCTCAAAAGTAAAAGGAGTCCTAGAACAGTCACCCCGATGGCTTGATAAACCATATGGTAAGATTGCTTGTTCCTCATGCGCTACTTAAGATACGTCAAAACATGGCCATGGTTTTCATTTTATCAAAATAAATATTTTGAACCCTGAAGAAGGCAGCTTAGCTGTCGGCTTATTAGACTTATCACATCGGAGCGATTCGAGTGAAAAGCTTTGCTTTTTCTTATCAAAAGAAGCCTATACAGAGAATTCTCCCACATACTCCAAGGCCAACTACTGATCCCCACGGAGACCATATCATGTGATGAGGGACTAGTTTCCAGGCACAGTAGAAATCCCAGAGCTGTTCCCAGAGCTGTTCTGCTTTGCTCCGAACTGTCGTGTAAACAAGATATGAACAACCTTTTAGGTCTTTGTTGGCAACCATACAACCAGAGTTAAGCCAAATCTTCACATTTCTCCATTATCAAAACCCTAATGCCAGACATTTGAGTGAGAGCAACTCATGCATATCTTCAAACAAGGCACAGTGCCCCTGGCCATGGTAACTGGCATTCTCTTGGCAGTGAACAGTGTCTTTACTTGCCCCAACACACTGCGGCTTTGAACACATGATGATATAAGCCTCCCCACACAGTTTTCGGGCAGCAAGAAAGGGTGTGTGTGTGTGTGTGTGTGTGTGTGTGTGTGTGTGTGTGTGTGTGTGTGTGAAAGAGCGCGAGGGAGAGGAAAAAGACTGCAAGAAGGATGAATCCTAAAGCAGAGGCCTCCCATTCCATACCTCATTGTCGCTGAAGTCAAAGTGCAGTCTGTCCTTCTCAAATGAGTTCAGCTTCAGGTTGGACACCTCGGCCATCAGGTCCTGTTTCTGAGTCTCTAGAGCCGTTCTGCACAGGAGTTCCTGCGAAACCACAAAACACAGACTAAATATAGACAACACACACACACACTCAGAGTTTGCCTTGCTTGGTTTTGCAGTTCAGCAGTGGTGACAATAATATAACTTCAACAGAGCCCCGTGTTCAGGGGCCGTTCTCCTCCAAACTGACCTGTTGCAGCATCTCCTCAGTGGTGTTCAGTTTCTCCCGGTGCTCATCCAGACACATGTCCAAGTCCCTTATCTTCTCCCCCTGCGCCTCTACCTGGTCTGTCAACACACTCACCTGCACAGGAACACATGGGTAAGACTAAGTTGCTCTTATACCTGTGTAGTAAGACAGTAATTACAATTACTATGCACCATAATAATGTTTGAGTTACTACACCAAGTTCATTAAAGCCTGGTCCCAGATGTGTATGTGCAGTATAGCCAATTCCTCAAATCACATTTTATTGGTCACATACACATGGTTAGCAGATGTTAATGTGAGTGTAGCAAAATGCTTGTGTTTCTAGTTCCAACCATGCAGTAAAATCTAACAAGTAATCTAACAATTTCAAAACAACTACCTTATACACACAAGTATAAAGGAATGAATAAGAATATGTACATTTAAATATATGGATGAGCGATGGCCGAACGGCATAGGCAAGATGCAGTAGAGGTATAGAGTACAGTATATACATATGAGATGAGTAATGTAGGGTATGTAAATATTATATAAAGTGGCTTTGTTTAAAGTGACTAGTGATACATTTATTAAATCCAATTTCTAATTATTAAAGTGGCTAGAGATTTGAATCAGTATGTTGGCAGCAGCCTCTCTATGTTAGTGATGGCTGTTTAACAGTCTGATGGCCTTGAGATAGAAGCTGTTTTTCAGTCTCTCGGTCCCAGCTTTGATGCACCTAAACTGACCTCGCCTTCTGGATGATAGTGGGGTGAACAGGCAGTGGCTCGGGTGGTTGTTGTCCTTGATCTTTATGGCCTTCCTGCGACATCGGGTGCTGTAGGTGTCCTGGAGGGCAGGTAGTTTGCTCCCGGTGATGCGTTGTGCAGACCTCACTACCCTCTGGAGAGCCTTATGGTTGAGGATGCTCTCGATTGTGCATCTGTAAAAGTCTGTGAGTGCTTTTGGTGACAAGCCAAATTTCTTCAGCCTTATGAGGTTCTTTACCACGCTGTCTGTGTTGGTGGACCAATTCAATTTGTCTGTGATGTGTACGCCGAAGGAACTTAACTTACTACCCTCTCCACTACTGTCCCATCGATGTGGATAGGGGGGTGCTCCCTCTGCTGTTTCCTGAAGTACACAATCATCTTCTTTGTTTTGTTGACGTTGAGTGTGAGGTTAATTTTCTGACACCACACTCCGAGGGTCCTCACCTCTTCCCTGTAGGCCGTCTCGTCGTTGTTGGTAATCAAGCCTACCACTGTAGTGTCAGAACACACCCTTGTGAGGCCCCAGTGTTGAGGATCAGTGGGGTGGAGATGTTTCCTACCCTCACCACCTGGGAGCATCCCGTCAGAAAGTCCAGGACCCAGTTGCACAGGGCGGGGTCGAGACCCAGGGTCTCAAGCTTAATGAAGAGTTTGGAGAGTGCTATGGTGTTAAATGCTGAGCATTAATCGATGAACAGCATTCTTACATAGGTATTCCTCTAGTCCAGATGGGTTAGGGCAGTGTGCAGTGTGATTGCAATTGCGTTGTATGTGGACCTATTCGGGCGGTAGGGAAATTGAAGTGGGTCTAGGGTGTCAGGTAGGGTGGAGGTGATATGATCCTTGACTAGTCTCTCAAAGCACTTCATGATGACGGAAGTGAGTGCTACAGGGCAATAGTCGTTTAGCTCAGTTACCTTAGATTTCTTGGGTACAGGAATAATGGTGGCCCTCTTGAAGCATGTAGGAACAGCAGATTGGGATGGGAGCGATTGAATGTGTCCGCAAACACACCAGCCAGCTGGTCTGCGCATGCTCTGAGGACGCAACTAGGGATGCTGTCTGGGCTGGCAGCCTTGCGAGGGTTAACACGTTTAAATGTTTTACTCACATTGGTTGCGGTGAAGGAGAGCCCGCAGGTTTTGGTAGCAGGTTAGGAGGTCATTGTCATGCCAAACATTTTTGTAAGTTGGCTATTGTAAGCGCAATCAGTTCTGGGACAAAGCTAAGTTCATTACAATAAAAAGGTAACTTGCTGATAATTAATTTTGTTGTAAAGCCCTTTAAATGAGCCATTTAGGCTTCCTTGGTAAGATGGCTACTGGCTATGACATGTTGTTGTGTACTGGACACTACCTGAAGCACCAGGGATTCCTTGTCACCCTCCAGCCGAGACAGTCTCTCCTGGTAGAGGTCCCCACCCATGGAGATGTGGTGACCATTGGACTGCAGGCAGGCACAGAAGACAACATGAAGAGTCAGTGAAAGAGTGGCACTTTTGATTGGTCTGTGAGTGTTAACATACATCCTCCAATAGTATTTTGTGATAGACCGTTAAACATAAATGTTCATCAAGTTATGAGTAGCTGGACAGCGTGGACCCAAGAGGTGTTTTTTAGGTTCTGAGATGAAGCCTCTATTACACTGGTAAAGCTTTATGACATGCTCAGTGCTTAATGTGTCAAGATCAAGTCAGATCAAGCTAAAGATCGATGCTGTGGCACCTCTGGTACACTGGAATATGTCCTAGGGTGAACACGGCATATTGGAAGTGCCTTAAACACGGACAATTATCAGACAACAAATCGCACAAGTCTTTCGAGTGACCGCTTTGTGTGATTGATGTTGCATTTGCCCATTCCTTTGCCTGCAACACCTTAAATGGTTAAAGAGACTAGTGTACACACAGAGTGGGTTTCAGCAGAGAGTTACTAGTGTACACACAGTAGGTTTCAGCAGAGAGTTACTGGTGTACACACAGAGTGGGTTTCAGCAGAGAGTTACTAGTGTACACACAGTAGGTTTCAGCAGAGAGTTACTGGTGTACACACAGAGTGGGTTTCAGCATAGAGTTACTAGTGTACACACAGAGTGGGTTTCAGCAGAGAGTTACTAGTGTACACACAGAGTGGGTTTTAGCAGAGAGTTACTAGTGTACACACAGAGTGGGTTTCAGCAGAGAGTTACTAGTGTACACAGAGTGGATTTCAGCAGAGAGTTACTAGTGTACCCACAGTAGGTTTCAGCAGAGAGTTACTAGTGTACACACAGAGTGGGTTTCAGCAGAGAGTTACTGGTGTACACACAGAGTGGGTTTCAGCATAGAGTTACTAGTGTACACACAGAGTGGGTTTCAGCAGAGAGTTACTGGTGTACACAGAGTGGGTTTCAGCATAGAGTTACTAGTGTACACACAGAGTGGGTTTCAGCAGAGAGTTACTAGTGTACACACAGTAGGTTTCAGCAGAGAGTTCCTGGTGTACACACAGAGTGGGTTTCAGCATAGAGTTACTAGTGTACACACAGAGTGGGTTTCAGCAGAGAGTTACTAGTGTACACACAGAGTGGGTTTCAGCAGAGAGTTACTAGTGTACACAGAGTGGGTTTCAGCAGAGAGTTACTAGTGTACACACAGAGTGGGTTTCAGCAGAGAGTTACTAGTGTACACACAGAGTGGGTTTCAGCAGAGAGTTACTAGTGTACACACAGGGTGGGTTTCAGCAGAGAATTACTGGTGTACATACAGAATGGGTTTCAGCAGAGAGTTACTAATGTACACAGAGTGGGTTTCAGCAGAGAGTTACTTGTGTACATACAGAATGGGTTTCAGCAGAGAGTTACTAATGTACACACAGCCTCTGGCATTTCCCGTGGCCCAGATCCCAGTGGTCTCTGCAGCAAGCAGTTGGTTCCCACCACATCAGTGGGTTGTTTCTCACAGCGGTCTGTCACAAACCCTGGCTTTTATCTTATTGACTACAGCATACTCTAAGAGTTCAGGGAGATGTTTGCTTTGTAAACTCTGAGGACCTGTTCGTGGACATTGGAGACTCATATTAGAGGTGTTCTTGTAAAATTCAAAGCGAGGACAGGCTGAAGAACTGAACAAGATGATCAATGGCCAGATGGGCTTCACATAGTTAGTTTGAACTCAGTGTTCCAGAAACATTCCTGCTGTAAAACAGCTACAAAACAGAATGGAACGAAGAGCACACGCAGAGAGCAAAATATATAGGCTTAATCATTCATATACTATTAGTCGGCACAAAGAATCAACGTTTTAACCAACTGCCTTTGATATGGGTGTGCTGGCTGGTTGCTCTACAGCAAGATCCTCTAGTTGCCCAATGGAGCTTCAACCCCAACCAACATTTCCCTTGATCAATATTTAGAGGGTTTATATATTACTACTCTGCTGCTAAAACTGACCAGGAAATGTCTGTGATAATGTATCCCCTCATACCATACTTCTCCTTTAACCCTCATACTGTCACGTTCGTTATAAAAATGAGACCAAGGCGCAGCATGAGTAGAGTTCCACATGTTTTTAATAAAACCGAAACTGAGCAAAACAAAATATACAAGCACAAACGAAACGTGAAGCTTTACGAATAGTGCAGACAGGCAACTAAACATAGAACAAGATCCTACAAACACCAAAGGGAAATGGCTACCTAAATATGATCCCCAATCAGAGACAACAATAAACAGCTGTCTTTGATTGGGAACCATATCAGGCCAACATAGAATTACAAAAACCCTAGACAATACAAAAACCCTAGACAATACAAAACTAGTGTACCCACCCTAGTCACACCCTGACCTAACCAAAATATAAAGAAAACAGATATCTCAGGTCAGGGCGTGACACATACACAGCAGTAGAGCTCTTCAACGTACCATCCCAGATTCCCCACCAGACGAGTCTCAGACATGTTGTTTTTGTAGTGACACAGGAGGGAATAACACGAGGGAATAACACGAGGGACACAACAACAACAGATGTCCCCTTTGTGGATCTAACCTTATCACACCATAAATCACCACAACAACAGATGTCCCCTTTGTGGATCTAACCTTATCACACCGTTAATCACCACAGCAGGCCTATATTTACACATTCCGTGACATGTCTGGACAAACACCAGCCGTAACATGACACCGCTGTGGAGACTAATGTGATGAGGGATGTCATCGGAGCTGAACATGAACTTTAAATTAATGCAACAGTCGTCTCCCATGTCGGTTTACAGTACGTCTGACATTCTCTTAGTCCTCTCATCACAGATTTGTGTGTCTCTCCCAAGTCACTAGATGTGACAAAGGATTTCATACACATGGCTTTGAGAAGGTTCTAGATAAAGTAAGTTTTAGTACCAGCGAAACCAGGAAGACTTTGCAGTCCCTACACTGTGATACAGCACATTCAACCACAGAGATTTATCATCAACATCATGGGTGGATGCATCTGAAACAGCACCCTATTCCTTATATAGTGCACTACTTTTGACTGGTCTCACCATCAGGTGTCCCTGCTGCAGCCAGTCCACCAGGCTGTCTGCGGTGGCGTCAGGGATCTGGCAGCGCAGGCCCTCCCTCTCCTCTGTGTCCATTAGCTCTAGCACGCCCCGGAGGTCCTCCAGCAGGTTCAGCGCCCGCAGGCTGCCCATGAAGGGAGAGGTGGGCGACTGGCAGTCAAACAGCCCGTTAGAGTAGTCCATAGCCTTGGAGCCTGGGGGGGAAAACACTCAATTAAACAGTTTCTATACTTTAAAGATGGAGAAAGATTCTCTATTTGCAGTTAGCCTCCCCATGAAAGAAGTTCAGTCATTTATAAGGTCTATTAAATGGTACAACTTCATCAATTGACTATGTTGTATTTTAGCCCAAGAAAGAGGACATTCTATGCAATGTATAACAGGTTCACAACAGCCCTGCATTTCTAGAGTAGAGTGAAAATAACTCTCGGTTATACCATTACGTCACTGCTCCTCATTACAGGAACTAGCCAACACGACAAGTGAGGAAATCTAGCTAATTTACACACAAGACTCTACAGGGAAACACAGCTACAGGCAGAGAAAGAGTGGGATAGCAAAAGAGAGACAGAAAGAGAGAACAAGAGAGAGAGAGAAAGAGCTTGAATGAGGACAGAAAGGCTAGAGTTACTTGGGAAACGTAGACATCATGTGATCGGACAGTTAACTGAAATGTCAGGCCTATAATTAACCCAATGCATAAAATAAGATTAGCCTTAAAGCGCGTCTATGCTGACTCTGTGCATTAACATTACTGTACTAATACAGCCATACTGAAGTACCGAGATGGGCTTTACATTTATCCCCATCAGCTACAGTACTACATTTAACTGCCACATGTTGAATTCCGCTATCAAACCACAATGGGAAATGTCCACTTCTTGAAGATTTTTTTTTAGTTCCTGTCTGAAAACATGATCATCAAAAACAGTTAACATTAGCGATAGCGACATGAGGGGATAGTACTTGCTCAAACTAGCCTGAGCGTGTGATCATCATAATGATCTGGTATTCACAGTTAACTGGCCAGTCTAAAAAATTTATTCTGCCTCTTGAAATGTGTGTTGCAGAGCTACACTGGTTGGGCCAGGTATGACCATTAATCCTTCAGTGAGTATTGAGAAAGGCATATTGTACTGGAAATTAATTTCTGTATGCGTCAAGTGTCTCAGAGGAAGAGTGCTGCTCTAGGATCAGCTCTCCGCCCCCGTCCGTATAATCTTAATCATTATGATCCAAAAGGCAAAACTGATCCCGAATCATCAGCACTCCTACTCAGACTCTTTGTTAACACAGTCCCAGGTCTAACTATCCAACTCCGATAGTGTTGCGCCAGTGAATGTGATGCTGACAGATCAGTCGTTGTTCTTCAGCATGCCAACGCAGCAGTGACAGAGATTCTTACCTGCTATTATCCCATCCATCTGCTCCAAGGCTGCTGCCAACATGTCACTGGCATCAGACATCATCTTCAACACTCAGTGGGCACCCTGGGAGAAAGAAAACGGGACAATGAACCATTAAGCTATATGTAATTAAGGGCTAGGAGTTTTTCCTGACCCACTAGAGGGTTAGGCAATACATGGCACTTATTATTGACTTCACAGGAGGTTGGTGGCACCTTAATTGGGGAGGAAGGGCTCATGGTAATGACTTAAGCGGAATCAGTGGAATGGAATCAACTACAACAAACATGTTTCCAGGTGTTTGATGCCATTTCATTTGACCCATTTCTTCCCTCAGCAGCCTCCAATGACTGACTTACTTTGCAGTGAGTGCATACATTCTTTGTATGTGATCCCTGTGGGTTGGAACCCATGACCGTGGCATTGCTAGTGCCATGCTCTTGCCCACTGAGCCGTGGTCGGGAAAAACTGCTGGCCATAGGTACAGGCTTGTAGTTACTTAGATGTAATCTCCACATCACTAGAGCAAGAGCTTTTATGAGATTTTGAAGTAAAAAAAATACATATACATTTTAAAAACTAACTCTATGGAGTCTGAAAAGGTAGGAAGTGAGGGGAGGAAATTTCTGCTAAGAAATATGCAACACTTTATCGTCAGTCGGCTCAGTGTTTCACAGGAAAATATAATTACTGGGTTGCTGACACAAAAGCCACTCTAAGAGATTGCTAAGAACCAGAATGCGCAAGGACATAAAAAAACATGGCTAGGTTTTGGCTATTTTTTATTTAACTAGGCAAGTCAGTTAAGAACAAATTCTTATTGACAATGATGGCCTACCAAAAGGACTCCTGCAGGGATGGGGGCTGGGATATAGATATATAGATATATATATAGATACAGTGCCTTGCGAAAGTATTCGGCCCCCTTGAACTTTGCGACCTTTTGCCACATTTCAGGCCTCAAACATAATGATATAAAACTATTTTTTTGTGAAGAATCAACAACAAGTGGGACACAATCATGAAGTGGAACGACAATTATTGGATATTTCAAACTTTTTTAACAAATCAAAAACTGAAAAATTGGGCGTGCAAAATTATTCAGCCCCTTTACTTTCAGTGCAGCAAACTCTCTCCAGAAGTTCAGTGAGGATCTCTGAATGATCCAATGTTGACCTAAATGACTAATGATGATAAATACAATCCACCTGTGTGTAATCAAGTCTCCGTATAAATGCACCTGCACTGTGATAGTCTCAGAGGTCCGTTAAAAGCGCAGAGAGCATCATGAAGAACAAGGAACACACCAGGCAGGTCCGAGATACTGTTGTGAAGAAGTTTAAAGCCGGATTTGGATACAAAAAGATTTCCCAAGCTTTAAACATCCCAAGGAGCACTGTGCAAGCGATAATATTGAAATGGAAGGAGTATCAGACCACTGCAAATCTACCAAGACCTGGCCGTCCCTCTAAACTTTCAGCTCATACAAGGAGAAGACTGATCAGAGATGCAGCCAAGAGGCCCATGATCACTCTGGATGAACTGCAGAGATCTACAGCTGAGGTGGGAGACTCTGTCCATAGGACAACAATCAGTCGTATATTGCACAAATCTGGCCTTTATGGAAGAGTGGCAAGAAGAAAGCCATTTCTTAAAGATATCTATAAAAAGTGTCGTTTAAAGTTTGCCACAAGCCACACCAAATATGTGGAAGAAGGTGCTCTGGTCAGATGAAACCAAAATTGAACTTTTTGTCAACAATGCAAAACGTTATGTTTGGCGTAAAAGCAACACAGCTCATCACCTTGAACACACCATCCCCACTGTCAAACATGGTGGTGGCAGCATCATGGTTTGGGCCTGCTTTTCTTCAGCAGGGACAGGGAAGATGGTTAAAATTGATGGGAAGATGGATGGAGCCAAATACAGGACCATTCTGGAAGAACCTGATGGAGTCTGCAAAAGACCTGAGACTGGGACGGAGATTTGTCTTCCAACAAGACAATGATCCAAAACATAAAGCAAAATCTACAATGGAATGGTTCAAAAATAAACATATCCAGGTGTTAGAATGGCCAAGTCAAAGTCCAGACCTGAATCCAATCGAGAATCTGTGGAAAGAACTGAAAACTGCTGTTCACAAATGCTCTCCATCCAACCTCACTGAGCTCGAGCTGTTTTGAAAGGAGGAATGGGAAAAAATGTCAGTCTCTCGATGTGCAAAACTGACAGACATACCCCAAGCGACTTACAGCTGTAATCGCAGCAAAAGGTGGCGCTACAAAGTATTAACTTAAGGGAGCTGAATAATTTTGCACGCCCAATTTTTCAGTTTATGATTTGTTAAAAAAGTTTGAAATATCCAATAAATGTCGTTCCACTTCATGATTGTGTCCCACTTGTTGTTGATTCTTCACAAAAAAAATACAGTTTTATATCTTTATGTTTGAAGCCTGAAATGTGGCAAAAGGTCGCAAAGTTCAAGGGGGCCGAATACTTTCGCAAGGCAATGTATATATATATATATATATATATATATGTATATATGTATATATATATATATATATATATATATATATATATATATATATATATATATATATATATATATGTGTGTGTGTATGGATAGATAGAGATAGAGAGATAGATAGAGATATATCTCTATCTATCCACACACACACACACACACACACACTGCTCAAAAAAATAAAGGGAACACTTAAACAACACAATGTAACTCCAAGTCAATCACACTTCTGTGAAATCAAACTGTCCACTTAGGAAGCAACACTGATTGACAATAAATTTCACATGCTGTTGTGCAAATGGAATAGACAACAGGTGGAAATTATAGGCAATTAGCAAGACACCCCCAATAAAGGAGTGGTTCTGCAGGTGGCGACCACAGACCACTTCTCAGTTCCTATGCTTCCTGGCTGATGTTTTGGTCACTTTTGAATGCTGGCGGTGCTTTCACTCTAGTGGTAGCATGAGACGGAGTCTACAACCCACACAAGTGGCTCAGGTAGTGCAGCTCATCCAGGATGGCACATCAATGCGAGCTGTGGCAAGAAGGTTTGCTGTGTCTGTTAGCGTAGTGTCTAGAGCATGGAGGCGCTACCAGGAGACAGGCCAGTACATCAGGAGACGTGGAGGAGGCCGTAGGAGGGCAACAACCCAGCAGCAGGACCGCTACCTCCGCCTTTGTGCAAGGAGGAGCACTGCCAGAGCCCTGCAAAATGACCTCCAGCAGGCCACAAATGTGCATGTGTCTGCTCAAACGGTCAGAAACAGACTCCGTGAGGGTGGTATGAGGGCCCGACGTCCACAGGTGGGAGTTGTGCTTACAGCCCAACACCGTGCAGAACGTTTGGCATTTGCCAGAGAACACCAAGATTGGCAAATTCGCCACTGGCGCCCTGTGCTCTTCACAGATGAAAGCAGGTTCACACTAAGCACGTGACAGACGTGACAGAGTCTGGAGACGCCGTGGAGAACGTTCTCCTGCCTGCAACATCCTCCAGCATGACCGGTATGGCGGTGGGTCAGTCATGGTGTGGGGTGGCATTGCTTTGGGGGGCCACACAGCCCTCCATGTGCTCGCCAGGGGTAGCCTGACTGCCATTAGGTACCGAGATGAGATCCTCAGAAGACCCCTTGTGAGACCATATGCTGGTGTGGTTGGCCCTGGGTTCCTTCTAATGCAAGACAATGCTAGACCTCATGTGACTGGAGTGTGTCAGCAGTTCCTGCAAGAGGAAGGCATTGATGTTATGGACTGGCCCGCCCGTTCCCCAGACCTGAATCCAATTGAGCACGTCTGGGACATCATGTCTTGCTCCATCCACCAACCACAGACTGTCTAGGACTGTTGCACCACAGACTGTCTAGGAGTAGTCCAGGTCTGGGAGGAGATCCCTCAGGAGACCATCCGCCACCTCATCAGGAGCATGCCCAGGCGTTGTAGGGAGGTCATATAGGCACGTGGAGGCCACACACACTACTGAGCCTCATTTTGACTTGTTTTAAGGACATTACATCAAAGTTGGATCAGCCTGTAGTGTGGTTTTCCATTTTAATTTTGAGTGTGACTCCAAATCCAGACCTCCATGGGTTGATAAATTTGATTTCCATTGATCATTTTTGTGTGATTTTGTTGTCAGCACATTCAACTATGTAAAGAAAAAAGTATTTAATAAGAATATTTCATTCATTCAGATCTAGGATGTGTTATTTTAGTGTTCCCTTTATTTTTTTGGAGCAGTATATATATATATATATATATATATATCACAACAAGCGAGACACCACAACACTACATAGAGAGACTTAAGACAACATAGCATGGTAGCAACACCAAATGACAACATGGTAGCAACAAGAAGAATACCATTAGAACTTAAAAGGATTCCTCTTAGTCATACATGGTGCTGACAACATAGCCGGTCATGAAAACACATGGTTGGGTAGAATAGTTTACACTAAGTAGACAACTGTTGAGACAGAAATATGTGAGTGTAGACTTGCAGTTAATAACGTCATATCATGGAGGAGACGTGACAAATGGAGCATCATCATCTTAGAGAAATGTCATTCATAGATCTGTATTCTGTAAATAGTCTGTATTTCACATGGACTTGTCTCCACAACACCGTAAATGTCAGTCGTCATAAATAAGCTACAGTACTAGTGGCGCTGTGTGTGTACAAGGGCGGCAAAACAAGGAACTGTAAATAATCCAAGTATAAAGAAAATAAGTGCAGGGCATTCTGGACCAGAATCATGTTGTAAAAATGATGTTGTGCATAGTTAATGTTTCTCTTTTGGAAAATACAAATAGCCAGACATCTTTGGATTCAGTAGTATCAAACATTGGAACAACTTTTGAGCAGCCATGTCGTAAATCCAGAGCAGTCTTAAAACAAAGCCACAGCAGCAGCTCCCGACTGTACACCTCAATAAGGAGCGGTGTTGATAAGCTTGTCATTTCATAATCTATACCCCAGAAATTAGGCCCGGCATGCTCAAAGGCAAGGGGAATGGAATCTCTGGTGCATGAAATGAGAAATTAGCCTTTCAAATAACACGTTTTTATTTTATTATACATTTGGTTGTTAAATCAGTTTGGCCAGAAAGAAAAGTGTAAGAAGTACTCTGGATTCAATTTGACTGCACATAATAACCATTAGTACTAGTGTTTGACAGGTGCGTAAGTTTAAGAATCATAACGCATCAAAAAAATTAAATAAACATGCACACAGTTTTGGCTGGAGCCATGAAAGACCGTAAGATAAGGAGGATTTAGCAAAACATGAAAGTGTCTTGAGGCAACATCAAAATGAACAACTTTACTCCCTACTCTGGCACTGTTTCTTTTTAAACATGCAAACATTTGAACCTGAACGTGTTTTTAATACACGGCAGCCGGTGGGGTTCAAATGAACATCCAAACGAGAAATATGATCTCCTTGTGCTTGAGGTGAAATGTTGGCCAATCTTAAGCCCTTCCTGTGTTCCCTAGGTTACCCTGTCAGGCGTGGGTCATTGGACACACATTTAGAATAATAATTAAGCCATTTACCCCATTTATTGGCACAGTGAGTGAGCCACCGCTATGGACACTGGACACTTTGTTTTGGAGACCAGCGAGGAAACATCTTCTGGGCCCTAGTTTGGAGAAAGGCCCAAAAAGCACAGCAAGGCCATTCTCTGTCTAGCTTCCTAATCAAAAGGATGCGCACGCACACACACTCACACACACACACACAGAGAGAGAGACTCATCACTAACAATACAGGCCTTTTCTATGCCAAAACTACATTCTCCGAGAATTTATGTTTTGAGCTACAATGGTCTTGCATGAGTACGACACTGCTTTACAATTTGAGTCCATAAGGTTCTGCCTGCTTCTCAGACAATCACGGTCGATTGAGACAGCCCCCCACACCGCTCTGATTCAGAAGGGTGGGGATAAATGCGGAAGACACATTTCAGTTGAATGCATTCAGTTGTATAACTGACTAGGTATCCCCCTTTCCCCTTCCCACTGTCCCACTCACACAGTGCAGTGTTCTCCATGGTATGGGCCAAGGTAAACTCCACTCCTGAGAGCTTTCCTTCACTGGCTGCTGACTCACTTCCTGGGGGGAGGACCCCAATGTGTTAGGGTGTAACACTGTTCTACTTTTTATGGAAACCACCCAGCCACCTACCACTGTCATTTCAGCATTCCTGTGGTCAACATCTTCCTTATGGAAAATACAAGCAATGAATGCATCAGGATTTTCCCTGCTTACAGTGTTGAAAATGCTGTTGAAAACACCAACATCATACAACGTTTTATCGTTAACAGATGATTTATGAGTCATTCATATCTTCCGCAAATTGTGGTGTGTAAATTGGAAATTTTGTTGAGATGATTTAGGCTACAGTAGCTAACAACCAAAAATCTCTGCCTAGGTTTTTGAGAGAAGGCCTGAAATTAACTTCACACTAACTTAACGAGCTGTGTTAAGTAAATTAGTATTTAGCTGCTATTTTCAAAAGAGCACAAACATGTGTGCTCTGCTAACGCTACCCCCCAAAAGGTCTCCATACATACTTTGGGGCTAATCAGCCATTTTAAAGTCATTAACAGGATTTCTGTTAAACACTTTCAAGAGTTGCCATTCTAACACTCTTATCTTTTCTCTCTCCCAGAAATGTAATTCCAGAGTTCCTGGCAAATCTTTATTTAGTAACTTTCAGAAGCAGTTGTTTTTCTAAATAGTTTGGATTTGTATCAGGCCATTGTTTGAAGTCATTTCAAAAGGTAAAAATATTCCCAAACTCACGACCAAAAATAGAACTAGCCTAATCATGTCACCAAGACAATGAACATCAGTGACACAAAACTGTCATAAAGCACAACAAAAGTCATTCGCTTTTCTTTCTAAAAGTTGCATCATCACTGATGAAAGCTGCAAAACGTTGAAGGCTTTAAAGATCACAGAGAGATTGGAGATTGAAACAGACTTGTCTCACGTCAAAAATCAGCTAAAAAAAAAAAAAATTATTTAATCTTTTCACTCATTAGACAGCCACAGTAGACTGCACTTGACTCAGCACAATACAAAAAAAGACCAGGAACTCTTCAAGGTCAAGGGAAATATGCTATTAGGCCCCATTCCCACTATGAGATATGAAGGAGAGTGAGGGGCAGGGTGGTGAAAGAGAGATCTACTTTTCAGTTCACATTACATGTGGTCCGCAGCTCAAATTACATGGTCCGCAGCTCAAATTTACCGTAAATATCAAAGTAACCAGTAAGCACAAACTATTCAACAATGACAAACCTTTCCTCTTAAACATATTACACTTAAGAAATAAGGCACATCGAAGGGCTGTTCTTAAGCACGTGCAATGCGGAGTGCCTGGACACAGCTCTTAGCCGTGGTATATTGGCCACATACAGTACCAAAAACCCAAAGTGCCTTATTGCTATTCCAAACTGGTTACCAACGTAACTAGAATAGTAAAAATAAAATGTTATGTCATACCCATGGTATACGGTCTGATATACCACGGCATTCAGCCAATCAGCATTCAGGGCTCGAACCAACAAGTTTATAATTAAGCAATAAGGCACGGAGGGGTGTGGTATATGGCCAATATACCACGGCTAAGGGCTGTTCTTATGTACGACGCAACGCAGAGTGCCTGGATACAGCCCTTAGCATTGGTATATTGGCCAAATACCACAAAGTGCCTTATTGCTATTATAAAAAACTGGTTAACAATGTAATTAGAGCAGTAAAATTACATATTTTGTCATTCCCATGGTATACAGTCTGATATACCACGGCTGTCAGCCATTTAGCATTCAGGGACTGAACAACCCAGTTTATAATATTGAATACTGCAACCAAACTATATTACACTGTTGAATAATGCAAGATGTGCAGACAATTAAAGGGTTTATTTTCTCGTCTGTTGGCTACACTCATTACATTTTAGCTTCAAGACAAAAGCAGAGTGGCTAAGAGCATTTCTTCAAGTAAAGTTAGCCTACCAAAAATGAATGATTAACCCGCTCATATGAAAATAAAAGTACAGTAGGCCTACCTTTAAAAAATTAAGCCTGGTTTGTTTTATCAATATCATGCAAATTAGTACAAGTGGAATGCAACAAGTTGTTTTATATGGAAGACCTACTGCCCCTTTAAGAGCTAGAATTGATTTTTTTTGTACCCCGTTGTGATTCTCACCAAAAAATGTTGCTTTCTCACACTATTTAAATCCCACAATCGAATTAACAGTTAATGAAGCACTCTTAGCCTATGAATTACATATAGTAAACAAATAATCTGAACTCCACACATACAGTTGAAGTCAGAAGTTTATATACACCTAAGCCAAATACATTTAAACTCAGTTTTTCACAATTCCTGACATTTAATCCAAGTAAAAATTCCCTGTCTTAGGTCAATTAGAATCACCACTTAATTTTAAGAATGTGAAATGTCAGAATAATAGGAGAGAATTATTTATTTCAGCTTTTATTTCTTTCATCACACTCCCAGTGGGTCAGAAGTGTACATACACTCAATTAGTATTTGGTAGCGTTGCCTTTAAATTGTTTAACTTGGGTCAAACGTTTTGGGTAGCTTTCCACAAGCTTCCCACAGTAAGTTGGGTGAATTTGGCCTATTCCTCCTGACAGAGCTGGTGTAACTGAGTCAGGTTTGTAAGCCTCCTTGCTCACACATGCTTTTTCAGTTCTGCCCACAAATTTTCTATAGCATTGAGGTCAGGGCTTTGTGATGGCCACTCCAATACCTTGACTTTGTGGTCCTTGAGCCATTTTGCCACAACTTTGGAAGTATGCTTGGGATCATTGTCCATTTGGAAGACCCATTCGCAACCAAGCTTTAACTTCCTGACTGATATCTTGAGATGTTGCTTCAATATACACACATCATTTTCCGTCCTCATGATGCCATCTATTTTGTGAAGTGCACCAGTCCCTCCTGCAGCAAAGCACCCCCACAATATGCTGCTGCCACCCCCGTGCTTCACGGCTGGGATGGTGTTCTTTGGCTTGCAAGCCTCCCCTCCTCTCACCCTTTTATTTTTGTTTCATCAGACCAGAGGACATTTCTCCAAAAAGTATGATCTTTGTCCCCATATGCAGTTGCAAAACGTAGCCTGGCTTTTTATGGTGGTTTTGGAGCAGTGGCTCTTCCTTGCTGAGCGGCCTTTCAGGTTATGTCAATATAGGACTCGTTTTACTGTGGATATAGATACGTTTGTACCTGTTTCCTCCAGCATCTTCACAAGGTCCTTTGCTGCTGTTCTGGGATTGATTTGCACTTTTCTCAAAGTACGTTCATCTCTAGGAGACAGAACGCATCTCATACTTGAGCGGTATGACGGCTGCGTGGTCCCATGGTGTTTATACTTGCATACTATTGTTGTACAGATGAACGCGATACCTTCAGGCGTCTGGAAATTGTTCCTAAGGATGAACCCTACTTGTAAAGAACTAAAATGTATTTTCTGAGGTCTTGGCTGATTTCCCATGATGTCAAGCAAAGAGGCACCGAGTTTGAAGGTAGGCCTTGAAATATATCCACAAGTACACCTCCAATTGACGCAACTGATGTCAATTAGCCTATCAGAAGCTTCTAAAGCCATGACATAATTTTCTGGAATTTTCCAAGCTGTTTAAAGGCAGTCAACTTAGTGAATGTCAACTTCTGACCCACTGGAATTGCGATACAGTGAATTATAAGTGAAATAATCTGCCTATAAAAAATTGCTGGAAAAATGACCTGTGTCATGCACAAAGTCCTAACCGACTTGCCAAAACTATAGTTTGTTAACAAGACATTTGTGGAGTGGTTGAAAAACAAGTTAATGACTCCAACCTAAGTGTAAATAAACTTCAGACTTCAGCAGTACATTAACATTTTTGTGTATCTTTGACAATCGCTAATCAATATCCAAAAACAGTATTTTTTTGTAAACCTGCAGATCACCTCTCTTTTGTGGCACCAATATGAGGGTTTATGGCATGGGAAACAGTGTTGCAGTAGTCTAGTGTGACTCCTTTGGAGTGTTCACACTGCACAAAATATTAAGCGAGTCCACAAAAATTGGCTGAAAGGGACCAAGTTTTAAAACACCCTTGGTGATAGCTGGGTTCTCAACACTGCACTGGAGAATATATTGGAAAAACAGAGTGAGGACGATTTACAGCAAGGCTATGATCTAAATGCATGCTTTTCAACCGTTCGCTGCCTGCACCCGCAAGCCCGACTAGCATCACCACCCTGGATGGTTCCGACCTAGAATATGTGGACATCTATAAGTACCTAGGTGTCTGGCAAGACTGTAAACTCTCCTTCCAGACTCATATCAAACATCTCCAATCTAAAATCAAATCTAGAGTCGGTTTTCTATTCCGCAACAAAGCTTCCTTCACTCACGCCGCCAAACTTACTAAACTGACTATCCTACCGATCCTCGACTTCGGCAATGTCATCTACAAAATAGCTTCCAATACTCTACTCAGCAAACTGGATGCAGTTTATCACAGTGCCATCCATTTTGTTACTAAAGCACCTTATACCACCCACCACTGCGACCTGTATGCTCTAGTCGGCTGGCCCTCGCTACATATTCGTCGCCAGACCCACTGGCTCAATCATCTACAAGTCCATGCTAGGTAAAGCTCCACCTTATCTCAGTTCACTGGTCACGATGGAAACACCCACCCGTAGCACACACTCCAGCAGGTGTATCTCACTGATCATCCCTAAAGCCAAACACCTCATTTGGCCACCTTTCCTTCCAGTTCTCTGCTGCCTGTGACTGGAACGAATTGAAAAAATCCCTTTAGTTGGAGACTTCTCTCCCTCACCAACTTTAAACATCTGCTATCTGAGCAGCTAACCGATCGCTGCAGCTGTACATAGTCCATAGGTATATAGCCCACCCAATTTACCTACCTCATCCCCATACTGTTTTTATTTATTTACTTTTCTGCTCTTTTGCACACCAGTATCTCTACCTGCACATGACCATCTGAGCATTTATCACTCCAGTGTTAATCTGCTAAATTGTAATTCGCCTACCTCCTCATGCCTTTTGCACACAATGTATATAGACTTTTTTTCCCCTACTGTGTTATTGACTTGTTTATTATTTACTCCATGTGTTGTCTGTTCACACTGCTATGCTTTATCTTGGCCTAGGTCGCAGTTGTAAATGAGAACTTGTTCTCAACTAGCCTACGTGGTTAAATAAAGGTGAAATAAAATACTAAAAGGCACAATGCCAACAACCCTCCCACCAAAACCCTATATTCAGCACATCTCTGGAGACAAATAGTGGCATGCATGGCTGACACCTGCCCTCAACACACTTCAAACAGACAGGCATCTCCACAACAGATGTGCTCACTGCTCTTAAGTTTTCTGCCCACTTGTCATCCACTGTAAGTTCACAGGTTTAGAAATCATGTCATGAACACTTTTAGCTGAGCTGTTTGGACATTGCATCACCCGTCAAGGCCTCCATGCATTCAACGTGTTAGTGCTGTATACGCAACGGCTCGACAACTAACAAAGCATGCTTAATTAGACCACAGCACTCAGCCCTGGTCTTGGAATGCCTCCATTGTCTCATCGTATGTAAACACAGAGCTTACTCCAGCTGAGCATGGCTGGCGTTGAATAGTGGTAGGGTGCTTACTCTGCAGGTATGTTCCACTGATCGCTCATAAACAACTGTTTGCAGCCAGCATTTACACAGTGAAAGCCAGATCTGGGTTCAAATACTATTTAATTTACTATCATTACAAAAACTTCAGCTGGGATGGATAGAGCTTGCCTGGTACAATGGAAGTCACACAAATGCAAACCCCGCCCATCTGGCAGGCTAAAGCAAACACTAAACATATTTGAAAGATGTCAAATAGTATTTGAACCCAGGACTGCTTAAAACACATTGCGTCACAGCGTCTGTTGATTCACAAGGATAATCCCAAGTAGGTTTGGGCAATATCCAGATTTTGATACCGTCATAATACAATTTCTGTACCATACCGGGGCATACGGTATTACCAAATGTGCACACAAGGTGCGCTACTTAAAAAATTAAAATAAATGTCAAAGTAATATACACAGTGTTCAAAACATGAAGAAATTCTTCCTAATATTGAGTTGCGTTCTTCATCGACTACAGCTCAGTGTTAAACATTATTGTGCCCCCAAGCTCATCACTAAGCTTAACACGGAACCCAAACTGGCTGAGCGCGCCATCGAGCATAAATGTATTTTGTCCCCCTTCACCAAACACGATCACGACACGCAGGTTAAAATATCAAAACAATGCTTGTGTTTCTAGTTCTAACAGCACAGTAATATCTAACAAGTAATCTAACAATTCCCCAACAACTACCTAATACACACAAATTTAAAGGGGTGAATGAGAATATGTACATATAAATATATGGATGAGCGATGGCCGAGTGGCATAGGCAAGGTACAGCAGATGGTATAAAATATAGTACATACATGTGATATGAGTAATGTAAGATATGTAAACATTATTAAAGTGGCATTATTTAAAAGTGGCTAGTGATCCATTTATTAAAGTGTCCAGTGATTGGGTCTCAACGTAGGCAGCAGCCTCTCTGAGTTAGTGATTGCTATTTAACAGTCTGATGGCCTTGAGATAGAAGCTGTTTTTCAGTCTCTCGGTCCCAGCTTTGATGCACCTGTACTGACCTTGCCTTCTGGATGATAGCGGTGTGAACAGGCAGTGGCTCGGGTGGTTGTTGTCCTTGCTAATCTTTTTGGCCTTCCTGTGATGTTGGGTGCTATAGGTGTCACGGAGGGTAGGTAGTTTAGCCCCGGTGATGCGTTGTGCAGACCGCACCACCTTGCGGTTGAGGGCGGTGCAGTTGCCGTACCAGGCTGTGATACAGCCCGACAGGATGCTCTCGATTGTGCATCTGTAAAAGTTTGTCAGGGTTTTGGGTGACGGGACAAATTTCTTCAGCCTCCTGAGGTTGAAGAGGCGCTGTTGCGCCTTCTTCACAACGCTGTCTGTGTGGGTGGACCATTTCAGTGTCCGTGATGTGTACGCCGAGGAACTGAAATAGTTCCACCTTCTCCACTACTGTCCCGTTGATGTGAATAAGGGGGTGCTTTCCTGAAGTCCATGATCATCTCCTTTGTTTTGTTGATGTTGAGTGATGTTATTTTCCTGACACCACACTCCGAGTGGCCTCACCTCCTCCCTGTAGGCTGGTCTCGTCATTGTTGGTGATCAAGTCCACTACTGTTGTGACGTCTGCAAACTTGATGATTGAGTTGAGGCATGCATGGCCACGGAGTCGTGGGTGAACAGGGAGTACAAAGGAGAGGGCTGAGCACACACCCTTGTTTCCTACCTTCACCACCTGTGGACGGCCCATCAGAAAGTTCAGGACCCAGTTGCACAGGGAGGGGTTGAGACCCAGGGCCTCCAGCTTGGGAGGGTACTATGATGTTGAATGCTGAGCTGTAGTCAATGAACAGCATTCTTACATATGTATTATTTTTGTCCAGATGGGATAGGGCAGTGTGCAGTATGATGGCGATTGCATCATCTGTGGACCTGTTGAGGTATGCAAACTGAAGTGGGTCTAGGGTGGCCGGTAAGGTGCCGGTGGTATGATCCTTGACAAGCCACTCAAAGCACTTCATGATGACACGGGGTGGTAGTCATTTAGTTCAGTTATCTTTGCCTTCTTGGGTACAGGAACAATGGTAGCCATCTTGAAGCATGTGGGGACAACAGACTGAGATAGGGAGCGATTAAATAGGTCTGGAAACACACCAGCCAGCTGGTATGCGCATACTCTAAGGACGCGGCTAGGGATGCCGTCTGGGCCAGCAGCCTTGCAAGGGTTAACAAGTTTAAATGTTTTACTCAGCCACTGAGGAGAGGGGAGGCTGCAGTCTTTGTTAGCGATCCACAACGGTGGCACTGTATTATCCTCAAAGCGGGCAAAGAAGGTGTTTAGTGTCTGGAAGTGTGATGTCGATATCCGTGACGTGGCTGTTTTTTAATCAGTGATTTCCTGTAGACCCTGCCACATACGTCATGTGTCGGAGCCGTTGAATTGCGACTTCACCTTGTCCCTGTATCGGCATTTTGCTTGTTTGATTGCCTTGCGGAGCGAATAACTACAATGTTTACACATTCTGCCATATCGCCAGACCTCTTTCCATGGTTAAATGTGGTGGATCACGCTTTCAGTTTTACGTGTGACATGGCAAATAAAATGTTATTTGACAAGTGAAATCAATAACGGATCATAGCTTGTGCATTTCATGGAAGGAGCTTTGTGTTTTGTACACTCAGTGTAGACAGTACCAGTCAAATGTTTGGACACACCTACTCATTCAGGACTACCTGACATGATGACTCCCCAGTCCACCTGACCGTGCTGCTGCTCCAGTTTCAACTGTTCTGCCTTATTATTATTCGACCATGCTGGTCATTTATGAACATTTGAACATCTTGGCCATGTTCTGTTATAATCTCCACCTGGCACAGCCAGAAGAGGACTGGCCACCCCAAATAGCCTGGTTCCTCTCTAGGTTTCTTCCTAGGTTTTGGCCTTTCTAGGGAGTTTTTCCTAGCCACCGTGCTTCTACACCTGCATTGCTTGCTGTTTGGGGTTTTAGGCTGGGTTTCTGTACAGCTGATGTACGAAGGGCTATATCAATACATTTGATTTGATTCAATAGTTTTTTTCTCATTATTTTCTACATTGTAGAATAATAGTGATGACACAAAAAGTATGAAATAACACATGGAATCATGTAGTAACCAAAAAAGTGTTAAATGAATCAAAATATATTTTCTATGTGAAATTATTTAAAGTAGCCACCCTTTGCCTTGGTGACAGCTTTGCACACGCTTGGCATTCTCTCAACCAGTTTCATGAGATAGTCACCTGGAGAGCATTTCAATTAACAGGTGTGCCTTGCTAAAAGTTAATTTGTGGAATTTCATTCCTTCTTAATGCGTTTGAGCTAATCAGTTGTGTTGTGACAAGGTAGGGCTGGGTATACAGAAGATAACCCTATTTGGTAAAAGACCAAGTCCATATTATGGCAAGAACAGCTCAAATTAGCAAAGAGAAACAGTCCATCATTACCTTAAGACATGAAGGTCAGTGAATGTGGAACATTTCCAAAACTTTGAAAGTTTCTTCAAGTGGAGTTGCAAATACCATCAAACGCTATGATGAAACTGGCTCTCATGAGGACCGCCACAGGATAGGAAGACCCAGAGTTACCTCTGCTGCAGAGGATAAGTTCATTAGAGTGACCAGCCTCAGAAATTGCAGCCCAAATAAATGCTTCACAGAGTTCAAGTAACATACACATAAACTGTTCAGAGGAGACTACGTGAATCAGGCCTTCATGGTCAAATTGCTGCAAAGGAAACACTACTGAAAGGACATCAATAAGAAGAAGACTTGCTTGGGCCAAGAAACACGAGCAATGGACGGATGATCTCCGCATGTGTGGTTCCCACTGTGAAGCATGGCGGAGGAGGTGCGATGGTGTAGGGGTGCTTTGCTGGTGACACTGTCAGTGATTTATTTAGAATTCAGGGCACACTTAACCACCATAGCTACCACAGCATTCTGCAGTGACACGCCACTCCATCCCATCTGGTTTGCACTTACTGGGACGATCATTTGTTTTTCAACAGGACAATGACCCAAAACACACCTCCAGGCTGTGTAAGGGATATTTGACCAAGAAGGAGAGTGACTGAGTGCTGCATCAGATGACCTGGCCTCCACAATCACCCGACCTCAACCCAATTGAGATGGTTTAGGATGAGTTGGACTACATAGTGAAGGAAACGCAGCTAACAAGTGCTCAGCATATGAGGGTGGCAACTTTAAAGAATTATTTCATAGTTGATGTTTTCACTATTATTCCACAAAGTAGAAAATAGTACAAATTAAGAAAAACCCTTGAATAGGTTTGTCCAAACTTTTGACAGGTACTGTATTGCATGTTGGCAAATGTTTGAAAATGAAGTTTTATTGGATGCTTCCCGGGCACGTTGTACTTTTTCCTAATGGAAACCCTGCCACACACATCAAGTCTCTGTGCGTTCCATAAGCGCCACTTCTACTAAGTGCAAGAAGACACAATCAGCTATTGTTGACGCTGAAAGGGGTTTGAACTGACAAGCTTACAAAGACTGTAGGAAAGTGTGCAAAAAAAAAATCACAATGACAATACCAAGCCACAACACACTGCACAGTAATGGCAGCTGTCTGAAAGACTATGCTTTTCAGACCTACAGTACTCTACTGAGTAAAAACATTATTCAATAGTCTCTCACAAACGCTCTTGTCCTCAAGAGGAAACTTCTGGCATGCAATCCACTGGGGCAGAGTAATGAGCTCAAGGGAAAGAAGGGAGAGAGACTCTCACTAATGGCTTTTCAGCTTTGGGCTCTTCAGGCTAAGAAAGCATCACAACCCATCCTCTGCACAGCACAGAGCACTAAGCTATTCCCAGGTCATATTTAATCAGGCACCAAACAGAAGAAAATGGACTGAAACAGTGAGGGACAAGTTTGACTTGTCCAATAAGAAATGCCTATTTTCATTTAAATTGAGAAATGTTTTAAAACGTTTTCTGATGTGTGCCCTGATGAACACAACCCTGACATACAAAACCCTGCCCTTTGCTGAACTCTGGTTTCTCTCTGTTAGGCAGGCAGGCAATCTCCTGGTACATGCAGCAGAAAAATACTGTCCTGAGGGCCACTTATCTGTGAAGAAAAGAAGCATTTATGGCAGCCATGCAACTCTGGGAGCTGGCTCTGACTTCCAAGAGATCGAGCTGAGACGCGTTGCGATGCATTGTTTCTCTGGCTGGAAAGTGCTCTGTATAAGAAAGAGGATTTTACGATGTTGGCACCAATTTCTATGTGTAGCATCAGACAGCCAGTGAGGGACAGTAAATGTTTATCCAGTTGACAAAATATATCCAAATCTAAAGATACTCATAAACATACAAATTTCACCTGGTTAATATTGCCTGCTAACCTTATTTTAGCTAAATATGCAGGTTTAATAATATATACTTGTGTATTGATTTTAAGGCATCTATGTTTATGGTTAGATACACGTTGGAGCAACGACAGTCCTTTTTCGCGAATGCGCACCGCATCGTTTATATGCAACGCAGGACACGCTAGATAAACTAGTAATATCATCAACCATGTGTAGTTAACAAGTGATTTATGATTGATTGTATTTTATAAGATAAGTTTAATGCTAGCTAGCAACTTACCATGGCTTCTTACTGCATTCGCGTAACAGGCAGGCTCCTCGTGGAATGCAATGAGAGGCAGGTGGTTAGAGTGTTGGACCAGTTAACCGTAAGGTTGCAAGATTGAATCCCCGAGCTGACAAGGTAAAAAAATCTGTCGTTCTGCCCCTGAACAAGGCAGTTAACCCACCGTTCCTAGGCCGTCATTGAAAATAAGAATGTGTTCTTAACCGACTTGCCTAGTTAAATAAAGGTGTAAAAAATATTTTTATTTTTTTTAAACTGCCAAATCGGTGTCCAAAAATACTGATTTCCGATTGTTATAAAAACTTGAAATAAGCCCTAATTAAATCGGCCATTCTGATTAATCGGTCGACCTCTAATGCACACAAACATATATATATACACATACATACATATATATATATATATATATATATATATACATATATATATATATATATGTATATATGTATATATATATATATATATATGTATATATGTATATATATATATATATATATATATACATATATATATATATATATGTATATATGTATATATATATATATATATATATATATACATATATATATATATATATATATATATACATATACATATATATATATATATGTATATATGTATATATATATACATATATATATACATATATATATATATATATATATACATATATATATATATATATATATATACATATATATATATATATATATATATATATATACATATATATATATATATATATATATATACACATATATATATATATATATATATATATGTATATATATATATATATATATATATATATATGTATATATATATATATATATATATATATATATATATGTATGTATGTGTATATATATATGTTTGTGTGCATTAGAGGTCGACCGATTAATCAGAATGGCCGATTTAATTAGGGCTTATTTCAAGTTTTTATAACAATCGGAAATCAGTATTTTTGGACACCGATTTGGCAGTTTAAAAAAAATAAAAATATTTTTTACACCTTTATTTAACTAGGCAAGTCGGTTAAGAACACATATATATATATATATATATATATTACTTAAATGAGTTGTAATGACTCCAACCTAAGTGTTTCAACCACTCCACAAATTTCTTGTTAAACTATAGTTTTGGCAAGTCGGTGAGGACATCTACTTTGTGCATGAAACATAATTGTTCCAACAATTGTTTACAGACAGATTATTTCACTGTATCACAATTCCAGTGGGTTAGAAGTGTACATACACCAAGTTGACTGTGCCTTTAAACAACATGGAAAATTCCAGAAAATGTAATGGTTTTTAGAAGCTTATGATAGGCTAATTGACATAATTTGAGTCAATTGGAGGTGTACCTGTGGATGTGTTTCAAGGCCTACCTTCAAACTCAGTGCCTCTTTGCTTGTCATGGGAAAATCAAAAGAAATCAGCCAAGACCTCAGGATTTTTTTTGTAGACCTCCACAAGTCTGGTTCATCCTTAGGAGCAATTTCCAAACGCCTGAAGGTACCACGTTTATCGGTACAAACAATAGTATGCAAGTATAAACACCATGGGACCACGCAGCCATCATACCGCTCAGGAAGGAGACACGTTCTGTGTCCTAGAGATGAACGTACTTTGCGAAAAGTGCAAATCAATCCCAGAACAGCAGCAAAGGACCTTGTGGAGATTCAGAAGGAAACAAGTACAAAAGTATCTATATCTACAGTAAAACAAGTTCTATATCGACATAACCTGAAAGGCCGCTCAGCAAGGAAGAAGCCACTGCTCCAAAACCGCCATAAAAAAGCCAGACTACAATTTGCAACTGCACATGGGGACAAAGATTGTACTTTTTGGAGAAATGTCCTCTGGTCTGATGAAACAAAAGTAGAACCGTTTGGCCATAATGACCATCGTTATGTTTGGAGGAAAAAGGGGGAGGATTACAAGCCAAAGAACACCATACCAACTGTGACGCACGGGGGTGGCAGCATCATGATGTGGGGGTGCTTTGCTGCAGGAGGGACTGGTGCACTTCACAAAATAGATGGCATCATGAGGACGGAAAATTATGTGGATATATTGAAGCAACATCTCAAGACATCAGTCAGGAAGTTGAATCTTGGTCGCAAATGGGTCTTCCATACGGACCATGACACCAAGCACACTTCCTAAATTGTGGCAAATGGCTCAAGTACAACAAAGTCAAGGTATTGGAGTGGCCATCAGAAAGCCCTAACCTCAATCCTATAGAAAATTTGTGGGCAGAACTGAAAAAGCGTGTGCGAGCAAGGAGGCCTACAAACCTGACTCAGTTACACCAGCTCTGACAGAAGGAATGGGCCAAAATTCACCCAACTTATTGTGGGAAGCTTGTGGGAGGCTACCTGAAACATTTGACCCAAGTTAAACAATTTAAAGGCAATGCTTCCAAATACTAATTGAGTGTATGTAAACTTCTGACCCACTGGGAATGTGATGAAAGAAATAAAAGCTGAAAGAAATAATTCTCTGCTATTATTCTGACATTTCATATTCTTAAAATAAAGTGGTGATCCTAACTGACCTAAGACAAGGAATTTTTACTAGGATTAAAAGTCAGAAATGGTGAAAAACTGAGTTTAAATGTATTTAGCTAAGGTGTATGTAAACTTTCGACTTCAACTGTATGTATGGATGTATATGCTTCGTTAACTGTGAAAATACTAAATTCTCTATGGCATTTTCATACGCACATGGTGCAAGACAGGTTGCCTGATGACTTGAACTAAATACTTCTGCTGATCTATGTTTGCTTCATACTTCAGTCTGACTGCCATTGATAAAGTCAATTGTGGTGATGTACAAAACAAAGTCATCAGCGATTGGATCATTTCTAATCAGAATATCAAAGCCAACGACGAAGTGTCAAAACACATCTTTACCCACGTGTTCTTTCTCTGGCCCGACTCATCGATTTCTGGGACCAATCAGAACAGTTAGAATGTGTTTGCTTTCTAGAAATCCGTGGGTAGATACTCAGATCCAGACTCATCGCGGAGAAGAAACTAACATCTGTAGCAGTGGCGTATCGTTTGGCCGGAGCAAGGACTGGGTAGTCAGGCAACAAGACAGGAGCCACAAATACAAAATATAATGTATCCGAGAAAATTAGAGGCTGCTGTGAGCTAAGATAAAACGTTTGAATGTGATGACAAGCATCTGAATACATTTTTTTTTAATGGAGTTGTTAAGTGTCTGTTTCACTACATGCATGCCTTATTCAGTTGGTTGGAGCACTTAGGCCACATATGTCAGAGTCAAGGCCCGCGGGCCACATCCGGCCCGCAAGAAGGTTTTTTACGGCCCCTGGGATGATCTTGATTTATTATTAGAACCGGCCCGCAGCAAGCCGGCAGCCCGCAGATCTTTTACACGCACCAATACTACATTTCCCACAATGCAAAGGTGACGCACCGAGCAGTAGGCTGCTTCATTTCAATATTTATTGGCACAGCAGTCGTCAGCATCACAGTAAAATTAACTTTCAGATACCCATCAAAAATGGCAAAACGGAAGGTGGATACTGAGAACCGGGGGTTTCAAACAAGGTGGGAGTCGGAGTATATGTTCACGAAGGTAGCTGGAAAACCTGTGTGTCTTCTGTGTGGAGAAAGTGTGGCGGTACTGAAAGAGTATAATCTGAGACGACATTATGAAACGAAACACGCGGACAAAAACAAGAATATGGACATGGAACAAAGGCTACAAAAGGCAGAGGAATTAAAACGAGGCCTCAAATCTCGACAGGCTCTGTTCAAAAAAGCCAAATCACAAGGCCAGGCTGCTGTCAAGGCCAGTTTTATTTTGGCAGAAGAGATCGCTAAATCAGCCCGGCCATTTACGGAGGGGGATTTCATCAAAAACTGCATGATTAAAGTTTGTGACGAAGTTTGCCCAGAAAAAAGGCAACTCTTTTTAAATGTGAGTCTGAGCAGAAACACCATTGCCGAGAGAGTAGACCAGTTGTCCATCAATCTAAAAGAGCAGCTTGTGAAAAAGGGAAAAGATTTTATTGCATATTCCTTGGCTGTGGATGAGAGCACCGACATTTCTGACATTGCCCAGTTGTCAATTTTCATCCGCGGAGTGGACTCCAACCTAAGCGTGACAGAGTTTTTGGCTTTACGTCCTATGCATGGCACAACTACGGGGCATGATTTGTATGAAGAGGTGTCAAGATGTGTAAATGAGATGGAGCTGCCTTGGGAAAAACTCGTGGGTTTGACAACCGACGGAGCACCTGCGATGTGTGGACACAGGAGCGGACTGGTGGCGAAGATACGGGAAAAGATGCAAGAGGAAAACGCGACAGGTGAGCTGACAGCTTATCATTGTATCATACACCAGGAAGCGTTGTGCGGTAAAGCCTTGAAAATGGAGCATGTAATGAGCATCATCACGCGCACAGTTAACTTTATCAGAGCCAAAGGTTTGAATCACCGCCAGTTCAAGGCATTTCTGACGGAGTTAGAAACGGAGCATGGTGATTTGCCTTATCACACAGAGGTGCGATGGCTAAGCCAGGGAAAGGTGCTTCAAAGATGTTTCGAGCTTCGTGAGGAGATTTGTCTGTTCTTGGACAGCAAAGGGAAAGACACAACACAACTCCGAGACGAAATGTTTCTGTGTGAAATGGCTTTTCTGTGTGACATTACGAGTCATCTGAATGCAATAAACTTGCAGCTGCAGGGTCGGGATCGTGTCATCTCTGATATGTACAGTACAGTGAAGGCATTTAAAACCAAACTGACTCTGTGGGAGACGCAGATGCGGAAAGAAAATTTGAGCCACTTTCCCAGCTGCCAGACCATGAAAGAGAAGCTCTCTACCAGTGCGTTCCCGAGCACACAGTTGGCTGATAAAATAGTTATGCTTGCCGCTGACTTTCGACGCCGATTTGCTGACTTTGAAGCACAAAAAAGCAGGTTGGAACTGCTCGGTAACCCATTTGCTGTTGACGTGGAAAGCTCACCACCAAACCTCCAAATGGAGTTGATTGACCTCCAATGCAATGATGCACTGAGGGCAAAATATGCGGCAGTGGGTGCTGCGGAGTTCGCCCGTTTCCTCCCCGGCACAATGCCCCAGCTGCGCATCCAGGCTGCTCAAACGTTGTCTATGTTTGGCAGCACATACCTGTGTGAACAACTGTTTTCTTTGATGAACCTGAACAAAACATCACACAGAAGTCGACTTACTGCTGAACACCTCCACTCAATTCTGAGGATTTCTTCAGCTCAGAGCCTTACCCCGAACATTGATGAACTTGTGGAAAAGATGGGACACCACCAAGTATCACCCTCAACCTCAAACAAGTGAACATTACTGTGCAATCACATATTTAGAGTTTTTACTCAGTTCAAGTTTAAAAGTTAAAATTTAATATTTGTTTTCACTGCATGTTACTTCTCCTTAAACAAAGTGTTGTTTTTGATTAATAGATTTTTGCACTTTATTTTTTTGTATTTCAATCCAATTATATTTTAAAAATATTTCAGTTGAGTGGATGATAGAAAATTGCTATTATTGTTTTTTCTTTGAAGTAAATTTAGCCCACTTTTGCTAAAATAGAAAATATAGTCTACTGATGGTGCCTTGAATACCGGTTTCTTTCATTTAATGTTCATGTTATGGGGATATTTATATAAAGGAAATTTGTCTTTTGTGTCTGTTGAAAATTAAAGATTACTGACAGAGCCATAAGAAAATATTGCTTTATTTATCTGATCATATTGTAATATATTTGTTAGGTTTTCAGTAGGTTCAATTAGGTTCACTAGACTATATGCGTCATTTAAAAATTTTTCAATGAACATTCGAACAGTCCGGCCCTCGTCTTGTAGCTGATTTTTTTATTTGGCCCTCCGTCCATTTGACTTTGACACCCCTGACTTAGGCTATTGCTATTCTTTCAGAAGGCATAAACCACACATTCTAACGTTACTCGGACTATACACCTGAGTGAACGTAAGAGAAGCAGTTCTTCAGCTTTGGTGCTTAAGCATTCCAAAAGCACAAATATGAAGAAACATTTGTATTCCAATTTGGACCTCTCTAGAGCAGATCAGGCTCACTCCCAAAATGTTAATTTAGAGCCCTGCTATTTAATGTCACCAAAGCCCCATATACTGCCCACCATTGTGACCTGTATGCTCTCGTTGGCTGGTTCTCGCTACATATTCGTTGCCAAACCCACTGGATCTAGGTCATCTATAAGTCATTGCTTGGTAAAGCTCCGCCTTATCTCAGCTCACTGGTCACCATAACACCCACCTGTAGCACACGCTCCTGCAGGTATATTTCACTGGTCATCCCCAAAGCCAACACCTCTTTGGACGCCTTTCCTTCCAGTTCTCTGCTGCCAATGACTGGAACGAATTGCAAAAATCACTGAAGTTGGAGACTTATCTCCCTGACTAATTTCAAGCATCGGCTGTCAGAGCAGCTTACCGATCGCTGCAGCTGTACACAACCCATCTGTAAATAGCCCATCTGTAAATAGCCCATCTGTAAATAGCCCATCCAACCAACTACCTACCTCATCCCAATATTTGTATTTGTTCTGCTCTTTTGCACACCAGTATTTCTACTTGCACATCTATCACTCCAGTGTTAATTGCTAAATTGTAATTACTTTGCCACTATGGCCTATTTATTGCCTTAACTCCTTACTTCATTTGCACACACTGTATACAGATTTTCTATTGTGTTATTGACTTTACGTTTGCTTATCTCATGTGTAACTCCGTTGTTTTTGTCGCACTGCTTTGCTTTATATTGGCCAGGTCGCAGTTGTAAATGAGAACTTGTTCTCAACTGGCCTACCTGGTTAAATAAAGGTGAAAAAAAAAAAAAAAAAGCCACTCAACTAAAGACATTAAACATATGCCTGATAAGGGAACATACCAATGATTCCATTGAACAGTCAAACTGATTTTACCATTCACTTCTATTTCACTGAAAGATATTTGCCATCGGAAAAGTCTAAGTGAGATCCTTGCAATGGGGTGACGTCCAGCTCTGACGTCACCCCATTGAAGTTGACATTTAAAACAGTTAAGGTACGGATTAAAGTTAGGGATGTCCCAAGGATCCCATTCAGCATATATTTGCTATTGTGCAGTGGAGAGGAGAGCAAGCTCTGACAAATGGGCTCAAGGGGTTCCCTGACATTTGAAACAGTGTAGCTGCACATCTGTGGAAAAGACAGAAGGAGAGCAGTGCTTTGAAAAAGGGGCAAAATTATAATTGTCGTCATCTTGAAGTCCATTTGCTGCAGTAGCCTCCTTTTGAGAAGCATTCTCCATCGAAAAGCTCATGCAGAAATATAAACTAACAGAAGACGTTAGAGCAGGGCTCGCCAACCCTGTTCCTGGAGAGCTACCCTCATGTAGGTTTTAATCTCATTCAGCTAATCAACCAGCAAATTATTAGAATCAGGTGTGCTAGATTAGAGTTGGAGCGAAAACCTACAGGAGGGTTGCGCTCCAGGAACAGGGTTGGAGAGCCCTGTGCTAGAGAAATAGAACAATATATATATACATATATATTTATTTTTTTAAGTCATAACAGTTGACTCAACTAGTGTGTGGATCAAAATAAATTCTACCTTATAATCTTAGCGAAAACAATGAATCAACCTGAATCTAGGTGAGAACATTCGTGGCCATCTGTTAAAACGACTGTTGCGAAAACGGTAACATATTGATGAATGGCAGCAAGTGTTTGAAAGCATCACAGCTGTCTGTAGATCAGGGGTATGCCCCCTAGGGCCCGTGAGGTACTGCAGTTGGTCCGCTAAAATATGGATTGGTCCCCCCATGTTTTTATGAATATCGCTAGCAACCAAACAAACGTTGAATTACATACCTACAGTATTAACAGAGGAGAGAATCTAATGTCAAATTATGTCAACTTTATTTTTCAAGTCCTAATATTGAGCAAATTACACTCATTGGCGCCAATTATACTCACTGGAGTATCTGACATAGGCTTTGAAAAAGCACCCATGTAAAGGCTTTCTTGACTTGGACATACATTTTGCCAACACATGGCTAACCTTTGTTAAACTAGCTAAACAGCTGCTCTTAGCGAAAATGTGGTTTGAAGTTACAGTACCTTTCTAACTAATAGGCTATAGAACAGGTTTCACCAATTGGCGGCCCATAGGCCGAATTTGGCCCGCAGGTTATTTTACTTGGCCACCCAAGTTCTTTGCTTGGCCTTACTGAAGAGCTCAGTGACACTTTCAACATGGCAATGTCATAGGATGCCACCTTTCCAACAAGTCAGTTTGCCACCGAGTGCTGAAGTGCGTAGCGAGTAAACAATAGTCTGTCCTCGGTTGCAATACTTACATCACTCCAGGCAAGCTTTACACCACTCCAGCCGACGCTTGGCAGTGTTCATGGTAATCATTGGACTCTGGAGCAGTGGAAACGTGTTCTCTGGAGTGATGAATCACGTTTCCCATCTGGCAGTCCAAAGAACGAATCTGGGTTTGGCAAATACCAGGAGAACGCAACCTGCCCAAATGCATAGTGTCAACTGTAAAGTTTGGTGGAGGAGGAATAATGCTCTGGAGCTGTTTTTAATGGTTTAGGCTCCTTAGTTCCAGCGAAGGGAAATCTTAACACTACAGAATATAATGACATTCTAGACAAGTCTGTGCTTCCAACTTTGTGGCAACAGTTTGGGAAAGTCCCTTTCCTGTTTCAGCATGACAATGCCCCCGTGCACAAGCGAGGTCCATACAGAAATGGTTTGTCAAGATCGGTGTGGAAGAACTTGATTGGCCTGCACAGAGCCCTGACCTCAACCCCAGCGAACACCTTTGGGATGAATTGGAACGCGACTGCGAACCAGGCTTAAATCCCCCAACATCAGTGTCTGATCTCACTAATGCTCATGGCTTAATGGAAGCAAGACCCTGCAGCAATGTGCCAACATCTAGTGGGAAACCTTCCCAGAAGAGTGCAGGCTGTTATAGCAGCAAAGGGGTGACCAACTCCATATTAATGCCCTTGATTTTGTAATGAGATGTTCGAGCATGTGTCCACATACTTTTGGTCATGTAGTGTATGTTACGTTTGGTATGGTTACATAAGACATATGGTTATTTAAGGCAAAAACAAAAGTCGGGGTGGATGGGTGGGCATATAACGCGAACGTCCAGCTAGCTAACATTAGTGACCTAGTTAGAATTGTAACAAATCATACATATTGCAAATTCATAACATATAGTAAATTTTTCAGATTTGTAACATATTGTATGTTTTGCTAATTCCTAACATATAATACAAATTGTAATTAGTAACATGTTTAAAAATAATAAATAACCCTTATTTTACCAGGATGAATGAGCCAAGTCTAGACTGGGGATGATTAGTTGACTGTGACTGTATGAGGGCCAGATTGGGAATTTAGCGAGGACACAGGGGTTAACACCCTTACTCTTACGATAAGTAGGATCTTTAGTGACCACAGAGAGCCAGGACAGCCATTTAACATCCAATCCTAAATAAATATAAGTTTGATGACATCCACAAATTAATACATACCATACGAAAAGTAACAACATATCATACTAAATCGAGTGTCTCAGATTAACAGACAGAATGAGACCAGGTTGGGTCCCCTGACCATCGCTCAATAAAAATAAAAAATAGTCCCGCAGCTATATCTAGTTGAAAATCCCTGCTATTGAGTTATACTTCCTCTTCCAACAACGTGGGGAGGTCAAAATTACCTAAAAAACTAACAATTATGTAATTAAACAATTTTTTTTGATTACTTCTCCTTGCCATTATCATTCACCTGACAGGACGTGACATTTTTTTTTCGTTAACGTATGATTGGGGTCCCTGGGTCGCCAGTTTGCCTGGGAGGGGGTCCCTGGGCAAGAAAACGTTGAAGACCCCTGCTGTAGATTAAAGTGAGAAGCCACGTTGCTGGCTACATGCTATCTGTTAGGGTGTAATTATTATACAATTTCACTTTTTAAAGAACGAATTTGACGTACGTAGGCTACATTCATTCACTGGAACAAAATGAAAGCTGTCAATAATTTTCCTTGCAAAGAACTGTGCAAAACTAACATTGTAACAGTATGTCATTAAAAGTGCTAATATTAGAATGAGTTGGATAAAAGTAACATTACGACTGTCAACATTGTCATTGTGGCCAAATCACAGCAGCCGCTACTCACTGTGACTGAATTAGATGGATACAAAACATCTGCATAAATGTCGCACTTACCGAAACTTTGCTTGAATTCTAGTTATACCTTCCAACGGTTTATATATCCTCCTACTGAAATCCCTGTACTTTATCAACTTTTCCGCTACAATGCCAGCCCGCTGCGTTGCCTCTTCTCTACGCCATGTCGGAAATGGGACGATGGGAAGTTGGAAAGTGGAAACGTCATCGCAGGCAGGCACATCCCGCCCCGCTCCGGACTGGATTGGTTTGGCAAGAGGAAAGTCTCTGATCTTTTCAGAGTTTGGGACATGCCTGCCAATCAATTTTAAAAAGCAAGACGGCCCCATGTGGTCTGTAGGGGGCACACACGTAACCTAAGTGAAATAGTCTGGAAAATAGTCTGGGAAATGTATTTCATAATTACTTTTCAAATTTCCAGTGTTCTATTGCCTTTCTTGTACCATAAGGGGTAAAAAAAAAACATCTTAGACCTTGTTAATAGAATGGTATTTTGTTTAGGAATGGAAGTCAGCTACAGTATTGCTTTCAAGAACTGTAACACATATAAACACTGATAGTCTTGTCCTTTGGAAACTTTGCACAGATAGCTAGATTCCAGAGATTGTCTCAGCCCATATGTCCAGTTCAGTGCATCAGCTGACATCAAAGAGAGAATGAAATGAAGTTCTGGATCCCTCCACATCACCTCTCTGTCTGTCTTTACTCAAGCGCCATCCTTTCCACATTCAGTGTTGAGGTCACACTCCAGCATCTCCCCGATCCACTCATCATCCAGGGCCCCCATGATGAACTCCTCCAGGCTGATGGCTAAATAGAACTGAATGTTGTAGAATAAAATAGAATGATCAAAATTATATGTTTACAGCCTTGTATTGGCTGCACACTCACAAGATGTAGTTACAATCACAAATACAACAAAATACAGTTCAAGGCAGGGCTGGATAATTAGAATAGAGAAAAACTGCAGCAATAGCTGACCAGCTGACTGGGATACTGTAGGTTTTGTAACCTTAAATTAGAATTACCTGTGTTTTGAAATGGTTCCTGTGCGATCCTTACTATTGTTGTCTTTATCCAGTCTTACAAATATTCTGTTGGTGTGCTCCTCAGCTGTAAGTGGGTTTGGCTTAGTGAACAAGGCTGCCACACTCATCTTGTACACAGCCTGTGTAATCAGAGACCATATACTTTGTTAAATTTGACATTTAGCACCATCTAGTGAATGACAAGCACAGTAACATCTGCTACAAATGCAGCTGGGGAAGTGGCAATGCCAGTGCAACGCAGTGTCAGTAAGTTCCCAGCCTCCCATGGCACCCACACAAATTCCACTAATGATTCAATTATATTGAATTCCCCTGAGAAGTGATCTGATCTTGAGCAAAGACGTTTGAGCAAGGCAAAGAACAGTAACATTGTTCTATTTTCATCCTCATAATGCATTGCACCTACAGTACCCCTTGGGATGACAATGAAATATAATGTATTATACTGTATCTCTACATACTCCCGTAAACCAACAACCCCACCCTGTGAATAACCACAGATCCTCAGTCTCTCACACAGTATTAAATATTCTGGTAACACTTTGCCTTAATTTGCCCTTATACCTGTGTGGTAATGCCTGTTCCCTATTCCACTTGTGTAAAAAAGGCTTAATTCTACTACTATGCTACTATTATGGTATGGTACTACTATGTACTACTATGTACTACCTGTACTGACAATATATTAGTAACATTTTGTTAGATAATAGTTGGTGATACTACATCAGTAGCAGAGTAACAAAATGTAAAGTATTGACAGCATTTTGTCAGAATTATGCAAATAACAGTGCAGAAATACAGAGCTGATGTCTGTTCTGAGGATGGCTAACATTGAAAAAGTATTGAGAAGACTGGAAAGACAAAAGGGAAAAGACAAAAGGGAAAAAAGTTTGTTTAAAGATAAGAAAAGTACGTTTTTGGTGCCTACCCTGTTATTATCCAAGGTGGTGAATATCTGCTCAGTGTAGCTGACTCATTGCCCCCAGTTCCATTACAGAAGTATCTCCGGAAGTCATGCAGAGTGATCGGTCCACCGGGGAACACATTCAAACTTTCTATCACAAATAGACAACCAAAGAAAAGAACACAGAGATAAAAATTTTGAAATTAAAAGATTAGTTATAATTTTATAGTTGATTTAATCAATCAATAACATAAAATGATATAGATTCAGCTGTATTTGTAACGGTTTTAAAACCACTTTACAGTGGCTGTTTCTTGGTTTAAACATTTGTACTGTATGTCACAAAGACAGAGTTCCATAGAATGATAGAAAAAACAATGGTAGCTAGACTAACAGAAGCTCATCTTTTCTCTGTCATACTCAGATTGTTTTTCCTACTTTTGTCCCAAAAAAGTTAAATGGATTTCTTAAGATCAAATCCAATCAAATGTATTTATATGGCCCTTCGTACATCAGCTGATATCTCAAAGTGCTGTACAGAAACCCAGCCTAAAACCCCAAACAGCAAGCAATGCAGGTGTAGAAGCACGGTGGCTAGGAAAAACTCCCTAGAAAGGCCAAAACCTAGGAAGAAACCTAGAGAGGAACCAGGCTATGTGGGGTGGCCAGTCCTCTTCTGGCTGTGCCGGGTGGAGATTATAACAGAACATGGCCAAGATGTTCAAATGTTCATAAATGACCAGCATGGTCCAATAATAATAATAATAATAATAATAATAATAATAATAATAATAAGGCAGAACAGTTGAAACTGGAGCAGCAGCACGGCCAGGTGGACTGGGGACAGCAAGGAGTCATCATGTCAGGTAGTCCTGAGGCATGGTGCTAGGGCTCAGGTCCTCCGAGAGAGAGAAAGTAAGAGAGAATTAGAGAGAGCACACTTAAATTCACACAGGACACCGAATAGGATAGGAGAAGTACTCCAGATATAACAAACTGACCCTAGCCCCCCGACACAAACTACTGCAGCAAAAATACTGGAGGCTGAGACAGGAGGGGTCAGGAGACACTGTGGCCCCATCCGAGGACACCCCCGGACAGGGCCAAACAGGAAAGATATAACTGCACCCACTTTGCCAAAGCACAGCCCCCACACCAGAGGGATATCTTCAACCACCAACTTACCATCCTGAGACAAGGCCGAGTATAGCCCACAAAGATCTCCGCCACGGCACAACCCAAGTGGGGGGGCGCCAACCCAGACAGGAAGATCACATCAGTGACTCAACCCACTCAAGTGACACACCCCTCCCAGGGACGGTATGAAAGAGCCCCCAGTAAGCCAGTGACTCAGCCCCTGTAATGGGGTTAGAGGCAGAGAATCCCAGTGGAAAGAGGGGAACCGGCCAGGCAGAGACAGCAAGGGCGGTTCGTTGCTCCAGAGCCTTTCCGTTCACCTTCCCACTCCTGGGGGGAGGTTCAATGTGTAATACAGTGGATTGGTTTTCTTGCTTTTAAGTTGAATGTCCTTTATTTTTTATGGTCAATTTCTGATTGCTATCATTCGTGAACAAGAGACATATTATATTTAACTTAACAAAAATATATATATTTTGAAATGACATAGATAGAATTCTTACCTAAAGCATTCATAGAGCTCTGTGACATAGGTAGTCCCTCTCCTACAGGGTAGAGATGCAGACTGTCACTTCAACAGAATGGACCCTCCACCATGCCGACTTTATGTACACACCACAACCCATATTCACAAAGCGTCTTAGAGTAGGAGCGCTGACATAGAATCAGGTTCCCCCAGTCTTAATTATTATGATCTGAAAAGAAAAACTGATCCTAAAGCATCTCAGAGTAGGAGTGCTGGTTATGAAAACAGAACTTTACACCAGCTTACCATGGGCACACTTAATCACACTTACCCAAGTGGTATCATATTTGTAAAATTATGGAAATGTAATTCTCCTAGCAGGGGGGCAAAATGGAGGAGAGGGCAGGGTTGATCTAAATATAATTACCAAAAAGCAGCTGTAGTCATGAGTTCTCTCATTATGAGCTCTACAGGGAAAGTGTCGCAGTAAGGCTATGGATTGAAAGAGGACATTTGTACAGACAGGAAACAACATTGATTTAATATGAAGTTTGCATGTGTGTGCGCAGACTGTACATATGTGCATAACCGAAACACCACTGTGAAGTAAAAGGAAACTAATGTTTATTAAGAATAACCTTTTTTCACAAGACAGCTTAGACAGCTTCTCTGCCATAAACCAGACCTGTTGAAGCAGCAATAATGCCATGAATCTTTAAGTGTTTCTATAGCCCACTATTAAAACAAACAAAACAGATACACTAACAGTTAGTAACAAATACAGTATATTTTAAAAAACAGACAGGTGATTTTGAAGCTGTGAATGCGTCACTGACTAGCCTCCCCTGCTAACAAACAGCTCTTCTCGGAGCCCACAGGTAAAGAAGGGCCTTGCTTGTGTGTGGATAGGCTAAAAGGCAAGGCTAACTGTGGCCAACTGGGATCCCTGTGCCACAAGCACAATAAAACATTGGTTTGTGGTATATCTAGATTCTAGGGCATCCGCATCAATTGGGAAACAGCACTAGTCTGGGAAACAGTTTCTGAAGCCTCATCAGTCCACAGATAATGGTTTATGGTTACTCATTCACACGCCTACACACATACCGGTCTCTCATACCCTAGTTTGTCTTATAAGGCGAAAACAAAAAATGCATTAAACAAAAAAAAAAAGGATGCAAAAGCAGCTGCATGCAATAAGATCAACTGGGCGGGATATAAAAGGAACCAAAAATACAACGAAATCTAACTATACCTTGGATAATGTTTAGGATTTCAAACTGGGACAGGGGCAGTTGAGGTTGACTCTAACCAAAGTACAGAACAGAACTCGACTTCCACTCAATGCCACCACACAATGACAATAGGGTGGGCGGCAGCCCTACTGTACAAACATACTTTAACGGTTTCACAATTCAGGGCATTCACAAATACAGTACAATGATATTAGGAAAAAAAAATAATCTTAAAACAAACTAAAATCATACAACTTTTTTCCTTTTATAGGACCAGCCTGTATCTATGGCACATGCTTTCACAGCTTGCTTGTTGAATGCCATCATCTGTGATCAGGCTCGTGATTGGCACGTCAAATCCAGCCACCAATCGTGTTTCATACTTCCGATTAATCCCATGATACAAGAGGGGAGGGGAGAGGGGAAAGTCGAGAGGGGAAATGCCATACCATTTAATGTGTTGAGAGGTAAGGTGGGACTGATGGTTTGTAATATACTTCTCAGGTATCCATGCAGAAATGGCATGAGGCACTTCAGACAGACAGGTAGTGGGGGTCCTAGTGGATTGGTGCCTCCCTCAGTATTGAAGTAAATGTGGAGCTCCAGAGACAGTGTTCTTCAGAACTCACAATACACCTCCATCCATCCCACCCTCAGAACCGAATCAAAATCATTACTGGCACAAAATGTGAACAAACTTTAAAAAGTAACGACCGTGGCTGGATGGGCTAAAACAGCAGTATTCACACAGGCATTGGAGTTTAAACAGCATAATTTTAAAGATATTTCATGACTTTAGTTCTTTAGTCTTACCTCACATAAGGCTGCCACAAAACCATTATTCATTCAAAGCATGGTGACCATAGACCAATCAGTGTGACCATAGATGGCGGGTGATGGGTTTACTGACATGACCTCAAGCCACCACATTTAAAAAGCATGCTTATCCAGCTTCAGCTTCTTATAGTTTGGTGGGGCAATGGTCAAATGGGCAACTACAAATAAAGTAGCTGGCTATTTTTGTCTTGTCCAGGTCTTGTTACTTGTTTCTTTGTCCATGTGTACCTGTCTTACCAATAGCAAAACAAATTTGATCACAAAAAAAAACAGGTTAATTTGTTATTTTACATTCAGGGCATTTTTTCCCCCAGTGTGTGTAGGCTACCTATCTCTCGCCCTCCAAAACAGACACAGACAGGTAGTGGGGGTCGTATTCGAGTGTGTATTGTATATGGCATGTAGTCTATTGATTATGTAGGGTGTGGTGGCCTGCTGACATTACAAGTGTGATTATTCCGAAATTAGGGAGATAGATTTTTCTATTTGAGAAGAATGGATAAACGTACACAATACTAGTTAAGGATACTATATTTATCATGTTTCAAGTTGGCTTTATTAACTACAAAAAGGTCAAATGTGTTTTTATTTAAAATTCTGGTGACGCTCTGCACACACACACAAAGCTTCTGGTCCAAAGTTAAGCGAACTCTTGGAAGTTCAAAGACGTTCAAAGTTCCTTCATTGAATCTGCTCCTCCGCAAGTATAATGCTGTGATCCTAATTCAGATAATGCATGTAATAACAAAATGCCCAGCGCTTCAAGCCAAGCTTCCTCCACCCTCTATTGCTCGCTCCCTCCCCACCTGAAAAATTTCAGTCACATCTTGTGCCCTACACATGTCTGTCCAATGCATGTAAACATCTATTACAGCTTGCCCACTCCATAGAAAGCTGCTCTATCCACACTGATTGGTGAAGTAATTTAATGTTGAGCTAAAGAGGTTTAAAAAGGAAGAGAAAGGAATGATATAAACCATTATTTTTTTAGGGGTTTTGAACCGCTTCAGAACTTTATTTTGCTGGGCGTAACAGTGGAATGTAACGAAAATAATTATGGTTACAACCCCTGGTTTGAATAATAAGCGAGAGACAGAGATGTATATAGATGTTCTGGAATGTTCACTCTGCATAGTAGTCCCTTAAAGAATCCACACACCACAAACGACTCGGTTTACCTCTGAAGTAGCACCTCTGAACGAGCCATATAAGACTGTTGTCTATCAGTGCATTATGACACATGAAATTAAGTCAAAGCATGGGCGTCATAAAGCCGAAAAACGTTGTAAAAGAAAACAACAAATCACTTTACAACAATACCAACGTCTGTACTCCTACGTACTATAGGTGTGTGATATATAGCCTGATAAATAAAATACTGCTACAAGTGATAAAAAAAAGTGTAAAAGATTGAATAAACATGAAATGGAGGAATGAGGGGTGGTTTCTGTTCTGTTGCTCCCTGAGTGATCCCTGATTCAGAGATCATTTATAAACTGTACATTTTGAAATAAGGTATTTGATAAATCTCTATTTTAATAATAGAATTTAAGTCTATTCCCTTAAACCTCCATTTCTGTTTTTAAGAATGTGTCAAGATGGTGGGTGAATGTGGCATTTATCCATACCAGGTCTTCACACGTCGGTCCAAATGCTGTGTGCCAGAGAGTTGGTGGTTAGGCCGTGACACGCCCAGTTACTCTGATGGTGGGAAAATCTCTAAGTGGCACATTGATAGCGGACTATCAGTGACTCTCAATGTCAATGTCAACCAGACCTGTGTATTTAAGTATTTTAAAATAATCTGGTGCCGAATCAACTACTTCTATTAGAAGTATTTTCAAATGATTTCCTATAAAATAGCCTACTATTTAAGCATAAGTATTTTCAAATAGTTACTTCCAAATATATTATTTAAAATAAACCTAGGACCAAACAGACCTGGGTTCAAAAGCATGAGAGTATTTAAATATTTGTATAAATACTGGTTATTTTCAAATACATGCCAATACCTTCCAAGTGTATTGCCAAATGCATTCCAATATTCAAATACTTGTATATTCAAATAAAAATATTTGCGCAAACTCAAAACATATCGCGGAGCGTGTCGGGATAGCACTTCGCTCTAAAGCCTGCAGCCTTGTTTGCTTGGCTGTCTAATTAGCCCCCACACCTATGACAATTTTCACTACCTCTGCTTTGGGACACTTGTGCATATGGCGGAGGCAAGTGTGAAAGCTTAACTGGAGGGTCAAGGGGTGAAGGGAGTGATTTGGGATTCAGCCATAGTCTTATAGGATAGGATGTGACACGTGGGGGCACAAAAAGGCTGCTGCTCAAATAGACCACGCCTCCTAAGGCCACTCCAGAGATGGGGAGAGACTGTGGGCGCGTTCCTCTGCCCAGGCGTAGCTGATGCATGACAGACCTTACAACCCCTGGATAGGTATTTTACGTATCAGCTAATCACATCATATGTTATGGCAATCTGTCAGTCGATGACACAGTCAATGACTTGGCACACAATAATTGGTAGACGTATGCAACGTCTGAGCAGGGGAACGTGATCTGTAGGTCTGAGGAAAGCAGATACGGACAATTAGCCGCCAAGAATAGTCAAAATGGCCACCTGAAAGGCTTTGTAGGCACAGCCTCAGACTCTTCTCTTCCTCCCACTGAAAGTGGTGGAGAGCTGTTGTCCCTTATCGCCAATCGATCCCATTGTCTTAAAAAAAAAAAATGTAAACAGCCACCTGAAGATTACACAGCTTATGTGGAAAAAACTAAAACAACTAATAAATAAATAAAACATGTTTTAATAAGGGAGACGATACCTGGTGATAGAGAGAACTGTACTGAGGGAAATGCTGTGTTTGGGTCGAGTTATTGAGAGCTGTAGTGTGTTTCAGAGAGCCGGGGGGGGGGGGGAATTTCAGAGAGGCTTAGAATTTCAGTGAACTGTGGCAAGTTTCAGAGAGATCAGTGCAGTCAATTTTAGTGAGACGTGGAGAGTTTCAGTAGAGATGAGACAAAGAGGGACCAGTTCAGAGGGACCAGTTGATCTCATCCATGACCACGGCCTCGCCCAGATCGGCGTCCGTCTCCAGCAGGCTCATAATCACTGCCATGGCCGCCTCGTCATTACTAAGGCCTCCCAGGCCAGGGTCCATCATATTCTCCATATCCAGCTGGGAAGTTTCCACTGGGGGAGCAGAGAGAGGGAAGAGAGAGCAAAAGATGGTCAGAAAAAAAAAGAGTCAGAAAGAGTGTGAGGCAGAGAAAGAGAGCAAGGAAGAGAGAGAGGGGGCGTGAAAGAGGACTACAAACCAGTCACAGAACCACATAATCTACGACTGAACAATGGATCTTCAGCGAGAAGAGTACCATCATCAAAAACTCTGTTCGGTATCACAAAGGACCAATCCTAAACTAGTCAAGACTGTAATGGGCTAAAGGGATGAGATGTGATGATGTACCCATGAGTGATTCTCCTGCAGGGAATTGTGGTCTTTTGAGTTCTTGTTGTTCTCCTTCCTCTGAACTGGACTTCCCTGGCATCTCTAGGTCTGCCACCTCTCCATTTGGCACCTCAACAAGACAGGGGGAAAAAAGTTACTAAAGTAATACATGCATGAACACACACACACGCTCACACAGAGACTTACGCTGCTGCTGGACAGTGTAAGTTGCAGAGGAGACTTGTCCTTCAGCACAGTGAAGGGGCTGACATTACCGCTGGATGGGGACGAGTTCATCCTAAAACAGACAGATCAAACTGATCACAACAATCACACTTCAGGCATTTCTGAGCTTGTTTACTGCTTTGGTACAGTGACGACAATGCCAAACAGAATATATCCAGTGAGGTACCAACAATATCATTGAGCACATTCAAGCATAGCTTGAACAGCATACCTAATTCATAGTGTTATAAATTGGGGCGGCAGGGTAGCCTTGTGGTTAGAGCGTTGGACTAGTAACCGGAAGGTTGCAAGTTCAAACCCCCGAGCTAAGGTACAAATCTGTCCCTAGGCCGTCATTGAAAATAAGAATGTGTTCTTAACTGACTTGCCTAGTTAAAAGGTAAAATAAAAAATAATATATTTTGACATCTCCAGGCGCAGGTCCAAACTTGTGCGCCTTTCACACCTGCAACTTCTCAAGAGTGTTTTTGACAGCTTATTGCAGTTTGAAAAGATTCACCAGGATCTCATCAAGAGGGTGCCAAGCACTGAACGTTGCAGATAGAAATGTCTTAGCAGAGCTGACACGATTCCCCAAATGAGACAGGGAAGCATACACCCCCCACCCCCCCACTGAACGCAACCCTGTTCTATAGCTATTCCTTCACAGGCTGCTATTCTTCATTCACAAGTTGATGGGCATCCAATGACATTATTATCCATTAATAATAATAAACATAGAAATAAATGACAGTAGCAGTAAAAAGTTGAGACAGCTGGTCTTTCCAGGGTTATTCTTTGTTTGGACTATTTTCTACAATGTAGAATAGTGAAGACATCAAAACTATGAAATAACACAAATGGAATCATGTAGTAACCAAAAAGGTGTTAACCAAACCAAAAAGGTATTAACCAAATCAAAACATACTTAGATTTTTCAAAGTAGCCACCCTTTGCACAACCAAAACTTTTGACTGGTAATGCGCGCACACACACACACACACACACAACCCCATTTCTCTGCCACATGTCCATCTTCACTGATAGGCTACCACACCCCATCACCCACCTGTTGTAGTCCAGCAGCTCATTAGCTATCTGGGTCCCGATGCTCCCTGCATAGATCATGGTACTGGAAGCACTGGAGATCCCCGGGATGATGGGAAGAGACTTATTGCCATCGTCTAGGAGGAAAACATTCATTAGCCACAGGTTAGGTCTATTTAGCTATAGACCTCAATGCTTATATAACACCAATTGTCAGCTTTTTCAAGTTGACATCTCAACTAACCTTCTGAAGCCTTGGAATTACTTGACGGTTCTGCTTTGTCCCCAGATCTGTCTGTTGGACTGTGGTCACTGCTGGAGACGTGACAGAATGTGGACACAAGAGAGAACCGTTTTGGGAAAGAGTTTTGAGAAAAAAGGTTGAATTACACAGTGTCACAAAGCTACAACGACAGTACAGAAAGATCAGTGACGATCCTAAGGAGGAAAAGGAAAAGATTTGTACTTACGACATGACAGTATTGGTTGACACTATGTATTCTACTTCTTTGGTCCAGGGATTTATGAAACTAAACATCCGACTTTGTAGTGTGACAAAAGAGCCATGTTTCGTTTTGAATTTGTAGCAATGTGTCTCTATTTTCTCTTTACTCCGCAGCACTGAAAGGAAAAGGTGTGAAAGTTTAAGTTAGAGGAGATAGATATTCTTTATTCCATTTAACATCTAGGTATGGTTAGAACAAGAGTAATAATAACATGAAAGCTGCTTATGGCATGCAAGTAGGAATGTTTTACTTTTTCATTTTTGATTACCATTTCAGGGGAATACCGGAAGAAAACAATGGGAGGGATTTTTTGGGGGGAAATTCTGAAACTAGGAAAAAACATTGAAGTTGGGTAGCAACATGGCTCAAAAGTAGGACCGTTTCTCCCATGTAGTGGTTTGAGGCCCTACTGGTGAGTTGTGGCTAGCCTCTGGCTCTTTGCTCCTGGGTTATGATTTGATTCCACATTCTAGGAATTCTAGGGAAGACTTTGAATGTTTCTTCTCTCTCGGGTTGGTAACAGGAAAGGCATGGTGCAAGCGACAGCATTAACTAGTTTGGCAACCAACCACTGGCTGAACCAACGAGATCCTACCTTTTCGATGTCGTTCTGCTAAATGTGGCAAGTCATCTTGATGGAAGTATTCGTAGCATGACGTTCCAAGCAGCTCCTGGGGTAAGTATCCTAGGACAGTGGTGGCTCTGTAAGGAGTAGAGGTGTAGAACATATTGTTAGTAATCACATGATTTCAAGTCATTACTTCTTCAGAGGAGCCAATGTGGTTATGAAGAGGGCAGTCTGATATGCACAAATTTGTGCTGTTCTTCCATTAAAGGCATCTCGAGTCTGAGTGATATGAGTCAGTGACCCAGACTCTCTAGAGACACCACATCCACACTGTCATGGGATAATTACATTATCCAGTTTTCATTATACTTAATTTGCCATCAAGTGCTTGGAGACCAAGAGGATGAACTTTGAGCCCCTTCCCATTGAGTGTAATAACAACCTAAACATTAAATCAAAAAGAGAGGAAAACAATCACCGTTGGTCGACGAAGGTGAACTTGCCATCCATGGCGTAGCGCGTGACGAACTCCGTTGCTTTGACCAGGACCTCGTTGGCCCCGTTGACAAGAGAGACGGCGTGGAGGTGGACACGGCCCACGGCCACCAGGCAGCTGAAGTGGGAGCTGTCCTTGTCAGTCTCCCCCTCACCCCCCTCCTCCCCCAGCTGACTGGTGGGCCAGCTGCGAATGTAGCCTGTGCAGTGGACAGTGCAGTACTTCTCAGACTCTACATGGGGGGACAGGACGACAGGTAGACATTTTACATCCATTTGTTTTTCCATTACAGTTAAATCTTAATGAACACATTTACATTCATTGTTTAGCAGCTACTCCAATCCAGAGAATACATTTAATTGTATGTTTTATTATGAAAGAAAAGGGCTGTCCTGCCTTATACAAACACACAAACTTTTAAGGAAAAGATGGGAAACTATTTTCCTTCACACCAATCCACATTAAAGAGGGGAGAATATTATCTCAATGTTACACAGACAGGTTCCATATGTCCATTACATTTATGAAGACCATACTTTATAAAATGGGGACAGATTTTTCCCCTACCTTTCTTTTTCGATGTGCTGGACTGGAATTCCTTGTCCTCCTGTTTGACTGAGATCTTGTGGTACTTCATGCGGCAGAAGAAGGAGCGTCGTGCGCCCGGACACAGCCGAGCTGCTCCGACCGGGAGGTCAGCCTGGACCTGCAGGCCCGCTGGGGAGAAGAAAGGCTGATTAGACAGAGGTATACACACAGTAGAGTGAGTAACACACAGGCATACGGACGCGCACACATTCAGACACACAGTGGAGATTCAGTCACACTCACAATGCCAACGTAATTCCCTTCACATTTACATTTGTGCATTTTTTGTAATTTAGCAGACGCTCTTATCCAGAATGACATACAGTTAGCAGAACATAGTGTAGACACACACAAGATAGATCAGCTGAGACTACTCATCATTGCAAGGAACAATACAGGTATTTTCTATGTCAAAACGATATTCTCAGAAATGGATGTTTTCCACTACAACTGTCAGGCATGAGTACGACACTGCTTTACAATTTGAATCCAAAAGGTCCTGCCCACTCCTCAGACAATCATCCCACTGACCCACTCACAGTGCAGTGTTCTCCATGGTATGGGCCAAAGTTAATCTCCACTCCTGAGAGCTTTCCTTCACTGGCTGCTGCCTCACTTCCTGGGGGGAGGACCCCAATGTGTTAGGGTGTAACACTGCTCTACTTTTTTATGGAAACTACCCAGCCTCCTACCACGGTGTCATTTCAGCATTCCTGTGGTCAACATTTTCCTTATGGAAAACACACACACACCTTACTTTTCACACCCTGTACCCGCACACAGCTGAGAGTCACATACTTACTTTTCACACCCTGTCCCTGCACACAGCTGAGAGTCACACATACTTACTTTTGGCATCTATTAGTCTCTCGCGGGGATATAACTCAGAAGCTGAGAGCTGCTCCTTTACTTTCCCCATGTCCTTTGGGTGAATGTAGTCAAAGAGACTCTGTCCAATCAGTTCCGTCTGTAAACAAAAACAACCAATCAACTCCACTTGCTGATAATAAGTAACGACTTACATTGACTACATCTCCATAACACATTCATTAGATATCTTTAAGCATTTCATGAATGTGTTATAACAGGCCCTAACCGCATTACCAGTCTAAGTGAATATGCCAAAAGGACAAACCACGTTCTGAAAATGATGCTGATATGTAGCCTGTACCAGCCCCATTTCCCCCACTAGCCGGTATCGGTCTGTGACTTACCTTCTTCCTCTCACTGAGGTCAAAGGTGCATGAAGATCCCTACAGGGTTGAACACTAAGGGTACATTTTACAGATTAAATAGTGTAGTTGAGGGTCATAACGCTTTCGTACTTCATTGACAGCCTTCAGGGTACATTTTACAGATTAAATAGTGTAGTTGAGGGTCATAACGCTTTCGTACTTCATTGACAGCCTTCATCTAAAATGGATTAAAGTGTTTTCCCCCTCATCAATCTACAAATAATGACAAAGCAAAAACAGGTTTTTATTTTCAGGTCTCTCCAGAAATGTTTGATCAGGTTCAAGTCCAGGCTATGGCTGGGCCACTCAAGGACATTCAGTTTAGAATAAGGCTGTAACTTAACAAAACGTGGAAAAAGTCAATAGGTCTGAATACTTTCCAAATGCACTGCATTTATGAATTCCATGCAGTCAATGTAAAGTCAAATCTATTTTCCCATTCATAAAGCGTTTAAAGTTCAGCACTTCATGGTAATTAACTGCGCAGTTTGCCACTCTGGTATGTCACAGGCCGATACCGGCTGGTGGGGGAAATGGGGCTAGTTCAGGCTGTATATCATCATCATTCTCAAAACGGGGGTTTAACCTTTGGGCATATTCACCAACACTGGTATGATAAAATCACTTTTGAGAACAGCCATAATGATGACAATATGCTGTCATTGCAATGATACATCTATTAAGACACATAAATATGACCTATTGCATTGCTTGACACGAATGCGCTATAGATATGCTATGGATATATTTCATGAACCTTTGCTATACCCTGGCATTAGTGAATACTTGTTTCTGATTGATTTGAAGTGCATTCTAGAGCGTGCATAATTTCCTATAATGCACATTATATTTGAAACAGCAGAATTCAATGGCTATAGTTATTTTTTGACATGTTCCATGTTTGAGCTGCTTTTGAAAGCAAAAGTCAAATTTGATTTTTTTGGGGGGCCTTGTTGAATTTGATTCCCATAATGGCAAGCTACGACTGATGGCTTGGTTAGCTAAACTATAACGTCTGTTTGGTTACCACGGCAACTACTGGAGCTATCTAGCTACTTCAGTGGATGTTGAACACATGTCTACCAGCAAATGTGTTTATCACTTTTATACCATGGCTATAATGTAATCAACTCGGGGCTCTGTGTGTTCTCGGAAAAATAATGCAACTCCATAGAAGGTCAGTTCCACTCCAACATATCTTCCAGGTCGTTCATTGATTTTCCCTTACATAATGCGGTTGGGACCTGTTCTAACACATTAATGAAACGCTTATATAAGTAATAAATGAATTATGGATATGTAGTCAAAGTAAATCCTAACCTAACGTTGTTCCAATGCAACCTAAAACTTGCTATCAAAGAACATCAGAACTATTATTCTGTAACAGAAACTGTGTGTGAATCATTTGAAAATGTTAATAAAGTGTGTAGTGGTGAGATTTCTCACCTGGCTGTAATTCAGTGTCTTGTTGATGGACTCTGAGACAAAGACTATTTTTCCGCGATCACAACCCACTACGAACAGGAACCCGTCAGCAGCCTTGAGAATGAGGTGTTTGAGCTCGTCATCAGGGAGGAATGAAGGCTTATAATTGGCTTCAGCAAAGGAACAGGTGGAACCTGGGTAAGTATAACAGCAGTCAGAGAGGACGAGGATTTGTTGTTTCTGTCAAGTGGCATTGAAGCAATATATTAATGTGTGTGATATTTATGAGCCATTGCCAAAGAAGTAAAAAATATACTTGGGCTTTTCTTCATAAAAATAATATCAGATTTACAGTTAATACAATGTACAATATACTTAACAATTTGCGACTTAAAATTACCCGAAACCATCTAAGACAAGGTGACAGTTGGTGGTTAAGCTATCACCATGTCTCCTAAGAAAGTATTAGTATAAATAAAGTATTACCTTGTATTAGTACAGTATTAACTCACATTACTTAAGTCTATCTCATATTTGTAAAGTATTAAGTGGGTGAGCAGGCCAACCAACTGTACAGTAGGCTACCTTTGAGGGATTTGAGGTGCTGCACAGCCATCCTGAGCACGGTGAGTTTGTCCAACTTGCGGGACATGGGGTTACAGGTGGGAATCATGGCTGACAGCTCGTCGATCAGATTGTTCATCTTGTCCCGGCGCCGCTTCTCGATCTGGCTGTGAGGTTCCCTGGAGAGAGATGGACACTCAATGACACCAGATGCGGTGAACCCATTTTCTCTCATGACACCTCCCTACTTCTTGGTCTGGCTTTATGGGATTGTGTTCTCAAAATTCAACCTAACATTATCCACTTACATTATTCATACCCCTTGACTTATTCCACATTTTGTTGTGTTACAGTCTGAATTGAAATTGGATTAAATAGATTTTTTCTCTCACTCCCATCTACACACAATACCAAATAACGACAAAGTGAAAACATGTTCAGACATTTTTGCAAATGTATTGAAAATGAAATATCAGACTTTACATAAGTATTCACACCTGAGTAAATACTTTGTAGAAGCACCTTTGGCAGCGATTACAGCTGTGAGTCTATCTGGGTAAGTCTAAGATCTATCCACACCTGCAACATTCTCCAATTATCCTTTCCAAAATTCTTCAAGTTCTGTCAAATTGGTTGTTGATCATTGCTAGACAACCATTTTCAGATTTTGCCGTAGATTTTCAAGTAAATTTAAGTCAAAACTGTAAACTCGGCCACTCAGGAACATTCACCATCTTCCTAGTAAGCAACTTCTGTGTTTTACGTTATTGTCCTGCTGAAAGGTAACTTAATCTCCCAGTGCCTGATGGAAAGCAGACAAGCAGGTTTTGCTCTAGGATTGACTGTTTATCGTGTTTTTTTTATCGTGAAAAACTCCCCAGTCCTTTATGATTACAAGCATACCCATAACATGATGCAGCCACCACTATGCTTGAAAATGTAGAGTGTGGTACTCCGTAATGTGAAGTATTTGCCTCAAACATAACGCTTTCTATTCAGGACAAAAAGTTAATTGCTTCGCCTCATTATTTGCAGTATTACTTTAGTGCCTTGTTGCAAACGGGATTCATGTTTTGGAATATATTTATTCTGTACAGACTTCCTTTTCACTCTGTCAATTAAGTTAATATTTTGGAGTAACTACAATGGGAAACCCAGAAGCGAGCTGCCCAGTGACGCGAGCCTACCAGATGAGCTAAAATGCCTTGTAGGCTCAGAGGCAAGCGACAATGAAGCATGCATGGGAGCACCACCTGATCTGGACGACTGTGTGATAACGATCTTGGCAGCCGATGTGAGCAAGACATTTAAACAGGTCAACATTCACAAAGCCACAGGGCCAGACGGATTACCAGGATGTGTACTCAAAGCATGCACAGAACAACTGGCAAGTGTCTTCACTGACACTTTCAACCTCTCCCTGACCGAGTCTGTAATACCTACATATTCCAAGCAGACCACCATAGTCCCTGTGCCCAAGGAAGCGAAGGTAACCTGCCTAAATGATTGCCCCGTGGCACTCACGTCGGTTGCCATGAAGTGCTTTGTAAGGCTGGTCATGGCTCACATCAACAGCATCCTCCCAGATACCCTAGACCAACTCCAATTCGCACACCGTACCAACGGATCCACAGATGAAGCAATCTCTATTGCACTCCACACTGCCTTGTCCCACCTGGACAAAAGGAACACATATGTGAGAATGCTGTTCATTGACTACAGCTCAGCGTTTAACACCATAGTGGCCACGAAGCGCATCACTAATCTCAGGATCCTGGGACTAAACACCTCCCTCTGCAACTGGATCCTGGACATCCTGATGGGCTGCCCCAAGATGGTAAGGGTAGTCAACAACACGTTTGCCACGCTGATCCGCAACACTGGGGCTTGGCAGTGTGGCCCCAGGACAACAACCTCTCCCTCAATGTGAGCAAGACAAAGGAGCTGATCGTAGACTACAGGAAAAGTTGGGCCGAACAGGTCCCCATTAACATCGACGGGGCTGTAGTTACTTTTTACTTTAGTTTATTTGGTAAATATTTTCTTAACTCTTTCTTGAACTGCACTGTTGGTTAAGGGCTTGTAAGTAAGCATTTCACGGTAAGGTCTACACTTGTATTCGGCGCATGTAAAAAATAAAGTTTGATTTGAATGTTGATCCGTCCTCAGTTTTCTACCATCACAGCCATTAAACTCAAACTGTCTTAAAGTCACTATTGGCCTCATGGTGAAATCCCTTAACGGTGAAATCCCTTAACGGTGTCCTTCCTCTCAGATAACTGACTTAGGAAGGAAGCCTGTATCATTGTAGTGACTGGGTGTATTGATAAACCATCCAAAGTGTAATTTTTTTAATCTACCAAGGCACTGTATACATCAATGATGTCGCTCTTGCTGCTGGTGAGTCTCTGATCCACCTCTACGCAGACGACACCTTTCTGTATACTTCTGGCCTTTCTTTGGACACGGTGTTAACAACCCCCCAGGTGAGCTTCAATGCCATACAACACACCTTCCGTGGCCTCCAATTGCTATTAAATACAAGTAAAACTAAATGCATGCTCTTCAACCGATCGCTGCCTGCACCTGCCCGCCTGTCCAACATCACTACTCTGGAAGGCTCAGACTTAGAATATATACTACAAATACCTTGGTGTCTGGTTAGACTGTAAACTCTCCTTCCAAACTCACATCAAACATCTCCGATCCAAAGTTAAATCTAGAATTGGCTTCCTATTTCGCAACAAAGCATCCTTCACTCATGCTGCCAAACATACCCTTGTAAAACTGACCACCCTACCAATCCTCGACTTCGGCGATGTCATTTACAAAATAGCCTCCAATACCCTATTCAATAAATTGGATGCAGTCTATCACAGTGCCATCCGTTTTGACACCAAAGCCCCATATACTACCCACCACTGCGACCTGTATGCTCTCGTTGGCTGGCCCTCGCTTCATACTCGTCGCCAAACCCACTGGCTCCAGGTCATCTACTAGACCCTGCTAGGTAAAGTCCCCCCTTAGCTCGCAGGTCACCATAGCAGCACCCACCTGTAGCACGGGCTCCAGCAGGTATATCTCTCTGGTCACCCCCAAAACCAATTCTTCCTTTGGCCGCGCCTCCTTCCAGTTCTCTGCTGCCAATGACTGGAACAAACTACAAAAATCTCTGAAACTGGAAACACTTATCTCCCTCACTAGCTTTAAGCACCAGCTGTCAGACCAGCTCACAGATTACTGCACCTGTACATAGCCCATCTATAATTTAGCCCAAACAACTACCTCTTTCACTACTGTATTTATTTTGCTCCTTTCCACCCCATTATTTAGCTCTCTACTTTGCACATTCTTCCACTGCAAATCAACCATTCCAGTGTTTTACTTGCTATATTGTATTTACTTTGCCACCATGGCCTTTTTTTGCCTATATAGACTTATATTTCTACTGTATTATTGACTGTATGTTTGTGTTGTTGTATGTGTCGAACTGCTTTGATTTATCTTGGCCAGGTAGCAATTGTTAATGAGACCTTGTTCTCGACTTGCCTACCTGGTTAAATAAAGGTGAAATAAAAAATAAAAAAATAGGAAAACCTCCCTGGTCTTTGTGGTTGAATATGTGTTTGAAATTCGCGGCTTGACCGAGGGACCTTACAGATAATCATATGTGTTGAGTACAGAGATGAGGTAGTCATTCAAAAATCATGTTTAACTCTATTATTGCACACAGAGTGAGTCCATGCAACTTATGTGACTTGTTCAAAAGGTGCACTATGCAGAAATCGCTCCGCCATTTCCAGGTTGCTAAAATTCAAATAGTTTGGCTAATTTGAGTTTGAGGCAAAAGAAGCAAGTATAATATAGAGTGTCATTGTACAATATTTTCCATAACCAAAAATATTGTATTTTCAGATGTTAGGAAGCTGGTGTACAAAACCGAAAGTAAAAGAACCAAAACGAAACTCAAGAATGGGAAGCATAGAAATAGCGGACATAGAACAAATATAAAGCTTCTTAGACTTTATTTCAATGAGAATGTAAGATCTATAACTCACATTTCTAATTGAATTTGGTCGCGTCACCCAAAAAGTTACATACTGCAGCTGTAAGCAAAGGGGTTGAATATTTACTGACTCAGCGTTACGCAAAGGGGTTGAATGCTCACTCACTCAAGACATTTCAGATTGAAATGTTTAATTAATTAGTAAAACAAATGTGAAAACATAGTTCTACTTTGACATTATGGGGTAAATCTCAATTGAATCCATTTTAAATTCAGGCTGTAAAATGTGGAAAAGTCAAGGGGTGAGAATCATTTCTGAAGGCACTGTAAACCTTGGTTGTAGTTCATTCACCAAGTTTTTGGATATACTGTATTTCACCCATATAGCCATATTCTATTATCCATCCATTACTGCATGCATTTACTAGCCTATTACATGATAATTACATAGGATATTCAACTTATACATATAACCTCTATCTTACTTAAACTCACATAACACCAAAAAAGTTGCCAGTTTGTGGTCAATGAGTAACCCAGATACCTGAAGCATTTGATTTTAGCCTGAGAGTCCTCCCCTTCAGATCTGTAAGAGAGATACAGAGTATATTAAAATGAAATCACATCTACAGTCTAGTGAATTAATAGTGTGTTGAATAAAGCGCTCAGAGCCCTGAGAGTCGTTGAACAGTACCGGTCTTCTTCATCTTTCATATCTGCAACCAGATTGGAGGCTGATTTGATTTCCCTGGGAACAAAGTGCATGCTTATATTTAAACTCAAAACCAATTACATCTGCTGTTTTAAAAAGCCAATTGCACTGCCTAGTTAGCCTGGCTGATACCAAACATAAGTCCTCCTGACTTCAGTCTAGACTCTGGACATGCTGTTAAGATGTTGTTTGCACGATGCATCGATAATGAAAGGCGCTGTGCTTTTACTGGTTTGTCCTCATGTCTCTCACTCAATCACCCACATGCACAGACACACACACAGCAAATCCAAAACAGTGAGAGGTATCAAACCACCAGGGGGGGGAAAACGGACGCAAGCAGGCACGTAAAGCGCAAACACCACACACTAACCAATTTGTACTGTAATTTGATTTACTAAATGAAAATAGTGTCCAATAATCTTGTAAGAGATGGATGTGATAGTGGCACAGATACATATTTTTTTTTAAATCACACACACACTTACATGTCCATGCTTCCCTTGCGTTTCCGGGGCAGTTCCATTCCTGAGGTCATGCCAGCGGCTGAGGTGGGGGTCATCAAGCTGGGCAGAGAGACAGAATGGCTTTGGTTTTCCTCCACCAACACATCCCCTACAACCAACACACACACACTATCCATTAACAATGGATTAAAGATCTGAGTAAACAACCCTAAGAACAGTAGGTGAACAACTGTGTTGGTCATCCAGGTTGGAAATGGACAGTCCTACATTTTCGATCAAAACTAACCAAAAAAAAGTGAATTTGCCAACAGATGTATGGTATATCTTAGTACTAGCAGTATATTTAAATTTTATTTAGGCTTGTTGTAGCCTATTTAAGAGGATGTTTGGCAACGGACTATATAAAACACTGACGTGGGGGGAAGAAACAGCTGTGAACACTCCCATCTGTCTTTCCTTACTAGCACCGACTTTGCTGATAGTTGTTTTATTGAGGAACGGTTTTACTTACTATAACTGTGATATGTGGTTGGCTCACCTAGCTCCCTTAAGATAAATGCACTAACTCCATGTTGCTCTGGATAAGAGTCTGCTAAATGACAAATGTAAAGGACCCTAACCTGCTCACTGGGCGTGAGTGTGCACGTGTGTCTGGTCATGACAGGTCCAGGCAAGGGGACAATAACACAGGATAGGCCAAGCGTAGCTCCTGTCCCCTATCTATTACACAATGCCTGTTCCACAGACCCAAATAACCCCATTACCAGATCTGATGTTTAATTCTGCTCTCGCCACTGAAGATCTGTAGAGGGATTGCCGGCCTTTGGATAGGGGACAATGTTCAGGCATTCATTCACTAACTCACGCTCATCCTGAATCAGTTTCCTGCACTCACATAACTTACTGTCCAGGGCTCACTCACATGAGAAGTAGGTTATGATGTCACACAGGAGGAAGGACATTCAGTTGTAGGAGGGTGAGGGATTCATTGATGTCTTATGAATCTAAAACCCTCTTTTGTAATATCACTTTGCAGTTTTTTGACATTCTAATGAAATGCTTATATTTGTAGGCACGCTTAAGCTTATACAAAACAGTATCTGTTCCAGGTGTGTAGGTATTACATTTGGAATACTGGAAGAGATGACATGTACACAGTAAAAAAAAAAAGAGGAATAAATCCTAAATGGAAGCTTGAATGCAAAAACAGATGTTAATTTGGACAACATAATGGCCAAAAGTTCATTGCGCAAAAAAATGCATGAATAAAAACGTGAGAAAGCAAAACAAACGTTTCGGGGATCAAGCCATCATCCGTGTGAATGGTGAGCACACACACACACATCTGGCTTCTTTTTAATTGCATATGTCAAAAGATGAAGTGAGCAAATCTATACATGCAGACAAGTACATAGTACAATGCAAAATTAAACTACAGAAGCAGACAGAACTACTTATTTTTTACATATACCATGTGAACATTTCTTATGAAGAATGAGGAGGTGGGAACTAAAGGGCTTGAAATACCACTAGACTGGCGCTCTACACCCCCATGAAGTTACAACCACAAATGGTTACATAAGGCAAAAACTAAAGTAAGGTGGTTGGTCGGGGTGGGTGTATAACACGAACGTCTAGCAACACAAAGGTTGCGATTTCAAATATCGCCACGGACAACTTTAGCATTTATGCTAATTAGCATCTACTTACTTTTAGATATTTCTCAACTAATGTACATAGCATGTTAGCTAACCCTAACCCTTTTAGCTAACCCTTCAACTAACATTGACCTTAACTTCTAGCCAAGCTAACTTTAGCAAGCTAGCTAATGTTAGCCACTTATCTGAAATTCGTAACATATAGTACATTTGGAAATTTCATGACATATTGTACGTTTTTCAAATACGTAACATTTAATACTAATTGTAATTCATAACATATCATTCTAAATGGGTAATCTTAGATTTACATACAGAATAAGACTAAATTCTCTGAGACCAGGTTGGGATGGGAATACCAAGGCGCTGTTACCTCAACAAAAAAATACTAATACTGAGCTGTATTGTAGCCGCAAGAAAAGTATATTTTATACTAATACAATTGCTCAGAGAAAGAAATTGTTTAACAAGTAAATAAAAAAAGATGGGTCAAAATGATTGGATCAATAATCCAGCACCTTCCTCCTGCAAGGATAATGACAATCTAAAATGTTTTATAAGATTGGAGAACACATCGGGAGGGATCTTAGAACATTCCTCTATACAAAATCTTTCCAGATTTATTTATTTTTATTTCACCTTTATTTATCTTTCCAGATCCTTGATATCCTTCCTGTGCTTATGGACTGCCCTCTTCTACTAAAACCACAGGTTTTCAATGAGGTTCAGGTCCGGAGACTGAGATTTTGTGGTCATTTAACCACTTTTGTGGATTTTGATGTGTGCTTGGGGTTCTTGTCTTGCTGGAAGATTCAATTGCGGCCCAGTTTTAGCTTCCTGGCAGAAGCAACCAGGTTTTTGGCTAAAATGTCCTGGTACTTGGTAAAGTTCATGATGCCATTGACCTTAAATGCGTCTGCATGCTTCCCAATATATGCATATATTATGACAACATTTTGTGATGTCTTTGAGGGCGAGGGATTTTCGGCTTTTGGACTTTGTTGAGTTTTTTTTGGCTGTTCGGGCACACATTTTCTGGAGGCAAGCTGAAGTTCGGAGCAGAAGTCTACGCCCCTTTGTTGTGATTGGTCAACAGTAGGGATTCTTCAATAAAGTCTTTCTTGTCATTCAATGAGAGGACTCATTTTCATGCACAGTTTTTAATTGAGAAATACTGCACCAAACGTCTTAGAGGTAAAATTGCGTGACTAAGATCTCTTCGGCAAAACATCAAAATTGATAACAGATTTCTTGAGTTATCTTAGATGAATTATAACTACTTTGAGGAAGTGTATACAGGCTCAAAATAGACAAACGTTACTATTGCCGCTTTTTTTTTGTTTTTTGGGTAGCTGCCAGCCAAACTGAAGCATGCTCATCTTTATCAAGGGATGCACTAATCCCAGGCCCCACTGTATTAACTGTATCCATATTTTTTACATTGAGTTTAATTTAAAAGGGAAACTGAACACAAAAAAACGACTTCTCTGTTAGAGTGTTTTCTATGTGGCATCAATATTAGTCAGAAACATTTATTCCATTGACAAAATTGACAAAAAAGTTGGATAATTCTGGTCATAAAGTCATCATATTCCAAAACAGAGTTGAGAGACAATCATGCCCACTAACACGGGATTGTAATGCTTCGGGAGAATTGTCAAACAGCTGCGGTGTTGCAGGTACAGCAAACAAGCACAAACAACCCCCCCCCCCAAAAAAAAAAGTCAAAAACCTAGTTGCCTCCACCAGGAGTGGTCAAAAATGGTCTTAGATGACTCCAAATGTGTTCTGAAATCTCATAAAACATTTTAGAAGTAGGGTCAATGTCATTATCCTCCTAAGGGGAGGGATGAGATTCAAACTTGCTACCTTTGGGTACGTAACCATACCGAACGTAACATTTCATACTAATTTCAGTAACCCGGATTTACATGTAATAAGTTACATCTAGTCTATGAGACCAGGCTGTTATTTTATGTAGCCCAACTGCTGCATGTGTGCCCTTGTGGGGCAGACTGCTAGTAGAAATGTCACGATATGCCCTTATATGGAGCTTGATGAAACAGATTAAAGTTTTTTGAATTAGGCATATCACAGGTAAAGTTATTTACTCAAAGTGGAAAAAGAGATGGCAGCAAGAGCAAGCTGGTGTTTGGTCCCGGCTGTATATTATACAGGAAATCAAGGGAAAAGGCTGTGGTCCAGCTACGGCTAACTTATGGCTTTGGTGGCAAGAGCGGCAGCGGCCATCTGAAGCTCAATTTGCCTAAATTCTTCGTCCAAATACTCAGGCTCAAATAAATACTAATGTGGAACATTGTCTTCACTTCTCCGCTGAACAAAACCTGCATTTGTGAATAAAGGCATAATGTGCAGTCTATGTGGCAGGGATTCCCCCTATGAGCACACATGCGCAGTTGTTACCCATATGGCAGTCAGCTACATAAAATAATCAAAAATGTTTTAGGTGGAAAAGTACACAATTTCCGACTCAAAACGGATAGTACTTTTGACAAAAATTTTTGCTAATTTGGCCATACACTTTCAATACAACAACTAATTTTTCCACACTTTGCAGATTTCTGAATCACGAATTTACTGGCAAGAGAGTAGAGGGAGGCCTGCATCCAGCGATGTCACAAGTCACGTGACTAATTTTTTCAGCCTTTTCAGTACAGCACTACATTGAGAGGACAAGGGGGAGTGAGCAAACTCCACTGAACTAGTTTCAATGTATGGAATCACTTGGAAGTTTCTGGATTTTGGGCCAGTAACCGAAAAGTCGCTGGTTCGAATCCATGAGCAGACTAGGTGAAAAATCTGTCGATGTGCCCTTGAGAACGACACTTAACCCTAATAGCTCCTGTAAGTCACTCTGGTTAAGAGCATCTGCTAAATTACTAAAAAGTAAAAAAGGTCATTTAACGCCTAGTGATGTCACCAGACAGGCCAAAATGCCTTACCACCAAAACAGTCTGAAAGCTACTCTTCCAAATAAGGCAGCACCTACTCTTCCTGGGGTCTGGCAAAATGAAAAACATTACATCTCATAACAGATTTCACAACACACTAAGTGTGTGCCCTCAGGCCCCTACTCCAAAACCACATATCTACAACACAAAATCCATGTGTGTATGCATGTTTGTGTTGCTTCAGTCCCTGCTGTTCAATAAGGTGCATTTTTGACTGATTTTTAAAATCTGATTCTACTGCTTGCGTCAGTCACCTAATGGAGAATAGAGTTCCATGTAGTCATGGCTCTATGTAGTACAGTGCACCTTCCATAGTCTGTTCCAGAGACCTCTGTTGGTATGTCTTGTGGGGTATGCATGTGTGTCTAAGCTATGTGCTAGTCATTTAAAATAGAGAGCTCGATGAATTCAACATGTCAATACCTCTCACAAATTCAAGTAGTGATGAAATCAAATCTCTCCTACACTATGAGACAGGAGAGATTGACATGCATATTATTGTTAGCTCTCTGTGCACATCCAGCCGAGGCCCAGCTGTGCTGGCCCTTGAATGTCCCTCTTTGTGGCACCTGACCACATGACTGACCAGTAGTCCAACTGGGGCCTGTAGGACCTGCCTTGTTTGATAGTGCCACTAAGGTAGAGCAGCGCTTTATTATCAACAGACTTCTCCAAATTTCAGCTACTGTTGTATCAATATGTTTTGACCATGACAGTTTACAATCCAGGGTTACTCCAAGCAGTTTAGTCACCTTAATTTGCTCAATTTCCACATTATTTTTTTTTACAAGATTTAGTTGAGGTTTAGGGCTTAGTGAATGGTTGGTCTCAAATACAATGCTTTTAGTTTTAGAAATGCTTAGGACAAATTATTCCTTGCCACCCATTCTAAAACTAAATGCAAATATTTGTTAAGTGTTGCAGTCATTTCTGTCGCTGTAGTAGCTGACGTGTATAGTGTTGAGTCATCCGCATACATAGCCATACTGGCTTTACTCAAGGCCAGTGGCATGCGGTTAGTAAAGATTGAAAAAAGTAAGGGGCCTAGACAGCTACCCTGAGGAATTCCTGGTTCTACTTGGATAATGTTGGAGTGCCTTCTATTAAAGAATACACTGTGGTCTGTTAGACAGGTAACTCTTTATCCACAATAAAGCAGGGCATGTAAAGCCATAACACACATTTTCCAGCATTCAACTATGATCGATAATGTAAAAAGCCACACTATAGTCTAACAAAACAGCCCCCCAAATCATAATTCTCTTTCCTCCAATCAGCCATTTGTGTAAGTGCTGTGCTTGTTGAATGTCTTAACGTAGGCTGGCAACCTGCGTGATCAAGGAAGACACCACAAGCCTATAATCCTTGGCATGCATAGAATTGCCGCATTGGAACTCTGAGTGATCTATTTTGTCACGAAAAAAAAGTGTAGTAGATGCAGCGCCTGCAGCCCTGGAACCGTTCATTAACTTCTCCAGAAAAAGAGGGCTACATTGTAAGACTCATCTTGGACTAACTTTGTTAGCTTGATAGCTAGCAGCTTAGCGGCTCTGTCAAGCAGACCTCAACCTGTCAGCACTATGCTGGAAACACTCAATGACGTCTCTGCGCATTGATAACACGAGGCTGAAATGCACACACACTACCAGTCAAAAGTTCGGACACACCTACTCATTCAAGGGTTTTTCTTTATTTGTACTATTTTCTACATTCTAGAATAATAGTGAAAAACATCAAAACTATGAAATAACACATACGGAATCAGGAAGTAACCCCCAAAAAATTGTTAAACAAAACAAAATATATTTTATATTTGAGAATATTCGAAGTAGCCTTGATGACAGCTTTGCACACTCTTGGCATTCTCTCAACCAGCTACATGAGGTAGTCACCTGGAATGCATTTCAATTAACAGGTGTGCCTTGATAAAAGTGAAGTTGTGGATTTTTCCACCCATCTTAATGTGTTTGAGCCAATCATTTGTGTTGTGAGAAGGTAGGGGTGGTATATTTTGTTAAAAGACCAAATCCATATTATGGCAAGAACAGCTCAAATAAGCAAAGAGAAACAACAGTCCATCATTACTTTAAGACATGAAGGTCACTCAATGCGGAAAATCAAGAATTTTGACAGTTTCTTCAAGAGCAGTCACAAAAACCATCAAGCGCCATGATGACACTGTCTCATGAGGATCCAGAGTTCTCTGCTACAGAGGATAACTCTAATGAACTTATCTGCACCTCAGACTGCAGCCCAAATAAATGCTTCACAGTGTTCAAGTAAGACACATCTCAACATCAACTGTTCAGAGGAGACTGGGTTGGCGCCCCCCCTTGGGTTGTGCCGTGGCGGAGATCTTTGTGGGCTATACTTGGCCTTATCTCAGGATGGTAAGTTGGTGTTGAAGATATCCGTCTAGTGGTGTGGGGGCTGTGCTTTGGCAAAGTGGGTGGGGTTATATCCTGCCTGTTTGGCCCTGTCCAGAGGGATCATCGGGTGGGGCCACAGTGTCTCCTGATCCCTCCTGTCTCAGCCTCCAGTATTTATGCTGCAGTAGTTTGTGTCTCGGGGGGCTAGGGTCAGTCTGTTATATCTGGAGTATTTCTCCTGTCTTATCCGGTGTCCTGTGTGAATTTAAGTATGCTTTCTCTAATTCACTCTCTCTCGGAGGACCTGAGCCCTAGGACCATGCCTCAGGACTACCTGGCATGATGACTGCTTGTTGTCCCCAGTCCACCTGGCCATGCTGCTGCTCCAGTTTCAACTGTTCTGCCCGCGGCTATGGAACCCTGACCTGTTCACCGGACGTGCTACCTGTCCCAGACCTGCTGTTTTCAGTCTAGGGACAGCAGGAGCGGTAGAGATACTCTCAATGATCGGCTTTGAAAAGCCAACTGACATTTACTCCTGAGGTGCTGACTTGTTGCACCCTCGACAACTACTGTGATTATTATTATTTGACCCTGCTGGTCATTTATGAACATTTAAAAATCTTGGCCATGTTCTGTCATAATATCCACCCGGCACAGCCAGAAGAGGACTGGCCACCCCTCATAGCCTGGTTTCTTTCTAGGTTTCTTCATAGGTTTTGGCCTTTCTAGGGAGTTTTTCCTAGCCACCGTGCTTCTACGCCTGCATTACTTGCAGTTTGGGGTTTTAGGCTGGGTTTCTGTACAGCACTTTGATATATCAGCTGATCTAAGAAGGGCTATATAAATACATTTTATTTGATTGCATGAATCATGCCTTCATGGTCGAATTGCTATAAAGAAACCACTACTTAAAGGACATAAATAAGAAAGAGAGACTTGCTTCGACCAAGAAACACGAGCAATGGACATTAGACCGGTGGAAATCTGTCCTTTGGTCTGATGAGTCCAAATTTGAGATTTTTTGTTCCAACCGAGTGTCTTTGTGAGATGCAGAGTAGGTGAACGGATGATCTCCGCATGTGTGGTTCCCATCGTGAAACATGGAGGTGTGATGGTGCTTAACCAGCATGGCTTTCACAGCATTCTGCAGTGATACGCCAACCCATTTGGTTTGCGCTTAGTGGGAATATCATTTGTTTTCAACAGGACAATGACTCAACAGGCTGTGTAAGGGCTATTTGATCAAGGAGGAGAGTGATGGAGTGCTGCATCAGATGACCTGGCCTCCACAATCAACCAACCTCAAGCCAATTGAGATGGTTTGGGATGAGTTGGACCAAAGAGTGAAGGAAAAGCAGCCAACAAGTGTTCAGCATAACTCCTTCAAGACTGTTGGAAAAGCATTCCGCATGAAGCTGGTTGAGAGAATGCCAAGAGTGTGCCAAGCTGTCATCAAGCTGTTGCAAGTTCAAATCCCAGAGCTGACAAGGTTGTTCTGCCCCTGTCTATTTTGCAGTGCAAGACTTGTTGTGAGACGAATAGAAATATAATTCAATATAAGTCCATGTAAACTGGGTGGTTCGAGCTCATGGACTTATATTGAATTATTTTTCTATTCGTCTCACAACAAGTCTTGCACTGCAAAATAGACAGTTGCCATGGGGAATCATCCTCGCTATATGCTTCAGGAGCAATAAAGGTGTTTGACACACATGAAAACCTCAACAGTGTCTTGACCTCGGTCTTGATAGACATGGCTATAGATCACTGATCGGTCAATTATTTTGTTACTTTAGAAACATCAAAACTAGAATGTGCCTTAAACAAATGAGTAATAATATTAGATTTTAATATGACGACGTCATTGGCTGAGGTCAGTCGGAGGCTCGCTGGGGCGTGTTCATTAGGACACACTGTAGGAAAATGGCCCTGACTGCCCCCTCAGTTTCCATCTGTGGGCATCAGTGTGGCCAGAAAGAGCGTATGAAAACGATACCATAGCTTTCATGGATAGCCAGAGACAAAGAATTGCAAAACACCCCAATTCCCTTGACTTACTTTTATTAAAGGTTAATCGTAACGTAACCACGTAACCACCTTTTTTAGCCACAGTTATTCACAGGACCAAGGTCTTAGATTGTGGGTGTAAACACAGACTGTTGTATTCCTTGTCATTATGCCTTTGTAAGGATATGAAAACAATACCTTCCCGCCTGACCAGCTATTGACAGAGGGTCGTTTTAACCTTGTCTAAAGATTACAGGCTCTATTTTAACAAACCTAACATAATGGTAAATCTAAGCGCTGGGGCTCTAGGTGCGGGGGTGTCAGAAATATTTTTGCTATTTTCACAGCCGGTATTATAAGGGAAATAGCTGGCGGTGGTGCGAAAAGGATGGGTTTTGATTACTAAACAAGTTGTAGGTGTGATGAGGGCTTGGCCACTCACTGACCAATCAACTCGTCCCATGGCTTAACACTGCATGCGTATGTCTCAAGTTCTTTAGGTTATTGATAGTCGTTGCATTGTCATCAACCAATTCAGCTGGGGGCACAGAATATTCTCCTCCTGGTCCATTGTGGATTGATACTACAGTTTATTAAATAGCATAGGCTACAGTAACAAGTAACAGCAGAAAAAAAAACATTTCAGTTTGCGCAATATTTATTTAAACAGGAAGGGCTCATTGAGATTAAAATCTCTTTTTCAAGAGCGCCCTGGCCAAGATAGGCAGCACCAAGTCATTACAAAAAAATTAGACAGACAGACAACACGAAAGACTACAAGTAATCTAGTAAAAACCATTGAATTTACAAGAGTATAAAACAGCAAAATAAAAACATTGACAGGTAAGGGAATCAGCCTCAAACCTTCATCAGTGATTTAAAAACACCATTCGGGACAAGATTTTCCAGTTTAAAAGTATTTTGTAAGGTGTTCCAAGACGATGGCGCAGAGTACATAAAAGTCCTTTTACCAAATTCAGTTCGGACATTTGGAACAGTTAGCAGGATAAAGTCCAGCGAACGAAGAAAGTACCCACAACATTTCTGAACAATAAAAATGCACAAATAAAAAGGTAGTAACCCCAAAATGATTTGTAACTGACTGAGTAGTGACTAAGTGACTGAGCCTACGAGTGACTAGAGAAGGCCAGCCAACCCTGGTATACAAAGTGCAGTGGTGCGTAAGGGTTTTGCAGCTTAAAATAAATCTCAAAGTGCCATGGTAAAGAGTGTCAATTGATCTCAACTACTGAGCGGAAGCATTCATACATAAAATATCCCCATAAAGGCATAAATGGTGCTGATACTAGCCTCCTTCTGGCTTCAAAAGAAAAACGGGCCTTATTCCTAAAACAAAATCCCAATTTCAGCTTCAATTTTTTTGTAAGTTGTTGAATATGCAATTTAAAAGAGAGGCCGTCATCAATTAAAATTCCAAGAAATTTATATGAGGTTACAACCTCAATAGCCTATGTTTGGAGTGTTGGCAGTCAACGTTGTAATAGGTTTCAACGAGCCTGGCCTATCCTACATATCAATGCATCGCACTTCTAAAATCAATAAGTTTGGAAGAGCGCATCTTTGGTAACCGGATGAGAGGCACTCTTTGGAGATGGACACATGAACAAGCTAAATTAAGTATGGAGGTAGGAATAGGTGTATATGTTATAGAATGAAATATATTTTCAATTCAAGGCTCTGACTTAACATATTTTACACAAAATACTAGGCTTCTGTCAATTGTTGCCAATGTGTGAGGCAGATTCTCAAAAAAAAATCTGTAGTTGATATGGCACTATATTTGTAAAGCAGACAAGCGGCTCTCTTTGAAAATGGGGATGACAGCCTACTTGAACAAGCAAAATTAAGTATGCAGGTATGTGAACTGTGCATAAAGCATGAGAGCACAAAAGCACAAATATATATATATATATATATATATATATATATATATATCACACACACACAAATATATATAAAAGTATGTTGACACCTCTTCAAATTAGTGGATTTGTCCATTTCTGCCACACCGGTTGCTGACAGGTGTATAAAGTTGAGCACACAGCCATGCAATCTCCATAGACAAACATTGGCAGTAGAATGGCCTTACTGAAGAGCTCAGTGACTTTCAACGTGGCACCGTCATAGGATGCCACCTTTCCAACACGTCATTGCTAGAGTTTCCCTGGTCAACTTTAAGTGCTGTTATTGTGAAGTGGAAAATTCTAGGCGCAAAAACAGGAGCGCCGAGTGCTAAAGCGTGTAAAAATCGCCTGTCATCGGTTGCAACACTCACTACAGAGTTTCAAACTGCCTCTGGAAGCAACCTCAGCAATATAACTGTTCATCGAGAGCTTCACGAAACGGGTTTCTATTGCCGAGCAGCCCGACATAAGCCAAAGACCACCATACGCAATGCAAAGTGTCAGCTGGAGTGGTGTAAAACTAACCATCCTTGGACTCTGAAGTAGTGGAAATGCGTTCTCTGGAGTGATGAATTACACTTCACCATCTGGCAGTTCAACGGACGAATCTGGGTTTGGCGGACGCCAGGAGAACAGTACCTGTCCAAATGTATAGAGCCAACTGTAAAGTTTGGTGGAGGAGGAATAATGGTCTGGGGCTGTTAATGGTTTAGGGCCCTTAGTTCCAGCGAAGGGTAATCTTAACGCTACAACATACATTGACATTCTAACCGATTCTGTGCTTTCCCAACAGTTTGGGGAGGGCCCTTTCCTGTTTCAGCATGACAATGCCCCCGTGCACAAAGTGAGGTCCATACAGAAATGGTTTGTCGAGATCGGTGTGGAAGAACTTGACTGGTCTGCACAGAGCCCTGACCGCAACCCCATCGAACACCTTTGGGATGAATTGGAATGGCAACTGCGAGCGAGGCCTAATTGCCCAACATCAGTGCCCGACCTCACTAATGCTTGTAGCTAAATGGAAGCAAGTCCCTGCAGCAATGTTCCAACATCTAGTGGAAAGCCTTCCCAGAAGAGTGGAGGCTGTTATGGCAGCAAAGGGGGATCAACTCCATATTAACGCCCATGATTGACGAGATGTTTGACGAGCAGATGTCCACATACGCTACATGACCAAAAGTATTTCAAAGCACTCAGACCATTTAAAACCCCTTTATTCATAGGCTACTTGCCTATAAATGGCCTGGATAAAAAGACAACTAATACAACTATGCAATGCTGCTAAACCAATCTTGATTAAGGGGAGGGTAGGGTATGCTTAGTTTTTAATCAAATTAAACTAAATGGGGGAGAAACCAGTAATTAAAAAAAAAAGGTTTAGAAATACGAGATTCACCAGCACAAAAAGGCACATCCCTCCTTCCATGGGCACTGAGAGTTATTGCTGGATCAGCTGTGCTTCCTCTCTTCTTCTTCTGTGGACTTTATTTGCCGCTTAGCAACCAACTTTAAGGTGTATTACCGCCACCAACTGGACTGGAGTGAGGACCAGAGACAGTGAATGTTTAAATCCTACCCAATGTTCTCATCTCCCTAAGCAAACAAAATACATAACTAAATACTACAGCCCCTGAAAAATTCCCCAGTAGTTCACTTATGCTTGGCTCTTCAACCCCATACTCCCCAAATCTAATCACAATCAATCCCTTTCTCAAACATATTTCTGGCACTGAAATAGAACATGTTCCACAGTCTCCATCTCCCCCTGACAATCACACCTCCCAGTCTGATGTTTCCCCACCACTTTCAATGTACTATTGAGCCTTGTGTGTTCCAGTCTCAGCCTTGGGACTACACTTTCCTCCCTTCTCTCTCAGCCTGAGGACCTCCCTGCCCCCACCTTTCCTGGATCTTATTCTGGTGTCTTCCACAACTCTTGCCACTTATTTTTAACCACTGTTCTTATTAATCCCTTGGCTTCTGCTTTACTGATTGACAATTCCATCTCAATATTAGGATGTTTAAGAGCCTGCTTGGCAATAATATCCACTTCCTCATTCCCCTCTACTCCCACATGAGCTGGTACCCAGAGGAACATCACAAATACCCCATCTGTTCACCCTATACAAACACTGCAAAACCTCATACAATACATCCTGTCTGCTCTGAGACACATGAATTTAAGCTCATCAGTGCTGCACAGGAGTCAGGGAAGATGAATACCCTGTGTGGCCTCACCTCCTCCACAACCAAGAGTATTGCCAACAGCTCCATTGTGTAAACAATGATCCGTTGGTCTTTTCGTCATTGCCAACATAAACTCAGGAACACTAAAAGCTCCTCCTATACTCCCTGTTTTATGGTTCTTAGATCCATCTGTGAATATATTCAAGAATTTCCCTCCCATACAACCCCAACTCTCTCACCTGACTAAATACTTTTTTGCCCCACTGTATGTGAAATGTCAACACTATCAGCCTATGGCTTGAAAGAGTAGTAGGGTCTTTCCCAGGTTTCAGTATTGGCACCATTACCGCCTGCTTCCAACTTCCAGGCAGCTTCCCTTCCTGCCACACCTTATTGTAAAGGCCCAATACTTTCTGCATTGTTTTGTCACTGAGATGAGCTATCATGATGTAACACATATCATCCTTCCCAGGAGATGTTACCCCAACTTTAGCGAATGCTCTCTTCATCTCAGCCAACGTAAAAGGGCCATTCATTGTACCCCCACCATCTCGCTCTGATCCAGCACCCCTGAATGTTCTCCTCTTACCCTCTCTCTCCCACGCTGCCCCACTTCGGTCAGATTGTTTGAGCTGTGCACCTTCACAAATGCCTGGGCTAACATCTGACTTCTCCATATCTCTCACTGCAATAAACTCCTCACTTTTCAGCACAGGGAGATCCCAATATATTTTGATCCCACTCATCCCCTATACCTCTCCCACGGGAGTGGTCCTGCCTATGTTTCCACAGAACCGGCACCAATACGCCCTCTTAGCTGTCCTAACGATCCTCCTTACTACTGCTTGTGCTTGTTTATTCTGAATCAGGTGCTGGTAATTATGGGACCGTTTCAACATTCTGAAAGCACTGTTCCTACTCTTCACTGCTTCTCTACACTCTTCACTCCACCAGGGTACTGCATTACTCTCTCTCCCCTGTACCCATAGGAATCACCTGCATTGCGGCCCCTACTATTGTGTGCTTCTGCTCTTAAAATCCATGCCATTATCAACTGCATTACCGTTGAGACCTTTTTATATAACTCCACATTAGATTGGCATGAAATTGTCACTTTTGACCTTGTTTTTAAGGACACACCTCAAATATTGTCACCCCTCCCACCTCAGCGGAAGTGAGCTGATGTTAGATAGGTAAATTAGCGAACCTGGCATTAGGGCTGGAAAAAGCCAGAGTGACAGTTTTTAGATGACAACATTTCAAACTAACTTGTGCTTGACACTTGCCATAGGTCTCAAGGACTGTGTGTGTCTATAGCTGTTTGATAAAGCATATGCAGTGTGTGCAAGCATCCATTACAGTTCTGAGCCATTGTATGGATGCAAAATGGCTCCATGTGTCTTGATCTGATGTAGGCTACTCTGACAGGCGGCAGATTTCTCTTCATCTAACATATTCACCACACAACTTTGTCAACAAAACTACAGTTTAAGAGCATATGAATGTTGAGAATTGTAGCCTAAACAATATTTTAGTTCTGTAAATAAATGCACGAGACCTACTGAGACTAGCTTGAGGGGAGAGAGAGCACAACATAGTCAGGCCTAGAAGAGTTGCTGTTTGACCTAGATAGGCCTATTGTATAACTGTCACACCTCAGCCTGCCCATAACACACAGACAAGGAACATCTTTATGAAATGATCGAACACAGTGAATTTTTTCTAATATACAGATGACGAAAAACCATACAGTGTCAATACAATCCAAATACAGGCCATGCTATCATTATTTTCTCTAGTCCTTAAAAACTGTGTTTTGTTTTGGTGATTTCAAATCAAATCGTATTGGTCACATACACGTGTTTAGCAGATGTTTAGCAAATCTAAGTCAAGGAATGGAATTAATAATAATAAATATATGGATGAGCAATGTCAGAGCGGCATAGACTAACATACAGTAGAATAGTATAGAATACAGTAAAAACATATGATGAGTAATGCAAGATATGTAAACATTATTAAAGTGGCATTATTAAAAAAGTGACTAATGTTCCATTTATTAAAGTGGCCAATGATTTCAAGTCTGTATGTAGGCAGCAGCCTCTGTGCTAGTGATGGCTATTTAACAGTCTGATGGCCTTGAGATAGAAGCTGTTCAGTCTGTTCATAGCTATTAGATCCTAGGCCGTCATTGAATATAAGAATTTGTTCTTAACTGACTTGCCTGGTTAAATAAAGGTTAAATAAATAAATAAATAAAATAAAAGGGGCTTAAACATGTGGAAAACTTTGCCTCATATTTATGTTTAGGCCTAATATAATAATATATTTGGCTAAATACATGTTTTAAAAAAAAAGTATTATCAACAAATAGCCTATAGTATAGAGCAATGTAGGCCACTAGTGCACTATGCTTGCACAACCACTAGGCTCTCTCTTTACCACAGTCATCAGGCATACAATAATGATTGAAAAAGTTGTTTTTCTGCTAAATAAATGTTACACTCGTTATTGAACTGTTTGTTAACGGTAACAAACGAAGTAGGCCATCTTAATTAACACTTATCAATAATGGCAGTGATATACACAATATACACAATTTAGTGCAAAAAACAAACACAAAATGCAACCCAAAACTGTTGTATTTTCTACATTTGTAGCAATCAAAGACAAATAGTAGCCATACCATTTAGGCTACGGCCATGGCCTAAATATCAGGCTATTGTTTTTGGTATAGCCTTTCGTTGCAAAGATTAATAACATAGGCCTATATGTAGGCCCATCAAATAAAAAGTATAACTTTTAGCTTATCAACCACATGCATATCTTTCTCATTGCTGCAGCGTATCTTTAGAAAAATTACCCCAAATCATAAGCCTACATCATTTTTTATCGCTTTGTCTGAATTGTAGCAGATTTCGGACCTAACGTTGACAATAGAGGCCTATAGACTACTATGGAATAACATAGCATAACATAGCCTACAGTGGGTCGGGCTATAGCGCACTATGCTAAGCTATTCAAGGAAACATATATCATTAGACGTGTGTTCTTGCTACAGTTGCCGACAGTATTCATAAACCTCGACGGCGATACATAGTAGCTACCCAGCTACCTAATTTGGCTACATTGTCAACAGGAATATCGTAGTGTAAGATTGCTCGACTGATCTACTGACCTAGTTTTGGATAGGGCGCAGAGGAGCTTTGGCCAATCATTGAGACGTTTGCATAGTTCCCCATACCCCTCTGCGGCCACTTTAGAACGGGCAATCACTTGCGAGTCGACACAGGCTGAAAAAATGAAACCAGTAGAAGCTACCAGATATAGTGGGTGTCCTGTAATGTAATTTACCTGTCTGTTCCCCTTTCGTTCTGTCACCGCCGCCAGCCGCTGCATTCCTTGCCGACATGGCTGGAGCCGGTACGCCGGGGCCCAAGACTCCAATGCATGTGGATAAGGCGGTAGTATTGGATAGTGAGGGGGGCAGTGTGTTGTATAATTGACTGATTTATTCTTCCAAGGGTGGAGCGATCGGGGAGACAAAAACGTGAAAGGAAAGTACACGGTGTAATAGGGACACAACGTAACCTACAAATCCGTGAACTTGCGGAAGTGGAGACACAGCGTCCATCCACCGTCTGGCCAAAGATGGTTTAGTATGGTAGGCATCACTGCACTCAAATCACCCATTAAAAAAGCACGGCTCTTCACGGATTTTCTTTCTAAGTCGGGGTGAGAGGACATAGAAAGAAATAGTAATGGCGCCTTTTTATAAGCGATAACTCTGCCATGGTTCGTTGGACCAAGCCTATAAGGCAAATTAATGTACTTTTGGGGGGAATATTCACCGAAACTAATGATTGTGGTAAACACAGGTTTAGGCGATACGTTTTGTTCTTTCGCTTTTTGTGAAATTTGAAGAATGTATGAAATAAAACAAAACACATAAAGGTCATGTTAACTGACGGTATAATGGCATAGAACAAAACGTATATACTACCCTAAACCTGTGTTAACCTCGGACCTTATTTTCTGCGTTTATTCCAAAACCCTATTCTTTCCGCATTCATTTTTTCCAAAGGGGTGGCTGAACGAACCATAGGCGAGGTCTATAGTGAATATTACGAAATTAAGGTGACGTGATCATGAGCTACATTTCAGAATTAAAGTTTCCCTGAATTGTTTTTACTTAATTTACAGGAAATGTTTCTGATTAAAAATCACAAAATCATAGTTTAAAGTGACTTAAGCATACATTTATTGAAGGGAAAAAAATGACATATTATTTAAATAAATAAACAAAGATTGCCCTTCATAGGTTCTTGCCTTCTGAGGAGCTTTTCTTAGCCACTGTGCTTCTGCATATGCATTGCTTGCTCTTTTGTTTTTTTGGCCGAGTGTCAGTAAAGCACTGTAAATAGTTTTTTTTTAAATAAATGTGATTGATTGATTAGTCTACACATGTTTGCTTCTGTACCATTTAAACTAAAGGTCTACAGCTATTTTCTACTGTACTGTTAGTTCTATATACAGTGCTATCGGAAAGTACTTAGACCCCTTGAATTCTTCTAAATTTTATTACGTTACAGCCTTATTCTAAAACTGATTCAATTGTTTTCCCCCTCATCAATCTACACACAATACCCCATAATGACAAAGCAAAAACAGGTTTTTTAGAATGTTTTGCAAATATCTAAAAAATAAAAACTGACATCACAGAGGTATTCGGACCCCTTACTCAGTACTTTATTGAATCACCTTTGGCAGTGATTACAGCCTTGAGTCTTCTGGGGTATGATGCTACAAGCTTGCACATCTGTATTTGGGAAGTTTCTCCCATTCTTCTCTGCAGATCCTCTCAAGCTCTGTCAGGTTGGATGGGGAGCGTCGCTGCACAGCTATTTTCAGGTCTTTCCAGAGATGTTCGATCAGGTTCAAGTCCGGACTCTGGCTAGGCCACTCAAGGACATTGAGACTTGTCCTGAAGCCACTCCTGCATTGTCTTGGCTGTGTGCTTAGGGTTGTTGAACCTTTGTCCCAGTCTGAGGTCCTGAGCGCTCTGGAGCAGGTGTTCATCAAGGATCTCTCTGTACTTTGCTCCGTTCATCTTTCCATCAATCCTAACTAGTCTCCCAGTACCTGCCGCTGAAAAACATCCACACAGCAGGATGCTGCCACCAACATGCTTCACGGTGTCACGACTTCCGCTGAAGTTGGTGCCTCTCCTTGTTCGGGCGGCATTCGGTGGTCGTTGTCACAGGCTTTCTAGCTGCCACCAATCCAAGTGGGCTGTCATCTGCCTTTTACTGAGGAATCGCCATTATGAAGCTCAGCGGGGATTGGAGCATGAACTGGGATACGTTTCGAGGTGAATGGGAGGACTATGCGCTAGCAACGGGACGTCTGGAAAAGGACGATGAGGTAGTGGCTGCCACTTTGAGGACTATAATGGGAACTGAATGCCGACACGTATACAAACACAACCTGAACCTAACAGCAGCTCAGCAAGGTAACGCTACAGCTATTCTTGATGCTCTTGAACATTCCTTTAAGCCAGCAAAGAACGTAATCTACGAGCGTTATGTTTTCGGTTGTTGCAAACAGGAGGACGGGGAGTCTATTGACAGCTTTGTCACTAGCTACATGTGACTATGGGGCTTTAAGAGATGAACTGATCAGAGATACGATTGTGCTTGGCATAACTGATGAAGGCACCCGCAGACGTTTGCTGAGAGAACGTGACCTGACGCTGGCCTTGGCAGTGGAGACATGCCGTGCAGCAGAGCTTACTGATATACGGATAAGGTCCACGGAGCTAGAAAGGCAACATATGGACAATGTCAATGCTACATTCAGGCAGCCAGTAAAGAAATTCCCCTTCGCCACAGCTAATGCTAATACTAACAGCCAACTCTGCAGTAGACAACACCAATACATGCCGATATTGTGGCATTTCTCATGGACGAGGAAAAAAACACTGCTCAGCCTATGGAAAAATATGCAAATCCTGTGGTACAGCTAATCACTTCGCAAGGGTCTGCATGAAAAGCAAGATAAAGGAGGGTAAAGTGCACTCCATGGAAACAAGCACAGATGAAGGGAACGACAGCACAGAGGATGTATATGCTAGCGAGTGCATAGCGGCAGTGAGGGCAAAAGGACAAAAGTGGTTTGTCACTCTGCTACTTAATAATAAACCACAGCAATGCCAGCTAGATTCAGGGGCCACATGCAACATTATGAGCCTTAAAGACAAAAGGAGGCTCGCGCCCAGAGACAAACTCACACAGAGTAGCACCAAGCTTAAACTGTATCCAGGCCAGTTCATGACCTCTTTAGGCCTGTTTGTGACAGAGTGTATTTTACGTGGCCAGAAACACACCCTTGAGTTTGAAATAGTTGAGGCTAGTCAACAGCCATTACTGTCAGGTTCTACATGCGAGCGCCTTGGGCTTATTAACTTCACCATCCCAGCTGATCTTAACATTATAGACAAAGTCCAGGCTGGGCCCCTGAGCAAGGAGACACTCCTAAGCAAGTACCATGATGTCTTCAACGCACCGGTCGAGTCAGTTCCTGGGGAAGTCCACTTTGAGTTGGACGCAGCAATCCAGCCTGTCCAGTGTGCACCCTGCAATGTACCAGTGGCCATGAAAGCAGCTACGAAGGCTCAGCTTGACAAATACAAAGCAGATGGCCACATCATATCCGTCACCGAGCCTACAGACTGGATAAGTAATATGGTTATCGTCATGAAACCAGACAAGCTACGGATATGCATTGATCCTAAACACCTCAACCGGGCTCTGCGACATTCACATTACATTATGCCCACGTTGGAGGATGTTCTTTACAAGCTCCCAAAGGCCAGAGTCCTCATGCTCGTGGATGCCAGGGATGCCTTCCTGCAGTGCAAGCTCTACGAGCCCAGCAGCTACATGACCACCTTTTGGACACCCTGGGGCAGGAAGAGGTGGTTGAAGCTTCCGTTTGGTGTCTCCGTGGCTCCAGAGGTGTATCAGCAGAAACAGCATGAGCTGTTGATGGGACTCAGTGGCGTGGAACCCATAGTAGATGACATCCTCGTAGTGGGCTGTGGGGACAGTGATGAGGAGGCAGAATGTGACCATGATGCCAAGCTGCTGGCCCTGATGGTCAGATGCAGACAGGTCAAGCTAAGGCTAAGCATAAAAAAGCTTCAGTTTAAAGTGCCAGAGGTCCGCTTTCATGGGCACATCTTGTCCTCCACCGGATTGAAGGCGGATCCTGAAAAAGTGAAGGCTGTCTTGGAAATGCCCCACCCATCTGACGTGAAGGGAGTGCAGCGCTTCGTCGGATTCGTCACCTACCTGGCCAAATTCCTACCGCGGCTCTCTGAAGTGTGTGAGCCACTAAGGAGGCTCATGGACAAGGACACCATCTGGCATTGGCTCCCAAAACATGACGCAGCAGTGAGGGAAATAAAACAACTGGTCACCCAGACACCTGTACTGCGATACTACAATGTGTCAAAACCTGTCACGATTCAGAGTGACTCAAGCCAGTATGGACTTGGCTGTTGCCTCATGCAGGAGGGCCAGCCTGTGGCATTCGCCTCTTTTTCTACTGTGTTATTGACTTGTTAATTGTTTACTCCATGTGTAACTCTGTGTTGTCTGTTCACACTGCTATGCTTTATCTTGGCCAGGTCGCAGTTGCAAATGAGAACTTGTTCTCAACTAGCCTACCTGGTTAAATAAAGGTGAAATAAAAAAGAAAAATAAATAAATAAGGCACTCGCCCCAACAGAGCAGAACTATGCCCAGATAGAGAAGGAGTGCCTCAGCATTGTGTTTGCATGCCAACGCTTCCACCACTACCTGTACGGGTGCCACAATATTACAGCAGAGACAGATCACAAGCCCCTTATTGCTATATTCAGCGAGCCTCTTCTGAATGTCCCAAAACGACTGCAGAGCATGCTACTGGCCCTACAAAACTACAACCTCAAGGTGGTGTGTAAGCCAGGGCCAGAGACGTATGTGAGTGACACGCTCAGCAGGGCTCCATGCATGAACAACAAGCAGTGTGCAGCTTACAAACAGAGCAAGTGGATGTTGAACACATCAACCAGGCTGACTACCTCAATGTTACGGACCAGCGCCTTATACAAATCAGACAGCCCACAGACAGGGATGAGCAACTCCAGGCATTGAGATCTGTGATTCTGATGGGCTGGCCCGACTGCAGGGAAGAAACTGCTTTAGCCGTCAGAGAATATTGGCCAGTCAAAGAGGAGCTCAGTGTTCAAAACGGAGTAATATTCAAGTGTCAGATAGTTGTTATTCCCCGGTCTCTGCGCCCTGAGATGTTGGTGTGTGCACTCAAGTCACATAGGAGGTGAGGCCTGTTACAGACAAGCATGTGACACACTGTATTGGCCAGGAATGCAGAGTGAAATCAAAGACTATGTCAGTAAATGCACAATCTGCAATGAATATGCCATTGAGCAACAGAGAGAGAAGATGATGTCCCACGAGCTACCGATGCGCCCCTGGCAGATAGTAAGTCTAGATCTGTTCCAGCAGAGTGGCAAAGACTTTCTGCTGGTAGTCGATCATTACTCAGACTTTTGGGAGATTGACCTCCTCCCCGACCTCTCAGCAGAGACAACGATCAAAAACAATCAAAAAATTTGCTGCATGATGGGAATTCGAGCACGTCACTTCATCACCGCGACACCCAAAAGCTAATGGGAAGGTGGAGTAAATCGCAAAGAACCTCTGCAAAAAGGAGAGGGAAAAGATGCCTGGAAAGCAATCCTGCAGTGGCGCAATACCCAGACAGAAGGTATGGATAGCAGCATGGCGCTTAAAAGCAGCTCTGCCAGTAGCCAGCACTCTTCTGGAGCCATGTGTGGTGACAGACGTGCTGGTGAAGCTACGTCACAGAAGACAGGTCTCCAAGTTACGACAAATCTACGACAAATCAGCAAAATACTTACCTGAGCTCAGGGTGGGTGAAACGGTGCGAATGAAGCCACTACCAGGGGACCGGACAGGCCTCTGGAGACTCGGATCCTGTGTACAGAAAGTGGCACCACGCTCCTACTTGGTCGAAGTGAATGGATCACTGTACCGTCGTAACAGGGTTGACCTTCGGATTGCTGAGCCAGCACCTACTCAGAACCCTGATGGTCAAAGGGGTCACATGACAAAATACGGAACCCCAGCAAGTCACATGGGGCCTGAGGCACTGGGCGAAGAGCCAGGGGATCACAGGTCTGCTGCTCCTTCGCCCATCAATACTCCCCTTAGACAGTCAGGTGACACGCCTGTGCGGGAACCCGCAGTCCTCGCAGACAAGCCCCCTGTCTTTTCACGCTGCGGGCGTCTGTCCCAGCCACCAAAAATACTTAATCTGTAGCTTTCCCATCAGTGATTGTTGACAGACAGAGATAGAAGTGAAGAGAATATCAAAATGTGTTGTTGTTACCTGAGGAAAAAAAAAAAGGAAAAAAAATACTAAACTGTTCATGTTGGAAATTATTACTAGGTTTGTTTTGTTCGTGAATTGACACCTCCTGTCCTATTTTATTAAAGGGAAGATGTTATGGGTGTAAGATGGCACAGTGATGCCATCTGTTGGTAAATGTTGATTACTGCAACTCATGTGTTTTCCCGGTGTGCTTGAGATACCCGGATGTATTGTGATGTACTGAACAAGACTGGTTACTCGCATCAATGCTTCTGTCTCGTCATTTAACATTCAAACACTACGATTTGTTATCTTGTGTTCAAGTAACCTGAGAACTTTTATTTTGAAGCTTTTTGCTCATTTAGACCCATTAATATCGCTTAATGCCGCAGATTTCACGGAGCTCTGAGAGTCAACGTAGCCTACAGCAGTCGTCACTACCACAGCCACAAAGTCATAAACCCCGCCTATTTCTTAAATGAATTTTCTTAAAATCTGATTTTAAACCTAACCCTAACCTTAACACACTGCTAACCTTATGCCTAACCTTAAATTAAGTCCAAAAAGCTGATTTTTGTTTTCATAAATGTATTATAATATAGCCCATCTTGACTTTGTAGCTGTGGTAACTAGTGACAACTGCCTACAGCTTGTGATCTATTCTACTGTATACAGCTATGTACTCAACAGCAGGGGCGGTACCAGAAGGGGGGCTGTGGTGGCACCAGCCCCACCTCCAAGATTATTGGCCACCTTTGTATGCTATTTCTGATACAATTTTCAGAATTTCCATGGCCACCCATGGACTGGTTCTTGGTCCCCCCATTAGAATATTACTAGAAACGCTCCTGTTCAACAGTGAGGCATTGGTCTAGCTATGGCTGTCCATGACCCACCATCGACAGCTCCAATGCCCTCCACATTCATCCAGCGCAAGTTTTGATGGATTTAAACTTAAGGTATCTTGTATGGAGGGCTGAGGCTTTAACATGGAAATAGGCAGACATACTATCCAAATTAAATAGATAGACACACTCTTTTAGCTCTGGAATTATTAACAAAGAAGAGGTGAAGCAATATTGCTTAGAGAACCACTTTAAATTATGCACCTTCTATAAAGGGGTTATAGACTTAGCAATCAGTTCATTATAGATATGGTCTAGGCCTGTACCTCCTTCTAACCACTAGATGGTAGGCACGGCTTTTCCTGAAAGTGTAAAGAGAAGAACCCCAACGGAGTTGAATGTACACTCCGGACCCCATTGTCTCCGACAGGTGGCATCATTTTAATGTGATGCATCTCAAATGAACATTAATGCAAACATGAAGAGTCGTTGCTCTATCTGATGTGAGACAACACACCAGGCCCTAGTTTTATGGCCCTATCAATGACCCATCATATGAAACCACAACCAACATATCATCATGTCGTCCCAGATAACTCCTTACTGAATTACACTCCTAGAGCATCATCTCCACCTCAAGGAAACAAAATCCAGAATTCCCTCATTTCCTCTTAGACTAAATGTTCTTTCCACCGAATTGGAGGGTCTGGATAGTGGGTCCTTGCAGAAAAAGTGGGTGCAGGGCATTTTCACAACACACACACAGAGACACATGCACGCGCGCAGCACTGCCCCAAGCCGTCACTCTGGTGCAACCCATTAGTAAAACAGAGTCTAGAGCTCGGTGCACCACCGATACATTTTTAAATCTCAATATCCGCATGCATATTTAATGACCCGGCAAATACAGAGAGTCACACTGGAAAAAGGTGGGCTGGTGGGGCTTGCCCGTACCAGTTAAATAAGCGTGAAGTTAGGGAAACCCCCATAAAGGTGTCATTTGGTGTGACTGAATAGATGCACATGCAGGTAAGTGTATACCTGCAGAGCAGTATGACACTGGCGATAGCTAGCTACAGTATCTCTGTCTGAATAGCTCACCGGTAGCTAACTACAGTATCTCTGTCTGAATAGCTCACCGGTAGCTAGCTCTGTTGCTGCTGACAGATAATCCAAATGATAGTCCTATGGAAAAGCTGCCAAAGAATGGGGAGTGGTGTACCGGGAACATGATTATAGTTGAGTCTTATGTTACACCACAGCATCCACGGTACTCTTGTCTCTCTTTGAATGCAGCTTGTCAATATTTAATCATTCATCCACTAGGTTGGTATCAGATGAACATGGTTGGCTGAGGATGTGGGGCTAGAGGGCTGGGAGCTAATGAGGGAACTGGGGGTGGACTTTAGGAGGGGAGGCAGACAGGTACCCCAGCCCCTCCACGCAACGTCTGGTGGAGCTATCAGAAGGCGAGGAAAGCAAAGGGGACTGTTCACTCCTACTGCACCCACACAAAGCTCACCATGCGAAGATACTGAGGTGGTGGATTGTACTCTTTCACTCTCTCTCCCTCCCTCCATGTATCTCTCTTCCCACTGAACCTCCTGAAGGTGACGTGACCCATTCCATGCTAGGAGTTCTATCTGGTGCCTTGGACCTTGAGGTGTACATCTGCACACCCTTAGCCTCAACAAGAACACCCTCCACCTCCACCTAGTCATTCCTCACTGTGCCCATCATCCCCTTGTATCCCAGTCTGATCCCCTGGTCACGCCAGAGAGAGGCAGACAGCACAAGCCCATCTCACATCTGAGGAACGTCTGAGGGACCCGTGGCACCACACAAAGGCGGAGCCAGCCCCATGGTGCATAAGAACTCAGGAAAGATGAGCAACCACATCTAGCAGATCTTTTTTGTGTTTTTCAGAGCAAAGTGTGCAAGAAATAGGGGGAGAGACATACTACTGTGAAATAAAGAGAGTGAACAGGACAGGGAGAAACAGAAGAGGATGCCTTTTGGGGGGTTTTCGGGGCTGAAGGAGCGGGTTCTGAAACCAGGGAAGGAGGAGGTGAAGAATACAGTAGGAGACGGTCTGGGGAACCTGCAGAGGTGAGTCTGGGAGTGTCTGGAAATTATGGGGGAACTGTGATTGTATAGGTGTGAATCCCGACTCTCTGACTGAGAGATGTGTGTGACTCAATGGGGTGAAAGCACGGCACAGTGCGGGTTTGATATCTCCTTATAGCAATAGATCCGATAATTTCACATAAGTGAGTTGTAAGATAATATTTTGAAGTACTTGTAGGTATTGTATCTTAGTTATCTTACTGTATTTTAGGATCTTTATATAAAAATCTGTATATACACTGTTAAACAATTGTGGTCCTATAATCCCAAACGTAGATAATTTGGTCAAAATTCTTAAATCTATGAACAAAGCCAGTGGTGGGGACAGGAGGGTTGAAGAACCTTAGAGGCAGAACATGAAGCTCATCATGTACTGTACCCAGAGATCCCAGAGATAACTAAATATTTGATTATTTTTCTTGCCAGGCAATCCCAGTGATGTAATCAAAGGTTTTATTTTAAGACATTATGATACATATTTCATATCTGATACAAATTTCACAAGGGGAGGATGATGAATATGGAACTTCCACGTATGAGGTAGATTGTTGTCTTAAAATAGATAAACCAAGTAAGTGGGCAATTTCCTGTGAAAGGGAATTTTGCATGTTGAGAGCCAGAATGTTCACTGTGCAGTATGAAATAGATCAAGAGCAAGCCAAACAGTGTGAACAGTTGATTGATTATTTCAGAATCTACAATATGAAATTGTATAAAGAAGGTGAACTGGACATATTTATCCAACAAGCAGTTATCATGTACAGTATATTAGGATTGTAATATCAGAACACTGAAAATGTGTTTTCATTCCAATTGTATCAATCTGTGGTCAGCTAACTTTCTATTTCATGTCATACATTTACATCAGTTTAATTTGAAACACTTTACAAACACTGGGAAAATGCTGAATGAAGTGCTTTATTAAAGTCTACAAGGATCCATGCTGTGGGAAAATTCTATTCCACCAAACTGCTAAAATCAATACTAGCAGATTAAACTAAAGAAATGTGAATCCAGAGAGACCAAGAGAGGAAAAGAGGAAGTAAGCATGAGCCGAATGAATCATTAGGCTAAATCTCATTTTCAGATGAAACCTGTTTGTTTTTTCAAGAGGGTATTCCAGATTGCTCTGGGACAGACTGCATTATTTATTGAGTTATATATTATGGATCCAGTTAATCACTCTTTCAATTTTGCCTTATGAATCAATTATAGCCTGACTATAAAGTGAGCATCATGAAAATGATTCCATTCAATAATTAACTTAACACTTCATTTGACACAGTACAGAAATGACCAGGTATTTCCTACCAAACTGCGCTAAATGGTAAAAAATCATACCAAAGCAAAATACTTTTTCCCATGAGACGAAATTTATTGTCTGAAATACAAACATCACACGGAATGACATGGTTCTCTTAATAGGGTCTCTCTAGAATGTTGCAGTTGCTGACCAGTCTGTTAACTGACACTGTTTAAGCCCATTCGTAATAGCTTCTTTAAATATCAGCTGTCCTTGGTACAAAAAAGGTTGTGAGATAATGACATTGAACAATAAAACACACAGCCTCTGTTCTGTATGACCTGAGTGACAACTCAACAGTCATAGAACTTCATAGACACAGTGGTGTAAAGTAAGTAAAAGTACTACAATCTAAAAAGAAAAGGTTCCTGGAGTATCCTTGAGGGGTTCTTCATATTGAAACTGTGGGGGAACCACTATAACATATTTGAAAAACCCTTTAAAAGGGTTCTTCAAAGAACCCCTTTTGATGGTTACTCGAATAACCTTTTGAATAACATTTTTTGGGGTTCATTTTTTTAAACTACCCCCCCTCCCCTATTATTATTATAAAAAATATTAATATGCATAACAATAACACAATATTTTAGTTGTCAGTGTTTATATTAACGGCAATGCAGAATTAAGAAATCAAAATATGAAGTAAAGTCCAATGGGTATATCCTCTGGCGTGTGGATGTTAATGTGTTGATGTTCTCCGTATCCACAGCCAGAATGATTTTGCAGTGCATGGTGATCGAGCAGGTTTCCTGTTATATTCATCAGAGGTTTAGGGAGGGCGAAGTCTGTGAATCCAAAAAAATGTAATTATACAGATGATTAACAAAACATGCGCACAACAGTATTCATACCTTAATTTTTGTGGTGAACGTGAATTTCAAAAACTGGGATATGGGATATTCATTGAAGAGGTAAGAGAGGAAGATGGTAAATGTGATCTGCATAACACACTTACCAATTGACATACCTTTGTATGCCTCCTCGTCTGTATACCTGCAGACACAGACACAAAAGCAGTTTAGTTATCTTCACCCAATACAGCTAGCCTTCAACATATTCTTATAGCCTTCATATTCTTACCTATTTGATTGATATCCATTGAATTGTGTTCATTTACCGTTTTAGAAAGATTTGCACAAATATGAAAAGATTGATGTATCATCGTAAAACAATATCAATTTAGATCATACAAGGGACAAACCATACCTTAAGTTGAGAAGATCTTTAAATATTTCAGTTAAGTGCCTGCACCTGCGGTCCTTTCAAATCCAAATGTTTCAGTTGGGCAGTTAGGTTCCTGAAAGAACCCCCACCAACTAAGGAGGTTCCTCGATGAACCCCACCTCCTATGGGGTTCTTGGAATAACCTTTTGTGGCAATTTTCAGTGCGAAAAACTAAGGTTTTTCTACTTTTACTACATTTACTTTTACTTCACTACATTCCTGAAGCAAATATGTACTTTTTACTCTCATACATTTTCTCTGATACCCAAAAGTACTTGTTTCATTTCGAAAGCTTTTCAGGACAGGAAAAAGGTTGAATGTACTTATCAAGAGAACACGTAGTCATCCCTACTGCCTCTAAACTGGCAGACTCACTAAACACAAATGCTTCATTTGTAAATTATGTCTGAGTGTTGGAGTGTGCTTCTGGCCATCTGTAAATGAAAAGAAATTGTGCAGTCTGGTTTACGTAATATATTTAATTTTAAGGGATTTATTGCATTTACTTTTAGTTTTGATACTTAAGTATATTTAAAACCAGATACTTTTAGACTTTACCAAAGTAATATTTTACTGAGTGACTTTCACTTTTACTTGAGTCATTTTCTATTAAGGTATCTTTACTTTTACTCAAGTATGACAATTGGGAACCTTTTCCACCACTGGATAGAGATAATGACATCATGGACCTCATGCAGACAGGATGATGTCACACTTAACTTTCATCTGACTGTAAAACAATACATCACTTTGGATTTATCAAGACAATTATCAATTAAATGTTGTTCTTGTGATTTTACAGATCTATTTTAAACAGGGATCCATACTCTTTGTCTTTAAAAGACAAGGAGATTGACAAGGAAAGCAACTTTGTTTATTATACCATCAGTTGACATGATATGTCAGTTGAATGTCAGAAAGTACAATATAGGTTACAGTTGGACGTTTTTGATGTTGCCACTTGCCACTGCAGCTTTGACCAAAATGATGATATTGAAAACAAGCTCTTGAGAAAGAGAGATTGTTTTCAATTCTTTGTTGAGGCATAATTATCTCCATGTTTTTTATCCACTCGGTAGATCAGAGATCAATTTGGTCTACTTAGAGGATAGAAACTACTTTATTAAAAAGGCACTAATACTATTTTATTAGTGTTGAGGCGAGCCAAGCATCATTTCCTCCTTCTGATAATGATCAACCATTCTCATAGCATTTGTCCAGTCTATTTTAGATAAAAGAGCGCACAATCTGTGAGCTGGGAAATAGGATTGGGGGATGGAGAAAGCAGGGGTCCCTTAAGGAAAAAATGTATGAATTTCACAAGATCTTTACATGTGACAACATGCAAAGCAACATGTGATAACATGAAACTACACATGTTCACATGTAAAGTGTTCCAAAATAAATAATGTAATGTTCTGTAAGAGGTGAGTTGGGGTGGATGGATAGGGGCTGGGGATGACAGGGGTGAGTTGGGGAAAGACAAGGGTGGCTGTGGGAGGCAGGGATGAGTTAGATTCTGCTTGCTAATAGCTAATGGGAGAAAACAGGCTTTTGTTCATTTACGAATGTGGGCCTTTCAAGCAACTCCTCATAAAGGTGTTCTTGCACATGAAAGACTTGTAAATGAATAGAGGACTGGATAGTGTACATACTATAGACCTCTAAAGAGTGCATGGGAGTAGGAATGGAGCCCAGCATCTTTGACAGCAGGGGACTAGATAAAAAACTATATATACAGTGCCTTGCGAAAGTATTCGGCCCCCTTGAACTTTGCGACCTTTTGCCACATTTCAGGCTTCAAACATAAAGATATAAAACTGTATTTTTTGGTGAAGAATCAACAACAAGTGGGACACAATCATGAAGTGGAACGACATTTATTGGATATTTCAAACTTTTTTATCAAATCAAAAACTGAAAAATTGGGCGTGCAAAATTATTCAGCCCCTTTACTTTCAGTGCAGCAAACTCTCTCCAGAAGTTCAGTGAGGATCTCTGAATGATCCAATGTTGACCTAAATGACTAATGATGATAAATACAATCCACCTGTGTGTAATCAAGTCTCCGTATAAATGCACCTGCACTGTGATAGTCTCAGAGGTCTGTCAAAAGCGCAGAGAGCATCATGAAGAACAAGGAACACACCAGGCAGGTCCGAGATACTGTTGTGAAGAAGTTTAAAGCCGGATTTGGATTCAAAAAGATTTCCCAAGCTTTAAACATCCCAAGGAGCACTGTGCAAGCGATAATATTGAAATGGAAGGAGTATCAGACCACTGCAAATCTACCAAGACCTGGCCGTCCCTCTAAACTTTCAGCTCATACAAGGAGAAGACTGATCAGAGATGCAGCCAAGAGGCCCATGATCACTCTGGATGAACTGCAGAGATCTACAGCTGAGGTGGGAGACTCTGTCCATAGGACAACAATCAGTCGTATATTGCACTAATCTGGCCTTTATGGAATAGTGGCAAGAAGAAAGCCATTTCTTAAAGATATCCATAAGAAGTGTCGTTTAAAGTTTGCCACAAGCCACCTGGGAGACACACCAAACATGTGGAAGAAGGTGCTCTGGTCAGATGAAACCAAAATTGAACTTTTTGGCAACAATGCAAAACGTTATGTTTGGCGTAAAAGCAACACAGCTCATCACCCTGAACACACCATCCCCACTGTCAAACATGGTGGTGGCAGCATCATGGTTTGGGCCTGCTTTTCTTCAGCAGGGACAGGGAAGATGGTTAAAATTGATTGGAAGATGGATGGAGCCAAATACAGGACCATTCTGGAAGAAAACCTGATGGAGTCTTCAAAAGACCTGAGACTGGGACGGAGATTTGTCTTCCAACAAGACAATGATCCAAAACATAAAGCAAAATCTACAATGGAATGGTTCAAAAATAAACATATCCAGGTGTTAGAATGGCCAAGTCAAAGTCCAGACCTGAATCCAATCGAGAATCTGTGGAAAGAACTGAAAACTGCTGTTCACAAATGCTCTCCATCCAACCTCACTGAGCTCGAGCTGTTTTGCAAGGAGGAATGGGAAAAAATGTCAGTCTCTCGATGTGCAAAACTGATAGAGACATACCCCAAGCGACTTACAGCTGTAATCGCAGCAAAAGGTGGCGCTAGAAAGTATTAACTTAAGGGGGCTGAATAATTTTGCACGCCCAATTTTTCAGTTTTTGATTTGTTAAAAAAGTTTGAAATATCCAATAAATGTCGTTCCACTTCATGATTGTGTCCCACTTGTTGTTGATTCTTCACAAAAAAATACAGTTTTATATCTTTATGTTTGAAGCCTGAAATGTGGCAAAAGGTCGCAAAGTTCAAGGGGGCCGAATACTTTCGCAAGGCACTGTATATACAGTACCAGTCAAAAGATTAAACACACCTACTCATTCAAGGGTTTTTCTTTATTTGTACTATTGTCAACATTGTAGAATAATAGTGAATACATCAAAACTATGAAATAACACATATGGAATCAGGAAGTTACCAAAAAAGTGTTAAACAAATCAAAATATATTTTATGTTTGAGATTCCTCACATTAGCCACCCTTTGCCTTGATGACAGCTTTGCACACTCTTGGCGTTCTCTCAATCAGCTACATGAGGTAGTCACCTGGAATGCATTTAAATAAACAGGTGTGCATTCTTAAAAGTTAATTTGTGGAATTTCTTTCTTTCCTTCTTAATATGTTTGAGACAATCAGTTGTGTTGTGACAAGGTAGGTGTGGTATACAGAAGATAACCCTATTTGATAAAAGGCCAAGTCCATATTATGGCAAGAACAGCTCAAATAAGCAAAGAGAAACAACAGCCTATCATTACTTTAAGACATGAAGGTCAGTCAAAGAGGAAAATGTCAAGAACTTTGAAAGCTTCTTCAAGTGCAGTCGCAAAAACCATCAAGGGCTATGATGAAACTGGCTCTCATGAGGAACTCCACAGGAAGGATAAGTTAATTAGAGTTAACTGCACCTTCAATTGCAGCCAAAATAAATGCTTCACAGAGTTCAAGTAACAGATACATCTGTCATGTACTGTCATGTTGTGTCTTGTCTCTGTCCTTTCCCTTCACCCTGTCTCCCTCTGCTGGTCGTTGTTAGGTTACCTTTTCTCCCCCTCTTTCCCCCAGCTGTGCCTTGTCTCCTCCTAACCACCTCGTCACCCCTTTTCCCACCTGTTCCCTTTTTCCCTCTGATTAGGTCCCTATATCTCTCTCTGTTTCTGCTCCTGTCTTTGTCGGATTCTTGTTTGTTGTGTTTCATGCCTGAGCCAGACTATCGTCATGTTTGCTGTAACCTTGTCCTGTCCTGTCGGAATCTGCCGGTCTATCTGAGCCTACCTATGTTTGGTTATTAAAGAAGCTCTGTTTAAGTTAGTTCGCTTTTGGGTCCTCATTCACTCACCGTAACAGAAGAATCCGACCAAGAATGGACCCAGCGACTTCGGATCCTCTCCACTCAGCCGTCGGGATCCAGGGAGCGATGCTAGGCAGACACGAGCAGGAAGTGTCTGCTGCTCGACATGCCGTTGAGACCCTGGCCACCCAAGTCTCCAACCTCACAGAACAGGTTCACCATCTCCGCCTCGATCCACCGGCCACTTCCAGGGCTTTCGAATCTCCGGAGCCCAGAATCAATAACCCGCCGTGTTACTCTGGGGAGCCCACTGAATGCCGCTCGTTCCTCACCCAGTGTGATATTGTGTTTTCTCTCCAGCCCAACACTTACTCCAGGAGCACTGCTCGTGTCGCCTACGTCATATCTCTCCTTATTGGACGGGCTCGTGAGTGGGGCACGGCAATCTGGGAGGCAAGGGCTGAGTGTACTAACCAGTATCAGGACTTTAAGGAGGAGATGATACGGGTTTTTGATCGATCTGTTTTTGGGGAGGAGGCTTCCAGGGCCCTGTCTTCCCTATGTCAAGGTAATCGATCCATAACAGACTACTCTATTGAGTTTCGCACTCTTGCTGCCTCCAGTGGCTGGAACGAGCCGGCTTTGCTCGCTCGTTTTCTGGAGGGTCTCCGCGCAGAGGTAAAGGATGAGATTCTCTCCCGGGAGGTTCCTTCCAGCGTGGATTCCTTGATTGAACTCGCTATTTCGCATTGAGCGACGGGTTGATCTTCGTCACCGAGCTCGTGGAAAGGAGCTCGCGTTCTCCGTTGCCCCCCTCTCTGCATCACTACCATCTTCCATCTTCCTCTGCCGGCTCGATCTGCGCACGGTGTTCAGTCGGTCCAGGGCCACCTCTCTTCCTCCACACCGGTCGTATGATTGTAGTATTGATCTCCTTCCGGGAACCACCCCCCCCCCCGGGGTAGACTATACTCTCTGTCGGCTCCCGAACGTAAGGCTCTCGAAGATTATTTGTCTGTAGCTCTTGACGCCGGTACCATAGTCCCCTCCTCCTCTCCCGCCGGAGCGGGGTTTTTTTTTGTCAAGAAGAAGGACGGGTCTCTGCGCCCCTGCATAGATTATCGAGGGCTGAATGACATAACAGTGAAGAATCGTTATCCGCTTCCTCTTATGTCTTCAGCCTTCGAGATCCTGCAGGGAGCCAGGTTTTTCACTAAGTTGGACCTTCGTAACGCTTACCATCTCGTGCGCATCAGGGAGGGGGACGAGTGGAAGACGGCGTTTAACACTCCGTTAGGGCACTTTGAATACCGGGTTCTTCCTTTCGGCCTCGCTAACGCTCCAGCTGTCTTTCAGGCATTAGTCAATGATGTCCTGAGAGACATGCTGAACATCTTTGTTTTCGTTTACCTTGACGACATCCTGATTTTTTCACCGTCACTCCAGATTCATGTTCAGCACGTTCGACGTGTCCTCCAGCGCCTTTTAGAGAATTGTCTTTTTGTGAAGGCTGAGAAGTGCTCTTTTCATGCCTCCTCCGTCACATTTCTCGGTTCTGTTATTTCCGCTGAAGGCATTAAGATGGATCCCGCTAAGGTCCAAGCTGTCATTGATTGGCCCGCCCCTAAGTCACGCGTCGAGCTGCAGCGCTTTCTCGGCTTCGCGAACTTCTATCGTCGTTTCATCCGTAATTTCGGTCAGGTGGCAGCTCCTCTCACAGCCCTTACTTCTGTCAAGACGTGCTTTAAGTGGTCCGTTTCCGCCCAGGGAGCTTTTGATCTCCTCAAGAATCGTTTTACATCCGCTCCTATCCTTGTTACACCTGACGTCTCTAGACAGTTCGTTGTCGAGGTCAGAGGTGGGCGTGGGAGCCATTCTTTCTCAGCGCTCCCTCTCTGACGACAAGGTCCACCCATGCGCGTATTTTTCTCATCGCCTGTCGCCGTCGGAACGTAACTATGATGTGGGAAACCGCGAACTGCTCGCCATCCGGTTAGCCCTAGGCGAATGGCGACAGTGGTTGGAGGGGGCGACCGTTCCTTTTGTCGTTTGGACTGACCATAGGAACCTTGAGTACATCCGTTCTGCCAAACGACTTAATGCGCGTCAGGCGCGTTGGGCGCTGTTTTTCGCTCGTTTCGAGTTCGTGATTTCTTATCGTCCGGGCTCTAAGAACACCAAGCCTGATGCTTTATCTCGTCTCTTCAGTTCTTCAGTAGCCTCCACTGACCCCGAGGGGATTCTCCCTGAGGGGCGTGTTGTCGGGTTGACTGTCTGGGGAATTGAGAGGCAGGTAAAGCAAGCGCTCACTCACACTCCGTCGCCGCGCGCTTGTCCTAGGAACCTTCTTTTCGTTCCCGTTCCTACTCGTCTGGCCGTTCTTCAGTGGGCTCACTCTGCCAAGTTAGCCGGCCACCCTGGCGTTCGGGGTACGCTTGCTTCCATTCGCCAGCGTTTTTGGTGGCCCACCCGGGAGCATGACACGCGTCGTTTCGTGGCTGCTTGTTCGGTCTGCGCGCAGACTAAGTCCGGTAACTCCCCTCCTGCCGGCCGTCTCAGGCCGCTTCCCATTCCCTCTCGACCGTGGTCTCACATCGCCTTAGATTTTGTCACCGGACTGCCTTCGTCAGCGGGGAAGACTGTTATTCTTACGGTTGTCGATAGGTTCTCTAAGGCGGCTCATTTCATTCCCCTTGCTAAGCTTCCTTCTGCTAAAGAGACGGCACAAATCATCATCGAGAATGTTTTCAGAATTCATGGCCTTCCGTCAGACGTCGTTTCGGACAGAGGTCCGCAATTCACGTCTCAATTTTGGAGGGAGTTTTGCCGTTTGATTGGGGCTTCCGTCAGTCTCTCTTCCGGCTTTCACCCCCAGTCTAACGGTCAAGCAGAACGGGCCAATCAGACTATTGGTCGCATCTTACGCAGTCTTTCTTTTCGCAACCCTGCGTCTTGGTCAGAACAGCTCCCCTGGGCAGAATACGCCCACAACTCGCTTCCTTCGTCTGCGACCGGGCTATCTCCTTTTCAGAGTAGCCTCGGGTACCAGCCTCCGCTGTTCTCATCTCAGTTCGCCGAGTCCAGCGTCCCCTCCGCTCAGGCTTTTGTCCAACGTTGCGAGCGCACCTGGAAGAGGGTCAGGTCTGCACTTTGCCGTTATAGGATGCAGACTGTGAGGGCTGCTAATAAGCGTAGAACTAAGAGTCCTAGATATTGTCGCGGTCAGAGAGTTTGGCTCTCCACTCAGAACCTTCCCCTTAAGACGGCTTCTCGCAAGTTGACCCCGCGGTTCATTGGTCCGTTCCGTATTTCTCGGGTCATTAATCCTGTCGCAGTTCGACTTCTTCTTCCGCGATACCTTCGTCGCGTCCACCCGGTCTTCCATGTCTCCTGCATCAAGCCCGTCCTTCGCGCCCCCGCTCGTCTTCCCCCCCCCCCCCCCCCCCATCCTTGTCGAGGGCGCACCCATCTACAGGGTCCGTAGAATTTTGGACATGCGTCCTCGGGGCCGTGGTCACCAGTACCTCGTAGATTGGGAGGGGTACGGTCCTGAGGAGAGGAGTTGGGTTCCCTCTCGGGACGTGCTGGACCGTGCGCTGATCGAGGATTTCCTCCGTTGCCGCCAGGTTTCCTCCTCGAGTGCGCCAGGAGGCGCTCGGTGAGTGGGGGGGTACTGTCATGTACTGTCATGTTGTGTCTTGTCTCTGTCCTTTCCCTTCACCCTGTCTCCCTCTGCTGGTCGTTGTTAGGTTACCTTTTCTCCCCCTCTTTCCCCCAGCTGTGCCTTGTCTCCTCCTAACCACCTCGTCACCCCTTTTCCCACCTGTTCCCTTTTTCCCTCTGATTAGGTCTCTATATCTCTCTCTGTTTCTGCTCCTGTCTTTGTCGGATTCTTGTTTGTTGTGTTTCATGCCTGAGCCAGACTATCGTCATGTTTGCTGTAACCTTGTCCTGTCCTGTCGGAATCTGCCGGTCTATCTGAGCCTACCTATGTTTGGTTATTAAAGAAGCTCTGTTTAAGTTAGTTCGCTTTTGGGTCCTCATTCACTCACCGTAACAACATCTCAACATCAACTGTTCAGAGGAGACTGTGTGAATCAGGCTTTCATGATCGAATTGCTGCAAAGAAACCACTAATAAAGATCAGCAATAATAAGAAGAGACTTGCTTCAGCCAAGAAACACAAACAATGGACATCAGACTGGTGGAAATCTGTCCAAATTTGAGATTTTTTGTTTCAGCCGCTGTGTCTTTGTGAGGCGCAGAGTAGGTGAACGGATGATCTCCGCATGTCTGGTTCCCACCGTGAAGCATGGAGGAGAAGGTGTGATGGTGGTGCTGCTTTGCTGGTGACAATGTCTGTGATTTATTTAGAATTCAAGGCACACTGAACCAGCATGGTTACAACTGCATTTTGCAGCAATACGCCATCCCATCTGGTTTATGCTTAGTGGGACCGTCATTTGTTTTTCAACAGGACAATGACCCAACATGCCTTCAGGCTGTGTAATGGCTATTTGACCAAGAAGGAGAGCGATGATGTGCTGCATCAGATGACATGGCTTCCACAATCACCCAAACTCAACCCAATTGAGATGGTAGGGGATGAGTTGGACCGCATAATGAAGGAAAAGCAGCCAACAAGTTATCAGCATATGTGGGAACTCCTTCAAGAACATTGGAAAAGCATTCCAGTTGAAGCTGGTTGAGAGAATGCCAAGAGTGTGCAAAGCTGTTATCAAGGCAAAAGGTGACTACTTTGAAGTGGCTACTACTTTCAGGCCAGGGTTTAAGAAATGTTTGCACATGTATAATTTATTTTAAACAGAAATACCTTATTTACATATGTATTCAGACCCTTTGCTATGAGACTCGAAAATGAGTTTCCATTGATGATCCTTAAGATGTTTCTACAACTTGATTGGAGTCCATCTGTGGTAAATTCAAATGAGTGGACATGATTTGGAAAGGCACACCTGTCTGAATATATTTTATTTAACTAGGCAAGTCAGTTAAGAACAAATTATTATTTACAATGACAGGCTAGGAGCAGTGGGTTAACTGCCTTGTTCAAGGGCAGAATGACAGATTTTTACCTTGTCAGCTCAGAGACTTGATCTAGCAACCTTTCGGTTACTGGCCCAACGCTCTAACCACTAGGCTACCTGCTGCAGTGCACTGTCCCACATGCACTGTCCCACAGTTGACAGTGCATTTTAGAGCAAAAACCAAGCCATGAGGTTGAAGGAATTGTCCGTAGAGCTCCAAAACGGGATTGTGTCGAGGCACAGATCTGGGGAAAGGTACCAAAATATGTCTACAGCATTGAAGGTCCCCAAGAACACAATGGTCTCCATCATTCTTAAATGGAAGAAGTTTGGAACCACCAAGACTCATCCTAGAGCTCGCTGCACGGCCAAACTGAGCAATTGGTGGAGAAGGGCCTTGGTCAGGGAGGTGACCAAGAACCCAATGGTCACTCTGACAGAGTTCCAGAGTTCCTCTGTGCAGATGGGAGAACCTTCCAGAAGGACAACCATCTCTGCAGCCCCCCACCAATCAGGCCTTTATGGTAGAGTGGCCAGACGGAAGCCACTCCCCAGTAAAAGGCACATGACAGCCCGTTTGGAGTTTGCGAAAAGGCACCCTCAGACAATGAGAAGCAATATTTTCTTGTCTGATGAAATCAAGATTGAACTCTTTGGCTTGAATGCCAAGCGTCACATCTGGAGAAAACCTGGCACAATCACTACCGGGAAGCATGGTGGTGGCAGCATCATGCTGTGGTGATGTTTTTCAGTGGCAGGGACTGGGAGACTAGTCAAGATCGAGGGAAGGATGGACGGAGAAATGTACAGAGAGATCCTTCATGAAAACCTGCTCCACATTCACCTTCCCACAGGACAACGACCCTAAGCACACGGCCAAGACAACGCAGGACTGGCTTTGGGACAGATCTCTGAATGTTCTTGAGTGGCCCAGCCAGTGCCCGGAATTGAACCACAGTACTGAGTAAAGGGTCTGAATACATATGTAAATGTATATTTAATTTTTGTATTTTTTATCAATTTGTAAAAATGTCTAAACCTGTTATTGCTTTGTCATTATTGGGTATTGTGTGTAGATTGATGAGGGGGAGAAAACAATTTAATTAATTTTAGAATAAGGCTGTAACATAAAGTGTGGAAAAAGTCAAGGGGTCTGAATACTTTCAGAATGCACTGTATATTGCATTTGTGGTTGTTCTATGTTTTGCTACCGCTAATGCTTTGACTAGGGTTGCAAAGCTACTGGTAATTTACCAAAGTTAATGGAAGAATGATAATTAACAATCTATGGTAATCTATGGCAATCTATGTCAATTATGGCCATTTATCATTGAAAAAGAAAATATTAATATATAGTATTCATTTTTTGTATCTGTGTCCAACTGTCCATATTGTCCATGAGTTTCTAGTATATAGAACATAGGGTTCAAGAGAAAATAGCCTAATTAATGAAAAAACATCTTATCAACAATGGCATTATTTTCAGTTAACTCTGCAACTCTTCCAACTCTTGTCTTATTTCACAACTGCCACCAGTTTGGGCCCAAAACATTTACAACAAAGACATTTTGACATAGTAAAATAAACAAGTGTGTAAAAAACAATAGAATGTGTTGAAGTCCTCATATTAAACATTAAATAGGGGTTTATTTTTTATTTATTTTAAAATCAGAAGGCCACACAGATTGCCAGAGATAATTACAGACGCCTCTTATAAATTGAAGTACCCAAAAAAAGCCACTAGATGTCATCTGATCAAATTCTATAAATTCCTTGAAGGTTAAAAAGCTTCTGGTAGTTTACTGGTAAACTTCAAAAGTTTCAGGTAATATACCCTTCCTTTACAAGCCTAGCTTTAACACTTTTAATGTTTTTAAGTGCTTTTAAGGTGCACTTTACCGGTTCTGCAGCAGATAAAATTAGCGCTCTATACTCTCATGCGCTACTTCGGGAACCTGATTATGGTGCAAATTCAAAATGGCTGACTCAGTCTGTCAATGGACACTATGGCTGAAGACAGTTGATAAGATGCTTCACTCACACATTTCAATGGGTTGGGTCAAAGGTAGCAAATAAAGCCTCAACAGCTTCTCTATAGGGCAGTTTCCTGTCCCTTAACATAACAATTGTAGCAAACAAGGGATTTTTTCACGGTGTCTTAAAAGATTGGATACGAGTTTGCTAGACTCTCCTTTTTGCCCACTTGTCCATCAAACACTCTGTCTGTAAACTGCCTGGAGGTGTGTTGAGAATATCTATTACACTGTCATCCATTGGGTTTGTGCTGTGCAAATGAACTCCACACCAATGTAACACAAAGAGGCTGATACTGTTCACATTCAGTTTGTTTGTGATGGATGGGATGACGCTTCAAACACTGACCGTATTTGCCTGTGTATCACGACAGCTGTCCATATGAAGGGGATTGAAAACACATATATATATATACTTAGGACATACCATTCAATAACAATGGCTGTATGTGCTAGGGAGACCAAATGCATGATAAAAAACAAGACCCCCATATTAATTTCTTCCCAGATAGAGGTACTCAGGTGGAGATCTGAAGCGGCCAGATGAAAGCAATTCCTGCTCGCTGCGGGATGAGGGCAGAGAGAGACGCTGGGTAGTGGAACAGGTGTACAGAAGTGGGGTGGAGGGTGAGGAGGAACCAAATATCAGATGCACAGGGACCTTTTCAGAATGGCATGCTGAGTTCACCTTGTAACTCTCATGGGTAGTGGGCAGTCTCCTCTCCTTCCTGTCTTTTAAAGACTGTTTTAAATATCATAGTAGATTTAATGTAAAGTGTCATTCAAGGGTATCAGGTATACAAATACTTTTTGTATACACCATACTTGATTGTAGTAGGCCTGTGTAGTGTAGTATGACAATGTCATCCATTAAACACTTACCAATGTCATCCTGTGGAAATTTGTAAGAACGTTGATTGTTTTCTCAACTCCCATGTTTTGTGTTACAGGAAAATTGATGGGACCAATGTGGACGAGGATGACCAGATGGAGCTCACGGAGGACGGGCAACCGGTGGCTCCTCGCCACAATGCCCCTCTGTTTGACTGCGGTTGCTGCGGCCTGCCCAAGCGCTACATCATCGCCATTCTCAGCGGACTGGGCTTCTGCATCTCCTTTGGCATCCGTTGCAACCTGGGGGTGGCCATTGTGGAGATGGTCAACAACAACACAGTCTACATCAATGGGACACCTGTACTCCAGGTGAGAGAGAAAGATGGAAATCACTGACATAAACTAAATAAATTATCCATAGGGGCCTCCCTAGTGGCGTCACTACAGACCCGGGTTTGATCCCAGGCTGTGTCACAGCCGGCCATGACCGGGAGACCCAAGAGGCGGTGCACAATTGGCCCAGCGTCGTCCGGGTTATGGAAGGGTTTGGCCGGACGGGATTTCCTTGTCCCATCGCACTCTAGTGACTCCTTGTGGTGGACCGGTCATCTGCAAGCTGACTCCGGTCGCCAGTTGGATGGTGTTTCCTCCGACACATTGGTGCGGCTGGTTAAGCAAGCAGAGTGTCAAGAAGCAGTGTGGCTTGGCAGGGTCGTGTTTTGGCTCTTGACCTTAATCTCTCCTGAGTCCGTAGAAGAGTTGCATTGATGGGACAAGACTGTAACTACAAATTGGGGAGTAAAAGGGGTAAATGTACCAAAAATGATTAAATAAATAGCCATAGTGCATTATTTGTGCATTATGGGGTGTGTATAATAGGAACCTTGTAGGATAGCAGTTGTAAATGCAATGAAGCAGCATAGGTTCATAGGTGGAGCTGTGGTTCCAAGGCCTATTTACAAAGTTCAAACTTCCATATTCAGAAGAAAATAACCTTAAGGCTTGAATGCAGCAACATATGACACCACTGCCTTTAAATGTAATTGGCATTTCACCAAACTCCGATATTCCACTCATACATGGCTGTCTTGTAAAAATATTGAAACATACTTAAATATTTTGTCACTGAAAGGTCTGGACACAAGACAGATTGGTAGGCGGGCATCAAACATTTTGGGGAAATACTGTCAGGTGCGTGAATGAGGACCCAAAAGTGAATTAACAAAACAGAGTTTCTTTAATGACGAAACACACGTAGGCTCAGATGGACAGGCAGATTCCGACAGGACAGGACAAGGTTAGATGAACAGGCAGATTCCGACAGGACAGGACAAGGTTGCAGCAAACACGACGATAGTCTGGTTCAGGCATGAGTAACACAAACGAGAATCCGACAAAGACAGAAGCAGAAACAGAGAGAGATATAGAGACCTAATCAGAGGGAAAAAGGGAACAGGTGGGAAAAGGGGTGAACGAGGTAGTTAGAGAAGACAAGAAACAGCTGGGGGAAAGAGGGGAAGAAAAGGTAACCTAATACGACCAGCAGAGGGAGACAGGGTGAAGAGAAAGAACAGGAACAGGACACAACATGACAATACATGACAGTACCCCCCCACTCACCGAGCGCCTCCTGGCGCACTCGAGGAGGAAACCTGGTGGCAACGGAGGAAATCATCGATCAGCGAACGGTCCAGCACGTCCCGAGAGGGAACCCAACTCCTTTCCTCAGGACCGTACCCCTCCCAATCCACTAGGTACTGGTGACCACGGCCCCGAGGACGCATGTCCAAAATCTTACGGACCCTGTAGATAGGTGCGCCCTCGACAAGGATGGGGGGGGGGGGGGGGGAAGACGAGCGGGGGCGCGAAGAACGGGCTTAACACAGGAGACATGGAAGACCGGGTGGATGCGACGAAGATATCGCGGAAGAAGAAGTCGCACTGCGACAGGATTAATGATCCGAGAAATACGGAACGGACCAATGAACCGCGGGGTCAACTTGCGAGAAGCTGTCTTAAGGGGAAGGTTCTGAGTGGAGAGCCAAACTCTCTGACCGCGACAATATCTAGGACTCTTAGTTCTACGCTTATTAGCAGCTCTCACAGTCTGCGCCCTATAACGGCAAAGTGCAGACCTGACCCTCTTCCAGGTGCGCTCGCAACGTTGGACAAAAGCCTGAGCGGAGGGGACGCTGGACTCGGCGAACTGAGATGAGAACAGCGGAGGCTGGTACCCGAGGCTACTCTGAAAAGGAGATAGCCCGGTCGCAGACGAAGGAAGCGAGTTGTGGGCGTATTCTGCCCAGGGGAGCTGTTCTGACCAAGACGCAGGGTTGCGAAAAGAAAGACTGCGTAAGATGCGACCAATAGTCTGATTGGCCCGTTCTGCTTGACCGTTAGACTGGGGGTGAAAGCCGGAAGAGAGACTGACGGAAGCCCCAATCAAACGGCAAAACTCCCTCCAAAATTGAGACGTGAATTGCGGACCTCTGTCCGAAACGACGTCTGACGGAAGGCCATGAATTCTGAAAACATTCTCGATGATGATTTGTGCCGTCTCTTTAGCAGAAGGAAGCTTAGCAAGGGGAATGAAATGAGCCGCCTTAGAGAACCTATCGACAACCGTAAGAATAACAGTCTTCCCCGCTGACGAAGGCAGTCCGGTGACAAAATCTAAGGCGATGTGAGACCACGGTCGAGAGGGAATGGGAAGCGGCCTGAGACGGCCGGCAGGAGGGGAGTTACCGGACTTAGTCTGCGCGCAGACCGAACAAGCAGCCACAAAACGACGCGTGTCATGCTCCCGGGTGGGCCACCAAAAACGCTGGCGAATGGAAGCAAGCGTACCCCGAACGCCAGGGTGGCCGGCTAACTTGGCAGAGTGAGCCCACTGAAGAACGGCCAGACGAGTAGGAACGGGAACGAAAAGAAGGTTCCTAGGACAAGCGCGCGGCGACGGAGTGTGAGTGAGTGCTTGCTTTACCTGCCTCTCAATTCCCCAGACAGTCAACCCGACAACGAACTGTCTAGAGACGTCAGGTGTAACAAGGATAGGTGCGGATGTAAAACGATTCTTGAGGAGATCAAAAGCTCCCTTGGCGGAAACGGACCACTTAAAGCACGTCTTGACAGAAGTAAGGGCTGTGAGAGGAGCTGCCACCTGACCGAAATTACGGATGAAACGACGATAGAAGTTCGCGAAGCCGAGAAAGCGCTGCAGCTCGACGCGTGACTTAGGGACGGGCCAATCAATGACAGCTTGGACCTTAGCGGGATCCATCTTAATGCCTTCAGCGGAAATAACAGAACCGAGAAATGTGACGGAGGAGGCATGAAAAGTGCACTTCTCAGCCTTCACAAAAAGACAATTCTCTAAAAGGCGCTGGAGGACACGTCGAACGTGCTGAACATGAATCTGGAGTGACGGTGAAAAAATCAGGATGTCGTCAAGGTAAACGAAAACAAAGATGTTCAGCATGTCTCTCAGGACATCATTGACTAATGCCTGAAAGACAGCTGGAGCGTTAGCGAGGCCGAAAGGAAGAACCCGGTATTCAAAGTGCCCTAACGGAGTGTTAAACGCCGTCTTCCACTCGTCCCCCTCCCTGATGCGCACGAGATGGTAAGCGTTACGAAGGTCCAACTTAGTGAAAAACCTGGCTCCCTGCAGGATCTCGAAGGCTGAAGACATAAGAGGAAGCGGATAACGATTCTTCACTGTTATGTCATTCAGCCCTCGATAATCTATGCAGGGGCGCAGGGACCCGTCCTTCTTCTTAACAAAAAAAACCCCCGCTCCGGCGGGAGAGGAGGAGGGGACTATGGTACCGGCGGCAAGAGCTACAGACAAATAATCTTCGAGAGCCTTACGTTCGGGAGCCGACAGAGAGTATACTCTACCCCGGGGGGGAGTGGTTCCCGGAAGGAGATCAATACTACAATCATACGACCGGTGTGGAGGAAGAGAGGTGGCCCTGGACCGACTGAACACCGTGCGCAGATCGTGATATTCCTCCGGCACCCCTGTCAAATCACCAGGCTCCTCCTGTGAAGAAGAGACAGAGGAAACAGGAGGGATAGCAGACATTAAACATTTCACATGACAAGAGACGTTCCAGGAGAGGATAGAATTACTAGACCAATTAATAGAAGGATTATGACAAACTAGCCAGGGATGGCCCAAAACAACAGGTGTAAAAGGTGAACGAAAAATTAAAAAAGAAATGGTTTCGCTATGATTACCAGAGACAGTGAGGGTTAAAGGTAGCGTCTCACGCTGAATCCTGGGGAGAGGACTACCATCCAAGGCGAACAAGGCCGTGGGCTCCCTTAACTGTCTGAGAGGAATGTCATGTTCCCGAGCCCAGGTCTCGTCCATAAAACAGCCCTCCGCCCCAGAGTCTATCAAGGCACTGCAGGAAGCTGACGAACCGGTCCAGCGTAGATGGACCGACAAGGTAGTGCAGGATCTTGAAGGAGAGACAGGAGTAGTAGCGCTCACCAGTAGCCCTCCGCTTACTGATGAGCTCTGGCTTTTACTGGACATGAAGTGACAAAATGACCAGCGGAACCGCAATAGAGACAGAGGCGGTTGGTGATTCTCCGTTCCCTCTCTCCCCAGCTGCATAGGCTCAGCACCCGAGCCGGCAGAGGAAGATGGTAGTGATGCGGAGAGGGGGGCAACGGAGAACGCGAGCTCCTTTCCACGAGCTCGGTGACGAAGATCAACCCGTCGCTCAATGCGAATAGCGAGTTCAATCAAGGAATCCACGCTGGAAGGAACCTCCCGGGAGAGAATCTCATCCTTTACCTCTGCGCGGAGACCCTCCAGAAAACGAGCGAGCAAAGCCGGCTCGTTCCAGCCACTGGAGGCAGCAAGAGTGCGAAACTCAATAGAGTAGTCTGTTATGGATCGATTACCTTGACATAGGGAAGACAGGGCCCTGGAAGCCTCCTCCCCAAAAACAGATCGATCAAAAACCCGTATCATCTCCTCCTTAAAGTCCTGATACTGGTTAGTACACTCAGCCCTTGCCTCCCAGATTGCCGTGCCCCACTCACGAGCCCGTCCAGTAAGGAGGGATATGACGTAGGCGATACGAGCAGTGCTCCTGGAGTAAGTGTTGGGCTGGAGAGAAAACACAATATCACACTGGGTGAGGAACGAGCGGCATTCAGTGGGCTCCCCAGAGTAACACGGCGGGTTATTGATTCTGGGCTCCGGAGATTCGAAAGCCCTGGAAGTGGCCGGTGGATCGAGGCGGAGATGGTGAACCTGTTCTGTGAGGTTGGAGACTTGGGTGGCCAGGGTCTCAACGGCATGTCGAGCAGCAGACAATTCCTGCTCGTGTCTGCCTAGCATCGCTCCCTGGATCTCGACGGCTGAGTGGAGAGGATCCGAAGTCGCTGGGTCCATTCTTGGTCGGATTCTTCTGTCAGGTGCGTGAATGAGGACCCAAAAGCGAATTAACAAAACAGAGTTTCTTTAATGACGAAACACACGTAGGCTCAGATGGACAGGCAGATTCCGACAGGACAGGACAAGGTTAGATGAACAGGCAGATTCCGACAGGACAGGACAAGGTTGCAGCAAACACGACGATAGTCTGGTTCAGGCATGAGTAACACAAACGAGAATCCGACAAAGACAGAAGCAGAAACAGAGAGAGATATAGAGACCTAATCAGAGGGAAAAAGGGAACAGGTGGGAAAAGGGGTGAACGAGGTAGTTAGAGAAGACAAGGAACAGCTGGGGGAAAGAGGGGAAGAAAAGGTAACCTAATACGACCAGCAGAGGGAGACAGGGTGAAGAGAAAGAACAGGAACAGGACACAACATGACAATACATGACAAATACAGACTCAAAAGAAAGGAACAGTTTCTTGAGCGAAATAAAAAACTTCTTCCTCATGAATGCAGTGAAAAACCGCAGCTCCGAGTATCAAACAGTAAATAAATGCAACAATATACAGTACTGCATATCTTTTTTATTGTCACATACACCAGATAGAAGCAATGAAATGTTTTGTTTCACAGGGCCATCCATAGTAGTACAGCACCCCTGGAGCAAATTAGGGTGAAGTGTCTTGCTCAAGAGCACAACAACAACTTTTGCACTTCGTCGGCTCGGGTATTCAAACCAAACCAGAAACCTTTAGGTTTCTGGCCCAATTCTCTAACTGCTTGGCTATCTGCAGCCTCATAATGAAACAGATAGGAAACACACTAGTTGAATCAATGTTGTTTCCACGTCATTTCAATGAAATTACGTTTAACCAATGTGGAATAGACGTTGAAATGACATCTGTGCTCAGTGGGTAGCTGTCTACAATGTTGCAAAAAAACGGCAATGGAATGAAGTAATGTAACGATAGCGATTATTGTAAGATTATATTGAATATAGATTTAAGAAATATGTTGTTTAACTTGAGAAAACATTTTCAATACAAAAACAATGCGTTCGATCAATTGGTGGGAATTTGGAGAGTGCACCAGTGGAGAGACGAGCTTAGTGTGGCTTCGCCACAGAATGATATCAGTGCCAGCAGTGCCAGTGAATGAATTTTGCAAACATACCTTTTTTATATCACTCCATAGTAGTGAATGGGCATCTGAAATTGGCTTCTTAGATGACAATAGTCAATAATCAATGATTAATCTTGCATCACCGGTTAGCCAGTCGTCAATGTAGGTCAGAATACCAAATTAGATTGCATATCAAAATCTTTGAGTTTAATCCTCTCAATTAACTCATCCATTCCTGAAACAGGGGAACATGATAGGAGATGAACAAAGCCTTGAATGTTGTTTTATGTTTTATTATAGTAGCATTGTAATTCAACAGCTGATATTTGGATGGAAAAGTTCAAGCGTTGTTCTGAGGGACAGCAGAATCACCCAAACAGTCCTCTGGCTCTATTTTCAATCTCTAACAACACAATAGCACCCGACACACACACACTCACACGCATACTCTGTTCCCCAGCCAGCTCAATTCAACTGGGACCCAGAGACTGTGGGACTGATCCATGGCTCCTTCTTCTGGGGTTACATCGTCACACAGATCCCTGGAGGCTTCATCTCCAACAAGCTGGCCGCCAACAGGTTAGGCCTTCCCACTGCTAATGATCTCCTTCCTTGGGACTCTGAAATTAAAGGGAAATGTAAGGTATTTTGCTAGAACTGGTTTGTGGGTGGACTACAGAGGGTTAAATAGGTGACTCGGGTGGGTTTGGAATGGATACTTGTGCTGAGGGCAGGAACAGACAGATTGGGTGTCTGTCAGTCAATGTGTGTGGTGAGGTTTAGAACAGAAAGATAGGGTATTTGGAATTGTTAGTCAGTGTGTGGAGTCAGAGCTATAAGAGAAACGTTTTAGGAGCCTAAGTGAAAAAGGCATGTAGTGTTTGTGTGGGTGGTAAGGGTTAAACTGGTGTGTGCACATGTGTGTGTGTGCACATGTGTGTGTGTTAGGTAAGGGTTAAAGCAGCCAGGGGTAAAGCCGTCTGGTGTGCGTGTGTGTGGTGAGCGGGCAGATCTGATGGGGCCGATAGCAGTCCTGTAATAAAAGTTTCACAGGAAAAGAGGACACGCCATTGACAGAGTTAATAATGAAAGATCCTGCCTCTGATTTCTCCCTGAGACGCCAGCCACTGGAATATTACAAGTGTCACTTACACCCGGTTTTGGAAAAGGGAGGGGTGGAGCGAGGAAAGAGGGGAGCAATGGTAATGAAGCATAATCGTATGGGATCTCTGTCTGTCCTTCAAAGGCAGATATATTAGATCTGTCATATTGTGATGTTGGATTGGTCATTTTAAGCTGGCACCTGCCAGAAGGGCAGGTTAGGGGAGAACTAGTCTTGTAGTGCCAGAGATCACATCGTATTCTCCTAGAACAGCTAGAGTCGAGGATAGGGAAGACCTGGGAGGGACTGACTAATTCAGGAACATTGATGATTAGTGTTGAGTTAATGGCGGTAGTCTTTGGTGCTCACATTTGTTCAACTGTGACTGTTTATAACATTTAAGTCTACAGCAGTACAAACCATGACAGTATGTGATGGGTTGTTGTTGACTTGGTTGTTGTATATCGTAATTGGTTAATGTTCCATCAAGCTTTTATAATGCTCCAAGCAGCTGTTATGTTACATTCTCAGTATTTGTAGCTCATATGTAATGTGGTATGCATTATTGAAAGAACGTGCAATGCTACCCTTTTTTACGCCATTGTTGTCTACAACCTAGTCACAATATAATGTCATGTTTCCACAGAGTGTTTGGGGCGGCCATTTTTCTCACGTCCATACTGAATATGTTCATCCCTTCAGCAGCCAGAAGGCACTACGGCTGTGTCATGTTAGTCCGCATCCTGCAAGGCTTGGTGGAGGTGAGTCGTCTTCAGTGTTGCCAGATTTCATTGACACTTTCAGGTCGAATCTAAGCCAAAATCTCACCAAATCTACTAAATGTAGCCCAATTGAAGGTGTCAACAGTCGTCGTCATAATGACTGATCATTTGACCAAGCTCATATACAGTACATATCTAGACAGTACAGAGACGCATGTTTATCTGTATCTCTTTACTCGTGTTGATTTTTCAGAATAATGATGCCATATAATGTTTCTTGTACAGGGTGTTACCTACCCTGCATGCCATGGGATGTGGGCCAAATGGGCCCCTCCCCTGGAGAGAAGTCGACTGGCCACCACCTCATTCTGTGGTAAGTGATATGAAAATTGAAAAGCTTAATAAAGGTGCAATGTTTGGGTCAAATAAAGTTAATTGAATTTCTTTCCATTCAACTGTTTTTCTTCCAATCCAGTTGAGCTTTATGAAATTGTGCTGATGATTTTCCACAATAGCAAAACTTTCATGTGAAAAGATGTGGTAGAAGACAGGAAAACAAAAATGTAATTCATTCAGTAAATCAAATGGATATTCAAAAATACCCTGCCTGCCTTTCTGTTGAACCCATAACCACAGTCAGCCCTATTAGTTTAAAGGCCTAATGCATCCATTTTATATCTCAATATCAAATCATTTCTGAGTAACAAGTATTTAGCTGGTGATGGTTTTCAATTAAAATGATAAAAAAATAAAAATGTAAATAGATTTTTAGTAAAGAGCAATTCAAGCAAGAATTTTGCTCAGACTGTCTCGGAGTGGTCTGAGTGGGGAGGGAAAACTGAAAACTAGCTGTTAATGGCAGAGGTTTGGAACTCTCTTATTGGTCTATTAACAAAATAGCCGTCTGGTGATGTCCACAGGCAGGTCAAAACCTCCATCCCACCAAAACCAGCTTAAATTTCAGGCAGTCTTTTCCAGTAGGGGAAAGTACATAAGTAAAAATACTTTAAAGTACTACTTGAGTCGTTTTTGGGGGGTATCTGTACTTTCCTATTTATATTTTGGATAATTCTTACTTCACTACATCCCTAAAGAAAATAATGTACTTTTTACTCCATTAGTTTTCCCTGACACCCAAAAGTACTAGTTACATTTGAATGCCAAATTTGTCGGGGTGTGGACTCTACAAGGGGTGGTGGACCATTCCTGATACACGCGGGAAACTGTTGAGCGTGAAAAACTCAGCAGCGTTGCAGTTCTTGATACAAACCAGTGTGCCTGGCACCTACTACCATACCCCATTCAAAGGCACTTAAATATTTTGCCTTGCCCATTCACCCTCTGAATGGCACACATACATAATCCATGTCTTAATTGTTTCAATACTTAAAAATCCTTATTTAATCTGTCTCCTCCCCTTCATCTACACCACTGAATTGGTTTCCATTTGTTCAATGCCATTCCAATTTCTCCGTTCCAGCCATTATTATGAGCCATCCTTCCTTCTGCAGCCTCCACTGATCTACACTGATATACTGTAAGTGGATTTAACAAGTGACATCAATAAGGGATCATAGCTTTCACCTGGATTCACCTGGTCAGTGTAAGCCATGAAAAGAGCATGTTTTGTATACTCAGTGTATACAAAACACTGAAAACCTCGTTTTTGGCTGCACTGGGCCTTTAACTGAATCCATTGAATATCATTGTTCTCTGTCTAGAGATGTTTAGCATTGTGGTAAAATGGCTGAAAATAGGGACTGGGAAGGTTGTTTTGTTTTGCAGATGTCGGCTGTTGTTCCCCATGAAAATGCATTAAAACAGCCATCTTTCAGAATAAACTGGTGCCATGACAACCGGCGCTTCCAAACCCTCTTGACATCACCACTGAATGAAAGACTGCCCTCACGCGCTTCACCTGCTCACTCTGAAGGAGGTCCTCTCCCATTCAACCCAAATGAAGTGTCATATTGCCTACTGTCCAAAAGCACAATCATGCTCCCGAGTTTCTACAAATGGAGAGTGTTTATAAGGCCATCAGATAATAGAATATACATTAAAACATCCTCTCCAAGGACAGTTTCAATGAGTCCTAATTTGATGAGTCCAACATGGTTTCTGTTGCATCTTTACGCTTACCAAGATGACCTATGAGACATGGAATACTTTTCTACACTCTTAGAAAAAAAGGTGCTATTTATAATCAAAAAGGGTTATTCGGCTGTCCTCATAGAAGGACACTTTGAAGAACCCCTTTTGGTTCTAGGTAGAACCCTTTTGGATTCCATGTAGAACCCTTTCCACAGAGGGTTCTACATGGAACCCAAATGAGTTCTACTTGGAACCAAAAAGGGTTATCCTATGGGGACAGCCACAGAACCCTTTTGGGACCCTTTTTTCTAAGAGATGTTTTTCTAGTCCTGTGTTGAAGAAGAGTTGCTGAGAGGCTGCAGACTGATAATAATCTAATAGTCAAAGTGTTTTCACCTACCTCCGGATAATTGTGATACAATGGCATCACTATTTAATAATTGTATTGGGGTTTCCTTTAGATGGAGTCCCATTACACACCAGACAGAACAGCACTACAACAGTGGCATAGTCATATTTCCCTTTCCTTGTTTCCAGGTTCCTATGCAGGTGCTGTGATTGCCATGCCTTTAGCAGGAGTCCTGGTTCAGTTTGTTGGATGGCCCTCGGTCTTCTATATCTATGGTAAGATCCAAAAACTCAATATAAAGGCAAATTGTTAAATTGAATAGCTGTGATTTACAATTATTTCATACAGGTATGCAGAACAAGAATTTCATATTGAGTTTTGGTAGGAACAATCATTGAAATGCATTCACCTAAATTCAGATACTCCAGATGGCTGACATTACCAAAGATAGTAATCTTTGTAAGACAGGGAGATGTCTATGATCCAACTAGCGATAGGGGGAAAACTGTCAAATTACTTATAGTACACGACTTCAGAACAGCATTCACAAGACCAGGCCTAACTATGATAAAGTGGGTGGGTGATTCCCATTTGAGCAGCAATCCATGTATTACACTAGGTGTCACTTGTGTGACATGCAACGCATTATACCATCAGTTTTACACCAGTTTCAGGTTGTTCTCTGTTTTGCTTCATCAGTTTTGTCCATTTGATCTAAACTGTTATTTGATTAAGATATATGCACAATCTCATAAGACTCTTTGTGCCTGCTGCATTTCAATATCACTTCTGTAGCTCTGTTGTGATCTAATCACATGATTAATTGACTGAAATGAATGTTTTCCTGTCTGGGATTGCTACCTAATTAATCTTTCATTTTGTTTGAATAATAAAAAATCATTGAGGTCTAGAATAGGTCAAGGCCCAGTTCTAATTAGTTTGCCATATTTTTTTATTTCACCTTTATTTAACCAGGTAGGCTAGTTGAGAACAAGTTCTCATTTGCAACTGCGACCTGGCCAAGATTAAGCGTAGCAATTCGACACATACAACAACACAGAGTTACACGTGGAATAAACAAAACATACGATCAATAATAGAGTAGATAAAAGAAAACAAAAAGTCTATATACAGTGAGTGCAAATGAGGTAAGATATGGGAGTTAAGGCAATAAATAGGCCATGGTGGCGAAGTAATTACAATATAGCATTAAAAACACTGGAATGGTAGATGTGCAGAAGATGAAAGTGCAAGTAGAGATACTGGGGTGCAAAGGAGCCAGATAAATACAGTGCCTTGCGAAAGTATTCGGCCCCCTTGAACTTTGCGACCTTTTACCACATTTCAGGCTTCAAACATAAAGATATAAAACTGTATTTTTTTGTGAAGAATCAACAACAAGTGGGACACAATCATGAAGTGGAACGACATTTATTGGATATTTCAAACTTTTTTAACAAATCAAAAACTGAAACATTGGGCGTGCAAAATTATTCAGCCCCTTTACTTTCAGTGCAGCAAACTCTCTCCAGAAGTTCAGTGAGGATCTCTGAATGATCCAATGTTGACCTAAATGACTAATGATGATAAATACAATCCACCTGTGTGTAATCAAGTCTCCGTATAAATGCACCTGCACTGTGATAGTCTCAGAGGTCCGTTAAAAGCGCAGAGAGCATCATGAAGAACAAGGAACACACCAGGCAGGTCCGAGATACTGTTGTGAAGAAGTTTAAAGCCGGATTTGGATACAAAAAGATTTCCCAAGCTTTAAACATCCCAAGGAGCACTGTGCAAGCGATAATATTGAAATGGAAGGAGTATCAGACCACTGCAAATCTACCAAGACCTGGCCATCCCTCTAAACTTTCAGCTCATACAAGGAGAAGACTGATCAGAGATGCAGCCAAGAGGCCCATGATCACTCTGGATGAACTGCAGAGATCTACAGCTGAGGTGGGAGACTATGTCCATAGGACAACAATCAGTTGTATATTGCACAAATCTGGCCTTTATGGAAGAGTGGCAAGAAGAAAGCCATTTCTTAAAGATTTCCATAAAAAGTGTTGTTTAAAGTTTGCCACAAGCCACCTGGGAGACACACCAAACATGTGGAAGAAGGTGCTCTGGTCAGATGAAACCAAAATGGAACTTTTTGGCAACAATGCAAAACGTTATGTTTGGCGTAAAAGCAACACAGCTGAACACACCATCCCCACTGTCAAACATGGTGGTGGCAGCATCATGGTTTGGGCCTGCTTTTCTTCAGCAGGGACAGGGAAGATGGTTAAAATTGATGGGAAGATGGATGGAGCCAAATACAGGACCATTCTGGAAGAAAACCTGATGGAGTCTGCAAAAGACCTGAGACTGGGACGGAGATTTGTCTTCCAACAAGACAATGATCCAAAACATAAAGCAAAATCTACAATGGAATGGTTCAAAAATAAACATATCCAGGTGTTAGAATGGCCAAGTCAAAGTCCAGACCTGAATCCAATCGAGAATCTGTGGAAAGAACTGAAAACTGCTGTTCACAAATGCTCTCCATCCAACCTCACTGAGCTCGAGCTGTTTTGCAAGGAGGAATGGGAAAAAAATTCAGTCTCTCGATGTGCAAAACTGATAGCGACATACCCCAAGCGACTTACAGCTGTAATCGCAGCAAAAGGTGGCACTACAAAGTATTAACTTAAGGGGGCTGAATAATTTTGCACGCCCAATTTTTCAGTTTATGATTTGTTAAAAAAGTTTGAAATATCCAATAAATGTCGTTCCACTTCATGATTGTGTCCCACTTGTTGTTGATTCTTCACAAAAAAATACAGTTTTATATCTTTATGTTTGAAGCCTGAAATGTGGCAAAAGGTCGCAAAGTTCAAGGGTGCCGAATGCTTTCGCAAGGCACTGTAAATAAATGCCGTATGGGGATGAGGTAGATAGATGGGCTGTTTACAGACGGGCTATGTACAGGTGCAGTGATCTGTGAGCTGCTCTGACAGCTGGTGCTTAAAGCTAGTGAGGGAGATATGTGTCTCCAGTTTGGCGATGAGTATGAAGCGAGGGCCAACCAACGAGAGCAGGTCGCAATGGTGGGTAGTATATGGGGCTGTGGTGACAAAACAGATGGCACTGTGATAGACTGCATCCAATTTGTTGAGTAGAGTGTTGGAGGCTATTTTATAGATGACATCGCCGAAGTCGAGGATCGGTTAGATGGTCAGTTTTATGAGAGTATGTTTGGCAGCATGAGTGAAGGATGCTTTGTTGCGATATAGGAAGCCGGTTCTAGATTTAATTTTGTATTGGAGATGCTTAACGTGAGTCTGGAAGGAGAGTTCACAGTCTAACCAGACACCTAGGTATTTGTAGTTGTCCACGTATTCTAAGTCAGAGCCGTCCAGAGTAGTGATGCTGGAAGGGTGATCGATTGAATAGCATGCATTTAGTTTTACTTGCATTTAAGATTAGTTAGAGGCCACGGAAGGAGAGTTGTATGGCATTGAAGCTCATCTGGAGGTTAGTTAACACAGTGTCCAGAGGGGCCAGAAGTATACAGAATGGTGTCGTCTGCGTAGAGGTGGATCAGAGAATCACCAGTAGTTGGTAAACCAGGCGAGGCAATCATTTGAGAAACCAAGGCTGTTTAGTCTGCCGATAAGAATGTGGTGATTGACAGAGTCGAAAGCCTTGGCCAGGTCAATGAATACGGCTGCACAGTAATGTCTCTTATCGATGGCGGTTATGATATCGTTTAGGACCTTGAGCGTGGCTGAGGTGCACCCACGACCAGCTCTGAATCCAGATTGCATAGCGGAAAAGGTACGGTGGGATTCGAAATGGTCGGTAATCTGTTTGTTAACTTGGCTTTCGAAGACCTTAGAAAGACAGGGTAGGATAGATATAGGTCTGTAGCAGTTTGGGTCTAGAGTGTCACCCCCTTTGAAGAGGGGGATGACCGTGGCAGCTTTACAATCTTTGGGAATCTCAGAAGATACGAAAGAGAGGTTGAACAGGTTAGTAATAGGGGTTGCAAAAATTTTGGCAGATAATTTTTAGAAAGAGAGGGTCCAGATTGTCTAGCCCGGCTGATTTGTAGGGGTCCAGATTTTGCAGCTCTTTCAGAACATCAGCTATCGGGATTTAGGTGAAGGAAAATGGTGGGGGCTTGGGCAGGTTGCTGTGGAGGGTGCCGGGCAGTTGACCGGGGTAGGGGTAGCCAGGTGGAAAGCATGGCCAGCCATAGAGAAAAGCTTATTGAAATTCTCAATTATATTGGATTTATCGGTGGTAACAGTGTTTCCTAGCCTCAGAGCAGTGGGCAGCTGGGAGGAGGTGCTCTTATTCTCCATGGACTTTACAGTGTCCCACAGCTTTTTTGAGTTTGTACTACAGGATGCAAATTTCTGTTTGAAAAAGCTAGCCTTAGCTTTCCTAACTGCCTGTGTATATTTATTCCTAACTTCCCTGAAAAGTTGCATATCACGGGGGCTATTCGATGCTAATGTAGAACGCCACAGGATGTTTTTGTGCTGGTCAAGGGCAGACAGGTCTGGAGGGAACCAAAGACTATATCTATTCCTAGTTCTACATTTTTTGAATGGGGAATGCTTATTTAAGATGGTGAAGAAGGCACTTTTAAAGAATAACAAGGCATCCTCTACTGACGGGATGAGGTCAATGTCATTCCAGGATACCCCGGCCAGGTCGATTAGAAAGGCCTGCTCGCAGAAGTGTAGAGAGCGTTAGAGAGCGTTTGACAGTGATGACGGGTGGTCGTTTGATCGCAGACCCATTTTGGATGCAAGCAATGAGGCAGTGATCGCTGAGATCTTGATTGAAAACAGCAGAGGTGTATTTGGAGGGCGAGTTAGTTAGGATGATATCTATGAGGGTGCCCATGTTTACGGATTTGGTGTATCACTTACATAGAGATGGATAGAGGGCGCACTTGTCACGAAGCCTGTTTAGCATGGGCAACGCCACTGAAGGCTTTCATCATTTTAAAGTTGTCAACTGTGTGGGACTTCCTATGGGTTAAAGGGATAATCCACCCCAAACAACTAATTCCTATGATTAACAGTGTTAAATAACACTAATGTGTGAAAAAAATATTCTGTGAACAAATGTTTCAATGTGTCGTTATAACAAGCTTGTGAAATATGTGAAAATTGTTTTTGGAAATCTGTTGCAGCTGGGTAGCTAGCTAGGTATAAAACAAAGCTACACACAATAATACCAAAGTCATTATCAGCATGTGAAGTAGCTAGCGACCTGTAAAATCAGCACAAAAAAATGCTAAATCAATTTAGGAGTCTATCTCACTGAGTCCAACTTGCAGTTCGTCTCTGACCAGAGCGAGAGCAGAGTACGTTTCTTTCCCGCAGAGATACTTTGAAGGAGATGGGAAACTACATTAGAATCGTATTAGCCCATTGTGTACATTGCCCATGCGTCGCCAATGAGCCGCGCAATGCATTCTGAGCGATTCTGGGACAAGGAAAGCTCTCCTTCAAGGAGTGAATGGGAATCAATTGGGTGCTAGCTCAAAAACTGAACATTAGCATGTATTTCGTGAACAAGAAGTACAGCATTGCAAATATTTTCCATGAATTGAGATAATTAACTTGTTCTCTGTAATATCATACAGCTTTGGAATCGTGACATTACGTACCTTCGAGGAAAATAGGCAGGTTTCTTGACTCATACCCTAACTTTGAGAAGGGATTGTGTGACGATTAGTAACAGCCGCGTGACGCAGCATGACAACATGAATGTGATGGGTCAACAGTCAGTACGGTGGGACGTTTCTCCATTCATTGTCCAATGGGATTCCCCTCTCCTTTCTGTAATATCTCTGTTTCCACACAGACATAGAGTGCAAAGTGACATATGGTACAGTACTTGAAAGGGGAGTTGAATAATTTGGTACACTGTTTAAATTGAGCACATCTATGCAATATAACGGATGGATGTGTTATACACAAGTATGCCTATACCATATATTCGCCAATTTGGCGATATGGAGTGCAGGTAACTGTTTTAAAAGTGTTATGAAATGTATTATCCCTCATCTCCAGTGATGAGAATGATGTAGCTATGACGTGTACCTACACAATTTCCAGATTTTTACAGATAGACCACTTAGAAGTTAAATCATGGGGAATTTTTATATTTTACCCACTGATAGAACATAGGCTTTCACCAAATTTACAGGACTTTCAGGATTTCTATTTCTGGTGGGGTGGATAAGGAGGGATCATATAATTCCATTCATGTCAGCAGGAGAGATGAGCCAATGAATGAGGTGTTCCCTCTTTCCATCTCCATGATCTTTTACAAATCCTGGACACAGATTAAGCCTAATCCTAGAATAAAAACATTTTCCATTCAAATTCTCCATTGATCTTGCTTTTTAGTCCAGGACTATGCTTTTTAGGAAAGCGCCCATAAATGCTTCACATTTACAATCTGAAAAATAATCTGTAAATCTGTTGAAAACAGACTGTAGCTCCCTCCAGTAAACACGAGCACAACCGTTCCTTGATTTTAACTGCCGGCTTTATTCTGTAGTTTTAGTCACAATTATCACCTTCCGTGAGAACTATAAAGTAAATAAAAATAGAGTTAAGCACACTCTTACAACCTTGTTTTACGAGTGATTTATTAGCTTGGTTTAACTCTGAAGTGCTTACCAACATAAACAGTTTAGCACTATAACAGTATCAAATTAAACACATGAATAAAGGACAAATACCTAATTGGCTGCTTATTATAGAAGTGAGGAAATCAAAAGTTTCATACTTACTATTCCTGGCATGAATTCACGCTTCATCCTTAATTATTATTAACGTTACCATCCTAACATACACACTTCAACCTTTACGAACTACACCCGAAGACATGAAAATGTAGCTAACAAAGCACGGGATTGCCTTCACTCCAAAGGTGTGTTGCTACGATAATGATCCCCGTTACAACAGTTATTAGCCACGTATTTCCGCTTGTCTTTTCATTTCCCCCGCATAGCGAACACGTAAACAATTCAAACAAAAAACAACGACATAGACTTACAGGTTAATTGTCAGTTACACAGACTATTTTTTGTTAGATCCATATCACGATATGAGAATTGATGATAACCTGTATTTTTTATTTGTATGCATTCAGGTGTATTTGGGATTATATGGTACATCTTCTGGCTCCTGCTTGCCTATGGGAGCCCAGCCGCCCACCCCACTATAAGCGATGAGGAGAGGATCTACATAGAGACCACCATTGGCGTGGGTGTCAAAATATTGAGCTCCACTGAGGTATGCCTCTGCTCGATCTGGCTGCGGTCAGATGCATTAGTATAGAGTATCATACACCGAAAAAAATATATAAATACCACATGTAAAGTGTTGTGCCCATGTTTCATGAGCTGAAATAAAAGATCCGCGAAATTGCAAAAAAGCTAATTTATCTCAAATTCCGGCATATATTTGTTTACAGTATTGTTATTGAGCATTTCTAATTTGCCAAGATAATCCATCCACCTGACAGGTGTGGCATACCTAGAAGCTGATTAAACAACATGATCAATACACAGGTGCACCTTGTGCTGTGGACAATAAAAGGCCACTCTGAAATGTGCAGTTTGTCACACAACACAATGTCACAGATGTCTCAAGTTTTGAGGAAGCATGCAATTGGCATGCTGACTGCAGGAATGTCCACCAGAGCTGTTGCCAGATAATTGAATTTACATTTTTCTATTTTTCTCTAAAACGACGTTGGAAGCGTCGTTTTAGAGATAAATAGAAAAATGTAAATTAATTTTAGCAGTACATCCAACCGGCCTCATAACCGCAGATCACATGTATGATGTGATGTGTACGAGTGGTTTGCTGATGGCAATGTTGTGAACAGAGTGCCCCATGGTGGCAGTGGGGTTATGGTATGGGCAGACATAAGCTATGGACAACAGACATGATTGCATTTTAGCAATGGCAATTTGAATGCACAGAGATACGAGATCCCGTGATGAGATCCTTAGGCCCATTGTTGTGACATTCATCTGCCGCCATCACCTCATCTTTCAGCATGATAATGCAATGCCCCATGTTGCAAGGATCTGTACACAATTCCTGGAAGCTGAAAATGTCCCAGTTCCTCCAATGGCCTGCATATTCACCAGACATTTCACCCATTGATCATGTTTGGGATGCTCTAGATTGAGGTGTACATCAGCGTGTTCCAGTTTCCGCCAATATCCAGCAACTTCGCACAGCCATTGAAGAGTAGTGGGACAATATTCCACAGGCCACAATCAACAGCCTAAACAATTCTATGAGAAGGAGATGTGTTGCGCTGCATGAGGCAAATGGTGGTCACACCAGGTACTGACTGGTTTTCTGACCTACGCTCCTAGTTTTTTTTTTAAGGTATCTGTGACCAACAGACAATGTACAAATCTGTATTCCCAGTCATGTGAAATCCATAGATTAGATCCTAATTAATTAATTTAAATTGATTGATATCCTTATATGAATTGTAACTCAGTAACGTCTTTGAAATTGTTGCATGTTGATATTTTTGTTCAGTATAGATATAAGATTTATGATATTTCAAATATTCTGTTCTTGTAAGTACAGTACATAGAGAAGTTTTATAACACCCATATAAGATATTATCAAGCTTGACAAACCAAAACATAAATGGAGACATAAGCAGGTTTAACAACAGTAATGCACAGTCTACCCATTTGAGTGCAGTTGACCCTTGAAATTGGTGACAAATGAAAACATAACCCTATACATAACCCAGGTTGACCCCTGAAATTGACCCATGAAATTGAGTCATGAGTCAGTGAGATCAGGTCCCTCTTCTCTGGCCCACCACAGAAATTCAAGACTCCATGGCGCCGTTTCTTCACCTCCATGCCTGTCTATGCCATCATCGTGGCTAACTTCTGCCGTAGCTGGACCTTCTATCTGCTCCTCATCAGCCAGCCAGCCTACTTTGAGGAGGTGTTTGGCTTCTCCATCGGCAAGGTTGGTTTCACAGTCACTCTGTGTGGTAAAGATCTAAGTCTCTATGCAATTTGTTATCCGTGAAAAATGAGACCACAATCAGGGGCGAATTGGACATAATGGCAATTCTGACCAGCAGTCCATGTGCCTGTTTTTTTGTTGCGTTATTGTTGCGTCTCTGTTAAAACCTGTTGCGTGTAGGGGGCAGTATTTTGATTTTTGGATGAAAAACGTACCCAAATTTAACTGCCTATTTCTCAGGCCCAGAATCTAGAATATGCATATAATTGTCAGATTATGATAGAAAACACTCTAACGTTTCCAAAACTGTCAAAATATTGTCTGTGAGTAAAACAGAACTGATATTGCAGGCGAAAACCTGAGGAAAATTCTACCAGGAAGTGGCCTCTAGTTTGAAAGCTCCATGTTCCATTGAATGCCTTCCCTCAACTTAAAGGGATATCAACCAGATTCCTTTTACTATGGCTTCCCCATGTTGTGAACAGTCTTTAGACATAGTTTTATTTTGAAAAATGAGCAAGAAAGATCACATCGCGTCAGTGTATAGCTGGGTGTCCCCAGAGTTTTGCTTGCGCAACAGCTTGGAGCAGCCATTGTCTTTATCTCCTATTAAAGAAGCTAAAGTCCCGGTTGATATATTATCGATTATATATTGAAAAAACAACCTGAGGATTGATTATAAAAAAACGTTTGACTTGTTTCTGTGAACATTACGGATACTATTTGGAATTTTTGTCTGCGATGTCGTGATCGCTCTAGCCTGTGGATTTCTGAACATACCGCGCCAAACAAATGGAGGTATTTTGGATATAAAATAATCTTTATGGAACAAAAGGAACATTTATTGTGTAACTGGGAGTCTCGTGAGTGCAAACATCTGAAGATCATCAAAGGTAAGCGATTTAATTTATTGCTTTTCTGACTTTCGTGACCAATCTACTTGGCTGCTAGCTGTTTGTAATATTTTGTCTACTGAGAGAGATGTTCTTACATAAAAGCTTGGTATGCTTTCGCATATGCTTTCGTTAAACGCTTCATCAGTAAAGAGACCTGCTCCGACTCTGTCATTAGTTAGACAGCCAAGATCATGAATTGTAAAAAACGGTAAAGGTGCCTATAAACGTTGAAAGAGCTCAGCAAATTGGACAACACATTGTATACAGTACTTGTACAAGTGGAATCAATTATCATCAGACTCAAATGGATCATAATTTTCAACATCTAAATTATGTTTTACATGAAAGAAAGTACAGTCTGTTAGAGAAATGTTTGGCATGACACTGAACATAATATTAATAAAACAAATACATTTTTATTGGTCACATACACATGGTTAGCAGATGTTAATGCAAGTGTAGTGAAATGCTTGTGCTTCTAGTTCCGACCATGCAGTAATATCTAACAAGTAATCTAACAATTTCACAACAACTACCTTATACACAGAAATGTAAAGGAATGAATAAGAATATGTACATTTAAATATATGGATGAGCGATGGCTGAACGGCATAGGCAAGATGCAGTAGATGGTATAGAGTACAGTATATACTTATGAGATGAGTAATGTAAGGTATGTAAACATTATAAAGTGGCATTGTTTAAAGTGACTAGTGATTCATTTATTTCATCCACTTTCTAATTATTAAAGTGGCTAGAGATATGAGTCAATATGTTGGCAGCAGCCACTCAATGTTAGTGATGGCTGTTTAACAGTCTGATGGCCTTGAGATAGAGGCTGTTTTACAGTCTCTCGGTCCCAGCTTTGATGCAGCTGTACTGGCCTTGTCTTCTGGATGATAGCGGTGTGAACAGGCAGTGGCTTGAGTGGTTGTTGTCCTTGATGATTTTTTTGGCCTTCCTGTGACATCGGGTGTTGTAGGTGTCCTGGAGGGCAGGTAGTTTGCCCCCGGTGATGCGTTGTGCAGACCTCACTACCCTCTGGAGAGCCTTACGGTTGTGGGCAGAGCAGTTGCCGTACCAGGCGGTGATACAGCCCAACAGGATGCTCTCGATTGTGCATCTGTAAAAGTTTGTGAGTGTTTTTGGTGACAAGCCAAATTTCTTCAGCCTTCTTCACCACGCTGTCTGTGGATGGACCATTTCAGTTTTTCCGTGATGTGTACGCAGAGGAACTTAAAACTTTCCACCTTCTCCACTACTGTCCCGTCGATGTGGATAGGGGGGTGCTCCCTGTGCTGTTTCCTGAAGTCCACGATCATCTCCTTTGTTTTGTTGACGTTGAGTGTGAGGTTATTTTCCTGACCCCACACTCCGAGGGCCCTCACATCCTTCCTGTAGGCTGTCTCGTCATTGTTGTTAATCAAGCCTACCACTGTAGGGTTGTCTGCAAACTTGATGATTGAGTTGGAGGCGTGCATGAACAGTCATGGGTGAACAGGGAGTACAGAAGAGGGCTCAGAACGCACCCTTGTGGGGCCCCAATGTTGAGGATCAGCGGGGTGGAGATGTTGTTTCCTACACTCACCACCTGGGGGCGTCCCGTCAGAAAGTTCAGGACCCAGTTGCACAGGGCGGGGTCGAGACCCAGGGTCTCGAGCTTAATGACGAGTTTGGAGGGTACTATGGTGTTAAATGCTGAGCTGTAATCGATGAACAGCATTCTTACATAGGTATTCCTCTTGTCCAGATGGGATAGGGCAGTGTGCAGTGTGATTGTGATTGTATCGTCTGTGGACCGGTAAGCAAATTCGAGTGGGTCTAGGGTGTCAGGTAGGGTGGAGGTGATATGATCCTTGACTAGTCTCTCAAAGCACTTCATGATGACAGAAGTGAGTGCTACGGGGCGATAGTCGTTTAGCTCAGTTACCTTAGCTTTCTTGGGAACAGGAATGATGGTGGCCCTCTTGAAGCATGTGGGAACAGCAGACTGGGATAGGGATTGATTGATATGTCCATAAACACACCAGCCAGCTGGTCTGTGCATGCTCTGAGGACGCGGTTAGGGATGCCGTCTGGGCCGGCAGCCTTGCGAGGGTTAATGCGTTTAAATGTTTTACTCACGTTGGCTGCGGTGAAGGAGAGTCTGCACGTTTTGGTAGCAGGCTGTGTCAGTGGCACTGTATTGTCGTCAAAGCGAGCAAAGAACTTGTTTCGTTTGTCTGGGAGCAAGACATCGGTGTCCGCGACGGGGCTGGTTTTCTTTTTGTTATCCGTGATGTCTGTAGACCCTGCCACATACGTCTCGTGTCTGAGCCGTTGAATTGCGACTCTACTTTGTCTCTTTACCGACGCTTAGCTTGTTTGACTGCCTTGCGGAGGGAATAGCTCCACTGTTTGTATTCGGTCATGTTTCCGGTCACCTTGCCATGATTAAAAGCAGTGGTTCGGGGTTTCAGTTTTGCGCGAATGCTGCCATCAATCCACGGTTTCTGGTTGGGGAAGGTTTTAATAATCACCGTGAGTACAACATCACCGATGCACTTGCTAATAAACTCGCTCACCGAATCAGCGTGTACATCAATGTTGTTGTCCGATGTTGTAGTTTTTTTGAGTTAGCATTACACAGCCAATAAAATAATCAACTCATCCTCTAGCATGATGCTCTTACCATTATTTCTGGGTGTTGTCTTGTTCCTCCTCACAGGTGGGGCTCCTGTCTGCTGTGCCTCACATGGTGATGACCATCGTAGTGCCCATCGGTGGCCAGCTAGCCGACTTCCTACGCAGTCGTAAAATCATGTCAACTACAAACGTCCGGAAAATCATGAACTGCGGAGGTATAGTACCTAGGACAGAATGACTTAATTTCCCTTACATTGTACTTAGGTAGGGCATAAAACTAGCACTGATACAATGTGACTCAATACTTTTTTATAACAATTATAGTATTTCCTTCTCCTAATGTTGACATTTTGAAAACATTTGTGGAATATTATCTCTGACTTCAGCTGAAAACAAAATTGAGACTTCCTTGGAATGTTACCTAACGCTGTAGGAATGTTCACTGTTTGCTGGATATGGTACTGTATCAGGTCTGATAAAGCTAGTAAAGCATTGCATCCCAATCAGGATTTGGTAAGGTGGCCTTTGACTTTGCCCTGTGACCCCTGCAGGTTTTGGAATGGAGGCGACTCTGCTGCTGGTGGTGGGGTTCAGTCACACACGTGGGGTTGCCATATCCTTCCTGGTGCTAGCTGTGGGTTTCAGTGGCTTTGCCATCTCAGGTATAAAGCTTCAGTTCAGCACCATTTAAATGTATTTATAATGTATGAATGCCGTATTCAGTCAAATCAAGTTCCAAACATCGTTATTTGTGTGTTTCTGTTGTAAAGTCCTGAGCCCATGAATAAATGTTGAGTGTGGGGTTTTATCCTTCTCTTACTCTTACTTGCCCCATACAGGAGTAAGACAGATATTTAGGGTTTTCCTCCTGACTTGATGCATTACATTACTGTTTGGCTAAATTGTTATTTATTAATTCAAATTGACATTTTTAAAACCAAATGTATAAGAGACAGCATCTTCGTGTGTGGTATTCAATATCTAATAATAAATAATACATGGGATTCATGTAGTGCTTTTCCCAAATATGCTTCTACAGTGGGGTAGACAATTTATTCTGATATATTGTACTTGTTATGGCATCCTCAGGGTTCAATGTAAACCACCTGGACATTGCTCCTCGCTATGCCAGTATCCTAATGGGCATCTCCAATGGTGTTGGCACACTGTCTGGAATGGTGTGCCCCCTTATTGTTGGAGCACTGACTAAACACAAGGTATTGTAACATTCAACATTACAGATACATTCTAACAGCTGTCAATGAGATGAGCACAATTTGCAAGGATAAGCATCCATATTAGGAAGTCCCTCAGTTGTCAGACAAAACTCCCCCTAAGGGACTTCCTAATATGGATATCGTATGTAAGTAACATGACTGGTGCACTAGACTATGACATACTTATTTTACAATATTGTCACTCATATTAAATGTTACATCAAAAAGTTACAGTATGTGTGTGACAGTTTGGTCACTGACTCATGTCTGTCCCCTTCCCCGTAGACCCGTCTGGAGTGGCAGAACGTGTTTGTGATAGCCGCCATGGTGCACTACACAGGGGTCATCTTCTATGCTATCTTCGCCTCAGGCGACAAGCAGGAATGGGCAGAACAAGAGAGCACCAGCGAAGATAAGGTCGGTATTATCGACGAGGATGAGCTGGCCGAAGAGACAGAGCTCAACAGCGAGATTGCCATGGTACCCAAGAAAAGCTATGGAACCACAGAGAACTCATCGGGTCGCAAACAGGGCTGGAAGAAGAACAGAGGAGTCACCATGCAGGAGGATAAGGATGATGGGAACTCGCACCACGGGAATGGGAACTACCAGGAGCAGTTTCAGTGATGCGCCCTAATAATCAGGGGCATTGGCTGTATAGATTCTCCAAATTTTTCCTGGAGTGTGCACTTGCACACTTTCTCGCATAGAAAACCTGAGGAAACCAGAGGAGGCTTAATGGGAGGAGCTTTAGGAGGATGGGCTCATTGTAATGGCTGGAATGCAATGAATGGTACGAAGTCAAACATGTGGTTTCCATATATTTTATGTGATTGATACCTTTCCATTTATTCCATTCCAACTCCTACAATGAACCCGTCCTCCTATAGCTCCACCCACATGTCTCCTCTGGTGGAAACTCCCTCCAGTCAATGCTTACACCAATCGTATGCTTTTATATCCATGACATGGAGTGTGCAAATGCCCACTTCTGGAAAAGGTTATAGAACCAGGACACAAAAGTATCTCTATTGACCCCCTATTCACTGTGCACTACTACTACAGGGAATAGGGTGGCACAGTCACTTGAGCAGCACTGCAGGACTTCCCCTTCACGTCAACGTCCAGTGAAGGAAGAAGAGTAAAATTCACACAGCCCGGCAGAACTATCAGTGATCATTCTTCTGAGAAGTTACAAAAGAAGTTACAGCATCTATCATTTACCACAAACTGACCTTTTGTTGTTGTTTGGTCATTTGTGATGACCACCTCTATTCGGTCTTATGTGGCAAAATTTGAAATTGTGTTTTTTACATAGGATAAAAGTAGAGCGTCAGAGCTACAAAATGGCACATCATACACTGCCGTTGAGGAACAATGGGAAAGTAATTCTGCTTTGAAAGTCGAACAACTTCTAACCCCACTTTTGAGAAAATGGCACTTTGTCTACACCTATTCAGCATTGTTTACACCCTCTTAAGCCTCACCCATCTCTTTAATGATTCACATGTGAGGCCATGTGCTAAACAGAGTGAGTAAGGTAGTGTAGTAAACAACCAAAGATTTCAAGACTAAAAGTGGTAAAAGTAGTAGCCTACAATAAGGAAAAACACCAGGTAAAAATACACTTTATCTAGTCCTTGGCCTATATCCTAATCTGACTTTGGTACAGGTCATTCTGTTCTTCACATTACTGTCCATTGTAAACACACACTATATCAAATCTAAGTTTATTTGTCACATGCACAGGATACAGAAGATGTAAATGGTTACTTGCGTATTTGCATAGTAGCAAAATCAAAAATAGAAATCACTTTTGTCTAGACATGTACACATGTTCATGAAATCCAATAGATGGCTGTAATCACTCCCAGTCACACCAGGCTAACTTGATGGTTCATGTAATCATCTGGCAAATTGGAGTATTTTGTTTAGACATGTGAACCATAAACTAAACCCATAGTACTAGTAATACAAACGGATTGTCATAGCTACCTACCATGCATGAAATGCTGTAGTATGAATCTGCAGGTAGCCAAAGCTAACCAACTTGGTTAAATGTTAGCTAACTAGCTAACATTAGGCTATAACTAGCAATGCAAATGGTTTCTGAAATATGAATAATATTACTACACAGATCATACTGTAATGTTAGCTAGAGAGCCAGCGAGCTAACATTCGCTAGTTAGCTAACAGTAGGCTTTAACTTGCAATGAAAACAGCTTTGACAAAATTAGAAACCTATAATATGTAGCTAGACTCTTACCTGTATACATGGATGAACGCTTCACGGCAGACTGGAACCCTTTTAACTAAGTAAGACGTACTGTGTCGTTTCTGTTTTGTTTGTACAGCTTGTTTGACCTGCTGTGTCAAGTCACTCCGGTTTACACTGACTGTGTACAGAAAGTAGTCCATCACAACTTTTTCCCACTGATCTTTGTCAATACGACAAGCTGCATTCTGGGCAGCAATGCTGCTGAGAGCAGTAGCAAAATTTGTGCAGTTCTCCATGACTAATGTTATATATTTCAAAAAAGCTGTGGTAGCAAGGACTATCTACACATACTGAGCAGCTCATGTTAGCTAAAGACAGAAACGTGCTACATGGCAGACCAATCTGAACTCATCTCTTGGCATGTACAGCCCGTCCATTATCTCAGCCAATCATGGCTAGCGGGAAGGTTCCTGTCTTTTTCCATGGCTAAACCGACTAGGCTCGTAATTGAACATTTTTATTCGTATTTACAGATGGCATACAAGTTTGTAATTAAGGAAATTTCATGTGAAATTTCACGTGTTCCAGAAAGCCTTTCTGTCCAAAAAACCTGATGTAATAATTACGTTACAATGCCTCTCCTGTGAAGTAGTGACGTGTGACTTGCGCCTAGCTTCCTGAAACGGGTCACATTTTGTCCATTTGACGGTTTTACCTCATACCAAGAAATATTTTCATTATTATGTGGTCCCTGATGATGAGGTCACATTTTCAGTTACAAAGTATTGAGCCGGAGGCTGAGTAAGTGTTGTCGTATCAGAGACAAATTAGACACATTTGTCTGGTAGGAACTCATTACAATATTTGATGTAAAAAATATATATATTCAGCTACTTGAATGTATTCAACTTGGGTATAATATATAATCTCATATTTCCCATTTGTAAAGTCGTAAAAAACGACATAATTGTGTGCAAGTTTTGAAGTCAGAACAATTATCAGACCAATAAGATTTTAGCTAGCTAGATGAGCTAACTAACATTGATAATAATAAAGTAAGCTAGCTTACTCACATTTTCAACAATAATGTTAAACTAGCTACATTATCCACATTGTCAAAGTTTAACATTGTGAAAAATGGCTTTGATTTATCATGGGAAAGGCCAGTGATGAAATGTCACAACTCATAAACTTGCGAATCAAAATGATCCCCACTTTCCCAATTATCCCCACTTTCCCACTTTGACTTGGAGGATCGTTCAAGTGGTTATTTCCAACTCGGAACCTTGTAATTCCACATTTCCGACAGCACTCGAAGGCAGCATCAGACATGACAAATTAATATAACATTTTTATTTATCAAGCACTCATTTATACAGTATTGGTCTGTACATAAAAAACAATTGATCAAATGCAAGATCAATCAAACATACAAATATTCATAAATGGATACCACATCAGAATTTCTACGACACATGGTTTTGATACACTAACATGTTTTTAACTCAATTTATCGGAATCTAAAGAAACATAACACTTCTGTCATACCTCTCTCTCTCTTCCTTACAACTGCTGACCAACTTCCTTTGCACCGTAAGTGCAGATGAAACCTACTGTAGTGTGGCTTACCTTTAATTTAATGTAAATAGCTTTGTTTGGTGTCAGCTATGCAACTAAGGGGTATGGCATATCATGAGTGTGACTGGTTTGCTTTCCAATAAGAAGACCACAATGTTAAAATGATCTGCCTTTTTTGTTGCTTGTACCGATTTGCTACTGTTCAGTGATGACACTCTACCACAGCATTCAGCCTGCTGTCCATGCCTTAGCAGGCCCTAGTCCCACTGTTCCCCTTTAATGCACTATTTTCAGCATTTCTATATGTAATGTTGGTGCTGTAAGCTCTCAGTAAGACAAATGTACTGTGGAAGGTAAAACTGCACATATTCTCCAATTCAATATCTCATGGAGTGGGTTGATGTCACATATCATCATGCAATCATCTACTGTTTATCTATTTGATATTCATGTTTATTCCCAAAATTGTTTTAACATTTTCTGAATATAAATAAGAGGTAGATTGACTACTCCTCAAACTACTGCAATCTATTGATGCAATTACATTTTAGTCAACATTATATGGGATAAATATTATTGCTATTTTGGGGACTATAAAATCAGTGATACATGGGTTGTTTAGTTTTTTGGAACAGTATATAATTATGTATCCTATTGTTTGCGGAATAGTTTATTTAATATATGGACTTTACTATTTTCAGATTTGCCAGCTTTTAACCTAATATGATCTATTCGAGGTGTATTGTTTAAAAAAGTAACCACACTGAACAAGTCTTAACTATGGATCATTGAGTAATGTAAACCAAGTTGTTTTTCATTCCACCACTGATTGTTCATTTCAAAGTTATTTGTGGTAAATCCACCATCAAGTGCAATTCGTCAATTGTTTTATTTCAAAATAAATCGTACAGTTTGAAACACAATTTGTCCCATTGTAAATGGGGGCAAAGCTGCTTTCAGGATTGTGTGAACTTAATTATTTACACTCCAACTTGTACACCTCAATCTGACCTCACACACAAGGTCAAAGAAACTACAAGGCCTTACGGTAAATTCCATGTATGATTTGAAGGTAACTCTCTTTGCCATGAGTAATTGAACGCATTAATAAAAACCACATTCACACTGGTTTCCTCCCATTGAAGTTGGACTGTCTTTATTCAAGACGTCCCACTATGACACAAAATGGCCACTCTACAATCTAAGCTGTGTTGGTGGCTCTAATTGTGGCTCAAAAAGCTCTCTGAATCAATGTGACAACTACACAGACTGTTTCCCATCTCCCAACCTTGTCTGTTCCTGAACACCAGTAAGCTGCTTCATTCTCACATTGATTGATAACTAGCAAATTAGTGGGACACTTTAGGTTTTACCTTTATTTTACTAGGCAAGTCAGTTAAGAACAACTTCTTATTTTCAATGACGGCCTAGGAACAGTGGGTTAACTGCCTGTTCAGGGGCAGAAAGACAGATTGTACCTTGTCAGCTTGAGGATTTGAACTTGCAACCTTCCGGTTATTAGTCCAACACTCTTAACCACTGTGTAGGCAAACACTGTTAATTATTGTAATTCCTGATTTAAAATGGGCTACTATAAGTGGAATGCTCAAGCGGTAACTCAGGATGAATATAAGGAATTAAAAATAATGAATTGAAGCGTGTAATTTCAAGATAGGCTTGTTCTTTCTATCCTGTATAAGACTAGTTGTAGAGATTTTCAGAGGGGAATGCTGTGTCAGCTTGCTATATTCTTGTTATCTGCTATTGTACAGTATGTTAACAAGTTGTTCTGACGGATAGACCTGAGAAGGGTTCAAGGTTACGGACCTTGTTATTGGCTCATATTCATTGGTATTTTTGCGACAGTCCTAGGAGGTGGTTCAAAATAGTAAACAGTCAGCTTTTCCATTCACAATCAATAACTAAACATGAGGTTAAAGGAGAAAGGGTGAACGTGCATGAGGAGTGAAAAGAGATAGCATATTGTACACTACAAAAATAAGGGTGATTTATTTTTTGAGGGCCATACTATACCGTATATGAAGCAAGCCATTCAACACTTGTCTGTGCTTTGCTGTGACACCCCAAAAAATGCTGCATCACCATTACTTCTGGCAGTGTTTATTGGTTATGGCCACACAACAACCGGATCAGGCTCACAACATGTCCACCACGATAAACCAATGTAAATTGCACCCTTATTGGTAACCACACCCTCACTCAAAAACACCACTGGAAAGCAATACAATCTATGTAATGGTGGAGAAAATACAGTAGCCTACTGTACACGTTACATGGTTCTCAGACCCACTACGCGTCCTTCTCATCAGGCTATCACAAACCAGTCACCTCCAAAGCCCTTGGACACAGATCAGCTATTTAGTCCACAAACAGGCAGCAGTCAAACGCAGGTCCTGTTTATTTCATATCGACTGTCTGTTCTGTTGACTCAGAAGGGCCTCTTTGGATGGAGCAACAGACCCATTAATGATTAAATGCTTGTTTTTTTAAACATATATATATATATATATATATATATATATATATATATATATATATATATATATATTCCCCAACGTATTTATTTGGACAATGAAGCTACAACTTTTAATTTGTCTCTATACTCCAGCATTTTGGATTTGAGATCAATTGCTTTATATGAAGTGACAGTACAGAATGTCATCTTTTATTTGAGGGCATATTCATACATATTTGTTTTACCGTTTAGAAATGAATGCACTTTATGTAGCTAGTCCTCCCATTTGAAGGTGTCATAAGTATTTGGACAAATTAACTTATAGTGTATTACATTTAGTTAAAAGTGTATTATTTGGACACATATTCCTAGCAAGCAATGACTAAACTCAGCAACAAAATTATCGTCCTCTCACTGTCAACTGCGTTTATTTTCAGCAAACTTAAAACGTGTAAATACCCTGGGCATCTTTCTTTTGTTGTTTTTCAGAGTCAGTAGAAAGGCCTCTTTAGTGTCCTAAGTTTTCATAACTGTGACCTAATTGCCTACCGTCTGTAAGCTGTTAGTGTCTTAACGACCGTTCCACAGATGCATGTTCATTAATTGTTGATGGTTCATTGAACAAGCATGTGAAATAGTGTTTAAACCCTTTACAATGAAGATCTGTGAAGATATTTGGATTTTTATTAATTATCTTTGAAAGACAGGATCCTGAAAAAGGGACATTTATATCAAGCTTGTGACTACAAACTTTTCACACAATAGCCCATAATGACAAATATTTTTTGCAAATGTATTGAACATTAAAATGTTATATCTCATTTACATAAGTGTTCACACCCCTGAGTCAATACATGTTAGAATCACCTTTGCCAGCGATTACCGCTTTCTGGGTAAGTCTGTCACGACTTCCGCCGAGGTTGGCTCTCCTGCCCGTTCGGGTGGTGCTCGGCGGTCGTCGTCACCGTCCTACTAGCCACTACCGATCCCTTTTCGTGTATCTGTTGGTTTTGTCTGATTGGTTGCACCTGTGTGTTGTTTAGTTAATTAGTGTCTGTATATAATGTAGGTTGTCCCACCCTTGTTTTGTGCGGGATTATTTATGTTGTCATTCATTTCGTCTATCAGTGTTTTTGTGTTTCTTATTCTCCGGTTAGTCTGTTATCCTGTGTTGGATAATTTCACCCTGTGTGTGTTTGGGTTGACCGTGTTTGTTTTGTTCACCGGAGAATAAAACTTTAATTCGCTATCTGCTCTCTGCGCCTGATTCCACCCACCTTGATTAGACGTGACAGAATCCCGCACCACCATGGAATCAGCAGGAGCAGCAGCGTCTCCTCTCCCATCGATGGAAGAGAGGGTCCTCCATCATACCAGCGTGCTTCACCGGATTGGTTCTGCAATGGACCAAATGATGGAGAGAATGGATCGGTGGGAGAGGAGTGGCCTCCCCCCCTCATCTCTAGCAACCCCTTCTCCAGCACCTCCTGTTTCTGCAACCACATCTGGCTCTGGGGCTCTTCGGCTGACACTCCCACGGGAGTTTGACGGATCGGCGGCTGGGTGCCAGGGTATCCTCCTTCAGCTGGAACTATACCTGGCTACCGTGCGTCCTGCTCCCTCTGGAGAGGAGAGCGTGTGCGCCCTCGTCTCCTGCTTGACTGGGCGAGCCCTCGAGTGGGCCAACGCAGTGTGGAATGGTCCGGACTCGGCTAAGGATAATTACCCAGAGTTCACCCGCCGATTCCGAACTGTTTTTGACCATCCACCCGAGGGTCGGGCGGCGGGTGAACGGCTGTTTCACCTGCGTCAGGAGACGAGGAGCGTACAGGATTTTGCCCTAGAGTTTAGGACTTTGGCAGCAGGATCAGGATGGAACGACAGGGCCTTGATTGATCATTTTAGATGTAGTCTCAGTGAGGACGTCCGCAGGGAGCTGGCATGTCGGGACACCACATTCACACTGGATGGACTTATCGATCTGGCTATCCGTCTCGACAACCTGCTGGCTGCTCGCGGGCGTTCGGATCAGGTCCTGTCGTTTCCTATCCCCAGCCCCCCCGTTCCTATCCCTATGGAATTAGGAGGTACGGCTTCAAGGGGGACTGGAGGAGGAGTGTCCTCCTGTACCAGTTGTGGTCGACGAGGGCACACGTCCGACCGGTGCTGGAGGAACTCGTCTAGGAGTCGGGAGGACAGGCGGAACACTGCTCGATCACCCCAGGTGAGTAAGCACCAAACTCATTCAGAGCTTCCTGTTGGTCATGTGTTTGTATTGATTTCTTTCCCTGGGTTTTCCCCCTCTCTACAGCATAAGGCGCTAGTCGATTCAGGCGCAGCTGGGAATTTTATGGATCGTGGGCTTGCGTTAAGGCTAGGGATTCCCCTGGTGTCGTTAGATCGACCTTTCCCCGTGCACTCCTTAGATAGCCGACCATTAGGGTCAGGAGTGATTAGGGAGGCTACGGTGCCACTGGACATGGTAACGCAGGGTGATCATAAGGAGCAGATTAGCCTGTTCCTTATAGATTCACCTGCGTTTCCAGTGGTGTTGGGGGTTCCCTGGTTAGCTCAACACAACCCGGTGATTTTCTGGCGACAGGGGGCTCTTAAGGGGTGGTCAGAGGAGTGTTCAGGTATGTGTATAGGAGTTGCCGTTGGTACGACTACGGTGGAGAGTCCAGACCAAGTTTCCACCGTGCGATTCCCTCTGAATATGCCAATTTGGCTATCGCTTTCAGTAAAGGGAGGGCGACCCAATTACCACCTCATCGTCGAGAGGACTGCGCGATAAACCTTCTGGAAAACGCTGCACTTCCTAGGAGTCACGTGTATCCATTGTCCCAGGAGGAGACAGTTGCGATGGAAACATATGTTTCCGAATCACTGGGACAGGGGTACATCCCTCCATATCACCCGTCTCCTCAAGCTTCTTTTTTGTGAAGAAGAAGGATGGAGGTCTGCGTCCGTGTATTGATTCTAGAGGTCTAAATTCCATCACAGTGGGGTTTAGTTACCCACTACCTCTCATCGCTACGGCAATGGAATCATTTCACGGGGCGCGATTCTTCACAAAACTGGACCTGAGGAGCGCTTATAATCTGGTACGTATCCGGGGAGGAGATGAGTGGAAAACCGCATTTAGTACTACTTCTGGTCATTATGAGTACTGCGTCATGCCATACGGGTTGAAGAATGCTCCAGCCGTTTTCCAATCCTTCGTAGATGGACACATTTATCGGTGGATTTTCTTACCGACCTTCCCCCGTCCCAGGGAAGTACTACGATCCTGGTCGTTGTGGATCGGTTTTCTAAGTCCTGTCGTCTCATTCCGTTGCCCGGTCTTCCTACGGCCCTGCAGACTGCTGAGGCTTTGTTTACCCATGTCTTCCGGCACTATGGGGTGCCTGAGGACATCGTCTCTGATCGGGGTCCCCAATTCACGTCCAGAGTGTGGAGGGCGTTTATGGAGAGACCGTCAAACATGGAGGTGGAAACATTTGGGGTTGTTTTTCTGCTAAGGGGACAGGACAACTTCACCGCATCAAAGGAACGATGGACGGGGCCATGTACCGTCAAAATCTTGGGTGAGAACCTCCTTCCCTCAGCCAGGGCATACTGGGGTGCAGAGATACTGGGGTGCAAAAGAGCAAACAAATAAATAAATAACAATATGGGGATGAGGAAGTTGAGGGTGTGCTATTTACAGACGGGCTGTGTACAGGTACAGTGATCGGTAAGCTGCTCTGACAGCTGATGCTTAAAGTTAGTGAGGGAGATATAAGACTCCAGCTTCAGGGATTTTTGCAGTTCGTTCCAATCATTGGCAGCAGAGAACTGGAAGGAAACTCGGTCAAAGCAGGTGTTGACTTTGGGGATGACCAGTGAAATATACCTGCTGGAGCGCGTGCTACGGGTGGGTGTTGCTATGGTGACCAGGGAGCTGAGATAAGGTGGTGCTTTACCTAGCAAAACTTATAGATGTGTTGGAGGCTATTTTGTAAATGACAACGTCGAAGTCAAGGATCGGTAGGATAGTCAGTTTTACGAGGGTATGTTTGGCAGCATGAGTGAAGGATTCTTTGTTGCGAAATGGGAAGCTGATTCTAGATTTAATTTTGGATTGGAGATGTTTGATGTGAGTCTGGAAGGAGAGTTTACAGTCTAACCAGACACCTATGTATTTGTAGTTTGTAGTTGTATTTGTAGTCCACATATTCGAAGTCAGAACCGTCCAGAGTAGTGATGCTAGTCCAGCGGGCAGGTGCAGGCAGCAATTGGTTTTACTGGCATTTAAAAGCAGTTGGAGCCCATGGAAGAAGTGTTGTATGGCATTGAAGCTTGTTTGGAGGTTTGTTAGCACAGTGTTGAAAGAAGGGCCAGATGTATACAGAATGGTGTCATCTGCGTAGAGGTGGATCAAAGAATCACCAGCAGCAAGAGCGACATCATTGATATATACAGAGAAAAGAGTCGGCCTGAGAATTGAACCCTCTGACACCCCCATAGAGACTGCCAGAGGTACGGACAACAGGCCCTCCTATTTGACACACTGAACTCTATCTGAGAAGTAGTTGGTGAATCAGGCGAGGCAGTCATTTGAGAAAGCAAGGCTATTGAGTCTGCTGATAAGAATGCAGTGATTGACAGAGTTGAAAGCCTTGGCCAGGTCGATGAAGACGGCTGCACAGTACTGTCTTTTATCGATGGCGGTTATGATATTATTTAGGACCTTGAGCGTGGCTGAGGTGCACCTGTGACCAGCTCTGAAACCAGATTGCATAGTGGAGAAGGTACGGTGGGATTCTAAATAGTCGGTGATTGACCATCCACAGCTGGATGTAGTATGAGGAAAGCTGTGACGAGAATAGAGTCTGGAATAGGCCCCAGTGTCTCTATAAGCTTCTACATAATACACACTCGCCTACGTGTTTATTTGGACAGTGAAGCTGCAACTTTTAATTTGTCTCTGTATTCCAGTATTTTAGATTTGAGATCAAGTGTTTTATGAGGCAACAGAAGAGAAAGTCACCTTTTATTGGAGGGTAGTTTCATGCGTACTGTTTAACCGGTTAGAAATGAATGCACTTTATATTTGTAGTCCCCCCATTTGAAGGTGTCATAAGTATTTGGACAAATTCATTTATATTGTATTACATTCGGTCAAAAGTGTAGTATTTGGTCCCATATTCCAAGCACGCAATGACCACATAAAGCTTGTGACTCTACAAACTTGTTGGATGCATTTGCAGTGTGTTCATGCTAACTTCTCACCATTACCAATAACAGGGGAGGTTAGCATTTTTGGGGAAATATAACATTTGTGCATCTGTAACTTGCTCACTCATTATTGTTCACAATATATTCATGATTATCCATAATCATGGTAGCATCCACATTAATGTTGATGTGCTCAGAAACATATTCTATTCTTATTTACAATAAAAATGACTCCAAAATTAAACACATTATTTACCATTAATTTCTATTGGGCACAACATACAGTGCCTTCAGAAGTACTCACACTGTTGACCTTTTCCATATTTTGTTGTGTTGCTGAATTTAAAATGGATTCAATTGAGATTTTGTGTCACTGGCCTACACACAATACCCTATAATGTCAATGTGGAATAATGTTTTTGACATTTTTACAAATTAATAAAAAGCTGAAATGTCTTTAGTCAATAAGTATTCAACCCCTTTGTTATGGAAAGACTACAAGAGTTCAGGAGTAAAACTTTGATTAACAAGTCACATAATAAGTTACATTGACTCACTCTGTGTGCAATAATAGTGTTGAACAAGATTTTTGAATGACTACTTCATCTCTGTACTCCACACGTACAATTATCTGTAAGGTCCCTCAGTCGAGCAGAGAATTTCAAACACATATTCAACCACAAAGACCAGGGAGGTTTTCCAATGCCTCGCAAAGAAGTGCACCTATTGGTAGATGGGTAAAATAATAGAGCAGAGATTGTATATTCATTTGAGCATGCTGAAGTTATTAATTACATTTTGGATGGTGTATCAGTACACCCAGTTACTACAAAGATACAGGCATCCTTCCTAAATCAGTTGCCAGTGAGGAAGGAAACCGCTCAGGGATGTCACATTGAGGCCAATGGTGACTTTAAAACAGTTACAGAGTTTAATGGCTGTGATAGGAGAAAACTGAGGATGGATCAACAACATTGTAGTTACTCCACAATACTAACCTAAATGACAGAGTGAAAAGAAGGGAGCCTGTACAGTGAGGGAAAAAAGTATTGATCCCCTGCTGATTTTGTACGTTTGCCCACTGACAAAGAAATGATCAGTCTATAATTTTAATGGTAGGTTTATTTGAACAGTGAGAGACAGAATAACAACAAAATCCAGAAAAAAGCATGTCAAAAATGTTATAAATTGATTTGAATTTTAATGAGGGAAATAAGTATTTGAATCCTCTGCAAAACATGACTTAGTACTTGGTGGCAAAACCCTTGTTGGCAATCACAGAGGTCAGACGTTTCTCGTAGTTGGCCACCAGGTTGCACACATCTCAGGAGGGATTTTGTCCCACTCCTCTTTGCAGATCGTCTCCAAATCATTAAGGTTTCAAGGCTGACGTTTGGCAACTCGAACCTTCAGCTCCCTCCACAAACGTTCTATGGGATTAAGGTCTGGAGACTGGCTAGACCACTCCGGGTGTCACGGTTTTCTTGATGAGAAGGAGAGTCGGACCAAAATGCGGCGTGTAGATTACGATCCATGTTTATTGACTATAGCAACACGAATCTAAATACAAACAGTGCAAAATAATAAACGTAATGAAAACCGAAACAGCCTAAACTGGTGCAAACTAACACTAAGGACAGGAACAATCACCCACAAACACACAGTGAAACCCAGGCTACCTAAATATGGTTCCCAATCAGAGACAATGACGAACACCTGCCTCTGACTGAGAACCATATCAGGCTGAACATAGAAATAGACAAACAAGACATGAAACATAGAATACCCACTCAGATCACACCCTGACCAATCAAAACATAGAAAATACAAAGTAAACTATGGTCAGGGCGTGACAGTACCCCCCCCCCAAGGTGCGGACTCCGGCCGCAAAACCTGAACCTATAGGGGAGGGTCTGGGTGGGCATCTGTCCGCGGTGGCGGCTCTGGCACTGGACGTGGACCCCACTCCATGACAGTTTTAATCCCCCTCCTAAACGTCCCTAAATAGGTTACCCACCACAATGATAACATGGGACAGAGGGACAGCTCGGGACAGAGGTAACTCGGGACAGATGGGTAGCTCAGCACTGAGAGGAAGCTCAGCACTGAGAAGAAGCTCAGCACTGAGAAGAAGCCCAGGCAGGTAGTAGAAACTACCAGAACCTGGCTGGCTGGCGGTTTCAGCAGATCCTGGTCGACTAGCAGATCTGGGAGAATCTGGTCGACTGGCGGATCTGGGAGAATCTGGTCGACTGGCGGATCTGGGAGAATCTGGTCGACTGGCGGATCTGGGAGAATCTGGTCGACTGGCGGATCTGGGAGAATCTGGTCGACTGGCGGATCTGGGAGAATCTGGTCGACTGGCGGAATCTGGGAGAATCTGGTCGACTGGCGGAATCTGGGAGAATCTGGTCGACTGGCGGAATCTGGGAGAATCTGGTCGACTGGCGGAATCTGGGAGAATCTGGTCGACTGGCGGATCTGGGAGAATCTGGTCGACTGGCGGATCTGGGAGAATCTGGTCGACTGGCGGATCTGGGAGAATCTGGTCGACTGGCGGATCTGGGAGAATCTGGTCGACTGGCGGATCTGAGAGAGTCTGGACGACTGGCGGATCTGAGAGAGTCTGGACGACTGGCGGATCTGGAAGAGTCTGGTCGACTGGCAGATCTGGAAGAGTCTGGTCGACTGGCAGATCTGGAAAAGTCTGGTCGACTGGCAGATCTGGAAGAGTCTGGACGACTGGCAGATCTGGAAGAGTCTGGACGACTGGCAGATCTGGAAGAGTCTGGACGATTGGCAGATCTGGAAGAGTCTGGTCGACTGGCAGATCTGGAAGAGTCTGGTCGACTGGCAGATCTGGAAAAGTCTGGTCGACTGGCAGATCTGGAAGAGTCTGGACGACTGGCAGATCTGGAAGAGTCTGGACGATTGGCAGATCTGGAAGAGTCTGGACGACTGGCAGATCTGGAAGAGTCTGGACGACCGGCAGATCTGGAAGAGTCTGGTCGACCGGCAGCTCTGGAAGAGTCTGGTCGACCGGCAGATCTGGGAGAGTCTGGTCGACCGGCAGATCTGGGAGAGTCTGGTCGACCGGCAGATCTGGGAGAGTCTGGTCGACCGGCAGATCTGGGAGAGTCTGGTCGACCGGCAGATCTGGGAGAGTCTGGTCGACCGGCAGATCTGGGAGAGTCTGGTCGACCGGCAGATCTGGCTGCTCCATGCTGACTGGCTGCTCAATACTGACTGGCAGCTCTGGCTGCTCCATGCTGACTGGCAGTTCCATGCCGACTGGCAGCTCTGGCTGCTCCATGCTGACTGGCTGCTCCATGCTGACTGGCGGCTCTGGCTGCTCCATACTGACTGGCAGCTCCATGCCGACTGGCAGCTCCAGCTGCTCCATGCTGACTGGCTGCTCAATGCTGACTGGCGGCCCTGGCTGCTCCATGCTAACTGGCAGCTCTGGCGGCTCCTTGCAGACTGGCAGCTCTGGCGGCTCCTTGCAGACTGGCAGCTCTGGCGGCTCCTTGCAGACTGGCAGCTTTTGCGGCATCCTGCAGACAGGCAGCTCTGGCGGCTCCTTGGAGACTGGCAGCTCCATGCAGACTGACAGCTCCTTGCAGGCTGGCAGCTCCTTGCAGGCTGGCAGCTCCTTGCAGACTGGCAGCTCTTTGCAGACTGGCAGCTCCTTGCAGACTGGCAGCTCCTTGCAGACTGGCAGCTCCTTGCAGACTGGCAGCTCTGGCTGCTTCATGTAGACTGACAGCTCTGGCTGCTCCTTGCAAACTGACAGCTCGGGCTGCTTCATGCAGACGGACAGCTCAGGCTGCTCCATGCAGACTGACAGCTCAGGCTGCTCCATGCAGACTGACAGCTCCTTGCAGGCTGTCAGCTCCTTGCAGACTGGCAGCTCTGGCTGCTTCATGTAGACTGACAGTTCTGGCTGTTCCTTGCAAACTGACAGCTCAGGCTGCTCCATGCAGACGGACAGCTCAGGCTGCTCCATGCAGACTGACAGCTAAAGGCTGCTCCATGCAGACTGACAGCTCCTTGCAGACTGGCAGCTCCTTGCAGACTGGCAGCTCCTTGCAGACTGGCAGCTCGGGCTGCTTCATGCAGACTGGCAGTTCTGGCTGCGCTGAACAGGCGGGAGACTCCGACAGCGCAGGAGAGGAGAGAGGCTCCGGCTGCGCTGAACAGGCGGGAGATTCCGGCAGCGCAGGAGAGTAGAAAGGCTCTGGCTGCGCTGAACAGTCGGGAGACTCCGATAGCGCAGTAGAGAAGAGAGGCTCTGGCTGCGCTGAACAGGCGGGAGACTCCGGCAGCGCAGGAGAGGAGAGAGGCTCTAGCTGCGCTGAACAGGCGGAAGACTCCGATAGCGCATGAGATGAGAGAGGCTCTGGCTGCGCTGAACAGGCGAGGCGCACTGTAGGCCTGATGCATAGTGCTGGCACAGGACGTGCAAGGCTAGGGATGGGCACAGGAGGCCTGATGCGTGAGACTGGAACCAACTTCACCAGCCGACTAAAACGGACCTCAGGACGAGTATGGAGCGCTAACCCAGGTGCCATCAAATCCCTGACACGTTCCGTCAGGCGAATTCTATGCAAAATGCACCAACACAGCAACTCCCTCATTTCTCTCTCCTCCAATTTCCCCATTAACTCCTTCACAGTCTCTGTTTCACTCACCTCCAACACCGGCTCTGGTTCTGCTCTCCTTGGCTCCTCACGATAAACAGGGAGAGTTGGCTCAGGTCTGGCTCCTGACTCTGCCACACTCTCCCTGAGCCCCCCCCCAAGAAATTTTTTGGGCTGACTATGGGGCCTCCGTCCGCGCCGCCTTGCTTGCTTCGCAAACTCCATTCTCCTATATCCTTCCGCGCACTGCTCCATCGAATCCCAGGCGGGCTCCGGCACTCTCCCTGGGTCGGCCGCCCACCTGTCGATCTCCTCCCAAGTCGTATACTCCATACTGCACTCCTCTTTGGGCTGCTCCTGTTGTTTCTTCTCCCGCTGCACCTTTGGGCGGCTACACTCCCCTGGTTTAGCCCAGGGTCCTCTCCCGTCGAGGATTTCCTCCCATGTCCAGAAATCCTTATTGCGCATCTCCTCGCGCTGCTCCTGCCTGTTGACACGCTGCTTGGTCCTTTTGTGGTGGGTGATTCTGTCACGGTTTTCTTGATGAGAAGGAGAGTCGGACCAAAATGCGGCGTGTAGATTACGATCCATGTTTATTGACTATAGCAACACGAATCTAAATACAAACAGTGCAAAATAATAAACGTAATGAAAACCGAAACAGCCTAAACTGGTGCAAACTAACACTAAGGACAGGAACAATCACCCACAAACACACAGTGAAACCCAGGCTACCTAAATATGGTTCCCAATCAGAGACAATGACGAACACCTGCCTCTGACTGAGAACCATATCAGGCTGAACATAGAAATAGACAAACAAGACATGAAACATAGAATACCCACTCAGATCACACCCTGACCAATCAAAACATAGAAAATACAAAGTAAACTATGGTCAGGGCGTGACACCGGGACCTTAAATAAAGGTGAAATAAACATTTTTAAAAAGCAGTGAGGGGAATTACTTCTTACTGTAACGCATTGGCTAAGCAAACTAACGCCAGGCTCCAAATCAAGACACCCTTGAACAATGTTTTATGAAGAGGATCCCTTATCTGAATTGAGACTGCCAACATGTCTACCTGCAAAATTCATTTTTTTTCTTCAGCTCTACAATTATTATTTCCTTATATTTTCTTGCTACGCTACAGTATATTGTATAAACAAACCTTGCAATAGGTGGCCTAGCCAGGAGAGCAATTCCAGTGTGTCTGCCTATAGGCCTTGTGTTAAGGTACTACTGTAAATAATTACATTCTAAACACAGCATCATAGCACTTTTGTGTTCGTTATGATTTATGGTGAACATGAACTACTGTATCCAATGAATGCCTTGCCTTACAACTTATTAACTTGTGCCTCATCCAAGACTTACTTCCTGTGACTAATTGTGTGTGTGTCTGTGACGTGTCAGAGGGAGTGTGCTGGTCTGGTCTCTATGTTAGGCACCAGACATGGCCACCACATCGCTTGGTTGGATGAGGAGGGCTTTTGGGGATAGTAGGAGGCGGGGGAGGAGGGGGAAGAGGGGTAGTGAGGGGGAAGAGGGGTAGTGCGTTCATGGAGAGGAATGGACAGCTTAATTAATAACCACTGTCCCCTTTCACCATGACCCCAGCCAGTCACACATACTCTTCCTACAACCCCAGACATTCAGATGCTCATTAGCAAATATTGCTGGTTCTGTACTTTACGTGGGGATCAGAGAGAGGGTGAAGGCTGGGACTAGACTGGATTTACACAGGGGAAATCCACACTGAGAAATAAGGTAAGGACGAATGATAACTCAAACATGTATCACGTATAGCAAGCTGTAAAAAAAAAAATACTTGTCATAATTGGTGAGAGGGATAGGTTGACTCGTTGTGTAGGCTGACGAACTGGCCTTGACGCCCTCGTTGGGATCTTCATGTGGGCTGCGGTTTAATCTCTGGGGAAATTAGCCCTGAGTAATTCATTAAAGCTATGTCAGGTAAGATGTATAAATCCAATGGTTCACATCAGTGGTTGGAACTGAAATTATTTTCCAATCGTGTCATTCTAAACAGAACCATACATTTCTTTGTTCCGTTCCACTGTTCTGACCAGAAAAAAACAGTTTTGAACCCCCCAAAAAGTACCAATTTATATTGTTTATTTTTAAACCGCTGAAATTGACATTTTATACATTTAGCTCAACATAAAATTACTTCACCAATCTGTGCGGATAGAGCAGCTTGATATAGAGCAGGCAAGCTATAGTTGTTTACAAGCATTGGACAGATAAATGTAGGGCGCAAGATGCCACTGAAATGTTGCTTGTGGGGAGAGAGCGAAAGAGGTTTGAGGAGGAGCTTGGCATCTTGTTATGACATGCATTATTTCAATAAGTGTAACGTCGACTTAAGGAGTCAGGAAGCGAGTGCAGTTAGTGAGTTTAATATTAACGAACGTAGACCAATACAAAATGGCAGACAATATAACATAACCAATACTGCCTGAGTGGTGAATACAATGAAGTGACAGATAAAGTGGGAGTAATCAGGGAAGTGATGAAGTCCAAGTGTGTCTGATGATGAGGCGCAGGAGTGTGTAATGAAGATTGTCAGGTGTGCGTAATGATGAGTTGCCAGGACCAGTGGTTAGTAGACCAGCGACGTTGACACAGAAGAGGGGGAGCAGATGTGACAGTACCCCCGCCGACAAGCCGCTCCAGCCACAGGATGACGCCGGCCAGGAGGACGGTCCCGAGGGCATGGAGCAGGTTGGTCCAGATGGCGAAGGTGGAATTCTCTGATTATGTTGTCATCAAAATGGCATCCACCAGAACCCAGCACTGCCCCTCTGGACTACACCCCTCCCGGTCCACCAGGTACTGGATCTGACCCCACGACGTCCAGGGGAGGCGGAGGGGTGTCATGGGGGACGGCATTAGCCAGGGGACCAGGAACCACCAGCCTGAGGAGGGAAACATGAAAAGAGGGTCCGGTAGTTAGTGGGGAGCTGTAATCAGTATGTTACCTCATTGACCCTCCAGAGGACGTTGAATGGCCCCACAAACTGGGGTCTCAGTTTCCAGCAGGGCAGGCAGAGCGGGAGGTTCCTGGTGGCGAGCCAGACGCGATCACCAGGATGGAACACGGGAGCCTCACTATGGGAGCCTCACTGCGGTGGCGGTCCGCCTGCTTCTTCTTCTGGCGGACGGCGCATTGGAGCCGGACGTGGGAAGCTTTCCAAACCGCCTCTGCACGCCGGAACCACTCGTCCGCCGCAAGAGCGTCTGCCTGGCTCGGGGTCCACAGAGCCAGGGCCGGCGGGTACCCCAGGACGCACTGGAAGGGAGACAGCCTGGTAGAGGAGTAACGAAGTGAATTCTGGGCGTATTCAGCCCAAGGAAGGAATCGGGCCCACTCACCCTGCCGGTCCTGGCAGTGACTCCTCTAGACCCTCCCTAGCGCCTTGTTCATCCTCTCCACCTGACCGTTAGATTGAGGCTGGTACCCGGAAGTGAGGCTGACCGTGACCCCCAGCTTCTCCTTGAAAAACTTCTATACACGTGGTGTGAATTGGGGACCACGATCGGAGACAGTATCCTCCTGATGGCCATAGTGCCCGGAAGACCTGCTGGAACGATGCCTCTGTGACCTGGAGAGCAGTTGGGAGACCAGAGAGAGGGATGAAACGGTATGATTTTGAGAATCTGTCCACAACCACCAAAATGGTGGTGAAACCATCAGAGGAGGGGAGATCAGTGATGAAATCAATGGACAGATGAGACCAGGGACGCTGAGGCACAAGAAGGGGAAGGAGTTTCCCTGCTGGAGAGTGCCTGGGAGATTTAGATTGAGTACATACTCAACATGAGTTGACATAGTGTGCAACATCCTGCGCCAAAGTGAGCCACCAGTATTTCTAAGAAAAGGATTTAATGTTGCGGGTGATAACTGGGTGTCCAGTGGCGAGGGATGTGTGTGCCCCGGTCAGCAACCAATCTCTGACCCCCGTGGGAACGTAGATGCGTGCCGGAGGGCAGGTGGCAGGAGCGGGTTCTCTCCCCAGAGCCTGGCGGATGTCCACATCTACGTCCCAGAACATGAGGCCAACGATACGGGAGGACCAGTTGATGGGCTGGCAGACACTCACAGGGCCCTCTACTGACATGGAAACACAGGGTGCGGGAAAGCAGGTCATCCGACATCCTGGTCTCCAGGCGGTAATCCACGAGGAGATGATGGGATTATGGAGTTGGAGCTACGGGAGACCAAGGATGACTTTGTGCAAGGGTGCGGAGGTGGTGCTTGGGTCCCATGGTGAGAAGCTGTGACTGTGCGTTTTAGTACCGGATCCCAATGGACGCAATGCCTGGACCGGAAACGGAGAGGAGAGCGGGTATGAGGTGATGTGCAGGGAGGAGGCAAGGGCCTGGTCAATAAAATTCCCCGCATCACCGGAATCCACTAGAGCTGTAGAAACAATAGATGAGGGACAGCCAGCTAGTGAAATCGATACTCACGCCTAACCTAGGAAACGGATGATCACAGGGCCGCCCTCTGCTCTCATGTATTCCGGGTTGAGACGTACCGGACACCATTGGAGCTGGTTCCCCTCCTGGCCGCAATAGGGACAGAGCCCTAACTGTCTCTGACGGCATCGCTCAGCCGCGGGTAGGCGTATGGCCCCTACCTCTATGGGTTCATGCTCTGACTCAGAGCGGTCAACGGAGGACGGAGAGAGGCGATGGCGGTGCCGACGCTCCCGAAGAAGGACTTCCCCAAACTGTTGCCACAAAGTTGGAGGCACAGAATCATCTACAATGTCATTGTATGCTGTAGCATTAAGATTTCCCTTCCCTGGAACTGAGGGGCCTAGTCCGAACCATGAAAAACAGCCCCCAACCATTATTCCTCCTCCACCAAACTTTACAGTTGGCACTATGCATTGGGGCAGGTAGCGTTCTCCTGGCATCCGCCAAGCCCAGATTCGTCCGTCAGACTGCCAGATGGTGGAGCATGATTCATTACTCTGGAGAACGCGTTTTCATTGCTCCAGAGTCCAATGGCGGCAAGCTTTACACCACTTGAGTAAAAGTAAAGATACCTTAATAGAAAATTACTCAAGTAAAAGTGAAAGTCACCCAGTAAAATCCTACTTGAGTCAAAGTCTAAAAGTATTTGGATTTAAATATACTTAAGTATCAAAGGTAAATGTAGTTGCTAAAATATAAGTATCAAATGTAAAATTATAAATCATTTTTAAGTCCTTATATTAAGCAAACCAGATAGCATCTTTTTCTTGTTTCATTTATTTACGGATGGTCAGGGGCACGCTCCAACACTCAGACATCATTCGTAAACGAAGCATGTGTGTTCAGTGAGTCCGCCAGATCAGAGGCAGTAGGGATGACCAGGGATATTCTCTTGATAAGTGTGTGAATTGGACCATTTTCCTGTCCTGCTAAGCATTCAAAATGTAACGAGTACTTTTGGGTGTCAGGGAAAATGTATGGAGTAAAAAGTACTTCGTTTTTTTTTGGAACATTGTGAAGTGAAAGTAAAAGTTGTTAAAAATATCAATAGTAATGTAAAGTACATATACCCCAAAAAACTACTTCAGTAGTACTTTCAGATATTTTTACTTAAGTACTTTACACCACTGGAGATTACATGGCTCTGTGCTCGATTTTATATACCTGTCAGCAACGGGTGTGGCTGAAATAGCCGAATCCACTAATTTGAAGAGGTATCCACATACTTTGGTATATATACAGGACCATTCTGGAAGAAAACCTGATGGAGTCTGCAAAAGACCTGAGACTGGGACGGAGATTTGTCTTCCAACAAGACAATGATCCAAAACATAAAGCAAAATCTACAATGGAATGGTTCAAAAATAAACATATCCAGGTGTTAGAATGGCCAAGTCAAAGTCCAGACCTGAATCCAATCGAGAATCTGTGGAAAGAACTGAAAACTGCTGTTCACAAATGCTCTCCATCCAACCTCACTGAGCTCGAGCTGTTTTGTTCCAACCCATGATGCACATGGTGATTTACCTCCTCTCTGTTCACTGCAGCCACCATGGGTGCTGCTAGTCAGTGATAGATTCAGGGAGTCCATGGAAAAGTTTGGGGAAAGGACTGTGTTTATTTTACTGTGATAATAGAGGAATAGAATAGCACCTGTGTTCAGCACAGGAACAGAACTCGTTCAGAGGGGTTGGGTTAAATGCGGAAGACACATTTCGGTTGAAGGCATTCAGTTGTGCAATTGACTAGGTATCCCCCTTTCCCAATACAGAATGTAACCTAAAGACAATAATTGAGTAGTGTTCAGTGTGGTTATGGTTACACCAAAAGGGAAACAAGACATGACACGAGACAAGGTCCTGAGGAAATTACATTCAGTGGCTTTATGCAGCCAATCTTACCAAATGTAACCAGCGAAACACAAACTGAAATTAAATTATTTGACAATGCATGCTATTGTATTATACACAGCCTGTTATAGAAAGTAAATGTTGGCTTTCTCTACTGTTATGCACCATTATTTTCAGCAATTCATTATCAAGCACAGTAATTCAATAAGTATTGGATTATCCAATGAGGTGTTTTGAGGAATTAGAATACTATAATACTGGGAACCTCAATTTGTGGCTTTCGTTCGTTCCAGTAGCCAAGAGATTTGGAAGTCTGTTAACGCAAGACTACTGTATAGTAAACACTTTAAGACTACTGTATAGTAAACACTTTAAGACTACTGGATAGTAAACACTTTAAGACTACTGTATAGTAAACACTTTAAGACTACTGTATAGTAAACACTTTAAGACTACTGTATAGTAAACACTTTAAGACTACTGTATAGTAAACACTTTAAGACTACTGTATAGTAAACACTTTAAGACTACTGTATAGTAAACACTTTAAGACTACTGTATAGTAAACACTTTAAGACTACTGTATAGTAAACACTTTAAGACTACTGTATAGTAAACACTTTAAGTGGATGGCAAGTGTACTCCACCACAGTAGGCTACTTCACTGTTAATAAACCAAGATAGCTTTGCCCAGCCCATTAGTGTGGTATGGTCCCTTCCAGAATTTCAATAAGCACCTATGTTACCCCTCTCCTTCACCTCCTACGGGGCACACCCAGGATGTTACCTCACCTTGGCCTGTATGGAAAGACGACCTGTCAGGTGTGTTGGTATAAAGACTTAGTACCTGAGACTTAATTACTGTACATTGATAGGGGGCAGTCAGAGGGTAATACTGTCTTACCCTGGTCAACGGCTATTGTAGCACTGGGGAGAGTTGCGAGGGAGGTACCATATACTGTAAACACAGAGGAGGGATGCATTACATTTTTTTGCAGTAGGTGAGGAGTTTCTTTCTTTTAATAGGATGAATTAAGCCATTTACATTACTTCATAAGAATTGTAGAGGTATGGTCATTGTTAAATTTGGATAATTCTGCAAATATCATAATTACCATAATGTAGAATAATGCATTGCCAATGTATACAGTGCCTTCAGAAAGTATTCATACCCCTTGACTTATTCAAAATTTTATTGTTACAACCTGAATTCAAAATGTATTAAAAATAATAATAATCTCACCCATCAACACACAATACTGTCACGGCTGTCGAAGGAGGAGGACCAAGGTGCAGCGTGGTAAGCGTACATATTCTTTATTTAAGATGACGCCGACAAAAACAATAAACACTCCAAACAAACCGTGAAGCTAAAGGCTATGTGCCCTAAACAAAGTCAACTTCCCACAAAGAAAGGAGGGAAAACGGGCTACCTAAGTATGGTTCCAAATCAGAAACAACGATAGACAGCTGTCCCCGATTGAGAACCATACCTGGCCAAAACATAGAAATACAAAAATCATAGTTAACAAAACTCCCCAAATCACACCCTGACCAAACCAAATAGAGACATAAAAAGGCTCTCTGAGGTCAGGGCGTGAGAAATAACCCATAATGATGAAGTAAAAATGTGTTTTTAGAAATGTTTGCAAATGAAATACAGAAATATCTTATTTACAAAAGTATTCACACCCTTGAGTCAGTACTTTGTAGAAGCACCTTTGGCAGTGATTTCGATTGTGAGTCTTTCTGGGTAAGTCTCCAAGAGCTTTCCACACCTGGATTGTGTGTGCAACATTAGCCCATTATTATTTTCAAATTTCTTCAAGCTCTGTCAAATTGGTTTGTATATCATTGCTAGACAACCATTTGTTGGTCTTGCCATAGATTTTTAAGTAAATCTAAGTCAAAACTGTTACTCGACCACATGCACTGTCTTCTTGGTAAGTAACACCAATGTAGATTTGGCCTTGTGTTTTAGATTATTGTCCTGCTGAAAGATGAATTAATCTCCCAGTGTCTGGTGGAAAGCAGACTGAACCAGGTTTCCCTCTAGGATTTCGCCTGTGCTTAGCTCTATTCTGTTTATTTTTATCAGAAAACAACTCCGTAGTCTGTGCTGATGACAAGCATACCCATAGCATGATGCAGCCACCACTATGCTTGAAAATATGGAGAGTGGTACTCAGTAATATCTTGTATTGGATTTCCCCAAACATAACACTTTGTATTCAGGACAAAAAGTAAATTATGACTTTAGTGCCTTATTGCAAACAGGATACATGTTTTGGAATTTTTGTATTCTTTATAAGTTTCCTTTTTTTCACTCTGTCAGGTTAGTATTGTGGAGTAACTATAATGTTGTGTTCCATCCTCAGTTTTCTCCTATCACAGCCAATAAACTCTGTGACTGTTTTAAAGTCATCATTGGCCTCGTGGTGAAATCCCTGAGCGGTTTCCTTCCTCTCCGGCAACTGAGTTAGGAAGTACGTCTTTATCTTTGTAGTGACTGGGTGTACTGATACACCCTCCAAAGTGTAATTAATTATTTCCCCATGCTCAAAGGGATATTCAATCTCTGCTTTTTTAACCCATCTACCAATGTGCATCAAAGCTGGGACCGAAAGAATGAGAAACAGCTTCTATCTCAAGGCCATCAGACTGCTAAACAGCAATCACTAACTCAGAGAGGCTGCTGTCGACATTGAGACCCAATCACTGGACACTTTAAAAAATGGATCACTAGTCACTTTAAACAATGCCACTCTAAACAATGCCTCTTTAATAATGTCTACATATCTTACATTACTCATATCACATGTATATACTGTATTTTATACCATCGACTGCACCTTGCCTATGCCGCTCGGCCATCGCTCATCCATATACTTATATGTACATATTCTCAGTCATCCCTTTAGATTTGTGTGTATTAGGTAGTTGTTGGGGAATTGTTAGATTACTTGCTAGATTTGTGTGTATTAGGTAGTTGTTGGGAATGGTTAGATTACTTGTTAGATATTACTGCACTGTTGGAACTAGAAGCACATGCATTTCGCTACACTCGTATTAACATCTGCTAACCATGTGTATGTGACCAATAAAATTGGATTGGATTTGATTTTAATGGGTGCCCCTTCTGCATTGGAAAACATCCCTGGTCTTTGTGGTTGAATCTGTGTTTGAAAATCACTGCTCGACTGAAGGACCTTACAGATAATTGTATGTGTGGGGTACAGAGATGAGGTAGTCATTCAAAAATCATGTTAAACACTATTATTACACACAGAGAGAGTCCAAGCAACTTAGTATGTTACTTACATTTTTACTCTTAAACTTATTTAGGCATGCCATAACCAAGGAGTTGAATACTTATTGACTGAAGACATTTCAGGTTTTCATTTGTAATTAACATAAAAACATTATGGGGTATTGTATGTAGGCGAGTGAAAAAAAATCTCATTTTTATCCATTTTAAATTCAGTATGTAACACAACAAATCGTGAAAAAAGTCAAGGGTTGTGAATACTTTCTGAAGGCTAAAGAGTTGTCCATGAGGTATTTAACACCAAGTAGCTTAACAAAATGTCAAAAGTAACACTAACATTATGTCTGGGTGTATCTTAGTTTTCTTACAGGATTGGACTGGAAAGAACTTTCTTAATTCCCTCCTTGTGTCTTGGCCAATCACACCATCTTTACTCTGAGCTGAGGTTCTGAGCTGAGGTCCAACCAGATTTGTGAATGAATGAGTGGGTGGGCCACAACGTCAATGTGGTGGGACTACTACAGATCCCTCCCAACGATGGATTCCCACTGTCTGAGAGCTCACACTTCTTTGGTAAGCAACCTCCAATGACTAGCCTGGTCCCAGATCAGTACTGTATGTGCTTCATCCAACTCCTCTGACTATTTTTGTCATGCAATACATAATATGCAGTGTACCATTTTTTTTTTACAGTATATGCATATGGCATGCCAATGATATGGGAGTTGGCACATGCAGATCTGGGATCAGGCAATCGAGTTGACACCTATGACACACATTACCTCTCAGTCAGTTGCAGCCAGTCACACAGGCCAGATGTGAAAGTGACTTTACACATTACCAAAACAACTACGTTATAGATGGGCAGAAATGTGAATGTCAAGTTAATAAGTAACCATGAAAACCTTTGCTCCCCTTTGTCATTCCTGAGTCAGTCCTCAAGCAAGCACAAAACTGTTCTGTTTTAGGACTATTGAACCAGCATTTTAATTGAGAATTTCCTTTTCCGAAGACAATAGAGGGAGTTATGCTGAAGTAGAAGAAGTAACGGTAAGAGTAGAGCCGCAGAGGGGGATTACTTTTCAGTTGGTCAGAGAAAGAAAGAGAGATAGAGAGGGAGGGAGAGAGACGGTGAGAGAATGATAGAGAAAGGGGAGGTTTTTATTGTGGATGCTCTGAGAGACCCTGAGATGGCCATGGTCCAGATCAAACCTTAAGGAGGTCAGTGTCTAACGCCTGTCGATCGTGTTGCGTCAGTTTGGGTTATGTGTGTTATCAGATGAGTTTGGATCAACTCAACACTATAAAACTGTACGGCTACATTCATGCTGTCTTTTGTTGTTGCCCAGTATGTATTTTTACCTTATGTATTTTAATGAATAAAAGTGAAATTAAGGTATCGAAATGGTTCAAATGCTAGCTGTCGTCTAACCAAGGGTTCACGCTTACAAAATAGGAATAGAATTATTGCTGTATATTTTATGACAGAGTAGATAAACCTGATGATAAAGCATTTCTGAAATATAGAAATATGTATAATATAAGTAGAAATATAAGTATAGATACAGTGGGGAGAACAAGTATTTGATACACTGCCGATTTTGCAGGTTTTCCTACTTACAAAGCATGTAGAGGTCTGTAATTTTTATCATAGGTACACTTCAACTGTGAGAGACGGAATCTAAAACAAAAATCCAGAAAATCACATTGTAAGATTTTTAAGTAATTCATTTGCATTTTATTGCATGACATAAGTATTTGATACATGAGAAAAGCAGAACTTAATATTTTGCTACAGAAACCTTTGTTTGCAATTACAGAGATCATACGTTTCCTGAAGTTCTTGACCAGGTTTGCACACACTGCAGCAGGGATTTTGGCCCACTCCTCCATACAGACCTTCTCCAGATCCTACAGGTTTCGGGGCTGTCGCTGGGCAATACGGACTTTCAGCTCCCTCCAAAGATTTTCTATTGGGTTCAGGTCTAGAGACTGGCTAGGCCACTCCAGGACCTTGAGATGCTTCTTACGGAGCCACTCCTTAGTTGCCCTGGCTGTGTGTTTCGGGTCGTTGTCATGCGACCCATCTTCTTACTGAGTGGGGGAAGGAGGTTGTTGGCCAAGATCTCGCGAAACATGGCCCCATCCATCCTCCCCTCAATACGGTGCAGTTGTCCTGTCCCCTTTGCAGAAAAGCATCCCCAAAGAATGATGTTTCCACCTCCATGCTTCACGGTTAGGATGGTGTTCTTGGGGTTGTACTCATTTCAGAAGGGCCTGGACATGCGCTGGCTTGAGCAGGGGAACCTTACGTGCGCTGCAGGATTTTAATCCATGACGGCGTAGTGTGTTACAAATGGTTTTCTTTGAGACTTTTGTCCCAGCTCTCTTCAGGTCATTGACCAGGTCCTGCCATGTAGTTCTGGGCTGATCCCTCACCTTCCTCATGATCATTGATGCCCCACGAGGTGAGATCTTGCATGGAGCCCCAGACCGAGGGTGACTGACCGTCATCTTGAACTTCTTCCATTTTCGAATAATTGCGCCAACAGTTGTTGCCTTCTCACCAAGCTGCTTAACTATTGTCCTGTTGCCCATCCCAGCCTTGTGCAGGTCTACAATTTTATCCCTGATGTCCTTACACCCTCTCTGGTCTTGGCCATTGTGGAGAGGTTGGAGTCTGTTTGATTGAGTGTGTGGACAGGTGTCTTTTATACAGGTATCAAGTTCAAACAGGTGCAGTTAATACAGGTAATGAGTGGAGAACAGGAGGGCTTCTTAAAGACAAACTAACAGGTCTGTGAAAGCCGGAATTATTACTGGTTGGTAGGTGATCAAATACTTATGTCATGCAATAAAATGCAAATGAATTACTTAAAAATCATACAATGTGATTTTCTGTTTTTTTGTTTTAGATTCCGTCTCTCACAGTTGAAGTGTACCTATGATACAAAATTACAGACCTCTACATGCTTTGTAAGTAGGAAAACCTGCAAAATCGGCAGTGTATCAAATACTTGTTCTCCCCACTGTATATGCAGAAAGTACAGGGCTGGCAGGTAGCCCAGTGGTTAGAGCATTGGTCCAGTAACCAAAAGGTTGCTTGATCGAATCCTTGAGCTGACAAGATCAAATCTGTCTTTCTGCGCTTGAAAAGGGCTGTTAATTAACCAACTGTTCCTAGGCTGTCATTGTAAATAATAATTTGTTCTTAACTGACTTGCCTAGTTACTGTAAATTAAGGTTAAAAAGTACCATATCTCTTTGGAGGTAGTTAGTTAGCTCAAGCTGTCCTTTCAGTCTTTTATTGCAGTGTTCTGTGAGAGCGTGAGGTTAAAGGTAGACTCAGCTAAATGATGTTGCCACAGATATTGAGATGAGCTACATGCATACTTTGCTCTTACAGTCACACACAGAATCTGCGCATGTGCATGGGTTAGCTTCATGCTGTTACAGTGTGGTAGCCAGCACACCAAAACAGTGGAGAAGTTGAGCCTTGCACTTCAACGCTCTTAGTTGTTGCAAATATTGACCCACTATGCTGTTTACTTTTTGCGTCATATCGCTGAGTCTACCTTTAAGTTTTGCTGGGTTTATATGTGTAGATTACTATCCCCTGTTATGTTAACGTTTAAAAACTCTAATTAAGTCACTATCTAATACTACTTTAGCTTCTGCTGGGAAGTGTTTTTTGTCTGATCAGATAAATGGTTTTGTTGTGACTCACTATGCTTGGGAAAATACAGGACTAATTGGCTTGGGAAATGTGTAGCTATTGTGGCTTTTCTGAACCATGCTGAAAAAATGCTGACTTTTTATTGGCTATAAAAACTGTACATCATTAAAATCATCAGTTAATTGCACACTTCTATTCAGTGATACTCTCATTTAATCTATGCCTCTTTCTTTTCTCCATCCAGATATTCTGGCAGAACAAGGGAGCCCTCTGCTCCAAGACCAGGAAGTCTTACCCTTCACCAGCTATCCCAGCATGCAATACCCCTCGGTGGAGCCCTCCCCACCATACTACTCCAGTCAGAACTACTACCCCCAGTACAACGCCGATGAGTGGTACTCACCCACAGGGATGTATGAACTGAGGAAAGGACCCCTAGAGGGCACTTATAATGCTGAAATGGAAGAGGCGTCCACCATAGTGCCTGCGGTGTGCAATAGGACCCGGCACACATCCCACACAGGCAGTGTCAAAGGGGAGGAGCTGTGTGTGGTGTGTGGGGACAAGGCATCCGGGTATCACTATAATGCTCTCACCTGTGAGGGATGTAAAGGTATCAAAACATGATACAAAAATTGTCACACGCTTTGTAAACAACAGATGTAGACTAACAGTGAAATGCTTACTTACGGGAACTTCCCAACAATGCAGAAAGACAGAAAATACAGAAATAATAGAAAAGTAATAGCACAAAAAAATAAAAGTAATATTAAATACACAATGAGTAATGTTAATTTTGCTGTGTACACTGGGTACCAGTACCGAGTCGATGTGTAGGGATTTGAAGTTATTGAATTATATCTACGTTGAAGAATAACAGTGAAGACATCCAAACTATGAAATAACACATATGGAATCATGTACAGTTGAAGTCGGAAGTTTACATACACCTTAGCCAAATGCATTTAAACTCAGTTTTTCACAATTCCAGACATTTAATCCTAGTAAAAATTCCCTGTCTTAAAAATTCCCTGTCCAGTTAGGTTCACCACTTTATTTTAAGAATGTGTAATATCAGAATAATTGTAAAGAGAATGATGTATTTCAGCTTTTATTTCTTTCATCACATTCCCAGTGGGTCAGAAGTTTACATACACTCAGTTAGTATTTGGTAGCATTGCCTTTAAATTGTGGAACTTGGGTCAAATGTTTTGACTAGCCTTCCACAAGCTTCCCACAATAAATTGGGTGAATTTTGGCCCATTCCTCCTGACAGAGCAGACAGAGTCAGATTTTTAGGCCTCCTTGCTCGCACAGGCTTTTTCAGTTCTGCTCACAAATGTTCTATGGGATTGAGGTCAGGGCTATGTGATGGACTCCAATACCTTGACTTTGTTGTCCTTAAGCCAAACGACAAATATTGTTACAGTACTCGCTTTAGAACATGTCTTCACTATTATTCTACAATGTAGAAAATAGTCAAAATAAAGAAAAACCCTTCAATGTATAGGTGTGTCCAAACCTTTGACTGGTACTGTACATACAACTAGGAATAAAGTGACTAGGCAACAGGATAGGTAATAAACAGTATCAGTAGAGCATGTGATGAATAAAAAAAAAATTGTGCAAAAAAGGGTCAATGCAGAGAGTCTGGGTAGCTATTTGTTTAACTATGTAACTAACTATTTAGCAGTCTTATGGATTGGGGGTAGAAGATGGTCAGGGTCCTGTTGGTTTCATACTTGGTGAATTGGTACCACTTGCAGTGCGATAGGAGACACAACAGTCTTTGACTTGGGTGGCTGGAGTCTTTGACAAGTTTTAGGGCCTTCCTCTGACACCTTGCCTGACCACTCTGCCTGCTCCTGACCCTGAGCCTGCATGTCGTCCGGTACTGTTGCCCCACCCTGGTTTACTGACCCCTGCTTTCCTTGACCTGTCTATCGCCTGCCGCTGTTGAAATATTAAACTATTGTTTACTCGACGTGGTCTAGAAGAAAAATAAACGCACACCTATTAAGACGAGGTGCTGGCTAGCGGAATAGAAACTTGAAAATAAAAGAGAGCCGCACACTCTAGGAGCTCAGATGCAAAAATGTAATACCAACGTTTCGACAGCCAAGCTGTCTTCATCAGGGTATAATCACAAACACTGCGGGATGACTTGTTTATATAGTGTCAAAAGACACAGGTGTCTGTAATCATGGCCAAGAGTGGCCTAATATCATTGGTTAATAATCAAATATTAAAATGTCATACAAAGAACAGCATACAAACAACAAATGGATAGCATACGATCATAGATTAATTTGACTACACAAGTTTACAAACAATTACAATGGCAAAGTCACAATAATCGCAAGAATGGCTTAAGATCAAAGTCTACGTTGAGACCGAAGGGCGCAAGGGTCTTTAAATTAAAGATCCAGGCAGCCTCTCGTTTTAACAATAAATTATCAAGGTCACCCCCTCTCCTAGGGAGGGTGACATGTTCGATGCCAATATAACGCAGAGACGAAATCGAGTGGCCTGCCTCCAAGAAGTGGGCCGCAACTGGATAAGTAAAGTTTTTACACCTAATGGTGCTACGATGCTCTGAGAGACGTACCTTTAATTCGCGCTTTGTTTTACCTACATAATTTTTACCACAAGGACAAGTTATAAGATAAATAACTTCCTTAGTGGAGCACGTAATAACACCTTTTATTGGGTATCGATTTCCCTGTTTGTGGGTGTTTAGTGTGTGCTTAGTGTGTGTGTGCTTAGTCCCCTCCTGTACTATTTAATGAAGCTGCCAGTTGAGGACTTGTGAGGCGTCTGTTTCTCATGCTAGACACTCTAATGTACTTATCCTCTTGCTCAGTTGTGCACCGAGGCCTCCCACTCCTCCTTCTATTCTGGTTAGAGCCAGTTTGCGCTATTCTGTGAAGGGAATAGCTGTACGAGATCTTCAGTTTCTTGGCAATTTCTCGCATGGAATAGCCTTCATTTCCCGGAACAAGAATAGACTGACGAGTTTCAGAAGAAAGTTCTTTGTTTCTGGCCGTTTTGAGCCTGTAATCAAATTCACAAATGCTGATGCTCCAGATACTCAACTAGTCAAAAGAAGATCAGTTTTATTGCTTCTTTAATCAGAACAATAGTTTTCAGCTGTGCTAGCGTAATTGCAAAAGGGTTTTCTAATGACCAATTAGGCCTTTAAAATGATAAACTTGGATTAGCTAACACAACGTGTCATTGGAACACAGGAGTGATGGTTGCTGATAATGAGCATCTGTACACTTAGGTCGATATTCCATAAAAAATCTGACGTTTCCAGCTACAATGGTAATTTACAACATTAACATTAACTATACTGTATTTCAGATCAATTTGATGTTATTTTAATGGACAAAAAATGATATTTTCTTTTAAAAAACAATGACATTTCTGAGTGACCTCAAACTTTTGAACGGTAGTGTAGGTGTTATATTTGTCCAGGTGGGAGAGGGCAGTGTGGAGTGCAATAGAGATAGCATCATCTGTGGATCTGTTGGGGTGGTATGCGAATTGTAGTGGGTCCAGGGTCTTTAGGATTATGGTGTTGATGTGAGCCATGACCAGCCTTTCAAAGCATTTCATAACTAAAGATGTTAGTGCTACGGGGATTGTCATTTAGATAGGTTACCTTGGCGTTCTTGGGCACAGGGACTATGGTGGTCTGCTTGAAACATGTAGATATTACAGACTGGATCAGGTAGTGGTTGAAAATGTCAGTGAAGACATTTGCCAGCTGGTCAGCGCATGCTCTGAGTATATGTCCTGGTAATCCGTCTTGTGAATGTTAACCTGTTTAAAGGCCTTACTCACATCAGCTACGGAGAGCGTGATCACACAGTCATCTGGAAAAGCTAGTGTTCTCATGCATGGTTCAGTGTTGCTTGCTTTGAAGCGAGCATAGAAGGCATTTAGCTTGTCTGGTAGGCTTGTGTCACTGGGCAGCTCGAGGCTGGGTTTTCCTTTGCAATCTGTGAAAGTTTGTAAACCCTGCCACATTCAACGAGCGTCAGACCCAGGCGTAGTAGGATTCGATCTTAGTCCTGTAGTCACGCTTTGCCTGTTTTATGGTTCGTCTGAGGGTGTAGCGGGATTTCTTATAAGTGTCTGGATTAGTGTCCCGCTATTTGAAAGTGTCAGCTCTAGCCTTTAGCTCAGTGTGGATGTTGCCTGTAATCCATTGCTTCTGGTTGGGTATGTACGTACAATCACCGTGGGGAAGACGTTGTCAATGTACTTATTAATGAAGCCAGTGACTGATGTGGTAAACTCCTCAATGCCATCGGATGAATCTGAAACATATTCCAGTTTGTACTAGCTAAACAGTCATGTAGCTTAGCATCCGCTTCATCTGACCACTTCTGTCTTGGGCTCGTCACTGGTACTTCCTATTTGAGTTTTTGCTTGTAAGCAGGAATCAGAGGTATAGAGTTATGGTCAGATTTGCCAAATGGAGGGCGAGGGAGAGCTTTTTATGCATTTTTGTGTGTGGAGTGAAGGTGATCTAGAGTTTTTAGCCTCTAGTTGCACAGATGACATGATGGTAGGAGTGTGTTCACTAGGAGTGCGTCCACTAGGAGTGCGTTCACTAGGAGTGTGTTCACTAGGAGTGCGTCCACTAGGGGTGTGTTCACTAGGAGTGTGTTCACTAGGAGTGCGTCCACTAGGAGTGTGTTCACTAGGTGTGCGTCCACTAGGAGTGTGTTCACTAGGAGTGCGTTCACTAGGAGTGCGTTCACTAGGAGTGTGTTCACATGGAGTGTGTTCACATGGAGTGTGTTCACTAGGAGTGTGTTCACTAGGAGTGCGTCCACTAGGAGTGCGTTCACTAGGAGTGCGTTCACTAGGAGTGCGTTCACATGGAGTGTGTTCACTAGGAGTGCGTTCACTAGGAGTGCGTTCACTAGGAGTGCGTTCACTAGGAGTGCGTTCACTAGGAGTGCGTTCACTAGGAGTGCGTCCACTAGGAGTGCGTCCACTAGGAGTGCGTTCACTAGGAGTGCGTTCACTCGATGAGCATGTTTTTGTTTGCGCCATCTTTTTCTCTTCCAAGTCTCGGGGATTAGGACCTGGTCCGGGATGAGCAGTATGTCCTGCGCTGCCGACTCGTTGAAGTAGAAATCTTCCTCCAAATCGAGGTTAGTGAATGCTGTTCTGATGTCGAGGAGCTCTCATAGGAAATGATGGCAGAAACATTAAGTGCAAAAAAAACCACAAAATAGCAGAATTGGTCAGGAGCCTGTAAAACTGCAGCTATCCAGCTATCCAGCACCATTATTTTTTGTAAGAACAGTGGTTCTTACAGCTAGATCATAACTGTAGGCATTGAAGTGCTATTGACTGCAAAGATAGCACCAAAGAATAGCATCTTCAACATTTGAGAAAGCCCTCTATGGATCGGCTCACATCTTCTAAAAGGCTGTCACTTCTGGTGAGGTGATTCTACATGCACATGTGTGAAATAAAGTATTGTTAACAGCTGAACACTTGAAGCACTAAATTGCATTTCCAGTCCTAATTTGGCTCATTAAGCCTTCCGGCTTGTTGGTTTAGTAATGATGTTCCACAGGGGAAATTCAATTGTGAGGAGGGAGAGACGTTGATCCCACAAGTGACTCATAGGAAATGTGTTATTGAAAATAACTTGTAGTTGATAAGAATGTTGTTTTCGACTGGTTCGTAGAGGACAAGAATGAAAATAGATGACATTAGGTGACCTGGTGGTGAGGATGTTCTGTTAAACTTCAGTTCTTTTGAAGTTTACTCCACTGCAGGGTCAAGTAAGGCGATACAGTCTGGTACTGGTGTCCCGGCAAAATAAATAGTGGGGGTATGCCTTACCGGGAAACATGAGCCCATCACAATAATTAAAACAAAATGTCAAGAAACCTGTCAGTTATTACACCACTTTCTATCATTACCAAATGTTACCAAATGAGTTATGGAAAATCAGCGAATGGGCTTGAAAATGGGTGGTAAACTATAGCCTATTCTCTAAAATGTAATGTGGTTAGACTAGAATACAGACATTTTGTGAAGGGAGAGAAGAGTGGCCGACACCAAGACACGCACAGACTGCAGTGGACTCATAAATTCTGTCCTAATGACTATCGCCAAATGTCATTACACTTTTTGGTGTTTTGTTTAACAGAGGTCTCTTTCCTTTCACCACTGTTTGTTTCTACTTTCACCACTGTTTGTTTCTACTTTCACCACTGTTTGTTTCTACTTTCACCACTGTTTGTTTCTACTTTCACCACTGTTTGTTTCTACTTTCACCACTGTTTGTTTCTACTTTCACCACTGCTCCACTGGTATGACAAACACTCAGAAGGTGATCAATATTATATTTCCTCATGACAAGGAAAAATGTATGTATTGTTTTTGGACTTCACACAGTGCCAAGAGTAAGCATTACTTTACAGCACCATGTACAAATTACGAGCTCAGTCACACCCAAAGTGACAAACCACAACTAACAATCTATCTTTAACTGTTTTATGACAACATTGTTTTATTCTATTTCGTGTAAAACCCCAGGTGAATGGGTGCAAGTGTAATTCCACCCTGTTGGGGTGGACAATGCCAAGGTTGTGGTCACTGGGATGTCCTGCCTCATGTCTGAGTGTAGGTTTGAGGTTAGATTGTCCCTCGTTGGTTCACCTTCCGGATAGGGTTCCCTGTCAGCTTTCATCTGAATAATGGCGGAGGGAACCAGAGCTAAGCAATGTTAATGCGTTTCATATTGTACTCATCACCCTGCGCTTGAATGTCTAATTACCTGTTAGAACTATGAGTTACACTGTTGAAATGGGTTCATGTTAATGGTTTGAAGCACCATTTGGGCATATGTCAAGGCAAAGGGCAGATTGTATAGATCAACCAAAAATCCAATGCCATCATTTCATTAAAGGTGTAATTTATGGGTGACCGTGTACTTGTATCATGTCATAGTATTTGTAGGGCAAGTCTATCAGGTTTATTCCAATATTTCTATTGAGCTAATCAGTTTCAAGGACACTCCACCTTTACAGTACATAATATCAATAGTATTTAATCATATGAACATAGACTGAGGTCACTATGGGTAATTGTGTTGATCACTGCCTTCAGGCTTCTTCAGACGGAGCATGACCAAGAAAGCTGTGTACAAGTGCAAGAATGGAGGGACCTGTGAGATGGACATGTACATGCGGAGGAAGTGCCAGGAGTGTCGTCTCCGGAAGTGCAAAGAGATGGGCATGCTGGCAGAGTGTGAGTATCAGCCCCCGCCAACAGCTGTTCTCCTTGATACTGTACCCATGATGCCACTCTTAATGGACAGACTGTGAAGTACTGGTATAATGAATAAGGAAAGGGACTAATAGTCAAAACAAACCATAAACCATCCATTAATGAAAAAGGTACAGTACATTTGACAAGAAAGTCAATGACATGCTTATTCACTCTTGATGGTCTTTACTCCAGAATCCATGTAGATGCAGCTGTAGCAGAGTGTGGGTAAAATCACTGAGGAAGCCAAGCCAAGCCAGTAAAAAAATCCATATTACAACCTGTTGTGATAATTGCGTTGTTTGCTCCATAACCCATTCATTCATACGCCACCATGATATATTAAGGCCATGACCACAAAAAGACAAGTCACACAGTGGCTGTAACGCTCGTCTGAAGAAGTGGACCAAGGTGTAGCGTGGCATGTGTTCATGATTCTTTATTAAATCCAAACACCAAACAAAACAACAAAATAACAACGAGCTAACAAAAAACAACATCCAACAACCTAAGGTGGCAAAACAGGCTGCCTAAGTATGATTCCCAATCAGAGACAACGATAGACAGCTGTCCCTGATTGAGAACCATACCCGACCAAAACATAGAAACACAAAACCTAGAAATAAAGAACATAGAATGCCCTCCCAAATCACACCCTGACCAAACCAAATAGAGACATAAAAAGGCTCTCTAAGGTCAGGGCGTGACAGTGGCAGAATAAATTAAACTACACATATGTTTGTTTCATCACAGAACTGGAGAGCAACATCTGTCTGGTGAAGTCCACAAAGCAAATATTTCATGCAAGTTAATGTTTTCGACAGTTTATTAAACAACTACTGATTTAGAAACAACTACTGATTTAGAAACAAGGAGTTACCGCAAGTCAGCACAAAGAGAACAGGAGCACTGCCTATTTCAGTACCTTTTCTTCTTAGACATTGTCACGTAAATGCTGGGAGTCAGGAAGCAGGTGCAGAAGGTGAGTATAATAATGAAGAATGCCGATAAACAAAACATGAGAAGTATACAGACTGTGAACGAAAACAAACCAATACTGCCTGATGACTGAGGCTACTGAGGGCTAAATAAAAGGAAGTGAATGAAGTCCAGGTGTGCGTAATGATGGTTGCCAGGATCGGTGGTTAGTAGACTGGCGACTTCGAGCGCTGGAAAGGGGGAGCGGGAGTAGGCGTGACAGACATTTAAATATCATCAAATCAACAAGGCTATATATGCTTAGATTAATACACTGAAAACAAACTTAAAGATACCAAAAACTGTTTAGTCCAATCAATGCTGCTAAAAATCATGTGGCTGTCAATGGTACTGATTTCTGTGTGCGCGTGCGTGGGCGTGCAAGTAAAACACTTATAGACTAGATGAACACCAATGCCACCCTCCTCTCTTTCATGTTGGCAAAACGGTCTATGACTCTGTCATACAGTATTCTTTTAGTTTTTGTTGTCATAGGCTACCTAGCTAAAATTCTTGCTAGCCTAAGATCCTCACATGGGCAACAATGAACCAGTTAAGTTAGCTAGCTACACTACATGACCAAAAGTATGTGGTCACCTGCTTGTCGAACATCTCATTCCAAAATCATGGGCATTTATATGTAGTTGGCACCCTCTTTGCTGCTATAACAGCCTCCCCTCTTCTGGGAAGGCTTTCAACTAGATGTTGGAACATTGCTGTGGGGACTTGCTTCCATTCAGCCACAAGAGCATTAGTGAGGTCTAGCGCTGATGTTGCGTGATTAGGCCTGGCTCGCAGTCGGCGTTCCAATTCAACCCAAGGTGTTCGATGGGGTTGAGGTCAGGGCTCTGTGCAGGCCAGTCAAGTTCTTCCACACTGATCTTGACAAACCATTTCTGTATGGACCTTGCTTTCTGCACGAGGGCATTGTCATGCTAAAACAGGAAAGGGCCTTCCCCAAACTGTTGCCACAAAGTTGGAAGCACAGAATCGTCTAGAATGTCATTGTATGCTGTAGCGTTAAGATTTCCCTTCACTGGAACAAAGGGGCCTAACCCGAACCATGAAAAACAGCCCCAGACCATTATTCCTCCTCCACCAAACTTTACAGTTGCCACTATGCATTGGTGCAGATAGCGTTCTCCTTGCATGCGCCAAACCCAGATCCATCCGTCAGACTGCCAGATGGTGAAGCGTGATTAATCACTCCAGAGAACCATTTCCACTACTCCGGAGTCCAATTGTGGCGAGCTTTACACCACAAATGGAAACCCATTTCATGAAGCTCCCGATGAACAGTTCTTGTGCTGACATTGCTTCCAGAGGCAGTTTGGAACTCGGTAGTGAGTGAGCTCAATTGATTGGCTAATTATTTTATAAAAAATGATCAAGTGAGGCCAGATGCTTGCTGGCATCAATCAATCAAATGCTCCAGCTGCAACATATCATACTGTTTTGGTGCAGACAGCATCAGATACATGGGCTACACATACTGAAACAGAGGGGCAATCTGTTTCCCTCGCTCAGATTATTTCTCCAGTGGGATTCAGCTACCTGTAAATTGATGGAAAATTATAAAAACACAGAGACAGAGACGGAAGTTAAATTATTATTTAAAAGCCGGGCTTCCCTTGGCATCTGTGAATACATGCCACTGAGTTGCAGATGCATGGATATCCTACACAGAAAAAAAGGTTACAGAAGGGTTCTTCGGCTGTCCCCCATAGGATAACCCTTTTTGGTTCCAGGTAGAACCCTTTTGGGGTTCTATGTAGAACCCTCTGTGGAAAGGGTTTGATATGGAACCAAAAAGTGCTCTTCAAAGGGTTCTCCTATGGGGACAGCCGAATAACTCTTTGAAGTTGTAGATAGAAAATTATTTAAGAGTGTACCATATTGCTATTTCTTAAGTGCAACAGAATATCTTGCTAGCATCAGGAAATGAATTTGGTGATAACACCATCTCTTTGATATACTACTATCTGCATTTATTACTTGAGAGACTATATTGTAGATTTTATTAACTCATGGTACTCGTTACTTGATGCACATACTATACGGTATTACCTGCGCGTACAAAAATTCATGTTCAAACACTTTGTTTTAATTCAACGGAAGCACGGACATTTCTAAGGGCACCTCCTTTAAGAATAAGTGCACCTGCTCTTTCCCGCTAGAGCAGGGGTGTCAAAGTCAAATGGACGGAGGGCCAAATAAAAAAATCAGCTACAAGACGAGGGCCGGACTGTTCGAATGTTCATTGAAAAAATTTTAAATGACGCATATAGTCTAGTGAACCTAATTGAACCTACTGAAAACCTAACAAATATATTACAATATGATCAGATAAATAAAGCAATATTTTCTTATGGCTCTGTCAGTAATCTTTAATTTTCAACAGACACAAAAGACAAATTTCCTTTATATAAATATCCCCATAACATGAACATTAAATGAAAGAAACCGGTATTCAAGGCACCATCAGTAGACTATATTTTCTATTTTAGCAAAAGTGGGCTAAATTTACTTCAAAGAAAAAACAATAATAGCAATTTTCTATCATCCACTCAACTGAAATATTTTTAAAATATAATTGGATTGAAATACAAAAAAATAAAGTGCAAAAATCTATTAATCAAAAACAACACTTTGTTTAAGGAGAAGTAACATGCAGTGAAAACAAATATTAAATTTTAACTTTTAAACTTGAACTGAGTAAAAACTCTAAATATGTGATTGCACAGTAATGTTCACTTGTTTGAGGTTGAGGGTGATACTTGGTGGTGTCCCATCTTTTCCACAAGTTCATCAATGTTCGGGGTAAGGCTCTGAGCTGAAGAAATCCTCAGAATTGAGTGGAGGTGTTCAGCAGTAAGTCGACTTCTGTGTGATGTTTTGTTCAGGTTCATCAAAGAAAACAGTTGTTCACACAGGTATGTGCTGCCAAACATAGACAACGTTTGAGCAGCCTGGATGCGCAGCTGGGGCATTGTGCCGGGGAGGAAACGGGCGAACTCCGCAGCACCCACTGCCGCATATTTTGCCCTCAGTGCATCATTGCATTGGAGGTCAATCAACTCCATTTGGAGGTTTGGTGGTGAGCTTTCCACGTCAACAGCAAATGGGTTACCGAGCAGTTCCAACCTGCTTTTTTGTGCTTCAAAGTCAGCAAATCGGCGTCGAAAGTCAGCGGCAAGCATACCTATTTTATCAGCCAACTGTGTGCTCGGGAACGCACTGGTAGAGAGCTTCTCTTTCATGGTCTGGCAGCTGGGAAAGTGGCTCAAATTTTCTTTCCGCATCTGCGTCTCCCACAGAGTCAGTTTGGTTTTAAATGCCTTCACTGTACTGTACATATCAGAGATGACACGATCCCGACCCTGCAGCTGCAAGTTTATTGCATTCAGATGACTCGTAATGTCACACAGAAAAGCCATTTCACACAGAAACATTTCGTCTCGGAGTTGTGTTGTGTCTTTCCCTTTGCTGTCCAAGAACAGACAAATCTCCTCACGAAGCTCGAAACATCTTTGAAGCACCTTTCCCTGGCTTAGCCATCGCACCTCTGTGTGATAAGGCAAATCACCATGCTCCGTTTCTAACTCCGTCAGAAATGCCTTGAACTGGCGGTGATTCAAACCTTTGGCTCTGATAAAGTTAACTGTGCGCGTGATGATGCTCATTACATGCTCCATTTTCAAGGCTTTACCGCACAACGCTTCCTGGTGTATGATACAATGATAAGCTGTCAGCTCACCTGTCGCGTTTTCCTCTTGCATCTTTTCCCGTATCTTCGCCACCAGTCCGCTCCTGTGTCCACACATCGCAGGTGCTCCGTCGGTTGTCAAACCCACGAGTTTTTCCCAAGGCAGCTCCATCTCATTTACACATCTTGACACCTCTTCATACAAATCATGCCCCGTAGTTGTGCCATGCATAGGACGTAAAGCCAAAAACTCCTCTGTCACGCTTAGGTTGGAGTCCACGCCGCGGATGAAAATTGACAACTGGGCAATGTCAGAAATGTCGGTGCTCTCATCCACAGCCAAGGAATATGCAATAAAATCTTTTCCCTTTTTCACAAGCTGCTCTTTTAGATTGATGGACAACTGGTCTACTCTCTCGGCAATGGTGTTTCTGCTCAGACTCACATTTAAAAAGAGTTGCCTTTTTTCTGGGCAAACTTCGTCACAAACTTTAATCATGCAGTTTTTGATGAAATCCCCCTCCGTAAATGGCCGGGCTGATTTAGCGATCTCTTCTGCCAAAATAAAACTGGCCTTGACAGCAGCCTGGCCTTGTGATTTGGCTTTTTTGAACAGAGCCTGTCGAGATTTGAGGCCTCGTTTTAATTCCTCTGCCTTTTGTAGCCTTTGTTCCATGTCCATATTCTTGTTTTTGTCCGCGTGTTTCGTTTCATAATGTCGTCTCAGATTATACTCTTTCAGTACCGCCACACTTTCTCCACACAGAAGACACACAGGTTTTCCAGCTACCTTCGTGAACATATACTCCGACTCCCACCTTGTTTGAAACCCCCGGTTCTCAGTATCCACCTTCCGTTTTGCCATTTTTGATGGGTATCTGAAAGTTAATTTTACTGTGATGCTGACGACTGCTGTGCCAATAAATATTGAAATGAAGCAGCCTACTGCTCGGTGCGTCACCTTTGCATTGTGGGAAATGTAGTATTGGTGCGTGTAAAAGATCTGCGGGCTGCCGGCTTGCTGCGGGCCGGTTCTAATAATAAATCAAGATCATCCCAGGGGCCGTAAAAAACCTTCTTGCGGGCCGGATGTGGCCCGCGGGCCTTGACTCTGACATATGTGCGCTAGAGCATGGTTCCACAACAATTTATTGGACCCCCAAGTTTTCTGGGCATTTTTTTTTTTCAAATAAAAAAATACTAATAATTGGGTTGGACATAAAAGACTGTAAAAACACCAGCAAATCAGCTCCAAGTGATTATAATTTTGGAAACCTGTTCCAAAGTATTCCTACGCATAATTAAGAGATATAGAGAGATATATGTCACATTAGCGCATGTTGGCTCAACTGTCCCACGGGTGGGACACTGATCCTATAGAGAATATAGAGAGATATATGTGATCGTATATGCAAATTTAAGGTTTGAAATGATTATGTTTTAGTCAAATATTATATCTCTTTGGGCTACTTGCTGTCAATTTGCAGTCTACTAATTATTTTTAATTATTTTTAATTATCTTGGATTTCATCAATATTATTGCATTTTACCATTCATATATCCATTTACTTTTTATCAGTTTAGGATCAACATGATTAAAACAGAGTTATCTCACTCTCAGTATTTGATTCTGATTGACATGTCTAGCTGTGATTGACATGTGTCTTGCTCTGATGGACATGTCTAGCTGTGAGCCTGACCCCCTGACTATCTCTTCATAAGACTGTGATAGTATCATACTGTTCTTTCAATGCACTGGAGGCAGTCTCAGATCAAGCAGAGAACTGTCTTTGTGGATTCTGACACGACTGATTTGAATTCTGTTAGTGGAATTTCTAAATTCCTGTATGTTTTGTAGCCAAAACCAAATTCGCACTCTTTCTATTTCATTAATGAGTTGTAAGTTCATTAATTATGCATGAAGTAGATCGAGACCAGTCTTAAAAGCCAGGTAACAGCATTTATTTCAAGAGAGTACTAACCACATACACATATTTCCACAGGTTATAAAGTGAAAATGACGTCAGCGTTTTCTAAACATTCTATCCATTTCACAAGTAGAGGGCCCTCTAGCTCTCGAGCCTTCGCGTTATCAGCACGAAGTCAGATTGTACAACTGAATGAACAGTGTAAGGAACAGACCTTCATTGTTACTAAACTCCTGACTACATTATATACAATTGGGAATGGGAGCAAGAGAGAAAATTCACATGTACAGTACATTATAGCATTTGGACTAGTCAGTTCTGATTGGAATGTATACATAATTAGTCATTTCAACCATAATTTCCTCTAACAAATTCCACCAAGGGAAAGTGTGTCATACCTCTCACAATTGAAAGGTCTCACCATTGTTGCTCTTAAAGGAAAGACTGTGGAAAGGGAAAGGGGGATACCTAGTCAGTTGTACAAATGAATGTCTTCAACTGAAATGTGTCTTCCGCATTTAACCCAATCCCTCTGAATCAGAGAGGTGCAGGGGGCTGCCTTAATTGATATCCACGTCTTCGGCGCCCGGGTTGAAAGGTTGAAAGATAGGAGGGAGGGAGGGAGGGAGGGAGAGAGAGGGAGGGAGAGAGGGAGGGAGAGAGAGGTGGGGGGAGTCAGGAGAGCAGGAGGAAGGAGTTGGGCTCATGTTGCTCATAAATGTTGTAGGAAGTTGGGATGAATATTGCAGGTAGCAGGCATTCAACAGCCCTGTCTGTTGGCGCTACAGTGCTCCCTCCGATGACTCCCAAAGCTTTTTGTTAGGCAGGCCTGGATGGCTATCATGGCCTGATCTCACAGTCTCCTTTGGTCTCAATGTTAAAAGAGCCAATTCTGAAGGTCTTCATTCAAAGGAAACACTGATCATAGATTTTTCCCTGGTTTGTCAGAACTTTGCTGAAAGGAGTAACATTGACATACTCCCTACATTAAATACAGGGGTTGTATCATGTATAATAATATCACACTGATAGAATTTGTAATAAAGGAGAAATCCCCAGTCATCGAAAATAATTCCCTAATTATCTGAACTTTACATCTGTGCTAACCGCTTACCTTAGGTGAAAATCATTGTTCAAAACATTCTCAGTAACCTTCTCAAACCCATAGCTATACTATGGAGCCACTTGAAAAAATATCAAACTACAGTGGCTACAGTGCATTCACAAAGATAATAATTATTGAAGAAGTAAGGGTGAAATTCTCTTTCAGCACTTTGTGTTTGAACCCGTCATCAACGCCCGCAGGTCTGCTGACAGAGATCCAGTGTAAATCTAAAAGGCTGAGGAAAAACCCCAAGGTCTCACCAGGACAGTCCACCGGGGACGAGACAGAGGGGGGAGACAACGGAGACACCAAACAGGTCACCTCCACCACCAAACTGTCAAAGGTAAACTCTCCCCCTGTTACTCTTTAGAATGTTTTTTGGCTCTTCAAAATGGGAGATATGTCAGTGATTCCCAATTGAGGAATCTTAATACTATCAACAAAAAATTACTGCATATGGGAATTACATGAACATGAGGGGGAATAAAGGTGCCTCAGCTGCAGTTGTCAGTGATCCCCAAAAGCCCAGTGTTTAAGTAAACCATGAATATTTAAACATGTCTAAAGTCCTTGCCACCAAGGGATTGTATTACTCACAGCTAAGACTGACACTTTACAAAGTATGACCCATAAATAGCCCTAGTGTTACACCGAAGAGATTCAAAACGGAGAGCTAATGGTTTTATTTCAGGAGAATCTTGAACTCAGTCAAGAGCAGCAGGCTCTCTTGAGCTTCATTGTAGAAGCTTATCAGAAACATCGAATTCCTCAAGACATGGCCAAAAAACTGGTACGTGATATCTCCTACAATTCTAGCAAATTCTGTCCCGCTGGGCACAGATGTCAATCCAATGTCTATTCCATGTTGATTCGACGTAATATCAGTGAAATGATGTGGAAACAACGTTGATTTAACCAGCATGTGCCCAATGGGGTGTGTTTTTCACCAAGACATAGTGTATGCTTTACAACTCAGACATATTCATAGTTCATGGAAGACAGTAAGATACCCTTGTAACATATCCCAGAATAGATACGACTTACACCACATGCTCTCTATCCAAGTAGAAGTCAGACAGTTTTTTTCCCTCAAGTCGTAGATGAAGTGACATTAAACTCCTTATCAGCCAGCAGTGTCACTCCACACACATTCTGTAATCATCTCCCGTTTGTGTGCCCTTGTTGTTTCTCCAGCTACAAGAGCAGTTCAATGCAGAAGAGAACTTCCTTCTTTTGACAGAGATGGCCACCAGTCATGTTCAAGTGCTGGTGGAGTTTACCAAAAACATTCCAGGTCTGGACATCTATTATGCTACGATGATCATGCCAATATTTTCAATACATAAAAGGTTGATATAAATAGATTACTCCCATGGATTATCAGTCAACATGGATTATCAGTCAACCTCTGGCCTTTTGTACTTCGGTACTCCATACTTATAGTCTAATCGGCTCCTTGGCATCATCATAGCAACAAATAGCTTGTATGACTTAACGTAATAGGACCGAGCGGGTGTTGACATCGGCCATCATTGTAATTCCAGACTGTATTTTTTGTTATTTTTAACTTACCTTTATTTGATCAGGGAAGACATATGAGACCTAATTCTCTTTTTCAAATGTGCCCTGCACAATACAACACAAAAATACACATTTTAAACAAAATATACATATATACACATTAAAATACACATTAAAATACCAAAACACAGTCATGGGAAGCACAAATAAAACATCACAAATCACCCAGAAAAACAGTTACATTCCTCCACAAATAAGTCCCCAATCAATACTTTAAACTGCCTGAACGGCACCACAACATTAAGTTGAAATGTATTTAGAATGTTGTTCCATCAATATGGTGCATTAAATAAAAGCAGAGTTACCTAGCTCGGTGGAGACCCTGGGAACCTGAAGAGTTAACCAATCCTGTGAACGGGTTAGGCAACTCAGGTGTCTATACTTCAACAGCAAAGTTAGATAAGACAGAAGTTTATGAAGTAGGGCCTTGTAAATGAAAAGGGAGTATTGTAGAGATCTACTACGGGTATTTAGCGAAGTCCAGCGAACCTTCTGACACAGGATGCAGTGATGAGTATCATCACTGTCAACTGTAACAAAACAAAGGTCACTATGGTAGATGGCATCCAAGAGTTTAAGAGTAGCAGCAGCTGCACTTTGACAAATAATATCATCATCATCAAGAACAGATAAAAAGTTTGACTGAATAATCTACTTCCTACTGCTTACAGAAAGGCACAATCTGTTTCTGTAGAAAAAGCCAACTTTAAATGGTAGCATCTTAACGAGCTCATCTATATGTTTTTTAAAGGTCAAATCCATATCAATCCAAATGCCTAAGTATTTATATGTGGGAACTCGTTCAATTGGAGAAACATCTAATGTAGTTCATCTGAAACATTCTTACGGGAGTTTAAAAACAACATGTAGTTCCTTTTGTCCGTATTACGTTTTCAATCAGCAAGGGATTCCTGCATAGCTATAAAATCTGACTGTAGTTTTGACACAGCCAGATCAACAGCCGGGGCAATAGCGTACAAAATAGTATCAGCCGCAGATAGATGAAGTTTACAATTTTTAACAGATAGACCAATGGTGTTTATATAAATAGTGAAGAGAACAGGTCCCAAAATCAACCCCTGTGGTACACCTTACATCAAGAAATTCAGACTTAACCCCATCAATCATGATGGCTTGAGTTCTTTCACTAAGATACTCATTAAACCATGAACAGGAGTCAGACCTCAGGCCTATCGAGGACAACTTATTCAATAAAATAGCATGATCAACAGTATCAAAAGCTTTTGACAGGTCCACAAGCAAAGCAGCATTTCATTTTAGTGTCTAAAGCGTTAACAAGATCTTTAACAACCCTGAAGTGGCGCAGCGGTCTAAGGCACTGCATCTCAGTGCAAGAGGCGTCACTACAGTCCCTTGTTCGATTCCAGGCTGTATCACTTCCGTCCGTGGTTGGGAGTCCCATATGGCAGCGCACAAGCGTTGTCCGGGTTTGGTCGGGGTAGGCTGTCATTACAGCAACCACTACAGTGGTTCCTGTAATAGTGCTGTGCCCAGGCCTAAACCCTGATTAGTTTACATTCAAAATACATTTCTCAGGTAAACAAATAACAAAGTTGGACATTTACCAAGGACTCAATAATCTTAGCAAGACAAGGAAGGTCTCAGGCAATGTAACTCATCACCAAAACACCTCTGTTATATTACATTGAAAAGGGAAGGTCTTCCTTAACTAATCTCTTTCTGTTGTTGAGGCATCTACTGAGTGAGTTTATTTAGCATAGTTTTATTTACAAAGAGGATTTTTTACATTTCGTTATTTTTAATTTCTCACAAACCATAGAGGAGGTCCATTCTTACCTTCCTCCCTGCAATAGCCTCCCCTGACTGTGTGTGTGTGTCTGTGTATGTGTGTGTCTGTGTGCATTTGTGTGTGGGTGGGTGCATGTGTGCAGGTTTCTCAGCCCTGGACCATGAGGATCAGATCGCACTGTTGAAGGGCTCGGCAGTGGAGGCCATGTTCCTGCGCTCAGCACAGGTGTTTACCAGGAAGCTACCCCATGGACACACAGAGGTGTTGGAGGACAGGATACGCAAGAGTGGTGCGTTCATACTGGGAAACTGGCGCATACAAGTGAAAATGCTACAACAATACTTCAATATCCATCCACAAGTCTACTACTGCTATTAGAACTAAATGGAGGTTATCATCATTATCATCAGTACCATGATCCTCGAAACCATCTTCAGCTCTTTCATCAACATGAACATCACCTTAACATGTCAAACAAACTTTTACCACAATCCATGGTTGGCATGAAATATTCATGACATTGATAGGCATCTGACCACACACACACACACACACACACACACACACACACACACACACACACACACACACACACACACACACACACACACACACACAGACACAGGTCTGGTGTGAATAATGGATAGGACTGCTTTATCTGACGATCTAGTTGACGAGGAGACTGGTAGCCTAGCAGTGTACTGACCTGTTGATCCTTGGCCAGGTGTGGGTTACCCGTGTAAACGGACCCCTGCCTACCGGATAGCATTTCATTCCATTGTGAGCGTGAATGGGCATTGTGCCAGGTAGGGTGGTAAAAGAGGGCTGTTGTCTTCAGGTGCTAGCTAGACTGGATCAGGTAGAACTATGCACATGATTTATCGTCCATAAATGCTGGTAGTGTTGGGTATCGGATGGCAGTGTGGTGTAAGGTGGTATGAATAATTCACTAAACATCCAATTAATTGTGCTGGTCATAACACATCAAACGATAGGATCTGGCTTTGATATTCTGATTTGTGTGTACAGTACACAAGACAACACATTACCCCAGTGGGCAAAGCTGGTTGAAATGACATCATTGAAACCAGTTTTCTCACTGAAACCAGTTTGCTAACTGGGATATTACAATAATTACTTTTAATAGAGAAGCCCATATTTGTGAATCGTTGATTGGACCTTTTGTTGATGTTAGGAAATCTTCATAGTAATCCCTAACTAAATTTATTTCCGCATCTTTATTTATGAAACTCACTTTCATATATTTTTGAAAGAGTGCAGCAGTCTGGCTGCCTTGATATCTAAAGCCTACTGTATTGCTGTAATATGCAGTCATATCTGAGCTGTCACTTTGATACCCCTGGTTGGACAGTTGAATATAGAGTGGTAGAGATGGCTGCTATGTCTGCGTCATTACATCCCTTGGTGCAGGTCCTGAGTGAATGGATTAGTTGAGAGACATTCAAGCTAAAGGCCAGTCTGAGGGAAAAGAGAGAGATGTCTAAAGAGGCTATTGTTCTTTATCTAAACATCCAGAGCTCTATTGTGCCCCTCTCTCCCTCTTTGTGCGCTCCTGGCATTTCTGAAGGATTATGGCTCTGTGATTTGACTGACTGGATTGGGTGGATTTCTAAAATGGTTTTGGTGGTGGTAGTAGTGGTGGAGGTGGGGGTGTCCTGCTCTCAGGATTTTTTTTATTGAAATCCGGGAAAAGTCCAATGGTATCCTCAAATGGTATACTACCCCTAATTTTATATCACATATTTTGGTTCATTACAGTGGGACGTTATGGGAATTATACTAGATATCAGTATATATATATTGAACAATGTTTGAACCGATTCCCCTGTGATCTATACTGCATCTATGGACAACACTGCCATCCAGTGGGTGTATATTGATCATGCACCTCCGCATGTTTTCCAGGCATATCAGAGGAGTTTATTACACCCATGTTCACCTTCTATAAAAGCATCGGGGAACTCCAGATGATGCAGGAAGAACACGCCCTCCTCACCGCCATTACTATCCTGTCACCAGGTGAGCTGCCACCTGGGCATGTGGCACAAGTTAAAAAGTCATGGTCAAATCAACAAAAATCAACTTGAAAGGTGATTGGTCTTTTTTTAAATGTGTCAAATGCCCCCTATCACTCCTTCTTAGCTAGCGATGGCTAAAGTTATTTGAAGTTTGTAAACCAAACCATGAAATACAGTTTCTCCTTCTCCATAGACTACTTTCAGGGTGAGAAACGATCTATCGTTTAGTTGTAAAATATTGAACTTCCCTTTCATCTCCTCTACAGACCGGCCGTACGTGAAGGGCCAGCAGGCGGTGGAGAGGCTGCAGGAGCCCATGTTGGAGGTGCTCAGGAGGTTCTGTGCAATGCAGCACCCGCTGGAGCCCCAGCACTTTGCCCGTCTCCTGGGCCGTCTGACTGAGCTGCGGACACTCAACCACCACCATGCTGAAATGCTCACCTCCTGGCGCATGAGCGACCACAAGTTCACACCCCTCCTCTGCGAGATCTGGGACGTACAGTAAATGGTACACAGAGGCTGCATGGATGGATGGATGGATGGATGGGTGGATGGATGGACAGATGGATGGACGGAGGGATGGATGGATGTATGGATGGGTGGGTGGGTGGGTGGGTGGGTGGGTGGGTGGGTGGGTGGGTGGGTGGGTGGGTGGATGGATGGACAGATGGATGGATGGACGGATGGATGGATGGATGGACGGGTGGATGGATGGATGGGTGGATGGATGGACGGATGGATGGACGTATGGATGGGTGGATGGATGGACAGATGGATGGACGGAGGGATGGATGGATGGACGGGTGGATGGATGGATGGGTGGATGGATGGACGGATGGATGGACAGATGGATGGACGGAGGGATGGATGGGTGGGTGGGTGGGTGGGTGGGTGGATGGACGGATGGATGGACGTATGGATGGGTGGATGGATGGATGGATGGGTGGGTGGGTAGGTGGGTGGGTGGGTGGGTGGACGGACGGATGTGTGGACGGATGTGTGGACGGACGGATGGATGGATGGATGGATGGATGGATGGGTGGATGAGGGAGAGGAGAGGAAAAACAAAACATTTCACCTTAGTGACTCCTTTAACCATTTCAGATGCTGCAACCTTTTCAGAAGCTGACCCTTTTACCATTTCCGATGTTCTGACTTTGGATTTAACACTGCTTTGAGATGTTGTGAAGGAATGTTGTGTAGGCTATGCTCAGGTGTTCTGTGAGCTTTTGTGATGGGCTACTTGAATGTGACCACCTGTTGCCAAAGAAACTTGGAGACATTATTTAAAGAAAAGATCTCCCAACGGGATAATGGACTTATTTTGTCACATTTGCCAGATTTTGGAGAAAGCAATGTGACAACATCCCTAGCATTGACAATTCATGTTTTAATCACTCATTAAACATATTTTGACTGATAGACTTTGTTTACCGTAGTCATGTTATTGTCCTTTAATTGTGTTAATAATCATTGGGCAGGTTTCCCATAAGCACGCTGAGTGGAGAATATTCATTGACATTGCTTTTAAGTCCAGGCTTAATTTGGAAACCGCCCCATAATATTTCAGTTTGGGGAGTCAAACTAAGCTCATCTCATAACCTAGTTATGAACCACAGATGTTTATAGCTCTGTCTATGAATTTGAGAGTGATACCATTTCTTCATGCCTATCCCTCAGCTTTTTACCCAAACACAGTTGAGGTGACCCCTTTTTTATTGTTTCAAAGGATTCTAGCTTTAATAGCATGAACTTTTAATCCCATTCCCAGTACAGTATGTCCCATTTTTCCATTCTAAAACAGCTATTACATTGTTGTACAATTTGTTTTATTTAATTATTATTTTATCTACCCTCGGATCCATTTTGTGGCATTTGTGGACACAGAATCCAAGACAATGAGAAGACTTGTGAAACACTCATAGCAGGATTCAGTCGATGAGAAGCAGGTAAATCTAATAAGTAAGTAAATCTTTTTTCGGATCATCTTGTTGACTTTGAAAAGTCATCAAAATCATTGTATAAATCATATCATAGCAATATCATCCTTGATATGTAGTTGTGTGTCTTCATCCTCGAACTCTCAACGCTTCACAGATTATGCTCATAGAAGAGACAAACAGGGTCAGGTTTCTGTACAAACAGGGTCAGATTTCTGTGCATTCAGAATCCGGTTGCATGGCTCAGTAGCAGTGACTGTGTGAGGTTTAAATGAGTGTCTGATATTGGAGAATCCACTGCTAGTTGGTGATGGATAATGGTGGCTGAGCTGGAAGCATTGGGCCTCTCATAGGATAGGGTGCAAGCTGCAGCCAAAGATAGACTCCAGTGGCAGAAGATTTTTGCAGCCTCATGTCCACACTTGAGATGAGGAGGACGGAGTAAATACTGCTTGCTGAATTCAGAACAAACATTGCCTGCATGTTGTATGTCAAGCAAAGTTATAAAGTGCTTTGCTAAAGTCTATGAGGCTTCAAGGAGTGCCTGTTCAAATTGAGCAAACTGCACCCGAAGTCAACTACTCAGGTTCAGCAATGTTACGCTCTTTTGAACACATATCTGAATATGAAGTAAGCTATGTTAACTACCTACTACCTGTGGTACTTACTGCATTTATCTCTGAATTACTGTATTGACAATTGTTTATGTCATGCAGATGTGCTATTTACAAAATGGATAGCGATAACTCATCTGAATTCTTACATCAAATCTGAACAATGTTTTTGTTTGAGCTCAGGAAAGAAATCTCAGATAAACTTGAGAAAGGCTTGAGAATCGCTAACACTGGTAGAGAATGTTGAGTTCCTGATAATCTTGTAAAATGACCTTTAATCAATATTATTTCACTATGTATCCAGAATACATCAAACATTCATAACTACATCACATTCAGGTTATCTAACTCCATACAGTCAGTCAGGCAAACTATACAATATTTACACAATAGTCTCTACTCAGTGCAATCACTACAGAAGTTAAAGTATTAAAGGGTTTTATGAGTCGTTCTGAGACTTGCATAAACATCTGCTCAGTAAGGATATATAATTCTGTCACTAAAAAATGTCTGTATATATAAAGATTACAAAGGAAAGCTCTACTTATTATAACTCATAGTCTTTGGTGAATGAGAAAAAAAAGTCAATGAGATTCATGAGGTGTCCAAGGAATCCTGATGGTCCAGCATCATATACTAACATATTGCCTATAACTTTGGTTTAACGCAGCCAAACACAAAACATAACATTTTCCATCGTTTTACAGAAAATGTGCTTATAATAAGAAACATTACATGATTATGTGTGATAATGTCATAAGCTTGTCGATGTATCAACAACAAAAAATGACTCACAACACCATCTTGTGGAATGGTATAACACTTCAAAGAAAATGGCTATTTAATCAATAGAAGAGCAAACAAATGTGTATCTGTGAATAAGATATGTACATCTTTGCCCCATTTTTCAACGACAGCTGCTGCTGTTGTTCAATCCACACCCAGAAAGTGACTGCAGCGGTTCTACACAAAGCCTATAAAGCATTCACACTTTCTCAACTTTGGTTTTGTAACCATAGCACCATGTACATTTGAAGGAGGGTCCAGTGTGTTTTGAAGAACTCAGAGCTCTCAGACTTGAGTTCTGTCCTAGTCCTAGTCCTGGCTGGCTGTGGTGGTGGGCTCAGCGTCTGGGTAGACCAGGAAGCCTGAGAAGGTGGTGTAGCGTCCCTGGTTGCTGTAGATGGCATAGCGCTCATCCTGCTGGCTGTAGAGCCACACAGTGTCCCCTCTACGCAGTGGCAGCAGCAGACTCTGGCTCTGCATCTCCCTCCTTCTGGACATGTCCTCGTCGAACACCATGGCCTGCACCTCGCCATGGCCCGTCATCAGCTTGACTGACACTGCCCTGTGCGGATGCTTCCCCACCGTGAAGGCAAAGTAGTAGGCCCCAGGGTAGCGGCAGGTGAAGCGGCCCGACGTCTTGTTGAAGTGTGCTCCGATGTTGACGTACTCCACGTCGAAGGTCAGAGGCTCCTTCTCTTGGTGCCCGCCACCATTCTCCCCCAGGACCGGGGATGTCCTGGCCACGGAAAAGGCAGAGCGAGGCTCTTCAGGGGCCTTAGCACTACCGCTCAAGCCATGCCTGTGGTCTCCAGGAGGAAGGCAGTTGGGGTTGGGGTAAAGCTGCCCTGGCAGGGACAGGTGGTTGTTGAGATAGCCAGGTGCGGGGATGTCAGGGTACACCAGGTAACCGGTGAAGGTAATGTAAGGGCCAGCGGTGCTGTAGAGAGCATGCTGAGGACTGTCCTGCAGCATCAGCCACACTGTGTCCATAGCCCTCAGGCTGATCATGACACTTTGACTCTGGACCTTCCGCCCTTTCTTTTTGTAGTCATCGTAGGCCATAGCCTGCACCTCCTGCCCATTCTTCACCAGTATGACAGATAGCATCTTCTCGGGATATTTCCCCACTGTGAAAGAGAAGTAATAAGCCCCAGGGATTCTGCAGCGGAAGTGGCCGGTATCTGGGTTGAAGTCACTTCCTGCGTTGACCAGGAGCCTGTTGAAGGTCACAGCCTTCTGGGTGCCTCCTAGAATGCTATTGGTCCGTGTGGCCGAGAAGGAGGAGCGGAGGCCCATCGTCACAGGAGCTACATGGAGGGGTGTGACCGACCCCAGGAAGCTGAGTATGCCCAGTAAACAAGCCAGGTGCCAAGGGCTGCTCCATGATGTCCGTTCAACTTGGAGAGATAAACAACAATGAGTAAAAATACTTCCTTTTCCTTCAAAAACAATTTACAACAGTTATACTGGCTATTCTATTCTAATTTTGCTTCAACCAGCTGTTTCATTGTAACAATGTGGCTTTTTTGTTATTGCTTGGAAACATCAAGCCACAGTTTTCTTCTTTGGCAGTCTACCTTATTAACTCCAAACTTTCACGTTTTTGAAAAGATAATTCTTTGTGGATTGTAAAATGTTGTACCTTATACAGTCAAATTGGGCAAAATAGTTTCATTCCTGCACAGCATTTCACAATGTAAACCTTTTTTATTTTATTATTCTGGTAAAAAAAGAAAGATTGCGCAATGTGTCAATGTGTGATGGGCCGGCTGAAATACTATATGACTGGGTTAGGAAGTCTGGTGGAGCCCTGTCAGGATAGATCCTGCTCATCAAATCAGATGCCCTGTGGAAGCAACAGCTCCTCTAATTCAGCTGGTATTGTCTGTTCTCTCTGTGCACTGAGAAAACGGACTAGATTAGACCCTGGTTCATCTGTTCCTGTGTGTCTGGACAATGGAACATTTGGGATGGGGAACAACGTGGGGCAGGGCACCAAGGGTAGTGTGGGTTAGAGACCATTTTTTTGTTGTATAAAGCCTTTTGACATGGTGGACAATTTGCGGACGAAAGATCACAGTGATACCATGGGAAGGATATGTTGTGGGTCAAATGTGGGAATGAGGTTGTTTTCAGGACAACAAGCCTCAATATTTTATCATTCTGTTATACATTTATATATTTTTGAATCTTGATTAGATTCATTACCAAAAGTATGTGGTCACCTGCTTGTCGAACATCTCATTCCAAAATCATGGGTAGTTGGCCCCCTCTTTGCTGCTATAACAGCCTCCCCTCTTCTGGGAAGGCTTTCCACTAGATGTTGGAACATTGCTGTGGGGACTTGCTTCCATTCAGCCACAAGAGCATTAGTGAGGTCTAGCACTGATGTTGGGTGATTAGGCCTGCCTTGCAGTCGGCGTTCTAATTCATCCTAAAGGTGTTCGATGGGGTTGAGGTCAGGGCTGTATGGACCTTGCTTTGTGCACTGAGGCATTGGCATACTGAAACAGGAACGGGCCTCCCCCAAACTGTTGCCACAAAGTTGGAAGCACAGAATCACCTAGAATGTCATTGTGTGCGTTAAGAATTCCCTAAGGGGCCTAACTAAGACCGAACCATGAAAAACAGCCCAGACCATTATTCCTCCAAACCCAGATTTGTCCGTTGGACTGCCAGATGGTGAAGTGTGATTCATCACTCCAGAGAACGCTTTTTCACTGCTTCAGAGTTCAATGGCAGTGAGCTTTACACCACTCCAGCCAATGGTTAGCATTGTGCATTGGGATCTTAGGCTTCTGTGCGGCTGCCTGGCCATGGAAACCCATTTCATGAAGCCCCCGACGAACAGTTCTTGTGCTGACGTTGCTTCCAGAGGCAGTTTGGAACTCGGTAGTGAGTGTTGCAACAGCCCTACATGCTTCAGCACTCGGCAGTCCCATTCTGTGAGCTTGTGTGGCCTACCACTTTGTGGCTGAACCATTGTTGCTTCAACACGTTTCCACAATAACAGCACTTACAGTTGACCGGGGCAGCTCTGGTAGGGCAGAAATTTGACAAACTGACTTGTTGGAAAGTTGTCATCCTATGACAGTGCCACGTTGAAAGTCACTGAGCTCTTCAGTAAGGCAATTCTATTGCCAATGTTTGTCTATGGAGATTGCATGGCTGGGTGCTCGATTTTATACACCTGGCAGCAACCGGTGTGGCTGAAATAGTCAAATTTACTAATTTGAAGGGGTGTCCACATACTTTTGTATATATAGTATATACATTGTCACTGAAATCTGTGTGTTTCAATAAGTTGAACTCTGTGAAACCTATACTGAAAGAACAGAACAGTTGACAAGCGAGGCCAGTTTTATCAACTGCCAAAACTCGAACTGAAAATATAGATATTTATTTTTACTTCAAGAGAATATTCAAAAGACAAACTTTGTTCTTCTATTTAGTGATGTGGAAACATTTCGCCCCAGAACATATTTTAAGATATGGCAATTACAAAGAAATCAGTGTCGAAATCAAATATCATTACAATTCAATCAAACAGTAAACTCTTACAAATTATTTGAATGAGGTCAGATTTAGTTATGATTCTTACAGAAATACAGCAGCAACAATCCCATAGCTCTTACATCTCTCAAGCCATCTCAGAAAATCCTAACTTCTGTATTGGAACCTTTATATATAGTCTATGTAATTGACATGATAGCTAATGACAGAGAAATACAAACAGTACAAGTGTGGGTCCTACCTGTTCTCGTGTGCTGGTACAGAGTGTGCATGTCTGTAGTCAGCCTTGTCTGCATGTCTGTAGTCACCTTCTCTCTCATCAGCCTATCCCCAAAGTCCCTACCACAGTGCTGCTTAGCTAATGTCTACCCCCCAAGCCTCACTGTCAACCCATTGAGCAATGGTATATGTCCATTGGGATGAGTAAAGAGGTGGAGCTCCATGGGTGCCATTTTACACTGCTGACCCCTGCATCCTGGTCTGGTAGTTTATCATTGAAGGAAGGAAATACATTGGTTTGTTTAGTCTCATACGGGAACAGAACATCTAGTCCACATTGTGTTGAGTTTATAATCCTTAAAAACAACCATTATGCTGGTTTTAAATTGTAGAGCACAATAAAGTGGTCATAGGCCTACCTTTTATAAATAAAAAATAAAAGCATATAGACCTTTCAATTGGCCCCTCAGCAAGAAAATACTTACACTTTGAAATTGATCCAAAAGGGACAGGGTGCCTGTGTGATGGAGCCAAAGCCTACCATGTCTATTTCACAACAACAGTAGGACTAACATGAAACAAAATTAATCACAGATGTTTTAACAAGCATCGCTGACTTTATCTCATTCATGTCCATAATGGAAATTTATAATTTATGTTGGCACACATGTTCTCTGAGCTTACTGATGGACAAATCTGAAGACATGTTTTCAATCGGCCAAAGCACTTGTCTACAATGGGAGTTTTTGTTTTGATGTTGTACTATATTCAGTCTTTGGACACATTGGGTTACTGTTTTTTATAATTTCATGTGAATATATGTTCAAATTGTCAGATCTTAAAAATGTTTGCTATGTAGATTGTCCAGACCAATATATATACACATGAAAACAATATCTAAAGAAATCCACACACACACCTATAGCATATGCAGTATAAGCATATTCAATGGAGTCATATTACAGCTTAATCTCTCTTTCTCTCTTTCTCAGATCTTAATAATTGTCTGGACCAATATACAGTACCAGTCAAAAGTTTGGACACACCTACTCATTCAAGGGTTTTTCATTATTTTTACTATTTTCTACATTGTAGATGTAACGTGTACGCTGGGAGTCAAAAAGCAAGTGCATGGGGGCCCGACGAGCCGGCTGAGGCATGGGAGCCTGACGAGCCGGCTGAGGCATTGGAGCCTGACGAGCCGGCTGAGGCATGGGAGCCTGACGAGCCGGCTGAGGCATGGGGGCCCGACGAGCCGGCTGAGGCATGGGAGCCCGACGAGCCGGCTGAGGCATGGGGGCCCGACGAGCCGGCTGAGGCATGGGAGCCTGACGAGCCGGCTGAGGCATTGGAGCCTGACGAGCCGGCTGAGGCATGGGAGCCTGACGAGCCGGCTGAGGCATTGGAGCCTGACGAGCCGGCTGAGGCATGGGAGCCTGACGAGCCGGCTGAGGCATTGGAGCCTGACGAGCCGGCTGAGGCATGGGGGCCCGACGAGCCGGCTGAGGCATGGGAGCCCGACGAGCCGGCTGAGGCATGGGGGCCCGACGAGCCGGCTGAGGCATGGGAGCCCGACGAGCCGGCTGAGGCATGGGAGCCTGACGAGCCGGCTGAGGCATTGGAGCCTGACGAGCCGGCTGAGGAATGGTAGCCTGACGAGCCGGCTGAGGCATGGGGAGTCTGCCGATCCAACCGAGGTTTGAGAACCTGTCGAGACAGTTGAGGCATGGAAGCCTGATGAGCCAGCTGAGGCATCCCCGGTTACTTCGGCAGCGGCAATCGGACCAGACGTAACCAAAATAATACAAAATATCCCTGTTGCTTCCCTTTGGTGAGCCGTTATTCTGTAACGTGTACGCTGGGAGTCGGAAAGCAAGCGCAGTTGGTGACTTTAATAAGTTTTATTTAATTTAACCTTTATTTAAACTTCTTATGGCTGGGGGGCAGTATTGAGTAGCTTGGAGTAAACGTAAAGTAAACGGCCTGCTCCTCAGTCTCAGTTGCTAATATATGCATATTATTATTAGTATTGGATAGAAAACACTCTGACGTTTCTAAAACTGTTTGAATGATGTCTGTGTGTATAACAGAACTCATATGGCAGGCAAAAACCTGAGGAGAAATCGAAACCAGAAGTGAGAAATCTGAGGTTGGTATGTATTCAACACAGTTCCCATTGAAATCCCCTTGAGATATTAATAAAGTTGCACTTCCTAGGGCTTCCACTAGATGTCAAACGTCTATAGAAATTTGAATGAGGCTTCTACTGTGTTGTGGGACTGAAAGACAGCAGAATGAATCAGGTGTCTGGCAGTCAGCCATTTCTTGGTCACGTGCATTTCACATGATAGCGACATGCGTTCCATGGCTCCTCAAGACAAAAAGGAATACTCCGGTTGGAACTTTATTGAAGATTAATGATAAAAACATCCTAATGATTGATTCTGTACTTAGTTTGAAATGTTTCTTCGACCTGTAATATAACTTTTTGAAGTTTTTGTCCGAGGTAATGCTGACCAGAACGAGCGTTTGGATATGTATACCAAACGCGCTAACAAAAGTAGCTAATTGGACATAAATAACGGACATTATCGAACAAATCAAGCTTTTATTGTGGACCTGGGATTCCTTGGAGTGCATTCTGATGAAGATCATCAAAGGTAAGGGACTATTTAGCATGTAATTTATGGTTTATGTTGACTACAACATGGCGGCTATCTTGACTTGATTGTTGTGAGTGCCGTCTCAGATTATTGCATGGTTTGCTTTTTCCATAAAGTTTTTTTGAAATCTGACACAGCAGTTGCATTAAGGACAGATATATCTATAATTCCATGTGTATAACTTGTATTATCCTCTACATTTATGATGAGTATTTCTGTTGAATCGATGTGGCTATGCAAAATCACTGGATGTTTTTGGAACTAGTGAATGTAATTTATGAACTTTATCAAACAAAACATATATGTATTGTGTAACATGAAGTTCTATGAGTGTCATTTGATGAAGATCATCAAAGGTTAGTGATTCATTTTATCTCTTTGTGCTTTTTGTGACTCCTCTCTTTGGCTGGGGAACACTGTGTTTTTCTGTGGCTTGGTGGTGACCTAACATAATCGTTTGTGCTGCTTTCGCCGTAAAGCCTATTTGAAATCGGACACTGTGGTGGGATTAACAACAAAACTACCTTTAAAACGGTATAAGATACATGTATGTTTGAGGAATTTTAATTATGAGATTTCTGTTTTGAATTTGGCGCCCTGCACTTTCACTGGCTGTTGTCATATCATCCCGTTAACGAGATTGCAGCTTAACTGGGCTGTGTTACGCATAAATCGAACATTTAACAATATAACAAACACGAGTAAGGTATAGACATGAAACACATAACCAGAAACAATAATGCATGGGGAAAAAAACAAAGGGAGTGACAGATATAGGGGAGGTAATCAGGAAGGGGATGGAGTCCAGGTGAGTGTCATGACGCGCAGGTGTGCATAACGATGGTGGCAGGTGTGTGTAATGATGAGACAACTGGCGCGTTGAGTGCGGGAGAGGGGAAGCGGAGTAAACGTGACAGTAGAAAAGTAGTGAAGACATCAAAACTATGAAATAACACATATGGAACCATGTAGTAACCAAAAAAGTGTCAAACAAATTAAAATATATTTTATATTGTTCAAAATAACTACCCTTTGCCTTGATGACACCTTTGCACACTCTTGGCATTCTCTCAACCAGCTTCATGAGGCATGCTTTTCCAACAGTCTTTAAGGAGTTCCCACATATGCTTAACACTTGTTGGCTGCTTTCCTTCCCTTTGCGGTTCAACTCATCCCAAAACATCTCAATTGGGTTGAGGTCGGGTGATTGTGGAGGCCAGGTCATCTGATCCAACACTCCATCACTCTCCTTCTTGGTTAAATAGCCTGGAGGTGTTGGACCATTGTCCCGTTGAAAAACAAATTATAGTTCCACTAAGCGCAAAACAGATGGTGTGTCGCTGTAGAATGCTGTGGAAGCCATGCTGGTTCAGTGTGCCTTGAATTCTAAATAATTCTAAATAAATCACTGACATGTCACAATGTCACCAGCAAAGCACCCTAAAACTATCACACCACCTCATCCATGCTTCACCATGGTAACCACACACGCAGAGATAATCCGTTCACCTACTCTATGTCTCACAAAGACATGGCGGTTGGAACCAAAAATCAAAAATTTGGACTCATCAGACCAAATTTCAGATTTCCACTGGCCTAATGTCCATTGCTCATGTTTCTTGGCCCATGCAAGTCGCTTCTTCTTATTGGTGTCCTTTAGCAGTGGTTTCTTTGCAGCAATTCGCCCACAAAGGCCTGATTCACGCAGTCTCCTCTGAACAGTTGATGTTGAGATGTGTCTGTTACTTGAACTTTGTGAAGCATTTATTTGGGCTGCAATTTCTGAGGCTGGTAACTCTACTGAACGTATCCTCTGCAGCAGAGGCAACTGTCATGACGTTGGCCTGGGGGTAGGTTTATTACAGTCATAAATACCTCTCCCCCCTTTTTCCTCTCTCTACCCTACTGATGTTACATTTGAAAACCCTTTGGTTAACATAGAGATTCTGGGAACATCAGAAGGTGGGGGGAAATGAACTATATTCTGGTAATTCGACCAATTGAACATACAGTGCCTTGCGAAAGTATTCGGCCCCCTTGAACTTTGCGACCTTTTGCCACATTTCAGGCTTCAAACATAAAGATATAAAACTGTATTTTTTTGTGAAGAATCAACAACAAGTGGGACACAATCATGAAGTGGAACGACATTTATTGGATATTTCAAACGTTTTTAACAAATCAAAAACTGAAACATTGGGCGTGCAAAATTATTCAGCCCCTTTACTTTCAGTGCAGCAAACTCTCTCCAGAAGTTCAGTGAGGATCTCTGAATGATCCAATGTTGACCTAAATGACTAATGATGATAAATACAATCCACCTGTGTGTAATCAAGTCTCCGTATAAATGCACCTGCACTGTGATAGTCTCAGAGGTCCGTTAAAAGCGCAGAGAGCATCATGAAGAACAAGGAACACACCAGGCAGGTCCGAGATACTGTTGTGGAGAAGTTTAAAGCCGGATTTGGATACAAAAAGATTTCCCAAGCTTTAAACATCCCAAGGAGCACTGTGCAAGCGATAATATTGAAATGGAAGGAGTATCAGACCACTGCAAATCTACCAAGACCTGGCCGTCCCTCTAAACTTTCAGCTCATACAAGGAGAAGACTGATCAGAGATGCAGCCAAGAGGCCCATGATCACTCTGGATGAACTGCAGAGATCTACAGCTGAGGTGGGAGACTCTGTCCATAGGACAACAATCAGTTGTATATTGCACAAATCTGGCCTTTATGGAAGAGTGGCAAGAAGAAGGCCATTTCTTAAAGATATCCATAAGAAGTGTCGTTTAAAGTTTGCCACAAGCCACCTGGGAGACACACCAAACATGTGGAAGAAGGTGCTCTGGTCAGATGAAACCAAAATTGAACTTTTTGGCAACAATGCAAAACGTTATGTTTGGCGTAAAAGCAACACAGCTGAACACACCATCCCCACTGTCAAACATGGTGGTGGCAGCATCATGGTTTGGGCCTGCTTTTCTTCAGCAGGGACAGGGAAGATGGTTAAAATTGATGGGAAGATGGATGGAGCCAAATACAGGACCATTCTGGAAGAAAACCTGATGGAGTCTGCAAAAGACCTGAGACTGGGACGGAGATTTGTCTTCCAACAAGACAATGATCCAAAACATAAAGCAAAATCTACAATGGAATGGTTCAAAAATGAACATATCCAGGTGTTAGAATGGCCAAGTCAAAGTCCAGACCTGAATCCAATCGAGAATTTGTGGAAAGAACTGAAAACTGCTGTTCACAAATGCTCTCCATCCAACCTCACTGAGCTCGAGCTGTTTTGAAAAAAAAAATAAGAAAAATGTCAGTCTCTCGATGTGCAAAACTGATAGACATACCCCAAGCGACTTACAGCTGTAATCGCAGCAAAAGGTGGCGCTACAAAGTATTAACTTAAGGGGGCTGAATAATTTTGCACGCCCAATTTTTCAGTTTTTGATTTGTTAAAAAAGTTTGAAATATCCAATAAATGTCGTTCCACTTCATGATTGTGTCCCACTTGTTGTTGATTCTTCACAAAAAAATACAGTTTTATATCTTTATGTTTGAAGCCTGAAATGTGGCAAAAGGTCGCAAAGTTCAAGGGGGCCGAATACTTTCGCAAGGCACTGTATATCTGTTCTTAGTCTCTACATTTTTTAAATGGGGCATGCTTATTTAATATGGTGAGGAAAGCACTTTTGAGGAGCAACCAGGCATCCTCTACTGATGGGATGAGGTCAGCAAGCAGGCCTTCAGGATATGTATTATGCTTTACCATTACATTTACAGTAAATTACATTTTGTAATGCATGTAAATTCACAAAACATGTTACAGCGTTCTTACTGTTCTACCCTCAGAATTGACAGAAGACCCTATGGTGGTGGAAATGGTAGAGGGACGGGAATGACATAAGGCTGTCTTAAATAAAGCAGGCCATTGAGGAGAACAATGACACCTTCGACAATGTGGCATCCATCAGCCTACCAACAATCGCCCGCCTTTTGAAGAGGCACCAGGTATCTATGAAACACATTTACCTGCTGCCCTGCCTTTTAAGAGAAACAATGACCAGGTAAAACAACTGCAGGCCGAGTGTTCAGGTACAGCACTATACTGTATACTGTATTACTGTTACTATTTGATGCACATGCTACTTCACAATATCATATTGGAACTATACTGTAAAAATAACTGACCAAAATATATTTTTAGAGGATGATGGTGCTTGATGCTGCTGTGAACCATCACAAGTATATCTTTGTTCATGAAGCGGCTTCAACCTGGCCAAAAACTAAGTCAACGGGCAACCGTCCTAGTCCCTGGACAATGTCGGTTAAACATCTCTATGTGCGCAGCTATCTCTGAAGATGGTGTGGTAGGATGTAGGCCATTACTTGGATCCTACAATGCTGCACACCGCATTGTGTTTCTCAATTAAATTGAGCAGGTCTATCAAGCTGAAGGGGTCACCTACTGTATGTCATTGTGTGTGACAATGTCAGGTTCCACCATGCAGAGGTGGTTGAGGCATGGTTTTGGGCCGATCCCCGATTCCTCTACTTTCCTCAACCCTATTGAGGAATTTGTTTCAGCATGGAGGTGGAAGTGTGTACGATCACTTCAGGAAACAGCAGAGGGAACACCCCCCTATCCACATCGATGGAACAGTAGTGGAGAGGGTAGCAAGTTTTAAGTTCCTCGGCATACACATCACAGACAAACTAAATTGGTCCTCTCACACAGACAGCATTGTGAAGAAGGCGCAGCAGCGCCTCTTCAACCTCAGGAGGCTGAAGAAATTTGGCTTGTCACCAAAAGCACTCACAAACTTCTACAGATGCACAATCGAGAGCATCCTGGCGGGCTGTATCACCGCCTGGTACGGCAAATGCTCCGCCCTCAACCGTAAGGCTCTCCAGAGGGTGGTGAGGTCTGCACAACGCATCACCGGGGGCAAACTACCTGCCCTCCAGGACACCTACACCACCCGATGTCACAGGAAGGCCATAAAGATCATCAAGGACATCAACCACCCGAGCCACTGCCTGTTCACCCCGCTATCATCCAGAAGGCGAGGTCAGTACAGGTGCATCAAAGCTGGGACCGAGAGACTGAAAAACAGCTTCTATCTCAAGGCCATCAGACTGTTAAACAGCCACCACTAACATTGAGTGGCTGCTGCCAACACACTGACACTGACTCAACTCCAGCCACTTTAATAATGGGAATTGATGGGAAATGATGTAAATATATCACTAGCCACTTTAAACAATGCTACCTTATATAATGTTACTTACCCTACATTATTCATCTCATAGGCATACATATATACTGTACTCTATATCATCGACTGTATCCTTATGTAATACATGTATCACTAGCCACTTTAACTATGCCACTTCGTTTACATACTCATCTCATATGTATATACTGTACTCGATACCATCTACTGTATCTTGCCTATGCTGCTCTGTACCATCACTCATTCATATATCCTTATGTACATATTCTTTATCCCCTTACACTGTGTACAAGACAGTAGTTTTGGAATTGTTAGTTAGATTACTTGTTGGTTATTACTGCATTGTCGGAACTAGAAGCACAAGCATTTCGCTACACTCGCATTAACATCTGCTAACCATGTGTATGTGACAAATAAAATTTGATTTGATTTGATTTAAATATAGTACAATACAGAAACTGTTGTAGTTCACAAACGACAGAATTGCATAATATATAGTGCATTTGGAAAGTTTTCAGAACCCTTGACTTTTTCCACATTGTTACATTACAGCATTATTCTAAAATGGATTAACCCTCCCGTTGTGTTTGCTTCATGTTAATTAATTCTGTGTTCCCGGTCTAAAATGACCGCCCCATTATGGCTGATTTATAAATCCATAATATATTATCACCTAATATTGTGTTAGATCTTTTCATCAACTTAAGTTATTGTGAACATTACAAGTTTTGAACTTCTATTTGCTATGTATAGCCTGTAGGCCTCATTGACCTGAGCTCTTACAACTCGTTTTTGAGTTAAAAAAAAAAAAGAAAAGCATATATGGATTATTTTGACTATAACAAATACTCAGATGAAACATATTGTGTTATTTACCACAGACTACTTTGTGTCAAAGTTTAACAAGGACTCTCTCCTCCTCGCCAGTGTCATGATCAAAGATATAATCAAGAGCCTCACATACAGTATATGTTTGGTCATTGTGCTGCCACAGAATGAATTGTGAGCAAGGCCTCAAAAAAGCTTTATATACCAGGAACACAACAGGTGTACAAAAGTTAAAACACCCCAAATGTAATAAATCATCAAAATGTATTTTGTGTGTTCAGATGCCCTGTGTGGACAAAGGCATGGAACCTTATTACAATCAGATTTAATTAACTACATTTTTCAGAGAGAACTTGTAAATTGGTCCAATTTGACCGGAACACAACAGGAGGGTTAAATAAGCAATTTTCCTCATAAATCTAAACACACCTCAGACTGGAGTAAAGGTTCATCTTCAGCAGGACAATGACCCAAAGTACACAGCCAAGACAACACAGGAGTGGCTTCGGGACAAGTCTCTGAATGACCTTGAGTGGCCCAGCCAGAGCCCGGACTTGAACCTGATCGAACATCTCTGGAGAGACCTGAAAATAGCCGTGCAGCGACGCTTCCCATCAAACCTGACAGAGCTTGAGAGGATCTGCAGAGAAGAATTGGAGAAACTCCCCAAAATCAGGGTAGTGTCATACCCAAGAAGACTTGAGGATGTAATCACTACCAGAGGTGCTTCAACAAAGTACTGAGTAAAGGATCTGAATATTTATGTAAATGCTTTATTTATTTTTTAATACATTTTCTAAAATTCTATAAACCTGTTATTGCTTTGTCATTATGGTGTATTGTGTGTAAATTGATGAGGAAAAAAATATTTAATCAATTTAGAATAAGGCAGTAACGTAACAAAATGTGGAAAAAGTCAAGGGGTCTGAATACTTTCCGAATGCACTGTATTTGGCATATTGGGGCTTAGGACAGGTCAAATAACAATACTATGCTTTTAAACAATTTAATTCTGAAATATTCCATTGTCAACTATGACACTGGAAGTGTAATAGATAATGACAATCTTAACATTTCAATGTGGCTTGTCTAGATACTTGTAACTAAATTGAAAAAATATATAAACACAACATGTAAAGTGTTGGTCCCATGTTTCATGAGCTGAAATAAAAGATCCCAGAAATGTTCCATTCGCACAAAAAGCTTATTTCTCTCAAATGTTGGAGCACAAATGTGTTTACAATCTGTAATATAGCCCTTTTGTGGGGAAAACTCATTCTGATTGTACTAAATATAGTACAAGGATGTGAATGAAATGGGGACCTGTCCAATCAATCACTGTCACTTATCATACCCATTAACTATAATAAAACTACATTTTCCTTAATCTTTAATGATGGTCTCATGATGCAGAACTGCAGAACACCAGAAGAAGTGTGAGCGCGCCTTTCGCTGTCAATGCAAACGAAAGAAAAGAAGCAAGAGAGCTACAGCAAAGATTTTTATAACTTACCCAAGATAGACCACAGCCTTTCCAATCGGAACAATGAGTCATATTTGGCAGAACAAGCTGGGTGGTGGGCAGAGCCAAGGACAAGCTAGTGAGATCATATTGGCGCGTTCTCGTAAACGTTTGCGTGTTTCCGTTAGGGAACGTATACTATGTGAAGTGCGCGTGTGCAATACCTACATTTTCCTTTGCAGTCCTTCTAAACAACGCGATTTAAAAACAACTTCGGCAAAGAGTAAAATCTACAAAATGTAGTTCACTCTGTTCATAACATGATTTAGTTTTAAGAACAGAAAACTGTATTGAGATCAAATGTTTCATCGGCCAAAATCCATCTCGTTCAACTCCCACTGGACTTCCTCTCACTGCCATATGTGGAAGTGAGTGGAAACGCCAAGCGGATGCTTCACATGTATACATCCGGTAATATATCTATCTCATTGTTCTATCTGTGGTTACAGCTAAACCCCGCAATAAAGACAAGATGGCAGGACTGCCCCGCAGGATTATTAAGGTAATTATTCAGTGATTTTGACTGAATATTGTTGTTGTGTGTGACAGATTCATAAAACGAGCAAATGCTGAAAAGGCTCTGTACTGTTAGCAAATTAGTTAGATTGCATTTGCACTAGCTGCAAAGTTAACTACTTCCGTTTCGTCCCTGTTCCATAACCGAATAAGTATCTAAGGGTGGGTTAAATACGTCCACGCTTGTTAAAAATGGCGGATAAATGTGGTGTTTGTTTATTCGTTAATACACTATACACCGTGAATATAGCATATAGCCGAAAAAGCGTTAGCAATCACTATAACTAGCTAGCTAAAACGTTAGCCAGCCACCCATTCCAAATAGGCTAGCTAACCGCAAATGTGTTGCAAGGAATAAACAATCAATTGAACAGCCTATTCTCTTAATTGTGCCACAATATAAACGGCTGAAATGTTTATTTTGGGCTAAATTGCCCATGAATAAAACATATACTTTAACCTTTATTAAAGGGTCAATTTAGCAGCCTATTTACTAATCAAAACATGACCATTGTGGCAGATATTTTCCGCAAGGCCTGTGTTAGCCAACTAGCATAAGAAGTTATAGGCAGTGGGCAGGAGACACGGATAACTGCGTACATACTTGGGGGCCAGGGCATAAGCAGGATTTCAGTTTAACTGAGCTTCATTGAAATGGATAGTTCGATTCCACTTACCAGTCAACAATTTCTCTGATTAGAAAGCTAGGTAGTCATGACACCCATTTGATAGCAGTCAGGGCAATAGTCCAAGACTCAACAAATGTTTTTGTTTAGCTAGCTGCACAAGGATTATAATTATATTTCAGACATCGACTATGCAGACATACATTTTGGGGCAGCAGGGTAGCCTAGTGGTTAGAGCGTTGAACTAGTAACCGGAAGGTTCCAAGTTCAGATCCCCGAGCTGACAAGGTACAAATCTGTTCCTAGGCCGTCATTGAAAATAAGATTTTGTTCTTAACTGACTTGCCTAGTTAAATAAAGGTAAAACATAAATAAAAATACGCTAAAGAAAGTGATGAGGCCTAGATACACCAGTATGCTAGTACAGTGCCTTCAGAAAGTATTCATATCCCCTGACTTATTGCACATTTTGTTGTTAGTCTGAATTTAAAATGGATTAAATACATTTTTTGTTTCCGTCACCCATCATTGTAAATAAGAACTTGTTCTTAACTGACTTGCCTAGTTAAATAAAGGTAAAATTAAAATAAAACACTGTGTGTATGTATATATATTTCAAATATCAAATATTTCAAATATTTTACCAACACAAGATTTTTAGGCCAGCAATCTACACTGGGTGGCCTAAAAATCTTGTGTTGGTAAAATATTTGAAATATATATATACATACACACAGTGTTTTTATTTTAATTTTACCTTTATTTAACTAGGCAAGTCAGTTAAGAACAAGTTCTTATTTACAATGACGGCCTAGGAACAGTGGGTTAACTGCCTTATTCAGGGGCAGAACAACAGATTTATACCTTGTAAGCTCGAGGATTCGATATAGCAACCTTTCGATTACTGACCCAACGCTCTTAACCACTAGGCTACCTGCCGTACCAGTCGAAAGTTTGGACACTCATTCCAGGGTTTTTCTTTATTTTTTACTATTTCCTACATTGTAGAATAATGAGTGACATCAAAACTATGAAATAACACATGTAATCATGTAGTAACCAAAAAGGTGTTAAACTAATCAAAACATATTTGAGATTCTTCAAAGTAGCCATGAAACATAGACTTTCTTAGTCAAATTTGCAGGCTTCCAAGAAAAGTTGCTACTAGTTGGCCTATATCCTACGGTTCTTTTCAACATTTCAATCTTGATCCCCTCCCACAAAAACAATGTCCCCCCACACAGGGAATGTTGAGCTGTTGTTCCCTTTCCCAAGTTCATGTCCTGTGCCATTGCAAGTTGTCATTGAATCAGTGCTGTTGTGCTAACAGAGAGAAGGACAATCGTGCAATGGTGGCGGGGGGTGTGTGAGTAAGGGAGGGAACACACATGATGGTTACATTGGTTTGATGTGGTGGGAAAAGGAGACGTTCTGGGAACTGTTCCCAGTGAGCTTGGCCCCCTGAGCCCCTATGAGTGTGCGACTGGTCCTGGAGCCACTCACTTGTCTGTGTTTGGACTGTGTGTTTTTGTCTGTGGGTTATCTGAAACATTTCAGGAATCTCGCTCTGAGTTGCATTTGGGGAAATAAAAAACAGCAGCAGTGGCTGCTGCTAGGCAACTACCCCCCCCCCCCCCCCCCCCCCCCCCCCCCTCTATTAGTTGTCTGTCAAAGCTGCCTGTAGTATAGATCTAGGCTAACACAGTAGATTTATTAAGCTACATTGCTCTATTGACCTGGGATGTCATTCAGCCTGACCTGTAGCATCATCATCGTAGAGAGAGGCTATTTATTGTCTGAAGAGTTCTTGTTAGGATTATGCACTTATGTTAAGTATAAACTCATGAAATGAACATTTCTAAAGATTGGTATTAGTGTTTTAGGCTTCCATTTAGGCTGTTTGAAAAATAGATATAGGCGAGTGAAGGGGAATAGGCCTAGACCTGTAAAAGTCCATTGTTATTGCTGCACCTGCAGTATTCCTTCAGTGGCTCCTTGTTGTACACCTCTCTGGCTCAGGTGTGTAACCCAGTCAGCCTCATGCATACCATAAGGATGTATCAGATTCCTTTTGCTCCATCACATTGAGATGGGTGTGAGTTTCTACAGGTCACAGCCCTGAGTCTGGGACACTTGGCTGCCACGATGAGCTAGTCAGCCTATAGTCTGATGACGTACTCTTGCTGCTGCAGTGGTTGATGGGAAAGTTAACCCTAGTTGTCACCTGGGTCGTATTCCTTAGGACACGCCACAGAACAATTTTTATAAGCATTTGAGGGGGAGGGGGGGTGGACGGACAAATACAGGTCGTCATTTCCTGTTTCAGACAGTTTTCTTCTGTATTGGTGCTTAATAATAATAATAAATATGACTGTGTCACCTCCAAAAGCCCTTAGCACATTGCAGAGAATGAGAGAAATCTGACTCAGCTGCCTGATATTCTGCTTCAGGTGCTATTGCAGCCAGCTACGGGGGGGGGGGGGGGGGGGGGGGGGGTGTGTAGGCTTGAGTGATATACTATATACCGGGGTATTTCCTGGGTGTGTGATAGGCCACTGAATAAGTTAAGTAGGACTAAAAGAAATCTAAGATGTCAAATAAATTATATCTAGCTCCGTGCTCCTGCTACATGCACTTGGTTTGCTAAGTGGCTAGATTTCTAGATCTTGGTTACAGCAGAGACATTCAAACCCCTCCTGGATCAAGATCCCTGTTGCCTAAATTGTTTTGTGTGTAGAATAAAAAATAGTTTATTTTGTATATTTTTATAGCGGCCCTTGTGTGCACTACCGGTAATACCGGTATGGTACTGAAACGGTATGATAATTTGGATACCGCCCAACCCTTGTGTGTGTGAGAGAGAGAAAGGAGAAGACCACAATGCACCTCTTGGCAACAGGTCTCCTTTGTAAGCAACTAGGCTAAGCGTAGTGAGTCACAGGTTGCTGCCAAGTTGGAGGTGTGGCCCAGGACAGGGTGCTTGGGTTTTTCCCATACATTTGATGGAGAATTGTTAGGCTAGATATTTTTAGCTATAGACTATGTCTTTGAAAGATTGATCAGTACTAACGCTGATTAAAAAAAAGGGTAAATCTAAAATGTGCCATTTTTCTTCTATTGTTAGGGATGAGCTAGCAAGGGAACTTAAACTTGTCTTCTGAACCATGATTACCACCACTAGATTGATAGATTCCAAATGGGAAAGCACAGAATGAACATTGTGGCAGGTAGGCTACATGCTAAGACAACTACAGTACGCTTCCTGAAAAATGAAACCTTTGAAATATTGAAAGTAAGCAAAGGCAATGTGAAAGTGAGGTATTTGTCACAGTTAACAGCATGCTTTTCAAGAGCTACTAGAGGGATCAGGGCAGGCTCTATCTAGGCCATGTGTCAGGAATGACATGGGACAATCTGTCCTCTTGGAGGACGTGTAAAGGACAGTGGATGTCCCGTTCGTCAACTGATTGCTCAGCGCGCTGTTGACGTCTGGCTGCTGACATTCTCATACGGCCGGCACTCTTCAGGGGTGCTAATTACTCTCGGCAGGCAAACACTATTGGTGTGTCCGAGCCTTTAGGCTGCTTTTCACATAGGCTTGGCCTAACTTAGGTTCTCTGTTCTAGTCAAGACAAATACTCCAAAATCACACAATGGCAAAGGTGCATGAAGATGGAAGAATTTAGATTTTAGCACTGCCCACAGTGTTCTTAAACTACGGCGCGCGACATGGTTCAATGTGCCAGTAAATTCACTTTTTCATTTTTTAAATTGCTGCAGTCTTGGAGCTAGAATTTGGATCATGTATACTATGCTAATGCTTATAAACAAAACAGTAATGAAGAGTAGTGTACAAAAGGTGAACTTAGCAAACAAGATATTTGTTCCAAGAATATGGGGGCCGCCGTCTTTAAGCATCTTTGCCATTGTCACTGGCTACGTCCTGATTCCCTGCCCTTCTCCCTGTCATGGATTTCCAACCATTGGACTGGTATAAGAATAATAATATATGCCATTTCTCAGGTGCTTTTATCCTAAGCGATTTACAGTCGTGCATATATTTTGCATACGTGTAGTCCCGGGTGTCAAACTCACTATTCTGGCGTTGCAAGTGCCATGCTCTACCAACTGAGCTACAGAGGACATTGGCTGGGGGGAGTTTCCTCATTAGAAGGGAGTATGCAATTACAAACTTTGGGAGAAGGGTGAAGAATCAGCCACTGTACCTTTCCTCACTGTGATTTTGTGTCTGTATTTGCATAGAGGTATACCCTGTTTCTATGTCTGTTTTTTGTTTGTCAGGAGACTCAGCGCTTGATGGCTGAGCCTGTCCCAGGCATTAAGGCGGAGCCTGACGAAGGGAACGCCCGCTACTTCCATGTGGTCATCGCCGGGCCCCAGGACTCACCCTTTGAAGGTGGCACGTTTAAACTTGAACTCTTTCTCCCCGAGGAATACCCCATGGCAGCTCCAAAAGTACGCTTTATGACCAAAATATACCACCCCAACGTAGACAAGCTGGGAAGAATATGTCTAGACATCTTGAAAGGTAAGAAACGCTTGACTCTGTTTTGCACCAACATGGTAGCCCGGCATCCAAAGTCATTTTGCTACGTTTCACAGTTGTTTCAGTTCATGTTAAATTAGTTCATGGGGAGCATTTCAACATGGTAGCCCGGCATCCAAAGTCATTTTGCTACGTTTCACAGTTGTTTCAGTTCATGTTAAATTAGTTCATGGGGAGCATTTCAACATGGCAAGTTTTGAAAAAAATGATTTATTTTTCAGTACAACGTGGCTGCTTGAAAATGAAGATTTTGGCCTTAGATTGTTAGCAATAATGGAGCAAATGATGTCAGTATTGAAAATGTTGAGTAGGTAGATGTTGCAGGTGCAGCTGATACAGGGTCAGATATTTCTTTCATACCCGTAATAGTTTTGGTTAGGTTTGGGAAGGGATGCACATTTCTGTCAATTTTGCTGCAGACTAACTGACCCTCATTAACCGGTCAACAAACAGTAAAAAAAATATATATATATATATAAAAACAGTAAAATTAGGTGGCCAACAGAAAATACTATCAGAGATCTGTATATAATGACGAGATGCTTATGTTTCCACCCTAACAATGGGAGTCGTCCCAAGGCGGGGAAAGCAGACGACAAATTTAGGCCCAAAATAATCCCATAGAATTGCATTGGACTTATTTTAGACAGATTTTGCGAGAGTGAAACCTCTCACTTCGACTCTTCCTCTCTGATACTAACGTTATTTATGCATACAAGGACCTGACATTTTTCAAGAAGAGTTTAATGGAAACATGCAACGTTAGCAAGCCAATAGTCTTACAGTCAAAAGGCCTATTATTGAACATGCAACTCTTGTAATGAAGCAGCTAATAAAATGTAATTCTCAAACATTTGGCTAAATGTCATTTGCGGAAAACACAGTTCTAAACAGCGCACCTAATGTGAGCAGTTCCATATGTGACAGAGATGAACAGCTCTGTTATAAACTTAGAAAGAGGGGGACTCTAATAGCAACTACTAGGATGGGTTGCAAATATGGCTAGGATTGTGCCTTTGGCTTCTGGACAATGAAAGAAAGTTGATATGAAAACCAATATAACTGGAGAGAAGGGCTGGTTAATGGCAGTCTTTATAAAATAATTATCTTCTATGGATGGATTTTGATAAGGCTACTTTGAAGCAAGGTAAGACATTATTTGAAGTGAAGTAAAACGTTCAGGTTCCAAACACATTGCAAAGTGGTGGGTGATCCGCTGATAGTAAATGGTAGGCAGGCAAAAGCATATGCATCTGAATGGGGGGCGTGCTTTACGAGTTGAGATTGAGAAATAAAAATGCCTACTTTTTTAAAATAGTGGCAACCAACGTTATCTTATTCTAGGTCTGACATTTAGGGATGTCTACCTTTCTGGAAATATTATTTACCTTCATAGCTTGTTCTCCATCTTCTTTTGAAATAGGGAGTCAATTTGTTTTCAGCACTTTTATTTCTATGACTGATAAAATGTGTTCTCATGGCTCCCTCTGCAGCAGACATCTGAAACATGGAACATCAGTTCCAAAGTATCATGATAATATCATATCCTGAGGTCCCTGGCAATTCCCAGCCCTAATATTTGACCTGTTTTATCATCAAAAGTATTTAGGTACAATCCAGGTGACTGATAACAGATACTGGGGATATAAGACCGCATTAACTGTCTGTCACATTGCTGCAACTGCTCTGTTTCTCTGTCATACACGGCATTAAGTTCAGGCTTGTTAGTGGGACAGGCCTGGGCATTGTTTCCTGCCATATCCCCACTGCGTTAGAATCAAGAGCGAGCACTATGAGGGATTTGCCTTTTTAATCTCGCTCAAAAGATCAAGAGCCTCTCCGATTACACTTTTGACCTCTCACTCAAGCCGCATCTCCCCATTGCTGTGACATGCCTAACTGCCTATCCACTGCCACATCACTCAAAATAGAAACATTGCTCAAACCTCTCTCCTGCCACCCTTGCTCCCCCTTTTTCCTCCTTCCTTCATCCCTCAAATCTCTTCACAGATAAATGGTCTCCAGCCTTGCAGATCCGTACTGTCCTGCTATCAATCCAGGCATTACTAAGTGCTCCCAACCCTGATGATCCTCTAGCGAATGATGTTGCGGAGCAGTGGAAGTCCAATGAAGCTCAAGCCATAGAGACGGGTAAGTCTAGATGAAGCCCGGCTCTGAGGGGAGAGTCTATAAGGACACTCATGACCTGCAAAACAACTAACTAAATTCTAAAGCTGACCCTTACCATAACCTAATTTTAACCGGTTCTGAAATTAAATCTAGTTTTACAGATGTATCCAGGTGTATTAAATCTAGTTTTACAGGAGTATCCGTATAGCCTTTTCCGACTCCTACCCCCTCACCACCCCCACTTGCCTGGGTCGTGTTCGTTATGGCATGCAATGGAAACGTTAAAATGTTTGGCACCAGAAAGGGAAAATGAACTATTCTTTTTAGACAAGTCCAGGTAATCTTCCCTGTTTCAGTCCGTTTTATTGTGTGGTGTCTAATGAACACAACCTTGTTAAAATTGTACTTCAGTCTCTAAATGTAGGCTACCATTCAGCTAATCCAACACTGAATCATATTGTTGAAGATGCTTTATCTTGCTGGTAACTATAGATGCTACTTCTAATAAAGTCATGACTTCCTTTGATAAACATTTAACTGTTATATTGTAGCTTTTTCACTCTGTAGCCTATCATGCAAAACAAGTACAAATGTGACAAAGTTAACTTGAAGCCTCAACAATTCTATTGGAAGACTAATAATGAACTAACTCTCACCAGTCACCAAAGCATGTTGTTTTTTAGAACAGACTATAATGGACCTAGTCTTGCTTTCTGACCTCATCTCTCTTCCTTATTTTGTGTTGCAGCCCGGACATGGACCAGGCTTTACGCTCAAAACAACATAGAAGTGTAGAAAACGTAAAACAAGTGGAAAGAAACTGAGCGGGAAGTCAGTGTGAGAACACACTCCTTATTTCTGCCAAGACCTCTTCTTCCTACTTCATTTGCATTTAAAGGACACCGTCTTGGAGGGAAAAAAAGGTATTATTATAATAAAGTAAACATTTAAGGAATATATTAAAAAAGAGGAAAAAGACAAGTAAATTGGTGATTTTAAATGCACATACGAGAAAAAAACGTAACTTGTCGTCTTTGTCCTAACTCACTACTGTTCAGATGCATGGGCAGCCAGGGTTGAGATCTAACTCACTACTGTTCAGATGCATGGGCAGCCAGGGTTGAGATCTAACTCACCACCTGGCTTTATTTTCCATTGATTTGGGAGGAAACTGCCAACCTCTGCTTTTAACTAGCTTCGTACAGAAAATGTCAAAAACAAAGTGTTTGTCTGTCCCATGTTTTATTCGGAGGTGGTGGGTTGGAGGGAGACAGTCTGGGTTGTTGTCCAAGATGGCCAAACTTTTAAAAAACTTTTCTTTTAACTTTGTTTTCTCTTGTGATGCTGGTTGTTTAATGAAATCCGCTGATTAGCCCCATGTAGTAGAGACACCCTTTGAGACAGGCTATTGTTGGACTCATTACCCTGTTGAAGGCCACAACAAAATCAACATAGCGCCTGCTAAACCACTTTAACCTGAAATACAAAGTAATGATATAACGACTAAACAATGAATCTGAGCCTGCCACCATCACGTTTAACTGTTGCAACCGCTGTCCGTGTAGAGACCCTAAGGTAGTCTTGTGGTGGAGGGAGGGCAGTATGGAGTGGGATAGTGGTGGCGGGACAGGAATTCCATAACTTCTGTATTAGGAATATATTGTTTTTCTCGTCTCTCCTTTTTATTTGATATGGATGTTTTCCTGACATCGGGCTACATGGCTCTTTTAGCTTCTTGTTCTTCCTGTTTGTCACAATCTAATGCAACAAGACGCAACGGTTTACTTCCTTCCCATGGCATTAATTTCCGAAAAGTGTAATGAGTTGTAAGTTCTGCAGTGTGTGTGTGTGTGTTAGGGGTAATTTTGTTCGAGGAGGTTGGGGGGAGTTAAGGGTAGGTGGTTAGGGGTAATGGGGGAATTGCAGGAACTAACTACAAGAGATCAATGAAGGCTTTTGTCTCAACTGTCAATATTGGTATTTGGTTTGAAAAGTCTGTATTCAATTCACTGTTTGTAAATTCATTATTTCTATTGAACTGGAGGGGTCGTGGGGGGGCACGTTTTCCTGTTCTCCAAATGGTAGGAAAACAGTCCACCTGCATTTTTTTTCTGTAAATAAAATCTGTTGATTTAATAAGAAAATGTGTGCCTTTGTTTTTTGAGGAAGTAAAGATGGCAGGCTAGGACTTACGGTATATCCTCAATTCTGTTGTTGAATTGAATACATTGAAGTCAACATAGGTCAGATTCAACAGTGAAGCATGACTGCCCTTGGGTGAATTCAGAAAGAAGAGTAACCCTTGCTTATTGCCAGACGGTCTTAATCTTTACTCTGGTCCTAGATTTTTTGGCAATTACTGAATGTATTAGTCTATTCTTCAATTGATATTGTCAAAGTCAGCCACCTCATGGTGATACAAATAACATTTTCTCACGCCTTCAAAATCTATTTATATTTTTCTGTGCATATTCCCTCATCCAAAACAGCAGGGACACTTAGAATTATTGTGTAGCAGAGAAGGTGGCTCGTTATTCGGTTTACCACTAGAGGACAGCAATGTAACGTTAAGGTTGATACTAGTTTTTGTTAGTGTTGCAGATTTGACTGAGCTGGCTACAATGTAAAATGTATTGGTGGTGAACACTGCATTCAGTCTCGGCGCTTCGAGGGCAAGAGTGCAGTGTTTTCTTATGGACCTCGAAATGGGGAAATTGACTTGCCCAAGAAGAACCAGTTATGCCAGATTTTAAAGTAGATTTACAGTTAACCGTAGTTCCGTTAACTTGGAAAGTAGACTGACAACTGAGTGCGTTTCATTTTAGCTTGAGATATGCCTAGTTATTGAAATGTACAATTCCATGGTAACAGTGATGCTGAGATGTAATTTTAAAATTTATTCTAGACAACCAAATATTGCAAAGCTAAACAAGCCATACAACTCTATGCACAATAACGGCTTTGCAACCTTTGGTTTTTGTTTGACATTTTAAAGGGACAAATATGAGTCATCAAATTGTTAGATGGAATTAACCACATCTAATCGTAGCATGGCGCTGATAGGTGGACACCGCGCAGTACGGAGGTCAGCAGGTTGCGGTGCTCGCGGACCACAGTGGTTTGGCGTAGGGAATATGTGTGTTGACAACGGCAACCAGCATGTTCGGCAGGCAACACTCCGGGATATGCGATGCTTGTATGCGAATAGATGAATAACGTTTAAATTGGATTGCTGAAGATTTCTTTGGAGATATTGTGTGCGTGGTTTCTTGTTTCTCTCTTGGCCTAGTAAAGGCACTTGACTTGATCTGGTTAGATCCCCCATTCACACCACCTTTCGTATTTCCTTGGAGCACGGAGATTGCAGAATATATGATGAAGTTTAAACCCAACCAGACGAGGACTTATGATGGTGAAGGTTTCAAGAGACGAGCGGCATGTTTATGCTTCAAGAATGAAAAAGAGGACGAGGTATGGATGGGACTCATTGAAATCACGTCACTTCGAGACAGCTACGACTTTTCGTATCACTTTAGAACCTACGCGGCAGGTTAGAAAAATTAACGTAGCAGGATAGGAACATTAAATTACGGTTTGCGAAAATGCTCTCCAAACCTGCTACAAAAAGTCACTTGTATGTAAGTGGCGTAGCTTTAGGGAGTCCCAGGCTGAGAGTCGAGATGATTGGTTAGATATGGGATAGATATTCACATTACTGACTCATCACAAGAACACGGCTTATTTAACCAAGTTCAAATGACAAGTTCCTTAAGATTTTGTCTACCTCTGTGACAAATTCCAAAGTCAAATCAAATATTATTTGTCACATGCGCGGAATACAACAGGTGCAGACTACGGTGAAATGCTTACTTACGAGCATATTTTCCAACAAAAATGCAGGAAATAGTAACACAATAAAATAATAACGAGGCTATATGCAAGGAGTACCGGTACCGAGTCAATGTGCAGTACGGGGTAGTTTAGTGTTGAGATAATAGGGGTAAAAGTGACGAGGCAATAAGGATAGATAATAAACAGTAGCAGCAGTATATATGGAGAGTGTGTGTGTGTGCATAGAGTCAGTGCAGCAAAAAAAAAAGAAGGGGGATTAATGCAAATAGTCTGGGTAGCCATTTGATTAACTGTTAAGCAGACTTATGGCTTGGGGGTAGAAGCTGTACAGGAGCCTTTTGTTCCCAGACTTGGCGTCCTGGTACCGTTTGCCGTATGATAGCAGAGAGAACAGGCTATGGCTTGGGTGGCTGGAATCTTTGACACTTTTTATGGCCTTTTGACATCGCCTGGTATAGAGGTCCTGGATGGCAGGGAGCTCGGCCCCAGTGATGTACTAGGTTGTACGCTCTGTAGCACCTTACGGTCGGATGCTAAGCAGTTGCCTTACCAAGTGGTGATGCTGCCAGTCAATATGCTCTCAATGGTGCAGCTGTATACCTTTTTGAGGATCTGTGGGCCCATGCCAAATTTTTTCAGCCTCCCGAGGGGGAAGAGGTATTTTCGTGCCCTCTTTTCACAACTGTTGGAGTGTTTGGACCGCGATAGGTCCTTAGTGTTGTGGACACTGAGGAACTTGAAGCTCTCGACCTGCTCCTTCGATGTGAATGGGGGCGTGCTCAGCCCTGCGTTTCCAGTAGTCCGCGATCAGCTCCTCTGTCTTGCTGACGTTGAGGGAGAGGTTGTCCTGGCACCACACTACCAGGTCTCTGACCACCTACCCATAGGCTGTCTCATCGTCGTAGGTATTACAGACTAGGTCAGGGAGTGGTTGAAAATGTCAGGTCAGCACATGCTCTGAGTAAGCATCCTGGAAATCCGTTTACAAACCTGTTTAAAAACCTTACTGACATCGGCTACAGAGAGAGTGATCACAGTTGTCAGAAACAGCTGGTGCTCTCATGCATTGTTCAGTGTTGCTTGCCTCGAAGCAAGGCATTTATAGTGTCTTCAGAAATTATTCATACCCCTTGATTTATTCCACATTTTGTGTTACAGCCTGAATTCAAAATTGATTTAAAAACAAATCTACACCCATTTACACACAATACCACAATGGCAAGGTGAAAACATGTTTTTAGAAATTCTTGCACATTTATTGAAAAGGAAATACAGAAATATCTAATTTACATAAGTATTCACACCCCTGGGAGTGAATTTTTTAAATTTTACCCATCTACCAAAAGGTGCCCTTCTTTATAAGGCATTGGAAAACCTCCTTGATCTTTGTGTTTGAATCTGTGTTTGAAATGCACTGCTTAACTGAGGGACCATACAGAGAATTGTACGTGTAGGGTATAGAGATGAGGTAGTCATTCAAAACTCATGCTAAACACTATTACACACAGCGAGTCCATGCAACTTATTATGTGACTTGTTAAGCACATTTTTACTCCTGAACTTATTTAGGCTTGCCATAACAAAAGGGTTGAATACTTATTGACTAATTTTTCATTAATTTGTAAAACATTTTGAAAAAAATAATTCCACTTTGACATTATTGGGTATTGTGTGTAGACAAGTGACAAAAAATTCTCAATTTAATCCATTTTAAATTCAGGCTGTAACACAACAAAAAGGGGTGTGAATACTTTCTGAAGGCACTGTAGCTCATCTAGTAGGCTCACGTCATTGGGCAGCTCGCAGCTAGGTTTCCCTTTGTAATCTGTGATAGTTTGCAAGTCCTGCCACATCCAACAAGCTTCAGAGCCAGTGTAGTAGTATTCGATCTCAGTCGAACAGACGCTTTGCCGGTTTGATGGTTTGTCGGAGGGCGTAGAGGGATTTATAATAAGGGTCCGGATTAGTGTCCCGCTCCTTGTAAGCAGCAGCTCTAGCCTTTAGCTCAGTGTGGATGTTGCCTGTATGGCTTCTGGTTGGGACAAGTACGTATGGTCAATGTCGGGGTGACGTCGTCGATGCACTTATTAATGAAGCCGGTGACTAATGTGGTAAACTCCTCAATGTTATTGTATGAATCCCAGAACATATTCCAGTCTGTGCTAGTGAAACAGTCCTGTAGCTTAGCATCCCTTTCATCGGACCACTTCCGTATTGAGCGTGTCACTGGTACTTCCTGTTTGAGTTTTTGCTTGTAAGCAGGAATCAGGAAGATAGAGTTATGGACAGATTTGACCAATGGAAGGCGAGGGAGAGCTTTGTATGCATCTCTGTGTGTGGAGTAAAGGTGAACCAGAGTTTCTTCACCTCCAGATAAACTCTCTTCCTTAATATTAGAGATTGTGCACCAGCTGTTGTTAACAAAGAGAAACACACCATCCCCCGTGAGTGAACCCACCACTGCCGTTCTGTCCTGCTGATGGATAGAAAAACCAGCTAGATTTATATTTTCAAAGTCTTTGTTTCACCGTTAACTCTGAGAAACATAGGATATTGCAGTTCTTCAGATCACTTTAATAGGTTATTCTCGAACGGCGCTCATCCAGTTTATTCCAGTGTTTCCTAAATTCCTTTCTGGGGACCCCAAGCGGTGCACGTTTTGGTTTTTGTCCTAGCACTACACAGCTTATTCAAATAATGAATTCATGATCATGCTTTGATTATTTGAATTAGCTGTTAGGTGCTAGGGCAAAAACCAAAACGAGTACCACTTGGGGTCTCCAGGACTGAGTTTGGGAAACGTTGGATTACACGTTTGAAGGTAGAGGCGGTTTATCCAGTCTCCGACGTAGTCTTGTCAGGTATATCCTCCAGTGTTGGGGATTTGGGCCTGGTCTGGGATGAGCAGGATGTCCTTTGCTGCCGGCTCATTGAAGTAGAAATCACATCCAAATCCAGGTTAATGATTGCTGTTCTGATGTCCAGAAGGAAACATTATGTACAAAAAAAGTTAAGATCAGCGCAAGAAAACACACAAAATAGCACAATTGGTCAGGATCCTGTAAAAACGGATTTCTTGGCTGAATTAAGGTTTTATTAAACCTTCAAAAGGAAAACATTTCTCCCTGAGCTTCAGACTCTGTATGGGCCGCTAATACAGGAGTAGTAAAGGACCAGTGCACTACTTTTGTGAATATTTATTTTTCTACAATTTATTGTTTTAAATATTTATTTATTCCGATTTGTCTGGGGTGCTGCATCCCTACTTCCCGTGGCTTTGCGTGGGGAAAACATCCTGAATCTCGTCATTGCCCCGCAGCAAAATGTGCAGTGGGGCAAAAAAGTATTTAGTCAGCCACCAATTGTGCAAGTTCTCCCACTTAAAAAGATGAGAGAGGCCTGTAATTTTCATCATAGGTACACTTCAACTATGACAGACAAAAGGAGGGAAAAAAATCTAGAAAATCACATTGTAGGATTTTTTTATGAATTTATTTGCAAATTATGGTGGAAAATAAGAGGGAATAAGAGGGAGAGAGAGTGAGTAATGCATGCTTTGATGCCATCTAGACTTATACATTTCTTTGTAAACACAAGTTTCATTGACATGTGTAAGCTATGCTTACTCAGGGCATGGTTTTAATAAACAAAAACAAATGTGCCCATTTGGAAACAGGGTCAGACTTAGGTTATGTTATTTGGGCATATATTTTACCACCTTTTTAGACCATTGAGGAACAAATAAGCCCGCCTACTGTAATTGCATTCTGAAGCTGGTATGCGATTTGTCGTGTTTCATTGCATTGGTAATAAGCTATAATCACTTGCCTCCAAAATATTTAATGATAGCCTACCTCTGTCTATAAATACTGGCCCATTATGAAATAATGTATTTGCAGTCAGTCAGTCAGTCAGTCAGTCAGGGTGGTGTTGGCTATTTAATACTAGTCCCTCTAGGCTTCAGCTGTTTTGGTTATATTGTGCAGGTCGCTACCATGTGAGTGACACCACACGTGTTAATGTGATTTCTATGCTGAGGCACCACAAAACACAAAGGCAGCCTGTACTGTATGTACGCAGTACACACACACACACACACACACACACACTGTTTAGGACTTAACATGGGACTGAAGTGGTAAGAAAGGGAGCATCTTGGATCATGACTACTCTGCCTGGGGACAAGACCCTGTCTGTCAGGACTGCATTTGATTGGGAGAGCCAGGGGGGCCAAGGGATGAGTGTTACACTGTGCTAAATACCCAGTAACCTGTCAGCTGCAATTTATAGAAATGCTGCGGCAGAGGCACTAGCTGTCCCCTGTCAGATTCCCTTACCCACCTCCTCTCTCTCTGATACACACCCACACAACTCACCCAGTCATTACGCTAACACTTGTATTGGCTCTTGAAACTACCTCTAACTTCCTTCATACTGGACACAGAGACATACAAATGCTATGCACCATAGTTCATCTGGGGAAGTAGATAAAGTGCCTCATTGCCAAAATCCCAAAGTATCACTTCAACTATAGAAGACCTTAGCTGCAACGTGTCTGTAAGTTGGCAGGGTGACAGAGTGTATACATGTATTACTCACATTAATACAATGAAGATGTGTGAACACAGGAAATTCCTCCTTAGTGGCATAGATCTCTATTCTCTGAGAACATGCATCTGAGGAGCCATTTTCATTCAGAGATGGGGGCATTAGATGTGTAGCCTCCCCCACAGAATGGATTTTACACTTCTTTAAAAGACAGAGACAGTTTTGTTGTAATCAAAGATGCATACCATTTGACTATCAGGAGGAAAAGCAAATGAAATCACTGTGCTTAATTGAGCTCTTTTACCATAAGTAGGTAGCTTGGTTAAGCCAGGCTGAATGCTGCACTCAGTATTGTTTCAGTTCAAGTGAAACAACTGTGAAACGTAACCTCTGAAACCTTATGACAACAAGGCCTTCACACTGGTGTGGATTGGATCAGGACTGGTCATTCAGCTGCTCTGCTAAGCTGTTGTGGTTTTCATGCAGAAAGGCAACTGCTGATTCAGTACTTTTGCAGTGTGTTTGTGAGTGCACTGCCGCCAATGTTCCAGCAAACACCTTAGGCTCTGGGTTTATACAGAGTTAGTGTGGGTGAAACCTCTGTTTCTGTGGCCAATTCTGAAATGTAGTGTCACACATCCTGTTGCACGATAAGTATTTATTTCAATAATCCCGGCCTATAAACAGCAACTCCTTATGATCCTTTAGGTTGTAATTTTATAGTTTGCTAATTCACAATTTCATCTGTCCAAAATTCACTGGGTCTATTTTGGTCACCTGATAGCTCCTTGTAATTTGAATTGAGGGTTATTCTAAGGTTATCTAGGGATAGAAATGACGAGGTCATGTTAAACTGTGTAAAGTTATCAATAGCCAATCTACAGCATTTCATACGATAATGGTGTAATTTTCCAAATGACTCATTCTCAATTTTGTGCAACTCTGGGGTGACTTTCAGCAACATTATCTTAGAGATCAGGCATTATCATTAGCAAGTTCTCTTCAGAATCTCCCAAGCCCAGCCCCACTTTTTGCAAAATATTTGTGCAGGTAGTACAATACTTTAGCAAATGCTCCTGTCCTGGGTGCTTGATTTGATTGTTTAGTTGGTAATTCATTAGTTCTGGACAATGGTCTACAATGGTCAGTAAAGCTGATGTTAAATCGGTTCTTGATGACAGAAGCTGACTAGGGGCTGGGGGGATGCAGGAGCCAGAGGATGCATGTGCTCTGTGAGCTCACATATGGTGGAGTCATTCCATGTCTTTTCAGCAAGCCATGACACCCACCATCTCAGATTGTTATAAAATAGTTTATGTAGTTAGAAACAGGTAAGGTTGGCATTTCTGAAACATTAAGCTAATTTATTGCACCCAAATTGGACATTTTAATTTATAGGATTCAGATAATATTCAATAAATATAGTACCCATCGTCAGATTTGGATCAAACTTCTTCTTACTAATGAGTAAGACATGGTCAAAAGCCATCCACGGACCCCCCACACCCCATGCCATCCCACCCCAACAACCAGTATACAGGCTGACTTTTACATTTTAGCAGACGCTCTGCTAAGGGCACATCGACAGATTTTTCACCTGGTCAGCTTGGGGATTCAAATCAGCGATCTTTCGTTTACTGGCCCAATACTGTTAACCGCTAGTATCATTTCTTTGTGTTTGACAAGTAGTATGAAGCTGTGACTTGGACTTTTACTTCTCCATACTATGTCATGTATTCCCTGTGAATCTGGTTTACCACTAGATGCTGCTGGTCCAGCTATACCGTCACACTCATCATTTATTCTGGTCTCTTGTGTTTATTAAATAGATCATAACATTTCCTTTGCAACTTTGGGTATGAATTATTTTTATGAATTATTAAGTGATTCAAATTCGCAATTCTGTTACCAAATCGGTAACACATTTTTGATTATAATAGTATCCCAATGCCCCAAGGCAGTGATTGGGGACATTTTCCGTTTTTCGGGAAAACGGGTGTCTTGTCTCTCTGTGGTCACTAAAGATCCCATGGCACTCGAGTAAGAGTAGGGGTGTTAACCCTGGTGTCCTGGCTAAATTTCCAATCTGTCCCTTACGCCATCATGGCCACCTAATCATCCCCAGCTTCCAATTGACTCATTCATCCCCCCTCCTCGCCCCTGTAACTATTCCCCAGTTTGTTGCTGTAATTGAGAATGTGTTCTAGTAACAAAATAAAATCCAAAAATGAAATGGATTTACTGCAATTGAATAGGCTACAATGGGAAATTATAGTGCTCACAAACCACAGCTGGGTCACCTGCTAATGTCCTCCAATCCACTGGCAGCTCATAACTGTTTTCTTTCTCTTTCTGTCTTCTCTTTCTCTCTAGTTAATGTTACCTATATCTTACTAACACCTACCCATGAGCCCCATCTTTTTCCATTTACTGTAAACAGCATCCGCAACCACTGAGCACTGACCGACACCAGACATCCATGGACATTTAAAAAGTAGATGAAATTTGGTCAGTCCATCCTGGCCTTGATTTTAACATCCACAGAGGACATTTTTTGGGTCGGCCTTGATTTCAACGTCCACAGAGATTGAGTTTTGGTCCATACTGGCCTTGATTTGGCCCAAACATAGACGTCCATGATTGGTGACCGGACCAAATCTTAACCAATCACAGATGTATATGTTTCACAAATTTGGACAGTAGAGTACAGTGAAGCACAGTAGAGTACATTACAGTACAGAAAAGTAAAGAAGAGTAGAGTATTGTTCAGTACAGTAAAATAGTTACTATATTGTACTCTACTGTGCTGTACTGTAATGTCCAAACTTGTGAAACATAGACATCTATGATTGGTTCCGAATTTTGTCTAGTTTGGGGGCCGAGCTCATTAGAATAATAGCCATTGTGTAGAATAATACCCATATGCAAAGGATAATATTTATTTTTTCTACCTTGGTGTACCTATTCACAATACATCTGAAGAGAAGGACATTCATATCCATAATTCGTCATTTCTGTGTAGTACAGATCAGGGACCCATGATGTAATTATGTTATGGGGTGTAAATCCACTTAATTTACTGTTGTTCATTAACTCAAATATATATTTTTCAAACTCAAGTTGTCATATCATAGCTGACACCCTATTATTTCTGCAGACATTTTTTTATCCTAATTCGGAGCAGATATTTAAGAGTTTTTGAAAATGTGGTTGCATAAAAAACGGAGGGAGATTTGACATAAATCTCTTACCAAACTTTGTATCTGCACATATTCCAGTAAATGTATTCAAAGTAGACCTAGTGAATAGAGTTGGTTTTTGTTTTGCATACATTTTAAAGTGAAAAATCAGAGTAATAATTCCGTTACTGTGGAATTGCCCCATGTTTATAAACCTGACCTGGGTGACCATGTGATTGGCACAGAGCTGAGCTGGGGGTTCTTCCAATGGCAGCTTTTCCTGTCACAGACCCACCTCACCCTGGCAGGTGCGGCTGCTGGTGTCAGACGTACAATATACTTTATGTCAATGGGCAGATACCCAGATGAAGGCTGTACTGCTGATCAATGTGTAGGTTAATATAGGATAATAAAGAAGCATTTTCTATCCACATTTCACTGTACTCCTCAATTTAATATCCTGCTGAATATGTTTTAAACTCCCCCACATCAAATGTATGCCTCAATTCATGCATATTTTGTTGAACTGAGAGGTTGTGTAGTTAAGTATCTGCCTGGACAAGAAACTAGAGGCTTGCGAGCCGGATTCTTCCCACAAACCACTATTTGAGTATCATTGGTTTATTTTGACCCATTCCAGGTGTTGCTGGTGAGCAGCAGTCGGCACCCGGACCAGTGGATTGTACCAGGAGGAGGGATGGAGCCTGAGGAGGAGCCGTGTGGAGCAGCAGTCAGAGAGGTGTACGAAGAGGTGAGAACCCCCCCATAGAAATGGTATTATCCTAATCATCTATCTGTAATGCACCAAGTTAGAGAGACAGTTTTCTTGATAAATTAGTAGCACTTAAAGATTTGAAGTGGAGATATAGTTTCAAAATGTTCTAGATTGAGCATGATGTACACTGCACAGACATCCAGTTTAGTTAATGGTTTAGTGCAGGGTTCCACAGCTGGCGACTGTTCTTATTTACCCCTCCAAGTTTTCTCAGCAATTTTTTAAAATTAAATACTATTAAATACCAGTCAAAAGTTTGCACACGTCTCCTCATTCAAGGGTTTTTCTTTATTCTTTACAATAATATTAGTGAAGACATCAAAACTATGAAATAACACATATGGAATCATGTAGTAACCAAAAAAACATTAACCAAATCAAAATATATTTCAGATTCTTCAAAGAAGCCACCCTTTGCCTTAATTACAGCTTTGCACACTCTTGGCATTCTCTCAACCAGCTTCATGAGGTTGTACATTTCAATTAACAGGTGTGCCTTGTTGTTAAAAGTTCATTTGTGGAATTTCTTTCCTCCAAAACTTCTTGAGGCTACCCATCCCGGTACCGGGATAATTGTCATCAGCAACCACTGAATAGCATAGCGCCACAGTCAAATAATATTACTAAAAAATATTCATATTCATGAAATCACAAGTGCAATATTGCAAAACACAGCTTAGCCTTTTGTTAATCCACCTGTCGTTTCAGATTTTGAAATTATGCTTTACAGCGAAAGCAATCCAAGCGTTTGTGTAAGTTTATCGATAGCATAACATAACATTATGTACACTAAGCATTAAGTAGCTAGGTCACGAAAATCAGAAAAGCAATCAAAAAAATGGTTTACCTTTGATCTTCGGATGTTTTCACTCACGAGACTCCCAATTACAACAACAAATGTTCCTTTTGTTCCATAAAGATTATTTTTATACCCAAAATACCGGCGTTTGTTTGTCGCGTTATGTTCAGAAATCCACAGGAAAGAGCGGTCACGACAACACAGACGTATATTCCAAATAATATCCATAATGTCCACAGAAACATGTCAAACGTTTTTTATAATCAATCCTCAAGTTGTTTTTAAAATGTATATTCGATAATATATCAACCGAGTGTGTAGCTTTTTCAATAACAGCAGGAGAAACAATGTCCGCTTTACTCAGTTGCGCAAAACTCGCTCTGAGAGCCCCCACCTATCAACTTACGCAATGTGATCCTTCACGCTAATTTTTCAAAATAAAATCCTGAAACTATGTTCGAAGACTGTTGAGACCTTAGGGAAGCCATAGAAAAAGGAATCTGGTTGATATCCCTTTAAATGGAGGATAGGCATGCATAGGAACAGAAAGGTTTCAAAATAAGAGGCACTTCCTGATTGGATTTTCCTCAGGCTTTCGCCTGCAATATCAGTTCTGTTATACTCACAGATAATATTTTTGTAGTTTTGGAAACTTTCGAGTGTTTTCTATTAAATCTGACAATTATATGCATATTCTAGTTTCTGGGGCTGAGAAATAGGCAGTTTCAAATGGGTACGGTTTTTAGCCAAAATGAAAATACTGCCCCCTACACACAAAAGGTTAATGCATTTGAGCCAATCAGTTGTGTTGTGACAAGGTAGGGGTGATATACAGAAGATAGCTGTATTTGGTGAAAGACCAAGTCCATATTATGGCAAGAACAGCTCAAATATGCAAAGCGCAATGACAGTCCATCATTACTTTAAGACATGAAGGTCAGTCAGTCCAGAACATTTCAATAACTTTTTTCAAGTGCAGTCCCAAAAACCTTCAAGCTCTATGATGAAACTGGCTCTCATGAGGACCGCCACAGAAAAGGAAGACCCAGAGTTACCTCTGCTGCAGAGGATAATTTCATTAGAGTTACCAGCCTCAGATGGCAGCCCAAATAAATGCTTCATAGAGTTCAAGTAACAGACACATCTCAACATCAACTGTTTAGAGGGGACAGTGTGAATCAGGCCTCAAATTGCTGCAAAGAAACCACTACTAAAGGACACCAATAATAAGAAGAGACTTGCTTGAGCCAAGAAACACGAGCAATGGACATTAGACCGGTGGAAATCTGTCATTTGGTCTGATGACTCCAAATAAAAAAAATAAAAAAGTCCAACCACCATGTCTTTGTGAGACAAGAAGTAGGTGAATGGATGATCGCTGCATTTGTAGTTCCCACGTGAAGCGTATATGAGAAGGTGTGACTGTGTGGGGGTGCTTTGCTGTTGACACTGTCAGTGATTTATTTAGAATTCAAGGCACACTTAACCAGCATTCTGCAGCAATATGCCATCCCAACTGGTTTGGGATTAGTGGTACTATCATTTGAATTTCGAAATGACAATGACCAAAAGCACCTCCAGGCTGTGTAAGGGTTATTTGATTAAAAAGGAGAGTGATGAAGTGCTGCATCAGATGACCTGGCCTCCACAATCACCCAACCTCAACCCAATTGAGGTGGTTTGGGATGAGTTGGACCGCAGAGTGACGGAAAAGCAGCCAACAAGTGCTCAGCATATGTTGGAACTCCTTCAAGACTGTTGGAAAAGCATTCCTCATGAAGCTGGTTGAGAGAATGCCAAGAGTGTGCAAAGCTGTCATCAAGGCAAAGGTTGGCTACTTTGAAGAATCTCAAATATAAACTATATTTTGATTTGTTTGACACATTTTTTGGTTAATACATGATTCCGTATGTGTAATTTCATAATTTCGATGTCTCCACTATTATTTTACAATGTAGAAAATATTACAAATAAGAAAAACCCTTGAATGAGTAAGTGTGTTTTTTGACTGGTACTGTGGGGAGAGTGGGGAAAACAGTGGGGAGAACAAGTATGTGATACACTGCCGATTTTGCAGGTTTTCCTACTTACAAGGCATGTAGTGGTCTGTGATTTTTATCATAGGTACAGTTCAACTGTGAGAGACGGAATCTAAAACAAAAATCCAGAAAATCATATATTGTATGATTTTTAAGTAATTAGAGTGAGTGCCTCTCCTGCCTTGTGCCTCTAGAAAGACAGAAAAAAAGGAGACATAATTCCATTCGTAAATACTGTTGCTTTAGGATTGGAATAGAGGACTCCTATACATTTACAAAAGTCAGGTCCAAAACCAGGGAGAGAAAAGAGAAAAGCCCACTCTACCCTATCAAATACCTTCTCAGCATCTAAAGAGACAGCAGTGGTAGGAACTATATTTGAGCGGTTTAACCACATGAGATGTAAGAGCTTCCTCATATTATCAGTTCAGGTCCTGTTCTTAATAAATCCTACTTGGTCACTATGTATAATATTAGGTAGTGCCTTCTCTAAGCGTATCGCAAGGGTCTTAGTAAGAATCTTGCAATCCACATTAAGGAGGCTGATAGCTCTAAAATTCTCTGGTTCTGTAGTATCTCTATCCTTCTTAGGAATCAGTGATATCAAAGCCTCATTAAAGGTGTCCGGAAGGGAGCCATTTTTAAATGCCTCTTGGTAAACCACTGTAAATACAGGTACAAGAATGTCAATATACTTTTTATAGTATTCTACAAAAATTCCATTCAGACCAGGTGGTTTCCCTGCTTTCATAGATACAGTGAGATGGTGTCTCTAACCTCCTCTTCTGTTATAGTACAGTCCAGGTCCTCTACCTGGCTATCTGATAATCTAGGTAATTATATACCAGACAAAAAAGTATCCATATCTGTGGGGCTCGCTGAAAAAGAGGATATACAGTGCCTTGCGAAAGTATTCGGCCCCCTTGAACTTTGCGACCTTTTGCCACATTTCAGGCTTCAAACATAAAGATATAAAACTGTATTTTTTTGTGAAGAATCAACAACAAGTGGGACACAATCATGAAGTGGAACGACATTTATTGGATATTTCAAACTTTTTTAACAAATCAAAAACTGAAAAATTGGGCGTGCAAAATTATTCAGCCCCCTTAAGTTAATACTTTGTAGCGCCACCTTTTGCTGCGATTACAGCTGTAAGTCGCTTGGGGTATGTCTATCAGTTTTGCACATCGAGAGACTGACATTTTTTCCCATTCCTCCTTGCAAAACAGCTCGAGCTCAGTGAGGTTGGATGGAGAGCATTTGTGAACAGCAGTTTTCAGTTCTTTCCACAGATTCTCGATTGGATTCAGGTCTGGACTTTGACTTGGCCATTCTAACACCTGGATATGTTTATTTTTGAACCATTCCATTGTAGATTTTGCTTTATGTTTTGGATCATTGTCTTGTTGGAAGACAAATCTCCGTCCCAGTCTCAGGTCTTTTGCAGACTCCATCAGATTTTCTTCCAGAATGGTCCTGTATTTGGCTCCATCCATCTTCCCATCAATTTTAACCATCTTCCCTGTCCCTGCTGAAGAAAAGCAGGCCCAAACCATGATGCTGCCACCACCATGTTTGACAGTGGGGATGGTGTGTTCAGCTGTGTTGCTTTTACGCCAAACATAACGTTTTGCATTGTTGCCAAAAAGTTCAATTTTGGTTTCATCTGACCAGAGCACCTTCTTCCACATGTTTGGTGTGTCTCCCAGGTGGCTTGTGGCAAACTTTAAACGACACTTTTTATGGATATCTTTAAGAAATGGCTTTCTTCTTGCCACTCTTCCATAAAGGCCAGATTTGTGCAATATACGACTGATTGTTGTCCTATGGACAGAGTCTCCCACCTCAGCTGTAGATCACTGCAGTTCATCCAGAGTGATCATGGGCCTCTTGGCTGCATCTCTGATCAGTCTTCTCCTTGTATGAGCTGAAAGTTTAGAGGGACTGCCAGGTCTTGGTAGATTTGCAGTGGTCTGATACTCCTTCCATTTCAATATTATCGCTTGCACAGTGCTCCTTGGGATATTTAAAGCTTGGGAAATCTTTTTGTATCCAAATCCGGCTTTAAACTTCTTCACAACAGTATCTCGGACCTGCCTGGTGTGTTCCTTGTTCTTTATGATGCTCTCTGCGCTTTTAACGGACCTCTGAGACTATCACAGTGCAGGTGCATTTACACGGAGACTTGATTACACACAGGTGAATTGTATTTATCATCATTAGTCATTTAGGTCAACATTGGATCATTCAGAGATCCTCACTGAACTTCTGGAGAGAGTTTGCTGCACTGAAAGTAAACGGGCTGAATAATTTTGCACGCCCAATTTTTCAGTTTTTGATTTGTTAAAAAAGTTTGAAATATCCAATAAATGTCGTTCCACTTCATGATTGTGTCCCACTTGTTGTTGATTCTTCACAAAAAAATACAGTTTTATATCTTTATGTTTGAAGCCTGGAATGTGGCAAAAGGTCGCAAAGTTCAAGGGGGCCGAATACTTTCGCAAGGCACTGTATATAAATCTTCATAAAAATGTGGACATAAAAGACTGTAAAAAAGTTTTGCAACTGTTCCCAAGTATTTTCATGCATAATCGGGACACATGATTGTATACAAATGTAAGCAAGGTTTGAAATTATTATGTTTTTAATCACAAATGATATCTGCAATCAATTTGCAGTCTACAAATATTTGTTTATTATGTTCCGACTCCCCGACGATCCACTCAAGAAAAAATTGTCCCTTGGCTGAATCTAGTTGATGATCCCTGGTTTAATGAAAGAAGTGACAACTTGTTCACTTTTAGTTTGGACTGGAGTGGATGTTCTGCCGTGTTCTGCCACAGGGAGTCGTGTTGACAGCTGTGAGGAATTGAGCGGTGACATTTAGAGGCAGTGTCCAGTTACCCACGTCTTCCTCCTCCCTGAATAGGGTTAAATGAGTCGCTCCCCAACACAGGCTGTTAGGAGCTCATAACTCAAATGGTCCTCCCACTGTAATACCCTTCTGTCAAGTTCAACACATCCCCTCCAAAGAACCACGTAATGGAAGTTTAATTGAGGTTTAATATGTGCATGAGTGTCAGATTATTTAAATTTTAAAACATGAATCAGTTTTATAATGTATATCCACGCGGTGGCTAAATATATACAATAAGTTCAAATATAAGACTTTTCCCCCTGTTGAGCCCCCCCCCCCCCCCACCCCCCTCCCCAAAAAAACATATTGGGATTATCCCATCATAGAGCTGAAGTGTGTTGGTAGGGGCTTGTGTTTGTCATATGACCATGTGGTCCTGGTAAACTGGCCCCAGCCAGGCAGACCTAGGAGAGATGCAGGAACTTAAACCTGAATTGCGTCTCTCTCCCAGGATCATGTGAACAGAGCCATGGGCTCCAGTCCTGGAATGTTGCAAGGTGTTAACAGGCTCTCCCAATACAGTCAGCGGCCGGGTACAATAATCTTTTAATATTTTTTCTCATGCATATATCACAAACCTTTATATCCTAGTGCAGTGCTTCTCAAACTGTGGGGAAGGGGAGGGGGAACTCATTCAGGCTTTCAACCTAGTCTTGGAAGTTGTAATAGGTGAATGCACAAATTGGGTAGTGCATCATCAGTTTTCCTCTTGTCATTGCAGACCTCAGATAATTATTTCTAACTTGTCAGAAATGTCTAGATCATCTAACCCATGTCAGCTAATGTTTTTTAGTTCGTTTTTTTTTTGCCCATTTGATTTTGTTTCCCAATAATGGAAGGGAGGCCCCGAGTGAAAGAGTTTGGGAACCACTGTCCTAGTGGACAGTATGATATCCACATGAACAGTATGATGAGTTGTGAAATGGCTCCACGGCTTCCCAGCAGCCATTTCATGTTGCCTGCTTTTTACCACAAATGGTTTGACAAGCAACATTAGGCTTATATATTAGCCTGGTCACCAATCTGTTTGTGTTGTCTTGCCAATTCCATCCCTGGCGTGTCATTGTTTGGCGTGACAAATGACAATGACAGAAGTGTATTTGGTAAGACAGCACAAACTGATCTGGAACCAGGCTAACATTATAGCTATGATCATTAGCAGGAGTTCTTGGCCTTGTTTTTATATTGCTGACTAAACTGCTGAGCGCTTCAGTCGATGAGGCATGCTAGGATGGCATAGGTCCTCCTGGGGATCTTCTCTTGAGATGGGCCAAACCCCAATCAGTGGGTATACAGTGCATTCGGAAAGTATTCAGACCTGTTGACCTTTTCCACATTTTGTTACTTTAAGCCTTATTCTAAAATGGATAAAATAAAACATTTTCCTCATCAATCTACACACAATGCCCCATAATGACAAAGAGAAAACAGGTTTTCAGAAATGTTTGCAAAAACAACATATTTACTGAAGTATTCAGACCCTTTGCTATGAGACTCGAAATTGAGCTCAGGTGCATCCTGTTTCCATTGATCATCTTTGAGGTGTTTCTACAACTTTATTGCAGTCCACCTGTGGTAAATTCAATTGATTGTACATGATTTGGAAAGGCACACACCTGTCTACATATGGTCCCACAGTTGACCGTGCATGTCAGATCATCAACCAAGCCATGAGGTCAAAGGAATAGTCCGTAGAGCTCTGAGACAGGATTGTGTTGAGGCAAGGATCTGGGGAAGGGTACCAAAAAATATCTGCAGCATTGAAGGACCCAAGAACACAGTGGCCTCCATCATTCTTAAACTGAAGAAGTTTGGAACCACTAAGACTCTTCCTAGAGCTGGCCGCACGGCCAAACTCAGCAATCGGGGAGAAGGGCCTTGGTCAGAGATGTGACAAAGAACCCAATGGTCACTCTGACGGAGCTCCAGAGTTCCTCTGTGGAGATGGGAGAACCTTCCAGAAGGACAACCTTCTCTGCAGCACTCCGCCAATCAGGCCTTTATGGTAGAGTGGCCAGACAGAAGCCATTCCTCAGTAAAAGGCACATGACAGCCCACTTGGAGTTTGCCAAAAGGCACCTGAAAGGACTCTCAGACCATGAGAAACAAGATTCTCTGGTCTGATGAAACCAAGATTGAACTCTTTGGCCTGAATGCCAAGCGTCACGTCTGGAGGAAACCTGGCACCATCCCAATGTGGTGGCAGCATCATGCTGTGGGGATGTTTTTCAGGGGCAGGGACTGGGAGACTAGTCAGGAGCGAGGGAAAGATAAATGAAGCAAAATACAGAGCGCGCTCAGGACCTCAGACTGGGGTGAAGGTCCACCTTCCAACAGGACAATGACCCTAAGCACACAGCCAAGACAACCCAGCCAGAGCCCGGACTTGAACCCGTTCTAACATATCTGGAGAGACCTGAAAATAGCAGTGCAGCGATGCTCCCCATCCAACCTGACAGAGCTTGAGAGGACACACAGCCAAGACAACCCAGCCAGAGCCCGGACTTGAACCCGTTCTAACATATCTGGAGAGACCTGAAAATAGCAGTGCAGCGATGCTCCCCATCCAACCTGACAGAGCTTGAGAGGATCTGCGGAGAAGAAGGGGATAAATTCTCCAAAAACAGGTCTACCAAGCGTTTAGCATCACAACCAAGAAGACTCGAGGCTGTAATCGCTGCCAGAGGTGCTTCAACAAAGTACTGAGTAAAGGGTCTGAATACTTATGTAAATGTAATATTTCAGTTTTTATTTTTAATACATTTGCAAACATTTCTAAAAACCTGTTTTTGCTTTGTCATTATGGGGTATTGTGTGTAGATTGATGAGGAGAAAAAACTATTTAATTCATTTTAGAATAAGGCTGTAACATAACAAAATGTGGAAAAAGTCAAGAGGTCTGAACACTATCCCGAATGCACTTTACATGCAGTCCTCATCATGGGCAATGCTGAGACTAAGTTTTATGGGAGCAGAGACATGATATTCCCCTTTGGCTAGTCTGCTGGAATTCTGTCTCGGCATGAAAATATCCCACAGTCAGTCGATGTTCCCATCTGGCTTTTGCAGCGGGTGAGGGTAGAGTACTGTCAAACCTGTTGCATTGTTTGAGGTTAAACATATCTGCCTTACCAAACAAGCACGTTCTTTAAGAGCACATTCCTTGCTTGTGAATACCACAATACATGGATTCATTTTTAGTTGTTATAATCTGTGATGTGTTAGTTATCCTATCATCAATTAAATAAATGTAGGCTATTTGTTTATGTAAAACATGTCACGCCCCTTGCTTAGCAAGTACCACTTCCCCCTGATTCAGCTCATACCAAGGTTCGAACTCAGGACCTCTGCCTCGCAAACACACGTGACTTCCCTCCTGAAGTGTCTTACCAAGTCGTACTAGCTAGCTATCAAGCAGCGCATGTGGGGACACTTCAGGCTGAGGAATCAGTTTCACAGATCTCCATCTGCTACATTTACATTTAGTAGAATTTGATTCTGTTTTCTGAAAATAATTGTCTTGCTGATGTTGATTTAACAGAAAAGTAAAACTCTACATGATATTGGCTGCAACAACTTTTAAAAGTGACTCTGTCTTGTAATGTAGGATGTGGGAATGTATGGATTTTATACTGGTGTTTATACAGTAGCTTGACTGTCCTTTGTTCTAATCTGTCTGTGTCACTGTCCAGGCTGGTGTAAAGGGGAAACTTGGCAGGCTACTGGGGGTTTTTGAGGTAAGCCTCACAAACTGTCAATCATCATGTCATAGCACACTGTAGCATAGCACTGTATATTACATATCATGCAACACATGTCAAAACATTTCTCTCATTACAACATTATTATTAAGCCCTACTTCCTCATACCAAAGACCAGTGATATTCAAAGTCATGGTCGCAACCCCACGTGGGAACTGCAGTGGGTTGCCACATTAAAAATTATATTTAGGGAACAAACAATTAAGAGTACAGATTTAGTAAATGTATTTTATTGAGTAAATGTATTTATTGGTTACTTTTGATAAGAAAGACAAATGAAATGAATGCAAGGTTATTTGTTGATGTAAATTAACATTTACTGGGGTGGGTTCGGTTTCAGCTGGGACCTCAAAAAATGGGGTCCCAGCTGAAAATACCACACAACACACCACAAAATGTTTAAGCCCTGCATGCAATACAGAAACACTGTATAAAGGGTTTATTATGATATGAAGCTGTCTGTCTGTTTGTTTGTCCCTGTAGCACAACCAGGACAGGAAACACAGGACATACGTCTATGTCCTGACTGTGACAGAGACCTTGGAGGACTGGGAGGATTCTGTCAACATCGGTAGGCTTCCACTGTACATGAAGACATCTGGTTAGGGAACTTCTACTGTACATGAAGACATCTGGTTAGGGAACTTCTACTGTACATGAAGACATCTGGTTAGGGAACTTCTACTGTACATGAAGACATCTGGTTAGGGAACTTCTACTGTACATGAAGACATCTGGTTAGGGAACTTCTACTGTACATGAAGACATCTGGTTAGGGAACTTCTACTGTACATGAAGACATCTGGTTAGGGAACTTCTACTGTACATGAAGACATCTGGTTAGGGAACTTCTACTGTACATGAAGACATCTGGTTAGGGAACTTCTACTGTACATGAAGACATCTGGTTAGGGAACTTCTACTGTACATGAAGACATCTGGTTAGGGAACTTCTACTGTACATGAAGACATCTGGTTAGGGAACTTCTACTGTACATGAAGACATCTGGTTAGGGAACTTCTACTGTACATGAAGACATCTGGTTAGGGAACTTCTACTGTACATGAAGACATCTGGTTAGGGAACACTATTTTCTCACATCTCTTTAGACCTTTATGCACGTATTTTGTCTAAGCATTTCCTCTCTGACACAATTGGTGGGAAACTGGGAACTTCTGAGAAATTTAGACAAACAACCGTTTCTTACTACACCTACGCAACTACGTCTCTCTCACACCCCGGGCCCCTTTCACTCTCCGAGTCTGTGATGTTGACATCAAAACATTGGAACACACAAACACATTTGTGCCTCATAAAACAAAAAGGTTTTGATCTCCTAAGCAGTCAGGGCCGTAAAATGAGGTTTGAGGACTGTTGCTTTGACTCCTGGGTACTTAACGAAAATCATCAGATTATATTTTCTAATTCCATTCATAGAGAGTGTATCAAAGTCAGGTTCATGTAAGATTCCCTTTGAACAGAATTTGTATCATGAAAAGACAAAAGCACAAATACTGCTTGGAGTTTGTAAGTTCAAGTGGCTCTTTGGGGGCTTCATGCATAGTACTCATGTTTTATCAAACAATGAATTCTTTAGATAAGTAAAATTATAATGCATTTATGTAATTTGTCCAATGTTATTAATAGGGGAAAGAAATGTAACACTTTTATATTAGTGCCTTCAGGCGGTGAATCTGACTGTTGTTCTAAGTCAATATACAGGTCAGGATGTCTGTTTGTCAAAGATCAGTGTCTCAGTTGACCCTGAGAATTTCACAGTGTCATCACTATTCTTTTTCATTTCAAGCTCCTGAATCATGAATTTGATACATTTATTTTATGAGCTTTTTGCATCGGTCACATGTACATCACTGTTCTCTCCTGGGTGGATCTGTGGAACATCAAAGTGGAGCAGATGAGCCATGTTCCTAAAATGGCTACTGTACATACCAAATTATGTATGTGTCTTGGTTATCTTTTAATGTATTAAAAACAATTATCAGTGCCAAATAATCAGTGATTTTGTATCTACTGACTGTACTATTGACTGATGTTCCAATCAATCAAAAGTTTAAATTGTAAATCTCAGCATTGAAAGGAGTTAAAATGAACCTCTTAAATGTAAAGTCCCCATATTTAGGGACCCTATTAGATGTTTTTATTCAATTCAGTCTGGTATGAGAACGGTAGCCCTATCTGCAAAAGCAGGGTGTCTACGGAAATCTGAGTATCTTGGCTATTTATAAGTGCCTTAAAATCTTTGGTGTGATTTATTACCATATATGGGCAAATGAATGTATAAGGGCAGGCTGAGCAGATTACCTCATTTCAAGATCCCGAGGTGTTCGTGCTGATTGTATGGAGATTGTAACAGCCGGTTAATGGTATCCCTTGAGAAGGCAAGAACAAGATGTATGGCAGGAGAAGTGCATTATTATCATAAGGAGACATATACTTGAAATACGGAAGAGGAATGGAGGGGATAAGAGAGGCAGAGGAGGTCTAAGAGAGGGGGAGGAAGAGGTTGCGATTGAGTCTGTTAAAAATGATGGAAAAAAGCTGAGATGGTTTGTTAGAGAAGAATGCTAGAAAGTGTAAGCAGAGTGAGCTGAAGACAGGAGGAGAAATGGAAGTGAATGAGGTCGAAGTATCGGAGGTGGTAGGTGTCGTGAAGTTCTCTGAGCCTTATGCTTGCACCGAGAGTCAGGATAAAGATGAGTCTGTGACAGTAGGAGTGAAGTTTTTTGGAACAAGTGGACCCTTGCCTTTTGGCTGATCCATTTGTGGTTTCAGGGTGGGTGAAAACCGAGTTGGGTGCTGTGGAATCGGTGAGGGTAACCAGAAGTGGTCTTGTGATAATTGTTTGTGTTTCTGCTAGTCAGAGGGAACAGGCGCTCTGCGTTAAATGAATGGGGGCAAGACGTGAATGGTTTTGCTCTCAAGAAAAGGGTGCCATTGAAAGAAGTGATTTCTGGGGTAGCAGTAAAAGTTTACCAACTGAAGGGGAAGATTCCCGGTGTTTGTGATGCTTGTTGTTTGGTGCGACGCAGACAGGGTAGCGTGAATGGTGAAACAGAAGAGTCATTGTCTGGTTCTTTTTGTTTTAATGTTGAGTCTGTGTACAAACTTTTGTGCCGAATACATTAAGATGTTACAGGTGTCAAGCTTATGGGCATGTGGTAGCAGTGTGTAGGAGGGAGGTTCCTAGGTGCCAGCAGTGTGTAGGAGGGAGGATCCTAGGTGCCAGCAGTGTGTAGGAGGGAGGTTCCTAGGTGGCAGCAGTGTAGGAGGGAGTTTCCTAGGTGGTAGCAGTGTGTAGGAGGGAGGTTCCTAGGTGGCAGCAGTGTGTAGGAGGGAGGTTCCTAGGTGGTAGCAGTGTGTAGGAGGGAGGTTCCTAGGTGGTAGCAGTGTGTAGGAGGGAGGTTCCTAGGTGGTAGCAGTGTGTAGTAGGGAGGATCCTAGGTGCCAGCAGTGTGTAGGAGGGAGTTTCCTAGGTGGTAGCAGTGTGTAGGAGGGAGGTTCCTAGGTGGCAGCAGTGTGTAGGAGGGAGGTTCCTAGGTGGCAGCAGTGTGTAGGAGGGAGGTTCCTAGTTGGTAGCAGTGTGTAGGGGGGAGGTTCCTAGGTGGTAGCAGTGTGTAGGAGGGAGGTTCCTAGGTGGTAGCAGTGTGTAGGAGGGAGGTTCCTAGGTGGTAGCAGTGTGTAGGAGGGAGGTTCCTAGGTGTGAAAAGTGTGCAGAAGGGCATGAGAAAAAGGAATGTGTACAATTGGGGAAAGTAGTGGTATGTGTTAACTGTAGGGGTGCCCATGGAGCTGGGGATCAGAAATGTCCTGTGAGAAAGAGGCAGGTTGAGGTTTCCAGGGTTAGAGTAATGCAGAAGTTGTCATATGCTGAGACAGTGAAGAAAGTAGAGGAAGATGGGTCAAGGGGGAGTGTTCCTGAGAGGAGTGGTGCGTGTAGTAGATCTGTACCAGTACAGGGAGATCGGCCAACAAGTGATACATGTTTCAGTAAGATTTCATTTTTGGCCTTTATAGCAATGGTTATCAACTGTACTGCAGGGATGGAACGTAAGTCACAGAAAATTGAGGTTGAGATGGCAGCTGTAGAGGGATATTTGGGTGTGCGAGACTTGACATCAGAAGAGTTACAGGGTGTGTTGAGTGGTGGTGTCACATCCTTTCAGGTTGTTGGCCTGAGGTATGACTAAGTAGATTTAAATAGTGGAGTAGGGGTGGTATTTTTTATTTTATTATATTTTGTTAGAATAGATGGTAGGGTATTTGTTTATTTCTACATTTTTTCAAGCAAAGTACAGTGCCTTGCGAAAGTATTCGGCCCCCTTGAACTTTGCGACCTTTTGCCACATTTCAGGCTTCAAACATAAAGATATAAAACTGTATTTTTTTGTAAAGAATCAACAACAAGTGGGACACAATCATAAAGTGGAACGACATTTATTGGATATTTCAAACTTTTTTAACAAATCAAAAACTGAAAAATTGGGCGTGCAAAATTATTCAGCCCCCTTAAGTTAATACTTTGTAGCGCCACCTTTTGCTGCGAATACAGCTGTAAGTCGCTTGGGGTATGTCTCTATCAGTTTTGCACATCGAGAGACTGAAATTTTTTCCCATTCCTCCTTGCAAAACAGTTCGAGCTCAGTGAGGTTGGATGGAGAGCATTTGTGAACAGCAGTTTTCAGTTCTTTCCACAGATTCTCGATTGGATTCAGGTCTGGACTTTGACTTGGCCATTCTAACACCTGGATAAGTTTATTTTTGAACCATTCCATTGTAGATTTTGCTTTATGTTTTGGATCATTGTCTTGTTGGAAGACAAATCTCCGTCCCAGTCTCAGGTCTTTTGCAGACTCCATCAGGTTTTCTTCCAGAATGGTCCTGTATTTGGCTCCATCCATCTTCCCATCAACTTTAACCATCTTCCCTGTCCCTGCTGAAGAAAAGCAGGCCCAAACCATGATGCTGCCACCACCATGTTTGACAGTGGGGATGGTGTGTTCAGGGTGATGAGCTGTGTTGCTTTTACGCCAAACATAACATTTTGCATTGTTGCCAAAAAGTTCAATTTTGGTTTCATCTGACCAGAGCACCTTCTTCCACATGTTTGGTGTGTTTCCCAGGTGGCTTGTGGCAAACTTTAAATGACACTTTTTATGGATATCTTTAAGAAATGGCTTTCTTCTTGCCACTCTTCCATAAAGGCCAGATTTGTGCAATATACGACTGATTGTTGTCCTATGGACAGAGTCTCCCACCTCAGCTGTAGATCTCTGCAGTTCATCCAGAGTGATCATGGGCCTCTTGGCTGCATCTCTGATCAGTCTTCTCCTTGTATGAGCTGAAAGTTTAGAGGGACTGCCAGGTCTTGGTAGATTTGCAGTGGTCTGATACTCCTTCCATTTCAATAGTATCGCTTGCACAGTGCTCCTTGGGATGTTTAAAGCTTGGGAAATCTTTTTGTATCCAAATCCGGCTTTAAACTTCTTCACAACAGTATCTCGGACCTGCCTGGTGTGTTCCTTGTTCTTCATGATGCTCTCTGCGCTTTTAACGGACCTCTGAGACTATCACAGTGCAGGTGCATTTATACGGAGACTTGATTACACACAGGTGGATTGTATTTATCATCATTAGTCATTTAGGTCAACATTGGATCATTCAGAGATCCTCACTGAACTTCTGGAGAGAGTTTGCTGCACTGAAAGTAAAGGGGCTGAATAATTTTGCACGCCCAATTTTTCAGTTTTTGATTTGTTAAAAAAGTTTGAAATATCCAATAAATGTCGTTCCACTTCATGATTGTGTCCCACTTGTTGTTGATTCTTCACAAAAAAATACAGTTTTATATCTTTATGTTTGAAGCCTGAAATGTGGCAAAAGGTCGCAAAGTTCAAGGGGGCCGAATACTTTCGCAAGGCACTGTATAAGGAACGATGAGGAATGAGGATTTCGCCTCGGCCGACAAATATTGCTTTCTAGAAGGATTGGATCCACTTTTAGATCTATCTGTAAGTAAATTATTTTCTTGACTTTATATAGAACATTTACTATATGTAAGTTGTCTGCTTTTTATGCTTTGGATTTAGTTTTACATAGGCCTATGTAACAAGTAATTTATATGTTATATAATTCCAAAGTAGTTATTGTATACCAATATGTTTCATATTGGTTCACTGTTTGCTGTTCATCCTTGTAACTTTGGAGAGGCTCACTACATTTATGGTCATTGTTAATTTGTGGTTCTCATCTCTGCCTTTGCCTCCAAAGTCTTACTGTTTGCATTGTGTGTGTACTTCACACCTTCTATGTGAGTCACTGTACAGATAAAGTTTAGGCCTGGTGTTTTTACTTTACACTAATGTCATTTTGTAAATTTAGTCAACTGTAATTCTGTGTCATACAACAATATATCCCTTTATTTTATTTACCGCAGAGGATTTTGATGACGTTTGAGAGCCACCCCTCCACATCAAGCGCCCCCGCCAGTCAAGGTCTTCACCGCGATGTCCTTCACCTCGTCTGATGGTTCTACATCCACTTTTCATAGACCTCTTCAGAAAGAAAATAGGTGCTTTTGGCACCATTCGTCCTAACAGAATCAGTTTCCCTAAGACCAAGGTAAACAACATGACAAAGACAGCGGAGAGGGGAACCATACGTTGGATCAGGACAAACAAGCAGCTTTTTGTGAAATGGAAAGACATTATGGAAACAACCATGCTCACCACACAACATAAGGCATTCAATAACAACAATGTCACAAGGAGAGCGAAAAAGGGGGGGGGGGGGGGGGTGTGTGTCTCCATTCCTGTTTCTGTGAAGGACTATAATGCCAGCATGGGGGTGTCAACCTATCTGATGTTCTGATAAACTACTACCAGGTTCTCCACAAGACCAGGAAGTGGTGTAAGACTTTTATTTACCACTTTGTGGACATTGCTAGAGTAAATGCTTTCATTCTCCACCATCAGATGGTCAAAGCAAAAGGTCAAACCCGTCTCCCAGTTGGCCTTCTGAGAGCAGCTGGTGTTGGAAATGGTTGAATTGGGGGCCCAAAGCAACCTCACAATCATCACAAGACCCCCAACCACTATCCAACACACATGCCAAAAAAACAAAAAGGAAGAACTGCAAGCATTGCACAAAACACAGGGGGGAAAAAGGGGGAAATGCCAGTTTGCTTTTTGTTTCCAGGCAGAGAGGGACTGCTTCAAAGACTATCACTACATGCACAAGCTACGGTGAAAGCGAAATCTAATCATCTACACCTGGGATTTAAAATGAACACGAATGCCATTTGTAAATATTTCAGCTTCTTTTTATTTTTGCACCTTTTTTTAGTGAAGGACACGTGTAACCAAGTTTGTGTTTGATAAGAAATGTTATATTTTTTTATGTATATCTGTTGCTTCTATATTGTTTTTGTTAACAGTTCATTTTTACATGGGATTAATACAATGGATATGCCTAGGCTAAACATTCTGGCACTTTGGAGAGGTTCAAAGGACACTTGAATGTACCCTGGATACCACATAACACCACCACAATGTTTGAGTGAGGTTAATATGGTAGAAATGTTATTTTTATACTGAACAAATTGCATTTAGGGATTGCAAATGTGTAATAGCACTGGAATTATCTAATTTACAGACATATGCCACTTTGGAGAGGTTTAGAGACACTTGAAAACATCCCGCGACCACACCTGACCACTTACTAAAACGTCTGCCTATTTCTACTTGTTAGGTCTATCAATCCCTTCTTTTCTGATCTTGTTCACACGTTTTAGAAGCCATCTGAGAGTGTTTCCAGCTCTGGGTATCAGTAATCCACGTATAGCTTGTCAATAAAAGATTACATTAAAAATAAAATGTTGTGTGTGCTTGATCTTGTATATTCTGAACTATGTAACTCCTTTCTTCTGATTATTTCCTCATAATCTCCCAGACGTTGTCTTTCCAAATATACCAAGTTTTGGCATGTCAGAATCATGTAATTACACATGAATAGTAGTATCTTTTGGGTATGTCTATTTAGGCGGAAATCTAAATTGTGCCATTACATTTAAGAGGTTAAAATGACTCGTATAGAGGCTGACCCCAGTTTAGTTGGCAGGAGACAGCTTGTAAAAACTGAGAGAGGAACAAGCAGACAGACTGACAGATGGTCTCTGTTGTCATTTGAGATACTGACCGAGGGACACGTCCATGTATACAGTAATACGTCCCTAGCCACCTGAACTCTGACCTACTGGATATATTGACTGAAAAAATGCTGTCAGTTGTTTTCACACCATCATCACCTCTATGTCAAACACCTGTTGATCTTCAGTAATGTCAGCATATTGCTGGATGTCTAAATAAAATGCTTGTATTTGAAGAATGGTTTGGAAAAACAGAATTCAATGTCCACTTGTGTTTTGATCCACACTTTTCTTTATGCAAACTAAGTATCAAATTATGAGATGAAACTGGCCAAATTCTGTTTTGAATGAGTTACTTGTACATTTGTTTGTTTAATATTTACATGAAGACATTTTCCATGTTCTGTAACTAAAATATGTGGTATCTGTGCAAATTAGTCAAGTAAATATTGTACGGTAGAAAACACCAAACTGTCTTAGCTAACTAGACACTTTCTACATGTTAAGACGTGGACTAGATCCCAGAAATTATCACCATAATTGGTTTAGGATGTGGTAGCAGGTGTTTAAAATATAACGTTTGACAAGGGACCCTGTAACTCAAAACGTGGACTATTTATAGCCGGTCTGAAAAAAAGTGCTGATCTTTCGTTCCCTTCACCCATATAAATAGAATTCAGGCCTGTTCACAAGGTGCATGCATGTTTGCTGTGCACAGTTGTTTTCCAGTCTTCGTCACTACCCGCACTGTCTCCCCCTCCCTCCCTCTGTCCTCTCTTGCCTTTTACAAGTCCCATGACTGTGCCTGGCCAGGCTCTACATTTGTGGGCTTGTAAGTACCTCAGTACCCCCCCCCCCCCCCCCCCCCCCCCCCCCCCCTCCCCCATACACACCGCTACGCCCCCCTCAGTAACCCATTTTAATGTCAGAGGGCACTTTTGAATGCCTTTTACAAAATACTTGAATGATAAAATATGGATAGCATTTGGAAGCCAGGAGAAAGTGGTTTTGAAGAGATGTATAAATAATGTTAACTGACAGTTAACCAGACAGTGTTTTTTATGGGAAATCTTTATACTGAGGCTTAGGTGGGTAGCTTCATCAACACCACAGGATAAAATACAGAAATGTCCAGTTGTACTATGGGTAAAGTTCTCAACATTCAGTGGTGTTACATTTTTCAGTATTTCAGCGCTGGTTTGTGTGAAGGGGTGGGGAAAATGTGTAGCTGTGCTTACAGAGGTTTAGCCAGTGTTCATGTTGATATGCTAATTGGGAAGTCCAACAAAAGCAGAAAAGTAATAACACTTTCTGAATGTCACATGCATCCGTTAAAGTAACAAAGACCTACTTTAAGGAAAGTTTTGATTACTTCCTAATACATTGTAATGTACATTCAGGCAGTCAGGGAAAAACAAACAGTAATCATTGTTGGCTTATTACAAAAACTGAGAATCGTTGTATACATCAGTTTTTAGATCCTATTACTCTGTTAACCTGCTAAACTCTGAGTGGTTGTTTTGGACCCGGTACAGGGTCCGGCGATGACATTTGAAAGCTGCAGTCCTTTTTGGAAATTTAACTCAAATCTTACTGCTGGCAATGTCATAAGAATATCCTTGTATACATCCTCCACATGCGTCATTGATCTAGCACATTGTTTACAATAGGAAAAGTGAATGGGAAAAGAAGTTTGAAGTTTCCTCACCTGTCTGTGTCTTATATAAAATTTTAAAAAGCAAACTCCATTACTTGAAAGCCCTGATTGCTAAGGTAATTTTAAGATGTCAGGCTTGAAAATCCGTTTAGCCATTTTGGCACAGTGACTCACGACCCAAACCAGACGCAACTGGTGGCCAAGAGATGTCATGTGATCTCCTATTGCTATCTAGTGGATGAACTGGGAATCAGACAGGGGATATATTTACATCAATAGATAGAGACTTGAGCTTTCTCCTCATATGCCTTCAGAAAGTATTCACAACCCTTGACTATCCACATTTTGTTGTGCTAAAGCCTGAATATAAAAGTGATTCAATTGAGATGTTGCGTCACTGATCTAAACACAATGTGGAATTGTGTTTTTAGAAATGTTTACAAATGAAGAAATTATAAGCTGAAATGTCTTGAGTCAATAAGTATTCAAATCTTTTGTTATGGCAAGTCTAAGCTCAGGAGTAAAAATGTGCTTAAGTGATTTGTTAACATTTGCTCACTGTGCAAATCCAATACAACACATCACTGAGTACCACTCTTCATATTTTCAAGCATGGTGGTGGCAGCATGATGTTATGGGTATGCTTGTCATCTTCAAGGACTAGGGAGTTTTTTTAGGAAGAAAATAAACAGAAAAGAGCTAAGTACAGGCAAAATCCTAGAGGAAAACTTGGTTCAATCTGCTTCCCAACAGACACTGGGAGACAAATTCACTTTTCAGCAGAACAATAACCTAAAACTCTAGGCCAAATATACACTGGAGTTGCTTACCAAGACTACCATGAGTGTTCCTGAGTGGCCTAGTTACAGTTTTGGCTTAAATGGGCTGGATAAACTATGGCAACACTTGAAAATTACTGTCTAGCAATGATCAACAACCAACTTGACAGAACTTGAATTTCTTTAAAAGAAAATTTGGCAAATATTGTAAAATCCAGATGTGCAAAGCTCTTAGACTTACCAAGGAAGACTCTCAGCTGTAATCACTGCCCAATGTGATTCGATTATATATTGACTCGGGGTTGCATACTTATCTAAACAAGATATATTAGTATTTTATTTTCCATAAATAAAATGTCACATTTTGTGTAGATTGTTGACAGAAAATGACATACATTTTAATCCCACTTTCTAACACACAACAAAATGTGTTTAAAGTTTAGGGGTGTGATTACTTTCTGAAGGCACTGATAATCATTCACGGAAAATTAAAGCATGGCACGTTGCACAAGCCCGGCGCTTTTAAAATGGCTGTCTCTTTATGGGATAAATACCATTTAAATACCACCACCACACACACACACACACACACAGAGCACTAAGCATGTATTTGTAGGTTGTTTTTTATACTGACATGTACTTTGAGGGTAGTATACAATAATGTGTCGTTTAGAAAGTGCCACTAGGGGGCGGCAGTTTAAGAGGTTAATACAGCCCTCTGACCTTTTCTCTCTGCTGTACCTCTTTCAGGTAGGAAACGGAAGTGGTTCAATATCGACGAGGCTATCCGGGTGCTGCAAAGCCACAAGCCTGTCCACGCAGAGTACCTGCGCCGACTCACAGCCACTTGTAATCCCACATGCAGCTCCACCTGTTGCGGTCCCACCAATGGCAACACCTGGGTGTTCCCCATGACGGATGACAATGCCCCTGACTACGTCAACTCCACCACAGGGGACAGATAGAGGACCTCCCTCGGTCAACAGATAGGACAGATAGGATAGCCGCCATCAGAGGAACCAGCATCATAAGAGGACCTAGCCTAGGTGCCAGTCGGTTTCTGCTGTCCTGCTAACTCCTTGTGGACTTGTCATGTTTGGCTTGACAATGACAGTAATGGAGTATGGCAAGAGCACAAACTGATCTGGGACCAAGCCAAGGAGGACCCAGGAGGACTCTAGAGTGGAAGTACCCAGAATAGACATTTTGCATGGATTCCTTTCTGTGTTGATTCTTAATTTGTACGCTATGAACTTTCTAAGTTAAAAGGAATTCATTATTTTATTAGGGGGCATGAAGAGTGTGAAAATGTGTCAAATGGATATTCAATATTTTTCTTTGTATATTGTTTTTATCAACTGTCATCAGCCAAATAAGGATATATATTATTAATAAAAACTGGATCTTAAAGCTAATCTCTGTTAATGAGATCCATTAGTCATCAGCATTCTATCATTAGAATGACGTCAACCTCTGTGAAAAGGTCCTTTGTTTCAAGTTATTCTTACAAGTTCATCTTACATTTTGATTATATAAGGTCAAAGACTACAGTCTATGGTCAGAGTGCAGCACTTTGGTGAACTGCTTTCTGCTTGAAGTAGCTCTGATAGGCCAATAGAGGGTAGTGTTACATTTGGAGAGGCTTATTTCCTTTATGTCAAAACCCCAAATGCAGCTTAGTTTAGGGCAAAGATAGGAAACCTTTGTCAGGGTGCCAGAACATAACTATTTAATATTTATTAGGTCCCCTACTTAGCTGCTGTTGAGGCAGTGGCTGCTCTTCCTGGGGTCCAAACAGGAAACAACTCAAATAAAATGCATAATATATACACAATACTTGCAGAAAGTATTCACACCCTCTGACTTTTTACACTTTCTTTGTTACACCCTGAATTTAAAAAGAATACAATAAAGGTTTTTGTCACTGGCCTACACACAATACCACATAATATCAAAGTGGAATTATTTTTACAAATTAATAAAAAATGTAAAGCTGAATTGTCTTTAGTTAATAACTATTCAACCCCTTTGTTATGGCAAGCCAAATACAGTGCCTTGCGAAAGTATTCGGCCCCCTTGAACTTTACGACCTTTTGCCACATTTCAGGCTTCAAACATAAATATATAAAACTGTATTTTTTTGTGAAGAATAAACAAGAAGTGGGACACAATCATGAAGTGGAACGACATTTATTGGATATTTCAAACTTTTTTAACAAATCAAAAACTGAAAAATTGGGCGTGCAAAATTATTCAGCCCCCTTAAGTTAATACTTTGTAGCGCCACCTTTTGCTGCGATTACTGCTGTAAGTCGCTTGGGGTATGTCTCTATCAGTTTTGCACATCGAGAGACTGACATTTTTTCCCATTCCTCCTTGCAAAACAGCTCGAGCTCAGTGAGGTTGGATGGAGAGCATTTGTGAACAGCAGTTTTCAGTTCTTTCCACAGATTCTCGATTGGATTCAGGTCTGGACTTTGACTTGGCCATTCTAACACCTGGATATGTTTATTTTTTAACCATTCCATTGTAGATTTTGCTTTATGTTTTGGATCATTGTCTTGTTGGAAGACAAATCTCCATCCCAGTCTCAGGTCTTTTGCAGACTCCATCAGGTTTTCTTCCAGAATGGTCCTGTATTTGGCTCCATCCATCTTCCCATCAATTTTAACCTTCCTTTTTAATCTTCCCTGTCCCTGCTGAAGAAAAACAGGCCCAAACCATGATGCTGCCACCATCATGTTTGACAGTGGGGATGGTGTGTTCAGGGTGATGAGCTGTGTTGCTTTTACGCCAAACATAACGTTTTGCATTGTTGCCAAAAAGTTCAATTTTGGTTTCATCTGACCAGAGCACCTTCTTCCACATGTTTGGTGTGTCTCCCAGGTGGCTTGTGGCAAACTTTAAACAACACTTTTTATGGATATCTTTAAGAAATGGCTTTCTTCTTGCCACTCTTCCATAAAGGCCAGATTTGTGCAATATACGACTGATTGTTGTCCTATGGACAGAGTCTCCCACCTCAGCTGTAGATCTCTGCAGTTCATCCAGAGTGATCATGGGCCTCTTGGCTGCGTCTCTGATCAGTCTTTTCCTTGTATGAGCTGAAAGTTTAGAGGGACGGCCAGGTCTTGATAGATTTGCAGTGGTCTGATACTCCTTCCATTTCAATATTATCGCTTGCACAGTGCTCCTTGGGATGTTTAAAGCTTGGGAAATATTTTTGTATCCAAATCCGGCTTTAACCTTCTTCACAACAGTATCTCGGACCTGCCTGGTGTGTTCCTTGTTCTTCATGATGCTCTCTGTGCTTTTAACGGACCTCTGAGACTATCACAGTGCAGGTGCATTTATACGGAGACTTGATTACACACAGGTGGATTGTATTTATCATCATTAGTCATTTAGGTCAACATTGGATCATTCAGAGATCCTCACTGAACTTCTGGAGAGAGTTTGCTGCACTGAAAGTAAAGGGGCTGAATAATTTTGCACGCCCAATTTTTCAGTTTTTGATTTGTTAAAAAAGTTTGAAATATCCAATAAATGTTGTTCCACTTCATGATTGTGTCCCACTTGTTGTTGATTCTTCACAAAAAAATACAGTTTTATATATTTATGTTTGAAGCCTGAAGTGTGGCAAAAGGTCGCAAAGTTCAAGGGGGCCGAATACTTTCGCAAGGCACTGTAAGTTCAGAAGTAAAAATTAGCTTGAGTCACATAGGTTGCATGGACTCTGTGTGCAATAATAGTGTTTAACATGATTTTTGAATGACTACCTCATCTCTGTACCCCACGCATACAATTATCTGTAAGGTACCTAGGCTACCTGGGGCGGCAGGTAGCCTAGTGGTTAGAGCGTTGGACTATTAATTGAAAGGTTGCTAGATCAAATTCCCGAGCTGACAACGTAAAAATCTGTTGTTCTACCCCTGAACAAGGCAGTTAACCCACTGTTCCTAGGCCGTCATTGAAAATAAGAATTTGTTCTTAACTGACTTGCCTAGTTAAATAAACGAAAAATAAAAAGCAGTGAATTTCAAACACAGATTCAACCACAAAGACCAGAGAGGTTTTCCAATGCCTCATAAATAAGGTCACCTATTGTTAGATGGGTAGAAAAAACAGACATTGAATAGCCCTTTGAGCATGGTGAAGTTATTAATTACCCTTTTGATTGTGTATCAATGCACTCAGTCCCTACAAAGTAACAGGCACCCTTCCTAACTCAGTTGCCAGAGAGGAAGGATTTCATCACGAGGCCAATGATGACTTTAAGCCTCTACAGAATAAAAATATTCCAAAACACGCAACAAGGCACTAAAGTAGTACTGCAAAGAAATGTGGCAAAGTGATCAAATTAGTCCTGAATACAAAGTGTTATGTTTGGGGCAAATCCAGTAAAATACATCACTGAGTACCACTCCATATTTTCAAGCAAAGTGGGGGCAGCATCATATTATGGTATGTTTGTAATCATTTAGGACTGGGGAGTTTTTCAGGATAAAAAATAAATGTAATGGAGCTAAGCACAGGCAAAATCCTACAGGAAAACCTGGTTCAGTCTTCTTTCCACCAGACACTGGGAGATTAATTCACCTTTCAGTGGGACAGGGACAATGACCTAAAACACAAGGCCAATTCTACACTAGAGTTGCTTATACCAAGAAGACAGTGGCCTAGTTACAGTTTTGACTTGAGGCTACTTGAAAATCGATGGCAAGACATGAAAATGATTGTTTAGCAATGATCATCAACCAATTTGACAGAGCTTGAAGAATTTTGACAATTATGGGCAAATGTTGCACAATCCAGAGACTTACCCAGAAAGACTAACAGCCATAATCACTGTCAAAGGTACTTCAACAAAGTATTGACTCCTGGAAGTGAGTACTTGTCAATGAGGTATTTCTGTATTTAATTTTCAATATATTTGCAAATATTTCAGATTTTTTTTTTTCACTTTGCCATTATGGGGTATTGTGTGTAGATGGGTGAGAAAAGTATCAATTTAATCCATTTTGGATTCAGGCTGTAACACGTTTTTGTTTTGGGGGGAAAGAAGTCAAAGGGTTTTGATTACTTTTTGAAAACAAAGTAAATATAAATAGCACTATATTTACATTACAATTTAGTCATTTGGCAGATGCTCCCATCCAGAGCGACCCATAGCTAGTGCATTCATCTCTAGATAGCTAGGCGAGACAACCCCATAATTGCGTGGATGCTACCATCGATCCACGATTTCTGGTTAGGAAAGGTTTTAGTCACAGTCGGTACGACATCTCCGATGCACTTGCTAATAAACTCACTCACCGAGTCAGCATATACATCAATGTTATTGTCTGAGGCTATCCGGAACATATCCCAGTCCACGTGATCGAAGCAATCTTGAAGCATGGAATCCAATTGGTCAGACCAGCATTGGATGGACCTGAGCATGGGCGTTTCCTGTTTTAGTTTCTGTCTATAGGCTGGGAGCAACAAAATGGAGTCATGGTCAGATTTGCCGAAGGCAGGGCGGGGGAGGGCTTTGTCAGCATCACAGAAGTTAGAGGAGCAATGATCCAGAATGCTACCAGCTCGTGTTGCGCATTCGATATGCTGATAGAATTTAGGAAGTCTTGTTCTCAGGTTTGCTTTGTTAAAATCCCCAGCTACAATAAATGCAGCCTCAGGATGTATGGTTTCCAGTTTACATAGAATCCAGTGAAGTTCTTTCAGGGCCGATGAGGTATCTGCTTGGGGGGGGGGAACTTGAGTTTCTGTATGTTGTTGTGATTACACCATGAGCCGTTAATCATAATCATACACCCCCGCCCTTCTTCTTACCAGAGAGATGTTTGTTTCTGTCAGCGCGATGCATGAAGAAACTGGGTGGCTGTACCGCCTCTGACAACATATCCCGAGTGAGCCATGTTTCCGTGAAACAGAGAATGTTACAATATCTGATGTTTCTCTGGAAGGCAACTCGTGCCCTAATTTCGTACACCTTATTATCTAGAAATTGGACATTGGCGAGTAATATGCTCGGAATCTTGCACTGAAAGCGCGAACCACCGCTTTTAATCATGACAAGGCGACTGGAAACATGACCGAATACAAACAGTGCAGCTATTCCCTCCGTAAGGGAATCAAACAAGCAAAGCGTCAGTATAGAGACAAAGTAATGGCTCAAACACGAGACATGTGTGGCAGGGTCTTCAGTCAATCACGGATTACAAAAATAAAACTTGTCTTGCTCCCAGACAAATTAAACAACTCCTTTGCTTGCTTTGAGGACAATACAGTGCCACTGACACGGCCCGCTACCAAAGCCTGTGGGCTCTCCTTCTCCGTGGCCAATGTGAGTAAAACATTTAAATGTGTTAACCCATGCAAGGCTGTCCTGCCCAGACAGCATCCCTAGTCACGTCCTCAGAGCATCGTCCATGACTGCGTGGCCATGCACGCCTCAATCTCAATCATCAAGTTTGCAGACGACACTACAGTGGTAGACTTGATTACCAACAACGACGAGACGGCATACAGGGAGGAGGTGAGGGCCCTTGGAGTGTGGTGTCAGGAAATTAACCTCTTACTCAACGTCAACAAAACAAAGGAGATGATCGTGGACTTCAGGAAACAGCAGAGGGAGCACACCCCATCCACATCGACAGGACAGTAGTGGAGAAGGTGGAAAGGTTTAAGTTCCTCAGCGTACACATCACGGACAAACTGAAATGGTCCACCGACACAGACAGCGTGGTGAAGAAGGCGCAATCGGAATAGTGCTTCTTCAACCTCATGAGGGTGAAGAAATTTGGCTTGTCACCTAAAGCACTCACAAACTGTTACAAATGCACAATCGAGAGCATCCTGTCAGGCTGTATCACTGACAAACTGACTGTTGACTTCCCTACATTTCCTTGCAACAGGCCAGGTCCTGCTCAGGCACGCGCAATCACTTAACATTAACAGGACAGAGAAACCAGACACATCCTCATTGCTCACATGGAGCACTCTAAACCAAAGACAATAAAAAAAACTTGTAAATGATGGTTATGAAATAAACCAAAATGTGTTTCTCACAAGTGTAGCAGGTTGTTGTGAATGAGAATGACTGTAGGCCTAATTAACCTTTAAGATTCTAAGCCCCGTCTAAGCCCGGGGAGGGGGCTTCTACTAAGCTATATGGAATTGATTTAAGAAGACCATACCAAGGATCATTTTGCTATTTGATTTTGAATTTTAAGACCCTTTGAAGTATTAAAATATAAAAAATATTTAAAACAATTAACAAACAAAAACGTTTTTTGGGGGGCCCTTACTGCTATTAGCCAATACAAACGCATTGAATAACAGATTCACAACATAGAACAACAGGAAGTCCCCCCCAAAAAAATCAAAAGAAAGTTGGTTCTGAAGTGTCTGTCCTATACCTAAATCGTTTTTAATTTTAAAAATATTTTTTACATGTAGATAACCCCTTATTGGCACTAAACAGTCTCCATATATACTTCCATTCATTTTTTAAACTGGTAAGGGGGACCTTCAGACGAGTCTTGTGAGGCCTGTGGGCGTCCTAGAGGAAAGCAATCGACATGCACGTGTTCGTGAGATTCTCACCTTTCCACAGAGGGAAAGAATAGGCCCAAACTGTTCAGACGCTACAGACAGAAGTTGGCAGATCAGCTGTACCGAGTTCAGACAAGTCCCAATATGCTTGTGGGGGTCGTAGAGCAAAATGGAGAACACCATGGTGTTCGTGAGAGTCACATCATTCCATAGAGCAGTATAATAATAGTTTGTAGGCCAAACCATTCGGACGATACAGACGATTTTGTGAGATGACTGACATTTTGGGATGTCTCATGGTCTGACAAACACCGCTGTAGCTCTGTCACCTTTCACTGCAGACGCGGAAGTGCGACATAGGCGGATGTGGGCGATTGAGACACATCCAATGCTAAAAAACAGATCTCTATCTTAAACTGACAGATTTTTAAGGGGATTTTTTATTATGCTAATTCGATTTCTGTGGGGTCACGGACATCGACCTTTAATACATGCAGTAACAGTAATTACTGTCACTAAATGATGGAGATTAAAGGTACATTTACTACTGGTGACATATGTAATGGGGAATTTATCAAAATAAATCATCAAAGGGGAAACAATTCACACAATGAAACAATGAATGTGCAAGAACTGACTGAAGACTGCTGAGCCATTCTGGAAAGAGACTAGCCTATATCTTTGACACACACCCTCCCCTTCTTATCTCAACATTTTAAATTATACTCAAGACACATTATCTTCACACATATTTTGATGCTTTTCACTGACATCCGCAAGTCAATAATCAGCCAGACCTATTGCCACTTGCGCTGCCCCAAATTGCGTACTTCCCAAAATAGGCATTTGCCAACAAGTTTGTGATTTGAAACAATCCACAGCTCTTTTTTTTGGAAGCTATGCTTTATGGTGTATTTTTGTATTTTGTATAGACAAGAATAATTATATAATTTTGGAAAAAAAAAAAATCTTTTTTTTTTTCTCCCCAATTTCGTGGTATCCAATTGTTGTAGTAGCTACTATCTTGTCTCATCACTACAACTCCCGTACGGGCTCGGGAGAGACGAAGGTTGAAAGTCATGCGTCCTCCGATACACAACCCAACCAGTCGCGCATCCAACCCGGAAGCCAGCCGTACCAATGTGTCGGAGGCTACACCGTGCACCTGGCAACCTTGGTTAGCGCGCACTGCGCCCGGACCGCCACAGGAGTCGCTGGTGCGCGATGAGACAAGGACATCCCTACCGACCAAGCCCTCCCTAACCCGGACGACGCTAGGCCAATTATGCGTCGCCCCACGGACATCCCGGTCGCTGCCGGTTATGACAGAGTATTTCAATATCAAAACGGGACTATTTTTATTTATCTGCTATTTTACCAGGTAAGTTAACTGAGAACACATTCTCATTTGCAGCAACGATCTGGGGAATAGTTACAATTGTAAACTGGGGATTATTAGGTGACTGTGATGATTTGAGGGCCAGATTGAGAAATTAGCCAGGACACCGGGGTTAACAAGCCTACTCTTACAATAAGTGCCATGGAATCTTTAATGACCTCAGAGAGTCAGGACACCTGTTTAACATCCCATCCGAAAGACAGCATCAGGGCAGTGTCCTGGGGAATTGGGATATTTTTTTAGACCAGAGGAAAGAGTGCCTCCTACTGGCCCTCCAACACCACTTCCAGCAGCATATGGTCTCCCATCCAGGAACTGACCAGGCCAACCCTGCTTAGCTTCAGAAGCAAGCCAGCTGCTGGCAAACTATGTTTGTAATAATGATTGAGTTTCTCCAAGTAGATGATTACAGCTTATGTGTTATTAAATGTATTAGTTAAATGTGACATACCACAGTTTTCAAACATCCTTCAGAGGCATTTCTCTCATTGTAAGTCACTCTCACCCTAAATTCTATAGACCAGGGGCTGGTCTGACTTGAATTTGCCTTCCTAACTAGCCCATAATGTGTCTTGTGAACACTTTATTCGTTTATTTGAGCTTTTCAGACAGCAAATAACAAGGATCCCTCTGGTACTAATATTACTACTACTATGGGACTCCCAATCACGGCCACTTGTGATACGGCTTGGAATCGAAACAGGGTCTGTAGTGACACTTCTAGCACTAAGATGCAGTGCCTTAGACCTCTGCGCCACTCGGGAGCCCCACAACTCTTACCTCAGCAGATTCTTGAGAGGGTTAAATTCAAGAAAGCATATGGTCAATAAACAGGGGACTAACCATCCTAGTCCAAGACAAACTTCCCCAAGGGAGTTAAATTGTAGTTACGTTTCCTTGGGGTTAAACATTCCCTATTGTTATCCTGACTCCCAATGTTTGCTACTGAAATTGAAAAAAAAGATGCTTTGAAAATAAAGCCTGTGATCAATTGATTGAATCAGGTGTTAGAACTTGGCTATAACAAAGCATGCACACACTAATATGTCAATGGAGCCCATACAGATGGAAAGAGGTCTCATCTTTGTATCTGTGCCATTATGGTGTCTGTGACAGCACCATTGATGCTCCATTTTAAAGTAGTCAATTTTCTTCTTCTTTTGTGTTTGAAAAAAAGTGTAAAGCTAATATAGGTGATTTACAGTGCTGGAGTTGTGAACCAAATCTTGTGTGTCATTTATTCTGGCCACTATGGCAATGATATACTGTAGCTTAAAGACATTTACAAACCATAGCACCCAATTTGAAGAAGAAGACAATGATCTGATCGTTCCCAACCCAAATAAATCCCCACCCAGTTGAATACTTTAAAATGGTGAAAGCCCTCAACTGCAATGTACTTGCTAAAATGGGTTATATCCAAGTTTAGTCCTCCAACTATCTCTATGATGGGGTTCTGTTGCCCTCTGAAATACAGTAAAGTCACCGGCTATCCAACGTTTGAAAACAATTAAATGTCTTGAATGTAGCCCTTACCTCACTCAGACTGAGCTCTGCCCCGCCCCAGAAGCAGCGGGCTTGGTCAGGTGTTCCGAGAACCAACAACGGGCGTAAACTTTTCCCTTGGAACATTAATCGTATTTCATTTTACAGTCAAACATAAATCGATATCGAGCATGCTTAGACGGATACTTCAAATGGTAAGATTCCAGAATCAAAGCGGCAGGCGTACAGTTTATATGATACCAAGTCGCTTTCCTTGTGTTGCACAGGCCTGCGCTCTGTGTCTGTTGTCAGCCAGTCAGGCCGACACAACAAAACGGGCCTAGCTAGCATCAAATGTCCACGTATATAAACTACAGTCAGTTTGAACAGTAGTAGACAGCTAGTGTGTTGGTACCGTGGAGATAAATATATGGTTGGTACAATGTGCTTACTAGCTCAGTTTGGCTTATGGCTAATGTTAAAATGTAGCTAGCTAGCTAACGTTACGTAAACTGCCCGGCTAGTAGCTAACGTTACAGCGACCTAGCTAGGCTTTTTGGAAGATGCCCATGGGCATGGCTAGCTAACTTGTTCGCTCAAATGGTAACTTTAGAACAATCCAACGACACCCATTAAGTAGACCGGAACTGTGACCTTTTGGTAAACGGTTTGAGGGAGACCTCTTAATTTGTCCACTATCTTTGGTTAGCCTTCTCGTTTTAAGTTACCGGTATAGTAGCTAGTTAGCTTGCTAACAAACATGCAAGCAATGAATGGCTTATAACGTTACATGGCAATATCAGGCACTGCTGCTGAATCAAGGCCAAATTATGTGTCATAAGACATTGACAGTTTACGTACTCCTTTCTTTCGCCAAGTATTTGTCCTGTACATGCTTGCCACCAAAACATGAGATAGTTAGGTACACTGGTGAAATCAAAGCTATTGAGTGTTGTAAAAGTTAGCCCCATCCCAACACTTCCTGTTGCAGTGTTCGTGAACAGCTCGTTGTTCATGCTAAACCACAGATACACATTCATTCATAACATATATTTATATATAGCCTACTTGTTAGTCACCATAACAGTTTTGGCCGGTCATTTGCTAAATTCTGTCACATCCAGCATTTCACTTTCATTTCACATTCGGTCGATTTTCCCTTTCCCCTATGGAAATGGGTAATTCCTCTTGAAACCAGGATAACAATTATTCAAGCTGCAATATGTAAATTTTTGGGTGACCTGCCAACATTCTCATAGAAATGTTAGTTATGAAATGACAGTTATAGAACTGTCATTATCATTGAAAGCAAGTCTAAGGAGTTGTAGATCTATGTGCTTCCCGTTTTTAAGTTTCGTTTTTCATATTTTACTGTCGTTTTTGTACACCACCTTCAAACAAATTAAAATACTATATTTTTGGTTATGGAAAATATATTTCAGATGTTTAGATGGTACAATGATCCTCTACGCCAGTGGTTCCCAAACTTTTTATAGTCCTGTATCCCTTCAAACTTTCAACCTCCAGCTGCACCAGGGTCAGCACACTCTCAAATGTAGTTTTTTTGCCATCATTGTAAGCCAGCAACACACACACTATATAATACATTTATTGAACATAAGAATGACTGTGAGTTTTTGTCACAACCCGGCTCGTGGGAAGTGACAAAGAGCTCTTATAGGACCAGGGCACAAATAATAATAACAAGTTCTCATCTACAACTGCGACCTGGCCAAGAATTAAGTAAAGCAGTTTGACACATACAACAACAACAGAGTTACACATGGAATAAACAAACATACAGTCAATAATACAGTAGAAAAATGATATATACAGTGTGTGCAAATGAGGTAAGATAAGGGAGGTAAGGCAATAAATAGGCCATGGTGGCGAAGTAATTACAACATACCAATTAAACACTGGAGTGATTGATGTGCAGAAGGTAAATGTGCAAGTAGAGATACTGGGGTGCAAAGGAGCCAGATAAATAGATACAGTATGGGGATGATGTAGTTGGATTACTATTACAGATGGGCTATGTACAGGTGCAGTGATCTGTGAGTTGCTCTGACAGCTGGTGCTTAAAGCTAGTGAGGGAGATATGAGTCTCCAGCTTCATTGATTTTTGCAGTTCATTCCAGTCATTGGCAGCAGAGAACTGGAAGGAAAGGCGGGGCTGAGATAAGGCGGGGCTTTACCAAGCAGAGACTTGTAGATGACCTGGAGCCAGTGGGTTTGACGATGAGTATAAAGCGAGGACCAGCCAACGAGAGCATACAGGTCGCAATGGTGGGTTGTATATGAAGCTTTGGTGACAAAACGGATGGCACTGTGATAGACTGCATCCAATTTATTGAGTAGGGTATTGGAGGCTATTTTGTAAATGACATCGCCGAAGTCAAGGATCGGTAGGGTGGTCAGTTTTACGAGGGTATCTTTGGCAGCATGAGTGAAGGAGGCTTTGTTGCGAAATAGGAAGCCGATTCTAGATTTAATTTTGGATTGGAGATGCTTAATGTGAGTCTGGAAGGAGAGTTTACAGTCTAACCAGACACCTAGGTATTTGTAGTTGTCCACATATTCTAAGTCAGATCCGTCCAGAGTAGTGATGCTGGACGGGCGGGCAGGTGTGGGCAGCGATCGGTTGAAGAGCTTGCATTTAGTTTTACTTGCATTTAAACGCAGTTGGAGGCAACGGAAGGAGTGTTGTATGGCATTGAAGCTCGTCTGGAGGTTAGTCCGAAGAAGGGCCAGAAGTGTACAGAATGGAGTCATCTGCGTAGAGGTGGATCAGAGAATCACCAGCAGCAAGAGTGACATCATTGATGTATACAGAGAAGCGAGTCGGCCCAAGAATTTAACCCTGTGGCACCCCCATAGAGACTGCCAGAGGTCCAGACAACAGGCCCTTCAATTTGACACACTGAACTCTATCAGAGAAGTAGTTGGTGAACCAGGTGAGGCAGTCATTTGAGAAACCAAGGCTGTTTAGTCTGCCGATAAGAATGTGGTGATTGACAGAGTCAAAAGCCTTGGCCAAGTCGATGAATACGGCTGCACAGTAATGTCTCTTATCAATGGAGGTTATGATATCGTTTAGTACCTTGACCGTGGCTGAGGTGCACCCATGACCTGCTCTGAAACCAGATTGCATAGCGGAGAAGGTACGGTGGGATTTGAAATGGTCGTTAATCTGTTTGTTAACATGGATTTTGAAGACCTTAGAAAGGTAGGGTAGGATAGATATAGGTCTGTAGCAGTTTGGGTCTAGTGTCATCACCTTTGAAGAGGGGGATGATCGCGGCAGCTTTCCAATCTTTGGGGATCTCAGAAGATACGAAAGAGAGGTTGAACAGGCTAGTAATAGGGGTTGCAACAATTTCGGCAGATCATTTTAGAAAGAGAGGGTCCAGATTGTCTAGCCTGGGTGATTTGTAGGGGTCCCGATTTTGCAGCTCTTTCAGAACATCAGCCATCTGGATTTGGGTGAAAGAGAAACGGGGGAGGCTTGGGCGAGTTGCTGTGGGGGGTGCCGGGCAGTTGACCGGGGTAGGGGTAGCCAGGTGGAAAGCATGGCCAGCCGTAGACAAATGCTTATTGAAATTCTCTATTATAGTGTATTTATCGGTGGTAACAGTGTTTCCTATCCTCAGTGCAGTGGGCAGCTGGGAGAAGGTGCTCTTATTCTCCATGGACTTTACTGTGTCCTAGAACCTTTTTGATTTTGTGCTACAGGATGCAAATTTCTGTTTTAAAAAGCTAGGCTTAGCTTTCCTAACTGCCTGTGTATATTGGTTCCTAACTTCCCTGAAAAGTTGCATATCACGGGGGCTGTTCGATGCTAATGCAGTACGCCACAGGATGTTTTTGTGCTGGTCGAGGGCAGTCAGGTCTGGAGTGAACCAAGAGCTATATCTGTTCCTGGGTCTACATTTTTTGAATGGAGCATGCTTATTTATATTCAGGCGTCCTCTACTGATGGGATGAGGTCAATGTCATTCCAGGATACCCCGGCCAGGGCGATTAGAAAGGCCTGCTCGCTGAAGTGTTTTAGGGAGCGTTTGACAGTGATACGGGGTGGTCGTTTGACTGCAGATCCATTAGGGATGCAGGCAATGAGGCAGTGATCGCTGAGATCTTGGTTGAAAACAGCAGAGGTGTATTTGAGGGCAGGTGTATCACATTTTTATTTGGTGTACCCCCGGCAGCATAGCGCGTATCTACACTATACTTGCTTGTTTTATCTCACAAACTGAAATTAGGCGAACTATTAAAATATTAGCAACCAGGAAATGGTGGAGCTATTTTGGCATAGTGCGTTTTTACATGTATGTAATCCATTAAATGTTAATTTGGAGGAAGGATTGTTGACAAATGTTTTACATTTATATCTAAAAGCATATTTGAGAAATAATTAACAAAAAATTGCATATTATATACATGCCATTTTTGCCTTACCCAGGCCTCCTTTAATTAAGACTCCCTAATGTTTCATCTGTAGGTGCCACAAAAAAAATTATGTCATATGAAGCTCTACCACTTGCTCTGGAATATGAGTAGTATTTTGTTTTCAATAACAATTGTCTTTTATTTTTCAATATTCATAAATTAACATATGAACATGAATATTGAAAATATACTGTTTGCGATTTGGCAAATTCTTCTATATATTGTTGAACTTAATATACTCTACGGGCATATCAAAGTTACAAAATGTGATCTCTGCTACTTTTATTAAAGTTATGGCCCACTTTTTAAACAGAGAAATTGGCATAGTAGGCAATGTAGCCTAATCAGTCACAACTCTCCCATTTACTTGTCATTGCACATCCTTCAAATCACCAGCAGATGGTGACCATTTTGATAACAAATTTACATGCACTCTGTTCATTCTTACAAATTGGATCATAACTCTAAAAGTAGCAGATATCCCACTGGAACTTTGATATTCCTGTAGAGTATATTATGTCCAATAATTCGGTCACAGACTCTGCAGTGGCACTATAGAGCTGCAGGAGATAGCACAAACCCACCCACCATAGCTAACCTAAATGGATATTTATTCAATATTATCTTTAAAAAAGATTCCCTAAATTCCATACATAGTTGAAGATTACACTGCCTTCTTCTTTTGTCTAATCATCATCATGTGAACTGTCAATACAGGTACAAGAATGTCAATACAGGTATTACTTCTCTACACTCAATGTTGACAATTAGTCAGTAAGAAAGTAGCCCACATGTAGCCCAGTAGGCCTAGCCTACTGCTTTGAGTTGTGCTTTTGGACTCCTTAGATATAGACTAGATTCATTCATCTTTGTGTGTGAGGAGTAGCACTCCTGTTAAGGGGCGTTCTGTTTCAGCCCTCTGTGTCCTGAGGTGACACTAGTGGAAGTGCCAAGTGCAGGTAAAGCTTAGCTCTGTCGCTCTCTCGGTCTGACTCAGATACACTCCCTTGTGATGCAGCCCCACATAAATTAATTTATTAACAGTTAGAAAATGGAAGTCTCTCAGCCAGTTATGGGCGCTGTGTCAAAAATGTATCTCACAGAGCTGTTCTTCAATACCCATTACATGTCAACGCTACTTGCTTGGGTAGATTTCAGCGAATGGATGGCTTAACAGGATGTCCACTGCTGTGACTCATTTTAATTTGACTATGTCACCTCCCTCCTTTGTCTTCTGTCCCTCCCACAGACTCCTGGGAAAGGAGGCTCCCAGAACTCTGAGTCAGACCAGCCCAGTGCAGACCTCAACAATGACCAGACCTCCGAGGTAACACGTGTCTCTTACTTGTGTAACTCACCCGATGGACTACTGTACCACTGTACTACTGTATCACTGAACGTTTTAGCACTGGGGCCATGATCCCTATCCTGTATTCCGTAGTCTGATCATGTCTAGCCTATGTCTGTGTGCAGGGATTCATCTGTCCCCAGTGCATGAAGTCCCACAACTCCGCAGAGGAGCTGTTTAAGCACTATGAACTGTACCACGATTCAGGACACCAGCCCCCCAGCATGGGCCCTGGCCGGTAAGACCACTGTCTTCTTCCTGGCTTTACTGTAGCACACAATAAGGATACTTAGTTGTCCTGTCCTCTTGGTATTTATTAGGATCCGCATTAGCCGCTGCAAAAGCATAAAATCAGAACAAACTATTTGTCACATGCGCCGAGTACTTACTTACAAGCCCTTAACCAACAGTTCAAGAAAGAAACAAATAATAAAAAGTAACACAATAAAATAACAATGTTGAGGCTTTATACAGGGGGTACCGGTACCGAGTCAATATGCGGGGGTACAGGCTAGTCGTGGTAGTTTGTTAATGTAGGTAGGGGTAAAGTGACTATACATAGATAATAAACAGCGAGTAGCAGCAGTGTAAAAAAACTATTGGGGTGTGTGGGATCAATGTAAAATAACCCGGGTGGCCATTTTATTTTTTTGTTCAGCAGTCTTATGGCTTAGGGGTAGAAGCTGTTAAGAAGCCTTTTGGTCCTAGACTCCGGTACCGCTTGCTGTGCGGTAGCAGAGAGAACAGCCTCTGACTTGGGTGATTGGAGTCTTTGACTATTTAAAAAAAATATTTCCTCTGACACCGCCTAGTATATAGGTCCTGGATGGCAGGAAGCTTGGCACCAGTGATGTACTGTGCGTATGCACTACCCTCTGTAGCGCCTTGCGGTCAGATGCCGAACAGTTGCCACACCAGGCGGTGATGTAATTTGGCAAGACATTTCAGTTGCACTAAATGTATAACAAAAAGGCTGAATATGTGCTGTTTAGACTTAGAACTAGGTTTTATAAGGGAAGTGAGAAGATAGGCAGGCTACTAGCAAGACAACTAAAAATGCAGAACACTTCTAATGTAATTCCAGCAATTAAGAAGGGCAGGAAGATGATGACAGTGTGTTTCAACATGTTTATAAAGATTCATATATATCCTCTTTTTCAGCGAGCCCCACAGATATGGATACTTTTTTGTCTGGTATATAATTACCTAGATTATCAGATAGCCAGGTAGAGGACCTGGACTGTACTATAACAGAAGAGGAGGTTAGAGACACCATCTCACTGTATCTATGAAAGCAGGGAAACCACCTGGTCTGAATGGAATTTTTGTAGAATACTATAAAAAGTATATTGACATTCTTGTACCTGTATTGACAGTAGTTTACCAAGAGGCATTTAAAAATGGCTCCCTTCCGGACACCTTTAATGAGGCTTTGATATCACTGATTCCTAAGAAGGATAGAGATACTACAGAACCAGGGAATTTTAGAGCTATCAGCCTCCTTAATGTGGATTGCAAGATTCTTACTAAGACCCTTGCGATACGCTTAGAGAATTCACTACCTAATATTATACATAGTGACCAAGTAGGATTTGTTAAGAACAGGACCTGAACTGATAATATGAGGAAGCTCTTACATCTCATGTGGTTAAACCGCTCAAATATAGTTCCTACCACTGCTGTCTCTTTAGATGCTGAGAAGGTATTTGATAGGTTAGAGTGGGCTTTTCTCTTTTCTCTCCCTGGTTTTGGACCTGACTTTTGTAAGTGTATAGGAGTCCTCTATTCCAATCCTAAAGCAACAGTATTTACGAATGGAATTATGTCTCCTTTTTTCTGTCTTTCTAGAGGCACAAGGCAGGGTTGCTCACTCTCCCCTCCTGTTTACCATAATTTTAGAGCCTCTTGTGACAATGATAAGAACAGATCCATAAATTAGGGGTGTACGTGGATGAGGCAAATGACACAAACTGCTTATGTATGCAGATTATATTCTACTGCTGGCCTCTGATCCTGATTGCTTAATTGAATTGAATCATATTCTAGTATGTCGGGCTACAAAATGTATTGGAATAAGTCGGAAGCAATGCCAATTAATGCCATATGTTACTCTGGAACCCTATTTAGTTTCAAATGGGTTCCTAATGGGATGAAATATTTGGGTATTAAATTGAGCTCAAATTTGGAGGAAGTGATGGGACTAAATTCTGAGCCACTACCTAGTCAAGATTAAGACCAATTTAGAAAATATTAAACTTTCTTTATTGGGAAAGATCAATGTGATTAAAATGGTTGTGGTCCCAATATTTTAATTATATGTCTTCAATGTTACCTATGAATATTTCGACTTGTATTTGAAACAATATGACAAATTAACTAAATACTTTTTGTGGGATAGGGAAAAAAATGGATTAATATGAAGATTGTGTGCTCACCAAGGGATGTAAGGAGGCTTCGCTTTACCAGATGTTAAATTGTACAATTTATCAATTGAAATGGCTAAATTGGCGAAACGTTGGGGCAAAAGGGATGCTGGCTTGGATTGGATAACAATAGAATGGGAATTAAGTTATCCTTTCACCCCCGTTGATACTCTGTCACAGTTACACAATCCTAGGCTACGGCTAGGAAATACGTTTCTGTACTGGAAACAGTGGCTAATGAAAGGAATTCAAACTGTAGGTGATCTGTACAATAAATACCTATTGATGTCATACTCCGACTTGGTACAAAAATATATGGGAGACAGGATATTTCTAGAAATACAGTGGGGAGAACAAGTATTTGATATACTGCCAATTTTGCAGGTTTTCCTACTTACAAAGCATGTAGAGGTCTGCAATTTTTATCATAGTGACTATACATAGATAAAACAGCGAGTAGCAGCAGTGTAAAAAACAATTGGGGTGTGTCGGATCAATGTAAAATAACCCGGGTGGCCATTTCAACTGTGAGAGATGGAATCTAAAACAAAAATCCAGAACATCACATTGGTCTGGTCTTGGGCATTGTGGAGAGATTGGAGTATGTTTGATTGAGTGTGTGGACAGGTGTCTTTTTATACAGGTAACGAGTTCAAACAGGTGCAGTTAATACAGGTAATGAGTGGAGAACAGGAGGGATTCTTAAAGAAAAACTAACAGGTCTGTGAGAGCCGGAATTCTTACTGGTTGGTAGGTGATCAAATACTTATGTCATGCAGTAAAATGCAAATTAATTACTTAAAAATCATACAATGTGATTTTCTGGATTTTTGTTTTAGATTCCGTCTCTCACATTTGAAGTGTACATATGATAAAAATTACAGACCTCTACATGCTTTGTAAGTAGGAAACACTGCCGATTTAGCAGTTTATCAAATACTTGTTCTCCCCACTGTATTTACAATTGAGAGAATGTTTTAACCGACCAAAAACAAAATCCAGGAAATAACCCAATAGCTAAGTATTTGGAATTACCCGAACATAAAGCAGCCATTTTTTGACTCAATATTTATTATCTGAAGAGTAAAGACTGTAAAAACCTCAGAACAATATGGCAAATTGACCTTAAGTATGAAATTGAGGATGATACCTGGTTGAAGAGCTTGTCCAGCTCAGGGAGGAAAAAGGGAAGCCAGGGGGTAACTCAGGTTTTATTGGACCCCAACAAGGCTTCATAAGAAGACCAACAATTCTCTGTGTTGGAAATGACAAAAAGACACAGGGACATTTTTACACGCATTTTTACACACGAAATGAACATTGGTGCTACCTTTCTGGAAGGATGTTTTGAAATATCTGGAGGATTGGTTGGGTTTAACAATTCCAGTTTCACAGAGAATATGTATCGTGGGCGAAAGAACAGAGTTACCTCATGTAACAAATGAGGAATTTGCACTGATCACTGTTGGTATCCTTACAGCAGCTCGTACTCTGAAACAGTGGATATAATCAATCTTGGAGGTAGCATCTTATGAACAAATGCTGGCTAGGCTACCTGGGGTGGCAGGTAACCTAGTGGTTAGAGCGTTGGGCCAGTAACTGAAAGGTCGTTTTTAATCATGGCAAGGCGACATGAAACATGACCGAATACAAACAGTGTAGCTATTCCCTCCACAAGGCAATCAAACAAGCTAAGCGTCAGTATAGAGACAAAGTAGAGTCGCAATTCAACGGCTCAGACACGAGACATATGTGGCAGGGTCTACCTACAGTCAATCACGGATTACAAAAAGAAAACCAGCCTCGTCACGTCCCAGACAAACTAAACAACTTTGCTCGCTTTGAGGACAATACAGTGTCACTGCCTCTTCAACCTCAGGAGGCTGAAGAAATTTGGCTTGTCACCTAAAACACTCACAAGCTTTTACAGATGCGCAATTGAGAGCATCCCGTCAGGCCGTAAGGCTCTCCAGAGGGTAGTGAGGTCTGCACAACGCAGCACCGGGGGCAAACTACCTGCCCTCCAGGACACCTACAGCACCCGACGTCACAGGAAGGCCAAAAAGATAATCAAGGACAACAACCACCCGAGCCACTGCCTGTTCACCCCACTATCATCCAGATGGCGAGGCCAGTACAGGTGCATCAAAGCTGGGGCCGAGAGAAGCTGTTTTTCACATCTATCTCAAGGCCATCAGACTGTTAAACAGCCATTACTAACATTGAGTGGCTGCTGCCAACATACTGACTCAAATCTCTAGCCACTTTGATAATAAAAAATTGGATGTAATAAATGTATCACTTGTCACTTTAAACAATGCCACTTTATATAATGTTTACATACCCTACATTACTCATCTCATATGTATATACTGTACTCTATACCATCTACTGCATCTTGCCTATGGGGTTTGGCCATCGCTCATCTATATATTTACAGTTGAAGTCAGAAGTTTACATACATTTAAGCTCAGTTTTTCACAATTCCTGACATTTAATCCTAGTAAAAATTCCCTTTCTTAGGTCAGTTAGGTTCACCACTTTATTTTAAGAATGAAATGTCAGAATATTAGTAGAGAGAATGATTTATTTCAGCTTTTATTTCTTTCATCACATTCCCAGTGGGTCAGAAGTTTACATACACTCAATTAGTATTTGGTAGCATTGCCTTTAAATTGTTTTACTTGGGTCAAACGTATTGGGTAGCCTTCCACAAGCTTCCCACAATAAATTGGGTGAATTTTGGCCCATTCCTCCTGAGAGCGCTGGTGTAACTGAGACAGGTTTGTAGGCCTACTTGCTCACACGCGCCTTTTCAGTTCTGCCTACAAATGTTCTATAGGATTGAGGTCAGGGCTTTGTGATGGCCACTCCAATACCTTGACTTTGTTGTCCTTAAGCCATTTTGCCACAACTTTGGAAGTGTGCTTGGGATGATTGTCCATTTGGAAGACCCATTTGTGACAAAGCTTTAACTTCCTTACTGCTGTCTTGAGATGTATCTGCATCATTTTCTTTCCTCATGATGCCATCTCTTTTGTGAAGTGTGTCAGTCCCTCCTGCAGCAAAGCACCCTCACAACATGATGCTGCCACCCCCATGCTTCAAGGTTGAGATGGTGTTCTTTAGCTTGCAAACCTCTCCCCTTTTCCTCCAAACATAACGATGGTCATTATGGCCAAACAGTTCTATTTTTGTTTCATCAGACCAGAGGACATTTCTCCAAAAAGTATGATCTTTCTCCCCGTGTGCAGTTCCAAACCGTAGTCTGGCTTTTTTATGGTGGTTTTGGAGCAGTGGCTTCTTCCTTGCTGAGCGGCCTTTCTGGTTATGTCGATATAGGACTCGTTTTACTGTGGCTATAGGTACTTTTGTGCCTGTTTCCTCCAGCATCTTCACCAGGTCCTTTGCTGTTGTTCTGGGATTGATTTCTGGGATTGATTTTCACTTTTTGCACCAAAGTACGTTTATCTCTAGGAGACAGAACGCGTCTTCTTCCTGAGCGGTGTGCTGGCTGCGTGGACTCATGGTGGTTATACTTGCGTACTATTGTTTGTACAGATGAACGTGGTACCTTCAGGCGTTTGGAAAGGATGAACCAGACTTGTGGAGGTCTACAAATCTTTTTCTGAGGTCTTGGGTGATTTCTTTTGATTTACCATGATGTCAAGCAAAGAGGCACTGAGTTTGAAGGTAGGCCTTGAAATACATCCACAGGTACACCTCCAATTGACTCATGATGTCAATTAGTCTATCAGACGCCTCTAAAACCATGACATAATTTTCTGGAATTTTCCAAGCTGTTTAAAGGCACAGTCAACTTAGTGTATGTCAACTTCTGACACACTGAAATTGTGATACAGTGAAGTAATCTGTCTGTAAACAATTGTTGGAAAAATGACTTGTGTCATGCAGAAAGAAGATGTCCTAACTGACTTGCCAAAACTATAGTTTGTTAACAAGAAATTTGTGGAGTGGTTGAAAAACAAGTTTTAATGACTCCAACCTAAGTGTATGTAAACTTCCGACTTCAACTGTAGCTCCTATCATAATCGTCATTATTGCCTTACTTTCTTCTTTTTGAACTTGTACTGTAATTACAAAATGTCCAGTATACATTCAGAATAATAATAAACATTTCAGGTAAATGTCCTTCTCCTTTCCTCCTCCAGGGAAGACTTTATTCTTCTCCGGCAAGAGTTGCAAGAAATGCAGACCTCACTCAAGGTACCATCATACATTTTTGAGGAGAGATTAGGCTGATAGAGAATTTTAGGTTTATTGCTCTTCACTGCGTAACGTATGTGTGCGCACGCGTGTGTATCTGTCAGGAGGAGCGATGGTTCTCTGGCGAGCTGAAGAAGGAGCTGGACAAAGTGCAAGGACACCTGAAGCAAGTAATTCCTCTAAGATGTCTACTATCAAATGATATCTCATTCCAGCCACTCCCGTAGAAATTCAACATTTGAATTTTCATTTTTCATGGCTTCTCTCATCTTACCAGAATACCTGAGGGAGTTGACATGAAATAAGGGTTCTCCGGTAACAGCCAACCGATGATAGAATACCAAACTACAATCAATTTTGACAATTAACCAGTTCTTATGTGTGATACACTGCTTAGCTGGTATGGACATATCAGTGTTCCTCTTGTTTCAGGGTCAACATAATGACGGCCAGGCAGGCTCAGAGGATTCTGGTGAGTGATTTAAGATCATGTTCATTAAGCCACAAACAGAAGAAAACCTTCCCGAAACAGAGAAGTACTAAACTCAGCAAAAAAAGAAACCTCCCTTTTTCAGGACCCTGTCTTTTAAAGATAATTAGTAAAATCCAAATAACTTCACATATCTTCATTGTAAAGGGTTTAAACACTGTTTCTCATAGTTTAACAAGTAATGAACAATAAATAAGTAATGAACATGCACCTGTGGAACGGTCATTAAGACACTAACATCTTACAGACAGTAGGCAATTAAGGTTACAGTTATGAAAACTTAGAACACTAAAGAGGCCTTTCTACTGACTGAAAAACACCAAAAGAAAGATGCCCAGGGTCCCTGCTCCTCCGCTTGAATGTGCCTTAGGCATGCTGCAAGGAGGCATGAGGACTGCAGATGTGGCCAGGGCAATACATTGCAATGTCCGTACTGTGAGACGCCTAAGACAGCGCTACAGGGAGACAGGACGGACAGCTGATCGTCCTCGCAGTGGCAGACCACGTGTAACAACACTTGCATAGGATCGGTACATCCGAACATCACACCTGCGGGACAGGTACAGGATGGCAACAACAACTGCCAGAGTTACACCAGGAAAGCATAATCCCTCCATCAGTGCTCAGACTGTCTGCAATAGACAGAGAGGCTGGACTTGTAGGCCTGTTGTAAGGCAGGTCCTCACCAGACATCACCAGCAACAACATCGCCTATGGGCGCAAACCCTGTCTCTGGAGCAGACAGGACTGGGAAAACGTGCTCTTCACTGACGAGTCAGGGTTTTGTCTCACCAGGGGTGATGGTCGGATTCGCCTTTTTTTTAACAATATGACCCAGATGACCCTCCAGCATGACAATGCCACCTGCCATACTGCACGTTTTGTGCGTGATTTCCTGCAAGGTGGAATGTCTGTTTTGCCATGGCCAGCGAAGAGCCCGCATCTCAATCGCATTGAGCACGTCTGGGATCTGTTGGATCGGACGGTGAGGGCTAGGGCCATTCCCCCCCAGAAAAGTCTGGGAACTTGCAGGTGCCTTGGTGGAAGAGTGGGGTAACATCTCACAGCAAGACCTGGCAAATCTGGTGCAGTCCTTGAGGGGGTGATGCACTGCAGTACTTAATGTAGCTGATGGCCACACCAGATAGTGACTGTTACTTTTGATTTTGACCCCCCTCCTTTGTTCAGGGACACCTTATTCAATTTCTGTTAGTCACATGTCTGTGGAACTTGTTCAGTTTGTCTCAGTTGTTGAATCTTGTTACGTTCATACAAATATTTACACATTTGAAGATTCCTGAAAATAAATGCAGTTGACAGTGAGAGGATGTTTATATGTAATTGTCCAATAAGAAATGTTTGTTTTCATTTTCCCTTGCACAATGTTTTATGGTATGCTCAAATGATCATGACCCAGTTCTTGAATTATTTTCTTATTGTTGCTCATTCCTTTCCGTGTCTCTGTGCAGCCCTGGCGGTTAAGCTGAACCAGGCGGAGACGGAGAAGTTCAACATCAAGCAGATGAAAGACCTGTTTGAGCAGAAGGCTGCCCAGCTGGCCACAGAGATAGTGGGTTAGTGTGTGGCAGCCTGGCAGCTATCTTTAAATCCAGAGTCTGTGTGACTGGGAGCACTATGTGTGCTGCTGGCTGCGCTGTTAGAAACCATATTAGATATTATTCTCCACTCTTCGTATCTGGGTCATATTGTGAATATATTGTGTTGTGTTCAGTGGAGTCTGAGATATACAGTGAGCTCCAAAAGTATTGGGACAGTGACTCATTTTTTGTTGTTTTGGCGCCGTTCTCCAGCACTTTAGATTTGAAATGATACAATGACGAAGAGGTTAAAGTGCAGACGGTCACCTTTAATTTTAGGGTATTTTCATCCATATCGGGTGAACTGTTTAGAAAGTACACCACTTTTTGTACATAGTGTAGTCCCCCCATTTTAGGGGACCAAAAGTATTGGGACCAGTTCACTTGTGTATTAACGTAGTCAAAAGTTTAGTATTTGGTCCCAGTTTCCTATTATGCAATGATTACATCAAACTTGTCACTACAAAGTTGTTGGATGCATTTGCTGTTTGTTTTGGTTGTGTTTCAGATTTTGTGCCCTGTTGAAATTCATGGTAAATAATGTAATTTTGTCACTTTTATTGTAAATAAGAATATAATATATTTTATATGCATCTACGTTAATGTGGATGCTACCATGATTACAGATATAAAAAAAATGCTAATCTCCCTGTTATTGTAATGGCGAGAGGTTAGCAAGTCTTGGGTATGATATATATGTGCGTCTAACTTTCTCACTCATCATTATCAAATGACACAATACATGATTTACCATTTTAATTTCTATTGGGCACAAAATAATCTGAAACACAACCAAAACAAACAGATAATGCATCCAACAAGTTTGTAGAGTCACAAACTTGATCTAACCATTAATACACATGTAAGTGAATTTGTCCTAATATTTTTGGTGCCCTAAAATGGGGGGGGGGGGCCTATGCACAAAAAGTACTGTCATTTCGAAATTATATGGATGAAAATACCCTCAAATTTAAAGCTGACAGTGCAGTATAGAGCCAAAATAACAAAACATGTCACTGTCCCAGTACTTTTGGAGCTTACTGTAGTTCATTTAAAGCTGCTTTGATTGAACAACCATTTTAATGTCACTATACACTGTGTAATGTTCCATAGGCAGGTATAGTACAGTGACTAGCTCAGAGGTTAGGGTTAGGATGGAAGATAAATGGTAATGTTATACTTTGTTCTGTGAAGAGATATTCAATTTAACATGGGTATGTTGGTGACCCTGACAGACATCAAGTCTCGTTATGATGAGGAAAAGAGCCTGAGGGAGGCTGCAGACCAGAGGCTGGCCAACCTGATCCAGGAGCTGCAGAGAGAGAGGCAGGACAAGGACCGGCTACACACAGAACTGGTAACTAACAGAGACTGTATACATGCAGACAAGCATACACACACACACAGTCATGCATATACGCGTGCACACATACATGTAGGACACTTTCTATACATACTGTACAGTTATGGACATGTCACAGTGCACTAAAATATTAACACACTGTTGTACAATATTTGAGAATAAGTATACATTCATTGATGAGCACTGATAATAATTTGCATGTAGCCTATATTTTACTCCCAGATAACTTTTTTTTTTCCTGGGTTTATTTTCACCTCTTACTCATTACCTGTTGGTAAATAGGGATGTGACAAAATAACATTTTTTTCTTTAATGTTTGAAATGAAATATATCGGTTTTCCATTAAAGCAATAAAGAAAAATTCATACAATTCCATGTGAATTCACAATGCAGCTGCACTGCTACCAGCAACGGTTTAGGTCTCACAGGGCGTTCCTTTTCAGACGGTTTAGGTCTCACAGGGCGTTCCTTTTCAGACGGTTTAGGTCTCACAGGGCGTTCCTTTTCAGACGGTTTAGGTCTCACAGGGCGTCCCTTTTCAGACGGTTTAGGTCTCACAGGGCGTCCCTTTTCAGACGGTTTAGGTCTCACAGGGCGTCCCTTTTCAGACGGTTTAGGTCTCACAGGGCGTCCCTTTTCAGACAGTTTAGCATTTCACCTGTACTACCATTACTGTAACTCAATTCCACCCTGCAAAGCATTCATTTCCTTCTCATTTCTCAAAGTATTGCCGTACAGGACTTCGCTGCTGATACTTGTCTTTCTCTGCCGTTTTTCCAACTGTTAACGACAATGACGTAGCAGTCGAGAGTCGACTACCAACGAATAGATTCCTCGACTTCTTGCAGGTCAACTCCCATTTCTGAGTGTCAAGATTAGATTCCGCTAGGAATCGGCTCCTAAGATTCAGTATCTTTGGAATGGAGGATACTGATTAGTTGCCGTACATCCGAGAACACAAACGCTTGCATCTTTCATAGCAAGCTAGCAAGGGACGGAGAAAGAGGGGAGGGGCACAGTATAGGCAGGTCGGCCACCAGGCAGACGGAGTCAACCTTGCACTAGGCCTTTCTATCGGCAATCAAAAGTGGTATCTCGCAATGGAATGCTATTTCTCGCAATTTCTTGGCGTGCAATGTCTCGCAACTTCAATGAATAGGCTAGGAAATTGAAATGAGCGAGATGCAACACTTTGCTCTCACACAGTCACACTCTGTATCTGCGTGTTTGCATGGGCTCGCTTCACGCTGTTCACAGCATGGTAGCCAGGGCAACAGAGCCTCATGCTTCAACACTCTTAGTTGTTGCTCTTACAAATTGACCCGATATGCTGTTTACATTTAAATTACACAACTTTCCCCAGGCCTTTAAAGCCTATTGTTTAGTTAGGCTATAACATGGAAAAGGTTTTGTGATCACTGCACCGTAATTAAAACTTCTTTCTTTTTTTTTCTGATCACAATTTCGTTTAACAGTTTTTACTTTTCCATGTTCACCCTCCTGTTAGTTAACATATTGGATGTTGGGAGTTTCCGAGAACCATTTGTCAACAAAGAGAACAGTCACGGATAAAGCTAACGAACTGAAATTAAGCCAATTTGTTGTTGTCTGTTCGGATATCCTGGAGCCTTCATAGATGTTCACCCCTAATGGGGTCATTTCTTCACTTTCATGGATACATGGATAATTATTATGTTTTGAGAGAGGACTAGAGTTGTCTTAACAAAGTAAAGTATATAACCATGTATTTTATGATGAAGGAAGTGGAACTAGTCTTGAGGAAGGAACTATTCAGGACCGGGATTGCTGTGGTTACCATCTCTACCTAGATAAGTCATATCGTTTTAATTTATGTCATTCATTTCTATGTCAGAGGAGTGGGCAGAATGTAACCTTTATTTAACAAGGCCAGTCAGTTAAGAAGAAATTCTTATTTAAGAAAAGGGCGCTAATGACGTTATGAACTCTATACTGCCATTAACACTTAAATTCCCCACTTTCCTTTTTCTATTTTCACTCCTAACCCCTCTTTGATGCCCCAAATGTCTGCCCTTCTGCCCTAACCTCTGATCTCTCTGCTGCCCCCTAGCTGCAGCGGCCGGGAGTTGACGACATGGAGGTACTGCAGAAGGAGCTGATCCAGGTGCAGACATTGATGGACAACATGACACGCGAGAGGGAGGAGGAGTCTGCATGCCTCAAGAGCCAATACGAGCAGCTGCAGGCTGACCACACCACCTCAGAGGTAAGGCTGCAGGGGAATGGCCCATCTTGGTTTAGTTTTATGTTACTGGTCCAGTATGTACTTCTAGTATCTTCACTATCCCTCAGTGCAAGGCAGGCCCAAAGGTTTAGGGCAGCTAGTCAACTGGTGACTAGCTCCTCTTCTTGCACAAGGGAGACTGGTAAACATGCTTCTAATAATGTTTAAACACACACATACACACTGTCATACAGTCAGGAACCTCTGTGAATTAAAAAGGAAATGTTTTATATGCCCTTTCACAATTGTTTATCACATTCTATACATCATAGAAGGGGTGTCCAAGTGGATATGAAGTTGTGATTTTTAACCATTTCTAAATAAAACAGATGGCCTTTACTCTCATTCTACAACCTTTGCCTGGTCGTAAACACTGATTAGAAATTCCACTGGCTTTCCCTCTCCTAGCACCAACTGTATTGCCACTCCTATTCTCTTCGATCTGAGCCTACAGGAAAGTATGCGTCCTCAGGCCTGGAGGGAAGCAAAAGTCATTCAGCTACTCAAGAATAGCAAAGCATAATTTACTGGTTCAAACAGCTGACCAATCAGCTTGCTAGAAATTGTGTTTGAACAGATACAGTGCTATTTCACAGTAAACAAATTAACAACAGACTTCCAGCATACTTCTACGATTTTGGGAGTTGTTTTGTTAGACTTCAGTGCAGCTTTTTGCATTATCAACCATAATCAGCTGCTGAAAAAAGCATGTCGTCTGCCAAATCATGGATTGAGAGCTACCCATCTAACAGAACAGAGGGTTTTCTTTAATTGAAACCTATCATTTGTGGTGTACTTAAAGGCAGATGTCTTGGTCCTTTACTGTGTTCTATTTTTACTAATGACCTACCACTAGCCTTAAAGCCTGACTCAGCATTATACACATCAGTTACCACATTAAGTGAAATCACTGCTACCCTTAACAAAGAGCTGTAGTCAGTTTGAGTGGGTGGCTACTAATAAGCTAGTCCTTAATATATCAAAAGCCCTAAACCTTATCTAAATGTTGTAATGTATCAATTGAGCAACTTGAGGAGACTAAAATGTACACGGATGGCTTATATCAAGTACATGCATGTCAATCTCTCTTCGCTTAAAGTAGAAGAGAGATTGAATGCATCTCTGTCTTTTGTGAGAAGTATTGATGTGTTGAAAGCACCGATCTGTGTGTTCAAACCGCTAACACACAGCTCAGACACCCATACATAACCCACAAGACATGCCACCAGGGGCCTCTTCACAGTCCCTAAGTCCAGAACAGAGGCTGGGAAATGAACAGTAACACATAGAGCCTTGACCACATGGAACTCTTCCACATCAGGTAACTCAAGCTCTCTGTAAAATCTGCTGAAAAAATATAGAACACCACACGGCACAACATGTACTGTGAAGAGAGACACATGTGTTTTACTATCCTTGTGGGGACCAAACAATTGCTTCCCATTCAAAATCCAATGTTCCCTTTTAACCTAATCCTAACTAAACCCTAACCATATTTCTCCTCCCTAATTGTAAACCTAAGCCTAAAATAGCCCTTTTCCTTTTGGGGACCTGCAAAAAGTCCCCACCTGTCTGAATTGGCCTTGTTTGACTATCATTGTGAGGACTTCTGGTCCCCACAAGGATAGTAAAACCAAAAACAAGACACTCGAAGCACACCCACGCCCATGCATTGTTATATTGTATTTTTTCAGTAGTGTTCATATTGTACATTTAGCAGAAGCTAATAGGGATCTTATTAAATACTAAATACTTAAGATGGTCCTTTTAACAAGCTCTCGATTGACTAAAATAACCTTCATATTCAATGTTTTTAATAAAGGGATGCTTGAACTCCCTTTCCCAATCCTGTGGTGTCTGTCTGCATAATTCAGTGATATTTCCTGCATTACTGTACCCATAAGGCTTTGGAAGGAGAAGATTAGGAGGGAGTTTTTCTATGACTATGGCTCCCCCCTCCATCTCTTTCCCTCTTTCTGCCATTCCCCATCCGTCTCCTCTCTGGACTGCAATACAGACCTTTGGTTGACATATTTAACTGCACAATTGCACAACAATTTAACTGCAGTTAACTGCAATGTAGTAGGGAGTTGTAGTTTCCAACAGGCCAATATTCTACATAGTTTAGTGCAGAAAACTTGGCAATTAACTACAATGACCATAATCCATTGCGCACCTACTTGTCTGATCTGTGTGGGGCAGTCATGGAGAGAAGAGACAGAAGAATGTGCGATCGAGAGGGATAGCGAGCAGTTGCTTCGAGGTATCTACCTGAATTTACATGATCTAAGTGATTGATAGTTGGTATTCAGCAGTCATAAAAGTATGTCTTATTTACTTTGAAGAACTACCAAAATAGGGATTTTTGTCAGACAGCATAGGAAGCAGCTCTATAGAGATGAGAGGATGACTTGGAATGAAATAATAAAATCATCAAATAAACCAAATGTAATATATGCAACAGCTGAAATATTTTATTAAATTAATGTGAATAAATTATGTTTAAGTGATGAGCAGTAATCGGCAGTCACTGCCATCATGGGACTTTTATTAATTGTTTTATTCTGTGTTACAGCATTCAACCCACAAACATTAATTGCATTGTTTTTTTAGTAATTGAAAACTGATTATTTGTTAACTATCTAACTGAAATCGACCTAAAAAAAGTACTAATCTCTTGTTCTGGTGTTTTAATGATGAAATAGCCTTCAGCTGTAAAAATAAATGAGTGCTTCTGTTGTGGTGAGTTGACTGCTTGGGACAATAGTTTAGAATCCCACTGGTTCTCCTGGGTGATGCATCCGCCTCTTATTCTGTGTTTTCTGTTTACAACAACTGCAGTCGAATTTGGCAAAAATATGCTAAATTTGCTTTACACACAGACTGACTGACTGACTGACTGACTGACTGACTGACTGACTGACTGACTGACTACTTTTAATTGGCTCTCCTGATAGATTACAACTTTCATCACTTCAGTTTTTAAAAATCTGAAGTACTTTACATATGAATGCATTTTCTTAAAGGTCACTACTGTCATGGAATCACCTGGCCCTTATAACTGAATAATGAATCGTGAACAAAGCTCCTAGGTTCATGGAGATCTTGCCCTGCTCATCCTGTAGTCCTACATGGGCTAGTAGACTACATTACCCATCCACCCCCTTTCCTACCTGGGCTAGACTGCACCACCCCGTGTCCATAACCTGTTTTACCTGCGATAGACTACACTACCATCCACTCCGGCTGTAGTAGATCCCTTCAATGATAGCCAGTTGGTTGAATGTTGAGATGATTGAAACAAATCACCTAATCTCTGAATGCCTTGCTCAGATCAAACCTGGTGAGCAAACCGTTTGTCACTGCTCTGTCGGTCTCTGTGTTTTTCTAGGCTCGTGTTGTTTGTCTACTAGTGCTTACCTCTTTGCTTTGTCTCTTTCCCTTCCCAACCTTTGCTTCCACTCCTCCTCACCCAATTCTCCCTTTCCCTTTCTTGAAGATCTGTAAACTGGAGGTAAAGCATTGCTGTTTTACTCAGGCACCCCAATCTCCCCTCTATTTTATGCATGAATGTTTCAGTGACTATTTAGTTATCAGAAATGGGGATGATTTATTTTAGGTGTTTCTGCTGCCTGTATGTTTGTGTACTTGACTGCCTATTAGTTGTTATGCCTTTGCTCGACTCTCTCTTCGTACTGTATGGATGCTCTGTAGGCTTGCTGGCTTGCCAAGTGAATGCTTTGGGGAACGCCATGTGAAGTCCTCCTGACCACTCGACCAGAATCTAGCACATGGCATGTGAATGTTTTTTAATGTACACAAAGGAAAGTGTCTCACATTGATTTTGTGTGTTCCAGATGACCATCTCTCAGCTGAAGGCAGAGCTAGAGAAGGGACCTCAGGAGGCAGCAGTGTACACCCAGCAGATCCACCAACTACAGAGCTCTCTGAACAACCTGCAGCAACAGAGCCAGGTCTCTCTCTCTCTCACACACACACACACACCAACAACGAGTACAGTGCCTTGCGAAAGTATTCGGCCCCCTTGAACTTTGCGACCTTTTGCCACATTTCAGGCTTCAAACATAAAGATATAAAACTGTATTTTTTTGTGAAGAATCAACAACAAGTGGGACACAATCATGAAGTGGAACGACATTTATTGGATATTTCAAACTTTTTTAACAAATCAAAAACTGAAAAATTGGGCGTGCAAAATTATTCAGCCCCCTTAAGTTAATACTTTGTAGCGCCACCTTTTGCTGCGATTACAGCTGTAAGTCGCTTGGGGTATGTCTCTATCAGTTTTGCACATCGAGAGACTGACATTTTTTCCCATTCCTCCTTGCAAAACAGCTCGAGCTCAGTGAGGTTGGATGGAGAGCATTTGTGAACAGCAGTTTTTAGTTCTTTCCACAGATTCTCGATTGGATTCAGGTCTGGACTTTGACTTGGCCATTCTAACACCTGGATATGTTTATTTTTGAACCATTCCATTGTAGATTTTGCTTTATGTTTTGGATCATTGTCTTGTTGGAAGACAAATCTCCGTCCCAGTCTCAGGTCTTTTGCAGACTCCATCAGGTTTTCTTCCAGAATGGTCCTGTATTTGGTTCCATCCATCTTCCCATCAATTTTAACCATCTTCCCTGTCCCTGCTGAAGAAAAGCAGGCCCAAACCATGATGCTGCCACCACCATGTTTGACAGTGGGCATGGTGTGTTCAGGGTGATGAGCTGTGTTGCTTTTACGCCAAACAACGTTTTGCATTGTTGCCAAAAAGTTCAATTTTGGTTTCATCTGACCAGAGCACCTTCTTCCACATGTTTGGTGTGTCTCCCAGGTGGCTTGTGGCAAACTTTAAACAACACTTTTTATGGATATCTTTAAGAAATGGCTTTCTTCTTGCCAGTCTTCCATAAAGGCCAGATTTGTGCAATATACGACTGATTGTTGTCCTATGGACAGAGTCTCCCACCTCAGCTGTAGATCTCTGCAGTTCATCCAGAGTGATCATGGGCCTCTTGGCTGCATCTCTGATCAGTCTTCTCCTTGTATGAGCTGAAAGTTTAGAGGGACGGCCAGGTCTTGGTAGATTTGCAGTGGTCTGATACTCCTTCCATTTCAATATTATCGCTTGCACAGTGCTCCTTGGGATGTTTAAAGCTTGGGAAATCTTTTTGTATCCAAATCCGGCTTTAAACTTCTTCACAACAGTATCTCGGACCTGCCTGGTGTGTTCCTTGTTCTTCATGATGCTCTCTGCGCTTTTAACGGACCTCTGAGACTATCACAGTGCAGGTGCATTTATACGGAGACTTGATTACACACAGGTGGATTGTATTTATCATCATTAGTCATTTAGGTCAACATTGGATCATTCAGAGATCCTCACTGAACTTCTGGAGAGAGTTTGCTGCACTGAAAGTAAAGGGGCTGAATAATTTTGCACGCCCAATTTTTGTTAAAAAAGTTTGAAATATCCAATAAATGTCGTTCCACTTCATGATTGTGTCCCACTTGTTGTTGATTCTTCACAAAAAAATACAGTTTTAAAAATTATCTGTGTGTGGGGGTTTTATGTTCCTGTCACACCCCCCCACTCAGCAGCACTGTCATTAACACCATTATATTCTTTCATCTCCCTTGTGCCAAGTTTACTACACACACACCCCGGTATTCAAGAATCTGTTGTAAAAACATGTGCTCAGAAATCTAATTCCCCCTTGCTCTGCCTTGCATGCATGTCTGTAAGGATGCACTATTCTTTTCAGAGGTTGAACGACCAACGTCACTATGACACGTGAGAAGGCATCTGTATATTTTGTTTTGCCTAATGGGTACTGAGCTGTTAATTAGACTCTTATTAAATGAATCCTCATATCCTCACTTTGGTAAACATCTCCCGATGGCAACTATTCTAAGGGTGTGTATAATACTTTCCATTACACATGACCTCGAAATCTGAAGAGGGAAGGTTCATACGCCCTCTAGCAGATCGCCCCTTATGCTAATCTGTTCGGCATATCTATTTCTGTCTTTCAAAACGTTCTGAAACTCAAGTTGTCCACAACCTGTAGGCAATTTAGCAGACTATTTTGTCCAAAGCAACTTGCATTTGTTATGATACCTGCCCGGAATTGAACCTGTAATCTTGGCGTTGCTAGTACCACACTCTTACCAAGTGAGTTACACAGGACCATAATCACTAATCACTTTTCCCCCTCTGGTTCCCTCCCCCAGATGCTTTCAGAAACGCTTGGGCGCAGGGAGAAGGAGTTCCAGGAGCTGGAGGACTGCCTGGGGGCTGAGCAGGCCTCCAAGAAGACAGCCCAGGACAGTCTGCACCAGACGGAGATGGAGGTGCAAGAGCTCCAGGCCCGGGTGGCAGGGGCTGAAGCCAGCCTGCAGAGAGCCCAAGCAGAGCTGGGGGAGGAGGCTGGCAGGCTCCGGAGGGAGGTGGCTGAGCTGGAGGCCAAGCATGGGGAGGTGAAGGCAGAGAGGAAGCAGCTGCAGCAGCAGAGGGAGGAGAGGGAGAGCCAGGGCCTGGTGCAGCAGAGTGAGATCAACCAGGTTAGTAGTGACGCGGGCAAGCACACGTCAGACACAGACGGACACGCACAAACACACACCCACGTATTCAGGTCAAACACATGCACACACACAGGTCAACCACACACACACACACAGGTCAACCACACACACACACACACATCCGCACACACAGGTCACACACATACCGGTGAGACACACATGATCATCTAACACACTCAGACACACAAGTCTTTGGTCAATTGTCAGCCTACCTCATCCACCTACTCCTCTTCCTCCTCCTCCTGTGTTGTAGCTGCATGCTAAGCTCCTGGAGGCGGAGCGTCAGCTGGGGGAGGTGCAGGGCCGTCTGAAGGAGCAGAGGCAGCTCTCTGGGGAGAAACTGAAGGACCGTGAGCAGCAAACTGCCGACCTGCAGATCAAACTGTCCCGCTCAGAGGAACAGGTAGGTACACCGCATGAGTTTCATATAGGATGGGTATCCACATAAACATAGATTTACTAGAACCGACATTCAAATCAATGTCCTGTGATAGGTGGAGCATCGGTCATATTGGCCCTTCATTTTAATGGGAGCAGTAGAGTTGAACAGAGACCGATATTGTTATAGGATGTATATGGATATATGAGGACTTGGGATTGTTGCACAAGCTCCTTTATAGATTGGCCTGTCTAGTAGAAGTGGGGGGTTTCAGAATAAGGCCATAAACTGAGGTACTGTATTGGGACTGACCTCTATGTGTGTCCTGCTGTAGTTGAAAGAGAACAGCAGTAAGATGTTGGACGTGCAGCACCAGCTGGAGAAAGCTAAGCAGCAACACCAGGAGCTTCAGGGCCTGCAGCAGAACACCAACACCAAGCTCAGAGAGGCACAGGTACTGCCAGACATGTCAACTTAGCACTTGTGTTTTGTGTCAGTACAACTCACCGCTTCCACTGTGTGTACAGTAGAACCTATGTGAAGGGATGTTCAGCACCAGAACACACAACACACATTATTACAGGGTTGTATTGAATATGGCACACCTTATCGAAACAGAAAACAACTTTTTGTATTGGACAGGTCCATGTCGTCCCATCCTGTTTCACTCTATTTGTTTTCTGTCGGATGCCTTATGAACACAACCCAGGACCAGGGCTCTGAATTTAAAATGCCATTGGTAGCACTGGTGCTCCCAATAAATAAAACAGTTAGGAACACCAGAGACATTTCTATTTGTATTTTTATTAACCTTTATTTAACTAGGCAAGTCCCGGATGACGCTGGGCCAATTGTGTGCCGCCCTATGGGACTCCCAATCACGGCCGGATGTGATTCAGCCTGGATTCCAACCAGGAACTGTATTGACACCTCTTGCACTGAGATGCAGTGTCTTAGACCGCTGCGCCACTCAGGAGGCCAGATCTGAGTTCTACTTCAGAAGCACGTTGTGTCCTAGAAATTAATGTGGAACCCTGTCAATTTATTTATTCTAAAAAGATAAAATGTTGATAGAAATACATGTCATTGAAATAGTAAATTGTGGAATATTAAGTTTCTGCATTGTGGAAAAGCACTATTTTTCTATTGAGGCATTGCATTCAAAATTGTACACTGTCTCTTTAAGATCGTCAAGTTTGGGATGATGACATGCAAGACATTGCTATGATTATTGATCTTCTGAAGAAGCTATCCCATTTTTCTTTCTGTGCCCCCAAAATGTTTTGATATACTGGTTGTTAGTTAGCTAGCTCATGAGGTAACAAACATTACTTAACAAAATGCAAAACAAATCCGCCCGTGAGTAGTTTTAGAACAGCCCGCGACATGGTTTATGAATTCCTCCCCCCAATCCGTGACGTGAAGAAAAAAACATTGCATCTGTAAATGGGTCAATATCTTTTGAACTGTTTGGGTAAGAAACAAGCAGTTTTCGCTGTATTAATGGTGCAAGCATGACGCTAATGAATCTGATCTCGGGGAAACAATGCTTCAAGACAACATGTTTGTTTGACTCGTCTCCCTCTGCCTCCTCGTCCATGTCCTATAAGAATGACCTGGAGCAGGTGCTGCGTCAGATCGGGGACAAGGACCAGAAGATCCAGAACCTGGAGGCCCTGCTGCAGAAGACAAAGGACAGCGTGAGCCAGCTGGAGGCTGAGAGGGAGGACCTGGTGGCCAAGATCCAGGCTGGGGAGGGAGAGACGGCCGTGCTCAACCAGCTGCAGGAGAAGAACCACACTCTACAGACGCAGGTAAAAGCACACACATGCACACACAGAAAGGCATATACATAATTAATGCAGCGTTCTGACGCACGCACACACATTGTGTTATTCAATTTGTGTGCTTAGGTGTTGTATTAAAAAGAACACTACTGGTGTGATACAATATAGCACAGTAAAAACATACAATAGCCTAATCATGATCTGAGGGATTTAACTCATTGTCTCTTCCTATTTTGGGGGCTATAGGTCACACACTTGACAGACAAGCTGAAGAACCAATCGGAGAGCCACAAGCAGGCTCAGGACAACCTCCACAAGCAGGTGCAGGAGCAGAAGAGCCTCCTCCGTGCGGCCCAGGACCGAGCCCAGACTGTGGAGACCTCTCTAGGGGAACTGAATGCCCAGCTGACAGAGAGTAGGGAGAAGTTGGCCCAACTGGACACACAGGTAGGGTGAATGGACTGACGGATGGATAAATATTATTCCTATCCTTTTACTATTGACTGGAGAGTGGGATAAACAAATAGGGGCACCCCCCCGCGCGCGACAGGGCGTTAACCGCTCAACCAGATTCCAGCACTAAATAAGTTGTTGTTTTGTTGCGTTATGTTTTTTCCCCAGTTGAAGTCTAAGACGGAGATGCTGCTGTCGGCCGAGGCAGCCAAGGCAGCCCAGAGAGTAGACCTGGAGAACCACCTGGAGACAGCCCAGCATGCACTGCAGGACAAGCAGCAGGTAAGCCATTGGTTGTATGACAACAGCAGAATATACTCATGCTGGATGAATATAGTATCTACCAGAATACTAATTTAATGGAGACCCATCTCTTAACATAATAATGTATCACTGATTGCCTTCTTTTCTCAAATTACCCTGCATCTGTGGGACAAAATGCCCAAGCTGTGCTAGGCCCCATTCCAATTCTTTAAAAGTGCATCAATCAAATGTATTTATAAAGCCCATCAGCTGATGTCACAAAGTGCTGTACAGAAACCCAGCCTAAAACCCCAAACAGCAATCAATGCAGGTGTAGAAGCACAGTGGCTAGGAAAAACCCCCTAGAAAGGCCAAAACCTAGGAAGAAATCTAGAGAGGAACCAGGCTGAGGGGTGGCCAGTCCTCTTCTGGCTGTGCTGGGTGGAGAACAGAACATGGCCAAGATGTTCAAAGATGACCAGCAGGGTCAAATAATGATCACAGTGGTTGTCGAGGGTGCAACAGGCAAGCACCCCAGGAGTACATGTCAGTTAGCTTTTCATAGCCGATCATTCAGAGTATCTCTACCGCTCCTGCTGTCTCTAGAGAGTTGGAAACAGCAGGTCTGGGACAGGTAGCACGTCCGGTGAACAGGTCAGGGTTCCATAGCCGCAGGCAGAACAGTTGAAACTGGAGCAGCAGCACGACCAGGTGGACTGGGGACAGCAAGGAGTCATCAGGCCAGGTAGTCCTGAGGCATGGTCCTAGCGCTAAGAGAGAGATTTCCACAAAATTAGGTGGAAACTGAGCTGCACTTTCTAACCTCCTGCCCAATGTATGACCATATTAGAGAGACATATTTCCCTCAGATTACACAGATCCACAAAGAACTCGAAAACCCTACGATTTTGATAAACTCCCATATCTACTGGGTGAAATACCACAGTGTGCCATCACGGCAGCTAGATTTGTGACCTGTTGCCACAAGGGCAACCAGTGAAGAACAAACACCATTGTAAATGCAATCCATATTTATGCTTATTTATTTTCCCTTTTGTACTTTAACCATTTGTACATCGTTACAACACTGTGTGTGTATATATATATATATATATATATATATATATATATATATATATATATATATATATACATAATATGACATTTGTAATGCCTTTATTCTTTTGAACTTCTGAGTGTAGTGTTTACTGTTAATATACAAAAGTGAAATAAACAATAAAAACGATCTAATTCACTTGCTTTGGCAATGTTAATATATGTTTCCCATGCCAATAAAGCCCCCTGAATTGAATTGAGAGAGAGAGAACTTAAATTCACACAGGCAGAGACAGTAAGGGCGGTTCGTTGCTCCAGTGCTGTTCCGTTCACCTTCACACTCCTGGGCCAGACTACACTCAATCATAGGATCTACTGAAGAGATGAGTCTTCAATAAAGACTTAAAGGTTGAGACCGAGTCTGCGTCTCTCACATGGATAGGCAGACCATTCCATAAAAATTGAGCTCTATAGGAGAAAGCCCTGCCTCCAGCTGTTTGCTTAGAAATTCTAGGGACAGTAAGGAGGCCTGCGTCTTGTGACCATAGCGTACGTGTAGGTATGTACAATGTTACTGTTACACACGTCTCTTGGAGGAGGGAACACAACACTCAACTCCCGTGGAGTGAAAGAGGTATGTGACTATAGGTGTGGGTAAGGATGACTGAGACAGAGAATATTACCGTTAACAGGGAATTTATTCCTTCACACGGTAATATGTGGAAAAGGGTCTGGACGGAACCAAAGCAAAGAAAGTTAAAGAGCCCCCTCTCCTACCTTACCTACCTACCCACAACTGACCTAACTAGCACCACCTGGCACACTAACCAAAATACAGGGAATGGTCCGCTCAGGTCTTACCTAGTGTGCATAGACAGAGTACATACTACGGGTATATGTATGCCTGCAGGCCTGTTGCCTAAGCACTCCCAAGGTGCCTTCCCCTCCCCCCCTCGGGAACAAAAACAGAATAATTACAACCGTAAGTAAACAATTTCAATAATCAAAAACAGTCCTTTTGACATACACGTCTGCAGGACCGGCCTCAAAATACTTTACAAAACCTGTCTCACAGGACATCCAAGAAGCTCTCTCTGAGCAACAACCAACAGGACATCCAAGAAGCTCTCTCTGAGCAACAAACCATCATAGGACATCCAAGAAGCTCTCTCTGAGCAACAACCAACACAGGACATCCAAGAAGCTCTCTCTGAGCAACAACCAACAGGACATCCAAGAAGCTCTCTCTGAGCAACAAACCAACATAGGACATCCAAGAAGCTCTCTCTGAGCAACAACCAACACAGGACATCCAAGAAGCTCTCTCTGAGCAACAACCAACACAGGACATCCAAGAAGCTCTCTCTGAGCAACAACCAACACAGGACATCCAAGAAGCTCTCTCTGAGCAACAACCAACACAGGACATCCAAGAAGCTCTCTCTGAGCAACAACCAACACAGGACATCCAAGAAGCTCTCTCTGAGCAACAACCAACACAGGACATCCAAGAAGCTCTCTCTGAGCAACAACCAACACAGGACATCCAAGAAGCTCTCTCTGAGCAACAACCAACACAGGACATCCAAGAAGCTCTCTCTGAGCAACAACCAACACAGGACATCCAAGAAGCTCTCTCTGAGCAACAACCAACACAGGACATCCAAGAAGCTCTCTCTGAGCAACAACCAACACAGGACATCCAAGAAGCTCTCTCTGAGCAACAACCAACACAGGACATCCAAGAAGCTCTATCTGAGCAACAACCAACACAGGACATCCAAGAAGCTCTCTCTGAATAACAACCAACACAGGACATCCAAGAAGCTCTCTCTGAGCAACAACCAACACAGGACATCCAAGAAGCTCTCTCTGAGCAACAACCATCACAGGACATCCAAGAAGCTCTCTCTGAGCAACAACCAACACAGGACATCCAAGAAGCTTTCTCTGAGCAACAACCAACACAGGACATCCAAGAAGCTCTCTCTGAGCAACAACCAACACAGGACATCCAAGAAGTTCTCTCTGAGCAACAACCAACACAGGACATCCAATAAGCTCTCTCTGAGCAACAACCAACACAGGACATACAAGAAGCTCTCTCTGAGCAACAACCAACATAGGACATCCAATAAGCTCTCTCTGAGCAACAACCAACACAGGACATACACAAAGCTCTCTCCCTGAGCAAAGGAACACTGGCTTTTATACAGCTGGAGAAGGTGTCTGTAATGACAGATAGCTGTATTCTCTGACGAGAGGGCGAGGTCAGCTCCAATTAGCAATGGGGCCGACCAATCAGCTGCTTGGGGGAATTTCCTGAAGCCATTTCCTGAAATAAATACACATACAACAACACATACAAACCAACAACACAGAAACTGGGGAACGTAACAGTTACATAGATGAAAAGATGCTGTCCTTGAAACAGTCTTGATATGTTCGTCAAAAGAGAGATCAGGGTCCAGAGTATCGCCGATGTCCTTCACAGTTTTATTTGAGTCAACTGTACAACCATCAAGATGAATTGTCAGATTCAACAGAATATCTCTTTGTTTCTTGGGACCTAGAACTAACTAGCATCTCTGTTTTGTCCGAGTTTAAAAGTAGAGCATTTGCTGCCATCCACTTCCTTATGTCTGAAACACAGGCTTCTAGGGAGGGCAATTTGGGGACTTCACAATGTTTCATCGAAATGGATAGCTGTGTGTCGTCTGCATAGCAGTGAAAGTTAACATTATGTTTCCGAATGACATCACCAAAAGGTAAAATATATAGTGAAAACAATAGTGGTCTTAAAAAGGAGCCTTGAGGAACACCGAAATTTGTCAGAGGACAAACCATCTACAGAGACAAACTGATATCTTTCCGAAAGATAAGAGCGAAACCAGGCCAGAACTTGTCCGTGTAGACCAATTTGGGTTTCCAATCTCTCCAAAAGAATGTGGTGATTGATGGTATCAAAAGCAGCACTGTCTAGGAGCATGAGGACAGATGCTGAGCCTCAGTTTGACGCCGTTAAAAGTTACCACCTTCACAAGTGAAGTCTCAGTGCTATGATGGGGTCTAAAACCAGACTGAAGAATTTGGTGTACATTGTTTGCCTTCGGGAAGGCAGTGAGCTGCTGCGCAACAGCTTTTTCTAACATTTTTGAGAGGCATGAGGGATTCGATATAGGCCAATCTTTTTTTCTTTTTTTTTTACATTTTCTGGGTCAAGGTTTGGCTTTTTCAAGAGAGGCTTTATTGGTACACATCCGGTGGATAGAGAGCCTTTTTATTATGTTCAATATAGGAGGGCCAAGCACAGGAAGCAGCTCTTTTCAGTAGTTTAGTTGGAGTAGGGTCTAGTATGCAGCTTGAAGGTTTAGAGGCCATTATTATTTTCATCAATGTGTCAAGAGATATAGTACTAAAACACTTGAGTGTCTCCCTTGATCCTAGGTCCTGGCAGTGTTGTGCAGACTCAGGACAACTGAGCTTTGGAGAAATACGCAGATTTAAAGAGTCCGTAATTTGCTTTCTAATGATCATGATGTTTTCATCAAAGAAGTTCATGAATTTATCACTGCTGAAGTGAAAGCTATCCTCTCTTGGGGAATGCTGCTTTTTAGTTAACTTTGCGACCATATCAAAAATACATTTTGGATTCTTATTATTTTCCTCAATTAAGTTGGAAAAATAGAATGATCAAGCAGCAGTGAGGGCTCTTCGATACTACACGATACTGTCTTTTCAAGCTAGTCGGAAGACTTCCAGTTTGGTGTGGCGCCATTTCGTTCCAATTCTCTGGAAGCTTGCTTCAGAGCTCGGGTATTTTCTGTATACCAGGGAGCTAGTGTGACTGCATCTAGGGTATTTTGCAAGGTTGAATTGAGTTCCTCAGGTGGTTAACTGATTTTTGTACTCTGATGTCCTTGGGTACGTGGAGGGAGTCTGGAAGGGCTTCTAGGAATCTTTGGGTAGTCTTAGAATTTATAGCACGGCTTTTGATGATCCTTGGTTGGGGTCTGAGCAGATTATTTGTTGCGATTGCAAATGTAATAAAATGGTGGTCCGATAGTCCAGGATTATGAGGAAAAATATTGAGATCCACAACATTTATTCCACGGGACAAAACTAGGTCCAGAGTATGACTGTGGCAGTGAGTAGGTCCTTAGACATGTAGGACAAAACCCACTGAGTCGATGATGGCTCTGAAAGCCTTTTGGAGTGGGTCTGTGGACTTTTCCATGTGAATATTAAAGTCACCAAAGATTGGAATAACATCTGCCATGACTACAAGGTCCGATAGGAATTCAGGGAACTGCGTGAGGAACGCTGTATATGGCCCAGGAGGCCTGTAAACAGTAGCTATAGAAAGTGATTGAGTAGGATGCATAGATTTCATGACTAGAAGCTCAAAAGACGAAAACGTCTTTTTTTTTTGTAAATTTAAATTTGCTATCGTAAATGTTAGCAATACCTCCGCCTTTGCGGGATGCGCGGGGGATATGGTCACTACTGCAACCAGAAAGAGAGGCCTCGTTTAACACCAAATTAATCAGGCTTCAGCTTTGTTTCTAGTCAGGCCAATCACATCAAGATTATGATCAGTGATTAGTTCATTGACTATAACTGCCTTGGAAGTGAGGGATCTAACATTAAGTAGCCCTATTTTGAGATGTGAGATATCACAATCTCTTTCAATAATGACAGGAATGGAGGTCTTTATTCCAGTGAGATTGCTAAGGTGAACACCGCCATGTTTAGTTTTGCCCAACCTAGATTGAGGCACAGACATGCTCTCAAGGGTGATAGCTGAGCTGACTACACTGACTGTGCTAGTGGCAGGCTGGCTAACAGCCTGCTGCCTGGCCTGCACCCTATCTCATTGTGGAGCTAGGGGAGTTAGAGCCCTGTCTATGTTCATAGATAAGATGAGAGCACCCCTCCAGCTAGGATGGAGTCTGTCTCTCTCCTCAGCAGGCCAGGCTTGGTCCTGTTTGTGGGTGAGTCCCAGAATTTGTAGATAATTGGCCCTCTATCTTTTGGCAGGGGCAGAAAACAGTTTTCAACCAGCGATTGAGTTGTGAGACTCTGCTGTAGAGCTCATCACTCCCCCTAACTGGGAGGGCACCAGAGACAATTACTCGATGCCGACATCTTTCTAGCTGATTTACACGCTGAAGCTATGTTGCACTTGGTTTCATTCTAACATCGTTGGTGCCGACATGGATAACAATATCCCTCCCTCGAAGTAATCACTGATTAGACATGACAGTACAGGGGAAAGTCATGAGATGAGCCCTTGTGGTCACATGTCCAATCATATCTAGTCAATGATTATGTCAAGGAAGGAAGTAAGGTTGGAAGGATGCACTTTTAGAGAATTTATAGTAATGCCTCATCTCTCCTGTCCTTATAGGAGCTGAATAAGAGCCAGGCATGTGTAGAGGAGCAGGGCCGGAGGCTGCAAGAGAGACATGAGCAGTGTGGCCAGCTGGAGGCCAGTTTGAAGGAGGTCAAAGACAAACTACTGACCTCAGAACAGTGCATAGAGCAACTGGGGGGACGGGCCAAGGTCAGTTACATGCACGCGCAAATGTGGAGTTCCTGGGGGAGGCACTGTGTGTATTACCTTTACACATTTCATACAGATTTTTGTTTCTTACGATATGAACTGGGTTTTAGCTCATACACACATCTTGGTATCAGGTTTGCAGTAGAGACTGGGAGTCACTGTGATGTCTCTGAAATGTCCGTTTTGTGTGACAGAAAGCGGAGGCGGAGGGGGTGGAGCTGAGGGCGGCCAGGGAGCAGACTCAGCAGGAAGTGCAGAAACTCCAGAAGCAGGGGTCAGAGGTCAAGGGAAAACTGAAGGAGCTGGGTCGCCTATTAGAGACTGAGAAGGCCGGGTAAGAACTAAGTAGAGCTTTTTGATGCTGTCGCAGTCAGGTTACCATTCCGACGGACACAATGACAAGGTCAAAGTTCAACATACCATCTCTCATCAACAAGGAAAATGACCATTGCAGCAACAGTCTATAGGCTGTTCACCTGAATATAAATTAGGTATGGTTCTGGCTACTGACAATAAACCAAGCTTATTTCCTTTTTGTTGGTCATTGATCCACATCCAGTACTCTTTGTGACTGGTCTCTGCTTCTCTCAGGGCTGCTGTGTTACAGGAGGAGCTGAAGAGAAAGACGGACTCCCTGAGCGACACGCGGCAGCAGCTGGAGCGCTGTGAGCAGGAGAAGACCTCCCTCCAGGCCAGCCTGGACAAGCTAGCCCAGGAGGGGCAGGTGCGGCAGGCCGAGCTGGACAGAAAAGCCCAGGGTTTGGCTGGAGACCTCCAGAAGGCCATGCAGGAGAAGGAGGCCCAGTGGAAAGAGCTGGCAGCAGCCAACGACGGTCTGGCTAAAGCCTCCAAGGCCCTGAAGGAGAGCCAGAGCCAATTGGACAAGGAGAGGAAGAGCAGCAAGATAGTCTTGGAGGAGAAGGTGGGTTTAGTGTGGTGTAGCGTGGTTGACCTCGATGTGGGAGGTACAGACTGCAACATAAAGGGTTCCGGTAGCTTCTTGGGCCCGTATTCATTAAGGGTCCCAGAGTGGGAATGCTCATCTAGGATCAGTTTAGCCTTTTAGATCAAAATGAATAAGATTGCATGGACAGGGGGGACCAGATCGAAGATCAGCACTCTTACTCTGAGATCCTTTTATGAATAGGGGCCCTGTTTTTCTCGAATTGGTGTTGGTGTCAGTATTATCACCAAAAGTATATTAGTCTAGACTAGGTCAAATCCAACAGTACATATGTGAAAATGTTTCAGGAGAAGTCCCATGAGATGGCCAGACAGGAGCTGCTGAAGGCCACAAAGGCCACCACCAAGGAGATGGCAGAGGTCAAAGGGCAGCTGGAGAATATCAGAGAGGTAAGCAGCCCATAGACATGAATACAGGGTCCTATTCATTAGGAACAAAATGAAAGAAGAAAACAACTGAATGAAACAAGGAGGGACTACTTGAATTAGTCCAAAATGAAACACACTAAATATTTTGCTATGGTGTGCCCTAATGAACACGACACAGATACCTTACAAGGCCTGATTGTCCATGCTCGCACAAAAGGTTTCATTTTGTGTCTGACTGGCAGGCAGAGAAAGGGTTGAAGATGCAGCTGACTATATTAACAGAGCAGCACACTGAGACCCAGGAGGCCCTGAAAGAGAAAGAGAAGGGGGTGCAGCAGCTGCAGACACAGCTGAAGACAGCCCAGGGGTCCTTCAACCAGGAAAATAAGAAACTGGAGAGCCAAGTGAGCGAGCTGCAAGGAGCACATGCCAGGAAGGTAAGAAGACACACACATACACACAAACAATTCCATGCTTTAATTCCATGTTTTGGACTAAATGTGTGTATTCCAGGCTGAGGAGGAGGGTCGTCTGAAGGAGCAGGTGTCAGGCCTGGGCCAGGAGCTGAGTTTTGAGAGGACCAGAACAACTGAGCTGCAGAAGGCCCTAGAGCGGAGTCAGGAGGGTCTGGCCAAGATGCAGTCTGACTACTACGGCAAGGAGTCAGAGGTGTCATCTCTCAGACAGGACCTTGCGGTGAGTGGATGAACACGCAGGCATACAAATGGAATTACTAGAATGGACATCCTCATCCAATTATATTTCTATGGATGCAGGACAGGGTCAATGGCAGTTAGACAATAATATTAATTGTATGAGGAGAGACATTTTGTGCGAGTGAAGAATATATGTGAGAAGATAAGGAGTCAGAGGTGTCATCTCTTAGACAGGACCTTGCGGTGAGTGGATGAACATGCAGGCATACAATGGAGATACCAGAATCAGACCGCTTGGAAATATATATATATATATAATTTTTTTTTACTTTTATTTAACTAGGCAAGTCAGTTAAGAACAAATTCTTATTTTCAATGACGGCCTAGGAACAGTGAGTTAACTGCCTGTTCAGGGGCAGAACGACCTTGTCAGCTCGGGGGTTTGAACTTGCAACCTTCCAGTTACTAGTCCAACTCTCTAACCACTAGGCTACCCTGCCGCCCCAAATTGATCATCAACATCAGATCATCAACATCAGACACTAGTGTCTGCCTAACCAACTACCAGGACACCATAGGTGTAGGATCATGCAAATCATAGCCTTTTAAACTTTTTACATAATGCTAATCTAGTTTGCAAGTATGGAATGCACACATAAGTATGTGACCTGAGCCTGTTGGCTGTGTTTGTATGAACTGTGTGCTGTATGTGACCCAAGCCTGTGTGTACTCTGTCCAGGCGTCTGAGGAGAGGCTGACCCTGTCCCAGGAGGAGTTGGCTGCTAACCGGACCCAGCTGACTGGTCTGGAGGGACAGGTCCAGGAAGTGGAGGCTGCCCGGACCTCCCTGAACCAGGAGCTTGCCAAACGGGACCAGAGGCTGGGCCAGCAGGAGACAGCCCTCAAAGAGCTGCAGAAAAATCAGGTCAGACCCAGGATCGTGTTCAAACAGCATCTGAGTTTCCTGTCCAGATAATCGGGTTCATTATGATCTAAAAGGCTAAACTAATCCTTGATAAGAGCCAGGAGCGAAGACTCTGACTGTATGTCTGACTGGGGGGTGTCCCGATTGGATTTGTCTAATGAATCTCTTGTTATAGTTGTTGTAAATCTTGTTCCAACCCATAGTCAGAGTGTCATGATATTTGGGGACTTTGATCCATATCAGACCTGGTCTCCTTCCCTAATGGGACTTAGGGTGTGAGTTGTATGGTTGTTCTCCTCATGCTGAAACCCCCTCCCCTCCCCCACACAGGGTGTGACCCAGGAGGAGCTGCAGAAGGAGAGGCGCAGAGTGAAGGAGCTGAACCAGACTAAGGCTGCCCTAGAGAAGGACACAACCAGACTGGGTTCTGAGCTGAAGGCACTCGGGGAGAGGAGTGAGAAGGTGAGACCCTCTTTATCCAGAGATTTACGAGGGGTCCATTGAGTGGAAGATGGAGGGGTTGATTCGGAATTGAACCAACTGAATCCCATATCAACCCCTATCCCCTAGGTACTACTGTAGATCTGCGATGATTGGATAGGTGTCAGCAAAAGTTTGACAATTCCATCATATTGCTTACACCTATCCACCACACCCCTTCTCTTCTCCCCCCCCCAGGAGTTGAAGGAGCTTGGGGAGGCCAAGCAGTTGTTGATCCAGCAGAAGCTGGAGGTGCAGGGCCATGTGGAGGAGGTGCAGGCAGCCCTGGAGCAGGAGAAAACCCTGCACCAGGTCACCAGGGACAGTGTTACCCAGAGAGAGGAGAAGTCTCGGGTGGAGGTCCAGGAGGTCCAGGCCCAGCTGGTACGCTTAGTTGTTTACCTACCTACTAACATTCCAGAGGGCATCAACACTTATTAAAGCAGCTACATGTGATGTTTGACATTGAAGTGCTATTTGCTGGTGGAACACCTCCAGTGTTTTTAAATGCTGTGCTTTGTAGACACCATGCAGGTTCTTTTTGTAATTTGCTGTGTTTCAGTCATGTGTGGGGGTGTCTTTTAGGTATCATCACTCTGATGATTTGTAGATCTCCTGTAGGTGTGGCTTTTCTCCTCTAAACTTCTAAATACCTTGTCATCTCTTTCCCGCTTCCTCCTCCCCATCCCCCACCCCTCCCCAGGCGTCAGAACGTAAAGTCCGGGAGGAACAGGCGAAGCGGGGAGAGGAGGCAGAGGCGCGGCTGGGCCTGCAGGTGACGGCGCTCAACGAGAATGTGGCCACGCTAAAGAGGGAGTGGCAGGGCAGCCAGCGGCGCTGTGGCGAACTGGAGAAACAGACTGATGAACTGCGGGGTGAGATCGCTGTGCTCGAGGCCACCGTGCAGAACAACCAGGACGAGAGGCGTGCACTTCTGGAGAGGTGAGGGTGTGAAGTTGTCTTCAGAATTGCTACCGCTAATGTTGTGGTTTTACCAGAAACTATAATGTAGCTAGAAATCACCTAGATCTCCCCTCATGGATGTCTTTCAAATCAAAATGTATTTGTCACATGCTTCGTAAACAGTAAAATGCTTTACGGACCCTTCCCAAACAGTGTGCAAAAGAGCACATTGGCTGATAGCCTATCCAGCAAGGTGTCAGAGAGAACTGATTTCCAGTAGTTTTGTTTTGCTTAAAATGACACAACAACCTGGTTCCAGTTTAATAACGTTTACTTTACCTTATTTCCACGGTACATGGTTGTCATTGCGCTCAGGGCAGGTCCATCCACAGTGAGGCAACCGCGCAGGCGTAACAGTATCATAGTAGCAGACATTTTGGAATACTTAAAACATGTACTTAATAGTTTGTAATGTAACAGATCTCTTTGTATTGATATTAATATTTTTAAATGAATATCTTATTAGCACTTTGTTCTAGCTAGCTATTTGTGTAGGTAGCTATCAAGTAAACCCAATGAGGTCATTAGTGCTTTTAGAGTTGTTTACTCTTTCTTTCCCTGTTTCTCTTTGTCTCACTCTATCCTTTTTTCTCTCTCCTCTTCTCTCTGCTTTTAGCCTTTCACCATTGTGACTGTGTAATGGTTGTGTTTCAGGTGTGTGAAGGGTGAGGGGGAGATGGAGAAACTGCAGTCCAAAGTGGTGGAGATGCGTAGAAAACTGGATGATACAACCGCTGCCATGCAGGAGCTGGGCAGAGAAAACCAGTCACTACAGGTAACAATGCAGGACACATAACGCCATGTTAGACACGTGTATTATGACTTCAGTTGCATCGTTCTATGTGACCTGTAGCTGAACTAGACAATACAACACAGTACACATACACCAGTCTACATGTATTTTATTAGGATCCCCATTAGCTGTTGCCAAGGCAGCAGCTACTCTTCCTGGGGTCCAAATGTATTAGTCCCAACAGTCCACAGCCATGGAGCCACTATAGTCTGACGACCCATTATTACATCATTTACTAATCTCATTTAATTGTTAAGCCGTGGACGTGTCAAAAAATCCTGCACAGCTCTGCTAGTTAGAACTCTTTAGGACTTGTTTAATGGGTACTTAAAAGTCAATAGAGCTGTGTGTGTTAGTGTGTACATGCCTGTTTGTATAGGTGCAGACGTGCAGTGGAGCTGGTTTTCCAGTGTGAATGTATATGGTTTAACCCCTCTCTCTCCCTGTCCCCATTTGTAGATAAAGCAGTCACAGTCTCTTACCAGGAAGTGGGCGGAGGACCACGAGGTACAGAACTGCATGGCCTGTGGGAAGGGCTTCTCTCTCGCCATCAGGAAAGTGAGTTGTGTTGCATGTCGGTCTGTTCATCCGGGTTGTGTACATGCTCAGAAAACCTCTTCAAATGTTTTGCAATGGAAAATGTGTGTTATTTTACAAGTTCAGGTAGACCCAGTCCATCATCTTCTGTTTGGTTCCTAATGAACACGACCATGGTGAAGGAGGTGACGCAAAGGAGTTCCTAACTGACTCTGTCTCTCTACTCCCCCCCCCCCCCCCCCACACACACACACACACAGCACCACTGCAGACACTGTGGCAACATCTTCTGTGCAGAGTGCTCTGCCAAGAACGCTCTCACACCCTCCTCCAAGAAGCCTGTGCGGGTGTGTGAGACGTGCTTCGAAGATCTCCAGGGTTGACACCTCTCTCTCTCGGCCTCCTGGCCCCGCCAGTAACAGCATGTCCCATCGTTTCCTACGTGACCATTCTTACAAACGGACTCAGAAATCAACACCTGTCTCTCTGACTTCATGGACCATTGGAACCAATCAGACCTACTGTGAAGAAGGGGCCACAGTCACTGAATGGGCCAGCTCCAGTGGTCTTAGTAAGGGGGGTAGCTGGGGTCTCGGTCTCAAGATGGGAATATGATGGAAGAAGCACAGCAGACAAGCCAGAGCTATGGGATGGGATGGGCCAAATCTGTATAGTGCCTTTGCCACTTATGATGCCGGCTGGTTGGTCAGAGAGTGGTAACGGAGAGAGCTCAACAGCACTATCCATCTTTACTCTACATGTCTAGCTTGGATGGCGGCCATCTTGGTTTGGCATCGTTAGCATCTTTTAACGTTTAGGAAGACGAGGGGGTTGACTGTAAGTATACGTTGGGTCTAGAAGGGTTGTGAAGGCAGGTGGAAGAAAGGGGTTAAATCCCGAACAGGTTAAGTTGTTTTAACAAAAGGATATAGAGTTACGTTAAAGGGTTGAAAGCAGTGGTTCTGTTTGTTTTAGGATAAGTATTTTGTTAATGACCAAAGAATGTCCATCTGGAGTAGTCCAAATTTCCTGAGATGGTAGGATATTAGGCAAAATGGAAAGCTTGGATTTTTCTTTACCTTAATTTAATCTCAATTACTTTTTAAATCTAGCTGAAAGCTTTGAGTTTTTTACTTTTAAAGTCCTACATTTTTATCATAAATTCAGACATGCTTGAACATGGCTGGCATTTATAATGTACATCAGATTTTTTTTTGCAATGCTGCTCATTTTTCTACTAAACGTAATGAAGACTTTGTTTTGCACCGTCGTTGATCTCTTGCAAACAACTACTTGTGGTGGTGATTTTTGTCATTGATTGCAGACGTGATGTGATCCACGTGGTTGCCTGTGGTGGTTTCTGTCGCCTGTATCCCATTCAACATCATGACTACTTACTGCAGGAGCTGTGTATGCTCTGCTTTGAAGCAATAACTGTCTGCGTGGATCTTTGTGTGTGCGTGTGTGTGTGTGTGGTGTTTTAGAAATGGTGTGTGTGTGTGTGTGTGTAGGGTGGCAGTGTTGTCTGTCTATACAGCACCTCTACAGTGGTTTAACCTTTGGTCCGTGGACCATCAGGGTACTGTGTTATTTAATTTTTATTCTATATTTCTTTCTATAATAATAGTTGGGAGTATTAAAGGGGGACTGAACCTCCTGATTTAGCCTCAGTTTCAGTTCTCCTCATAAGGAAATGCAACTGTGAATAAGATTTGTGTCTTGGAGGTGTGCTTTGATGTGTCGTGTGTGTGTGTGTGTGTTCGAACGTGGGAAGCCTTTGTACTTTCACTATGCCTAAACCGTACACACTTATAGTCACTCACCCTTCTAGATGACTTGAAACAGTCGAACCAGGTCTTATGGCCTAGACTAGCTAGCAAGCTAGCCAACTTCTTCGCCAATTAGCTTCAGCCGGCCGGTGTGCAACCATGGAAAAGTTGGTTTGACTTTGGATGGACCGTCAATAAATTACACAATGTAAATGGGACAATATTTTCATGTTGCACATCTTTTAGTTGTCTCATAAGCTTTCAATATTTTTGTATATGAATTTCTACAATTTGAAATTGGTTTTAGGTTAATTGAAATGTGGAAATATTTACTTTTTTTTTTTTTTTTACATTGTTCCATGTACATTGTGCAATTGACTGATTTGCGGATGGTGGGCCTTGAGCTTTTGGCAGTTATTTAGTGGTCCCCGAAACAGAGATGGTTGGGAACCGCTGCTCTATAGAATGCATGGTGGCTGTTAAAACCTTCGCTCTACAACACTTGGACGTGTCAATGTTGATTTACGCTAACTGCAAACTCTTTACCACCAGTCAAATAGAACTGATAACACTGTAAAAAATGTCCTCCTCATTCAAGTATTCTTATTTTCTTTCTGACAAGCTCTTAATACTGATTGAACTGCATTGTCTGGTCAATCCGCAGTATATGATTGTATTAAGATTTTGTGAGTGACTTGTTTGTGTGGAATGGTTAGCTGTCTGGGTTCTGGTTTGCTGTCCGGCTAGCAATCTGCCTGTGTCCGGCGAGCTGAACATCCTTTACTCTCTCTACAGTCCTTCCTCCAGAGAATATATATGCCATTTAGCAGACACTTTTCCAAAGCAACTTAACCATTTGCGCACATATTTTACGTATATGGGTGGCCCTGGGAATCGAACCCATTGCCCTGGCGTTACAAGCGACATGCTCTACTAACTGAGCTACAAAGGACCACCCAGAAGGTCATTCTTAAACACATGGCTTTGTACCAGATCACTTTGATCAAGTAGTCTCATGTGTTAGTATCCATCTCTGCATTACATCGGTTTGGTATCGTCTACCTCAGATTGACACAGGTATATAAATAGTACTATGGTTAACCTGAAAGATCACAAAAGTATTCATTCTCTGCTGGCCTGTCCATACAGATCAAGTTCCCCAGCTTGCGATGGGTGTCGTTACTAAGGCTAAGAGTTTGGCGGTTTAGGCTTCACCGCTTTTATCCTACTCTGGGTTAAGAGTCCCAACCTCTCTCTCTCAGTGCCATGGTGTCACTCCGTGAGGAAGCCACAAGTATTGCCCCACTAACTATCACCTCATTCTACCCCTACAGTTGAGCGATAGTCCTCCAACCCTGGTTCTGGAGAGAGCTACAAGGTGTGCAGGCTTTTGTTCCAGCCCAGCACTAGCACCTGTTCATATCAATTGCTCATTAAGACATTAATTAGTTGAAACTGTTATTTCAGTGCTCGGCTGAAACAAATGCCCCCCCTGTAGGGTTTACCATCTTACTGTATGACATTATCACACACTAATACCTGGCTGTTGAATTATCTTTGTAAAATTGTAATTTTCTTATGGATGAAAATGAAGGAGAAAGAAATTATGTTAAAAAACACTTGTAATGTAAAAGAAAAATCCATAATTGTCTTACTGAATTCATTTTAGTGAATGGTACTACTACACTAATCTGTGTCTTGTTTCACGTAGATGTCGGTCATCGTCATGCATAATGTATCGATTGGCTTTATAGTGCACATTCTTCTTTTCCACTTTGGAGGATACCATGGTCCTGTTCATATACTTTAGGAATGTCTTTACTCATTTCCTTCAGGTAAGCACAGAACTGTAAGTTAATGGATAGGTGAAAAAGGTTATGACCCTTTCACATCCACCTATTGGTCACAGACCAATTGAGATCTGTGACTACTTCAAGGAAGGTAGGAAGGATGCATTTCTGGAGTATTGTAACAGAGGCCCATATGTAGTGGTTGTGCCTTAAGTCAACGTCTTGTTTGTCAGGCTCTCTGTCACAGTGACAGTCGGGAACACTGCCACCACAGACTACAGTTGAGGTCGGAAGTTTACATACACCTTAGCCACATTTTTTGACATTTAAATCCTATTAAAAATTCCCTGTCTTAGGTCAGTTGGGATCACCACTTTATTTTAAGAATGTGAAATGTCAGAATAATAGTAGAGATTTATTTCAGCGTTTTATTTATTTAATCACATTCCCAGTGGGTCAGAAGTTTACATACACTCAATTAGTATTTGGTAGCATTGCCTTTAAATTGTTTATCTTCGGTCAAACGTTTCAGGTAGCCTTCCACAAGCTTCCCACAATAAGTTGGGTGAATTTTGGCCCATTCCTCCTGACAGAGCTGGTGTACATGAGTCAGGTTTGTAGGCCTCCTTGCGCGCACACGCTTTTCCAATTCTACCCACCATTTTTGGACAGTTAGACAGAATTGAGGTCAGGGCTTTGTGATGGCCACTCCAATACCTTGACTTTGTTGTCCTTAAGCCATTTTGCCACAACTTTGGAAGTGTGCTTGGGGTCATTGTCCATTTGGAAGACCCATTTGCGACCAAGCTTTAACTTCCTGACTGATGTCGCTTCAATATATCCACATCATTTTCCGTCCTCATGATGCCATCTATTTTGTGAAGTGCACCAGTCCCTCCTGCAGAAAAGCACCCCCACAACATGATGCTGCCACCCCTGTGCTTCACGATTGGGATGGTGTTCTTCGGCTTGCAAGCCTCCCCCTTTTTCCTCCAAACATAATGATGGTCATTATGGCCAAACAGTTCTATTTTTGTTTCATCAGACCAGAGGACATTTCTCCAAAAAGTACGATCTTGGTCCCCATGTGCAGTTGCAAACTGTAGTCTGGCTTTTTTATGGCGGGTTTGGAGCAGTGGCTTCTTCCTTGCTGAACGGCCTTTCAGGTTATGTGGATATAGGACTCATTTTACTGTGGATATAGATACTTTTGTACCCGTTTCCTCCAGCATCTTCAGAAGGTCCTTTGCTGTTGTTCTGGGATTGATTTGCACTTTTCCCACCAAAGTACGTTCATTTAGGAGACAGAATACATCTCCTTCCTGAGAGGTATGATGGCTGCGTGGTCCCATGGTGTTTATACTTGCGTACTATTGTTTGTACAGATGAACGTGGTACCTTCAGGCATTTGGAAATTGCTCCCGAGGATGAAGTAGACTTGTTGATTTCTACAGTTTTTTTTTCTTCTGAGAGTTTGGCTGATTTCTTTTGATTTTCCCATAATGTCAAGCAAAGAGGCACTGAGTTTGAAGGTAGGCCTTGAAATACATCCACAGGTACACCTCCAATTGACTCAAATTATGTCAATTAGCCTATCAGAAGCTTCTAAAGCCATTACACCATTTCTGGAATTTTCCAAGCTGTTTAAAGGCACAGTCAACTTAGTGTGTGTAAATGTCTGTCCCAGTGAATTATAAGTGAAATAATCTGTAAACAATTGTTGGGAAAATGACTTGTGTCATGCACAAAGTAGATGTCCTAACCGACTTGCCAAAACTATAGTTTGTTAACAAGAAATTTGTGGAGTGGTTGAAAAACGAGTTTTACTGACTCCAACCTAAGTGTATGGAAACTTCCGACATGAACTGTACCCGACCTGGAAGGAGGAACATGTTGTGTGTGTGATGAAGGAAAGAAAGAATCATGATATTTTATGTCCAAGATGTACCATTTATTGTATAAAAAAAATCCATCATGATTAAGAGTAAATAAAACAAGTTGTTTCTATTTTCCTTGGTGGTCAGTGTCTGTTTATACCAGTGTGTTAAACCAGAGTATGTGTGATGTATCATGTTTTGATACACACTGGGGTGATGTTATGATTGTGTATGTTGCACTGTTTGCCACAGACACATGTACACATTCACTTAAACTGTGGAAATGTTTTCTGAGCACACATCAGCAATGCAGAACAGTCATCTTCTCATTTTCAAAATTGTAGTCTATTATGGTACCGCAATACACTTTCAAAGCAAACATTAATTTTACAAAAGTTATTACAAGGGGTTGGTAGGGACCACAGTGCATGATACAGTTATAGTAATCCTCGTTTTAGCCAGAGTCTAGTGCAGTGTTCACCAACTCTGGTACTGGAGAGATCCATCATGTGTAGAGGTGTTTGTTCCAGCCCAGCACCAACTAATACACCTGCTTCAACTAATCAAGGCTCTCAACAACTAGCCAGTAGCTGGTTTGAAAGCTCAATCAAGTGTATTTGTGCTGGTCTGTACTAATAGCCTGCACACCCCTTTCACACTACTGAGCCAAGTTGTACTGGGCTGGCCTGGTCACGCATCCACCATCCACCTAGTTTCTGGAACTGTGCTGGAAAGGACAGTGTTAAAATAAAATCAGAGCCACCTATGGTTCAGGCACCAGTAGCGGTGCTTGTGGTCATCTGTTCTAGTAGCGAAAGTGGGACTGCTCAAATCTGGGAGGACTCTAGCCACAGTGAGGTGCTCTTCACCCGGGGAGGCTGCTGGGAATACAGTCTCAGCAGCGTCGCCACAGCACCCTCTATCTCTGACATCCACACCCTCTGAAAACACACACACATTTGTATTGTTATGGTTGATATTGTTGGTTTTTATCAGGGGCGCAAATGTGGTTTTAGAAGTGGGGGGGTCAACTTATTTTTTATCCGATAAACACTCCAAACAGCCTACCCGCCCGCTCGGAGGAGTCTGCATGGTCCTAAAGCACACTGTCGCATCGTTTTGTATCACATTCCAATGATAAAATGGTGGGTCAAAATGCAATTTCATAATGTGGGGGAGGGGGGGGGGGACATGTCCCCAGTAAAAGTTGCTCCCCTGGTTTTATATTGTTGTTATTGTTCCCCTTTCTCCCCCCCTTCCTTCTACATTGTTTTGTACTTCCCTTTTAATCATGTAAAGTGTGTTGTGACATTTGTAAAATGCACTTTAAATTAACTTAACTTGACACATTCAGGGTACCATGACAATACTCTGCTAACTCATGCCCAGTAATGAAGGAAATTCCACCTAACCTAGACGTATCAGAGAGCAAGGTGACTGAAAGTACTGGAATAAACGATCAGGACAGTGGAAAAAAGTTACTTATCTGCTAGTGTAGTCTAACGATGACCCAACACTAGCTGGAGTGTGTCACTTGATTTCTGGGGTGATAGCAATAAGTATGTTTGTTCATCCCAGACAGATATAGACTGTAAATAGCTGAACAATTAATATTATCATGAAACATGGTGATGAATGATATAACACAGGAATGTATATGCCAGTTATAAACCACCAACAAATCTAAAAATGTATAACCTTTGACTCTGCTATGAGAATATTGAGATGGGAGTTTCCTGCTATTGATAGATCCATGCCTTACATAAGATAACATGATATACCACATAACAGTGGTATGTGATGCCCTGAGATGTTAGCAGGCTATTGTTATGCCAACGGAATGTTGCCAGTCACCATGGTACAATTCTAAGCACCCAGCTACACATGAACAAGAAAATGGTATGCAATCCAATTCTCACTGTAAAAACATTGCTGTCAAAAGTGTTTTTGTTTGTTCTGCAACACGCACAGTGTGTTTAATGTCAAGTCAGACGGCTCTTATTGTACCTTGACGGCCTCGGTTGGAGCTTGTAGGATGAAGGCAGCGATACACTGCTGGTAGCGGTTCTGGTGCATGATGATGAAGGATTGGGGTAGACCTGAAGCTGAGAAGAGAAGGATAAAACATTCTTTAGTGCACACCTTTGAAAACATAGCAACAAAAAAATTCTAACAGAAAATGAAAACAAGCATTTGTTGATGGATAGGCTCGGTTGGTCCCTTCCTGTTTTGGCCCGTTTGCTTCCATTTTGTTCATAAACAAGAGAACTGGTTTGTATTCATTAACGACACAGTAGTACAAAAGAAAGTACTGAACAAACAACTCAGGACTGATACTGCAATCTGCTGTTTTGATTTGTATTTATTATGGATCCCCATTAGCTGCTGTCTACTTTCCCTGGGTCCAGCAAAATTAAGGCAGGTACACAATTTTAAAAACATGATACAGTCACAGATTTCACAACACACTGTGTGCCCTCAGGCCCCTACTCCACCACTACCACATGTCTACAATACAAAATCCATGTGTACGTGTGTGTGTGTAGGGTTGCACATTTTGGGGAATATTCAGAGGTGGAAACTTTCCGTGGGAATATATGCAAATTAATACCATTTAAATGTAGATGTTTTTTGCATTGGATATATTTACCATATCATATGGAGACAGAAACAACATTTTACCATTTTATCCATCAGTAGACATAATTGCAATTGATTTAATCCTTCCAATAGAAAAAAATTGTTACAAATTGAACTTTAATTAAATGAGTTGACTCTTCACGTGATGATTTCACTGAACATCAACAGAAAGGGAATATTGAATGATCCCCAATGATCCATCGCATCTCCCAAAAACGTTTTCAACATACATCTGTAAAATGATAGTCTAGAAACTAAAGCTTTGGTTGTCTTCCTCTCAGGCTTCCATGTCTTCTCCCTGGACCTCCTCAATGTCCACCTCTTGAACATCAGACTCTGAGGCCTCATCTTCACTGTCACTTTCCAACCTGGTTGAGGATGGCTCGTTGTCAGGCTAAAAAAGCCTCAAATGTGCCCGGATGGCCACCAATTTTTCAACCCTTGTATTGGTCAGCCTGTTGCGTGCTTTGGTGTGTGTGTTTCCAAACAAGGACCAGTTGCGCTCTGAGGCGGCTGATGTTGGTGGGATTTGGAGGATGATGGAGGCAACACAGGAAAGAGCCTCAGACCCACAAAGTCCCTTCCACCAGGTGGCTGATGAGATATGTTGGCACGACTGCCATATTGCATCTCCATCCCAAAGCCCTTGCTTAGAAGTGTACTTCGCCAGACTGCCAAGAACCTTGCCCTCATCCAGGCCAAGGTGGCGAGACACAGTAGTGATGACACCATAGGCGTTGTTGATCTCTGCACCAGACAGGAAGCTCTTGCCAGCATAGTTGGGGTCCAACATGTATGCTGCCTCGTGTACGGGCTTCAGGCAGAAGTCTTCACGCTTTTTGATGTATTTCAGAACTACAGTTTCCTCTGCTTGGAACAACGGTGAAGTGGACAGGGCAGTTCGGATTTCTTCTCTTACATCTGCAAGCAAAGTCTGAACATCAGACAGGATGGCCAATCTGTGCAATGGCTACTGCTATAGGTTTCAGTCTGCTTACCACTCCCAAAATACATCATCCAAGAGGATCCTATTGATGGGGCTGTCCATATTAGCAGACTGTGATGTGGCCATTTCTTGGAGCGACTCCTTCCCCTCCAGGAGACTGTCAAACATGATGACAACACCACCCCAACGAGTGTTGCTGGGCAGCTTGTATGGGGTACTCTTATTCTTCGCACTTTGCTTGGTGAGGTAGATTGCTGCTATAACTTGATGACCTTTCACATACCTAACCATTTCTTTGGCTCTCTTGTTGAGTGTATCCATTGTTTTCAGTGGCATGATGTCCTTGAGGGGCAGATTCAATGCATGAGCAGCACAGCCAATGGGTGTGATATGAGGGTTGGACTCCTCCACTTTAGACCAAGCAACCATCATGTTCGCAGCATTGTCTGTCACCAGTGCAAATACCTTCTGTGGTCCAAGGTCATTGATGACTGCCTTCAGCTCATCTGCAATATAGAGACCAGTGTGTCTGTTGTCCCTTGTGTCTGTGCTCTTGTAGAATACTGGTTGGGGGTGGAGATGATGTAGTTAATTATTCCTTGGCCACAAACATTCGACCACCCATCAGAGATGATTGCAATACAGTCTGCTTTATCTGATTTGCTTGACCCTCACTTGAACTCTGTTGAACTCTACATCCAGCAAATGAGTAGATAAAGCATGTTTGGTTGGAGGGGTGTATGCTGGGTGAAGAACATTCAGAAATCTCTTCCAATAAACATTGCTGTGATCATCAGAGGTGAACCAGTTGCATACACAGTTCGAGCAGGAAGGACATTCATCAGCATTTCTCTGACTATGTTCCTCCATTGAGTCAAAAAAATACTTCTGATTCCAGGAGGACCATGAGCTGTTGCTATTGATAAGGTGTCTGATTAATCCTTTTCACCTCGAATAGAAGTAGAAGGACTTTTGTCAGGTTGCTTCTAGTGAGTGCTGAGGGACCTTTATGTACTTGGCTAGATAATTCTGTATCTTTGTTGCCTTCTTCACATATGATTTGGCACAGTATTTGCAAATGTACACAGCTTTTCCTTCTACATTAGCTGCAGCGAAAGGTCTCCACACATCAGATAGTGCCCATGACATTTTCCTGTAAAGATTAGAAAAAAATGAGTAAAAAAAACACATACAATTCCATGTACAGATAAATAGTTAAGCAGTTAGATTAAACAACTCCTTTGTAAGATAAATGTTTTAAAATGATACATGTATGGAAACAACATGGTAGCAAAAGCTAACTAGCAGAAACTGCTAACAAGTTAGAAATTATTTAAACACTCTGCTGTAGGCTACTATTTACTAAATCATGTATGTCATATAAAATATATCCAACCCACCCAGTATTGTAATCAAAACTTACCAGAAAGCATGTAGTCCTTCGCTCAGACAGTGTAGTTGTGTGCCTTATGTGTATCCCACAAAAAAGGTTCAGTGTTATAAGATAACTTTTTGATGAATTTAAGTAAAATTCCCCCAAATTCCAGGGCTTAACTTCCCATGGAAAATTTCAGGCTGTAGCCTGAAAAAAATGTAGAAAAAGTCAAGGGGTCTGAATACTTTCCGAAGACACAGTATCATTGAGGTGTTGATCCTTCCCCACCTGCTGCGTTGAGTTGGTCTATGTTCTTGAGCTGGAGGCGGTCCAGCGAGACGGGCTGATCCAGGACGGTGAAGGTACAGCCCTCCTTCAGCAACTGGTCCAACTCCTGGTTCTGAGGTGGACGGTGGGGACTCTGTTCAGGACCTGTGGACTTCTGGAGGGAGAAAGATAATTCGGAAGTAAGTAAGGAAATAAGGAGTATAAGTATATGCAACAAATCAGATATTGGTAGCACCTTTTTGTTCCTCTTGATCTTGGTGATGAGGAGGAACTCGTCGAACAGAAACAGGTACACATTCTGCAGCTTGCCATTCTCTAGAATCACATATAGAGATGACATGCAAAAACATGTAGAACTACAGTACAAACTATTTGAATTAGTCTGGTCTAATTACTCTGTATGTCACTGACCTGTAAGCACTAGTTTTCCCTTGTGCAGCAGGCTCCGATGAGAGATGAGGTTTTCGAGGGAGGCAGACTTTAGGAGATGCTTCAGATTCTGTTTGTAGCCAAATGAAGGGCTGTGGTTATGTTGTGGGAAATTTGTTTGCGTTCTTATAAGTTCCTACTGTATGTGGTGTCAGTGTATACAACAGTGGGTCTAATCCTGAATGCTGATTGGTTAAAAGCGCATTCCAGCCTGTATCTATTCCATAAGTTATCACCAGCTAAATCTATGACTTTAAAATGCCTATTTACTCTGTTCCATCTGAATGAGCAATACACTGTCTCATCAGCCCAGCCAGGCATCTTATATACTTGACCTCCACTATAAAAAAGCATCTAGACATTATCTCCCATTTCTTTGAGACTAACATGTAGTTTTCAACAGCAGAGATTTGTGTAAACCTTGCCGTCTGTGTCTCCGACATTTGCAACATTGTTTCAAGATTCAAATTTGATCTCCAGCTGTCCCATAGTAATGAACGTGTTGGGATGAGACAGATTTGAGTTTTTACAGCTTCAGTTTGAAGTGATTGTGTTAGCTATGTTGTTGGCTAGCTCCTCTGAACAACAGTGTATTGACGAGAGAGCACATGCCAGGCAAAATTGTGTCTCATTAGCTTATTGTTATGGATGTATCTAAATAAATCTCACTAGAAAACAGCTTAAACAAATGCAAATGCAGCTACTTTGCTGTTATTCTGGCTTTTTGACATGACTGTAAGTTAGCCGTAGTTGGCTAGCTAGAAAGCAAGGGATAAGAACGTTGCCAGCCAGTATGGCAATGGAACATTTAGAACAAACGACGTCCATAGATTCAGAACAAAAAGACTGAACGACTGGGTCGCGTCTCTGGCAACCAAACCAATAGAACGAACAAGCAGATGGCTTGGGTAGCAACCCTAGATTTGTTTTGGGACTATATCTTGTGGAAGGATGAAATAGTATGAACAAATTCATCACAATAACGTTTTTAATGAAAATATGTCAATCATTATTTGAATATGTTGGTAACCTGTTGTATAAAAGTGATATTGCCCGAGAAGCCAGTGTTTGGAGGATATATTGGTATGATTTGGTCTTGGGCCTAACAACACCCATTTCAATACATCCTTCAAACACTGGCTTCTCAGGCATTTTCACTTAAATATCACACTGTAATATCTTATCTGTGTGTCTGTCTAGCTTTGCGGATCCTGATGTTAGGTATCACTTGATCCTTGTCTGAAAACCCCCACTAAGAAGCTTTAGACAGCTTTCTCTTTCCTTTACATCAGTGCTATGATCTCAGATTTAAGATGCAGCCAAGTTATTGTAGTATCTGACGTGTGTAAGAAACGTTAACCAATTGGTCTATTCTATTCAGATCTCAAGAAGATCCACTTGTCATGGCAAGAGGCAAACAAAGCAGCCTAAGACTGACAATAGTGAAACTTTAGTACAGGCCCAATGTTCCTCCAGGAACCAAGATGATTAAGTAAATTGAGTAAGTTCTATTCTATTCTGCATTTGTGAAAACCAAGTTCGGTATTCAAAGCTCAACCCTCCCAGTATAGTGAAAGCAGCCTTACCTCAGGGACGAAGGCCTGCTTGTCTCTCTCCCACACTGGCAGCCACACCAAGGAATCTCTTAGCTGTTTCACCTTCTGGTAGTTGTCCAGCCATTTCACCTTCCCCTCCAGATCACCTGCTCACACACACACAGAGAGGGGGAGGAGTGTGTGTGAATGACAAGGTCATCACCCTGGTCAAAAAGCATAGGAGATGTTTTGGCGGTGTTGGAGTGGTGTGAACTGACATATTGGTATGCGGCTGCTCGTGTTATTATCCCTACTGCGTAAGAAATTCAAAATAGAGGTAGAAAGTGTAGGCTCTATCGATCATAGGAATAATGACTCTCAAATGTAAATTTGGATGGGGGATTTCATTGAAAAGTGAAAGACTAAAGTTACATACATGGGATGCTTTAGTGAATTTCAGAATGTCTGGAATAGAAAAGGCAGAAATAAAACAATTCAATAAACATTCGCAGCCAGTCATCCAAAACATAGCCCTATGTGGTCGTTAAAATAGCCCATACCATATTTTGAACTTTTAATGCGGCTGCATAGGATTGGTCGGATTATAGTCAGGTGTGGTTTCGTTGCATCCAATGGCATTGTCTGTGACAAGGTAACGCAGAAACCTTAGTGGATTTTATAGCTCTGATGCCGCGTGCACACAGGCTTCATCATTACATTGAAGTATGGTACATTTTACGTAATCATCGTAATCCATGCTTCCCATCGCAATAAAAAGAATCATGCACCTACTTTTCTGATAATGCATGGCAAAGCAATGTACAAGTTGGAAAAATCACAGCGGTGCGGATTGCCTCCCATATGAAAATAATGGACTTCCACCGGAATGCATATAGTTTACCTCAGTTGATGTGCACAAAATTTAAAGCAGTTCCACCTCCGACATCGCCAAAACAAAACTATGCGGATGTCAATCTGATTGAATCTAGCCCTCAAATGTTTGGTTGTGAGCAGTGCACAAACTAGTTAGGAACATCAATTCTGGCTGGCTTATATCTGGCTTTAGAACACACAGAAATCGATGACAAGAATGTCACTTCCTTGTCATCAGGTTCAATTAATATTATTTTTGTAACTTCATATTAGTTTAATAAATTAGTTCTACTTTAACATTTTCAGCTGCATTTTTAATTGAACTATCAATTTGTCTGGTATTGGCAATGAAACAAATCAATTTGTCTGGTATTGGCAATGAAACAAATCAATTTGTCTGGTATTGGCAATGAAACAAATCAATTTGTCTGGTATTGGCAATGAAACAAATCCATTTGAAATAGTATCTCTGAGGTTGCATCTCAAAGTTCTTGATACAGATATCATTAAACGATGACAACAGTTCACTGTGTGTCGCAACATGGGTGTGATCTGTAACGCTCCATTGTTGTGTACACCTTTTCCTCTAAACACCCCCCACACCCTTAGAACCAACTTCTCTGGTTTTAAAACAGTCTATGTAGCATTGATATGAGTCAGAAACATTCATTATAGTGTTCTAGTGTCAGAATTGGCTACAAAGTGTAAATAGGATATTTGGTAATGAAGTCAGTCTCGTCCAAAACTGAGTTTTGTGAGTTCTGGACAGTTGTCTAAGGATACACAGTGCCCACTAACACGGGAGAATCAGCTGTGCTGATTGTGCTCTATCAAATCATAGCAGCCAGAACCTCCAGACAGTGAGACAGATCTGCCCATTACTCAGCACCTCAGACTTGTTTACATAAGATAACATGCTGCCAATTTTATGTTGTAATTACCCGTGGACCTAAGCCCTTAATGGAGTGGCCACACACTGATGTGTTTGATAGTGACAAACACGCATCTGCCACTTTTTGGGGCAAAATGAGAATTGAGACAATCAGAGCGCACTGGTATCCCAACTGCAACTTATCAATATTCCAAAACCCATTTGCGAGCATCTTGTGTCCCCCCGCAACCTGTTTTGTAACATGATTCCCTATAAAACACTGATAGAAAGGTGCACACTCTGGTAATAAATAGTGAGAACGTTGGTTTTTTTTTGGCACAGAAGCACACACGTTGTCACTCGCCAGTGACTTGATAAGCTAATTTGGTCCTGGCTGCTCAATGTGCCTGCAAGCTACTTCTTGCTAGCTTTATTGACAAACACAGAGTTGGAACCTATCTAGCTAGCTAGTGATTTTGGCCACTGGTAAACAGCGTTTAGCTTTTGCTTTATTTACAATAGTTTGACAGCTTGGAAGAGCTACGGTGACTCAGGAGAGACAAACAACACGTACCTGCCAGGGCACGATATGCAAAAATAACACCCACATCAAACCACACCCCCAAGACAACTCTCATTTGGCTTCAGTAATGGCAGCTTGCATTTCTTAATAAGAAATCTTCAAAACGAGTCCAAATCAGGAAGTGCAGTCGCTCTTTAAGCCAGGAGATATGTGTAAGTGACTGTCAAAAGCACAGCACTGTCAGGAAAACCCCAAGAGTCCCGATGACCTGATAACCTGAATGGCAGGTATGCTGTTTCCTACATAGAAAAATAGAACTCTTTGAGAGACGCAGAAGAGAACCAACCTGTATAAAAGCACAGCCCCCTTCATTATCGAGGCATGGTGTTGATAACATCAAAGAGCCTCGCTAGATGCATCTGTTCAAGGCCAGGCAAATAGGAGATAGGATACAGCAGCCTGTGTAGTGATATGAGGTTCTGCAATACAGTGTTCCAGTGAAGTGGGTGAAGGAAGGGGGATGCTCACATATGGAGGTGTCCACCTGCTCCACCACGCTCTGCAGGGCGCTCTCCTCCTCCTCCGTCCGGCTCCTCTTCCCAACGTTCTTCAGCAGCAGGGGGTAGCGGGTCAGACGCTGCAACGGCGCCACCAACAGGTCACGCAACTGCAGCCTCCGGCACTCCTGGTTCTTCTCACACCACTAGAGGAGAGAAAGAGAGAAAGAGCGTGAGAGAGTGATAGAGAGAGTGAGAGAGCGATAAACCACCTCCAATCTTTTTGGCCCTATAACAAAGAACAAATAGCAAAAACATATGCATGATGAAATAAAAATCTTATAATCAACTATTATAGACTACAGTCCCAGAACCCACTGGATTCTCCAATTACATTGAATGAACTACAGGACAAAATACAAATCCTCCAACCCAAAAAGGCATGTGGTGTTGATGGTATCCTAAATGAAATGATAAAATATACAGACCAGAAATTCCAATTGGCTATACTTAAACTCTAACATCGTTCTTGACTCAGGCATCTTCCACAATATTTGGAACCAAGGACTGATCACCCCAATCCACAAAAGTGGAAACAAATTTGACTCCAATATGTACCAGGGGATATGCGTCAACAGCAGCCATGGGAAAATCCTCTGCTTTATCATTAACAGCAAACTCGTACATTTCCTCAGTGAAAACAATGTACTGAGCAAATGTCAAATTGGCTTTTTACCAAATTACTGTATGACAGACCACGTATTCACCCCGCACACCCTAAATGACAAACTAACAAACCAAAACAAAGGCAGTCTTCTCATACTTTGATGATTTCAAAAACGCTTTTGACTCAATTTGGCATGAGGGTCTGCTATAAAACATTCATGGAAACTAGTGTTGAGGGAAAACATATGGCATTATAAAATCCATGTACACAAACAACAAGTCTGTGGTTAAAATTGGCAACAAAAAAAAAACATTTATTTCCACAGGGCCATGGGGTGAGACAGGGATGGAGCTTAAGCCCCACACTCTTCAACCTATATATCAACAAATTGGTGAGGGCCCTAGAACAGTCTGCAGCAGTTGGCCTCACTCTACTAGAATCTGAAATCTGATGATCTGGTGCTTTTGTCCCCAACCAAGGAGGGCCTTGGTAGCACCTAGAACTTCTGCACAGATTCTGTCAGACCTGGGTCCAGACAGTAAATCTCAGTCAAAAATAATAGTGTTCCAAAAAAGGTCCTGTTGCCAGGACCACAAATTCAAATTCCATCTAGACACCGTTACCCTAGAGCAGTGTTTCCCAAACTTAGTCCTTGGGACCCCAAGATTTGCACATTTATTTTTTTGCCCTAACACTACACAGTTGATTCAAATGATCAAAGCTGGAATATTAATTGATTATTTGAATCAGCTGTGTAGTGCACCCCTTGGGGTCCCGAGGACCGAGTTTGGGAAACCCTGCCCTAGAGCACACAAAAAACTATACATACCTCGGCCTAAATATCAGCGCCAAAGGTAACTTCCACAAAGCTATGAACAATCTGCGAGACAAGGGAAGAAGGGCCTTCTATGCCATCAAAATGAACATAGAATTTGACATTGACGATCTGGCTAAAAAATACTTGAATCAGTTATAGAACCCATTGCCCTTCATGGTTGTGAAGTCTGGGGTCCGCTCACCAACCTAAAAAAACAAAAAATGCATGCAGAGCAGAATTAGGCCGATACCCATTAATTATCAAAATCCAGAAAAGAGACGTTAAATTCTACAAACACCTAAAAGGAAGCGATTCCCAAATCTTCGATAACAAAGCCATCACCTACAGAGAAATTAACCTGGAGAAGAGCCCCCTAAGCAAGCTGGTTCTGGGGCTCTGTTCACAAACACAAACAGAGCCCCAGGACAGCAACACAATTAGACCCAACCAAATCATGAGAAAACTAAAATATAATTACTTGACACATTGTAAAGAATTTACAAAAAACAGAGCAAACTAGAAAGCTATTTGGCCCTACACAGAGTACACAGTGGCAGAATACCTGACCACTGTGACTGACCCAAACTGAAGGAAAGCTTTGACTCTGTACCGACTCAGTGAGCATAGCCTTGCTATTGAGAAAAGCTGCCGTAGGCAGACCTGGCTCTCAAGAGAAGACAGGCTATGTGCCCACTGCCCATAAAATGAGGTGGAATCTGAGCTGCACTTCCTAACCTCCTGCCAAATGTATGATCATAGAGACACATATTTCACTCAGATTACACAGACCCACAAAGAATTTGAAAACAAATCAAACTTTGATAAACTCCCATATCTACTGGGTGAAATACCAGTGTGCCATCACAGCAGCAAGATTTGTGACCTGTTGCCACAAGAAAAGGGCAACCAGTGAAGAGCAAACACCAATGTAAATACAACCCATATTTATGTTGATTTATTTTCCCTTTTGTACTTTAACTATTTGCACATCGTTACAACACTGTATATAGACATAATATGACATTTAAAATGTCTTTATTATTTTGGAATAGTGTAATGTTTACTGTTCAGAGAGAGAGAGAGAGAGAGAGAGAGTACTGTACTGTAAGTAGGTAGATAAGTGTGTGTGACAATATTGAGAAATAAATATTGATATTGAGAGAAAAAGCAATTGAGCAAGAGTTTGGGAGGGCCTTGGCAAGACAGAGTTAGGGTGTAAGAGTGAAATAGAGATCATATTAGATAGAACAGCGGGTGGGGAGGAGGGAAAGTGAAGTTGTCGAGGAAGAAAAATGATCTCAGTGGAGAGTAAAAAAAACAACAGAAGGGTTGTAAAAAAATAAAGATAAATAGTCACAACAGCAGAAGTCAAATTGTTACGTTCCAAATTGTCAGCAAGCCCCAGCACAGGGCGACCTTGCCTCAACCAACCCTGATTTACATTTCAAAATAAGCAGCGCTCGGCGTCTCCGGCCAGCAGTACAGTAGAGTGTACCTTAACATAGGAGCCAAAGTCCTCTCTGTTCTTCAGGCTGTCCAGATAATATAGTGCAGTGGAATAGTTGAGGCAGTACTTCTGCAGACAGTGGCATATGCTCTCCCGGAATGCCTGCCGACAGATAGAGAGACGTAGTGTTTATCTAGCTAGCATAGAGAGAGACACAGAAAGCTGGGCCACAGGAAAAACAACTGAGATATGCATTCATATTGTACATTTCATGGAGGGAGATAAAGAGATGTACATCTAGTATATCATGTTTGTGTGGGTCACATTTTCAAACAATAATGTGGCTTATATTGAGGCTTCTGATAACTTCTGTTCCAAATATTTAGTTATTTATTATAATATTTAATCAAAAGTAAGGATGCTGTTGAGAGAGAGAGAGAGAGAGAGAGAGAGACAGTAAGTGTGCGTGCATGTATCAGCTGTACCTACCTTAGTGAGAAGCTTCAGCAGGTTGGGACCACCTCCTGCCACAGGGATCTCCCAGGACTCCTTGATGACACGCAGCAGGCTGGTGAGGAAGCCAAAGCTCACCTGGGGAACAACACATCATATTACAGAGTCCACATGATGACTATTGCTGTGTAGTCATATACAGTTATTATTTTGGCTCTTTTCTCTGGAAGTTTGGATTTAAAATCAAACAATGATGAAAGAGGTATTTTCATCCATATCGGGTGAATCGTTTAGAAATTACAGCACGTGTTGTACATAGTGCCCCCATTTTAGGGGAACAAGTATTGGGACTAATTAACTTATGTGTATTAAAGTAGTAAAAAGTTAAGTACACTGCTCAAAAAAATAAAGGGAACACTTAAACAACACAATGTAACTCCAAGTCAATCACACTTCTGTGAAATCAAACTGTCCACTTAGGTAGCAACACTGATTGACAATACATTTCACATGCTGTTGTGCAAATGGAATAGACAACAGGTGGAAATTATAGGCAATTAGCAAGACACCCCCAATAAAGGAGTGGTTCTGCAGGTGATAACCACAGACCACTTCTCAGTTCCTATGCTTCCTGGCTGATGTTTTGGTCACTTTTGAATGCTGGCGGTGCTTTCACTCTAGTGGTAGCATGAGACGGAGTCTACAACCCACACAAGTGGCTCAGGTAGTGCAGCTCATCCAGGATGGAACATCAATGTGAGATGTAGCAAGAAGGTTTGCTATGTCTGTCAGCGTAGTGTCCAGAGCATGGAGGCGCTACCAGGAGACAGGCCAGTACATCAGGAGACGTGGAGGAGGCCATAGGAGGGCAACAACCCAGCAGCAGGACCGCTACCTCCGCCTTTGTGCAAGGAGGAGCACTGCCAGAGCCCTGCAAAATGACCTCCAGCAGGCCACAAATATGCATGTGTCTGCTCAAACGGTCAGAAACAGAGTCCATGAGGGTGGTATGAGGGCCCGACGTCCACAGGTGGGGGTTGTGCTTACAGCCCAACACCGCGCAGGACGTTTGGCATTTGCCAGAGAACACCAAGATTGGCAAATTCGCCACTGGCGCCCTGTGCTCTTCACAGATGAAAGCAGGTTAACACTGAGCACGTGACAGAGTCTGGAGACGCCGTGGAGAACGTTCTGCTGCCTGCAACAACCTCCAGCATGACTGGTTTGGCGGTGGGTCAGTCATGGTGTGGGGTGGCATTTCTTTGGGGGGCCGCACAGCCCTCCATGTGCTCACCAGAGGTAGTCTGACTGCCATTAGGTACCGAGATGAGATCCTCAGACCCCTTGTGAGACCATATGCTGGTGCGGTTGGCCCTGGGTTCCTCCTAATGCAAGACAATGCTAGACCTCATGTGGCTGGAGTGTGCCAGCAGTTCCTGAAAGAGGAAGGCATTGATGCTATGGACTGGCCCGCCCGTTCCCCAGACCTGAATCCAATTGAGCACATCTGGGACATCATGTCTCGCTCCATCCACCAACGCCACGTTGCACCACAGACTGTCTAGGAGTTGGTGGATGCTTTAGTCCAGGTCTGGGAGGAGATCCCTCAGGAGACCATCCGCCACCTCATCAGGAGCATGCCCAGGCGTTGTAGGGAGGTCATACAGGCACGTGGAGGCCACACACACTACTGAGCCTTATTTTGACTTGTTTTAAGGACATTACATCAAAGTTGGATCAGCCTGTAGTGTGGTTTTCCACTTTAATTTTGAGTGTGACTCCAAACCCAGACCTCCATGGGTTAATAAATTTGATTTCCATTGATATTTTTTGAGTGATTTTGTTGTCAGCACATTCAACTATGTAAAGAAAAAAGTATTTAATAAGAATATTTCATTCATTCAGATCTAGGATGTGTTATTTTATTGTTCCCTTTATTTTTTTGAGCAGTGTATTTTGGTCCCATATTCATAGCACGCAAAGACTACATCAAATTTGTTGGATGCATTTGCTGTTTGTTTTCATTGTATTTCAGATTATTTTGTGCCCAATAGAAATGAATGGTAAATAATGTATTGTGTAACCTTTGAGTCACTTTCATTGTCAATAAGAATAGAATGTTTCTGACACTTCTACATTAATGTGGATACTACTATGATTACGGATAATCCTGAATGAATCGTGAATAAAAATGTGAGAAAGTTGTTCCCCAAAATGGGGAACTATATACAAAAGGTTCTGTGAAAGCTGAAAATGAAAGCTGACAGTCTGCACTTTAACCTCAGTCATTGATTGATTTAACAAAAAAAGGTTTTTAAATATAGAACCAAAAGAAGAAAAAATGCTTCACTGTCCCAATAATTACGGAGGGTATTGTAAATAGAGTATGATGGCAAGGACTGATAATCAAACCTCCAATGTCTTGCGTCAATCACCTGCAGCTCTCTATTTTCTTCAGTAAAATAACCAGATGATGTGATATTGTGAAAACTCAAACCTTTTAACATATAGCCTAGAGTAAGATGATGTTGAAGATTTGATGTTTTGTGATTTATTTTGGAATTTCATTTTGATATGTGGATAGCTTGTGGTAAACCACCTCCCATCCAAGATTCAGTACCAAAACAGTGCACATTCCCCTTTGACCCCTTCACTGTCATGGTCAGTTATCCCTCCGGGAGCTGGATAACTACTTTCCACACACTAGTGACTGCCTCACTGCCCCATGATAGCACGCCATGGCCCTATCATCTTATCGTTCTGCATGGAAGACTCCACCCACTGCACCCGTACAGGACCAGTTCTAATCTGATCTGGGTGGTGTTAGAGGGTGACCAGTGTGTTGGCATGGCGACAGCACTAAATAGAACACTAGCTATAATATAATAGGACACAATAAGGATATTTTGTGCTTTAATTATGTTGTAAATTCTTAACATGCCAAACAAATAAAGATATTTTAATCTAATCCAACCTATTGTAATATATATATATATATGGTCATACCAGACACAGCTCATTGAGGTTGGCAAACAGCCTCCAGGAGTCCACGTCATGCAGGCAGTCCCTCATCTGCAGGTTGGTCAGCATGGCCAGAAACACCTGAGAAACACATTACAAACATAACAAAAAACACATTACAAACACAACCAAAAACACATTAGAAACACAACCAAAAACACATTACAAACACAACCAAAAACACATTGCAAACACAACCAAAAACACATTACAAACATAACCAAAAACACATTACAAACATAACCAAAAACACATTACAAACACAACCAAAAACACATTACAAACACAACCAAAAACACATTACAAACACAACCAAAAACACATTACAAACACAACCAAAAACACATTACAAACACAACCAAAAACACATTACAAACACAACCAAAAACACATTACAAACACAACCAAAAACACATTACAAACACAACCAAAAACACATTACAAACACAACCAAAAACACATTGCAAACACAAACACATTACAAACACATTACAAACAAATACATTAGAAATACCAATACAAACACATTAGAAACACAAACAAATACATAAACAAATACACATTACAAACAAACAAAACACACACAAATATATTATACATAAAAAAACAACAACATTAGAAACACAAACGCGAGGGGTTAGATTTGTTTGTGCTGTATTCACTTGACTAGTAGAGAGGACAACGTAACATTTGATCACAATAAAGCTGAAGAAAGAGTTCCAACAAAGTATATTTTAAGAAGGGGCAGTTTGAAGTCAAAAGAACCGTCACAACATGACCTTGGCGTTCACAAAGCCTCACAAAGCACAAGGTGTTGGGTGGCATTGGTGCGGAGCCATTCCTATTCAAATGTGTGTATGTGCGTGTGTGTGTCAGGGTTTCCGTTAGGAAAATGTGTCGCTGGACATTTGACTGGCAGTATTTTAATTTACTGGACATTTGAGAAATCTACCGTACTCATATGCATTGGAAACATAACCCGATTAGGGCGTCCACCCCCGGTGCTCAGAATGACAGTAATCACATTTAGATTATGGTTATTAATATTAACAGAACATGCAACATGAGGATGCAGCGGCGTGCGTCCTTCTAAATTAAATCACATTTTATTTGTCGCATGCGCCGAATACAACAGATGTAGACTTTACCGTGAAATGATTACTTACGAGCCCTTTCCCAACAATGCAGTTAAAAAGTAGAAAATGAACAACTAAATAAAAAGAAAGTAGTAACAAAAAAAAACTGATGCGCACTTTGAAGATATTAATAATAAAAGTTAACATTTACTTTTCCCCATCCAACAAAACAAAATCACTAGCCTATGTCAATCTATTATCACCCATAGTGGAAAAGTTGACCTATTCTATTTACCAGCTTGTCATTCTGTGCCAGGAAGAAACAGACTGGGACAGTTGTGGGACTATAGATCCCAAATTCATACAATCTGTAGGCCTGGGATACATAAAAAACAAGAGCCTGATGCAACAGATCAGAACGTTTAGCTTAAAATGTTAATAAACAATTATTTCTTCACATTATAAACACAGCAATGCTCACAACGCAGTAGGCTACGTGCAAATGTTCGTTCCATAATGGAAAACTGTCACGTTCTGACCTTAGTTCCTTTGTTATGTCTTTGTTTTAGTATGGTCAGAGCGTGAGTTGGGGTGGGTAGTCTATGTTCTTTTTTCTATGTTGGGTTTATGTGTTTGGCCTGGTATGGTTCTCAATCAGAGGCAGGTGTCGTCCATTGTCTCTGATTGAGAATCATACTTAGGTAGCCTTTTCCCACCTGTGTTTGGTGGGTGATTATTTTTCCGTGTCAGTGTTTGTTCCATACGGGACTGTGTCGGTTTTCATTTATTTCTCTTGTTCCTTTTGTTTTCTGTGTCCAGTGATATTTCATTAAAATATATTATGGACACTTACCACGCTGCGTTTTGTTCCTCTTCTCCTTCACCAGACGAAAACCGTTACAAAAACACCATTGTCAGAAGCGCACCGCACATGCAAGCAGTTTCATGTGACAGAGATGAACATATCCTAGAAATGTCGAAATTGCCGAGATCTAAAGATGCAAGGACTAGCATTGGTTGCTAATATGACTAGGATTGTGCCTTTGGCTTCTGGAAAATGAAAGAATTGATTTGAAAACCAAATGAACATGAGATACTGGTTTCAATTGCATATGGAAGTCTTTATAAAAGAATTGCCTCCAAGTTTCTATGGTCGGATTTTGGCTAAGCTACTTTGAAGCAAGGTAAAACATGCCTCATAATATAAAGTAAAACTTTCAGGTTTCAAACAATTAAGTAAATGTTTTCAAAATGCATACTGCCTCCAGCTCATTGCAAAGTGTTGAGTGATCAGCTGAAGCCTGCCTACCATTGTTGCCAAATGGGAAGCATGCTTCAATTACCAGCTTAGAAAAACAAATATTAGCTCTTTTTAATTATGGCTATCAAAACTTTTTTAAACATGTGACTGCATTTAGAATTGTTGTGCAATGATTGGGTTTATAAAAGCACATGTTTAACTCAGCAACGAACAAGCTGTTTGAGGAGCTGTAGCAGCAGCTCTCGCGCTGTGACAGATTTTCAGCTCAAACAAGGCTCTGTATGTGTGTGTGTGACAAATAAGATATGACGACTAATGAAAATACACACGCGGCAATTTATTTCCACTAAATTTAGAAAATGTACCTATAGACCGATAAGCATGACCAGTTTGCATCAATTAATAGGCTAAAAAGCATTATTTTGCTATATCTATATTTTTTTCTTCTCCCGGACAATTGGCCGGACAATTTTTATTTTTTTTTATTGGCCAAAAGCCGGCTATTACCGGCTAACGGAATCCCTGGTGTGTGATTTGATTTGATTATTAGGATCCCCATTAGCCGATGCCAATGGTGACAGCTAGTCTTACTGGGGTCTGACATATAAACGAAAAAGACATTACAGACAAAATACTTTACAATTTACATACATTTAAAAACATGAACATGTAGTGTGTGTGTGCATCTATCAGTTACACATACATGTCAGTACATATACACAACAAGTGTGTGTGTGTGTGTGTGTGTGTGTGTGTGTGTGTGTGTGTGTGTGTGTGTGGAGGCGTATATCAAGTAAGTCACCTCTTTGAGCACCATGAGCTGATCCAGGAAGTAAACACACTCGCTGGTGAAGAGTTCCCAGATGGCTTCATGTCTCTTGTAGTCCTGAGGGTCACTATCAGACTTCAGCTGAGACGAATCACAGTCCCTTAGGAACTCTTCTAGAGAACAATCCTGGAGATGGAAGAATGACAGACAGAGGGATGATTGGATAGATGTTATTTGAACAATACACAAGGGGGGTGATTCATTGTGGTTCTCTCACGGCTAGGCTAGTGAGGTCATAAGTACGAGGCGACTGCATTCTGTGGCGTGTCTTGTTACTATGCCCAATGCTGTAACTAAAGTCTATTATCATCTGCTGTCTAGTTAGAGTTTATAAGTGTACGGTTGTTATGTGCGTAGGCCAACAATAAAGTCTTGTTCCCGTCCATTGTTCCCGTCCATTGTGTCCATTTATATGTTTCAGGGGCTTCATTGTTCCTTAAGTAATTGCTAGGAGCACTGACTCAATTATGACTGGATGCCAAGTTACAACGCAGATATTATAGTTTCCTATTATAGTTTCCTATTAGAGGAAAAGGGGCTTATTCAGCATGGATCATATGTTCATATGGCTTTTCTCACCTTGTACTTCTGGAAGTCTGTGTTCCTCCAGTCTTGAATCTGTTCCGTCGAGAGATATTTCTCAATATCAGAGGCAGAGCATGTTCTCTTCCCTTTAGTCTGAAAGGAACAAATACAGGCTCAACGTCAAATGTTCCTTGGACAATCAATCAGGTTTTCCTACTATAGGTATGAGTTTCTGTTTGTCTAAGTGAAAATGTGAATGTGTGTATGTATACTGTAAGAGTGAGTGTGTACATGTGTGTTTGCGCACGCATGTGTGCACGGTCATGCACTTATGGAAGTGAACAGTGGAACAGTGAACTACAGTATACACCAACAGTGTTTGTGCAAATATTTGCCCATCTATCTATCCGTCTGGCCAAACACATTTAACTAAATAATTGAGTTGGATTGAATTGGTTTGGCTCAGTGTTGTTGACTCATTATGAAATCTCAGGAGTTCATGAGAACAGAGGGGAGGAAAGCGTATTAATTAATGCTGTGATTAAAAGTGGGTCAGAGAACAATGTCTTTAATTCCATTGGAGCTCGCCTGAGCACACTGGCAGCTTCACCGCCCGAGCAAGCAAACCACAAACAACTAGACTGACCGGTGGCAGGCTAGCTAGGGTGAGCAGTAGGGGAGAAACAACACACAGATCGTACACCTACCGTGCTACGTCTGGAGAAAGGCCACCTGGGTTTCTTAGTGTCTGTGGAAATTGAGAAAGTGGTATTGTGATTATCTACAAATGCATAGCTCCATAGGTCTGCTGTTAAAAAAATTGTTCACACCAAAGGATATACAGAGGGGAGAACAAGTATTTGATACACTGCCGATTTTGCAGGTTTTCCTACTTACAAAGCATGTAGAGGTCTGTACTTTTTATCATAGGTACACTTCAACTGTGAGAGACGGAATCTAAAACAAAAATCCAGAAAATCACATTGTATGATTTTTAAGTAATTAATTAGCATTTTATTGGATTTTTGTTTTAGATTCCGTCTCTCACATAATGTGCAAAAAAGCAGCTTCAGTGTTAACCTGAAAAGTTGGAGAGATTCAGTAGGTCTGCCACCCCATTGGACACAAACAGGTCCCCCGGCGAAACATCCAATCCAGGCAGACTGACCACCACAGAACTCCGCCTCCTCTCCTGCAGTCTTGGGAACAAGGTATGAAGAGATAGACAGTTTCTAGAACATTCTGACCAATAAAAAGCAAATTTCTAGACCATTCTGATCAATAAGAGCTGACCAATAAGGCCCCATAGTATTTTTTTTATTTTTTATGTAGGGGGTAGATCAGCTTTAATATTAAAGATAGATTGTGGCTTCTATCAATGTAATTGTCTATTATTTGAAATATTAAAAAATAATAATAATTAGCTTCTTTATTATTTTCCCCTAACCCTACCATCACCCCTCCCCTAATTGGAGTAAACTAATGTACGACAATACCTAGGCTTCTACATACTATATACATTTGATTTTACATTAGATCTATTTTGTTTGTCCAAGGCCTTTCTAACTAGTGTGACTAACTGTATTTTAAGTGTGAGGTATACTGTATGTCAAAGTGACCTATATTTAAGTGATAATTCCCGAGAAGCCGCGGTTGGAAGATATATTGGCACGGGTGTTGTTAGTCCGAGACGAAGTCGAGGGTTGTCAAACCGTGCCAATATATCCTCCAAACACCAGCTTCTCGGGCATTATCACTTTTATACAACGGGTTCCCAACATATTCAAATAATGATTTACATATTTTCATTAATGTAAGAAGTGCGTGACTGGCTGCAGGGAAGTCAGGCGCAGGAGAGCAGAACTGGGTAACAACCGGAGCGGTTTAATGAGGCAAAACCAACGGCACCCGTCGCAGACCAGTCTATAATGCACATACACTTTACAACAAACAATTCCACACACAGACATGGGGGGAACAGAGGGATATATACACGTAATGTAATGAGGGAATGTAACCAGGTGTGTGGGAAAATAAGACAAAACAAATGGAAAATGAAAGGTGGATCGGTGATGGCTAGAAGACTGGTGACGTCGACCGCCGAACGCCGCCCGAACAAGAATAAGAACTGACTGCGATGGAAGTCGTGACAATTAAAAAAGGTTAGATTCCAAGACGGCGGACTGAACACAGCAGTGCAGATTGACTTAAAATAAAAATGCAATGCAGGGAACTAAGTATTTGAATCCTCTGCAAAACATGACTTAGTACTTGGCAACAATGCAAAACGTTATGTTTGGCGTAAAAGCAAAAGTAAAAGTAAAAGAATAATTTTGCACGCCCAATTTTTCAGTTTTTGATTTGTTAAAAAAGTTTGAAATATCCAATAAATGTCGTTCCACTTCATGATTGTGTCCCACTTGTTGTTGATTCTTCACAAAAAAATACAGTTTTCTATCTTTATGTTTGAAGCCTGAAATGTGGCAAAAGGTCGCAAAGTTCAAGGGGGCCGAATACTTTCGCAAGGCACTGTATATGGGGGATACAACCTTCCCAGCTCTGCAGAGTTTGCAGCGAAGAGACAGAATCATTTGTTTTGGTATTGTCCATATGTAGCTTGTTTTTGGTCACAGTCCCAGGAATGGCTGAAGAATTGCAACATTTAACTGTAGCTAACTCTGCAGATAGCCCTACTGGGTGATCTGAAAAGTCATAGTCAATCGATCAATAATATAATAATACTTAGAATTTTTTGATAATAATACGTATAATTTTTTATTTACAATCTGTAGAAATTATGAGAATCGAAAGGTCAGAACTTTTGTGAAACATCACAGCAAAGTCAAAAAATATATGGCAAATAGTAATCCAATATGCACGGTGTTAATAGATAAGATGGGAGGGGTTGAATGGAGCTGAAGCTTGGGAATAATAACAACTAATAACAACAAAACATACAATGTGATTTTCTGGATTTTTGTTTTAGATTCCGTCTCTCACAGTTGAAGTGTATCTATGATACAAATTACAGACCTTTACATGCTTTGTAAGTAGGAAAACCTGCAAAATGGGCAGTGTATGAAATACTTGTTCTCCCCACTGTACATACTGTAGTATGTATAAGCTGGAAGTAGAAGCTTAAGGTTGTTGTTCACTAGTTTACTCCAATTAAGGGGAAGATAGAAAATAATAAACGAAAATATATTTTAAAAAATATGTATATATATATATATATATATATGTACATTTGAAGTCGGACGTTTACATACACTTGGAGTCATTAAAACTTGTTTTTCAACCACTCCACAAATTTCTTGTTAACTACTGTATAGTTTTGGCAAGTCGGTTAGGACATCTACTTTGTGCATGACAAAAGTCATTTTTCCAAAAATTGTTACAGACAGATAATTTCACTTACAATTCACTGTATCACAATTCCAGTGGGTCAGAAGTTTACATACACTAAGTTGACTGTGCCTTTAAACAGCTTGGAAAATTCCAGAAAATGGTGTAATGGCTTTAGAAGCTTCTGATAGTCTAATTGACATCCTTTGAGTCAATTGGAGGTGTACTGTGGATGTATTTCAAGGCCTACCTTCAAACTCAGTGCCTCTTTTCTTGATATAATTTTTTTTTGTAGACCTCCACAAGTCTGGTTCATCCTTAGGAGCAATTTCCAAACACCTGAAGGTACCACGTTCATCTGTACAAACAATAGTACACAAGTATAAACACCATGGGACCACGCAGCCGTCATACCACTCAGGAAGGAGACGTGTTCTGTCTCCTAGAGATGAACGTACTTTGGTGCTAAAAGTGCAAATCCAGAACAACAGCAAAGGACCTTGTGAAGATGCTTGAGGAACAGGTACAAAAGTATCTATATCCACTGTAAAACGAGTCCTATATCGACATAAACTGAAAGGCTGCTCAGCAAGGAAGAAGCCACTGCTCCATAACCGCCATAAAAAAGCCAGACTATGGTTTGCAACTGCACATGGGGAACAAGATCGTACTTTCTGGAGAAATGTCCTCTGGTCTGATGAAACAAAAATAGAACCGTTTGGCCATAATGACCATCGTTATGATTAGAGGAAAAAGGGGGTGGCTTGCAAGCCGAAGAACACCATCCCAACTCTGAAGCACGAGGGTGGCAGCATCATGTTGTGGGTGTGCTTTGCTGTAGGAGGGACTGGTGCACTTCACAAAATAGATGGCATCATAAGGTAGGAAAAATATGTGGATATATTGAAGCAACATCTCAAGACATCAGTCAGGAAGTTAAAGCTTGGTCACAAAGCCCTGACCTCATCCAGGGACTGCGGTTGAAAATTAGCCGGCTGGCTAAAACCGGCACTTTTACTGAAACGTTGATTAATGTGCACTGTCCCTGTAAAAATGAAAAAATTAACTCAAACTCAATCCAATAGGAAATTTGTGGGCAGAACTGAAAAAGCGTGTGCGAGCAATGAAGCCTACAAACCTGACTCAGTTAGGAGCTCTGTCAGGGGGAATGGGCCAAAATTCATCCAATTTATTGTGGGAAGCTTGTGGAAGGCTACCTGAAACGTTTGACCCAAGTTAAACTATTTAAAGGCAATGCTACCAAATACTAATTGAGTGTATGTAAACTGCAGACCCACTGGGAATGTGATGAAAAAAATGAAAGCTGAAATAAATCATTCTCTCTACTATTATTCTGACATTTCACATTCCTAAGATAAAGTGGTGATCCTAACTGACCTAAGACAGGGAATTTTTAATCAGATTAATTGTCAGGAATTGTGAAAAACTGAGTTTAAATGTATTTGGCTAAGATGTATATAAACTTCAAATGTATGTATTTATGTGTGTATATGTATGTACATTACCAGTCAAACGTTTGGACACACCTACTCAAGGGTTTTTCTTTATTTTTTGCTATTGTCTACATTGTAGAATAATAGTGAAGACATCAAAACTATGAAATAACACATGGAATCACATAGTAACCAAAAAAGTGTTAAACACATCAAAATATATTTATATTTGAGATTCTTTAAAGTAGCCAAAGAATGCTTTTCCAATAGTCTTGAAGGCTGCTTTTCCTTCACTCTGCAGTCCAACTCATCCCAAACCATCTCAATTGGGTTGAGGTCAAAGGTCAGGTCATCTGATGTAGCACTCCATTACGCTCCTTCTTGGTCAAATAGCCCTTACACATCCTGGGGGTTTGTTGGGTCCTGTTGAAAAACAAATCATAGTCCCACTAAGCGCAAACCAGATGGGATGGCGTATAGATGCAGAATGCTGTGGTAGCCACACTGACAGTGTCACCAGCAAAGCACCCCCACACCATCACACCTCCTCCTGCATGCTTCACATTGGGAACCACACATGCAGAGATCATCCACTCGCAGACTCTGTGTCTCACAAAGACACGGCAGTTGGAACCAAAAACCTCACATTTGTACTCATCAGGCCAAAGGACAGATTTCCACCGATCTAATGTCCATTGGTTGTGTTTCTTGGCCCAAGCAAGTCTCCTCTTATTATTGGTGTCCTTTAGTAGTGGTTTATTTGCAGCAATTCAACCATGAAGGCCTGATTCACGTAGTCTCCTCTGAACAATTGATGTTAAGATGTGTCTGTTACTTGAACTATGTGAAGCATTTATTTGGTCTGCAATTTCTGAGGCTGGTAACTCGAATGAACTTATCCTCTGCAGCAGAGGTAACTCTGGGTCTTCCTTTCCTGTGGCGGTCCTCATGAGAGCCAGTTTTATCATAGTGCTTGATGGTTTTTGCGACTGCACTTGAGGAAACTTTCAAAGTTCTTGAAATGTTCTTGATTGACTGACCTTCGTGTCTTAAAGTAATGATGGACTGTTGTTTCTCTTTGCTTATTTGAGCTGTTCTTGCTATAATATGGACTTGGTATTTTACTAAATAGGGCTATCTTCTGTATACCACCCCTACCTTGTCACAACACAACTGATTGGCTTAAATGCATTAAGGAAATAAATTCCACAAATTAACTTTTAACAAGGCACACCTGTTAATTGAAATGCATTCCAGGTGACTATCTTATGAAGCTGGTTGAGAGAATGCCAAGAGTGTGCAAAGCTGTCATCAAGGTAAAGGTTGGCTACTTTGAAGAATCTCAAATATAAGATATTTTCATTTGTTAAACACTTATTTGGTTACTACATGATTCCATATGCGTTATTTCATAGTTTTGATGTCTTCACCATTATTCTACAATGTAGAAAATAGTAAAAATAAAGAAAAACCCTGGAATGAGTAGGTGAGTCCAAACTTTTGACTGGTACTGTATATACACTGCTCAAAAAATAAAGGGAACACTTAAACAACACAATGTAACTCCAAGTCAATCACACTTCTGTGAAATCAAATTGTCCACTTAGGAAGCAACACTGATTGACAATACATTTCAAATGCTTATTGTGCAAATGGAATAGACAACAGTTGGAAATTATAGGCAATTAGCAAGACACCCCCAATAAAGGAGTGGTAGGTCTGCAGGTGATAACCACAGACCACTTCTCAGTTCCTATGCTTCCTGGCTGATGTTTTGGTCACTTTTGAATGCTGGCGGTGCTTTCACTCTAGTGGTAGCATGAGACAGAGTCTACAACCCACACAAGTGGCTCAGGTAGTGCAGCTCATCCAGGATGGAACATCAATGCGAGCTGTGGCAAGAAGGATTGCTGTGTCTGTCAGCGTAGTGTCCAGAGCATGGAGGCGCTACCAGGAGACAGGCCAGTACATCAGGAGACATGGAGGAGGCCATAGGAGGGCAACAACCCAGCAGCAGGACCGCTACCTCCACCTTTGTGCAAGGAGGAGCAGGAGGAGCACTGCCAGAGCCCTGCAAAATGACCTACAGCAGGCCACAAATGTGCATGTGTCTGCTCAAACGGTCAGAAACAGACTCCATGAGGGTGGTATGAGGGCCCGACGTCCACAGGTGGGGGTTGTGCTTACAGCCCAACACCGTGCAGGACGTTTGGCATTTGCCAGAGAACACCAAGATTGGCAAATTTGCCACTGGCGCCCTGTGCTCTTCACAGATGAAAGCAGGTTCACACTGAGCACATGTGACAGGCGTGACAGTCTGGAGACGCCGTGGAGAACGTTCTGCTGCCTGCAACATCCTCCAGCATGACTGGTTTGGCGATGGGTCAGTCATGGTGTGGGGTGGCATTTCTTTGGGGGGCCACACAGCCCTCCATATGCTTACCAGAGGTAGCCTGACTGCCATTAGGAACCGAGATGAGATCCTCAGACCCCTTGTGAGACCATATGCTGGTGCGATTGGCTCTGGGTTCCTCCTAATGCAAGACAATGCTAGACCTCATGTGGCTGGAGTGTGTCAGCAGTTCCTGCAAGAGGAAGGCATTGATGTTATGGACTGGCCCGCCCGTTCCCCAGACCTGAATCCAATTGAGCACATCTGGGACATCATGTCTCGCTCCATCCACCAACTGTCCAGGAGTTGGCGGATGCTTTAGTCCAGGTCTGGGAGGAGATCCCTCAGGAGACCATCTGCCACCTCATCAGGAGCATGCCCAGGCGTTGTAGGGAGGTCATACAGGCACGTGGAGGCCACACACACTACTGAGCCTCATTTTGACTTGTTTTAAGGACATTACATCAAAGTTGGATCAGCCTGTAGTGTGGTTTTCCACTTTAATTTTGAGTGTGACTCCAAATCCAGACCTCCATGGGTTGATAAATTTGATTTCCATTGATAATTTGTGTGATTTTGTTGTCAGCACATTCAACTATGTAAAGAAAAAAGTATTTAATAAAAATATTTCATTCATTCAGATCTAGGATGTGTTATTTTAGTGTTCCCTTTATTTTTTTGAGCAGTGTATATATATATATATATATATATATATATATATACACTAAAAGGAAGTGATGCAGACGATTACATTGATAGAAGCTACAATCTATCTGCAATATTAAAGCTGATCTACCCCCTAAAAAAATGTAAAATAATATATATCTTTTTATAAAGAGAGATTTTGATGAATTTATGCATACTTTTTCATTCTTCCACAAGATTTAGTAGTCACGACACAAATCTAGGGTTGCTACCCAATCCGGCTGGTCGTTCATTGTATTTATGGACGCGACCCAGTTGTTCATTCTAATAGTTCCAACGCCATACTAGCTGGCAAATTTCTTATCCATTGCTTGCTAGCTAGCCAACTACGGCTAACTTACAGTCACATCAAAAAGTGCAGCCAGAATAACAGAAAAGTAGCTGGATTTGCATTTGTTTAAGCTGTTTTCTAGTTGAGATTTATTTGGATTCATCCATAACAATGACCTAATGAGACACGATTTCGCCTGCCGTTCAAAATGTGCTCGCTCACACGTCAGGACACCGTTGTTCAGAGGCGCTAGCCAACAACACAGCAACATAATCACTTCAAACTGAAGCTGGAAATACTGCAAACTAGCTGCACTTCGTTTTGTTTGACCTTTTTTCAATTGACATTTTTTTGTATAAAATGATGCCAGCTGATTCATGATTTCAACTGGCTGAGAAACACTGCCTGCCTGTATGTCTCGTCCCGACTCCCGACACGTTCATTACTATGGGACAGCAGGAGATCCAATTTGAACATTGAAACAATGTCGCAAATGTCAGAGACAGAGCAAGGTTTTACAAATCTCCGCGGTTGAAAACGAAATGTTAGTCTAAAAGAAATGTGAGATAATGTCGAGATGCTTTTTTATAGTGGAGATAAAGTATATAAATTGCCTGGCTGGGCTGATGAGACAGTGGATTGCGCATTCAGATGGAACAGAGTAAATAGGCATTTTAAAGCCATAGATTTAGAGGGTGGTAACTTGTGGAATGGACAACAGCTGGAATGCGGATTTAACCAATCAGCATTCAGGATTAGACCCACACATCATATAAAGGTATAACAACAATGCTTTATGACATAATAAGAGAAGGTGTAATACAAGGTGAGCAATACAGTATGTCAAAGGGAGGTACAGTATAAATAATACAGGTGTAATAACGAACACGAGTAATGGCGTAACAAATTAGTTACTGTATATTTAACAACATAATGGAAGAGAATCACCAGACAGAATATTCTCACGGTATTTGCCAAGAAGACGGTTTAACAGGAAATATCAGAATTCCTTTTGTCATTTCTACATTGATGAAATACCATATGCACTCACTGCACTGTGAACTAGCAAGTGCATGAGGGTTTGTGGTAAACATTACCATAAAGCGCCTGCGCACATGTGTGAGCGTGTGTGTGCTTTTATAGTCCTCAGCTCTTCTGTCAGAGGAAGAAACTAAAGCATTGCCAGACCCAAGAACCCAGACCCCTCAACTGTTTTCACGTCATCCCTTTGTGTTGTTGTCGAGGGTGAACTACAGGTACACACAGAATATTCAGAACAAATTCAAATCATGCAGAATTAATGGATTAGAGATGGCCAATAAATGAATTTATGTGTTGACATCTTATGCATTCGTTATGTTGTTTGCTATGGTAATAAAAAGTGTGTACCTACTTGAATTGACTTCCCTACCACTGCATAAATACACTGAGTGTACAAAACATTAAGGACACCTGTCTCCTCCCATTCATCTACAGTGATTGAAGTGGATTTAACAAGTAACATCAATAAGGGATCATAGCTTCCACCTGGTAATTCTATATCATGGTAAGAGCAGGTGTCCTTAATGTTTTGTACACTCAGTGTATGTACACACTCTATAAAACCAACCACAGTAGCTACCTCTGAGTTGACAAGATAGATTTCAGTTGTCTTTCCGGGGAATAGTGAGAGTAGTAATGATGAGCCAAATAACAACCTGATAGGCTGGTCTTTAGTCATTCAGTTTAACATTCACTACCAGTGCTGTGACTAGACTAGACTACTCACAGGCTTTATAGCTTTCATAGTGAGGTCTTGATTAACTCTCTCACCAGTTGCTCTATTAAACTAAAAGCTCATGGGTTTAGTTAACGTACCCATGAGTCCAGACTTTTTTCCATTTTTTATTCCTTCCTAATAGCTGAGTAATGAATGACAATTTAGAGTATAGTAACGTTAGACTAGGGTTACGTGAGACACAATCCAGTGTTTGTTTGATTGAAGACAGAGTAGAACATAATCACACCTGGTAGAACATAATCATTTTTTTCAGAATGTGAATGGTGTTATAATTTTGTTATCGTGTATACTGCACCATAAGTTAGACTTGGAGTACAGACTTTCGCTGTGCTTGGTGAAAGGTTATCTAGAAATGACGATACCATAAGGAAGACAAACAGCTGAAAATCCATGGCTGTTTATGATGGCGTATACAGAACCCACAAACAGGAACAGTTATACAACTACAGGGAACGGAAGTATGTTGGTTCTTGATTTTATTTTATGGTCTGTTACCAAAATGTCTCACCCTATCCAAAAAGTCTACCCATTGTCATTCTCCTTGGATTGTATGGATGTCCTCAGGAAACTGCTGTGTATCTGTAATGGTATGCTTATATAACCAGCCGTACTTATCTTATGTAAACCACCAACAGAAGACTGACTGACTTGAGTGTAGACGAGGTGCAGCAAGCCAACGTGTACACCTCAGCGGTGTCCTTCTGTGAGTGTACAATGAGACCCGAGTAATGTGGTATGTTAGTTCTCCCCTGGCCATGTCTGTTAACGCCTCAGCACAGATAATACCTCTGAGAGCAACTGCTGTTCTTTGTCCTCTCTAGGACTATCTTCTCTTTAGTAAACTAATATCAGTCATGGTAGTGTGGACCCTGGCGCATCTTATGGCCCTTATATGTATAGGCACACAAAGGGTGCTGAGTTACCAATACAAAGCTCAGTTGGTAGAGCATGGTGCTTGTTACACCAGGGTAGTGGGTTCTTTTCCCAGGACCACCCATACGTAAAATGCATGCAAACATAACTGTAAGTTGCTTTGGATAAAAGCAACTGCTAAATGGCATATATTATAGTTAACCAGCACCTTGAGCAGGCTATATGTCTTACAGTAAATGCAAGTGATGTTGGTGGTGGTGGAAGAGGACTGCATGTGGATCTGTCAAAAACAGTTCAGCACTAATTGCAGTTTATTTCCAAGCAGGTCACAAAGACATCATGTCTCATTGTGGCCAGTCAGAATGCCCTCTGTCTGTCGGCCCCTCTGCCACTGAGTCGAGCCACTGCAAAGAGGGGCACTTCGTCCCCCAAACCATCCCCCTGCAGCAAAATAACGATGCCTGAAAACAAAGCGGTTCTGACAAATGGTCTTCTGATCCCTGCCACCATGTGGGGGAAATGAGGGGGATGGTGCCAGGGTGTAACTATAATAATTACAAGGACAATAGCTGCCTAATTATCCAGTAGAAGAGTCCTGCCAGGGCGGCCCATTAGGAGGGGTGGTGGTGGAACTGCTGGCAGTCCAGGAAAAACAGCATGAACGAGGCCTTGTCTCGTCCACACATAGGATGCTAATTTGATCACCCTGTTGCATGAAAACTTTGTGTATTTTAAGGTTTAAAAAGGTTTTTGAAGTTTGTAATTTCCACTTTGAATTTTTTTGTTTATGAAAAATGTATTATATAAATTATAATCCACATTTCCTGTTGCTGTATGATTATCTTCCTGCTGCTCCAAACTGGCTCAAATGAAGATCTTATATCTGTAACCATGGGACTCTCATAACTATACCCACTGAGCTTATGCTGCTCTTCAAACAGTTTCACTAACAAACCCAAAGCACAACGAATATACAATGGAGCTCCCTCTACTCTGGGTCCAATCTTATTTCGCCGTTGAGCGCCAAATGTCCAATGAGAGGATGTAATTCAGGCAACAAGGCCCAGCTTGGGGACATTTTTCCCTCAAGATGTTTCCATACAAACAAACAAACTCCCGGGATCACTGGAACGGTGAACAAATTAGAGATAGCAAAAGAAAGAAACAACATACAATCATGCAAATTAGAACGTTTGGCTCAAAAATGGTTTGTTCACTGAATGGAGAGAAAGTGGATTCGTCTCTGTTTTGGTCCCTTTCGTGCTGGGTTATATTCATTAGGGCACACCATAGCAAAACATTTTGCAACGGAAAACAGTCAGTTTTGTTCTGTTTGGAGCCTAATGAATACAACCCTGGTTTCCTAACTGCGTGCCATAGTTCAGAGTTAGTTGGTTATAGGCAAATTCCCCTCCTGCCATGCAAATAATGTCCAGGTAGTATATGGTAATTGCAGGCCACAGTGTAGGTATTTTTGCCTAAACCAAGTGGGGACACAGATAACACTCAAATCACTCTGTGGGACTTGCGGGCGGCAGACCTACCTATTATGGCAAGCCTCCTTGTCCTGTAAAAACAGACAAAGGCAGCTTGGTTAGGATAATTATGTTGAAAATGGCTTTTTATAAAGCAGATACTAATGTGAAAGGGCAAACACAGACAGTGAACAATAGAACAGGATATCTACTGGATCTAAACATTAGGGATTGGTTTCTCTGGCACAGTTTAACCTTACTCTTGGCCTAAGAAGTACTTTCAACAGAGAATCTCCATTGAACATGCTTTTTAGTGCAGGACTAAGATTAATCTGGGTCCGGTTAACAAGCCCTAGAAGGTCAATGATGATTTAAGAGCCTTGAGTGTGATGGACTTGAGAAACCAAAGGCCCTGGCTGATTTTAAAGGTGTAGAAACTCTTGCAGAATACATAACACTAAATCAACAGGCCTCCTGCTCCTACATAACATGGATATATCACTTTCAAACAAACAAAACAGTTCAATCTCTTGAAAAAATATTATCTAGAGAAAAGTCAAAAGTGTTTTCATATGGTCGTTAGAATTTGAATAGCCCTTCGATAGCCCTTTACTATCTACAGAGAATGTTGGGGCTCTATTGAGAATGGCCCGGATAAAATGCTGGGAGCCCAATGAATAGATCCCCCCCATTAATTTATCCTAATGCCTACTGACCTCTATCACTGCTGACATTGGTGAATAGGAGGCCTGTGGAGGAGCCTTGCTGCCTTCCTAGGGCCCTCTGATCTGTTTGTGTGTGTGTGTGTGTGTGTGTGTGTGTGTGTGTGTGTGTGTGTGTGTGTGTGTGTGTGTGTGTGTGTGTGTGTGTGTGTGTGTGTGTGTGTGTGTTGTGAGAGAGGGAGGGCTTGCTGGGTGGTGGGGCTGTGCTGAGCTGTCAGTGCATTTACTGCTGATGCATTTGCTGTCAAAAGCTGACATTGTGAGCAGCCACCACAGTAAGCCAGGGAGAATGAGGGGGAGAGGACTGGTACCCAGGGAGAATGAGGGGGAGAGGACTGGTACCCAGGGAGAATGAGGGGGAGAGGACTGGTACCCAGGAGGAATGTGGTAGAGAGGACTGGTACCCAGGAGGAATGTGGTGGAGAGGGCTGGTACCCAGGAGGAATGTGGTGGAGAGGGCTGGTACCCAGGAGGAATGTGGTGGAGAGGGCTGGTACCCAGGAGGAATGTGGTGGAGAGGGCTGGTACCCAGGAGGAATGTGGTGGAGAGGGCTGGTACCCAGGAGGAATGTGGTGGAGAGGGCTGGTACCCAGGAGGAATGTGGTGGAGAGGGCTGGTACCCAGGGAGAATGTGGTGGAGAGGGCTGGTACCCAGGGAGAATGTGGTGGAGAGGGCTGGTACCCAGGGAGAATGAGGGGGAGAGGGCTGGTACTCAGGGAGAATGAGGGGGAGAGGGCTGGTACCCAGGGAGAATGTGGGGGAGAGGACTGGTACCTACCCAGGGATAATGAGGGGGAGGACTGGTACCCAGGGAGAATGAGGGGGAGAGGTCTGGTACCCAGGGAGAATGTGGTGGAGGACTGGTACCCAGGGAGAATGAGGGGGAGAGGTCTGGTACCCAGGGAGAATGTGGTGGAGAGGACTGGTACCCAGGGAGAATGTGGTGGAGAGGACTGGTACTCAGGGAGAATGTGGTGGAGAGGACTGGTACTCAGGGAGAATGAGGGGGAGAGGACTGGTACCCAAGGGAGAATGAGGGGGAGAGGGCTGGTACCCAGGAGGAATGTGGTGGAGAGGGCTGGTACCCAGGGAGAATGAGGGGGAGAGGACTGGTACCCAGGGAGAATGAGGGGGAGAGGACTGGTACCCAGGGAGAATGAGGGGGAGAGGACTGGTACCCAGGGAGAATGAGGGGGAGAGGACTGGTACCCAGGGAGAATGGGGGGGAGAGGACTGGTACCCAGGGAGAATGAGGGGGAGAGGACTGGTACCCAGGGAGAATGAGGGGGAGAGGACTGGTACCCAGGGAGAATGAGGGGGAGAGGACTGGTACCCAGGGAGAATGAGGGGGAGAGGGCTGGTACCCAGGAGGAATGTGGTGGAGAGGGCTGGTACCCAGGGAGAATGAGGGGGAGAGGACTGGTACCCAGGGAGAATGAGGGGGAGAGGACTGGTACCCAGGGAGAATGAGGGGGAGAGGACTGGTACCCAGGGAGAACGAGGGGGAGAGGACTGGTACCCAGGGAGAATGAGGGGGAGAGGACTGGTACCCAGGGAGAATGAGGGGGAGAGGACTGGTACCCAGGAGGAATGTGGTGGAGCTACTGGCTATCTGCTTTATAAGGCTCAGATAAAAAATATATATTATAAAGTCACAGTGTGGCATATGGCCACCATTCATGCTCAACTGAAAGTTCACCATTTGTGATCATAACATTAACTCACCTGATCATCGCTATCATCAGGAAATGCAAAGTCTTTACTAACACTTTGCACACTCAGTGCATCCAGAGATCCTTGTCTCGTGCAAGTGATACCATTGTCAAAAGTCTTTGATCTATGCGATCTGCTTTTCTCCCAGCCTGCGGATGAATTGGGCAGATTATCGAGATGGTTTCCTTCAACAGGAGGGGGGCTGGCCGCCAGCGGAGACTTGTGCCTTTGTACTGGTGAGAGGGGACTCAACGGGGACGGTGTATCTTCCATACCCGACTCCTCCTGTGTGCTGTCCATCCTCACAGGGTCCCGGAAGTCCACCTGCGAGCGTCGCGTGCTCCTCATCCTCCTCAAGGTCGGGGAGGTGGAGATGCGAGCCGGGGCTTGTCGGTCAAACTGGGTGAGCAAGCAGTCTGCCTCGACCAAAGACGTGTGTTTCTGTTTGGAGTGCGTTCTGGCCAAATCTATATGCATGATAAAGGGGTTACTGGTCTGCGTCTCCTTTTCCTCTGTGGGTTTTGAGACAGTTTGCGTCTCGACATTGTTCACAACCGTCACTTCCTTGTTCTCGTTCTCTAGCCACTCCATGTAACTCCAGTCCAAGCTTTTCTCTGCGTCCTGACCATTCTCGCGCACTATAACCTGTTTCAGCATAGACATCTTGCGCAAGACGGCATTGTAGGCCTAATTATGTCAGGAAAATAGTGGTATTTTGGTCCTTTTTTCCCAGGTGTGTTGGGGTCAGATCATCCACTGGCAGTTTAGCAGTTTAGCAGCAAGCAACGACATTTCAGTGACGTTTCTGTGGAATAAAAATGTATCTGCATTGGGTCTAATACAATAAATAGCCTACAAAATACAAAGCAGTCTAGGCGAGCCGTCAAGTCATAATCTTTTTTGTTCCGAGTTCAGTCCACTCACGTTGTGAAACAGTGAAGTAATGGATTTGAAAGCTGCTTCTTTTGCCGGCAGAGGGTGGGGGTAGGGGAAGTTCCCACTAAGCACTGACCTACGCATTACCACGGGAAGGTGTTTGGGTGTGGGGGTGAAGTAGAATGTATTTGTTGTGCCCGCGTTGTAGATGGTTATATCGGTCCGCTAATACAAGACTAGCAAAGGACCACTGCACTACTTTTGTGAGAATGTAAAAATATATATATATATGTTTGTTTTTTTTTGGGGGGGGGGGGGGGGGGGGGGGGGTCTTACTTCCCGTGGCTATCGACCGACGCCAACTATTTTTTTGGTCCTGTCCGGACCTTTTTTTCCTTTGCTTTTTTAGTTGTGGTCTGGACTGGCCTTAAATTCAATGTCAATGGACGCTGATTTTTCTGAAGAATCTAAAATATACAATATATTTTGATTTGTTTAACTGCTTTTTGGGGATACTACATGATTCCATGTGTTATTTCATAATGTTGATGTCTTCACTATTATTCTACAATGTAGAAAAAAAACTTTAATGAGTAACGTTTGACCGGTAGTGTATTTTAGACATATTTTCAATGTAGTTTTGCTTACTGAGTTATCTTACAGTTGGTGTTCATAATATACTATAGATACAATCTCTAACAAGTTTCAAGACTACAGTTGCCTGTAAAAAAACAAACCTGTACTTTTACCTTCTTCATTGTCAATAGCTATGGGGTTTAAAAGCCTACTTATAACAACCCAAAGGTTTTATTGTTGAATACAGCGCAACAGTATAACTGTGACGCTACACTACACTGCAACATTGTATCAGTTCAGTGTCACGCCTTAGCAGTTTTAGCGTGGGAAAAGGACAGCACAAGACCCCCATGCACCTGATCCAACTTTCCCATACTAGTGATTATGGAAACAAATTTAGACTTTTACAATGGGCCTCTCCAGGCCATGTTAAGTGCTATTTAATAATCTCAGGTAGGATTATTTCATTAGAATTCCCAACAGTAAAATTATTTAGTGACTGATTAGCTCTTTGTTGTTGTCGCGGTGTGCCGGCTGCAGAAGAGAACCTGCACGCACACCCACGAGGTGAATACCGTGTGGGAAACATAAACTAGGATTAGATTATCTAGACTACAATTATTATTAATCAACGATAGGCTAAATAATAACAAACTATTCACATGACAAAATTTAAAAAGGAGTCGAATGAAGAAGAGCAAAGCCCTGTGTTTACTCACGGCCGTGTGTCCTGTCTCCGCAATGGACCATCCGCTGCGCTTGTGCTGTAGCGACGATTTCGGAGTGCTGCGCTGGGAGTTGCTCTGTCATGTCAATGTGACCGCCCTGGGAAACAAAGTGGAGCCAACTCCTGGCACTAGTCTCGGCCGCTGTTTTTTATGTGCTGTTTTACAGGACAAAGCTCAAAGAGATTTACTTGTGGAATGCCTGGGAAAGATTTCGTGCATGCCTGTCCACTTGTTTCCTACCCGAAATGTAAATGTGGTAGGAGTCAATTAGAAAACTAAGTTCAGACTGTCATGTTCTTTATAAGAATCGGACCAAGGTGCAGAGTGGTATGCTTGCATTCTTATTTATTAAAATAATGAAACACTAAACAACAAACCGAAACGAGTGCTGACAGGCAACCACACATAGACAAGATCCCACAAACACCAAAGGGAAATGGCTACCTAAATGATCCCCAAAGGTGCGGACTCCCGGCCGCAAACCTGAACCTATAGGGGAGGGTCCGGGTGGGCATCCACCCTTGGTGGCGGCTCCGCCCCCCCCCCCCCCCTCTTTATGCTGATCTCTCTGCCTTTGTAGAACCAGACTGTGGATCATCGCAGGAGGCCCCCGGACTGGGAACCGTCGGTGGAGGTTCCGGACTGGGGACCGTCGGTGGAGGTTCCGGACTGGGGACCGCCGGTGGAGGTTCCGGACTGTGGCCCGCCGGTGGAGGTTCCGGACTGTGGCCCGTCGTCCGAGGTTCCGGACTGTGGCCCGTCGTCCGAGGTTCCGGACTGTGGCCCGTCGTTCGAGGTTCCGGACTGTGGCCCGTCGTTCGAGGTTCCAGACTGTGGCCCGTCGTTCGAGGTTCCGGACTGTGACCCGTCGTTCGAGGTTCCGGACTGTGACCCGTCGTTCGAGGTTCCGGACTGTGGCCCGTCGTTCGAGGTTCCGGACTGTGGCCCGCCGTTGGAGGTTCCGGACTGTGAAACGTCGCCGGAAGCTTTGGACTGGGAACTGTCTCCGGAAGCTTTGGACTGGGAACTGTCTCCGGAAGCTCTGGACTGGGAACTGTCTCCGGAAGCTCTGGACTGGGAACTGTCTCCGGAAGCTCTGGACTGGGAACTGTCTCCGGAAGCTCTGGACTGGGAACTGTCTCCGGAAGCTCTGGACTGGGAACTGTCTCCGGAAGCTCTGGACTGAGAACTGTCTGCGGAAGCTCTGGACTGGGAACTGTCGCCGGAAGCTCTGGACTGTGGAGGCGCACTGGAGACCTGATGTGTGGTGCTGGCACTGGTGGTACCGGGCTGGTGACACGCACCTCAGGGCGAATGCGGGGAGCAGGCACAGGACATACTGGACTGTGGAGGCGTACTGGAGATCTGGAGCGTAGAGCTGGCACAATGCGTCCTGGCTGGATGCTCACTTGAGCCCGGCAAATGCAGGGCGCTAGCACAGGACGCACTAGGCTGTGCAGACTCACCGGAGACACAGTACGCAGAGCCGCGCAGGATATCCTGGTCCAAGGAGGTGTACTGGAGACCAGGAGCGCTTAGCCGGCACCATCCGTCCTGGCTGGATGCCCAATCTAGCCCAGCAAATGCGAGGAGCTGGAATAGAGCGCACCGGGCTATGAATGCGAACTGCAGACACCATGCGCATCACTGCGTAACACGGTGTCTGACCAGTCACATGCTCCCCACGGTAAGCACGGGAGTTGGCTCAGGTCTAACCCCTGACTCTGCCAATCTCCTCCCAGGTCCAGGATGTCCTACACTCATCTTTCTCCCGAGCCCAGGATGTCCATCTACTCCTCTTGAACACGCTGCTTGGTCTTTTTGTGGTGGGATCTTCTGTCACGTTCGTTATAAGAATCGGACCAAGGCGCAGCGTGGTATGCATACATTCTTATTTATTAAAAGAATGAAACACAAACTATCAAAATGAAACATGAAGCTATACAAACGATTGCTGACAGGCAATTACACATAAACAATATCCCATAAACACCAAAGGGAAATGGCTACCTAAATATGATCCCCAATCAGAGACAACGATAAACAGCTGCCTCTGATTGGGAACCATATCAGGCCACCATAGACATACAAATCACCTAGACCTACAAAAACCCTAGACATACAAAAAAAAACTAGACAATACAAAACTAGCGTACCCACCCTAGTCACACCCTGACCTAACCAAAATATAAAGAAAACAGAGATATCTCAGGTCAGGGCGTGACACAGACAATGAATAGGGCCGCGATGTCATTGTGACAACCAATATAATTAGTGGATGGGACTGGACTAAAAGAGGGTTAAAATGTATTTTTATCCAGGATCCACGAGGTGAAGCAAATGTGTGTGAGTTGTTGTGTGTTTGTGTGCGCGTGTGTGTGTGTGAACAAAGAATGCCATAGTCCAAAAATCCTATAGGATAAGTTGTTTATTTTCAGAATCCTATTGGACTACTTTTTTCCAATTAGAAATCAAAAGTAATCCTAGTGGATCCTATAGGTTTTGTAGGTTTTTGTCACCCCAGTCAGAATCTTATTAGAACAGTTTTTTCTTATGCGCCCATTAAATTATAGTTTGTTGTACTTTGTTCCATTACAATACAACAACATTGATTACAACATTTTCATTGATTTGAAAAAAAAAAAACTGTTCTATATTCATTTTGGTTTTATTCACCACCACAATATGGGAGTGATTCAAGGCTGCCAGTTAATTTGCCGTATGATCACTAGTACAGCACACCTTTTTAAAAATGTGATTCTTATTCATGCAACTTCTTGTCTTTCAGTTAGACATCACAATATGCCATACAATACTATATACAATGTTACAATAGCAAGATTTTGGGGGGTTGTCCTCTTAGAATGGACAGCATCTTTACATTGCTTATACGCAAATAAAAAAAAGTAGAAGGAAAATAAATGTTTTGGTAGAGTAAGATATGAGCATTTCTTTCTTTTCATATATGTATAATAGTCAGCTATGCACACAAAAAAAGAGAATGTTTCTTTTACCCTCTTTTTGTTGGGATAGGGAGAGGAAAATAAATATCTAAAGATAGAGACTCCCCAAATCATTCCCTCCCAGGGTTGTACAACCCCCTCTCCCTCCCTACCTGCCTCCCTCCCTCCCCTCCGTCCTTCCCTTCCTTCCTCCCAGGGTTGTAGCCCCTCTCCCACCTTCCTCCCTCCCTCAAGAGCTGTCCCTCCCACCCTCCCCATCAATAGAAGGTGCTCCCTCCCCATCCTCCCTATCTCCCTCCTGGATGGAACTACCAGTGCCCACCTAGTGACCTCTTGGCACACCTGATCCAGGTTTTATAAAACATCTAAATAGAAATATGATGAACTGTGTCACATTAAGTTGAAATCAAATTGTTAACACCATTATCCCAGAATCCCTAGACCCACTCCAATTTGCATACTGCCCCAACCGATCCACAGAGGATGCTATCTCTATTGCACTCCACACTGCCCTTTCACACCTGCACAAAATAAACACCTATGTGAGAATGCTATTTATTGACTACAGCTCAGCATTCAACACCATGATGTCCTCAAAGCTCATCACTAAGCTAAGGACCATGGGACTAAACACCTCCCTCTGCAACTGGATCCTGGACTTCCTGACGGGGCGCCCCCCAGGTGGTAAGGGTATGGAACAAAACATCCGTCACGCTGATCCTCAACATGGGGGCCCCTCAGGGGTGCTTGCTCAGTCCCCTCCTGTACTCCCTGTTCACTCATGACTGCATGGCCAGGCATGACTCCAACACCATCATCAAGTTTGCAGATGACAACATTGGTAGGCCTGATCACCGACAATGATGAGACAGTCTATAGGGAGGAGGTCAGAGACCTGGTCGTATGGTGCCAGAATAACAACCTATCCCTCAACGTGATCAAGACAAAGGAGATGATTGTGGATTACAGGAAAAGGAGGACCGAGCACGCCCCCATTCTCATCGACGGGGCTGTAGTGGAACAGGTTGAGAGCTTCAAGTTCCTTGGTGTCCACATCACCAACAAACTATCATGGTCCAAACACACAGACAGTCGTGAAGAGGATATGACAAAGCCTATTCCCCCTCAGGAAACTGGAAAGATTTGAAATTGGTCCTCAGATCCTCAAAAGGTTCTACAGCTGCACCATCGAGAGCATGGTTGCATCACTGCCTGGTATGGACACTGCTCGGCCTCCGACCACAAGGCACTACAGAGGGTAGTGCGTACGGCCCAGTATATCACTGGGGCAAGGCTTCCTGCCATCCAGGACCTCTATATCAGGCGGTGTCAGAGGAAGGCCCTAAAAATGGTCAAAGACTCCAGCCACCGTAGTCATAGACTGTTCTCTCTGCTACCACACACCACCGGTACCAGAGCGCAAAGTCAGGGTCCAAAACGCTTCTAAACAGCTTCTACCCCCAAGCCATACGACCCCTGAAATCAAAAGGCTACCCAGACCCCTCTTTTATGCTGCTGCTACTCTCTGTTTATAATCTATGCATAGTCACTTTAACTCTACCTACATGTACATATTACCTCAATTACCTCAACTAACCAGTACCTCTTGTATTGTTATTTTACTGCTGTTGTTGAATTATTTGTTACTTTTATTTTCAATGTTTTACTTATCCTTTTTTTAACCTAACACTTATTTTTATTTTATATCTTAACTTCTTAAAGCATTTGTTGGTTAAGGGCTTGTAAGTAAGCATTTCACTGTACACCTGTTGTATTTGGCGCATGTGACAAATACAATTTGATTTGATTTGATATGCTTTTGGCTGTAATGCCACATAGCACACCTTTTTAACAGAAATGTAAACAACATTGCAGACAATCTCAGTAGGTTTCACAGCTATTGTTGTTGCCTTTGGAACAATAACTTTAATCTGTGACGCAGATGCACCTGAAGCAAAAGTTTATTCACGTTGTGTCCCTTGGACCTTTACGGGGATGGAGTTGCATGAGATAGCTACTGGGTAGAGGGTACATTGCCGGCGGTTCCCACCTATAGGGTCATCATCTCAAGTGGCAAGGGTTGCAGTTCAATAGTGGTTGCTTATGCTGGTGTTATACTTCACGTGTCCACTGTCCATCTTCATAGATAATTGCCTGAGAGGTTTGGAGGTTGGTGCTCCATATTTTAAGCAGCCAAGTTAACAACAGTGTATTGGCAAGTCTAAGGATAAATCCTTTAGAATGTAATTTAAATATCTATACAATTCCCATCGACAAAATTCATAGAAATCCTATAGGAGTTTGAGCCACGGCTCGGCCGACTGTCTGTGCCCTTAACCACTTTCTGTACCCTTAATGTATAGCTGTATATCTGTAGGCTACTTACATCTGTCCTGTAATTAATTTTTATTTTTATAACTGATTTCCAAACATTAAAAACATGTTTTACCCTAGTCGAAAAATCCTATAAGATTCCAATGAGAAAATCCATCCTACTCAATGCATCGTCAATGAGCGCTGATGAAAATTTCCTCAAAAGTACTTTACAGTGGCTTAGAAATACAATGCCATTCAAAGGAGGCAAACAATTAGTAAGAAAACCTTTGTCCTCATTTTGAAGTCGACAGATTTACTTTAGATGCAGTACAACCACAGATAGAACAATGAGACAGATATTTCACGGGATGTTTAAATGTGAAGCATTTCACTGACTACCAAATATGGTAGTGAGAGGAAGCCCACTGGTGAGCAGTGGGTGAAGATGTAACGAGATGGATTTTGGCCGATTTTCTGAAAATATTCTCATCGATGAATCATTTACACTCAATACAGTTTTCTGTTCCCAAAACTAGAATCTGCTACGAACAGAGTGGACTAAGTTTTGTTGAGTTTAACCTTCGCAAAAGTTTTACTAAATTGCGCTGTGTAGATGGATTGCAAAAGCGAATTGAGTGATTGCACACGCGCACTTCACAGAGTAGGCGTTCCCTAATAAAGATATGCAGATATGCTTTACAACGCGCCAATGGGATCTCGCTAGCACTTGCTTGGCTCTGCCCAGCTCTTTGCTTGTTCTGCCCACTATGACTAAATTGTTCCCATTTGAAACGATAGTCCAGTGGTCTATCATGGTTTAGTTATACATCTTTGGTATAATGTTCGCTAGTTTGTTAAGATTGAGGGGAGGTCACCGGATTTTAGCTAGCTAACGTTATCATTGCTAGCTATTTTTGACGTACTTGACTACTTTAGCAATGCCATCGTATTTCCAGGTAATTTAGACTAAACAGTCGACTTTAAGCGCACCATTATTGCGCCGCCGGTAGAGGGCGGCTTGAGAACGTTCAAGTGACAGAGTTTCTGTTCTTTCTGTACTATAACATACAATCCTATAGGATAGGTTTCAAAATCTGAAATAATTTTCTTTTGGATTTGAATATATATATATATTTATTGGAATCCTATGGTATTTTTTGACCAGGGAGGATCCATTTTATCACGTGTGTGCGTGTGCGAGAGAGCGTGAGAAATAAAAAAAATAAAGCGAATGTGAATCATTTGCACATACCCAGCATTTTAATTAGTGAATAGGTGGAGCCAGCAATACACAATGTAAAGACATAATTTGCACAAAGTCAACATACAGAATATACATTATAAATACAGTAAACATAAATAGTCATTCATGTATTGATTTATTCATGTGTGAACAATGAGTAGCTCTACCCATCTCCATTAAAATATAGTAATTCAATAATCACAGGGACAAAAAAAGGAATATTTGAGTGGCAGGCAATACATTTAATCCATGCATGTATTCTATTCTGACCCTGCCTCACTATCTGGTGCATTATTGTTATCGTTGACTGAACATTATGTGGCAATGTAGGCTAGATTATATCACTATGTCACCACTGGCTGAGTGGTTTTACATGATCAGTGATGCCCTTATGTGTCTGGTGTCCTCTGGTGTCAGTATTGGTGTCCTTTGGTGTCAGTATTTGTCATGCGCTCACCACTGCTCTGAAGAATCATCATCATCATCATTATAATCATCCGCAGCAGAATCATCATCTGAGATATTCATGATCATAATTATTCTTCTCAGATGTACGCGATAGACATTTAATAAATAGAGCAGACACAATTCCTTATTCTACTTGGCAGACAATCATGTCTGTTCTACACTTATACTGAACAAAAATATAAACACAACATGTAAAGTGTTGGTCCCATGAGCTGAAATAACAGATCCCAGAAATGTTCCATACGCACAAAAAGTGTATTTCTCTCAAATGTTGTCCACTTCCTAGTCAGTGAGCAATTATCCTTTGCTAAGATATTCCATCCCCCTGACAGGTGTGTCATATCAAGAAGCTGATTAAACAGCATGATCATTACACAGGTGCAATGTGCTGGGGACAATAAAATGGCACTCTAAAATGTGTAGTTTTGTCACACAACACAGTGCCCACAGATGTCTTAAGTTTTAAGGGAGCGTGCAATTGGCATGCTGACTGCAGGAATGTCCCCCAGAGCTGTTGCCAGATAATTGAATGTTCATTTCTCTACTTTGTTTTAGAGAATCTGGCAGTACGTCCAACCAGCCTCACAACCGCGGACCACGTGTAACCACACCAGCCCAGGACCTCCACATTTGGCTTCTTCACCTGCGGGATCGTCTGAGACCAGTCACTCAGACAGTTTATGAAACTGAGGAGTATTTATGTCTGTAATAAAGCCCTTTTGTGGGTAAAAACGCATTTTGATTGCCTGGGCCTGGCTCCCAAGTGGGTGGGCCTATCCCTACAACATGATGCTGCCACCACCATGCTTCACCGTAGGGATGGTGCCAGGTTTACTCCAGACTTTAACGTGATCAAGACAAAAGAGATGATTGTGGACTACAGGAAAAAGAGGAACGAGCACGCCCCCATTCTCATTGACGGAGCTGTAGTGGAGCAGGTTGAGAGCTTTAAGTCCCTTGGTGTCCACATCACCAACAAACTAACATGGTCCAAGCACACCAAGACAACAAAACCTATTACCCCTCAGGAGACTGTAAAGATTTGGCAATGGTCCTCAGATCCTCAAAAGGTTCTACAGCTGGTTGCATCACTTCCTGGTAGGGCAACTGCTTGGTAGGTACTACAGAGGGTAGTGTGTACGGCCCAGTACATCACTGGGGCTAAGCTTCCTTTGGTTTGTGGTGCTTTCACGACAACTGTGAACTTGGAAAAATACGAGGTCAAATCATGACGTCCGTGATCTTCAGGTCGGAAAGTCGGAAATCTACAAAGAGGCCCGAGTTCCCTGTCGCAACTTGTTTTATTCCCAGTTGTCTTGAACGGACTGAAGTTGGAAATTTCCGAGTTCCCAGTTGTTTTGAACGCGGCAACACACACACACATACACACACACATACCCACGCACAAGCACATTGCATAACCCGGAACTCCAGGCCATTGATGTCCACTAATTTATCTCATTACAGAGCAAGTTTGCAGGAAATAGCCAGGAAATGTTCTATTATAGAATTTATTGCTCTGTCTACTCATGTACGCACTTACATAGCAGAATTGTACATCCATTGCTTCTCAAAGCATTTGGAAATGAGTGGGCCTACTTTAGACGGGATAGGCTGACTGGTTCTCTATCTGCGCCTCCAACAGAACCAGTCTCCTCCCCTAAAGTTGATGTGAAAGAGAGAACATTATGCTGTCTGAACACGGGAAGAAGTTGGGTTCATAAACTAAATCGGCAGTTTGTTTACAGTAACTCCCAAGTTTTTCCATTGTCGTCTTTTTGTCATTTTGACTGGTAAAAACGTGAAAACATGTCTCGTTTCGGGGCGGTGTTGTTCGCAATTTGACGAGTGATACGCAGGATTGTTGCCAAGATACATTGAAACGTGTCAGAGTAATAACTTAATCAAACCGAGACTGGAAAGACGACTTTTGGACAGAATTAAGCGAAAATGTCAGACAACAGATCAAGTTTTCTTCATATTGGAGACATTGTGTCGCTGTACGCAGAAGGCACTGTCAATGGCTTCATCAGTACATTGGGGTATGTTCCCTCTAATCTAATTAAATATTATGTGTATCTAAAACCATGTTTGATGAAAATCTGTGATAAACAGGTACAGGCTCGTTTGGCGTCTGATGCATGAAATGGGTCAATGTAACATGCAGTGTGAGATTGGTGTCTGTGGATCCGGGGTTGAGAAATCGGAAGTTGAAAAGGCCTAATCACAAGCAATTGTATCAAGGAGGAAATGAAGATGAGTAACAGTGCACAGTTATGCAAGTATAATAGGAATGCAAACTTTGTGCATGTACCTCGCTAGTGTTACCAATGCGTGCGCAATGTCCTGTACACATGCAGCCACTTTATTACTCTCTGGGCGTCAAATGCCAAATGGTTTACTGGGAAAGGATTATGTACTGTAATCCATGACCTAATCAAAATAGTATGAAGTGTTTTGTGAGTGGTCGTGGCCCTTTTTGCAGTAGTAGCACGTGCTGTGAGACAGCTGAAGAATTGTACTTGAATGGTCACACCTGTTTGATCAAGAAGAGCTGTAAATGTGTGTAATGTGTATGATATATTCACCAGGGTGTCCTCCAATGCAGCATGAATAATATTGTTGGGCTGTTGAATTCACCCTTATGAAAAAAAAAGTGCAGTACAGTGTAGTATAACATCAGTTTGAGTGCAGTATGATTATTCAAAATACCACCGTTGTCTGCAGTTACTGTAAAGGATGCTATTGTGTGTGGCCAATACTTTCATCTGCTGAAAGTTATGATAGTAAACCTTCACTAACCTTTCCACTTTAAAAATATGTAAATGTTTAACTTTTGGGTAATGAAAACCCTTCCAAATGCACAGAATCTGAATGAGGTTACGGTCTGTTTTTTGACAACAGTGAAGGAAGGCCATATAGGTGCACTATAGTCTGGGGGCAGGGGGACCACTGGTTGAGCACAAAAGGTCACAGTGAATAACCTGTACTCAGAGTTTTGGGGTACTGGTTGCTGAATGGATTCTTCCCAGAGTAGGTCTAACAAGTACTCTTAAATGGTGTAGTATTTATTATACAATGGTTGGGTCTAATGCTGATTGGTTAAAACCGCCAGTGTCTATTCCACAAGTTGCCACCGGCTAAATCTGTTAAAATGCCTATTTAGTCTGTTCCATCTTACTGCTCTCATCAGCCCAGCCAGGCAATTTATAAACTTGATCTCCGCTATAAAAAGCATCTAGATTTCTTTAAGACTAACATTTTGTTTTCAACAGCGGAGATTTGTATAATCAATTTTTATGGATATATATATATATATATAATGTAACTTAAAAAAAGGTCAAATGAAACGAAGTGCATATAGTTTTCAGTCTTTCCAGCTTCAGTTTGAAGTGATTGTGTTAGCTGTGTTGTTGGCTAGCTTCTCTGAACAACAGTGACGAGTGAGCACATTTTCTATGCCAGGCAAATTCGCCCCTCATTGTTATGGAGTTATCCAAATGTCGCTAGAAAACTGCTTAAACAAATGCAGCTGCTTTGCTGTTATTCTGACTGCACTTTTTTGATGTGAATGTAAGTTAGCCGTTGGCTAGCTAGCAAGCAGGGGATAAGAACGTTGCCAGCCAATATGGCAACGGAATGTTTAGAATGAACAACTGGGTCACGTACATAGATACTGAACGACTGGGTCGCGTCTCTGGCAACAGATCCAATCGAACGAACGACCAGCCGGCTTGGGTAGCAACCCTAGATTTGTGTCAGGACTATATATTGTGGTAGGATGAAATAGTATGAAAAATTCATCAAAATAATATTTTTTTAATGAAAATATGTCAATCATAATTTGAATATGGTGGTAACCCATTGTATAAAAGTGATAATGCCCTTGAAGCCGGTGTTTGGTTGATATATTGGCCCTCTACAAACTAAACCCATGCCATGGCATTATCACTTAATTGTAGTGTTTTTTTTTTCAGGGAATGGAAGTTTATTATCATAACTAACAGTTCATTCCAAGGACCACCTGAGAATTTCTACAAATATTAACTCGGAAGAGAATTGACTAAGGAACCAAATAGACAAGCTGAGTTATTATAGTGACTACAAGAAGAAAGTTAAAATGCGGCTCCAGCACTTCAGTGAATTTCTCAGCTCTGCACTCTGCCCTCTAGGCCAGGAACAGGCTTGAATTGACAGACTGCCTCTGTGGCTTGAATCTGCCCCACCCACTTCCCGCTCTTTCTCACATTCTCTCCCTTGCTTTCATTCTCTCAATCTACTTTCTCTTTCTGTGCTTTCAAACAGCCACTCTCCAAAAGCATAGCAGGCATGAGCAGAGGATCACTCCTGAATTCCACCTATCTATTATGGTCACTCAGAACCCCAGTGTGTTCACAAGGCACACAAGCCATATTTTAATACCTTCAATGTGTCCTTGATGTAATCACTGATCTGTAAAATTAGTGGATAGGTGAAATCCCATTGCTTTCAGCAATCACACTGTATCAGGTCAGCAATTTCAAGCAGGAAGGAAGGGAAATGGGAACAATGTTTATATAGGGACAGACTGACTTGTAACCTGGGCAGATGAAGCCTATAAAGGCCGCAGATGGACCTATGCCAACAATATGAATCATATGACCTACTTTATGTTACTGAAAAGTAACTGGTCAAAGCCAATCTCAATGCAAATGTCAAGGCCATAAAATGTCTGAATGCAAAGTGCGTAGTAGAGGGCTCAGCTGTTTTTAAAGCAAAGGTATAAAGTCTATCAGTGATTCATTAACTGATGCAGTCTGACAGCCAGGTCTGTGTGGTGTACTTTATCAACATTAAACACTCTCTTAAAAAATAAGCCTCATTCAAGGCCCAGGAAGTCAGTGGCAGAGATCCTGCCTGACTACATTGCAGGTGCATGTTCAATCTTACAACGCATGTTTAGGTATGTAACATATCAGCGTTGCCCAAGCTCGGTCCTGGGGACCCCAAGGGGTGCACGTTTTGGTTTTTAATTCAAATAATCAAAGCTTGATTAGTTGATTTGTTTGTTTGAATCATCCTTGTAGTGCTAGGGCAAAATCCAAAACGTGCACCCCTTGGGGTCCTGAGGACCGAGTTTGGGAAACACTGAGCTAACCACATGTAGCGCTGTGCTTTTACTGGTATTTTCAACACTTTATCCAAGTGTTGCTGCATGTAGAAAATCCTAGGAAATGTTCTGTAATTTTTACATCAGCCGATGTCACAGTGCTGTACAGAAACCCAGCCTAAAACCCCAAACAGCAAGCAATGCAGATGTAGAAGCACGGTGGCTAGGAAAAACTCCATAGAAAGGCAGGAACTTAGGAAGAAACCTAGAGAGAAACCAGGCTCTGAGGGGTGGCCAGTCCTCTTCTGGCGGTGCCGGGTGGAGATTATAACAGTACAGGGCCAAGATGTTCAAACGTTCATAGATGACCAGCAGGGTCAAATAATAGTAATAATCACAGTGGTTGTAGAGGATGCAACAGGTCAGCACCTCAGGAGTAAATGTCAGTTGGCTTTTCATAGATGATCATTCAGAGTTAGAGACAGTAGGTGCGCTAGAGAGTCGAAAACAGCAGGTCCGAGACAAGGTAGCACTTCTGGTGAATAGGTCAGGGTTCCATAGCTGCAGGCAGAACATTTGAAACTGGAGCAATAGCACAACCAGCTGAACTGGGGACAGCATGGCCAGGTAGTCCTGAGGCATGGTCCTCGAGCTCAGGTTCCCTGAGAGAGAGTTAGAGGGAGCATACTTAAATTCACATAGGACACCGAATAAGAAAGGAAAAATGCTCCAGATATAACAGACTGATCCTGTGCGCCCCAACACAAACTATTAGAGCATAAATACTGGAGGCTGAGACGGGAGGGGTTGGGAGACACTGTGTCCCCGTCCGATTATAACCTCGGAAAGGGCCAACCAGGCAGGATATAACCCCGCCCACATTGCCAAAGCACAGCCCCCACACCACTAGAGGGATATCTTCAAACCACCAACTTCATACCCTGAGACAAGGCCGTGTATAGCCCACGAAGACCTCCCCCATGGCATGAACCCAACCTGGACAGGAAGATCACGTCAGTGACTCAACCCACTCAAGTGATGCACCCCTCCTAGGGACGGCATGGAAGAGCACCAGTAAGCCAGTGACTCAGCCCCCGTAATAGGGTTAGAGGCAGAGAATCCAGGTGGAGAGAGGAGAAGGCAGGCAGAGCCAGCAAGGGCTGTTCGCTCCAGCGCCTTTCCATTCACCTTCACACTCCTGGGACAGACTACACTCAATCACAGGACCTACTGAAGAGATTAATCCAATCACTCAATCAATCAATCAATGCCTGGTTGTGCGTGTTTGGCCAGGGGAGACGTAGCTCTGCAAATCTTTATCACACTAAACCTATTATTTGGCAGGGAATACTATTTCTAGATCAGTGATTCTACACCTCACTTCTCAAGTTGATCTTCTCCAGTGGACTTGAAGTTGTAGCTGAAAATGAGTCAAATATGGGCTGTTAAAACTTCTTAAGGATTAGGCCATTTACATTTTTCTTTTGCTTAAAATGTAAAATCCAAATCTGCCTGTAGCAAGGATATGCATGTTCTTGGTACCATTTGAAAGGACACACTTTGACGTTTCTGGAAATGTGAAAGGAATGTAGTAGAATATAATACAATAGATAAGGTAAAATATTTATACAAATAAAATAAATGTTATTTTGTATTTTTTACCATCTTTGAAATGCAAGAGAAAGGCCATAATGTATAATTACAGCCCAGGTGAAGTTTAGATTTTGGCCACTAGATGGCATTGGTGTGTGTAAAGTTTTAGACTGATTTAATGAACCATTGCATTTCTGTTAATTCTTGTATCAAGACTGCCCAAATGTGCCTAATTTGTTTATTAATAACTTTTCATGTTCAAAATTGTGCACTCTCCAAACAATAGCATGGTATTCTTTCACTGCAATAGCTTCTGTAAATTGGACAGTGCAGTTAACTTAAATTCTTCTTAATCTTTCTGCCAATATCAGATATGTCTATGTCCTGGGAGATGTTCCTGTTACATACAACCACATGCAAATCGCATTAGCCCAGGTTAGCTCAACCATCCTGTGGAAGGGACACCAATCCCAAATAAGTTTAAAGGGTCACATCAATGGTTATGTCCAAATACCCATACTTGCGTCCTAAATAGGCAGTTTAATGATGTGACATTTCGAAAATCCAGTGTACTTTAAATGTCTGGATGTAATACTCATTTCGGCTTTGACAACAGCTGATCAATTAGATATGGGGATGCTATACCGAAATCAACGAATAGTGGGAAACAACTCAATCACGCATGGCGCATTTTCAGTATGCGAATAGTAAAATTATATGCACCCTTTTCCACATTGGAAGAGGTGGTCTGCGAGTGATGGGCCCTAGTTCTCTTCAAGTAGCCAAACAACAAAACTAGGGAACTTAATTTCGAAGATGCCAGAAGTAGAGGTCGACCGATTTATGATTTTTCAACGCCGAGACCGATTATTGGCGGACCAAAAAAAGCTGATACCGATTAATCAGCCGATTTTTATATTTAAAAAAAATATATATATATTTATTTCTTTTATTATTATTATTATTATTATTATTTTTTAAAATATTTTATTTAAAAAATATATATTTATTTTTTATTTATTTGTAATAATGACAATTATAACAATACTGAATGAACACTTTTAACTTTAATATAATACATCAATAAAAAATCTAGTTGGCCTCAAATATTGAAACCTGTTCAATTTGGTTTAAATAATGCAAAAACAAAGTGTTGGAGAAGAAAGTAAAAGTGCAATATGTGCCATGTAAGAAGGCTAACGTTTAATTTCCTTGCTCAGAACATGAGAACATATGAAAGCTGGTGGTTCCTTTTAACATGAGTCTTCAATATTCCCAGGTAAGAAGTTTTAGGTTGTCGTTATTATAGGACTATTTCTCTCTACCATTTGTATTTCATATACCTTTGACTATTGGATGTTATTATAGGCACTTTAGTATTGCCAGTGTAACAGTATAGCTTCCGTCCCTCTCCTCGCCCCAACCTGGGCTCGAACCAGGAACACATCGACAACAGCCACCCTCAAAGCAGCATTACCCATACAGAGCAAGAGGAACAACTACTCCAAGTCTCAGAGCGAGTGACGTTTGAAACACTATAAGCGCGCACCCCGCTAACTAGCTAGCCATTTCACATCACATCGTTACACCAGCCTAATCTCGGGAGTTGATAGGCTTGAAGTCATAAACAGCTCAATGCTTGAAGCATTGCGAAGAGCTGCTGGTAAAACGCACTAAAGTGCTGTTTGAATGAATGCTTACGAGCCGGCTGCTGCCTACCATCGCTCAGTCAGACTGCTATATCAAATCATAGACTTAATTATAACATAATAACACACAGAAATACGAGCCTTTGGTCATTAATATGGTAGAATCTGGAAACTATCATTTTGAAAACAAAACTTTTTATTTTAAATCAAATTTATTTAAATAGCCCTTCGTACATCAGCTGATATCTCAAAGTGCTGTACAGAAACCCAGCCTAAAACCCCAAACAGCAAGCAATGCAGGTGTAGAAGCACGGTGGCTAGGAAAAACTCCCTAGAAAGGCCAAAACCTAGGAAGAAACCTAGAGAGGAACCAGGCTATGTGGGGTGGCCAGTCCTCTTCTGGCTGTGCCGGGTGAAGATTATAACAGAACATGGCCAAGATGTTCAAATGTTCATAAATGACCAGCATGGTCAAATAATAATAATCACAGGCAGAACAGTTGAAACTGGAGCAGCAGCACGGCCAGGTGGACTGGGGACAGCAAGGAGTCATCATGTCAGGTAGTCCTGAGGCATGGTCCTAGGGCTCAGGTCCTCCGAGAGAGAAAGAAAGAGAGAATTAGAGAGAGCATACTTAAATTCACACAGGACACCGGATAGGACAGGAGAAGTACTCGAGATATAACAAACTGACCCTAGCCCCCCGACACAAACTACTGCAGCATAAATACTGGAGGCTGAGACGGTGAAATAATGAACCATTCGGTATTTTGTCTAACGGGTGGCATCCCTAAGTCTTAATATTCCTGTTACATTGTACAACCTTCAATGTTATGTCATAATTACGTAAAATTCTGGCAAATTAGTTCGCAATGAGCCAGGCGGCCCAAACTGTTGCATATACCCTGACTCTGCGTGCAATGAAAGCAAGAGAAGTGACACAATTTCACATGGTTAATATTGCCTGCTAACCTGGATTTCTTTTTGCTAAATATGCAGGTTTAAAAATATATACTTCTGTGTATTGATTTTAAGAAAGGCATTGATGTTTATGGTTAGGTACAGTCAGTCGTGCAACGATTGGCTTCTACTGCATTCGCGTAACAGGCAGGCTCCTCGTGGAGTACAATGAGAGGCAGGTGGTTAGTGCGTTGGACTAGTTAACTGTAAGGTTGCAAGATTGAATCCCGGAGCTGACAAGGTAAAAATCTGTCGTTCTGCCCCTGAACAAGGCAGTTAACCCACCGTTCCTAGGCCGTCATTGAAAATAAGAATGTGTTCTTAACTGACTTGCCTAGTTAAATAAATAAAATAAAAAATTTAATCGGCCAAATCGGTGTCCAAAAATACAGATTTCCGATTTGTTATGAAAACTTGAAATTGGCCCTAATTAATCGGCCATTCCGATTAATCGGTCGACCTCTAGCCCGAAGCTTCTGCGACGGTGTTCAAATGTAGGCTAAGTAGTTTTTGTTCTCTTTAAAATTATCACGAGTATTGATTGCATCGTAGGCTACATATTTTTACCCAAAGTGGATTTCTGTTTTCCCAGTGTTTCTTGTTCTCTTGCCCTGAATGTGTCGGCACCGGGATTCGGGATGTGGCTGCGTTACTGATGTCATGTTTATCAGGCCTTTTCATTTGAACATATGGAGTGTTTTAGTTTTGTAGGTTAGGTTACCTATTTCATTATTTAATTGATGGATCAAGCCTTAAGTCATTCTGATCTCGTTCCCAATGACCAGTGCTTTAGTATGTTGTTGTCCTGTCCAGTGGCTCTGAATTTGCAATGCACCCAACTGTCCTTATCGTTTCTGTACAATAGCCTTTTGATTTTAACATTTTAAAAGTTTTGGTGTGTGTACTAGGCTATTTCATTTATATATGCTACAGCACTCTTATTACACTAATAGTTTGTTTCCATTTCAACATATTTATGTTGTCTTCAGTCCATTTTAAATCCGATAGATAGGCTATATGGTCTATCACCAGCCTGAGTAGGCCTATAATGCCATTCCTATTCTATTCAGATTTGAGAGAAATTAATCAATTTGGAAATGAGCTAATATTAGGCTAGTTTATGCCGACGCATTTCTGTTGAATTTGGAAAAATTCACCTGCACTCGGCCCTGTCCCACCTACTCAGCCAATCAGAAGCTTCTACTGCGTTGTGGCATACAGCATACTTTTTACTAAATGGTACGTACTAAATAGTATGCAGTTTAAGTATGTAGTACATTAGTGTGGGTTATCGGACATGGCCACTGATACCAACCAATGTAGCTAATTTGGGAGGTAGCTCCAACTGGGATTCTAACCTGGGTCTAGAGACTGAGCACACTAGGTATTGGATTAAGGTCGCTACATTACTCAAAACCGTCGGGAGAGCGTATCTCCACTCCCCATGCTTATCTATACCAAGTTCGTCACGTGTAAATGCCCTCACACTTCTGTCACCAATGTAGTGAATTTGGGGTGAAGTCCTGACCATGACTCGAGCCCGAATCCAGTGACTGTCAAGTGAGTCCCGGTCAGGGCTACCCCCGAAATTTCTACAATATACTTTGATGGTTAGTTTAATTGTACCTAATTTACCAATTTTTAGCTACAACTTCTGAGTCCGTTGGAGAGGATCAGCTTGAGCAAAGTGAGGTGTAGAATCACAGATCTACGAATTGTAGTCCCTGCCAAATAATAGGTTTTGATGACGTGGCATGCAACCATTGGTTGACGCAATGTAATGCCTGAGCATCTATTTTGGCAGGAACTCCACCATTGTGCATCCTTAATGATAATCCTTAATTGATTTGACGGCTAGTAATGTTTTCAGACCCAGCCATGGTATCATGAATGTTGGCTGGAGTCGCCATTACTGTACTCGTCACATGCAACCTCGCCTCGACAGGCTTTGACTCTATAAATCCATATTGACGTATGATAGTAGCCTATATGATAGTAAGTATAAGCTCTTAAATAAGTTCCTCAGGTCACACCTCATTTACAAACGCTCAATTCCCCTGAGGCTGATCCTCTCCCTGGGTCCAATCCTATTTTTCTGTTGTGCTTATCTATCTTTCAAGCAAACACAAGTCAACACATTTCAGGTTAGTAGTCACTTGTTACTTTATACAACCATAAGGTAGCCTGAATTGTGTATGAACTGTTCATAGACCTGTCATTTAGCTACACAGGGTAAATGACTGCATTTAATCTCATTGAAAGCATTTAAGCTGAAAAAAAGGTTACAATTTATTTATATATACACACATACATACATGACACACACTACCATTCAAAAGTTTTGTGTCACTTAGAAATGTCCTTGTTTTTGAAAGAAAAGCACATTGTTTTTGTCCATTAAAATCCAATTGATCAGAAATACAGTGCAGACATTGTTAATGTTGTAAATTACTATTGTAGCTGGAAACGCAGATAAAAATAAAAAAAATGGAATATCTCATAGGCGTACAGAGGCCCATTATCAGCAACCATCACTCCTGTATTCCAATGACACGTTGTGTTAGCTAATCCAAGTGTATCATTTTAAAAGGCTAATTGATAATTTGAAAACCCTTTTGCAGTTATGATAGCACAGCTGAAAACTTTTGTGCTGATTTAATGAAGCAATAAACAGGCCTTCTTTAGACTAGTTGAGAATCTGGAGCATCAGCATTTGTGGGTTCGATTGCAACGAAACAAATAACTTTCGTCTGAAACTCGTCAGTCCTATTCTTGTTCTGAGCAATTAAGGCTGTTCCATTAGAGAAATTGCCAAGAAACTGAAGATCTCGTACAATGCTGTGTACTACTCCCTTCACAAAACAGCGCAAATTGTCTCTAACCAGAATAAAAAGAGGAGTGGGAGGCCCAGGTGCACAACTGAGCAAGAGGACAAGTACATTAGTGTTTAGTTTGAGAAACAGACGCCTCACAAGTCCTCAACTGGCAGCTTCATTAAATAGTAATCGCAAAACACCAGTCTCAACGTCAACAGTGAAGAGGCGACTCCGGGATGCTGGCCTTCTAGTCAGAGTTGCAAAGAAAAAGCCATATCTCAGACTGGCCAATAAAAATAAAAGATTAAGATTGGCAAAAGAACACAAACACTGGACAAAGGAACTCTGTCTAGAAGGCCAGCATCCCGGAGTTGCCTCTTCACTGTGCTTTACATTTTTTTAAAGTGCTTTTCTATCAAAAACAAGGATATTTCTAGGTGACCCCAACCTTTTGAACGGTAGTGTGTACGAACATGCATGCATACAGTTGAAGTCGGAAGTTTACATACACTTAGGTTGGAGTCATTAAAACTTGTTTTTTAACCACTCCACAAATTTCTTGTTAAACTATAGTTTTGACAAGTCTGTTAGAACATCTACTTTGTGCATGACACAGGCAATTTTTCCAACAATTGTTTACAGATGGTGAATTATAAGTGAAATAATCTTTCACATATCCAGTAGGTCAGAAGTTTACATACACACTAAGTTGACTGTGCCTTGAAACAGCTTGGAAAATTCCAGAAAATGATGTCATGGCTTTAGAAGTTTCTGATAGGCTAATTGACATCATTCGAGTCAATTGGAGGTGTACCTGTGGATGTATTTCAAGGCCTACCTTCAAACTCAGTGCCTCTTTGCTTGACATCATGGGAAAATCAAAAGAAATCTGCCAAAAAATTGTAGACCTCCACAAGTCTGGTTCATCCTTGGGAGCAATTTCCAAACGCCTGAAGGTACCACGTTCATCTGTACAAACAATAGTACACAAGTATAAACACCATGGGACCACGCAGCCGTCATACCGCTCAGGAAGGAGACCCTTTCTGTCTCCTAGAGATTAATGTAATTTGGTGCGAAAAGTGCAAATCAATCCCAGAACAACAGCAAACAACCTTGTGAAGATGCTGGAGGAAACGGGTACAAAAGTATCGTTATCCACAGTCAAACGAGTCCTATATTGACATAACTTGAAGGTCAGCAAGGAAGAAGCCTCTGCTCCAAAACCGCCATTAAAAAGCCAGACTACAGTTTGCACATGGGGACAAAGATCGTACTTTTGGGAGAAATGTCCTCTGGTCTGATGAAACGATATAACTGTTTGGCCATAATGACCATTGTTATGTTTGGAGGAAAAAGGGGGAGGCTTGCAAGCTGAAGAACACCATCCCAACCGTGAAGCACGGTGGTTGCAGCATCATGTTGTGGTAAGTGCTTTGCTGCAGGAGGGACTGGTGCACTTCACAAAATAGATGGCATCATGAGGCAGGAAAATTATGTGGATATATTGAAGCAACATCAGTTAAAGCTTGGTCGCGAATGGGTCTTCCAAATGGACAATGACCCCAAGCATACTTCCAAAATTGTGGCAAAATGGCTTAAGGACAACAAAGTCAAGATATTGGAGTGGCCATCACAAAGCCATGACCCCAATCCCATAAAAAAAAAGTTGTGGGAAGAACTGAAAAAGCGTGTGCGAGCAAGGAGGCCTACAAACCTGACTCAGTTACACCAGCTCTGTCAGAAGGAATAGGCCAAAATTCACCCAACTTATTGGGGGAAGCTTGTGGAAGGCTACCCAAAATGTTTGACCCAAGTTAATCAATTTTAAAGGCAATGCTACCAAATACTAATTGAGTGTAAAACTTCTGACCCACTGGGAATGTGATGAAAGAAATAAATAAAAGCTGAAATAAACAATTCTCTCTCCTATTATTTGGACATTTCACATTCTTAAAATAAAGTGCTGATCCTAACTGGCCTAAGATGGGGATTTTTTTACTAGGATTAAATGTCAGAAATTGTGAAATGGAGTTAAAATTTATTTGGCTAAGGTGTATGTAAACTTCAGACTTCAACTGTACATACAGTACCAATCAAAAGTTTGGATACACCTACTCATTCCAGGGTTTTTCTTTTTACTATTTTCTACATTGTATAATAATAGTAACTACATCAAAACTATGAAATAACACATGGAATCATGTCGTAACCAAGAAAGTGTTGAACAAATGAAAATATGTTACATTTGAGATTCTTCAAATAGCCAACATTTGCCTTGATGACAACTTTGCCCATTCTCTCAATCAGCTTCATGAGGTAGTCACCTGAAATGCATTTCAATTAACAGGTGTGCCTTGTTCAAAGTTAATTTGTGGAATTTCTTTCCTTAATGCGTTTGAGCCAATCAGTTATGTTGTACAAGGTAGTGGGGTTATCCAGAAGATAGCCCTATTTAGTAAAATACCAAGTCCATATTATAGCAAGAACAGCTCAAATAAGCAAAGAGAAACGACAGTCCATCATTACTTTAAGACATGGTCAGTCAATCCAGAACATTTCAAGAACTTTGATAGGTTCTTTAAGTGCAGTCACAAAAAACATCAAGTGTTCTGATGAAACTGGCTCTCATGAGGACCAGCACAGGAAAGGAAGACCCAGAGTTACCTCTACTGCAGAGGATAAGTTCATTAGAGTTTACTGCACCTCAGATTACAGCCCAAATAAATACTTCAGAGTTCAAGTAACATACACATGTCAACATCCCCTGTTCAGAGGAGACTGCATGAAGCAGGCCTTCATGGTCGAATTGCTGCGACGAAACCACTACTAAAGGAGACTAAGAAGAAGAAGAGACTTGCTCGGTCTAAGAAAGACAAACAATGGACATTAGACTGGTGGAAATCTGTCCTTTTGATCTGATAAATCCACATTTTTGGTTCCCCCGCCATGTCTTTGTGATGCAGAGTAGGTCAATGGATGATCTTTGAATGTGTAGTTCCCACTGTGAAGCATGAAGGAGGAGGTGTGGGGGTGCTTTGCTATTGATTCTGTCAGTGATTTATGTAGAATTGATGGATTCTATCAAAATGTAACATGTTTCAAGTTAAATTGTCATTTGCATCCTGTTTAGTGAATGATTACTGTGAGTATTAATGGAGTTTAGGCCATGAAACTGTGTGTATGCTTATTTAGAAAGGTTGACCTAATCAGATAAGAGGAAATTGCCTCGGATCAGAGAGCAGGCTTAGGCCCAGAACGGAAGATGGACATGGTGTGATTCTGACATATGGCTAAACAAAGAGAGAACCATGGACGTTCCACAGGGGAAATGAGGGAACCTCATTGGGGTCATAAAATGTATAGCTGGGGAGGTGATGCCTACAAGAGAAGAGTATAAAATGTGTTGTGAGCTTTCTAAATGTATGCACTCAGCTGTTTGTGTCCTTGGTATTAAAGACTTTTCTTGAGTGTTTGGTCTCAATTCCTTATTGCAAAGAGGTTTTAAAAGCATTTTTCTTTCTAACAGAATTCAAGAATTCCGAATTCAATATATTTAGATTTTTAACGCTTTCTGGTTACTACTTTATTCCATATATGTTATTTCATAGTTTTGATGTCTACACAATTATTCTACAATGTAGAAAATAGGACAAAATAAAGAAACTCTTGAATGAGTAGGTGTGTCTAAAATGTTGACTGGTACTGTGTGTGTATGTGTATATTATATACATTTTTTATAATAAAAAATCATAATAAAGCAGTCAAGCTCCATTGGTGACATTAAGCTAGCTGTGGTGTGTGTGTGCTTACCCAACCTTCTCTCCATTGTCTTTATCAAATTGAAGCATGCCCTTATGGCAGTTCTGCTTTTTATTTAAAAACTTCTCTTTTATGTAAAGCTAACATTCTACTCTTATACAATGAGTGTACAAAACATTAAGGACACCTGTTATTCCCATGACAGACTGACCAGGTGAAAGCTATAATTCCTTATTGATGTCACTTGTTATATAAACTTCAATCAGTATAGATGAAGGGGATGAGACAGGCTTAAAAATCCTTCTTTAACCTATGGGTGTCATTCAGAGATTGAATTGGCAAGACAAAAGAATGAAGTGCCTTTGAACGGGGTATGGTAGTAGGCAATGTTCCCTCTAAGCTTTTGTGATCAAATCAATGCCATATTAGCCACTTTCAGTGCAACATACTGAAACAAAACTAACTAGAGATTTTGTTGTAGAGTAGGATTCTATTGCATTGGTGTAGGATTTTATTGCTCAAGACTCGTACTCTACACAGCCCGTACTCTACACAGTCCTATGCGGCATAACCAATCAGAACTACAGTAGGCCTATGTGCAAATGGCCCATTGCCGTATATGGATCTGTGAAATTTACTGTGTTTACAGCTGTGGTTGAGCATAATGTGCTTATTTTGAGATCAAAGCAAGAGCTGCATGTAGCCATTTGTGCACATTTTGTTCATATTCTTTGCTAGTTAGTGAGTTATTAGCCCAGTTATAGATCATTTGCAATCAGCAATAGGGGAGTGATTGCTTCCTAAAAGAGCTCAAAACGTGTACATTCTAGACATCTTTGAAAAGCAAGTCAGGTAAAGAGCTTTTTTTGTTGTATTAAAGTGGCAGTGTTGTATTTTGAGGCAGGCTACATTTTATTTTGTGAAGTGGTTTCTTGCATCAAACAACACAATCTTTTCAGTCACCTTCTTGTCTGTGGATAAACAGGTTCATGTCAAGCCCTGCATGTTTTTCTCAAGTCTCATGGAATGTAGACTTACATTTGAACACAGCACATTGGCTGCTATTGTAGGCTGAATGATAGAACAGCTATTTCCATGTAATGTTATGGGATGCATTTTCTCCATTGTTTTTGATGGTAGGCCTGCATTATGATTATGACCTCAGTAGCCTGCTTGGCCATTGTTAATACTAACTTAAAGCAGGTACAGCCTCAGTGTTCACAGTAAACGCGAGCTGGAAATTGCACAGAACGTTCAAGTTTGCGCTCAGCAGACCTGAAATTTGCTTGGTGCCACATTTTTCTTTAGAGGGAACATTGGTAGTAGGTGCCAGGCTGTGAAGGCTTCTGAGGGGAGGATGGCTCATAATAATGCCTGGAATGGAGCAACTGCAATGGCATCAATCCATTTGTTTGACATTTTTGATACCATTCTGCTCCAGCCATTACCACGAGCCTATCCTCCCAATTAAGGTGTCACCAACCTCCTATGGTGCCAGGTGCACGGTTTGTGTCAAGAACTGCAACACTGCTAGGTTTTTCATGCTCAACGGTTTCCCATGTGTTCAAGAATGGTCCACCACCCAAAGGACATCCAGCTAACTTGACAAAACTATGGGAAGCATTGGAATCAACATGTGCCAGCATCCCTGTGGAAATGCTTTGACACCTTGTAGAGTCCATGCCTCGACAAATTGAGGCTGTTCTGAAGGGGGGGGGGGGGGGGGGGTGCGCAACTCAATATTAGGAAGGTGTTCTTAATATTTGGTATACTGTCTTCTGTATCATGCTTAATCTGAGCAGTAAGTTTGCCATTCTACTGTATTCTTATATCAGAAGATCTGTGTGGTCACACGTTTATTTTGGTCACCACGGCCTGTGGTCTTTTGCCTTGTCATAATGTATAAGGTAATGGAGATATATAATGCATTTGGAAAGTATTCAGACCCCTTGACCTTTTTGTTTTTTCAAAACTTTTTTGTCACACAATACCCCATAATGACAAAGCAAAAACAGGTTAATAGTTTTTTCTGCAAATTTTATAAACTGAAATATCACAATTACATAAGTATTCAGACCCTTTACTCAGTACTTTGTTGAAGCACCTTTGGCAGAGATTGCAGCCTCGAGTCTTCTTGGGTATGACACTACAAGCTTGACACAGCTCTATTTGGGGTGTTTCTCCCATTCTTCTCTGCAGATCTTCTCAAACTTTGTGTGGTTTGTTGGAGCGTCACTACACAGCTATTTTCAGGTCTCTCCAGAGATGTTCGATCGGGTTCTAGTCTGGGCTCTGGCTGGGCCACTCAAGGACATTCAGAGACTGAAAAACATCCCCACAGCATAATGCTGCCACCACTATGCTTCACCATAGGGATGGTGGCAGGTTTCCTTCAGACATGACGCTTGGCATTCAGGCCAACGAGTTCAATCTTGATTTCATCAGACCAGAGAATCTTGTGTCTCGTGGTCTGAGAGTATTTAGGTGCCTTTTGGCAAAATCCAAGCGGGCTATCATGTGCCTTTTACTGAGGAATGTCTTCCATCTGGCCAGTCTACCATAAAGGCCTGATTGGTGTAGTGCTGCAGAGATGTGGAAGGTTCTCCCATCTCCACAGAGGAACTCTAGAACTCTGTCAGAGTGACCTTCTCCCCTGGTTGCTCAGTTTGGCTGGGTGGCCAGCTCTAGGAAGTCTTGGTGATTCCAAACTTCTTCCATTTAAGAATGATGGAGGTCACTGTGTTCTTGGGGACCTTCAATGCTGCAGACATTTTTTTGGTACTCTTCCCCTTTTTTGTGCCTCACTACAATCCTGTCTCGGAGCTCTACGGACAATTCCTTCAACCTCATAGCTTGGTTTTTGCTCTGACATGCACTGTAAACTGTGGGACCTTATATAGACGGTGTGTGCCTTTCCAAATCTTGTCAAATCAATTGACTTTACCACAGGTGGACTCCAAGTTGTTGAAACATCTCAAGGATGATCAATGGAAACAGGATGAACCTGAGCTCAGTTTCAAGTCTCATAGCAAAGGGTCTGAGTACTTATGTAAATAGGGTATTTTCTGTTTTATATTTGCAAAAAATTCTAATAACCTGTTTTTGCTTTATTGTTATGGGGTATTGTGTGTAGATTGAGGATTTTTTTATTGAATCCATTTTAGAATATGGTTTAGTGAAACAATGTGGAAAGTCGAGCGGTCTGGATACATTCCGAATGCACTGTAATTAGCTTGCCCGTATTCTGTTGGCCGGATGTACCGCTGTTTCATGTTCAACTTTTAGTTCCAGGACCAGGGTCGCATTAATTAAGTCATGCAATGGGAAGCATTTTAAAATGAGCGTTTGTTATTGTACAAGTAGTCCCTCCCTGTTTAGGTCAGTTTTTTTTCCATTTGATTCCAAATGACTAGGGCCCTAGCTCTTTGAACTGAGCAGAGTCATGAGCTTATTCATTAGGGGACACTGTAGCAAAGCCTTTTTGCAATTGGAAAAAATTAAAATGTGGGTTTCGTATTGGACAAGCTTCAGGCAGTCCCTCCTTGTTGGTCACTCTTTCTTTCGTTTGGTGCCTAATGAATGTGGGCCTGGGCTCTCGGGAACTTAAGGTTACTCATGTGTTAGCTAGAGTAATGAGTAGTATGTGTCCTGTTTTGTTGTGTAGCACTTGATTTGAAATCCTATTGGACCCTATTGTCTCTAGTTTAGATGGGACTGGGAGCTGAGGAATAGGACATATACACAACCACAGCCAGACAGTTGGAACTGAATGATCAACAGCTATGGCAGCAAAAGAAAATACCCGGCTGACTCACTGTAGTTGGACTGTCAGCTTTGTCTAAACCAGAGGGACTGTGCCTTGCATCTTAGTAGGGTAGATGAATGTGTACATCTGTGTATTCCAGTGAAGACTTGTTTATGATGAATGTGATTATGACAGGCTAGTGCATGAAGATGCCAGGGGCCTGTTCAGGAGGTTGCAGAATGTTCAGACGGAAATAGACAATGACAGGATTGTTCTACGCAATCTATCTAATCATTGTAAGCTCTATGCTATCTGCATTGCAACGTTCTGAATGTTCTACATCACTGAATACACCCCTACTGTTTGAGTCAGAGGCTGAGCTTAGCTCTATGGATGTGTTTAAAATCTGGAGCCAGATGAGGATATTAATATCACAGAAGAAGAGCGATACAAAAGTTAATGTGCTAGAAGTAATGTGTGGAAACACCCCAGGCTTTTGCTAGGTGACTAAGCTATTTGTAAATCTTGTTCAGTTGTAAGTCAAGCGCATGGAACTGCATTGGATACAATAATCTGCTGGTTATTTCTTTAGCAATGCAGACGAGCAGAGAACACACACACTCAGGATGAAACCGACCACAAGGATAAGCTCCAGTCAACACAATAAGAGGATGCCTCACACTGGGCTTCCTTCACCATATCGGGTGGAACTTTACACATTGTCACAGTTTTGTTTTTGTCTCAGACTGGCAACAGCTATCCTGGTCTTAGCCTGGTGCCAGATCTGTTTGTGCTGTCATGCCAAATCCTATGTTCATTGGTGTGTCAATGACCACCATAGGAGTTAGCAAGAAAGCACAAACAGATCTGGGACCAGGCTAGCATGAACTGAAATGTGATGATATAATATATACTTGTTTCACATGATGCAGCTAGGTCACATAAAAGTTAGAAGTGAAGAATAGAGGCACATTCTCTGCCGAGAGCCAACAGAATCATGTTGAGTTTCTAGTTTCTCAAAGCTTCGGTGAGAATGTAGTAACACTGACATGTTATATCACGCTGCGTTGGTGTGTTAGTTCAGTGTGGATGGACAATATGTTGTGTGAAGTTCACCAGTCTTCTGGACAATTCTCTAAAGATATTGTAGTTTTATTGTAGCTATAAAACGTTAAGCAAAATAATTGCTGTTGCAGGCTGGTTGACTATACAATGACAATGACATATTGACTATAAAATCCAGGCATGCAGTGTGGAGACAAGGCGGTTAGATGTCAATCTATCAGCATTTAGGACTAATCAGCCACACACAGAAGCCAAGAGAATTTCCTGTGGCCCCACCAAGCCCTTTACAGAATTCACTGTTTCCATTTCAACTAGACCAGGGCCTATATTCACTAAGGGCAATTCCACGGAAACAGAATGATGAGATTTTTCACTTTAAAATGTGTGTCAAACAAAAAACAATGATTGCAAACTTAAACAAACCATACGACTCTATGGACAAGGACTACTTTTAACAATTTCACCTGAAAAGTTCACATTGTTTTACTTGAACAGTGCAGATGCAAATGCAATTTTGTAAAATATTAATTGGAAATTGTAAAGTCGACCTTGTGCATAGAATTGTATGGTTTGTTTGACTTTGCCATACTTGGTTTATGTTTGGCACATATTATAAAGTAAAATATGTGTTTCAGCATCATTCTGTTGCCGTGGAATTGCCCCTAAGAATCTCAGTATTAGCGCGGATATTAGTTTAGTTTTTTAGATAATAACAATGTTACATGGATAGGTGTCAACCTGATACAAGATCACTACACATACTTTGAAAAGCTTTTTGAATACTGGCCCTGTTATCATTGTAAAACATACAGTAAACACTAACCATCACAATCAGCGATTATATCTACACACTAATGAAATCTGGCAATGCTCTGAATTCAACATCCAATGAGGATGATCACATACAATGCCTGCTGATCTGATTTCTTCCTTCTTACATGCTATGTTGGTAGTCTGGTTCTAGACTAGGTTGAAGATGACTAGGTTAGGACAAGCTAATCATTGCATTATGAAGCTTGTGAAAATAAACAAACGCATGGGACCAGCGCCGTTGCTAACTAGCATCGCTAGTTAGCAATTATTCCACATTTATGCAAAGAGTTATATGATATTGTAATCCTCTTGTCTTCAACCTGTGTTCGAGACATCATCAACAACCCTGTCTGCCATGGAGTACCACTGTCTATTCTGGGAGATGAAGGTGTATGGGATCATAGGAAACTGCAGAACATGCCTGCCATGGAGCTCTGTCATGGAGTTTAATTAATAGTAGGAAAGATGTGTATGTTCTCTCCCATATGAACTGCATCAATGGTGTGTATATGATGTTGGGATGTTTTCTCCCCAGGCTTGTTGATGACAGGTGTGTGGTGCAGCCCGATGCAGGAGACCTTGCCAATCCACCCAAAAAGTTCAGAGGTGAGTGGGAGGAGTCTGACCAGCTGCACAATCACATAGGTCACCAAGTGATAGTTAAATTGACATGCTGCCAAAACACTTGTACTTCACATTTCTTTCCCCCTTACGAGTTCTGACTTTGCTGATAGTGACTTTATTGAGGAAAATGTACTTACTAGGACGGAGCTATATGATTGCCTCACCTAGCTGTTGTAAGATTAATACACTAACTGTAAGTCGCTCTGCATAGGATTGTCTGCTAAATTACTAATATAAAAAACATGTATGTTTGATTCATGTATGTATCCCTCTCACTCTCTAACCCTCCCTGTTTCTATTTCTTTATATCTTTATATGTTTTTTCCTCCATTTCTTTCTTCCTCTCCAAATCTTGTGTGTCTCTCCAGACTGCCTGTTCAAGGTGTGTCCGATGAACAGGTACTCAGCTCAGAAGCAGTTCTGGAAGGCCAAACAGGGCAAACAAGGCAACAACAACACAGAAGAAGACCTATTCAAGAAGTTACAGGTATAAACTGTCTGCAAGTCCTAGTCTTCTTCATTCACAGTCCTGGGCAAGGCAACCACAGGGTGTGCAGGATTTTGATCCATCCTGGCACTAACACAACCGATTCACCGAATCAAGGGCTTAATCATTACTAGTATTAGTGCTGGGTTGGAACAACAGTCTGCACGCCCTGTAGGTCCCCAGGACCTGGACTGAAGAGCACTGCTTTAAAGGGCCAATGAGCAATTGAAACAATATCAAGGCGTTCTTCCAGACACTGTTTGGGTAAAAAGCTGAGGGATGGGGCTGGAGATGTGTAACCACTCTCAAATTCATAGACCGAGCTATGGATGCAAGGACTGATCCTACATTATATCAAAATGATCATTTTAACAATGTTTTGAGGCTGTACAGTGCTTGTTTACATTGTACAACAAACATATATTTTGGGTTCTGATTGGGTACGTCAGTTAAACTATAGCATTGAGGCATTTATAAGTTAAGATTCAATGGGTACACCCAAAAATGGATGTAGAAACTGCTGATTGCACCCTTTTTTTTTAAGTCAACCAAGATCAGTTTGAGCAAGCCGAGGCACACAATCACTTATCTTGATCACATAACTAGTCATTTGAAATGCAAGGTGTTTAGATCAGTGACTGCACAATATGTCTGCAATGTAATCAGTCCCAAACATGTTTTTGTTCATGTCCCAGCATGCAGCAGAACTGGAACAGAAGCAGAATGAGACGGAGAATAAGAAGCTGCTGGGAGAGGTGGTAAAGTACAGTAACGTCATCCAGGTAAAAGCCAACGACAGACAACTCCCTCTTATCTGAGGCTATATCTCTGTTTGCGTTGTGCCAGGAACCTTGTGTTTGTTTTCACTTGGTCACCAAGGCTGCCTTTCTGTTTGTAGTCTGGCCTCTAGTGGCTCACATTGCCATTGAGGCAATTTGTCAGCCTAAATGATGAATGGCACAGAGCAATTTAAGCTTGTTTGTGGCCTCTGTGGTTTAAACAGCCGTATTAAAATAAGTGTTTTGGTCAGGTCCAGTCTTTTGCTGTTAAAAGATAAAGCTTTTTTCATGCTTTAATCTGTGTGCTTCTTTCATGCTAAAGCCAATATTTAAATTACCTGTCTTGAAATGGGAAACTTTTTGAATGATTTTGAATTGGTGAAATGAAATGATGAACTTGCCCTACATCTTACTTTAATAAAAAAACTGTTTCCTAGCAATAAAGAAATGTGATTGGTTAAGATTGGAGTTAGGTGTTGGGGTTGGATTCGAACCATGGACCTTGTGTAAGATGTGTCCTTGTGAATCGGCCCCCTTTATTTTCCCCTCAGCTTCTGCATATAAAGAGTAACAAGTACTTGACGGTGAACAAGCGTCTGCCAGCGCTGCTGGAGAAGAACGCCATGCGTGTGTCTCTGGACCCAGCTGGCAATGAGGGCTCCTGGTTCTACATCCAGCCCTTCTGGAAACTCCGCAGCGAGGGGGATAACGTAGGTACCCCTTTTTAGTGCTGATCTTGGTTCAAGGCCCCCCTATCTATATAATCCTATTAATTATTATCTGAAAGGCAAAACTGATCCTAGATCAGCACTTTTACTGAGCTGCTTTATGAGAAGGGGCCCTGACCTGACTCGCTACAGGCCAGTGCTTTGAATGTACCCTGTAAATAGGGCCAGGAGTTTTTCCCGAACATGTGACCCGGCGATGAAAACTCTTAGCCCTATTTATATGTTATGGTAAACCAAACCTCATGATGAACCTCAGTATTGTTCATAATTATTTAAAGTTTTTAGGGGCTGTCTTAGTATTGAACATTTCCTATTATATTTAGATTGGTATTATGTTGAAGTAATGTCTAATCCTTCTGAAATAACTTGATTGGTTTTCTCCTTTCCTTTTGCTTTAGCATCCTATGGTGGAAGGTATTCTTCTTGTTTGTAGTGCATGGTGTGTGTGTTAGGCCATGATACTTGCTGTGAAAGCATGTTAGCACTAGCCTTGCATGTAGTCATTGAGCATTGAAAAACTTAAGTACGTGAGTGCATTTCCACTAGTCTTCTATAATTAGCCATTTTTAGCCATTACATCACTTTTCCACCTCATATCCATAATCTCCGGTACCAAACCAGTGTCTACATATGTGAAAACGGCACTTTTCTATGATCTGTGGTTAAAAAGATGTTTTCACAGAGTGATTTTTCTAAACCTGCAACGGGTTTCTAGCCCAAGGGAGGGGATTTTCTTGTTCCCCACGTCACCGGGAATATCATAGTGTCTTAACTTTTGTCATGTAGAACTTTTTAATTTTTTTCTACAAAACATAGAAATGTGCAGTTTTCCATGACACTCTTATTGTGCTGGAGATAATGAAAATTAGGTTGAAAAGTGGTGGAGTTGCCCTTTAACTGTTATTGACTAACATATCTGGAAGTTTTAGATTACAGCAATGCTATAGATACTTTTAGTCATGTAGTGTATCAATCTATGTGGACACCTGCTCGTAGAACCATCTCATTCCAAATTCATGGGCGTTAATATGGAGTTGGTCCCCCCTTTTCTGCTATAGCAGCCTCCACTCTTCTAGGAAGGCTTTCCACTAGTTGTTGGAACATTGCTGCAGGGACTTGCTTCCATTCAGCCACAAGAGCATTAGTGAGGTCAGGCACGGATGTTGGGTGATTAGGCCTGGCGGCATTCCAATTCATCCCAATGAATAGGGGTTGAGAGGAACAGGAAAAGTTGGACGAACAGAATCATCTAGAATGTCATTGTATGCTTTAATGTTAAGATCACTGGAACTAATGGGCCTAGTCCGAATCATGAAAAACAGCCCCAGGGCCTCTATGATGGCGCAACTGCCTCGCAGCGCTAGCTGTGCCACCAGGGACTCTGGGTTCGCGCCCAGGCTCTGTCGAAGCCGGTCGTGACCGGGAAGTCCGTGGGGCGTCGCACAATTGGCCAAGCGTCGTCCGCGTTAGGGAGGGTTTGGCCAGTAGGGATATCCTTGTCTCATCGCGCACTAGGGACTCCTGTGGCGGGCCGGGCGCAGTGCACGCTAACCAGGCCGCCAGGTGCACGGTGTTTCCTCCGACACATTGGTGCGGCTGGCTTCGAGTTGGATGCGCGCTGTGTTAAGAAGCAATGCGGTAGGGTTGTGTTTCGGAGGACGCATGGCTTTCGACCTTCGTCTCTCCCAAGCCCGTACGGGAGTTGTAGCGATGAGACAAGATAGTAACTACTAACAGTTGGATACCACGACATTGTGGGTAAAAAAAAAGAAAAACAGCCCCGGACCATTATTCTCCCTCCACCAAACTTGACAGTTGACGCTATGCATTTGGGCAGGTAGCGTTCTCCTGGCATCCTCCAAACATTGATTTGTCTGGCAGATGGTGAAACATGATTCATCGCTCCAGACAATGCGTTTCCACTGCTCCAGAGTCCAATGGCAGCAAGCTTTACACCACTCCAGCTGTTGCGCATGGTGATCTTAAGCTTGTGTGCGGATGCTCGGCCATGGAAACCCATTTTATTAAGCTCCAGAGTAGCAGTTATTATGCTGACGTTGCTTCAAGAGGCGGTTTGGAACTCGGTAGTGAGTGTTGCAACCAAGGGCAGGCCATTTTTATGCGCTGTGTGCTTCATCACTGGGTGGTCCCGTTCTGTAAGATTGTGTGGCCGAGCTTTTAGGCCGAGCCGTTGTTGCTCCTAGACGTTTCCACTTCACAACAACAGCACTTACATTTGACCGGGGCAGCTCTAGCAGGGCAGAAATGTGATGAACTGACTTGTTTGAGCTCTTCAATAAGACCATTCTACTGCCAATGTTTGTCTATTGAGATTGCATGGCTGTGCTAAATTTGTATACAGCTGTCAGCAACGGGTGTGGTTGAAATAGCCGAATCCACAAATTTGAAGGGGTGTCAACATACTTTTGCATGTAAAGTGTAGATAGATTCTACGTCATTATTGGAAAGGGTGCCTTTAAGTAAAATTCTTCTCCTGTCCATTTTTGTCAATTTACATTCTGTTTATTGAGATATGTGTTTTGAATGTAGAGTACAGTTTGAATGGAGATGTTTGAGACTTTGGTGCACACAGGACAGTACACTGCATTCAGCGTTTCACACTACCACACACATGGCTGTATGAGTGAATGAATGTCTATACACTATAAACCCTCGACATGCTTCACTTCCTTAATTTGACCATGGTTTGTGATCATCAACTATTGAAAATGATACACAGAATAAGCCCACTCACTCTATTTGCATTGTTCTGGGGAATGCTTATCTCTTAGATGGATAGTTGCCCTTTGCATGGGACAAGTTGTGACTGTGGACCTTTGCTGTTTGTAGTGTCTCATACCTCTGTCCCATTGTCCTGTGATAGGTCCCATAGGCATCTGCCTCATTTGTATTTATTTTCTACTCTCACTCTACTCTACTTGTAATCATGTGTGTGCTAGTGCCTGACCTGCTGTGGTTGGTCCCTAGGTGGTGGTGGGAGACAAAGTGGTCCTGATGCCCGTGAACGCAGGGCAGCCTCTCCACGCCAGCAACATTGAGCTGCTAGACAACCCTGGCTGCAAGGAGGTAAGATCCATGAAACAATTTGATTGGAGCTACAGTATAGCACTTGCGATATAAAAATGGAAAACCGCATGGAAAACCAGTGCAGGAGGATGATGGCCATGTTGTCTGTCCCAGCCTGCTATCTCCAACAATTCCTGCATTTGTATTTTTAATTATTAATATTTTTATCCCTTCCTCCCCAATTTCGTGGTATCCAATTGATAGTTAGTCTTGTCTCATCGCTGCAACTCCCGTGCGGACTTGGAAGAGGCGAAGGTCGCGAGCCGTGCATCCTCCGAAACCCAACCAAGCCACACTGCTTCTTGACACAATGCCCACTTAACCCAGAAGCCAGCCGCACCAATGTGTCGGAGGAACTACCGAACACCTGGCGACCGTGTCAGCGTGCACTGCGCCTGGCCCACCATAGGAGTTGCTAGTGCGCGATGGGACAAGGACATCCCTGCCGGCCAAATCATTGTCGCATTTTTGAAGACTCCCAAAGAGCTGCTGGTCAGCACGTTTGTCTTTTTAAGCGCATGAGATGCGAGTGGCAGTGGTTCGAATCCAGGCATGTTTTTGTTTAGGCATGTCTTTATTTTCTATCCTTATCCTGACCCTTACCTTACCTACTTGCTAGTATGCCTGAACCTACGGTAAACTTACCCTAACCACTCGCTAGCATGCCATAGCCTAACCTTATCCTAACCTTTAACCATAACGACTTGCTAACGCACCCATATCATAACATGCGTTTGGAAACCTACCAGGTTGCAGTAGATATTCAGATCCTTAAGAATCTTGTCTAGTGGTAGTGCGACAGACTTCAGTCCATACATACCCCCTGGCGAAGGGGTTACAAATGCCACCTCTGACCTGTCTTTCTCTATCGGTCTCCCTCTCTACCTTTCGACTATCGCTGTCCATAAAAATAGTCCCTTCATGGTCGCAGAACTGACATTGTTGCAGGAATGGTTAACCATCTTAGGCTCTGAAAAGACGTGTATAATTCAGGTATAGTCATGACAGTCTGTTGGTCTTCTCTGCTCCTCTACTTGGTTTTTCTGTAGGTGAACGCTGTGAACTGCAACACCAGCTGGAAGGTCACTCTGTTCATGAAGTTCAGTGACTACAGAGAGGACGTCCTCAAAGGAGTCAGTGTTTTTATCTTACCTCTTCTACATGCTGTCCGCCTAATGTCCTTCAGTGCAGACAGAGGGTTGTATGGAAATGTTGTTGATGGGGGGGGCTCTCCGTCTCAGGTGAAATAATTAATGCTGTCACATCCACATTTTAAAGTACAATTTTTTTTAATGCTTCACAAATAGTTATTATGGCATCATGATTATAATAATACAATTATATGCATTTATGCTCAGTTGATAACTCAAATCAAGTGTTACTTTAAAGTATTTATTTCGTTTCTTAGCCCAAACAGCTAAACCATGTTGTCGTCTCTCAGGGTGATGTGGTACGTCTGTTCCACGCTGAACAAGAGAAGTTCTTGACATGTGACGAATACAGGAATCAGCAGCACATCTTCCTCAGGACCACCCTGAGACAGTCTGCCACCTCTGCCACCAGCTCCAAAGCACTCTGGGAAATAGAGGTACCTACTGCACTATTTGCCTACTGCAATGGTTCCGTCCCAGTTCTCCCAGTGTTCACCCGTGCACTCCTCCCCACACATGTATTGGTGTGGGTTAGATTCCACCATATTTCTTACACCAGTCCTTTGCCTTTAATTTGAACAAAGTCAAGTGAACAAGTGTATACTTAGAACTGAGAATTGGGACAGAGCTAGAAGTACTTTCTCTGCTCAGATTTTAGCTCATAATTTTGTAGAACTAGTGGAAAAACCTGTTTTGATTAGGAAATTCCCCAGAGGGAGATTAAACAAGTGTCTTCCTCGTAAACAAATACATTACCTCATACTATGATGTTATTAATGGAGCTGAGTGATGTTGAGAACTCTTTCTTCGTTGATCAGTGTGTTTTTAAATGTTTTTCTCTGTCAGGTTGTGCACTACGACCCCTGCAGAGGGGGTGCCGGCCAATGGAACAGCCTGTTTCGCTTCAAACACCTGGCCACTGGAAACTACCTGGCTGCAGAGGTAGGCTGTTACCTTCTCCCCTCTTCTCTCTCTTTGACTGTGTGTCAAACGGTTGTCGTGGTTATCGGTTGTCTTGTCATTGTGTTTTGACTCTGCTTCTCAATTTGAATACCGTTCATTTAAATACTCTATCCATGAATGACTCATCTTGTACAGTAATACAGGATGTTGTTCACTTTCATAGCTTTTTTTATTTCCAAAAACCCACAATATAATACAGTCCATGTAAGATAATACCTATCTTATCACATGATGGAACATTTTTTACTAAAATGTGCAATTACCAATGCTACCAACTCATGTTTGAGTGTTTTCTGACTTGACTGATTGCCAATGTGTGGGTGTTTTCCACTCCGGTTAACATCCTGTCACCGTTGGTTAATCCCTACTTTACATAAAACTGAGAGAAATGCCAACAGACCACAATGCAGCTTTCTGTGTAGACTACTGTCTCTGTACTGTCTCTGTTGTCTCTTATGTCAGTCCTCTCTCTGTGGTCAGGCTGTAAGGGTGCTGGTCTAGAATCAGGTCTTCCCTGTCCACATAATCCTATTAATTATGATCTAAAAGTAAACACTGATCCTATATCAGCTCTGAGATTCTTTGAATACTGTGTGCTTTAGCTAACCCTACTGATTACTCATGTATGGCATGAAAACTGTAGTCCTAGGAGTTGGGATTTGGCTAGGCCTCTAGCTACAGACTGTTTCTGTGCATTATACATCTACGATCAGGCTTGTAGTGAGCAGATGTTGATGTTCCAGACGTGCTGCAGATGGCAGTGTTCCCATTTTTATGGCCTAGTGATGGGTGTTCCGAGTCTTTATGGTGAACCGGATAGTTTGGCTACGTTCACCTAAAATGAGCCGTTCATTTGGTTCCTAAACGGCTCATTGTTCAGTAGTGCTTAGAAAAAAACGGACAAATTTCACATTTCCTACCATTATGTCAGAATGTGAAATGTGAGTTCAAATACATTTTACCTGATGAAATTAGATTACTGTGAAATCACTGCAAAATTGAGCATGAACCTATTGTTCCTGCAGTGAAAAATGACCATTTTCAGATAATGTTTTCATCACTTATCTATAATCGTTGAGCTCAAAATCAGGATGCCAATCAAGGAGCGAAATGAACAGCTCTTTCACAGATGCGATTCGGTTCCCTAAGTTCATAAAAAAGATCTGTTCAAAAAGAGCAAGCGACCCATCACCATTATGGCCCTCTCTCTCTAATCTCCTTCATTGTGCTGTACAGGTGCAGCACTGCAAGGAGAATTTCCCGAAGGAGATAATAAAGTGAATCAAATCTGTCAACTTAATCACAATCAACAAACGGTTCATCTAGAATAGTTTCTCAGACAATATTGGGAAGAGTGTGGGGTCTGAATAGTTGGCTGTGAGGAAAATGTTACCGTTGATGAAGAAAGTGACTGACTGAGTGACTTTCTTGTCTTTCTATAGATTAACCCTGATTTCCGGGATGAAAGTGTGGCATCTAAAGCAGAGGTGAATCAGGTTAGTGAAACACTGGTTTTAGTCTGGACCTCATACCATGTGGTTGAAATCAGTGGAAATATCTATGAGTATTCTGGTGTGTGTGGTGTTTAACAATGCATGACCACGGTCTCTTAGATGAGATTTTACTAACAGTACTGCGTAAAGGGTAGATCAAAAGCTTAGGGAACTGTGCATCCTCTGTGTTTCTGCTAAGAGAGCAACTTTGTGGGTGTGTTTCTATGCATTCATAGAGGGAGTGTACCTGTCAAACCCCGGGCCTCCTGCTGGGCCCTCTGTTCTCTCACACCACCACGCTCAAACTCCTATTATGCAATACCTTTTCCTCTCTTACACTCACTAGCAAGAACAGACTCATCCGCTCACATGCAAACTCTTTCTTCCCTTCTTTCCTCTCTCTCTTTTTATCTTTCTCTCTCTCTCACATGCACGCGCACACATACTCACAACATACACAACCAGGGGTTGGAACCAAAATTATTTTCCAATCGTTTCGTTCTGAACAGAACCCCCGTTTTTTTGTTCCGTTCTACAGTTCCGAGCAGAAAAAAAAGTATTGGTTTATATCATTCCTTTTTTAACCTTCTTTTTTTTTGCTCATTAAATGACTTCACCAATCAGTGTGGATAGAGCAGGCAAGCTAGTTGTTTACAGGTGTGATAGGCTACACTTGTCTGTCCATGGCACAAGATGCTACTGAAATGTTGCAGGTGGTGAGAGAGCCAGAGAGGGTTGAAGAGGAGGCTTGAAGCGCTGGCCATCTAGTTATGATATGCATTATATAATTATGTCCACAGAATTATACCTAGGAGGAGTGGCTTCTATGGAGGAACTTTTACATTTCCTTTGAGCTAGCTATTTTTGTAGTTAATAAGTGAAACTTGATAACTAGGCCTATAGTATCCTTATCTAGCATTGAAGAAATGTATCTGTTCTTCTCTATCCAATTAAAAATATTCTCCCTATCTTCTGAAATAGGCTTGTAACGTCGGTACAGTAGCCTATGATTCGAAGGGGGGAAGGGGCAGGTTGCCTAAACATGCGCTCACACACACACTGGCAAAGATCTTTAACTTGCAGGCAGACACTGGAATATGTTTCTGAGTGACAGTGAGGACTTTGCATAAGCGCTTTGTTGTATTTTTTGTGGGACTAGAAAATAATGCCTGGAACGTTATTAACCGATACCCACGCTTTTAAAATAACTGGCCTGTTCTGGTATAGTATGGATCACTTTAATTCCAGGTTCCATTTCGGTTCCTTAAATGTTATTTTCCGTTTTTCTGTTCTTTTCCAACCGCTGGACACAATGTAGACAATGTACAAACTCTATTTCAATACAGACTTTCCTCCTCTTGCTGACCTTCTGCATTGGTATTCTGCCTCCGCTCACACAAGAACACCAACTCGTCTCAGACACTCAGTGGGCCCCTTATATAACGTCTGAGTGTGGGGGTGCTCTTTGAGAGAGCGAGATAGAGGAGGGGAGACAGACGTGCTGTCTGCTCTGCTGTTATGTACTGCTGGATGGTGTGAGTCACCCAGAGGAGAGGAGGTGATAAGGCACAGGGGTGGCTCAGAGGAGCTCTTTCCCATTGACATGCATAGAGCACAGCGGTTAACCCTCCCAGGACTGGCCTGTTATCTGTCTGCAGCATCCACACAGTGCAATCCAAACCTCATCCACTATCTCATTGTAATAACAACAATTTATTAGATCTTTTTTTTTTTAACAGCGCTTTGAATCTGTGGCACAGGTTTATTGATATTAGCATTGAGAATGCTTTAGGTGCAAGAACTTTGGTATCCATCTTTGTGTGTCTGCTGTCTGTCTGCAGACGGAGACAGATACAGCGTACTCCAAGAGGAAGCGTCAGGCTGCAGAGAAGATAGCCTGCACCCTGGTGTCTGTGCCCCATGGCAACGACATCGCTTCTCTGTTTGAGCTGGACGCCACCACGCTGCAGATGGCTGACTGTCTGGTGCCCAGGTCAGACAATGGCCCCTAAAACACATTTAAAAATATCTGAAACACTGTATACATTTAAAGGACTCTTGGAAGAGATCTCGAACATCCTAAGAAACAATATACACACTCAACTAGTGCAAAGAGATGTGTTTTTTGAGGTGGGTTAGAACTAGGTTGACTATTTTCCTATTGAAAACTACAACTGCGTACAACGTCCCACAGTTCGTTCTTGATTTGATGTTTCTCATGCTTGATAGTATTTCTCTCTAGAGAAACGGAGCATTGAGCTCACAAAAAAAAAAAAAAAAAAATTGAATTCAAGTAATTGACCCTACGGAATTTCAGTTAATCGCTCAGCACTACTCAAAACACACTTCAAACACACTGTGCCTTCCCTCAGGAACTCGTACGTACGGCTGAGACACCTATGTACCAACACCTGGGTGAGCAGCACCAACTTCCCCATCGACGCTGAGGAGGAGCGCCCCGTCATGCTCAAGGTCCAATACTACACCCCTGCTGTTTAAGTTCCACTTCTGATATTGTGCTTATCACAATGTAGTCAACCTTTTCCCCCAAAACTTTTCAACATTGTAAGTTACTATTAGACATAGGTTTGATTCTGGTGTTTGGAGGGATTGTTGTTGAGTCCATAAGCCTACAGTACATGAGTCGTTAATTTCATACTGAATTCCCTCTACCCACAGATTGGCACGTGCCCTACGAAGGAGGACAAGGAGGCATTTGCTATTGTCTCTGTACCCCTGTTTGAGGTCCGAGACCTGGACTTTGCCAACGATGCCAACAAGGTCCTGGAGTCGACCGTGAAGAAGCTGCAGTATGGCAACATTGCTCAGAACGAGAGGAGGTACAGCACAGTCCTGCTGACACAACCAATACATCCTGGCTGTGTCTGGAAATGTCGCTTGCCAGCAAATCCTTGCTTCCTCCTTACTTGTTTTTTAAAATTCCTTGCTCCTCTCTCAAAGTGCATTTGAGGAGGGGGTCGAGGGAGCCAAATGTTTTATTTTACCTTTATTTAACTAGGCAAGTCAGTTAAGAGTCAGTCAAATGGAGGAAACCAGGACAAAGAAAGCAAGGATTTGACGGCCAGTAACGTTGTTAGACGTGCAATTGAAAAGCTCCTGAGTAATATACAACGTGATAGAGTCCGTATCGGAGCTACATTATGTCCCCTAGTACCACAGCCAACAGGGTTACACTGTTTATTTGGTGCAATACTATGTAATTCAATCTGTTTTCAATTAGTATTTTTATTGCATGTATTTATTTCCTCATTCTCTGTGGAATCTCTGTGTCTGCAATAACTGTCTCTCAGACAGATAATGTGTTCTGTGTCTGCAATAACTGTCTCTCAGACAGATAATGTGTTCTGTGTCTGCAATAACTGTCTCTCAGACAGATAATGTGTTCTGTGTTTGCAATAACTGTCTCTCAGACAGATAATGTGTTCTGTGTCTGCAATAACTGTCTCTCAGACAGATAATGTGTTCTGTGTCTGCAATAACTGTCTCTCAGACAGATAATGTGTTCTGTGTCTGCAATAACTGTCTCTCAGACAGATAATGTGTTCTGTGTCTGCAATAACTGTCTCTCAGACAGGTAATGTGTTCTGTGTCTGCAATAACGGTCTCTCAGACAGATAATGTGTTCTGTGTCTGCAATAACGGTCTCTCAGACAGATAATGTGTTCTGTGTCTGCAATAACTGTCTCTCAGACAGATAATGTGTTCTGTGTCTGCAATAACTGTCTCTCAGACAGATAATGTGTTCTGTGTAATTAACTAATGTTCTTTTGCGGGCCCGTGTTTCCCAGGTTTGTGACCAAGCTGTTGGAGGACCTGATCTTCTTTGTGTGCGAGGTCCCCAACAACGGTCAGGACGTGCTGTCTGTGGTCATCTCCAACCCCAACAGGGAAAGGCAGAAACTAATGAGGGAACAGAACATTCTAGCCCAGGTCAGCTCACTCATACACACACTCTCCCAGAATATCACCTAAAGGAGTATCTAAAGGAGTATCCTCTAGCTTTGGTCTTGAGTCTGATTCTGCTTTGGCCGGTTCCTGTGCTGTCTGTCATTGTCATAACAAATATATTGGGTAATGATGACAGAGAAGCTTTTTGTATCTTACAAACACTGTTAAATTGAGCTACAAGTGTGCAGATTTATTTTGACTTCATAGACGTATTGGCTAACGCAGAAGCAGACTGGCACCCAAGCTAGAAGGTGAATTCCACTGTCTCCTTCCACATTACACTGTGACTTATTAGAGTGCAGAGAGCAGGCTCCCTCTGATCACAGTAATTGAAGGAATTAATAATTCAAGTCAATTCTGCCTAAGGCTGTGCTAATAGCATTGTCATAGCATTGTTAGTAGTAATGATGCTGGCAGTGGTAGTTACTGTGATTAGGGATGATACGGACAACAAAATAATCAGAATCATGAACAAGTAATTTTGTCTGTCTCTGATCTCTTCTGCTGTCTGCTTTCTCCAGATTTTTGGTATTCTGAAGGCTCCATTCACGGACCAGGGGGAGGGTCCCATGCTGAAGCTGGAGGACTTGGGGGACCAGCGCTACGCTCCCTTTAAGTACATGCTGCAGCTGTGCTACCGGGTGCTGCGCCACTCCCAACAGGACTACCGCAAGAACCAGGCTAGTAGCACTGTAGCTTTGTCCAACTCACAACCCTGACTCTATCTTGGTCTATATGATCAATAACTAACTGTATGTTATATAAGTAAGCAATTTGGCCGGAGGGGGTGTGGTATATGGCCAATATATCACAGCTAAGGGCTGTGTCCAGGCACTCCGCGATGCGTCGTGCCTAAGAACAGCCTTTAGCTGTGGTATACTGGCTATATACCATAACCCCCCCGAGGTGCCTTATTGCTATTGTAAACTGGTTACCATCATTAGAGCAGCAAAAATTAATATTTTGTCATACCCGTGGTATACGGTCTGATATACCACGACTGTCAGCCAATCAGCATTCAGGGCTCGAACCACCCAGTTTATAATATAAGCTTATATTTAGGCAGTCGTGTTTGGGAACGATGAAGATCCATTGTATGCTGGTTGAAGTATCTCAAGTTCATATACACAACCCAGATGTATTCCTATAAGGGTATCCATTTCGACTAACTGGTCTCCTTCTGCCCTCCAGGAGTACATAGCCAAGAAGTTCTCCATCATGCAGTCTCAGATCGGTTATGAGATCCTGGCGGAGGACACAATTACAGCTCTGCTCCACAACAACCGCAAGCTGCTGGAGAAACACATCACAGCCAAGGAGATTGAGACCTTCGTCAAACTGCTGCGACGCAACCGAGAGCCCAGGTCAGGACAGAGCAGTACAGGGAGGAGGAATATACCTAACACACATTATAAACTGGATGGTTCAAGCCCTGAAAGCCGTGGTATATCAGACCGTATATCACGGATATGACAAAATATATATTTGTACTGTTCAAATTATGTTGGTAACCAGTTTATAATAGTAATAAGGCACCTCGGGGGTATATGGCCAATATACCACAGCTAAGGGCTGTATCCAGGCACTCTGCGTTTCGTCGTGCTAAGAACAGTCCTTACCCGTGATATATTGGCCATATACCATGCACCCTTGGGCCTTATTGCATAATTATAACATGCATATATGACACACCCCCACACACATTTGATCCACAAATAGATATGCACACTGGGGCTAAAAAGCACAATGTGCCACACAAACAAAAAATGTATATTACTGTATATTTGTGTTGCCTATGATTGTTAGGTATTGGTAAGCCACTCTACTGGGTTCAACGTCTTTGAGCATATTTAGTCCAATACGTTTGGTTGTCCTCTTCTGTCCAATCAGGTTCCTGGACTATCTGTCAGACCTGTGTGTGTCCAATAAGACGGCCATTCCAGTGACACAGGAGCTTATCTGTAAATTCATGTTGAACTCCGCCAATGCTGACATCCTCATCCAGACCAAGTGAGTCTCACGCACACATATACACACGCCTGTGCGCTCTACCTAACACTGGTGGCCAGGTTTTCAGATTGGGGACTGATGTTTGACCTGGCTGTGCTATACACTAGAAGTTCACAATCACATAAGCTGGTATATCTGTGTAAGAAGGCACCGCATGGGTGAATGTCATTAAGCTGGTGTATGCAGATGTGCAAAGAGAAGTAGCAGATCTTGTGTGTGGTAGTGTATACGTGGGTATGTGGTTGAGCTCCAGAGTGAAGAATAAATACTTCCATTTCCTTCTCTCCTTCTCCTCTTCCTTTTCCTCCCACCCAGGCTAATCCCAAACACAGAGACATCCCTGGAGTCGTCCTTGCTGCTGGAGGACACAGAGGATGAGGAGGTGTGGCTCTACTGGATCGACAGCCACAAGGAGCCGCACGGCAAGTCCATCCGCCACCTGGCCCAGGACGCCAAGGGCAACCACAAGCTGGACAGTGACATCATCACCTACTACAGGTACTAGACAGCTGCTGCAGCAAGGTGTTCTGGGGGTCTTTATTGGACTCTATGGCGAAACATTGGTTCGCCAATTTATTGATGTATCGACTGTCCAACTTAGTTTCGGGTCCGTTAGGCAACAGTCCAGCTCAACTACCAAACATTTCATGTCATATTTCTATGACACACCTATGACACCTATCTTCCGTGTATTTTCTCTCCCCCTTCCCCATTCACCCTCCAGATACCAGCTCAACCTTTTTGCCAAGATGTGTCTGGACCGCCAGTACCTGGCCATCAACCGGTTGTCCAGCCAGCTGCCTGTGGAACTGATCCTGCGCTGCATGTTTGACGACTGCCTGCCCTACAACCTGCGTGCCTCTTTCTGCCGCCTCATGCTGCACATGCACGTGGACCGCGAGCCCCAGGAGGCCGTGGTGGCTGTGCGCTATGCCCGCCTCTGGACCGAGATCCCCTCCAAGATCACCATCCACGAGTGAGTGTGGGGGGGGGGGGGGGGGGGGTGTTGTTTATGTGGCTTTGGGATCTGTGGATGTGACAATAGCATACTGTATCTGTAACTGGCACACCACATGAAAGGAAACAGCCTCTGGTTAGAGATTTATCACAGATGAATTGCATCTTCAGTTTGCTGCATGTTTCATGCATCTAGGTAGCGAGAACACTTTATTTTCTCTAGAGAAACATTGCAGTCAGATTTTCTAGGCTGAAGGTCTATTTCACAGCTTTAAACAACTGATTGAATTGCTTTGTTAATTAGTTTCTCATGTAGAGATTGCATAGTTGCTGTGCTATATAATAACGGTCTCCATAGGTATGAGTATGAGTTCAGAGACACCTCCAGAGAGGAGATGAAGAGGAAGTTTGCCCCCACCATGGAGTTTGTAGAGGAATACCTCAAAGACGTGGTCAGCCAACCCTTTCCCTTCGGAGACAAAGAGAAGAATGAATTGACTCTAGAGGTAAAAACACACAACTATTTGTAATTGGTTGTTATCCATTCCAAACTATGGACATAGATGTCATGGAAATTCTTACACAGGGACACTCGAAGTCAATCTTAAATGAATCATTGTTTGTCAGTGCGCTGGAGAGGTTCCAACCAACTCAGTGCACCATAGTACACATGTCAGTCAGAAGCTCTGCCTGGGCAGTACATGGACAAGTTATATTTGCATGATTTAGCATAATTAATCATTGACGTTTTGTTTCATTCATGTGACTGACCAATACTGGTTCATAACATGTGACAGACCAATAACTCACGAGGCTTCTTCTCTCTAAGCTGAGACCTTAAAACTGAGATATCTTTCATTCTAACAACAAGGTCTGGGCGTACTGACAAATTGCAGATACTGATAATTGAGAATGCGTTAAATCAGTCACTTGCATGAACACAGAAATTGGTTATTAGAACAGCACATGAATAGAACACAGAAATTGGTTATTAGAACAGCACATGAATAGAACACAGAAATTAGTTATCAGAAAAGCACAAACATTAAAATCCCTATTACATAGACATGCTCACTTTCTTTTTTTTCGGGTCAATTTTTATTACAATTTTCACAAGATATACAATATAACATTACAAACACAATAATACAACCTTACAACAATCATTCTCCCATCTCACCCAGTGGTGACCCCCCCCCCCCCCCCCCCCCCCCCACGCCCAACACAAAGAAAGTAACAGACACGATCACTTTCTGATGTTAAAGTTGCGTCTAACTCTGGCCTCTGGGGAAATCCTTCCCTCTTCTCTGGTCTTGTAGGTGGTACATCTGGCCCGTAACCTGGTCTACTTTGGCTTCTACAGCTTCAGTGAGCTGCTGCGTCTCACACGCACCCTCCTGGCCATACTGGACTTTGTCCAACACCCACTCACCTACATGGACAAGCTCAGCAAGAGTCCCGAGGCAGGTGAGTCACACAGAGAATTAATTAATTAACTGATTCAAACATTTTGTTAAATCACAAAACAATGTATTTGTTTACTAAGTTTATTAAGCATACACAGTGCATATAGGCTAATTGATAGATGAGTTTCCAGATCTGAAACTTCAAGAGACATGGGTTCTGTTCCTCATCTCTTTATTATACTTACTGAAGTCAAAAGTGCTTTTATGTTCTGTGTAGTGTTAATTAGGACACACAGCGTAAAATGTTTTCAAATGTTTTGCAACAGAATATTAGCATTCCTTATTGGACAAAGCCAGGTAGTCCCTCTCTGTTTCAGTCCGTTTCCTTATGTTTGGTTCCTAATGAATACCTCCATGGTCTCCCTGTCCTCCAGGAAACAACGTGTTGCGTACCATCCACGGCGTGGGGGAGATGATGACACAGATGGTGCTGAGTAGAGGGTACGTCCTGCCTCACCACCTCCCCGACACGCCCCCGTCCCTCCAGCACGGAATACAGCCCTTCCTTCTGCCTGACAACGAGGACGTCATGGTCATGGATACCAAGCTCAAAATCATTGAGATCCTACAGGTGAGTGGAGCGCCACCATGTGGTCTGGAGGGCCAGTTACCTGTAACTGTTCTAAAGTAGCGGCTTGAGGCTGGCTGTGGTCTGATTCTCTACACCGTCTCCAATGCTTTTAAATGCTTAAGGGTAAGTGATCGTGTGTATACTTCTGGGTCAAGGGTAGAGAAATGGAACGCAACCACTTGTTCTAGAAATCATGAATTGCGTCATAAAATGAGATCCTTGCTAAACTTTTTTTGTGGTGTTGATTACAAGTGATCTCTAAACATAGTTTGGTAACCACTGTTTTAAGGTCTCTGATTTATCACTTTTAGCTTGAATATGGATTTGAGGTATTCGACATTGTGACCCTTTTTTATCGCCTTCTTTATCGCCTTCTATCTTGTTCTCCCATCAGTTCATCCTGAGTGTGCGGCTGGACTACAGGATCACCTACTTGCTATCCATCTATAAGAAAGAATTTGGGGACAGGAATCTACCAGACAGCTCTATGTCGGTGTCTGAATTCCCTTCCATGTCAGGTAAAACTCTACCGTCACATATGGACATCTTGGCCTGGTCTCAGATCTGTTGTACTGTCTTGCCAACTCCTATTTTTTATTATTTTTTATTTCACCTTTATTTAACCAGGTTGGCTAGTTGAGAACAAGTTCTCATTTGCAACTGCGACCTGGCCAAGATAAAGCAAAGCAGTTGAACACATACAACAACACAGTTACACATGGAATAAACACATACAGTCAATAATATCAAATCAAATGTATTTATATAGCCCTTCGTACATCAGCTGATATCTCAAAGTGCTGTACAGAAACCCAGCCTAAAACCCCAAACAGCAAGCAATGCAGGTGTAGAAGCACGGTAGATAATACAGTAGAAAAATCTATATACATCATGTGCAAATGAGGTAGGATAAGAGAGGTAAGGCAATAAATAGGCTATGGTGACAAATTAATTACAATATAGCAATTAAACACTGGAATGGTAGGATGTGCAGAAGATGAATGTGCAAGTAGAGATACTGGGGTGCAAAGGAGTAAGATAAATAAATACAGTATGGGGATGAGGTAGATTGGATGGGCTATTTACAGATGAGCTACAGTGGGGGGGGGGGTGTATTTAGTCAGCCACCAATTGTGCAAGTTCTCCCACTTAAAAAGATGAGGCCTGTAATTTTCATCATATGTACACTTCAACTATGACAGACAAAATGAGAAAAAAAATCCAGAAAATCACATTGTAGGATTTTTAATTAATTTATTTGCAAATCTCCAGCTTTAGTGATTTTTGCAGTTCGATCCAGTCATTGGCAGCAGAGAACTGGAAGGAGAGGCGGCCAAAGGAAGCATTGATTTTGGGAGTGACCAGTGAGATACACCTGCTGGAGCGCGTGCTGCTATGGTGACCAATGAGCTGAGATAAGGCGGGGCTTTACCTAGCAGAGACTTGTAGATGACCTGGAGCCAGTGGGTTTGGTGACGAGTATGAAGCGAGGGCCAGCCAACGAGAGCGTACAGGTCACAGTGGTGGGTACTATATGGGGCTTTGGTGTCAAAACGGATGGCACTGTGATAGACTGCGTCCAATTTGTTGAGTAGAGTGTTGGAGGCTATTTTGTAAATGACATCGCCAAAGTCGAGGATTGGTAGGATGGTCAGTTTTACGAGGGTATGTTTGGCAGCATGAGTGAATGATGCTTTGATGCGAAATAGGAAGCCGTTTCTAGATTTCATTTTGGATTGGAGATGCTTAATGTGAGTCTGGAAGGAGAGTTTACAGTCTAACCAGACACCTAGGTATTTGTAGTTATCCACATATTCTAAGTCAGAACCGTCCAGAGTAGTGATGTTGGACGGGCGGGCAGGTGCGGGTAGTGATTGGTTGAAGAGCATGCATTTAGTTTTACTTGCATTGAAGAGCAGTTGGAGGCCACAGAAAGAGTTGTATGGCATTGAAGCTCATCCGGAGGTTAGTTAACACAGTGTCCAAAGAAGGGCCAGAAGTATACAGAATTGTGTCATCTGCGTAGAGGTGGATCAAAGAATCGCCAGCAGCAAGAGCGACATTGATGTATACAGAGAAGAGAGTCGGCCTGAGAATTGAACCCTGTGCCACCCCCATAGAGACTGCCAGAGGTCCGGACAACAGGCACTCCAATATCACATACTGAACTCTATCTGAGTAGTAGTTGGTGAACCAGGCGAGGCAGTCATTTGAGAAACCAAGACTGTTGACTCTGCCAATAAGAATGTTGTGATTGACAGAGTCGAATGCCTTGGCCAGGTCGATGAATACGGCTGCACAGTAATGTCTCTTATCGATGGCGGTTATGATATCATTTAGGACCTTGAGTGTGGCTGAGGTGCACCCATGACCAGCTCGGAAACCAGATTGCATAGCGGAGAAGGTACGGTGTGATTCGAAATGGTTGATAATCTGTTAACTTGGCTTTCGAAGACCTTAGAAAGGCAGGGTAGAATAGATATAGGTCTGTAGCAGTTTGGGTCTAGAGTGTCTCCCCCTTTGAAGAGGCGGATGACCGCAGCAGCTTTCTAATCTATGGGAATCTCAGACGAAAGAGAGGTTGATCTGGCTAGTAATAGGGGTTGCAACAATTTCGGCAGATCATATTAGAAAGAGAGGGCCCAGATTGTCTAGCCCGGCGGATTTGTAGGGGTCCAGATTTTGCAGCTCTTTCAGAACATAAGCTATCTGTTTTTGGGTGGAGAAGTGGGGGAGGTATGGGCGAGTTGCTGTGGGGAGCGCAGGGCTATTGACCAGGGTTGGGGTAGCCAGGTGGAAAGCATGGCCAGCTGTAGAAAAATGCTTATTTAAATTCTCAATTATAGTGGATTTATTGGTTGTAACTGTTTCCTAGCCTCAGTGCAGGGGGCAGCTGGGAGGTTTCTTGCTCTTATTCTTCATGGACTTTAGTGTCCCAGAACTTTTTTGAGTTTGTGCTACAGGTTGCAAATTCTGCTTGAAAATGCTAGCCTTCGCTTTCCTAAATGCCTGTGTATATTTGTTCCTAACCCCTGAAAAGTTGCATATCACGGGGCTGTTCGATGCTAATGCAGAATGCTACAGGATGTTTTTCTGCTAGTCAAGGGCAGTCGGGCCTAGAGAGAACCAAGGGCTATATCTGTTCCTGGTTCTAATTATTTTTGAATCGGGCATGCTTATTTAAGATGGTGAGGAAGGCACTTTAAAGAATAACCAGGCATCCTCTACTGACGGGATGAGGTCAATATCCTTCCAGGATACCCGGTCCAGGTTGATTAGAAAGGCCTGCTCGCTGAAGTGTTTTAGGGAGCGTTTGACAGTGATGATGGGTGGTCGTTTTACTGAAGACCCATTATGGATGCAGGCAATGAGGAAGGGATCGCTGAGATCTTGGTTGAAAACAGCAGAGGTCTATTTGGTTAGGATGGTATCTATGAGGGTGCCCATGTTTACGGATTTGGGTTTGTACCTGGTGGGTTCATTGATAATTTGTGTGAGATTGAGGGCATCAATCTTAGACTATAGGATGGCCGGGGTGTTAAGCATGTCACAGTTTAGGTCACCAAGCAGCACGAGCTCTTTACGATAGATGGGGGGCAAAGAATTCACATACGGTGTCCATGGCACAGCTGGGGGCTGAAGGTGGTCTATAGCAAGTGGTAACAGTGAGAGACTTGTTTCTGGAAAGATGGATTTTTAAAAGTAGAAGTTCGAATTGTTTGGGTACAAACCTGGATAGTAAGACCGAACTCTGCAGGCTATCTCTGCAGTAGATTGCAAGACCGCCCCCTTTGTCAGTTCTATCTTGTTGGAAAATGTTATTGTTAGGAATTAAAATTTCAGGGTTTTTGGTGGACTTCCTAAGCCAGGTTTCAGACATGGCTAGGACATCCGGGTTGGCAGAGTGTGCTAAAACAGTGAATAAAACAAACTTAGGGAGGAGGCTTCTAATGTTAACATGCATGAAACCAAGGCTTTTACGGTTACAGAAGTCAACAAATGAGAGCACCTGAGGAGTAGGAGTGGAGCTAGGCACTGCAGGGCCTGGATCCCCAGAGGAACAGAGTAGGAGTAGGATGAGGGTATGGCTAAAGACTATCAGGACTGGTTGTTTAGTGCGTTCAGAGCAGAGAGTAAAAGGAGCAGGTTTCTGGGTGTGAGAGAATAGATTCAAGGCATAATGTACAGACGGAGGTATGGTAGGATGTGAGTACATTTGAGGTAAACCTAGGCATTGAGTAATGATGAGAGAGATTTGTCTCTGGAGACGTTTAAACCAGGTGATGTCACCGCATATGTGGGAGGTGGAACTAAATGGTAGTTTAAGGCATATTGAGCTGGGCTAGAGGCTCTACAGTGAAATAAGACAGTAATCACTACCCAGGACCGTAATGGACAAGGCATATTGATATTAGGGAGAGGCATGCATAGCCGGGTGATCAATAGGGGTCCAGTGAGTGGTTGGGCTGGCTGGAGACACGGACAGCCCAACCAGCTAGCATACCGGGGCTAGCAAGCTAGCAGAAGGGCCTTAGAGGGACATCTCGATGGAGGAAAGTTTGTTTTGGCCTCCACGTGCGGTGACATCGATAGACCAGTCGTGATGGATTAGTAGGGTTCCTAGGAGCAGAGGGGTCAGTCCAATTGGCAAAATAGGTATAGTGGCCCAAGAAATTGGCCAATGGATCTATACAGCTAACAGTCCAATATGCTCTAGACAGCTAGCGGGCTGCGGCTATCGGATGGGCATTCAGGGGTGGTCACAATGTAGAGGCCTGGTTGCAATGGGACCAGGCTAGGAGAATCTAGAGTGTGTCAGTCAATGCTTAAGGGAATCCTGCTGGTTTGTTGATTACTGTTGTAATCAGTTGTTTGAGCTGTGCTGTCACAGGCACTAATTACTTTCTGGACTTGGCTTATTTGGGCTTTCTATAATTGGGTTCAGTGATTCACATTATTTTGTTCAATTTCAGATCCAGACATAGATGAGATTGCAGCCAAAGCAGAGACCATGTTTGCTGGAAGGTAAGTAAACTGTGTGTTGTGTTTATGTATGCGTGCATGTGTGTGACGAATGGGGCGTTCTGGTGCGTCCCATAGTTCAGAGAAAAGTGCTGTATGTATGCCTATATGTCTGTGTGTGCCATATGGATGGATGGGCACGGTTAATTGAATATCTGAATTGACGTTACTATTCGATTACTTGCGAGACTATTTATTCAAAATATATAAATAATTATAGGCCTATTTTCACAATGAAAAGGATTTGTCTGAATTAAATAAAGTTTTCATGTGACATTGCTACATACGAGTACAGAACCAGTCAAGGTTTGGACACACATACTCATTCCAAGGTTTGTCTTTATTTTTTATATTTTCTAGATTGTTGAATAATAGTGAAGACCTCAAAACTATGAATGAACATGACAATTGCCGTTCTTAATTTAATAAAACCAGAAACTCTTGGGCCTCCCAAGTGGCGTAGCGGTCTAAGGCACTGCATCGAAGTGTTGCGGTGTCACTACAGCCTAGAGTTCGATCCCAGGCTGTGTCACAAACGGCCGTGACCGGGAGTCCCATATGGTGGACAAGCGTCGCCCGGGTTAGGGGAGGGTTTGGCCAGGGGGGCTTTACTTGGCACATCGCGCTCTAGCGACTCCTTGTGGCGGGCCGGGCACCTGCATTCTGACTTTTGTCGTCAGTTGAATGCTTGGCGGGTCATGTTTTGGAGGATGCATGCCTCTCCCGAGCCCATTGGGGAGTTGCAGAGTTGAGACAAGATCGTAGTCACGAAATTGGGTAGAAAAATAAATAAACTCTTGGATGTAGTTTTTACGAGGTGCGTCCATAAAGTTATACCGGTAGCCTGCACACGTTTCACATATGTAGCTTGTTATTGTTGGGCAATCAAAGCTGCACTACGGTCAGTGGCTCTATATGTTGCCTAGCAGGTGAAGTGGGATATTTCTAATCAATGCAAAAAGGAATGAAAAAATATAGCTGCGAGTCACAATTAATGGAGTTCACAGGATGAAAGGCCACAAGATCAGTTGGATAACAAATCAGTGGTTTTAAATGGACACAGTTTCAGTAACTCAGCCATGTTTTGACCAATCCCTTAGTTTGATAAAAACCTGAGTTAAGACGTACCATGGGCCGACATTCCGAACACATTTGGTGTGATTTGGTCCTATGGTTCATGAGATTATTTTAGAAGTATTTTTAGCTCATTAGCGTATGTGAAAATATGCATCTACTGGTATAGTGTAGCCATCTTTGAATGTATCAACACTTAGACAGTTTCATAATTTTCACAATTTCACTGTATTATTCCAACCTCATAGTGTGAAAATATACACTCAGTGGCCAGTTTATTAGGTACACTCATCTAGTACCGGGTTAAACCCCCCCTTTGCCTTCAGAACAGCCTTAATTCTTCGGGGCATGGGATTCTACAAGGTGACGGAAACGTTCCACAGGGATGTTGGTCCATGCTGCAGATGGGACGGCGGTACATTCTGCGAACAGTCAGTCTATCTCATCCCATAGATGCTCTATTGGGTTTGGTCAGCAAGCATGTTCAGATACGCTATGGCGTTCAATCGTTGTACAATTGGTATATAAGGGACCTAACGTGTGTCATGAAAACATTCCCCACACCAGGACACCACCACCAGCAGCCTGTACCGTTGACACCAGGCAGGATGGGTCCATGGACTCATGCTGCTTATGCAAAATACTGACTGTCATGAGCATGATGCAACAGAAACCGGGATTTGTCGGACCTGGCAAGGTTTTTCCACTCTTCAATTGTTGATCACATGCCACTGGAGACACCTTTTCTTGTTTTTAGCTAATGGGAGTAGAACCCAGTGTGGTCAACTCCTGCAACAGCCCATCCGTGACCAGGGCCGACGAGTTGTGCTTTCTGAAATATCATTCTGCATCTGAGCTGTTTTCACCCACAGGACTGCTGCTTGACTGGATGTTTTTTGTTTGTTACACCATTCTCTGTAAACCCTAGACACTGTCGTGTGTGAAGCCCAGGAGGACGGCAGTTTCTGAGATACTGGATCTGGCAAGCCTGTCACTGACGATCATACCACGCTCAGTCACTTAGGTCACAAGGTTTTCCAATTCTAATGTTCAATCTAAGAGTAAGTGGATGCCTGTCTGCCTACTTTATATAGCAAGCCACTGCCATGTAGCAATTTTCATTAAAGGGGTGGTGTACCTAAATAAACTGGCCACTGAGTGTGTGTATATAAAACACAGACAATTCAAGTTTTTGACTGCACTGGGCCTTTAAGCATTAGTGTTACAAAGTCAGAATAGTGATCTGTTTATAGTTTCCTTTTTTAAGATATCAATGCCAAACATTACACAGTTCATTGTGGTAATGACTCTAAAACGTTTCAAGTTGATAGGCCATTGTGGAGTGGATTTTCAACGGACTTATATGGACACGTAAAATATGATTTCCTGATTTAGCAAGAGCCTAGCCATCTCTTAACCAATTTGGTATTATTTGGACATATGGTTAATAAGAATATGTTTTTCAAAGGTTTTCCTAAATGTCCAAGATCTATCCTGATGGACCTTATGGGTCCTTAAGGCAAGTTTGTTCACCATGTGGAAAGATGCCTACATACATTTCAAGTCCCTCGGTCAAACAGGGTTTAAGTGAGACTGTTTACAACAGCGCCACCTATAGGCCAATCAGGACTATTATTTTTGTCTGTGACTCATAGCCTCTTATGCCAAATTAGAGAGAAAGTTAACAATCTTCCCCTGTCTAGCAGCAGCAGTAGCAAACGACTGTCTCTATAGATTTGTGCAGCAAACAACTGTTCTTTCAAAAAAAAAGTTTTACAAAAGTTTTACAAAAGTTTGTCATGATATTATTTGAATAGGGAAAGTACTTCAAATGCCCATCTCTAGTGTGCCAGTGTTTGTCAAAACACTGTGTATGCCTCCAATGTCTCTTTCTAACCCTGCGTCTGGTGCTTCCAGTTCAGAGTGTAGTGCTGTGGAGCTGGATGACGAAGGGGGTAGGACCTTCCTGAGGGTGCTGATCCACCTCATCATGCAGGACTACCCCCCACTGGTCTCAGGCTCACTGCAGCTCATGTTCAAACACTTCAGCCAGAGAGCAGAGGTCCTACAGGCCTTCAAACAGGTAACAGCACTGTGTGTGTGTGTGTGTACACATGCGCTTGTGTCTGATCTGTGTGTGTGTGTGTGTTTGATCTCACTGTGTGTGTTTCTGTGGTCCCTTGCAGGTCCAGTTGCTGGTGTCGGAGCAGGATGTAGAGAACTACAAGCAGATCAAGACAGACCTGGACCAGCTAAGGCTGACAGTGGAGAAGTCTGAACTGTGGGTGGAGAAAAGTGGAGCCTACGGTAGTGAGGACATAGGAGAGAGTCAGGGCAAGGAGCAGACCATGGAGGTACATCACACTACAGTACACTATACTACAGTATAGTATGCCCCCTACAGGCCACAATTGCCACACATCATAGAGAGCTAATGGCTGAGCGAGGGCTGAATCCTTACTTGATATCCAAGTAATTTCTTCAAATCTAAATGTATTTTTGTGTAATGTGTGATTGACAGGAGGCTGGAATCCTGAGCCCAGTACAGGGCGGAGATGTGAAGCCACAGATAGACAGCAACAAAGCTAACAACTACAACATTGTCAAAGAGGTGGGCTGCTATTCTGTCTCCTTGAACTGTGTGTGTGTGTGGTATAGGGTTGCAAAGTTATGGGTAATTTACTTTCTCTAATTTTGGTCATGAACAGGTAATCTATTTAAAAATATGTTTTTTATGTCTGTCCATATTGACCACAAGTTTCTAGTGGATATACCATATGGTTCAAGAGAAAATAGCTAAATTAATGAAATAAGCACCTATAACAAAAACATATTTAATTAACTCTGCGTATCTTCCAAATATAAACTTTTTTTCACAACTGCCACCAGTTTGGTACCAAAATATTTACAATGATATGTTGACATAGCAAAATAATATACATATATTACAGCTGCAATATGTAACTTTTTGGGTGACCTGACCAAATTCACAAAGAAATGTGAGTTATAGATATGTCATTCTCATTGAAAGCAAGTCTAAAAAGCGGCAGATCTGTTCTACTGTATGTGCACCATTTCTATGCTTCCCGGTCTTAAGGTTAATTTCTGCGTCTTTTACCTTTGTACACCAGCTTCAAAGAGCTGAAAATACATTTCACAGCAGTTCAGATGGTTCAATGACTATCTAAACTCTTGTTTTGTCACACAAACCGCAATTGGGTTAACTATTTGAAGTTTAGCAACCCGGAGAGATTTCAGCATATTGCACCTTTAAACACCAATGGTATTCACAATGTTGATGGTTTATATTTAGGATCATGTTTACAGCTTTAAAAATATATATATTTTAAAATAATCTTATTGTATTATTTTATATATTTTACATGTGAGGCCACACAGGCTGCGTTTAGACAGGCAGATCCATTCTCATCTTTTTCTCACTAATTAGACTTGGAAAGTTTCTGGTAATATACCCTCACTTTGCAACCCTAGTGTGGTATAAGCAGCATTATCAATTACAGTCAGTGCAGTCTTTGAAAACACACCATGACACTGGGATTATTGATTGTCCACTAATAATTTACAGACCGTACGTCACTGGTCAATGTAGCCATGTTTTATGTGGGCCTGACTTGTGACCTGACTTGCATTTCTTCATTTCTCCTAGGGGATAAATAAAGTTACATTTAATGTGCTCCTGTAACACTAAATTACAGCAGCTGAAAATGCAAGTGTTTTTAGACTGATTGCTATTGCTGTGTAATGCATGTATTAGTGTCTGATCTGTGTGTGTGTGGTCAGTAGATCCTGCTGCGGCTCAGTAAGCAGTGTTACCCCGGTAAAAAGAGTCGTGTGCAGCAGCAGAGGTTACTGAAGAACATGGGCGCTCACACTGTGGTGCTGGACCTGCTCCAGATACCTTATGAGAAGGTGAGCACGTCACATTTAGAGATGTTTTACTCACAAGTGAAAGTAGGTGTCAAACACACAGGAACCAGTCCATATGGGCTTATAAAATAAGTGCTTCAGGTGAGGCCCCTCAAAGCCTGACATAAATGTTGTCATTATCCATAACCAGACTTTATTTTGATAAAGCTTGACTAGGTAGGTCAGGGCTCTTCAACCCTGTTCCTGGAAAACTACCGTCCTGTAGGTTTTCACTCCAACCCTAATCTAGCTCACCTAAATCTAATAATTAGCTAGTTGATATGCTGAATCTGGTTAGTTACGACTGTGGTTGAAGCGAAAACCTACAGGATGGTAGCTCTCCAGGAACATGGTTGGAGAGTCCACTGCCTTGGTAGCTTTGTTTGACCATCTTTATGGATTGATTTTGTGGTGACGCAGTTGTACAACTGTGCTGTCTGTCTGTCGGTTTGTCCCCAGAGTGATAAGAAGATGAATGAGATCATGACACTGGCCCACGTGTTCCTGCAGAACTTCTGTAAAGGGAACAGCCAGAATCAGGTTCTGCTCCACAAACACCTCAACCTGTTCCTCACACCAGGGGTATGCTCACTTATAAACACACTCACACAAGCATGCACATTTCGCTTCGAACACACCGACAGCGTCATTGCATTTTGGTACACCAGAATGACATTCATTTCCAATGAAACGCTGCATTTGCCTTGCAGTGCTTTTGGTGTGGTGCGTACGTTGGATTTATCAAACATATGTGTCAAACTGTATGCGTAGACGGCTTGACAGAAATGGTAGCAGAAGGTGAATGTTGAACTTTTGTTGCACACATCCTGGTGATGCTGTGTACTATTTTGCGCAGGTGTTACACATGCATGCACGCATGCATTCACGCCACACTGCGCACACGCATACACACATTGTATACATGCGCGTATAGTTGCACACTCTACTCAAATACACAAACACGCAGCCGCACACGTTTGTCCACGTTTTAACTATTATTCAACAAAATAAATGCATTTTATTACAAGATGTCCTTTTCCCTCTCCAGCTCCTGGAGGCTGAGACCATGCGCCACATCTTCATGAACAACTTCTATCTGTGCAACGATATCAGTGACCGTGTGGTCCACCATTTTGTTCACTGCATCGAGACTCACGGCCGACACGTCCAGTACCTCAAGTTCCTCCAGACCATCGTCAAGGCCGACGGGAAGTATGTCAAGAAGTGCCAGGACAAGGTCATGACCGAGGTGAGAGAGGGATGATGCAATCTTTGGATGGCTGTGGAGACAAGACAATAGCATGGTTTCCACTACCTCTTAAAATGTGACTATAAAAAAATTATAAAAAGGATAAGTACTGTTATTTTATAGATTAATCTATTTTCTAGTTCCATAGCTAATCTGTCCTCGCCTGATGACTCAAACTGATTTATTCTGCTGCTCTATGTCTGCTACATACTTCAGTCAGAGACCGCCATCATTGAAGACATTTGTGGTGAGGTCAAAATGAGGGTCCTCTGCGATTGGATCATCTTTAACCAATCAGAGTATCAAAGCCATTGTGGGGAAGAAAATAACGTCCGTGGGCGTGGTGTAGCATTTGGCCGGAGCAAGGAGTTTGGGTAGCCATGCAAGATCTATCCATTCCCAAAATAAATAAAACGTGACTACTTTCTGAAAATACCTTGTGGAGGAATTTGCGTCCCGTTGACAGTGGTCGGAATCTTGGTTGAGGGCATTACAGGAAGTCATTGCATGTTGCGTCTCAGTTTAGGTTAACAGGAAGCGTAAACCAATATCATGGTATGTCCTGCTCATCAGTATCAAACTATACTGAACAAAAATAAACGCAACATGTGAAGTGTTCCCATGTTTCATGAGCTGAAATAAAAGATCCCAGAAATGTTCCCATGGTGACGGTGGGGTTACGGTACGGGAAGACATAAGCTACGGACAGCAAACACAGTTGCATTTTATCGATGGCAATTTGAATGCACAGAGATGCAGTGACGAGATCCTGAGTCGTGCCATTGTCGTGCCATTTATCCGCCGCCATCACCTCATGTTTCAGCATGATAATGCACAGCCCCATGTCGCAAGGATCTGTACACAATTCATGGAAGCTGAAAATGTCCCAGTTCTTCAATGACCTGCGTACTCACTAGACATGTTATTCATTGAGCATGTCTGGGATGCTCTAGATCGATGTGTACGACAGGGTTCCAGTTCCCACCAACATCCAGCAACTTGCACAGCCATTGAAGATGAGTGGGACAACATTCCACAGGTCACAAACAGCCTGATCAATTCTATGCCAAGGAGATGTCTCGCTGCATTAGGAAAATGGTGGACACCACGCCCCTAGCTTTTTTAAAGTATTTTTCTTCTTCTCAGTCATGTGGAATCCATAGATCCGGGCCTCATTAATTTATTTCAATTGACAGATTTCCTTATATGTAACTGTAACAAAGTAAAATCTTTGAAATTGTTGCGTTTTTATATTTTTGTTCAGTGTGTATCGATATATCGAATGATCAATATTGGTGCCCCCACTAGTGATACGGTATTCCCTATCTAACCTCTACTCGTCTGTCTCCCTTTCTGTCCTTCCCACCCCCAGCTGGTGAACGGTGGCGAGGACGTGCTGGTGTTCTACAACGACCGCTCCTCCTTCCCGGTGCTGTTCCAGATGATGTGCTGCGAGCGGGAGCGTGGGGACGAGGGCGGAGCCCTGGCCTACCACAACACCCTGGTAGAGCTCCTCGCTGCCTGCACCGAGGGCAAAAACGTCTACACCGAGCTGAAATGTAACTCCCTGCTGCCCCTGGACGACATCGTCAAGGTGGTCACCCACGATGACTGCATCGCTGAGGTACGGGGTCATCTTGAGAGGCTGTGTGTCATTGGATGCTGAGGAGCCTTTCAGTATACTAATGTGATTTCATATCCTTGTATTCAACTTCATCTGTACTGATCTGAGGATACAGAGTAAAGCAAGATTGTACTCCATTATAGATCATTGACATGCACCTATTTTGTTTGCATACAGAGAGTGGTCAGAGGTTTGCTTACCTAGATTCATACCAATGCATACAAATTGTGATTCCAGAACAGCCAGCCTTGATATAGCCTAGCATTCATTCACTTCAGTGGAATCACTCACACCTGTCATTCATCTGCATGCGTGGTTTCTATTGGCCCTCCCTCCCCAGGTGAAGACGGCCTACGTGAACTTTGTGAACCACTGCTATGTGGACACGGAGGTGGAGATGAAGGAGATCTACACCAGCCACCACATCTGGAAGCTCTTTGAGAACTTTTTGGTGGACATGGCTCGGGTAATGTCCTCACTAAGGTCCTCCTCAAAGGGATGTGTCTCAATAGTCCAAAACAGGTTATTTTTCCTCTCTTTCGTTGTGTCCTCTTCCTCATCTGCACTGATCTGAACACAAAAAAACAACATGGTGGGTCTCTTAAGGGAATGGGCTTTTCCCCAGTCCAGTTCATTGTAGATGAGGGAAAGGAGAAGTCCATTTGACTATGGAGATATACCCCAGGTAAGTCTATGCCCCCTCACTCCTGAGTGACAGACATGCTTTACATCCCCCTTTCCTTTTCTGTTTTTAGGTGTGCAACAGCACCACGGACCGTAACCATGCCGACGTTCCCCTGGAAATGTATGTGATTGAGACAGTAATGGCCATCGTCAAGGGCTTCTTCAGCTCCCAGTTCCCTGTCAACAACTCCAACCTGCAGGTATGGCTGGGAGAGAGGTTAACCTTATACATGGGCATTTAAATACCTTCCTCAGGTCACTTCCAAATGTTGGAAGGACAGTGGACCAGATTTGGTTCAGGTACTTCCAGCAAGTGCTGATCCATCTTGTAGTTGGCACAACATTTTGAGTGTTATTGAAGTGTCCGTTTTATCTTCTCCTATTATCCCTCTCTCTTTCCTCTCTACTATGTCAGACTCACCAGCCCATCTTCATCAAGCTGCTCCAGTCCTCCTTCAGGATCTATAACTGCACCTGGATCAGCTCGGCCCAGAAGAATAACATTGAGGGCTGCATCAAAACACTGGCTGACGTGGGTGAGTCTCACAGCCCAATAATTGCACTTTGACAGGCCTTGACCAAGGTTGGTAAACTGGAAACGTTGGAGATTGCTATAATGACAGGTAGACATTGCAAGTCTTTTGAGTCTCATCCAATAAACCCTTTTATTCTGCCACCACTGTTATTCTGCCACCACTGTTATTCTGCCACCACTGTTATTCTGCCACCACTGTTATTCTGCCACCACTGTGTATTCAGACAGTATTTGCAGGAAGTAGTTCTCTGTTGGTTGATTGGGTGTTATGTCAGCTTATGTTAGTATCTGTGTCTGGAATAAATCTGGGCCAGTGTTCATAAAGTGTCTGAGTATTCAATATGCCCTGCAAGGCTAAACTGATCCTGTATCAGCACTCCTACGTTGATGCTCCGTCAGTTCCTAGTTATAAAGTAGTGTTTTAGTAGTTGGACAAAAAGAGTATTGTAACGGATATGGGTCATTTTCTGGATACAATTATGATCTGAATATTTTTTGTAATTATCCGTGATCGGGAAAAAAGTTATTTTCGGGTGCCGGCAAGCATCTTTCTCATGTCAGTCAATCACAAAGTTTCTGTACTGTCTTTGAGTCAGGAATGTTTGTGGTCTAAATAGCTAAATATGTAAAGAGAAGGGCCGGCTGTACGTTGATCCTGCTGCTCTGATTGGATAGAGTGAAGCTGTGTTTCTCTGTCCACTTCATCTGATCACTTTTCCTCACAGGTTTTCATTTAGAATGTTACTATGATAAATCACATGGTGAGGATGTTTCCTATCAAGCTTTCATTGTGCATAATATCTAACAAGTGGGGCAAGGGTAGGGAAAGAGTATGAAACGCTAATGCGCATTCTGACTGAGTGACAGCAAACTTGGCTGCCCGCTGCAAGTTGGAGACACACACACACACTTCTCTGCTCGCTGCTCCTAATCTGCAGCTTTTTTTGCAGCGAGAACGTGCAGGGAGGTTTTTTGCCAACATCTATTTAGGCATAATAAAACACATTAGTTTTTTCCGATCACGAGTATCATCTGATCCAACTATTAACTTATGGATACAATTACGAATACGAGTATGGCCATGTTTAAAGTCTTCCTCGTCTCCTGTCCAGCCAAGGCGCGTGCCATAGCCATACCAGTGGATCTGGACAGCCAGGTGAACACTCTGTCTCTGAAGGCCCACACCAATGTGGTGCATCGTGCCGCCAAGGACTGGAGGATCTCAGCACGCACCCGGCCCCGAAAGGAGACCCTAGGAGGGCCCGACTACAAGAGCATCATTGAGAAGCTGCAGGTGATACATACACACATGCACACACACACACACTATACTGCAGAGAGCATTATACTGCAGAGAGCATTATACTGTGTGTCCAGGGTGTGGTGGCGTGTCTAGAGGAGCAGTTCAGTCCTAAGGTGCAGGCCGAGTTCTCTGTGTTGGTGGATGTACTACACAGCCCTGAGCTGTTGTTCCCAGAGGCTGCCAGACTGCGCTGTGAGAGTGGAGCCTTCATGTCCAAGTGAGTGTTGCAGAGGCGCAGATGCAGTCACAGATCACAGATACATTATCTATGGGCTGCATTTACAGAGCATTTAGACCAGTGCAAAGTTAGCATTTGACCTACCATTGTTCTGGTTTGTGATTTACTTTAGACTATCTAACTGTGACTTCTCCTAAATGTTTCTGAAAAGATATGTTCTAATTTAAATGGTGTTATTCATAATCCTCCAGTCATAGGTCACATGTCAGTTGGTGTGTTTAGATGACTTGAAGCCATGATACTCATCTTCCACCTGTACCCTTCCCCTTGTCATTCAGACTGATCAAACACACCAAGAAGCTGATGGACAAAGAGGAAAAACTGTGTATTAAGATCCTGCAGACACTTAGAGAAATGCTGGATAAGAAGGAGGCCTTCGATGAGCCTGTGAGTACTGATCCAGACATGGTGAGACAAGAGTTTGTTTATATACAAGGTATTTTTGGTATAGGGATGTGCAGAACATCAATATGATACTGTATCAATACCCAAGTGTACGATACAAAAGAATGTATACTGTTGGTTGTCATCAACCACACTAGCATGCCCCATTCAAAGAATGTAGAACTAAGAACAGATATAGAACTGGTTCATTGGTTCACCCCAGACTTGACTGCTCTTGACCAGCACAAAAAAATCCTGTGCGTTCTGCATTCGCATCGAATAGCCCCCTCAATATGCAACTTTTCAGGGAAGTCAGGAACCAATATACTCAGTCAGTTAGGAAAGCTAAGGCTAGCTTCTTCAAACAGAAATTTGCATCCTGTAGCACTAATTCCAATATGTTTTGGGACACGGAGAATAAGAGCACCCACCTCCCAGCTGCCCACTGCACTGAGGATAGGAAACACTGTCACCACCGATAAATCTATGATAATTGATCATTTCAAAAAGCATTTGTCTACGACTGGCCATGCTTTCCACCTGGCTACCCCTACCCCAGCCAACATTTCAGCACCCCCTGTAGCAACTTGCCAAAGCCCCCCCCGCTTCTCCCTCACCCAAATCCAGACCGCTGATGTTCTGAAAGGGCAAAAAAATCTGGATCCCTACAAATCAGCTGGGCGAGACAATCTGGACCCTCTCTTTTTAAAATTATCCACCAAAATTGTTGCAACCCCTATTACTAACCTGTTCAATCTCTCTTTCAAATCGTCTGAGATCCCCAAAGATTGGAAAGCTGCCGCGGTCATCCCCCTCTTCAAAGGGGGAGACACTCTAGACCCAAACTGTTATAGACCTATATCCATCCTGCCCTGCCTTTCTAAAATCTTCAAACGTCAAGTTAACTAACAGATCACCCACCATTTCGAATCCCACCGTACCTTCTCCACTATGCAATCTGGTTTCCGAGCTGGTCATGGGTGCCTGGTTCACCAACTACTTCTGATAGAGTTCAGTGTTTCAAATCTGAGGGCCGGTTGTCCGGACCTCTGGCTGTCTCTATGGGGGTGCCATAGGGTTCAATTCTCGGGCCGATTCTTTTCTCTGTATATATCAATGATGTTGCTCTTGCTGCTGGTGATTCTCTGATCCACCTCTACGCAGATGAAAACATTCTGTATACATCTGGCCCTTCCTTAAACACTGTGCTAACAAACCTCCAAACAAGCTTCAATGCCATACAACACTCCTTCTGAGTCTTCCAACTGCTTTTAAATGCTAGTAAAACTAAGTTCATGCTCTTCAACTGATTGCTGCCCACACCCTCCCGCCCGACTAGCATCACTACCCTGGACGGTTCTGACTTAGAATATGTAGACAACTACAAATACCTTGGTGTCTGGTTAGACTGTTAACTCTCCTTCCAGACTCACATTAAGCATCTCCCATCCATAATTAAATCTACAATCGGCTTACTATTTCGTAACAAAGCCTCCTTCACTCATGCTGCCAAACATACCCTCGTAAAAGACTATCCTACTGATCCTTGACTTCAGCGAAGTAATTTACAAAATAGCCTTCAACACTCTACTCAGCAAACTGGATGCAGTCTATTACAGTGCCATCCATTTTGTAACCAAAGCCCCATATACTACCCACCACTGCGACCTGTATGTTCTCATTGGCTGGCCCTCGCTACATATTTGTCGCCAAACCCACTGGCTCCAGGTCATCTATAGGTCTATTCTAGGTAATGCCCCGCCTTATCTCAGCTCACTGGTCAACATAGCAACACCCACCCTTAGCACGCGCTCCAGCAGGTATATTTCTCTGGTCACCCCCAAAGCCAACACTTACTTTGGTCGCCTTTCCTTCCAGTTCTCTGCTGCCAATGACTGGAACAAATTGCAAAAATCACTGAACGTGGAGTCTTATATCTCCCTCACTAACTTTAAACCTCAGCCGTCAGAGCAGCTTACCGATCACTATACCTGTACACAGCCAATCTGTAAATAATACACCCAACTACCTCACCCCCATATTATTACTGACCCTCTTGCTCTTTTGCACCCCAGTATCTCTACCTGCACATCATCATCTGCACATCCATCACTCCAGTGTTAATGCTAAATTGTAAATAATTCGCCTCTAGGGCCTATTTGTTGCCTACTCTTCTACATTTGCACACACTGTACATAGATTTTGTTTCTATTGTGTTATTGACTGTACCTTTGTTTATGTGTAACTCTGTGTTTGATTTTGTCGCACTGCTTTGCTTTATCTTGGCCAGGTCACAGTTGTAAATGAGAACTTGTTCTCAACTAGCCTACCTGGTTAAATAAAGGTGAAATAAAAAAATACAATTTGGCTTCAGTTACAGGTGAAGGCAAATTGAAGGGAGGCTGAACTCACTTAATTAGTCTTTTTTTCTGCCTCATTAAAGAAATGCTAGAAGCCGTGACTGAGGCAAACGAGAGTTGTCTTGGTTCGTTCAATGGGCGTGTTATGTTCGCTATAGCCTACCATTTTGTGTTCCTCTTCACTCACCGTAGTTGAAATATCCCAAATAGCCACTTTACTTTGGCTTATGGAATGACCCTTGTGATTGTGATGCCAACTAGGGCTGTGACGGTTTTGAATGATGGTTGTTTGTCAGTCAAATGACCACGATCAACATTATAATAATTTGAATAACACACTGTCTCAGTATGCCCTATTTTTGGGTGCATGTATCTAATGATACTAATTTGCTACAAAACCTTGCTGAAACAAGGAGCAACAAAGTTTCATCACTTTGTAAAGAGTCCATGTTACCACGGAAAGGGACTGAACTGCATATCGGCTGCAGCTGTCTTCAGTGAGCTGCTTCTTCCATTCTGAATTACATCAACATCTGCATCAACAATGTCACCACCCATAAACGAATAAAGACCTTCCCAAACCAGAAGCCTTGGATGAACAGAGAGGTCCGACTTCTACTAAAGGCACGCAACGCTGCTTTCAGTTCCGGCGATGGGGAAGCCTACAGCTCATCCAGGGCCAACCTGAAAAAGAACATCAAGATGGCTAAACATGACCACAAACTGTGGATTGAGGAGCACTTCAACAACAACTCCGACCCTCGACGCATGTGGCAGGGCATCCAAGCCATCACAGACTACCGGCCAAAAAACCTACCCCCACAGCCAGCGACGTCTCCACTGCTGACAAGTTAAACAGGTTCCATGCTCGCTTCGACAGGGGCAACAAAGATCCAGCCATTAAAGCTGAGCTCCCCCCCGACAACCTCCACTTCAGACTATCCATTGCAGATGTGTTGTCTGCACTGAGCAGGGTGAATGCACGCAAGGATGCTGGTCCTAATGGCGTCCCCGGTCGTGTGCTCAGTGCATGTACTGGGCAGCTGGACAAGGTCTTCAATGCCATTTTCAACCTGTCACTGGCCCAGGCTGTTGTCCCTACATGCTTTAAGACCTCAACCATTGTGCCAGTGCCGAACCTGAATGACCTCCGACCTGTCGCACTCACCCCCATGATCATGAAGTGCTTCGAAAGACTGGTTTTGGCCTACCTTAAGTCCTGCCTCCCTCCAACACTGGATCCCCACCAGTTTGCCTACCGACCGAACAGGTCTACAGAGGACGCCATCTCCACAGCTTTACACTCTGCCTTGACCCATCTGGACAAAACCAACACCTATGTGAGAATGCTGTTCATAGACTTTAGCTCCGCATTCAATACGGTCATTCCTTCTAGGCTGGTCACCAAACTCCATGACCTAGGGATCAGCCCCTCTCTCTGTAACTGGACTTTGGACTTCCTAACCAACAGACCCCAGTCTGTCAGGTTAGACAACTTCACCTACTCAACCCTGAACCTGAACACTGGTGTGCCACAGGGCCGTGTGCTGAGCCCCCTCCTGTACTCCCTCTTCACCTACGACTGCGTTCCTGTACACGGTTCCAACACTGTCGTCAAGTTAGCAGGCGACACCACAGTGGTAGGCATGATCAGTGACAATGACGAGTCAGCCTACAGGGAGGAGGTCAAGCACATGGCTGCATGGTGCGCTGACAACAACCTGGCCCTCAATGCAAAGAAAACCAAGGAGCTCATTGTGGATTACAGGACGTCTAAAAGCTGCAGCCACACCCCAGTTCTCATTGATGGCACTGAGGTGGAGCGTGTGCCCAGCTTCAAATTCCTGGGTGTCTACATCTCCGAGGACCTCTCCTGGACCCTCACCACCTCAACCTTGGACAAAAAGGTGCCGCAGCGCCTGTACTTTTTGAGGAGGCTGAAGAAGGCCCACTTGTCTCCCAAGATCCTGGTGAACTTTTACCGCTGCACGGTCGAGAGCATTCTGACTAACTGCGCCACAGTGTGGTTTGCGGATGCTCCATGGCCGATCGGAAAAGCCCTGCAACGGGTGGTGAAAACTGCCCAGCACATCACTGGTTCCCAGCTCCCTGCCACCACAGACCTCCAGCGCAAGCGGTGTCTACGTAGGGTGCGGTATCATCAGGGACCTTTCACAACCATGCCACAAACTGTTTGCCCTCCTACCATCAGGCAGGCGGTACAGGTCTCTACGTTCCTGCACTAGCAGGCTCAAGAACAGTTTCTTTCCAGCTACTGTAACCTTGCTGAACTCTGACACGGCACTAGCCATATCCACCCGCCTACTGCTTAGTACTGCCTCTCAGGGACCTTATTGCATTACTCTCTTAGCACTCTTCACGGTACTACTGGACTCTGACATTGCTTTGCAAAGTCTGATTAAGGATATTATTCAGTTGTACATGTCTACCTCAGTAACCTCATTGCTGCTATCCCTGCATTTCAGTTGCATGCCTCCTTGCACTTTCAATTTGCATTCATTGCACATTTAGACTTGCCATTTGTACTTGCCCTTTGCCTTCATTGCACATTTATACATCCCACTTAATAACATACATTGTACTTAATTGTTTCACTTGTAAATTTTTTGCACTCTTATATTTGCCCTTCTGGTCAGATGCTAACTGCATTTTGTTGTACTGTACTTGTTCAATGACAAAAAAAAGTTGAAGTGTGTGTGTGTGTCCATCTATCATCTAGCTATATATAGTACCAGTCAAAAGTTTGGACACACCTACTCATTCAAGGGTACTATTTTTTTATATTGTAGAACGGGGTGGCTACTTTGAAGAATATAAAATATACATTGCTCAAAAAAATAAAGGGAACACTAAAATAACACATCCTAGATCTGAATGAATGAAATATTCTTATTAAAAACATTTTTCTTTACATAGTTGAATGTGCTGACAACAAAATCACACAAATTATCAATGGAAATCAAATTTATCAACCCATGGAGGTCTGGATTTGGAGTCACACTCAAAATTAAAGTGGAAAACCACACTACAGGCTGATCCAACTTTGATGTTATGTCCTTAAAACAAGTCAAAATGAGGCTCAGTAGTGTGTGTGGCCTCCATGTGCCTGTATGACCTCCCTACAATGCCTGGGCATGCTCCTGATGAGGTGGCGGATGGTCTCCTGAGGGATCTCCTTCCAGACCTGGACTAAAGCATCTGCCAACTCCTGGACAGTCTGTGGTGCAACGTGGCACCGCCAGCATTCAAAAGTGACCAAAACATCAGCCTAGGAACTGAGAAGTGGTCTGTGGTCACCACCTGCAGAACCACTCCTTTATTTGGGGTGTCTTGCCTATAATTTCCACTTGTTGTCTATTCCATTTGCACAACAGCATGTTAAATTTATTGTCAATCAGTGTTGCTTCCTAAGTGGACAGTTTGATTTCACAGAAGTGTGATTGACTTGGAGTTACATTGTGTTGTTTAAGTGTTCCCTTTATTTTTTTTGAGCAGTGTATTTTGATTTGTTTAACTTTTTTTTTTGGTTACAACTTGAGTCAATATGTTATTTCATAGTTTTGATGTCTTCTATTATTTTACAATGTAGAAAATACAAAAGAATAAAGAAAAACCCTTGAATTAGTAGGTGACTCAACTTTTGACTGGTACTCTGTATAACATTTTAAAAATGTAACTCAAATATCCAAGGATTTAGGTACATCGTTAATTTCCTAAATCTCACAAATCTCAATTTTGGAAGATACTGCCATTTTTATGACCAAAGTTAACCTACGGTAAAACAATTAATAGCCCAGGCATTTATTGCTTAATTAACTCAACAGGTGCTTATTAGAGACAGGCTTATATTTAAACCAGGTGTCTATTTCATTCATGCAAACAGCTTTATCTCATTTGCATAGTTAATTGTTTAATTCCAGCATTCACTTACCGTATTTTAATACATTTCTTCATATCCTGCGCAAATGTTATCATTTACACACTGTCACATTTATTTTTTCTTAGTATGCCTCTTTGTTTTAGTTTCTTTGACAATAATTATTTTTCTTTTTGACTGTGCATTTTCAACTATTCTTTGCCACTAGAGGGTGAATTCTCAATTTTCTGGGGGTCTGTACTCCTGAAGTTGCTGACTGTTTTTGTGCTTGCCAGTTAGCTAGCAAATTTCAGCTGTTAACAGCCAATTAACAGCCAGTTAACAGCAGTTTCTTACTGGCTGTTAAAAATGGATGATTGCCATCATTTTTTTCAAGTCATTACTGAATTATTTAATGTAACAAATCAAACATTAAACCTTGTAAACAATTTATGGTAACCTCGTAAACAATTATTTTAGACCTTTATTTGAAACAGGCGTTTATTTGCTGAAATGTGTCATTTCCCTCGGCTATTAAAAGGGACAGATGGCTATTTGAGGCTCAGCATTCCATTTTGCTGAAGTATTTGCAATTTATAGTCAATTTTGGCACTAAAATTTATGTTTAAGACTACTATTGATGCCACAGAGGCTGATTAACCAGAACATTTGTTTTTTAAAATTACTATTTTAAGATGAAGCATGCTTGGTTGGTTCATATTGCACTGCCATGATGGAGCGGGTGGGCTGCACTCCGATCAGGTCTTGCAGTAGCCCACAGTGCTCTAGCCTCCGTCTGTCTTTCTCGGTGTGTGTGTGGGTCCTGAGCCCAGACTTCTCATCGGTATTCTGTGGGCCTCTCCATGCTGTTATATAAGGCAGGCACTCGAGGACAAGCTCACACTGTGAGGGAGAAAGTGATGGATTAAGGGAGGGAGGGAGGGAGGGAGGAGGGAATGAGGTGGGAAAACTCTGAACAAACAAATCAATACTGCAGTGAGTGGGGGTGCAGGAGTGCTCCTCTCGCTCTCTCCAACATGGGCCTGTGAAGTAGGGAGAGGGTGTTGGGAGAAAGTTATTCCTGGGTTGGTGGTCACCTCTGGAGGGTCAAGTGAAGCCTGTCTGCTGCTAGTTGTAGTAGAGGATGATCAGGAGATGAGACATAGTTTACACACAGTAAAAGGAGTGCTGTCTTGATATGCCATTGCCTTTTGGAGAATAGCACTGGTAATTGTATTGAGGTCATGTCATGTTGCTAAATGTTATTCATACTCAAATACACAGGTGACTAAGCCAGAGCTTGTACTCTGATATGATATCATTCACAGAGTAAATGATGCAGTCAAAAGCACTGTGACATTTACAAGTGAAAAAACATATTGGTATGTTTAACAAGACTAAGACTGTGTGTGTGTGTGTTCCGAGTGTTTATTTGTGGCATTGTGTGTGTGATAGTTAGTTTTATTTCTTATTCATATTTTTTTTAAACTGCATTGTTGGTTTCGGCTCGTAAGTAAGCATTTCACTGTAAGGTCTACTACACTTGTTGTACCCGGCGCATGTGACAGATAACATTTGATTTTAATATCCCCGTTGCCCTGAGTGTGGCGCTGCTGTCTCACTCCACAGGAGCGTGCAAGGAAAAGAGAAAGAGAAAAGCGACAGCAGAGGTTGGTGGATCCCTGGGGCGCAGTGAGTGGGAGGAGGAGAGGGAGCACTCGAGTGAGTGGAAGAGAGAGAGAGGGAGGGAGAAAGAGAGAGCAAGGAAGGTAGCATGTGAAGAGCCATGTGAGCGGAGGGAAAAAAGCAGGCCGCGGCTGCGGGGCGAGGGATTGGAGGAGAGCGGCGTCTGCTCAGTCCATGAGGAGACGGGGCAGGGGGTGCACTTACGTAACCGCCTGCAGTGTCTGAGCCAGCGTCACGCGGACCATCACGTTCCCTCCTCTTTTTCTCTCTCACTAGAGCGAGTGTGAGCCTCTCTCATTCCCTCTCTCTTTCTATCGCTTTGCCTGTCTGCCTCGATTCTCTGTCTGTCTCTCTCTCTCTCTCTCTCTCTGTCGCTCTCTCACACTCTGGGTCGTGGTAGGGGCAGACAGTGAACTGACTGACTGGATCTGCAGTAGGCTGAGAAGGATTTCTTGTTTGGCCCTCTAGAGTGTAGTGTAATGTGTTTGGGTTTTCATGTTTAGAGCTCTACCTGTTCCATGTGTCTGGTCTGAGGAAGGCACCACATGGGGCAGGTATGAGTTTGGGATGAGCTTTGTGTACAGGGATGAGTAGTCGCGATGACAATGCTCTGTAGTTAAACCATTGCATTTATAAATAATTTAGAGCCCATCAATCAATTTTGTTTTGTAGGCAGGTGAAACTGACAATTGGGATTTAGAAGATTTGTGTGCTGCAGTGCAGGAACATAACTATATGATAGTACCAGTGTCTTTATGAAAATCTCACTAGGTTTGCTTTGGATGTAGTTTGAAAAGGAACAGTATCTAATCAGGGAAAACACCTGTCTGCTGTGCAATCTGGTCATTGGCAATAAACGTGAGAAGACTGCTTTTAGGTTATCTCAACCAGGACACGTAAGGAGTAAATTATTTCATTTTGCCCTGTGGGTCTGTGTGCATTTACACGTGTGCATGTGTGCCCTGTGTATGCGTAAACATGGCACCCGTTTTTTGTTAACAAAGGAAAAAGCGTCACACTCTTTTTCTATCTTTCCCTCTCTCTCTCGCTCGCTCGCTCGCTCGCTCTCTACTCCTTTCTCTCTGTAACTCTCTTTCTCTCGCTCGCTCGCTCTCTACTCCTTTCTCTCTCTAACTCTTGCCAAGTTTCACACCAGTCGCCCTAGACAAAGCAGCTTGACGGATAACCAAACAACTTCACCAGTCAGCTAGTCGCACACACACACATACAGTGCCGTGCAAAAGTATTCTGACCCTTTGGATTTCTTCACATTTTGTGTGGGTGCATGGAGTTTCCTCTGACACATTGGTGCAGCTGGCTTCCGGGTTAAGCGGTTAGTGTGTCAAGAAGCTGTGAGAGGTTTGGATAAATTTGGCCTGGGTGGGTGAGAGAGGGCAAGGATGGGAGGTGGTGATAAGCTTGGCTTTGGTAGATATGGGAGGGAGGGTGGGACAAGTTTGAGTGAGCAAGGGTGAGCAAAGATGGGAGGTTGGTATAATGTTGGCTTGGGTGGGGTAAAAGGGGGGGGCTGGGTCGGGATCGGGGTGGTGGAGAGGGATGGATTTGCTTTGGGAGAGAGGGAAGGAGGGATTTGGAGAGAGAAGCTTCATCCAGGGGTTTGGGATGGGGTGAATGGAAGGGCATCAGACACTTCTCTAAGGTGTGCGTGGGGCCTCCACTCATCCAATTTCAGTCTCTCTGTGGACCCACTCTCCCCAAGTAGCCCCCCACCTACCACTATACTTTAATTTATAAGGTAATACATACAGACCGCAGTACTTAAGTGGCAGTCTTTCTCCAATATATGTACAATGACATAATCCACTTTTTTTGGTACATTAGGAGACGGGTTGGAGCTTAAAAGCCCTAAAAAGGCATACCATTTATTTTTATTTTTATGTCTGCTCAGCTTACTTTCTGACATGCTCTATATATGTAATGTATACAATAACTATGTATTTATACTATGATCATCCCATTCTGTAGAATGTTCACTGCCCCCTCATATGTCATGTCTGCTAAAAAAATATATTTGTTCTTCAATGATAGATGGAAAAGAAGGCTAAATTAGATTTTATACAAGTAAAGACCAACTCATCACTTGATGGGGAGGGGAACATATGGTTCTTGAACACTTCAAGCGATTGTCAGCAGATGTGGTTTTCTTTGCAAGAGTTAAATATTGCATTTCTCCTTTAAAAAAAAATATAAAGAGGTGCTGGGTTGGAGAGGTCTGTGCTGCCACTGGCCTGACTGCCCTTGACCAGCACAAAAACATCCTGTGGCGGACTGCAGTAGCATCGAATGGTCCCCGTGATATGCAACTGTTCAGGGAAGTCAGAAACCAATACATGCAGTCAGTCAGGAAAGCAAAAGCAAGCTTTTTCAAACAAATGTGCATCCTGTCGCTATAACTCCAAAAAGTTTTGGGACACTTAAGTCCATGGAGAACAGATGCCTGACCATTTAGAATCCCACCGAACCTTCTCCGCTGTGCAATCCGGTTTCTGAGCTGGTCACGGATGCACCTCAGCCACGCTCAAGGTCCTAAACGATATCATAACCGCCATCGATAAAAGACAGTACTGTGCAGCTATCTTCATCGGCCTGGCCAAGGCTTTCGACTCTGTCAATCACCATATTCTGTTCGGCAGACTCAATAGCTTTGGTTTCTCAAATGACTGCCTCGACTGGTTCACCAACTACTTCTCAGACAGAGTTCAGCGTGTAAAATCTGAGGGCCTGTTGTCCGGACCTCTGGCAGTCTCTATTGGGGTACCATAGGTTTCAATTCTCGGGCCGACTCTTTTCTCTGTATATATAAACGATGTCGCTCTTGCTGCCGGTGATTCCCTGATCCACCTCTATGCAGATGACACCATTCTGAATACATCTGGCCCTTCTTTGGACACCTGTGTTAACTATCCTCCAAACGAGCTTCAATGTCATACAACTCTCCTTCCGTGGCCTCCAACTGCTCTTAAATGCAAGTAAAACTAAATGCATGCTCTTCAACCGATCGCTGCCCGCACCTGCCCGCCCGTCTAGCATCACTACTCTGGACTGTTCGGACTTAGAATATGTGGACAACTACAAATACCTAGGTGTTTGGCTAGACTATATACTCTCCTTCCAGACTCATATTAAACATCTCCAATCCAAAATCAAATCTAGAATCGTCTTTCTATTTCGCAACAACACTGCCAAACTTACCCTCGTAAAACTGACTATCCTACCGATCCTCGACTTCGGCGACATCATCTACAAAATAGCTTCCAATACTCTACTCAGCAAACTGGATGCAGTATATCACAGTGCCATCCATTTTGTTACCAAAGCCCCTTATACCACCCACCACTGCGACCTGTATGCTCTAGTCGGCATACAGACCCACTGGCTCCAGGTCATCTATAAGTCTTTGCTAGGTAAAGCCCCGCCTTATCTCAGCTCACTGGTCACCATAGCAGCACCCACCCGTAACACTTGCTCCAGCAGGTATATTTCACTGGTTATCCCCAAAGCCAATTTCTACCTTTTGGCCGCCTTTTCTTCCAGTTCTCTGCTGCCAATGACTGGAACAAATTGCAAAAATCGCTGAAGCTGGAGACTTATATTTCCCTCACTAACTTTAAACATCAGCTAACCGATCACTGCAGCTGTACATAGCCCATATGTAAATAGCCCACCCAATCTACCTACCCCATCCCAATATTATTTTTATTTACTTTTCTGCTCTTTTGCACATCAATATTTCTACTTGCATCATCATCTGCTCATCTATCACTCCAGTGTTAATTTGCTAAACTGTAATTACTTCGCTACTATGGCCTATTTATTTACTTCCCTTCTCACCTCATTTGCTCACATCGAATATAGACTTAATTTTCTACTGTATTATTGACTGTATGTTTGTTTTACTCCATGCATAACTCTGTGTTGTATGTGTCAAACTGCTTTGCTTTATCTTGGCCAGGTAGCAATTGTAAATGAGAACTTGTTCTCAACTTGCGTACCTGGTTAAATAAAGGTGAAATAAAATAAAACATGTCTGGGCTTTGACTAGGCCAGTCCAAGGCATTTAAATGTTTCCCCTTAAACCACTTGATTGCTGCTTTAGCAGTATGCTTAGGGTCATTGTCCTGCTGGAAGGTGAACCTCCGTCCCAGTCTCAAATCTCTGGAAGACTGAAACAGGTTTCCCTAAAGAATTTCCCTGTATTTAGCACCATCCATCATTCCTTCAATTCTGACCAGTTTCCCAGTCCCTGCCGATGAAAAACATCAGTGTTCTCGGGGTGATGAGAGGTGTTGGGTTTGTGCCAGACATAGCAGTTTCCTTGATGGCCAAAAAGCTAAATTTTAGTCTCATCTGACCAGCGTACCTTCTTCCATATGTTTGGGCAGTCTCCCACATACCTTTTGGCAAACACCAAACATGTTTGCTTATTTTTTTCTTTAAGCAATGGCTTTTTTTCTGGACACTCTTCTGTAAAGCCCAGCTCTATGGAGTGTATGGCTTAAAGTGGTCCTATGGACAGATACTCCAATCTCCGATGTGGAGCTTTGCAGCTCCTTAAGGGTTATCTTGGGTCTCTTTGTTGCCTCTCTGATTAATGCCCCCCTTGCCTGGTCCTTAAGTTTTGGTGGGCGGCCCTCTCTTGGCAGGTTTGTTGTGGTGCCATATTCTTTCCATTTTTTAATAATGGATTTAATGGTGCTCCGTGAGATGTTCGTAGTTTCTGATATTTTTTTTATAACCCAACCCTGATCTGTACTTCTCCACAACTTTATCACTGATTTGTTTTTGAGAGCTCCTTAGTTTTCATGGTGTCACTTGCTAAGTGGTGTTGCAGACTCTGGGGCCTTTCAGAACAGAACAGAACATACACTGCTCAAAAAAATAAAGGGAACACTTAAACAACACAATGTAACTCCAAGTCAATCACACGTCTTTGAAATCAAACTGTCCACTTAGGAAGCAACACTGATTGACAATAAATTTCACATGCTGTTGTTCAAATGGAATAGACAACAGGTGGAAATTATAGGCAATTAGCAAGACACCCCTAATAAAGGACTGGTTCTGCAGGTGGTGACCACAGACCACTTCTCAGTTCCTATGCTTCCTGGCTGATGTTTTGGTCACTTTTGAATGCTGCCGGTGCTTTCACTCTAGTGGTAGGGTTAGGAGACGTGGAGGAGGCCGTAGGAGGGCAACAACCCAGCAGCAGGACCGCTTCCTCCGCCTTTGTGCAAGGAGGAGCAGGAGGAGCACTGCCAGAGCCCTGCAAAATGACCTCCAGCAGGCCACAAATGTGCATGTGTCTGCTCAAACGGTCAGAAACAGACTCCAAGAGGGTGGTATGAGGGACCGACGTCCACAGGTGGGGGTTGTGCTTACAGCCCAACACCGTGCAGAACGTTTGGCATTTGCCAGAGAACACCAAGATTGGCAAATTCGCCACTGGCGCCCTGTGCTCTTCACAGATGAAAGCAGGTTCACACTGAGCACATGTGACAGACGTGACAGAGTCTGGAGACGCCGTGGAGAACGTTCTGCTGCCTGCAACATCCTCCAGCATGACCGGTTTGGCGGTGGGTCAGTCATGGTGTGGGTTGGCATTTCTTTGGGGGTCCCGCACAGCCCTCCATGTGCTCGCCAGAGGTAGCCTGACTGCCATTAGGTACCGAGATGAGATCCTCAGACCCCTTGTGAGACCATATGCTGGTGCGGTTGGCCCTGGGTTCCTCCTAATGCAAGACAATGCTAGACCTCATGTGGCTGGAGTGTCTCAGCAGTTCCTGCAAGAGGAAGGCATTGATGCTATGGACTGGCCCGCCCGTTCCCCAGACCTGAATCCAATTGAGCACATCAGGGACATCATGTCTCGCTCCATCCACCAAAGCCACGTTGCACCACAGACTGTCCAGGAGTAGGCAGATGCTTTAGTCCAGGTCTGGGAGGAGATCCCTCAGGAGACCATCCGCCACCTCATCAGGAGCATGCCCAGGCGTTGTAGGGAGGTCATACAGGCACGTGGAGGCCACACACACTACTGAGCCTTATTTTGACTTGTTTTGGATCAGCTCGTATTGTGGTTTTCCACTTTAATTTTGTGTGTGACTCCAAATCCAGACCTCCTTTGATTTCCATTGATAATTTTTGTGTGATTGTTGTCAGCACATTCAACTATGTAAAGAAAAAAGTATTTAATAAGAATATTTCATTCATTCAGATCTAGGATGTGTAATTTTAGTGTTCCTTTTATTTTTTTGAGCAGTGTGTATATACTGGGATCATGTGACACTTAGATTGCACACAGGTGGTCTTTATTTAACTAATTATGTAACTTCTGAAGGCAATTGGTTGCACCAGATCTTATTTAGGGGCTTCATAGCAAAGGGGGTGAATAAATATGCACACACCACTTTTCTGTTTTTTATTTTATGGTATTTTTTGTAACAAGTTATTTATGCCATTTCACCAATTTGGACTATTTCGTTTATGTCCATCACATAAAATCCAAATAAAAATCCATTTAAATTACAGGTTGTAATGCAAGAAAATAGGAAAAACACCAAGGGGGATGAATAGATTTGCAAGGCACTGTACATAGTACCAGTCAAAAGTTAGGACACACCTACTCATTCAAGGGTTTTTCATTGTTTTACAATTTTCTACATTGTAGAATAATAGTGAAGACATCAAAACTATGAAATAACACATGGAATCATGTAGTAACCAAAAAAGTGTTAAACATATCAAAATATATTTTATATTCTTCAAAGTAGCCACCCTTTGCCTTGATGAAAGCTTTGCACACTATTGGCATTCTCTCAAACGGTTTCACCTCGAAGGCTTTTTAAACAGCCTTGAAGGAGTTCCCGCATATGCCGAGCACTTATTGGCTGCTTTTCCTTCACTCTGCGGTCCACAACTCATCCCAAACCATCTTAATTGGGTTGAGTTCGGGTGATTGTGGAGGCCAGGTCATCTGATGCCCCACTCGATTGCTCTCCTTCTTGGTCAAATAGCCCTTTCACAGCCTGGAGGTGTTGGGTCATTGTCCCATTGAAAAACAAATGATAGTCCATGAAGAGCAAATCGGATAGGATCCAATGTTATTTGTCACATGTGCCGAATACAACAGGTGTAGACCGTACAGTGAAATGCTTACTTAAACAACAGTGCAGTTTTCAGAAAAAGTGTAAAGGATTTGCTTAAATAGACTGAAGTATAAAATAGAGGTAATATGTACAGTTGAAGTTTACATACACCTTAGGCAAATACATTTAAACTCAGTTTCACAATTCCTGACATTTAATCCTAGTAAAAATTCCCTGTCTTAGGTCAGTTTAGTATCACCACTTTATTTTAAGAATGTGAAATGTCAGAAAAATAGTAGTGATTTATTTCAGCTTTTATTTCTTTCATCACATTCCCAGTGGGTTAGAATTTTACATACACTCAATTAGTATTTGGTAGTATTGCCTTTAAATTGTTTAACTTGGGTCAAACGTTTCAGGTAGCCTTCCACGAGCTTCCCACAATAAGTTGGGTGAATTTTGGCCCATTCCTCCTGACAGAGCTGGTGTAACTGAGTCAGGTTTGTAGGCCTCCTTGCTCGCACACGCTTTTTTTTTTCTGCCCACACATTTTCTATAGGATTGAGGGCAGGGCTTTGTGATGGCAACTCCAATATTTTGACTTGGTATCGAGACCCGTAACAACTCATGCAAAGTTTAATAGTGACAAAGTAACGGTGAGAACCAAATAACCACAGACAACTAAACACTCAGGGTTTATTAGCCTACTTCAATATAGCTAACCAAAAATAGTGGGTGGTCCGCCCAGTTCTACCTAGTGTTCTTTGACAAAGTAGTCCTACGGGTAGTGTATGCCCATGGGCGACTTGTCTTAGTACCCCCTTTTCCCACCATCAAACAAACACCATAACAAAATAACAATACTCACAGGTTGGGACAAAGTGACATGTAGGTGCAAAAACCAAAAGAGAGCTCAATAACGAGAGAGAGTGAGACACAGAGAGATTGAATGACAAAGAGATTGAGCGTCAGAGGAAACAACTGAATGGGTTTTTAAACCAAGGGAAAGGGGATGTGATTGGGTAATGGGAACAGGAGGAGGAGGGAAGTATGTCTTCTGATTGATGACTGATTGGGGAATGATGATTGCCACCTGTGAGGATGGGAGAAGGAGAGAAAAGAAATACATACACACAGGATACCTGTATCCGTAACACTCCCACTCTTAAAAGAACAACCCATGGGGATTGCGACCACAGTATTACAAAACATATCAACAACAGTCAACCTTAGAAAACATACAAAAATCATTATTTTTACACACGAGACACAGTATCTGCGAACACATTATCAGAACCTTTTATATGGCGGATCTCCAAATTATAATTTTGTACAATGAGCGCATAAGGCGCTGGTTCTGGTTGAACATCCGGTGGAGAAACACTAAGGGGTTATGATCAGTATACACGATAACTGGCAGGGCACTGGAACCAATATACACTTCAAAGTATTGCAGAGCTAACAACAAAGCAAGAGCTTCTTGTTCTTTGGTTGCATAATTTGCCTGACATTTGTTAAATTTACGAGAAAAATAACAAACGGGATGATCCACTCCACTCTTGTCCTGCTGCAGTAGAACAGCACCAGCACCTCTGGCACTAGCATCTACCTCAAGTTTAAATGGTCGCTCAAAATTCGGAGCAGCAAGTACAGGGGTAGTATATAAGAGTGTTTTAGCAGATTCAAAAGCTACCTGACAATCATGGGACCACTCAAACGATCTAGCCGGACTGAGCAAATCGGTCAATGGAGCAACTACCGCAGAGACATTTTTACAGAAACTACGGTAGTAGCCAACCATCCCTAAAAAGCGGCGTTGCTCTCGTCTGGTGGTAGGTGCAGGGAATGCAGTTATAGCCAAGACCTTGGCATCAACAGGGCACACGTGTCCATGGCCAACCTCTTTGCCGAGATAGGTCACAGTAGCCTTCCCAAACTCGCACTTTGCCAAGTTCAGGGTTAGAGAAGCAGCTGCCAAACGTTCACATACTACCCTTAGAGAGTCAACATGATCTGACCACTCAGACGAATAAATTACTCGATCATCAAGATATGCACTACAACTGGGAACACCAGCTAATACAGAGTTAACCAGTCGTTGGAAAGTGGCTGGTGCGTTTTTCATCCCAAAAGCCATGACTGAGTACTGTAGGAAGTTGTCTGGGGTTACAAAGGCAGAAATCTCAGAAGCACGTGAGGTTAACGGAACCTGCCAGTAACCTTTTTAAGAGGTCCAACTTAGTTACATAATTAGCAGCACCAACAGTGACAATACAGTCGTCCAGTCTGGGTAACGGGAACAAATCTGGCATTGTGACAGAATTTACCTTTCGATAATCCGTACATAACCTGGACGTACCATCAGGTTTAGGAACCAGAATGCAAGGAGAACTCCAAGGGCTGCAACAAATATTTCACTTCATCCCTCATTATCGTCCTCTTAGAAGCATTGACACAATATGGGTGTTGCTTGATAGGGGCAGCATTTCCAACATTAATGTCATGCTCCAACACATTTGTACGAGTAGGAACATCATTAAAGAGACATGGAAAACTGTGTAGCCTCTCAATATCGTCGGCCTGTAAGTCCGTTAAATGAACCAGACCTGATTGGATAAACAGCAGTACTTCTGAGTTGGGCAATCTAACACACTGCTGCTGAGTATTCCGCAACTCCAATCCATCAACATCAATATGACAGTCCACTATCATAGCAGTAGAAGCAGAAGAGACAGCAGTACCTTTTGCTGTTTTTGAACTGTCTAACTGGGTGATGGGTCGGGGGTGATATGCTTTCAACATGTTAATGTGGCACACACGAGATTGGCGTTTTCTATCAGGAGTTTGAAGCACATAATCAGTTTCACTTAATTTATTTTCAATGAAATAAGGACCAGAGAAACGAGCTGACAGTGAAGATCCTAGAAAAGGCAATAACACCAGTACTTGGTCACCTGGCTGTAGTGGACGAGAAACAGCCTCTTTATCATAGTCTCTTTTCATACTCCTCTGTGAGGAAGACAGAGCTTCCTTTGCGAGAGCACAGGCTTGGTGTAGGCGCTCACAAAAGCGACTAACGTAGTCCAACCCATTCTCATCTCCTGTACACAACTCTTGGGACAAAAACTGTTCTTTAAGGACTTTCATTGGTCCTCTCACTGTGTGACTAGTTCAGCCGGGCTGAACCCTAGGGACTCCTGTACAGTTTCACGAGCAGCAAACAAAACTAGAGGAACTCCCTCATCCCAATCTTTCTCAGATTCCAAACAATATTTACGTAGCATAGACTTCAGTGTCTGATGCCATCTTTCAAGCGCACCCTGAGACTCTGGGTGATAGGCGCTTGACACACGGTGCGTAATTGACAAGGATTTTAACACCTGCTTGAAGAGCTTTGATAGGAAATTGGTACCTTGATAACTTTGTACCACCTTAGGTAACCCAAATGTCGAGGAATTGAATTAAGGCTTTACTCACCACCGGAGCTCTAATCCTTTGCAGAGGAATGGCCTCGGATTATCTTGTTGCCATACACATAATCGCTAACAAAAACTGGTTACCCGATTTTGTCTCCGGTAACGGTCCAACACAATCAACCACCACATGTTCGAATGGTTCACCTATGACAGGTATTGGACAAAGAGGAGTGGGAGGAATAACCTGATTTGGTTTTCCTGTTATCTGACATGTGTGGCATCTTGTTTTAAACCTGGCCAAAATAAATGTTGAAGGATCCGATCATAAGTCTTGGTGATTCCTAAATGACCAGACCACTGGTCATCATGAGCAAGGGATAACACATTTTGTCGAAAGGCTGTAGGAATCACTATTTGGTAAATAGCATTCCAATCTCCGTCCACGTCTACATGGGATGTCCATTTACGCATGAGGAGATTACCATCAATGAAGTAAGCCACGTTCTTCTTCTTTACATCTTCCATTGAGACAACACTAGAAAAACATTTAGCAACCTTGTTGTCAAACTTTTGGTTAGCAATCAGCTGATCACGAGTGACTGGTAACTGTATTGCATCAGCAATAAGTTCAACATACTTCGATTCTTCCCTGGGCTGTGTGTCAGAAGTGATCAGCTTCCCAGAGGTAGCACACAACCCGTCCTCTTGATCAACCTCTTTGAACAGAACAGTGTTCGACAAGTCTATCTCATCACCCTCTTGTCGTGCCTGAGCATGAGTGACCGCACAAGCGGGGAACCCATGTGGATAACTCTGTGCCAGCTCATTGGAGAGAGAGAGTGGTCACTTTTATCCATTACTCCCAATACGGGTACTACCTTCCCTCCAGCAATATCGTTACCCATTATAAAGGTCACACCTTTTACTGGCAACATAGGACGTACCCCCACTCTGAATATTCCACTGATTAACTCTGTGTACTTTCACAAAGTGCAATGGCACTGGGACAAAACCCATTGCAATAACCTGAACTAACACACTGGAACCACAGTATGTATCATCGGATAAAGGCAACACATCAGACAATATAAACGACTGCGCCGCTCCAGTGTCTCTAAGGATTTTAACCGGACACTGAGACGCTTCGTCATTCGTTAGGGACACAAACCCCTCAAATGAATGGTTCATAGCTGCGGTTGGGGACTGGGACTTTCAAACTACAGTTACCCTGAGGCACCTGTTTCGTTTCAGACCTCACAACCGTACAAATTAGCCCAACACCTGTTGGCGGCTTGGCACAAAGAGGCATCCCTTGTTTGCGTTTAAGCAGGAAGCAATCATTAATCTTATTTCCCACCTTATGACAATAGAAACAGGGACGCTCATTTTTCTGGCGTGGTTGATATACTACTGGCCGACCTAAGGCTAAAAGTAGGCAACTCGGGCTCTACTCTCAGTATGAGCCGCAAACACACTCTTGTGCGTCAACACAAACTCGTCTGCCAACACAGATGCTTTTGACAGGGAGGATACTTTCTGTTCGTTTAGGTAAACTACAATGCGTTCGGGTAAGCAATTTTTAAACTCTTCCAACAAGATTAACTCCCGGAGAGAGTGGAAATCAGTTACTTTACTAGCAGCATGCCATTTATCAAACAAATTCCCCTTGTCTCTAGCAAATTCCACATAAGTCTTACTAGAATACTTCTTATGAGACCTAAATCGCTGTCAATATGCCTCAGGCACAAGCTCATAGGCACGAAGAACAGTAGCCTATCCCCCCGTGTGGTTCTGGGATTTTTGCTCACCGTTCTTGTGATCATTTTGACTCCACGGGGTGAGATCTTGCGTGGAGCCCCAGATCGAGGGAGATTATCAGTTGTCTTGTATGTCTTCCATTTCCTAATAATTGCTCCCATAGTTGATTTCTTCAAACCAAGCTGCTTACCTATTGCAGATTCAGTCTTCCCAGCCTGGTGCAGGTCTACAATTTTGTTTCTGGTGTCCTTTGGCAGCTCTTTGGTCTTGGCCATAGTGGAGTTTGGAGTGTGACTGTTTGAGGTTGTGGACAGGTGTCTTTTATACTGATAACAAGTTCAAACAGGTGCCATTAATACAGGTAACGAGTGGAGGACAGAGGAGCCTCCTAAAGAAGAAGTTACAGGTCTGTGAGAGCCAGAAATCTTGCTTGTTTGTAGGTGACCAAATACTTACTTTCCACCATAATTTGCAAATAAATTTATAAAAAATCCTACAATGTGATTTTCTGGATTTTTTTTATCTAATTTTGTCTGTCATAGTTGAAGTGTACCTATGATGAAAATTACAGGCCTCATCTTTTTAAGTGGGAGAACTTGCACAATTGGTGGCTGACTAAATACTTTTTTGCCCCACTGTAGGTGCAAAAACCAAAACAGAGTTCAATAACGAGAGAGAGTGAGACACAGAGAGATTGAATGACAAAGAGATTGAGCTTCAGAGGAAACAACTGAATGGGTTTTTAAACCAAGGGAAAGGGGATGTGATTGGGTAATGGAAACAGGAGGAGGTGTGTCTTCTGATGACTGCATGGTGACTGGGGAATGATGATTGCCATCTGTGAGGAGGGGAGAAGGAGATAAAAGAAATACACACACACAGGATACATACACAGGATACCTGTATCTGTAACAGCGACCAAGCTTTAACTTCCCGACTGATGTCTTGAGATGTTACTTCAATATATCCAAATAATTTTCCTTCCTCATGATGCCATCTATTTTGTGAAGTGCATCAGTCCCTCCTGCAGCAAAGCACCCCCACAACATGATGCTGCCACCCCTGTGCTTCACAATTGGGATGGTGTTCTTCAGCTTGCAAGCATCCCCCTTTTCCTCAAAACATATCAATGGTCATTATGGCCAAACACTTCTATTTTTGTTTCTTCAGACCATAGGGCATTTCTCTAAAAAGTTGGATCTTTCTCTCCATGTGCAGTTGCAAACCGTAGTCTGGCTTTTTTATGTCGGTTTTGGAGTAGTGACATCTTCCTTACTGAGTGGCCTTTCAGGTTATGTCGATGTAGGACTCGTTTTACTGTGGATATAGATACTTTCGTACCCGTTTCCTACAGCATCTTCACAAGGTCCTTTGCTGTTGTTCTGGGATTGATTTGCACTTTTCGCTCAAGTACATTCATCTCTAGGATACAGAACGCGTCTCCTTCCTGAGCGGTATGATGGCTGCGTGGTCCCATGGTGTTTATTCTTGCGTACTATTGTTTGTAGATGAATGTGGAACCTTCAGGGGTTTGGAAATTGCCATCATGACATAATTTTTTGGAATTTTACAAGCTGTTTAAAAGGCTCAGTCAACTTAGTGTATGTAAACTTCTGACCCACTGGAATTGTGATACAGTGAATGATAAGTGAAATAATCTCTGTAAACAAAGTAGATGTCCAAACCGACTTGCCAAAACTATAGTTTGTTAACCTGTTATGGCTGCAATCCCCCTATCGGGATAAGTGTCAGCAACAACCTCTGAATAGCATAGCGCTACATACAATAAATATTACTAGAAATATTTATATTCATGAAATCACAAGTGCAATATAGGAAAACACAGCTTAGCCTTTTGTTAATCCACCTGTCGTCTCAGATTTTGAAATGATGCTTTACAGCGAAAGCAATCCAAGCGTTTGTAAGTTTATCGATCGCACGATAAAACATTAAGTACACTTAGAATCAGGTAGCTCGGTCACGAAAATCAGAAAAGCAATCAAATTAATCGTTTACCTTTTGATCTTCAGATGTTTTCACTCACGAGACACCCAGTTACACAACAAATGTTCCTTTGTTCCATAAAGATGATTTTTAGATCCAAAATACCTCCATTTGTTTGTCGCGTTACGTTCAGATATCCATAGGAAAGAGCTGTCACGACAATGCAGACGAAAATTGCAAACAGTTTCCATTATGTCCACAGAAACATGTCAAATGTTTTTTTGTAATCAATCCTCAGGTTGTTTTTAAAATATATAATCGATAATATATCAACCGCAAATGTATTTCACAGTAGGAGAGGGGAAAACAATGGCTGTCCAAATTCTGTTGCTCAAGCAAAACTCATGTGACCACTTGACGCAATGTTATCGTTCTGGCTCATTTTTCAAAATAAAAGCCTGAAACCTATGTCTGAAGACTGACAGCTTGAGGGAGCGATAGGAAAAGGAATCTGGTTCATATCCCTTTAAATCTAGCAGAGGGAGGCTATGGAACATGGAGTTTTCAAAATAGAAGCCACTTCCTGTTTTGATTTTCCTCAGGATTTCACCTGCAATATCAGTTCTGTTATACTCACAGACAATATTTTGACAGTTTTCGAAACTTTAGAGTGTTTTCTATCGAATACTAATAATAATATGCATATATTAGCAACTGAGACTGAGGAGCTGGCCGTTTATAATGGGCACCTTTTCATCCAAGCTACTCAATACTGCCCCTGCAGCCATATGAAGTTAACAAGAAATTTGTGGAGTGGTTGAAAAACAAGTTTTAATGACTCCAATGTAAACTTCCGATTTCAACTGTACGTTTTGGTGGGGCAAACTCCCCCCAAAAATGTTGATAAATACCAGAAAATCCACTAAACAATATATTAATTGCACTATAATGGTGCCCACAAACTGTTAGAGCCTACATAAAGCTGTCCCAACATCAGTCCCAACAGCAGTCCAAAAACCCTACTACTGCTACACCTGGCTATCAGCGGAGCGTTGTCTGGCAATCTCATTTACTGCCTTTTAAAAAGACAGCTGATATGGCTGACTTGCTTAAACAAATGTGGTCTCTACTGACAATTGAGACGTTCAAACTATATGGCATAAGGGGACGACGACCGGATAAGAGGCAATCTGTAATTTCGATTAAGACATTACTGAGCGAGCTAGGACAGACGTAGTCAATATAATTCTTTGTTCAGCCCTTTTGAAATGTACTGCGACAGAATTCAGAACATGGGCCGTCCTAACCGTCTTGCCAAAACTATAGTTTGCTGACAAGAAATTTGTGGAGTGGTTGAAAAATGAGGTTTAATGACTAGAACCTGAGTGTATGTAAACTTCCGACTTTAACTGTGTGTGTGTTTGTGTGTGTCTGTGTGTGTGTGTGTGTGTGTGTGTGTGTACACACAGTACTACATTGTAGAATAATAGTAAAGACATCAAAACTATGAAATAACACGCATGGAATCATGTAGTAACCCAAACATGTAATTTTTGGAATTTATTTTCTCCTTAATGTGTTTGAGCTAATCAGTTGTGTTGTGACAATGTAGGGGTGGTATACAGAATATAGCCCTATTTGGTAAAAGACCAAGTCCATATCCATATTATGGCAAGAACAGCAGAAATAAACAAAGAGAAACGACCGTCCATAACATTAAGACATGAAGGTCAGTCAATTTGTTAAACACTTTTTTTTGGGTTACTAAAAATTCCATAGTTTGATGTCTTCACTATTGTTCTTCAATGTAGAAAATAGTAAATATAAAGAAAAATCCATTGAATGAGTCGGTGTGTCCAAACATTTCACTGGTACTGTATATTATAAAATACAAAAATATCTCTGATTTTAGTTTGATTAGGATCTCTTTTAGCCTCAGGGCTAGTCTTCACAGAGTCCTTAAGAAATGTAAAAAACATACAGAAACTAGAAGACCAACAAAATAAAAAAGTAAAAGCACAAAAATACAAACAAAAGCCACATTCCCATTACCCACAGTATACATATTACGAGTTACACTCGTTAAAACAACTATTTGGTGAGTTTCTGTCAAGAAGTTCCAGGACTTTACTGCCCTGAAGCTACAATCTAATTTGGGTTTTGGTGGGCTTGGTTCTGCTCTGTGTGTTTCGAGAGTGTTTGTCTTTGACCATATCCAGTTTATCATGGATAGCGTTTGATCTTTCAGAGTGGTGAATTTGACAAAAAGGGATTAGTATATTATTTTTAGAATTTCCTTGAGTCAGCCATTCAAGTGCATTATGTAAGTCTATGGAAGACCTCTCGTAACCACATTGCAGAATGATTACCGCTGCCTTATTTTGTGCTATCTGCATTCTCTTTAGGTCACCAACACTTGCATTACTCCAGACGACAGAGCAGTAGTTCGTTTGACTATGGATGAGAGCTTGTGAGATTTGTAAAAAGTTTGCTGTAACATATATTTTGTAATCCTTTTGAGCATATAGGAGGTGCTGATGATTTTGATCACGAAGAAAGACTTGTCTAGCAGCACACTTAACAGCCTAGTCTCTGAAACCTCCTCTATTGTTGTTCTGCCAACTGTCCTCTGTAAGGAGGGTAGTTTCTTCCTTCACCTCTTCGTACATATTAGCATTGCCTTGGTTTTCTTTGTATTTAGGACTCATTTGTTTTGGGTGATCCAATTTTAAGTACTTAATATGTCAGCTTAAAGAGCCTCTTTTAGCTGCCCTACAGAATTGATTGTTACATAGTCTGTGGTATCATCAGGAAACATGGTTGCCATAGGATTGGAGAGCACCCGAGGGAGATCATTTGAATACAGCAAGTACATAAGTGGTCCTAGGCAACTGCCTTATGGGACACCACAGCATACAGATTGAGGTTCCGCATAGGCATCATTTATGAATTTAAACTATCTTGTCAACAGAAAGCAGAACTGTTTATTTACATTTTATTTATTTAACCTTTATTCAACCAGGAAGGCCTCATTGAGATTTGAAATCTCTTTTCAAGAGCGTCCTGGCCAAGATCGGCAGCACCGAGTCATTACACAATTACAGACAACATGAAAAACTACAAGTAATCTAGTAAAAACCATAGAATTCACAAGAGTATAACAAAATCATAAAACAGCAAATTAAAACATTGACAGGTCAGGGAATCAGCCTCAAAATCCTTCATCAGTGATTTAAAAACACCAATAACCATCTTAGTGAGGTGTTATGAAATCCATAGACACAATTTCATCAACAGTATATTATGATCAACAAGGTGAAAAGCAGCACTGAAATCAAGTGGATTATGTATTAAACCACCCAGACACATGCAAAGCATTGTGTTTGAGGCAAATCCAACATAACAAACACATCACTGAGTAACTGCCTCATTTTAAGCATTGTTGTGGTTGCATCATGGTATGGGTATGCTTGACATAGGCAAATACTGGTGAGTCTTTCAGGATAAAAATAAGCTAAGCACTGGCGAAAACCCGCTTTAGTCTGATTTACACCAGAGACTGGGAGAGGAATTCACCTCTCAGCAGGACAAAACCAACAACACAAAGCTAAATCTACACTGTTTTTGCTTACCTAGAAGACTGAATGTTCCAAGGTACAGTTTTTACTTAATTCTGCTTGAAAATCTATGGCAAGACTTGAACATTTCTGTCTAGCCATGATTGCCAACATCTTGACAGAGCTTGAAGAATTTTTAAAAGAGTAATGGGTACATATTACACAATCCAGGTGTGCAAAGCTCTTAGAGACATACCCAGAAAGATGCCAAAGATGTTTCTAACACGTATTGACTCATGGAGCTGAACACTTATGCAAAGACTATTTTAGTTATTGAATTTTTTTCCCACTTTGACAGAGTATTGTGTTTAGATTGTTGACAAAAAATGAAATGTTGTATCCCACTTTAACACAATAAAATGTGAAGAAATCGAAGGGGTCTAAATACTTTTGCAAGGTGTTGTACACACAGGCACAAGCACGATGCATCATCCCTCCACTCATCTGCTCATTCACATGCAGCCAGCCAGGGCAGCGTTGGCTCAGTCACTGGCCCTAACCTAGACTCTCCCTGACACTTAGTCTGACACTAAGTGTTCTGTCTTTGTGAGGAGAAAATGTCACCCTTTTAAGGGGCTTCAGAGATGGGTGTTTAAGTGTGTGTGCTTTTTGGGCATTTGCTTTTGTCTGTTTTTCTAGTGTGTGTTTCTTTTGGCTGGGGTTTCCCCCTCAATTCTCGATCATTCTCTGACTTGAGGTCTGTGGTCTCCATGGTGATGGACCAGCACATGTTTACCTGTCTCGCCCAGGACTCAGCAGGCACAGGGGGTCTCCTTTAGAGCAGGTATTCTTAAACTGTTAAGCTTGAGACCTTAATGACAAATTGACTGTCCTCCCATGACCTAAATGGTCTTCCAAATTATGAAATAGTGCATGATTATAGATGTGTTCTCATAACTCGCGACCCACCTCTCACCCAGGGCCAACTTTGGGTCCCGACCCATACTTCAAGAAACCACGCTGTAGAGATGCCAATTAATTGCCTCTCAGGCTACCTGAACACACTTCCTATTCCAAGTATTCTCAAATCTATGGAGGAGAAGTTGTACATGTGAATGGATGGATAAGTGGCTTGAGTTCTGCAGGGACCGTATTCAAAGTAAGGGTGCTGAGCTAGGATCAGGTCCCCCTTGGCCATGTAATCTCATTCATTAAGATCTAAAAGTTCAAACTGATCCCAAATCAGCACTCCTACAATGAGATGCTTGAATACGGACTCGGGCTTCCATCTATGAATAAAGGGAACTCATCATTCTCAACATAATTTAGATGCAGTTTACTGTGCTTTTAATTGGAGCTGAACTTTAAAATAAGAACATTCAGAATGTGCGTGCGTGCAACGATAGGGGTGTTTGTGCTTGGTGCCCTACCATATAACCGCTGGTCATCACACAGTCCTACTGACAAAAACAAACCCTATGCCGTGAACCTATCTAACAATGTTAGCGAATCACATGTGCCACTTCCGAAATGAACTTGCTGGCAAATGCTGGAGGAATGCTTTGTTTATGCGCTCATTCTGCTATTTGTCTAAAAATCACATCTCAGCAATTGCTCTCACATGAAGCTGTTAAGTTGTTTTGCTGCCTGACCTCTTTGTGGGAGAAAGAATTTAAAACGGTAGCAAGGAGTATGACAATGAGCTTTGAGACAATATAAGGAAAAGTGTGGGTGGAGAGGCATGCTAACCTTGAGTTCCAGGTCCATTCGATTCTTCCCTTAAGGGGTTGATGGAGTTGACTATCAGACATCAGGATGTTTATGCTGTTGAACTCGTGCTTGGCTATACAGGACTGGGACAACAATAGGTTGAGCGGAAAACACTTTAAAATTAGAAAGAGTTCAGAGTTTTGCAGGACTACAGCTAGAGAGTGGGGTGCAGGCAGGGTACGCTGAGGAAGAAGGTAGAGAGAGACAGAAAATAAAGCAAGGAAAAGATAGGAAGGTAGAGAGAGAGACAGAAAAGATAGGAAGGTAGAGAGATGGATGAAGACTAAGATGATGTAAGAGTTTGCATAGAGTGAAGAGAGACAAGTCACCCTCAGGTCCTCTTGTCCAGAGAGCAACGGCAGCACTTATCCCTAACTGCTCCCATCATCGTGTTTTAGACTCCCTCACAGCCGCTCTGATGGCTGTAATGTTGGTGTAACGTTGCTGCTGTGTTGCTATAGAGTTACCAGTGTTGCTATAGCATTGCTGTAGTGTTGCTATAGGTTTCATGCCCAAACAGGAAGAGATTTTAGGGGCATTGATTTTTTTTCCCCCTCTCTTTGTCTCACAACTAGGTGATACATTGATTTTTTTCCCCCTCTCTTTGTCTCACAACTAGGTGATACATTGATTTTTTCCCCCTCTCTTTGTCTCACAACTAGGTGATACATTGATTTTTTTCCCCCTCTCTTTGTCTCACAACTAGGTGATACATTGATTTTTTTCCCCCTCTCTTTGTCTCACAACTAGGTGATACATTGATGGGGAGTATGTTCACTCAGATTTCATTTGGTTTCTGTTTGGTTTTTGGACATTGGCTGCATTTCATAACAACAATGTTATGATATGAAATGTGATGCATCAGTGATTCTCTTTATAATTGTTCACATTACATCTTACAAATTTCATATGGAAATAAGGAGCATGTAAATATGTACTGTAGGTCTATAGTAAGTTGAATTGAGTTTTGTTTGTAAACTTCCTATGTTATCAGACTATAAGACTTAAGAAAACATGGAGCATGGGAATTAATGCTTAATCTAACGATCTGTTGAACGCTCTGTCTGGCGTTGAACATCCTCTGATCTGCTTTTCCTTTCAGTGCTTCTCATGGTTGTTATTGGATCGATAGCCTATACTATCTATACTAAGCTGGTGAATTATGCTATGATACAGTACACCAGAGGGCCAGTTACACAGACTGTATTCCCTCCAATCATACTTACTGTAAGTTGATCCACCCTGCTTCCTGTCTCTGCTCCTGCTCAGCCATGTGGAAACACCTCAACCGGAGTCACACACACACACATTCTAGTGTAACACTAGACCAGTGTTTCCCCTCTGCTATCAATAGACACCTGTGTCTGTATTCACAAAGCAACTCAGACTAGGAGTGCTGATCTAGGATCAGATTCACCCCCTACCCATAAAATCTTATTCATTCTGATGTAATCTGCTAAACTGATTCTAATTGATTTGGCCCATATTCATAAAACGAGTAGGATTGCTTATGTAGGATTAGGTCCCACATCTAATTAATTAGATCCTAGATCAGTCAGCCTCTGAGACACTTTATGAATAAAAGCCATGGTCTGTGAGACCCTGGCCTGTGTCTGTTGTGGTGAGACTTTCACACTTTCCACAAGCAAGAACTCAGATTGGAAAATCTTCAGCCAACTTTTTCAAAGAGAAGTTGCAAACTTTGCCCCGGTAGTACCACCTATAATTGTCCATAGTCTGACTCCAAGAGCGTGCTCTGTTGCTGGGCTCTGCTTTCACTAGCTTCCGCTGAGAGCCTGGAGCTTTGTCTGTCTTGGGCTGGGGCTCTATTCCCAGCCTCCTGCCTGAGACAAGCATGGAGGAGAGGTGAGCTCAGCCCGCATTCTCTCTCTCCCTCCCTCTCTTCTGCTGCCCAGCCAGAGTTGGAGACATCTCCAGACGAGGTGGAGGTATGGAGAGGAGAGGGAGGGAGGGGTGGTTGAGTTGGGGGGCAGATAGAGGATTTGGCGAACTGCTCATCTCCACCCCGGACACCCAGAGCCGCAGTGTGGCGTGCCGGCGCACATTTTAAAAACCCATTAGGCTTGATCTTCTTTCCCTCCCTCCCTCTCTCTCCATGCAGCAGCAGACAGATGAGTCAGGCTGGCACGACTCTCCCTCCTCTATCTCTCTATCCGGCTCTTTTATCCACCTCCCTCTGCAGAGCTGGCCAGCAGACTGCATCACCTGAGGGGTAAGCATCTAGGCAGGGAGGGAGGCAGGGAGAGAGACTGGGGAGCCCCACACCTCAAACCCCCTGCCTGCTGCACTCTACCTCTCTTTTAGGCTGTGTGAAAGAATGGCGCAAGACAGACGTCTCCTTTAATAAATGTTAATGTCAAACACGATTCCATCTGCAATCAATCAAAAGAAAACGTATTGCTGTTGCCTTAAAAGACAGCTCAGTGTTCGTTTGCGCTCTGTGTACATGTCTATGTCTGATTTGAGTGGGAATGAGCTGAGTTGGCTCACTGATATCATCACCTGCAATCAATGAAGGGTCTGTGTGTTTGTGTTTGTTTCTGTGTGCAAACCTGTGTGGAGACGCCGCTCTCAGCCAGACAGTGCAGGCAGTCGGCCGTCAGTGCTGACTGCAGATGAGTTAGTGTTTACTGAGATGGGGAATATCAGCTGCACGTGCTCTCTCTCTACCAGAACACTGCTCCTTTCCTCAGAACACTTAGTTGAAGGGCTTCAGCTCAACTTCACTTTTCTCTGGACTGAACCTTTGATCAACTTCACTTTTACCTTTCAGTTTTTTCCTCCTCTCTGTGGTATCCCATGCGAGAAAGGGTGGTCGTTTGTCATGACACGGCTCTCTGGTACTTACCATGGAAACGGGCTGACCCCTGTGTCCATCCCTCTCTCCATCCATCCCTCATTTGCTGTGCTCTTAAATAATACGTCTTGGTAGTAAAAAAGAGTGAGTCTCTTGAGCATACATGTTTTCGACATGCCAGACAAGTTTTAACACTCAGTCACACATGCATATTATGCAATCGTAGAGAGTGGGTGATTATTTCAGTGTCTCTCTAGAGAGCAAAGGTCACAAGTGGGGGAGTCTACCCAGAGGCGCAAACTAAAAGAGAGAGAGAGAGAGAGAGAGAGAAAAACCCCGCTCTCCCTGTGTCTTCCCTCGTGATTTCCCAGCCAGCCACCACCAGGTGTTATGTAACACATACATTCACAGTCTTCCTTGTGTGTTCTCTCATGGGAAGCACAGGATCTGTTCCTAGCACACCGCTCAGCTGAGTTTCCTTCTTCCCCTTCTTTCTTTCTCTCTCACAGGAAGAAGTCGCTTCATCCTAGAATACAATTTGAATGATTACATCCATGTTGCTTATGTAACGATCTCACTCGTGATGTCATTTTATGTGAAACCAATAGTGGAGTATTGGCACCGTATGGCCACAGTGTACAGCATGTGTGTAGGATGTACCACAGATTTAAAAGCCATAGAAAGCTATTTCCTACAATGGCCAAGGCCCCTCATGAACACACTCAATATGGCCGGCATAGTATTGTCATTCTGTATCAATGGCAAAAGCTGTCTTCTATCAATAAACTCTGATACATAGAAAGATTAAGAATATGTCTGTGTTCCAAGTGGCACCATATTCCCTATGGGTTCTGGTCAACAGTAGCACACTATATAATGGTTACAGGAGCCATCTGGGATGCAACCTTTGTGTCATGATTGATTAAGCATTGAAAATATGTTTTTCTTTGGTGTCTGATTGTTGATGGGAAGCACAAACAATGAGCGAACCTCACTCTGTGTGTGTGTGTGTGTGTGTGTGTGTTAGAGGTCGACCGATTTGATTTTTCAAAGCCGATCCCGATTATTGAAGGACCAAAAAAGCCGATACCGATTAATCGGACTATTTTATTAAAATGTATTTGTAATAATGACAATTACAACAATACTGAATTAACACTTATTTTAACTTAATATAATACATCAATAAAATCAATTTAGCCTCCAATTAAAAATGAAACATGTTCAATTTGGTTTAAATAATGCAAAAACAAAGTGTTGGAGAAGAAAGTAAAAGTGCAATATGTGCAATGTAAGAAAGCTAACGTTTAGGTTCCTTGCTCAGAACATATGAAAGCTGGTGGTTCCTTTTAACATGAGTCTTCAATATTCCCAGGTAAGAAGTTTTAGGTTATAGTTATTATAGGACTATTTCCCTCTAAACCATTTGTATTTCATTAACCTTTGACTATTGGGTGTTCTTATAGGCACTTTAGTATTGCCAGTGTAACAGTATAGCCTCCATCCCTCTCCTCGCTCCTCTCTGGGCTCGAACCAGCAACACAACGACAACAGCCACCACATCGAAGCAGCGTTACCCATGCAGAGCAAGGGAAACAACCACCCCAAGGCTCAGAGCGAGTGACGTTTGAAATGCTATTAGCGCGCGCTAACTAGCCAGCCATTTCACTTCGGTCACACCAGCCTCATCTCGGGAATTGATAAGCTTGAAGTCATAAACAGCGCAATGCTTGACGCACAACGAAGAGCTGCTGGCAAAACGCACTAAAGTGCTGTTTGAATGAATGTTTACGCGCCTGCTTCTGCCTACCACCGCACAGTCAGATACTTAGATACTTGTATGTTCAGTCAGATTATACGCAACGCAGGACACTAGATAATATCTAGTAATATCATCAACCATGTGTAGTTGACTAGTGATTATGATTGATTGTTTTTTATAAGAAGTTTACTGCTAGCTAGCAACTTACCTTGGCTTACTGCATTCGCGTAACAGGCAGTCTCCTTGTGGAGTGCAACGGTCATTATTGCGTTGGACTATTTAACTCGCCCGTTCTCTGCCAGGTTGCAAGATTGAATCCCCCAAGCTGACAAGGTGAAAATCTGTCTTTCTGCCCCTGAACGAGGCAGTTAACCCACCGTTCCTAGGCCGTCATTGAAAATAAGAATGTGTTCTTAACCGACTTGCCTAGTTAAATAAAGATTTAAATAACGGTGCAAAAAAAAAAAAAAAAATCGGTAAAATCGGTGTCCAAAAATACAGATTTCCGATTGTTATGAAAACTTGAAATCGGCCCTAATTAATCGGCCATTCCGATTAATCGGTCTACCTCTAGTGTGTGTGTGCGCCTGCCTGCCTGTGTTCATGTTTCTGTCTGGCATAAAACAGACACATTCTGGTGTGGATTTAATATTTTCAATTTCTCTCCTCCTGCAGGGAAATGTGTTAAGGCATATTCTCCTCACTCGCTACTTTGGAAATCAAAGGATTCTCTCCAAATCAGAGTTTGGGAGCGGGAACAGCTCGGCTGGAGGCTTTGGAGGTACTAAACACGACCCCGAATAACCCCAACTATACCTTAACAATGCTCCCCGTTACTTGTGGGGAGTGAGCAGATAACCTGCATTAATGTTTACTGGTGGCCTGCCTCCATAGTTTATTATTTCCTCTCAGGCTGTAATCACAGGTTGTTATTTCCTCTCAGGCTGTAATCACAGGTTGTTATTTCCTCTCAGGCTGTAATCACAGGTTGTTATTTCTTCTCAGGCTGTAATCACAGGTTGTTATTTCTTCTCAGGCTGTAATCATAGGTTGTTATTTCCTCTCAGGCTGTAATCACAGGTTGTTATTTCCTCTCAGGCTGTAATCACAGGTTGTTATTTCCTCTCAGGCTGTAATCACAGGTTGTTATTTCCTCTCAGGCTGTAATCACAGGTTGTTATTTCCTCTCAGGCTGTAATCACAGGTTGTTATTTCCTCTCAGGCTGTAATCACAGGTTGTTATTTCCTCTCAGGCTGTAATCACAGGTTGTTATTTCCTCTCAGGCTGTAATCACAGGTTGTTATTTCCTCTTAGGCTGTAATCATAGGTTGTTATTTCCTCTCAGGCTGTAATCACAGGTTGTTATTTCCTCTCAGGCTGTAATCACAGGTTGTTATTTCCTCTCAGGCTGTAATCACAGGTTGTTATTTCCTCTCAGGCTGTAATCACAAGTTATTATTTCCTCTTAGGCTGTAATCATAGGTTATTTCCTCTTAGGCTGTAATCATAGGTTGTTATTTCCTCTTAGGCTGTAATCATAGGTTGTTATTTCCTCTTAGGCTGTAATCTATAATCAAACAGCACAGGAATTAAATTATCGGCATCTATTGATCACTTCTTTACTAATGCTGCAGAAATTTGCTTTAAAGCAGTATTCAAATCCATTGGATGTAGTGATCCCAATATAGTAGTCATATCTAGGAAAACCAAAGTTCCAAAGGCTGCACCTGATATAGTGTATAAGAGGTCATACAATACGTTTTGTAGTGATTCCTATGTTGTTGATGTAAAGAATATTTGTTGGTCTCTGGTGTGTAATGAGGAGCAACCAGACACTGCACTTGACACATTTATGAAATTGCTTATCCCAGTTACTAATAAGCATGCACCCATCAAGAAAATGACTGTAAAAACGGTTAAAACCCCGTGGATTGATGAGGAATTTAAAAATTGTATGGTTGAGAGGGATGAGGCAAAAGGAATGGCAAATAAGTCTGGCTGCACAACCGATTGGCAAACATATGGCAAATTGAGAAATCATGTGACTTAACTGAATAAGAAGAAACTATACTATGAATCAAAGATGAATGATAGTAAAAAAGATTTGGAGCACCTTCAATTTTGGGCAAAAAGGCAAACTCGGCTCCATCATTCATTGAATTAAATGGCTCATTCATCACAAAACCCACTGATATTGCAAACTACTTTAATGATTTTTTCATTGGCAAGATTAGCAAATGTAGGCATAACAATTCAGCAACAAATGCTGAACCTACACATCCAAGTATAACTGATCCAATTATGGAATACCAGCATTGTAGTTTTGAATTCCATAAAGTGAGTGTGGAAGAAGTGAAAAAATTGTCTATCAACAATGACAAGCCACCGGGGTCTGACAACTTGGATGGAAAATTACTGAGGATAATAGTTGACGATATTGCCATTCCAATTTGCCATATATTCAATCTAAGCCTACTAGAAAGTGTGCCCCCTCAGGCCTGGAAGGAAGCAAAAGTAATTTTGTTTCTCAGGAATAGTAAAGCCCCCTTTAATGGCATAAATAGCTGACCAATCAGCCTGTTACCAACCCTTAGTAAACTTTTTGAAACAATTGTGTTTGACCAGATTCAATGCTATTTTGCTGTAAACAAATTGACAACAGAATTTCAGCATGCTTAAAGGGAAGGACATTCAACAAACACTTACACAAATGACTGATGATTGGCTGAGATTGAGGGAGCTGTTTTGTAAGACTTCAGTACAGCCTTTGACATTATCGATCAGTCTGCTGATGGAAAAACGTACAGTACCAGTCTAAAGTTGACACCTACTCTATAGTTGTACTATTTTCCACATTGTAGAATAATAGTGAAGACAAACTATGAAATAACACATGGAATCTCATAGCACCAAAAAAGTGTTTAAAAAATCCAAAGATGTTTTATATTTGAGATTCTTCAAAGTAGCCACCCTTTACCTTGATGACAGCTTTGCACACTCTTGGGCGTTCCCTCAACCAGCTTCAAGAGGAATGCTTTTCGAATAGTCTGGAAGGCGGTCCGGTGATTTGTGGAGACCAGGTCATCTGATGCAACAGTCCATCACTCTCCCTCTTGGTCAAATAGCCCTTACACAGCCTGGAGGTGTGTTTTGGGTCATTGTCCTGTTGAAAAACAAATGATAGTCACACTAAGCGCAAACCAGATGGGATGGCAAATCAATGCAGGAGGCTGTGGTTGCCATGCTGGTTATATGTGCCTTGAATTCTAAATAAATCACAGACCGTGTCATCAGCAAAGCACCATCACACCTCCTACTCCCTGCTTCATGGTGGGAACCACACATGCAGAGATCATCCGTTCACCTACTCTGTGTCACAATCTCAAATCGGACTAAAGGACAGATTTCCACCGGTCTAATTGCTTGTGTTTCTTGGCCCAAGCATGTCTTTCCTTCTTCTTGGTGTCCTTTAGTAGTGGTTTCTTTGTAGAAATTCGACCATTGATTCACGCAGTCTCCTCTGAACAGATAATGTTGAGATGTGTCAGTTACTTAAACTCTGAAGCATTTATTTGGACTGCAATCTGAGGCTGGTAACTCATGTACTTATCCTCTTGCAAGGAGTTAACTCTGGGTGTTCCTTTGCTGTGGCGGTCCTCATGAGAGCCAGTTTCGTCATAGCGCTTTGTAGTTTTTGCGACTGCACTTTGACTGACCTTCATGTCTTAAAGTAATGACGGTCTGTCATTTCTCTTTGCTTATTTGAGCTGTTCTTGCCCGTAATATGGACTTGGTCTTTCACCAAATAGGGCTATCTTCTGTGTACCAACCCTACCTTGTCACAACACAACTGATTGGCTCAAACACATTAAGAAGGAAAGAAATTCCACAAATTAGCTTTTAACAAGGCACACCTGTTAATTGAAATGCATTCCAAGTGACTACCTCATGAAGATGGTTGAGAGAATGCCAAGAGTGTGCAAAGCTGTCATCAAGGCAAAGTGTCATCATAGGCTATTATTTATTCTTGACAGTTATAATACGAACCCTCGGTTCCAAATCAGACATGGGTTCAAATGCTATTTGATAACATTCAATTACTTTTAGCTTTTGCTTGAGACTACCTGGTTTGCCAGGTGGGTGGGGTATCCACGTTATTCATTAAGCCAGACAAACACAAGAACCCAGGTCTGTTCCAAATCATGTCCTCCCATTTCTCCCATTCCAATCGATGTGTTTATTAATCTATCTATCTGCAGGTGGCACTCTGGTCCAGGACTCTGACAAGCCGAGCAGCAGCATGGTGGACATCCAGTGTCTGCTTGACAGTGAGGGAGCCTCAGAGCTGGTCATAGACCTCATCGTCAGTACCAAGAACGATCGTGTGTTCCAGGAGAGCATCCTGCTAGGCAACGCCCTGCTGCGGGGGGGAAACACTCAGATACAGGTGGGTGAGGAGGGGGTAGGCTCACTCAGATACAGGTGGGTGAGGAGGGGGTAGGCTCACTCAGATACAGGTGGGTGAGGAGGGGGTAGGCTCACTCAGATACAGGTGGGTGAGGAGGGGGTAGGCTCACTCAGATACAGGTGGGTGAGGAGGAGGTAGGCTCACTCAGATACAGGTGGGTGAGGAGGGGGTAGGCTCACTCAGATACAGGTGGGTGAGGAGGGGGTAGGCTCACTCAGGTACAGGTGGGTGAGGAGAGGGTAGTCTCACTCAGGTACAGGTGGGTGAGGAGAGGGTAGTCTCACTCAGGTACAGGTGGGTGAGGAGGGGGTAGTCTCACTCAGGTACAGGTGGGTAAGGAGGGGGTAGTCTCACTCAGGTACAGGTGGGTAAGGAGGGGGTAGTCTCACTCAGGTACAGGTGGGTAAGGAGGGGGTAGTCTCACTCAGGTACAGGTGGGTGAGGAGAGGGTAGTCTCACTCAGGTACAGGTGGGTGAGGAGGGGGTAGTCTCACTCAGGTACAGGTACAGGTGGGTAAGGAGGGGGTAGTCTCACTCAGGTACAGGTGGGTAAGGAGGGGGTAGTCTCACTCAGGTACAGGTGGGTAAGGAGGGGGTAGTCTCACTCAGGTACAGGTGGGTAAGGAGGGGGTAGGCTCACTCAGATACAGGTGGGTGAGGAGGGGGTAGGCTCACTCAGATAGAGCTAGGTAAGGAGGGGGTAGTCTCACTCAGATACAAGTAGGTAAGGAGGGGGTAGTCTCACCCAGATACAGTGGGTGAGGAGAGGGTAGGCTCACTCAGATACAGGTGGGTAAGGAGGGGGTAGTCTCACTCAGTTACAGTGGGTGAGGAGAGAGTAGGCTCTCTCAGATACGTAAATGTGCGCAGGTAGAGAGATTCAGGTTGGACACACACTCACTCCAATACAAGTGTTTATCAACTATCTGGTGGGTCGTTTACATTTCTACCCTAACACCCCCCTCAGAACTCATTCTACCACCAGCTGCACAAGCAGAAGAAGTCGGAGCGCTTCTTCAAGGTGTTCTATGACCGCATGCGTCTGGCCCAGCAAGAGATCCGGGCCACTGTGTCCGTCAACATGTTCGAGGTCAGCACCTGCAGGAAGAGAGAGGAGGACGTCGACGTCAGTCACAGTGGCATCCGGCTCAGGAAAACAGGTATGTTCTTTGTCTCCATAGAAATAGAATGACTAGAACAGACATTCTCATTCAAGTCAATGTTGCATGATGGGTGGGACGGCAGCCATATTGAGGGTCCTCATGAGTGTACTGTCAAATTGCAGAGGTCGGCGCCGGTTTACTTCCGGCGCCGACAGAGATGGCCGCCTCGCTTCGCGTTCTTAGGAAACTATGCAGTTTTTTGTTTTTTTACGTGTTATTTCTTACATTAGTACCCCAGGTCATCTTAGGTTTCATTACATACAGTCGAGAAGAACTACTGAATATAAGATCAGCATCAACTCACCATCAGTACGACCAAGAATATGTTTTTCGCGACGCGGATCCTGTGTTCTGCCTTACAAACAGGACAACGGAGTGGATCCTATGCAGCGACCCAAAAAAACGACTCCGAAAGAGAGGGAAACGAGGCGGTCTTCTGGTCAGACTCCGGAGACGGGCACAGCGCACACCACTCCCTAGAATTCTTCTTGCCAATGTCCAGTCTCTTGACAACAAGGTTGATGAAATCCGAGCAAGGGTAGCATTCCAGAGGGACATCAGAGACTGTAACGTTCTTTGCTTCACGGAAACGTGGCTTACTGGAGAGACGCTATCCGAAGCGGTGCAGCCAACAGGTTTCTCCACGCATCGCGCAGACAGGAAAAATCATCTTTCTGGTAAAAAGAGGGGCGGGGGCGTATGCCTTATGACTAACGTGACATGGTGCGATGAAAGAAACATACAGGAACTCAAATCCTTCTGTTCACCTGATTTAGAATTCCTCACAATCAAATGTAGACCGCATTATCTACCAAGAGAATTCTCTTCGATTATAATCACAGCCGTATATATCCCCCCCCAAGCAGACACATCGATGGCTCTGAACGAACTTTATTTAACTCTCTGCAAACTGGAAACAATTTATCCGGAGGCTGCATTCATTGTAGCTGGGGATTTTAACAAGGCTAATCTGAAAACAAGACTCCCCAAATTTTATCAGCATATCGATTGCGCAACCAGGGGAGGAAAGACCTTGGACCATTGTTACTCTAACTTCCGCGACGCATATAAGGCCTTGCCCCGCCCCCCTTTCGGAAAAGCTGACCACGACTCCATTTTGTTGATCCCTGCCTACAGACAGAAACTAAAACAAGAGGCTCCCACGCTGAGGTCTGTCCAACGCTGGTCCGACCAAGCTGACTCCACACTCCAAGACTGCTTCCATCACGTGGACTGGGAGATGTTTCGTATTGCGTCAGATAACAACATTGACGAATACGCTGATTCGGTGTGCGAGTTCATTAGAACGTGCGTTGAAGATGTCGTTCCCATAGCAACGATTAAAACATTCCCTAACCAGAAACCGTGGATTGATGGCAGCATTCGTGTGAAACTGAAAGCGCGAACCACTGCTTTTAATCAGGGCAAGGTGTCTGGTAACATGACCGAATACAAACAGTGCAGCTATTCCCTCCGCAAGGCTATCAAACAAGCTAAGCGCCAGTACAGAGACAAAGTAGAATCTCAATTCAACGGCTCAGACACAAGAGGCATGTGGCAGGGTCTACAGTCAATCACGGACTACAGGAAGAAACCCAGCCCAGTCACGGACCAGGATGTCTTGCTCCCAGGCAGACTAAATAACTTTTTTGCCCGCTTTGAGGACAATACTGTGCCACTGACACGGCCTGCAACGAAAACATGCGGTCTCTCCTTCACTGCAGCCGAGGTGAGTAAGACATTTAAACGTGTTAACCCTCGCAAGGCTGCAGGCCCAGATGGCATCCCCAGCCGCGCCCTCAGAGCATGCGCAGACCAGCTGGCCGGTGTGTTTACGGACATATTCAATCAATCCCTATACCAGTCTGCTGTTCCCACATGCTTCAAGAGGGCCACCATTGTTCCTGTTCCCAAGAAAGCTAAGGTAACTGAGCTAAATGACTACCGCCCCGTAGCACTCACATCCGTCATCATGAAGTGCTTTGAGAGACTAGTCAAGGACCATATCACCTCCACCCTACCTGACACCCTAGACCCACTCCAATTTGCTTACCGCCCAAATAGGTCCACAGACGATGCAATCTCAACCACACTGCACACTGCCCTAACCCATCTGGACAAGAGGAATACCTATGTGAGAATGCTGTTCATCGACTACAGCTCGGCATTCAACACCATAGTACCCTCCAAGCTCGTCATCAAGCTCGAGACCCTGGGTCTCGACCCCGCCCTGTGCAACTGGGTACTGGACTTCCTGACGGGCCGCCCCCAGGTGGTGAGGGTAGGCAACAACATCTCCTCCCCGCTGATCCTCAACACTGGGGCCCCACAAGGTTGCGTTCTGAGCCCTCTCCTGTACTCCCTGTTCACCCACGACTGCGTGGCCACGCACGCCTCCAACTCAATCATCAAGTTTGCGGACGACACAACAGTGGTAGGCTTGATTACCAACAACGATGAGACGGCCTACAGGGAGGAGGTGAGGGCCCTCGGAGTGTGGTGTCAGGAAAACAACCTCACACTCAACGTCAACAAAACTAAGGAGATGATTGTGGACTTCAGGAAACAGCAGAGGGAACACCCCCCTATCCACATCGATGGAACAGTAGTGGAGAGGGTAGCAAGTTTTAAGTTCCTCGGCATACACATCACAGACAAACTGAATTGGTCCACTCACACAGACAGCATCGTGAAGAAGGCGCAGCAGCGCCTCTTCAACCTCAGGAGGCTGAAGAAATTCGGCTTGTCACCAAAAGCACTCACAAACTTCTACAGATGCACAATCGAGAGCATCCTGGCGGGCTGTATCACCGCCTGGTATGGCAACTGCACCGCCCTCAACCGTAAGGCTCTCCAGAGGGTAGTGAGGTCTGCACAACGCATCACCGGGGGCAAACTACCTGCCCTCCAGGACACCTACACCACCCGATGTCACAGGAAGGCCATAAAGATCATCAAGGACATCAACCACCCGAGCCACTGCCTGTTCACCCCGCTATCATCCAGAAGGCGAGGTCAGTACAGGTGCATCAAAGCTGGGACCGAGAGACTGAAAAACAGCTTCTATCTCAAGGCCATCAGACTGTTAAACAGCCACCACTAACACTGAGTGGCTGCTGCCAACACACTGACACTGACTCAACTCCAGCCACTTTAATAATGGGAATTGATGGGAAATGATGTAAATATATCACTAGCCACTTTAAACAATGCTACCTTATATAAATGTTACTTACCCTACATTATTCATCTCATATGCATACGTATATACTGTACTCTATATCATCGACGGTATCCTTATGTAATACATGTATCACTAGCCACTTTATACTATACTATGCCACTTTGTTTACATACTCATCTCATTTGTACATACTGTACCCGATACCATCTACTGTATCTTGCCTATGCTGCTCTGTACCATCACTCATTCATATATCCTTATGTACATATTCTTTATCCCCTTACACTGTGTACAAGACAGTAGTTTTGGAATTGTTAGTTAGATTACTTGTTATTACTGCATTGTCGGAACTAGAAGCACAAGCATTTCGCTACACTCGCATTAACATCTGCTAACCATGTGTATGTGACAAATAAAATTTGATTTGATTTTTAGTCATTCTGTTTCTATGATCCTCTCCTCCATACCTCGTATTTGGTTCCATCAGGCATCTGTATTTATGTCTCTCTGTTTTGATGTACAGTCAGTCGGGTGCTGGAGTATTGAAAACAGGGGTGCCAATCATTTTGACCCCTATCTTTTTAGAGTAAAACAAATCTTACTTATACTAAATCTATTTCTCTGAGCAATTGTATTAGTATAAAATATATTTGCACATTTTTTGCATACAATATAGCTTAGTATTTGTATTTATTTTATACAGACTTTTTTGCTAATCTTTATCAAGGGTGCCAATAAATTTGGACCGGACTGTATACTGTTAGTGGGGAAAATCTAAATAAAGTTAGTTTGATTCAGATACCTATTCATTCAGTTCTGGAGCTGCAGTCTTTCCCCTCCTTACTGGCCTTCCCCTTGTTTCATGGGAGAACAAGTCCAGACCATGTCTGTGATGTAGCAGATATTGTAAAATCTACATAGACTCCACAGACTGAAGTGTGGTGTGGAAGGTAGAGACAGTTAAATAGTGAGGGGGAAAATGTGGGAGGATGAGAGGTGAAGAGGGATTTCAGTTCTAAAGCTGCTGAGTCATAATGGCCATGAGGGGTCAGCTCTGAACATGAGCCTACAGGTCGCCATGGAGATGATGGGAAACGGGCTCTCAATACAGTCATACAGATAATAGGCCTATAATGTATATTTGCTGTTATTGAAATGCACATTTGTAGTGCATCTGTGTAATATACAGTAATACAGTGTAGTATATACATCTTCATTCAAAGGTTTAAAACCCCATCCTTTGTATACATAGGTATAGTGACTCAAGGTGAAAGGTCGCTCACATTTCTCTCTCTCTCCTTAGGCCCCAGTCGATCTCTCTGGGCCGAGGTCATTAACCCATTCAACTAGCAATGTGACTACAGTAAAAACAGTGTAAATCTGTGTGGTTTCCCCTGTAGTTTCACTGACCTCTTAACACTGTGGAGTGATTCTGTGGTTCTCTGTTCCTGTTTCGCCCCCATGCCTGCAGTCACATGTCAGGGGCCATGTGAGGGGCCACAGCACTAAGTCTATCAAAGGACCATTATACCCAGACGTGTTGTTTTGATACACCAAAAACGCTTACTACATAGTTAACCCGTTGTCAGAGGGGTCACAGTCATTTAGGAATTATTACAGAAAAGTGGTTGTTTCGAATAATAAGATTTCATATCAGTTTTGCTATCAATTTGACTGAAGGGGAAACATTGTTTTTCAATCATGGGAATGGATTGGCTCACAGTGATTAGCAGGGTTGGGGTCCATTTAATTTCAATACAGTAATATCAGGAAAGGAATTGAAATTCAAGTGGTTACATGATCGAAAAAATAATGCAACATTTTCATATCATGAATTTTAATTCCACTGTGAAATTGTCTGACTTGAAAGTAAATCACCCTCCAACCCTAGTCAGCAGAAATTCACAGGTTTTCCAGAAATTCTGAGGATGTTTAGGATTGTTTCCAGAATTGTGCAACCCTTCAGTGACCCACCCCTTCCTCTTCTCCTCCTCAAGTGAAAGACTCTTCCCTTCACATGAAAGACAACATGCGTGGCCAGTTGAAGGAGGCGTCCTCAGCCACCTCCAAGGCCTTTGTCTCCTTCCGGAAGGATCTGGACACAGACCTGGAGGTGCTGGACGGCCAGGCCGGTGATGGGCCCGGGGGAGGGGGCGAGGAGAGAGAGGAAGAGACCCAGATGAGCCCGGCCATCACCATCATGAAGCCTATCTTGCGATACCTCCAGCTGCTCTGTGAGAACCACAACAGGAACCTGCAGGTATTGAATTCAATGGAATAAACCTCTTCTTGATCCTCAGCATATGGGCACTGTATTGGGAGATCACAGTCCTCTAACCACAAGCTGAACTTCATGGTGTTTACCATGTTCACATGATGAGTGAATCATGAATCATAAGTCAATCGTCTCAACAAGGATTAGCAGGTGGGCCTAAAATCATCTGAGACTAAATCATTGTCATTTTCAACAACCGGGTATTATTGTCAATATCTGTCTCACGGTTTTATTCTGAAAAGCATGACCTTTATTTTGACACACCCTCCTATAAACCCAGATCAGTTGTGCTCACACTCAGATAGGATGTCATACTAGTATTCTATGAATATTAACCACCATTCTTCCCCTCCTGGTTCCTCCCTGAATCCAGAACTTCCTGCGGAACCAGAACAACAAGACCAACTACAACCTAGTGTGTGAGACTCTGCAGTTCCTGGACATCATGTGTGGCAGCACCACGGGAGGCCTGGGCCTGCTGGGCCTCTACATCAATGAGGGCAACGTGGACCTTGTCCGGCAGACGCTGGAGACAATCACCGAGTACTGCCAGGGGCCTTGCCACGAGAACCAGGTAGGGGACCACCACTACCTACCAGGTCACCCCATTACTGTGCCAGTGTAGCGGAGGTGGAATCACGTTCTCGTGATGAGGTATCCCTGCCTGAGACTAGGAAACCCAAATTATACGATATGTCACCGTTGTACCACAAGGATTTCCTCTTGGCCTGGGGTCACCCACCGGTTACACCAGAAAACTATAATGTTGTTGTGCTTACTTTACCATCAAAGATGCATTTTGTGGTTCAAGCATCGCCATGAAAACCATTGCCAGCAAATATGTGGAGTTGTTCAGTAAGATGTGAATCATGTCAATTTATAAAGTGGTTGGGACGTTACACATTTGGCCTACAATACTGCTAGACTGACAACAGTATTGTCTAATTGATTCTAAAACATCTTAATTAAAGGGATAGTTCACTTTTCTTGAAGTTTTAGCTCATTGTCGAGGGTGTTGGGTGTTGTCATTAGAACTATCTATTTAAATATTGCCAATTTTAATTCACTATTATATCTCCAATGGAAAGTTGTTTTCATTTTAAAGTGTTTTCCGCTCACTAACTAACCTCTTGTTGTCCCAGTCCTGTATAGCCAAGCACGAGTCCAACGGAATCGACATCATCATAGCTCTGATAGTCAACTCCATCAACCCCTTGGGGAAGAATCGAATGGACCTGGTGCTAGAACTCAAGGTTAGCATACCTCTCCATACACATTCACACCCCCCCCCCCCCCCCCCCCCTAAGAGAGCCCTATATAAACAGCTGGATAAGCTGCAGAGAATAGTTAATTATACCTAGATGAATACTGTATAGGTTATCCCATCTAGCCCTATATTAGTGGGCCATTCATACTACACACATGTTATCATGGCAATCATTTCAGAATCAGTTTCTTGTTAAAAGACCCATTTGTCCTTGTGTTATGGCCTTACAAGGTGAAATCTGCTGAGATGTGAGGGACAAATGCACTGAACTTCTTTCCTCCTTTCTTTCATAGGTAACAAATGTCTTTCCTCAGGGCAGTGGTGATTTTAGCATGTACATTTTGGTGGGGCAAACTCCCCCCCCAAAATGTTGATAAATGCCAGAAAAGCAACTAAACAATACATTATTTGCACTATAATGGTGCCCACAAACTGTTAGAGCCTACATAAAGCTGTCCCAACAGCAGAGTCCGAACAGCAGTCCCAAAAACCCTACTACTGCTACACCTGGCTATCAGCGGAGCATTGTCTGGCAATCTCATTTACTGCCTTTTAAAAAGACAGCTGATATGGCTGACTTGCTTAAACAAATGTGGTTTCTACTGACAATGGAGACGTTCAAACTATATGGCATAAGGGGACGACGAGCGGATAAAAGGCAATCTGTAATTTCGATTTAAGACATTACTGAGCGAGCTAGGACAGACGTAGTCAATATAACTACTACTTTTGAAATGTACAGCGACAGAATTCAGAACATGGGCCGTTCTTACAGTATTCTCTCTGTACACCAAGTCAGAACTGTAGGATAAATGAAGGGGGCATATAAGCAGACAATGAAAGCTCTTACCATATTCGATGATGACATTTCTTTTAAACACCACTAAGTCAGAACAGTAGGCTAAGTTATGAGGGGGAAAGGTACCAAATTATTATGGTGATGCACATGGGCTACTAACAGCTTTTTATACAACATACACTTAGTATTACTTTCTTAGCTACGGTATACATATCTTCCTGGCATATTACATCATTCATGCAGCAGCATACAAGACATTTTTGGACTCACCTTGTGCTGTGCGGCGGTCCTTCGTGGGGAGATTCTGTCATCTAGCTTTGACTTCAAAGTCTGGCATTCTCTAGATTTATGGCGCTTTCAAGACAATTGGAAACTCGGGGGGGGGGGGGGGGGGGGGCGACCAAGGTAGAATTATGAAGTCAGTTATCTTCAGGTCATACAGTGCCTTGCGAAAGTATTCGGCCCCCTTGAACTTTGCAACCTTTTTGCCACATTTCAGGCTTCAAACATAAAGATATAAAACTGTATTTTTTTGTGAAGAATCAACAACAAGTGGGACACAATCATGAAGTGGACAACATTTATTGGATATTTCAAACTTTTTTAACAAATCAAAAACTGAAAATCTAGATCTCTGCAGTTCATCCAGAGTGATCATGGGCCTCTTGGTTGCATCTCTGATCAGTCTTCTCCTTGTATGAGCTGAAAGTTTAGAGGGACGGCCAGGTCTTGGTATATTTGCAGTGGTCTGATACTCCTTCCATTTCAATATTATCGCTTGCACAGTGCTCCTTGGGATGTTTAAAGCTTGGAAAATATTTTTGTATCCAAATCCGGCTTTCAACTTCTTCACAACAGTATCTCGGACCTGCCTGGTGTGTTCCTTGTTCTTCATGATGCTCTCTGCGCTTTTAACGGACCTCTGAGACTATCACAGTGCAGGTGCATTTATACGGAGACTTGATTACACACAGGTGGATTGTATTTAACATCATTAGTCATTTAGGTCAACATTGGATCATTCAGAGATCCTCACTGAACTTCTGGAGAGAGTTTGCTGCACTGAAAGTAAAGGGGCTGAATAATTTTGCACGCCCAATTTTTCAGTTTTTGATTTGTTACAAAAGTTTGAAATATCCAATAAATGTCGTTCCACTTCATGATTGTGTCCCACTTGTTGTTGATTCTTCCCAAAAAAATACAGTTTTATATCTTTATGTTTGAAGCCTGAAATGTGGCAAAAGGTCGCAAAGTTCAAGGGGGCCGAATACTTTCGCAAGGCACTGTAGCTCTAGAAAGAGGACAGAGTTCCCCGACTTGGAATTCCGTATTGGATGACAAATCAAAATGTATTTTACCAGTCAGAGCTAGTTTTTTTTCCCCCTGATGTCCCAGTTGTCTTGAACTTTCTGAAGTCTGAGATTTCCGAGTTTCCAGTTGTTTTGAATGAGGCAGAAGTCATGCTGGATTGACAGCATGGCCAATGTTGAATGTTTATCCTTTTAAACTTGGAAAAGAGATCCTTATACCCAGATTTCGACCACACATCCACTCCAGTGAATAGCAGGCTAGTGATTTTGGTATTTGGTATTTTATTAGGATCCCCATTAGCTACTCTTCCTGGGGTCCACACAAAACATGAAACAAGAACAGCTCAAGGACAGGACTACATAAACATTTTTAAAAGGCACATGTAGTCTACATATCAGTGCATACACACAAACTATCTAGGTCAAATAAGGGAGAGTCGTTGTGCCACGAGGTGTTGCTTTATCAATTTTTTTTAAACCAGGTTTGCTGTTTATTTTAGCAATATGAGATGGAAGGAAGTTCCATGCAATAAGGGCTCTATATAATACTGTATGCTTTCTTGGATTTGTTCTGGATGTGGGGCTTGTGAGAAGACCCCTGTTGGCATATCTGGTGGGATAAGTGCATGTGTCTGAGCTGTGTGTAAGTTGACTATGCAAACACTTTGGGATTTTCAAGACATTAATAAAAAATAAAAAGTGATATAGTCAGTCTCTCCTCAACTCTTAGCCAAGAGAGACTGGCATGCATAGTCTTTATATCAGCCTTCTGATTACAATAAAGATCAAAATGTTCCGCTCTGTTCTGGGCCAGCTGCAGCTTAACTAGGTCTTTCCTTGCAGCACTGGACCACATGACTGGACAATAATAAAGATTAGACAGAACTAGAGCCTGCAGAACTTGCTTTTTGGAGTGTGGTGTCAAAAAAGTAGAGCATCTCTTTATTACGGCTAGACCTCTCCACATCTTTACAACCATTGAATCTATATGTTTTGACCATGACAGTTTACAATCTAAGGTAACGTCAGATAATTTAGTCCCCTCAACTTGTTCAACAGCAACACCATTCATAACCAGATTCAGCTGAGGTCTAGCACTTAAGGAATGATTTGTACCAAATACACTGCTCTTAGTTTTAGATGTTCAGGACCGGTTTATTACTGGCCACCTATTCCAAAACAGACTGCAACTCTATAAGGGTTTCAGTGACTTCATTAGCTGTGGTTGCTGATGTGTATATGGTTGAATCATCAGCATACATGGACACACCTGCTTTGTTTAATTCCAGTCACAGGTCTTTGGTAAAAATAGAAAAGAGTAGAGGGCCTAGAGAGCTGCCCTGCGGTACACCACACTTTACATGTTTGACATTAGAAAAGCTTCCATTAAAGAAAACTCTTTGGGTTCTATTAGATAACTCTGAATCCACATTATGGCAGAGGTTGAAAAGCACATAAGTAGCACATACGTTTTTTCAACAATAGGTTTCCGAGCCGGTCACGGGTGTACCTCAGCCACGCTCAAGGTACTAAACGATATCATAACCGCCATCGATAAAAGACAGTACTGTGCAGCCGTCTTCATAGACCTTGCCAAGGCTTTCGACTCTGTCAATCACCGTATTCTTATCGGCAGACTCAGTAGCCTCGGTTTTTCGGATGACTGCCTTGCCTGGTTCACCAATTACTTTGCAGACAGAGTTCAGTGTGTCAAATCGGAGGGCATGCTGTCCGGTCTTCTGGCAGTCTCTATGGGGGTGCCACAGGGTTCAATTCTCGGGCCGACTCTTTTCTCTGTATATATCAATGATGTTTCTCATGCTGCGGGCGATTCCCTGATCCACCTCTACGCAGACGACACCATTCTATATACTTCCGGCCCGTCCTTGGACACTGTGCTATCTAACCTCCAAACGAGCTTCAATGCCATACAGCACTCCTTCCGTGGCCTCCAACTGCTCTTAAACGCTAGTAAAACCAAAGGCATGCTTTTCAACCGTTCGCTGCCTGCACCCGCACGCCTGACCAGCATCACCACCCTGGATGGTTCCGACCTTGAATATGTGGACATCTATAAGTACCTAGGTGTCTGGCTAGACTCTAAACTCTCCTTCCAGACCCATATCAAACATCTCCAATCGAAAATCAAATCAAGAGTCGGCTTTCTATTCCGCAACAAAGCCTCCTTCACTCACGCCGCCAAACTTACCCTAGTAAAACTGACTATCCTACCGATCCTCGACTTCGGCGACGTCATCTACAAAATTGCTTCCAACACTCTACTCAGCAAACTGGATGCAGTTTATCACAGTGCCATCCGTTTTGTCACTAAAGCACCTTATACCACCCACCACTGCGACTTGTATGCTCTAGTCGGCTGGCCCTCGCTACATATTCGTCGCCAGACCCACTGGCTCCAGGTCATCTACAAGTCCATGCTAGGTAAAGCTCCGCCTTATCTCAGTTCACTGGTTACGATGGCAACACCCATCCGTAGCACGCGCTCCAGCAGGTGTATCTCACTGATCATCCCTAAAGCCAACACCTCATTTGGCCGCCTTTCGTTCCAGTTCTCTGCTGCCTGTGACTGGAACGAATTGCAAAAATCGCTGAAGTTGGAGACTTTTATCTCCCTCACCAACTTCAAACATCTGCTATCCGAGCAGCTAACCGATCGCTGCAGCTGTACATAGTCTATTGGTAAATAGCCCACCCATTTTCACCTACCTCATCCCCATACTGTTTTTATTTATTTATTTTTATTTTTCTGCTCTTTTTTAACAGTTCTAACAGTCAGTTTCTTAATTAACAGGTACATGTTTATCAATAATTGGAATAAGTAATTTCATAAATTCATCAAGTGCAGCGTCTGGATGCTCCTCGTTAATCACATCAGACCGACAAATATTTTTAACTTCATCCACATAAGAGTCACAGCAAAATCTTTTGTATGATCTCTTATATACTATTTTAGGCCCATGTGTTGGAACTTTGGCTTTCCTAGATTTTGCCACATCACTGCACCCAATGGGTACAGACACAGCTTTAGAACAAAGTTCTACAGCATTAGTAAAAATGTGATCAATACATGTGGATGATCTTGTTCCTGTAGTGTTTGTAAACACCCTGGTAGGTTGACTAATAACCTGAACCAGATTACAGGCACTGGTTACAGTAACAAGCTTCCTCTTAAGCAGACAGCTTGATGAAAACCAGTCAATATTCATGTCCCCATGAAAGTAGACCTCTCTGTTTACATCACATAGACTATCAAGCATTTCACACATATTCTTTAGATACTGACGGTTAGCACTTGTTGGCTTAGCAACATCCCAAAAGAAAAGGCTTTAGATATGCCAAGTGAACCTGCAACCACAACACTTCAATAACACTTGACATAAGATATTCTCTAAGCATTACATAGATATGGCCCTGAATATATATATATATATATATATATATATATATATATATATATATATATATATATATATATATATATATATATATATATATATATATATATATATACACACAGCAACACCTCCCCCATAAGCATTTGTCTCTTCTATAGATGTTATATCACTGTATTGCTACTGATGTATCAGAAATGGCTAATATATGAAAGTTATCTGATGTTAGCAAGTTAATGATTTCATTAACCTTTTTTCTAAGGCTACATATATTCATTTGGGATATTTGCATCCCTTTCCTGGGTAGCTTATCAGAGATAGACATAATACTGAAAAGAGCAAGAAGAGCAAACAAAGCAATAGAAAAAATATACATTCAGCAGTTTATTAATCAATTGGCGTGTGTGTGCTGCGGGGTTGAAGCTACGAACCCATAGGTTTGGCTCTTCTGGGAGGGAGGGTGGACAATGAGCCTGTCATAGCGGATGTAAGTAATGTCCCCACATGCTCTGGCAGCTTTTATGGCTGGGATCAGTTCTTTCCTCTTCTGGCGCACAGCTTCAGGATGGTCCTCGTTGAGGAAGATATACATTCCTCTCAAGTTCTTGGCTCTTTAGCTAGCAGATTTTTTTGGATTAGCTAACACAACCTGCCATTGGAACACAGGAGTGATGGTTGCTGATAATGGGCCTCTGTACCCCTATGTGTCAGCTGTTTCTAGCTACAATAGTCATTTACAACATTAACAATGTCTACACTGTTTTTCTGATCTATTTTAATGGACAAAATATATATTTTTCTTGGACCTCTAGGGTATGTGGGACGCTAGTGTCCCACCTGGCCAACATCCAGTGAGATTGCAGAGCGCCAAATTCAAATACAGAAATACTCATTATAAAAATTCAGAAAACAAAACATATTTTACATAGGTTTAAAGATTAACTTCTTGTGAATCCAACCACGGTGTCAGATTTAAAAAATGCTTTACGGCAAAAGCATACCTTACGATTATTTGAGAACATAGCCCAGTAGACAAGTCATTGCAAACAGTAACCAGCCAAGCAGAAGAGTTACACAACTCAGAAATAGAGAAAATGAATCCCTACACTTTGATGATCTTCATATGGTTGCACTCCGAAGATATTCATTTACTCAATAAATGTTCCTCTTGTTCAATAGTCTCTTTATATCCAAAAACCTCAGTTTTCTTCAGTAATCCACAGGCTCAAATGCAGTCAAAACAGGCAGACAAAAAATCCAAATTGTATCCGTAAAGTTCATAGAAACATGTCAAACGATGTTTATATTCAATCCTCAGGTTGTTTTTAGCCTAAATGATTTATAATATTTCAACCGGACAATAACGTTGTCAATATAAAAGGTAAACAAGAAAGGCACTCTCTCGGGATTGCGCATGAAAAAGCTCTGGGACACTTCAGGGTCCACTCATTCAGACTGGTCGTACTCCCTCATTTATCAGAATACAAGCCTGAAACCATTTCTAAAGACTGTTGACATCTAGTGGAAGGCATAGGAACTGCTATTTGAGTCCTAAGTCAATGGATACTGTAATGGCATTGAATAGAAAACTACAAAAATACTTCCTGAATTGATTTTTCTCAGGTTGTTGCCTGCCAAATCAGTTCTGTTATACTTAGACACTATTTTAACAGTTTTGGAAACTTTAGAGTGCTTTCTATCCAAATCTACCAGTTATATGCATATCATATCTTCTGGGCCTGAGTAGCAGGCTGTTTTAATTTGGGCATGCTTTTTTTTTTAAACAAAATTCAGAATGCTGCCCCCTACCCTAGAGAAGTAAAAAAAAACAAGGACATTTCTAAGTGACCCCAAACTTTTGAACGGTAGTGTATGTTTAACAGGTGGGGCTCAACACGGTTGGTCTCTGCCTTCGTATAGTACTGATTTTGAAGTCAGTTTCCGCCAGGTAACAGATTGTGGAGTGGGTTAGGATGTGATGGTCATGTGTCGTGGTCTCTCTGTGCTAGAACAACGCCTCCAAGCTGCTGCTGGCAATCATGGAGAGTCGCCATGACAGCGAGAACGCCGAGAAGATCCTTTACAAGATGAGGCCCATGGAGCTGGTGAGTGAATCCACACACACACTAACACACACAAATACACACTTTACTGACAACGTGTGTTCCAGGTGGATGTGATGAAGGAGGCATATGCCCAGGGCCTGGAGAGTGAAGCTGAGGAGAACTCTATAGGAGACCAGATCAAACCAAAAGACGTAGGACACAACATCTACATCCTGGCCCACCAGGTAACCCCATGACATGTGCTATAACAAGCATGGTTGAGTGTGTGTGTGGGAGAGAATTTGTGCACCTGCGTATTAATACTTTAATAAGGGCCCATTGACAAAGGCAAAGTCAGTGGCACAGAAAAAGACGGTAATTCACATACTGTATCATTCGCCTGTGTCACACTCTTACTCCACCGCCAGGTGAGTCTAATGATTCATGTCTGTAGGTGTATTCATATAGGCTTGTTTTGTGTGATTTCAGCAGGTGATAATGGATGTAACTTTCAATGGAAGAAATGGTTCCTGTGTTGATTCAGACAGACCAGGTCTAGCGGGTTTTCACTTCTGTCTTTCACCCAAAATAGAGTGTCAGACAGGGTATTTCTGTCCCACCAACGGACTGGTTTCATCATGACCACCGAGCTCTCTGGGGCTGGCTGTTTGCACTTCCAAAATAACACCAATCACACATGAGCACATACAGAAGTTTGCACACACACGCTCAACCCCATCGTGTAACCCCACATGTGCAAATTTACATACATTACATACCACACACGTGCCTCAAGCATTCATATACACACACATAACACACATAACCCAAGCATTCCCTTTTAGCTATTGCTCCTGTTTATCAGTAAATGTCACCACACTTCTGAGCATCTGCCATGCAAACCAAAATTGGTTACGTGAAAGTTCCCACAATGTAAAAAAAAAAGTACTTTCCAAATGTGCTGTTTGTGTATAGTATTCAGATGCCTTGGCTTTTTCCACATTTTTGGTTCTTTACAAACTTATTCTAAAATGGATGAAATTGTCTTTTTCCACCAGTGTGTACAGTTGAAGTCAGAAGTTTACATACATACACCTTAGCCAAATACATTTAAACTCAGTTTTCACAATCCCTGACATTTAATCCTAGTAAAAATTCCCTGTTTTAGGTCAGTTAGCTTCACCACTTTATTTTAAGAATGTGAAATGTCAGAATAATAGTAGAGAGAATGATTTATTTCAACTTTAATTTATTTCATCACATTCCCAGTGGGTCAGAAGTTTACATACACTCAGTTAGTATTCGGTAGCATTGCCTTTAAATAATTAAACTTGGGTCAAATGTTTCAGGTAGCCTTCCACAAGGTTCCCACAATAAGTTTAATTTTGGCCCATTGCTCCTGACAGAGATGATGGAACTGAGTCAGGTTTTTAGGCCTCCTTGCTCGCACACTCTTTTTCAGTTATGCCCACACATTCTCTCTAGGATTGAGGTCAGGGCTTTGTGATGGCCACTCCAATACATTGACTTTGTTGTCCTTTAGCCATTTTGCTACAACTTTGGAAGTATGCTTGGGGTCATTGTCCATTTGCGACCAAGCTTTAACTTCCTGAATGATGTTGAGATGTTGCTTCAATATATCCAAATAATTTTCATTCCTCATGATGCCATCTATTTTGTGAAGTGCACCAGTCCCTCCTGCAGCAAAACACCCCAATAACATGATGCTGCCACCCCCGTGCTTCACAGTTGGGATGGTGTTTTTCGGCTTGCAAGCCTCCCCCTTTTCCCTCCAAACATAATGATGGTCATTATGGCCAAACAGTTCTGTTTTTGTTTTATCTGACCAGAGGACTTTTCTCCAAAAAGTATGATCTTTGTCCCCATGTGCAGTTGCAAACTGTAGTCTGGCTTTTTTATGGCGGTTTTGGAGCAGTGGCTTCTTCCTTGCTGAGTGGCCTTTCAGGTTATGTCGATATAGGACTCATTTTACTGTGGATATAGATACTTTTGAACCTGTTTCCTCCAGCATCTTCACATGGTCCTTTGCTGTTGTTCTGGGATTGATTTGCACTTTTCGCACCAAAGTACGTTCATCTCTAGGAGACAGAACACGTCTCCTTCCTGAGCGGTATGACGGATGCGTGGTTCCATGGTGTTTATCCTTGCGTACTATTGTTTGTACAGATGAACGTGGTACCTTCAGGCATTTGGAAATTGCTCCCAAGGATTTAACCAGACCTGTGGATGTCTACAAATTTGTTTCTGAGGTCTTGTCTGATTTCTTTTGATTTTTCCATGATGTCAAGCAAAGAGGCACTGAGTTTGAAGGTAGGCCTTGAAATACATCAACAGGTACACCTCCAATTGACTCAAATTATGTAAATTAGCCAATCAGAAGTGTCTAAAGCCATGACATCAATTTCTGTAATTTCCCAAGCTGTTTAAAGGCACAGTCAACATAGTGTATGTAAACTTCTGATCCACTGGAATTGTGACACAGTGAATTATAAGTGAAATAATCTGTCTGTAAACAATTGTTGGAATAATGACTTGTGTCATGCACAAAGTAGATGTCCTAACCGACATGCCAAAACTATAGTTGTTAACAAGAAATGTGTGGAGTGGTAGAAAAACGAGTTTTAATCACTCCAACCTAAGTGTATGTAAACTTCCGACTTCAACTGTATGTATGTACAGTACCAGTCAAAAATGTGGACACATCTACCTCATTCAAGGGTTTTTCTTTATTTTTACTATTTTTCTACATTGTAGAATAGTAGTGAAGACATTAAAACTATGAAATAACACAAGCTTCAAGCTTGGCACGCCTGCATTTGTGGAGTTTCTCCCATACTTCTCTGCAGATCCTCTCAAGCTCTGTCAAGTTGGATGGGGAGCATCGCTGCACACTTATTTTCAGGACTCTCCAGAGATGTTCAATTGGGTTCAAGTCCTGGCTCTGGCTGGGCCTTTCGAGGACATTCAGAGACTTGTCCCGAAGTCACTCCTGCGCTGTCTTGGCTGTGTGCTTAGCGTCGTTGTCCTGTTGGAAGGTGAATCTTCACCCCAATCTGAGGTCCTGAGCGCTCTGGAGCAGGTTTTCATCAACGATCTCTCTGTACTTTGCTCTGTTCATCTTTCCCTCAACCCATGACTAGTCTCCCAGTCCCTGCCGCTGAAAAACATCCCCACAGCATGAAGCTGCCACTACCATGCTTCACCTTAACCTGTTGCGTCGAGCAATCCCGTATCCGGGAGCGTAATTATAGCCTCAAGCTCATTACCATAACGCAACGTTAACTATTCATGAAAATCGCAAATGGAATGAAATAAATATATTGGCTCACAAGCTTAGCCTTTTGTTAACAACGCTGTCATCTCAGATTTTCAAAATATGCTTTTCAACCATAGCTACACAAGCATTTGTGTAAGAGTATTGATAGCTAGCATAACAAAAACAAGAAAAGCATTCAAATAAAATCATTTACCTTTGAAGAACTTCGGATGTTTTCAATGAGGAGACTCTCAGTTAGATAGCAAATGTTCAGTTTTTCCAAAAATATTATTTGTGTAGGAGAAATCGCTCCGTTTTGTTCATCACGTTTGGCTAAGAAAAAACCCAGAAAATTCAGTCATTACAACGCCAAACTTTTTTCCAAATTAACTCCATAATATCGACAAACATGGCAAACGTTGTTTAGAATCAATCCTCAAGGTGTTTTTCACATATCTATTCGATGATAAGTCATTCGTGGCAGTTTGGTTTCTCCTCTGAAGCAAATGGTAAAATACACGCAGCTGGAGATTACGCAATAATTGCAACGAAGGACACCAAGCGGAGCACCTGGTAAATGTAGTCTCTTATGGTCAATCTTCCAATGATATGCCTACAAATACGTCACAATGCTGCAGACACCTTGGGGAAACGACAGAAAGTGTAGGCTCATTCCTTGCGCATTCACAGCCATATAAGGAGACATTGGAACAAAGCGCATTCAAAATCTGGGGCGTTTCCTGTTTGAAATTTCATCTTGGTTTCGCCTGTAGCATCAGTTCTGTGGCACTCACAGATAATATTTCTGCAGATTTGGAAACGTCAGAGTGTTTTCTTTCCAAAGCTGTCAATTATATGCATAGTCGAGCATCCTTTCGTGACAAAATATCTTGTTTAAAACGTTTTTTTTTATCCAAAAATTAAAAGAAGAAGTTAATGATGTTTCCAGGTTTCTTCTAGACGTGACGCTTGGCATTCAGACCAAAGAGTTCAATCTTGGTTTCATCAGACCAGAGAATCTTGTTTCTCATGGTCTGAGAATCCTTTAAGGTGCCTTTTTAGCAAACTCCAAGCGGCCTGTCATGTGCCTTTTACTGAGGATTGACTTCCGTCTGGCCACTGTACCATAAAGGCCTTACTAGTGGAGTACTGCAGAGATGGTTGTCCTTCTGGAAGTTTCTCCCATCTCTAGAGAGGAGCTCTGGAGCTCTGCCAGAGTGACCATTGGGTTCTTGGTCACCTCCCTGACCAAGTCCCTTTTCCCCTGTTTGCTCTGATTGGCTGGGCGGGCCAGCTCTAGGAAGAGTCTTGGTGGTTCCAAACTTCTTCCATTTAAGAGTGGAGGCCACTGTGTTATTGGGGACCTTCAATGCTGCAGAAATGGTTTGGTACCCTTCCCCAGATCTGTGCCTCGACACAATACTGTCTCGGAGCTCTACGGACAATTCCTTTAACCTCATGGCTTGGTTTTTGCTCTGACATGCGCTGTCAACTGTGGGACCTTATAAAGACAGGTGCCTTTCCAAGTTATGTCCAGTCAATTGAATTTCCCCACAGGTGGACTCCAATCAAGTTGTAGAAACATCTCAAGGATGATCAATGGAAACAGGATGTCCAACTTCCAAGATGGCGTAGCAGTAGGACGTGTTGTCGTGTTCCTTGTATATATCGTTTGTTTTCGTTTCGTTTTCGTTTTTTTTCTTCACATATCTTTAAAACTTTTTGCTGAACCTCAACTTCTTCTAAATACTCTCCTGCAACCCGCCTCACCCAACGTAGCTTTTTTCCTAAAGTATTTATATTTACTTCGGATCTGGAACCCCTCAACTGAAGCTAGCCAACTAGCCAACTAACTACCAGCTTCAGCAAAACATTGCTAGCGGTCTTCAGCTAACCGGTCAGCTAACCGGTCATCAGCTAACCTTTAGCTCGGAAAGCTCTCGCCAGTTCGAACAACGCGACTCTAACCAGAGCATAACGGACCTATCTTTTATTTTATTTTTCACCCCCGGATTCCCATCGCAAACGGAACATTTTGAGCTCCTGGGCTACAATATCCAGACCCACGACCGGTCCATTGATGTCACCGCATGAAGAGGAATAAACAGACTCCCCCCATCGCGACGTCCCCAAAGGCTAACTCTCTAGCCCTTGCTATCTCCTTGCTTGCAAATTCGGCCTGCTAACTGCTAGCTTGTTTAGCCCGGTCCGCTAACTGCTACCGTGTTTAGCACCGTCTACTAACTGTTAGCTTGTTAGCACAGGCCTGCTAACCATCTGAATCGCCGCGTCCCAAACACTCACTGAACCCATATTTACTTTCTATCCCTTTTCGATTTTTAATTTGTTTATACCTTCCGGTAACCTGCCTCACCCAATGTGATACGGAACCGCTATTATCTTTACATTTTTAGAACACACTCAAGAACCTTCAGAAGCTAACCAGCTAACTGGCTACAAGCTATTTAGTCATTGTTAGTTTTCTAACCTGGATAACACTCGCCAGTCCAGCTTCCCTGCCCCATCCACCGCTGCCCCTTGGACACTGATCACTTGGCTACATAGCTGATGCAGGCTGGACTGTCCATTAATTCACGGTAATCCATTCTGCTTGTTTATGTTTTATCTGTCGGCCCCAGCCGCACTTAGGCTCTGTGTGTAGTTAATCCGACCCTCTCTGCCTAATCTATCGCCATTCTACCTGCTGTTGTTGTGCTAGCTGATTAGCTGTTGTTGTCTCACCTACTGTTTTAGCTAGCTCTCCCAACTCAACACCTGTGATTACTGTATGCCTTGCTATATGTCTCTCTCAAATGTCAATATGCCTTGTATACTGTTGTGCAGGTTAGTTATCATTGTTTTAGTTTACAATGGAGCCCCTAGTTCCACTCTTTATACCCCTGATACCTCCTTTGTCCCACCCCCCACACATGCGGTGACCTCACCCATTACAACCAGCATGTCCAGAGATACAACCTCTCTCATCATCACCCAGTGCCTGGGCTTACCTCCGCTGTACCCGCACCCCACCATACCCCTGTTTGCGCATTATGCCCTGAATATATTCTACCATGCCCAGAAACCTGCTCCTCTTATTCTCTGTCCCCAACGCCCTAGGCGACCAGTTTTGATAGCCTTCAGCCGCACCCTCATACTACTCCTTCTCTGTTCCGCGGGTGATGTGGAGGTAAACCCAGGCCCTGCATGTCCCCAGGCACCCTCATTTGTTGACTTCTGTGATCGAAAAAGCCTTGGTTTCATGCATGTCAACATCAGAAGCCTCCTCCCTAAGTGTGTCTTACTCACTGCTCTAGCACACTCTGCTAACCCTGATGTCCTTGCCGTGTCTGAATCCTGGCTCAGGAAGGCCACCAAAAATTCTGAGATTTCCATACCCAACTATAACATCTTCCGTCAAGATAGAACTGCCAAAGGGGGAGGAGTTGCAGTCTACTGCAGAGATAGCCTGCAAAGTAATGTCATACTCTCCAGGTCCATACCCAAACAGTTTGAACTACTAATTTTGAAAATTACTCTCTCCAGAAATAAGTCTCTCACTGTTGCCGCCTGCTACCGACCCCCCTCAGCTCCCAGCTGTGCCCTGGACACCATTTGTGAATTGATCGCCCCCCATCTAGCTTCAGAGTTTGTTCTGTTAGGTGACCTAAACTGGGATATGCTTAACACCCCGGCAGTCCTACAATCTAAGCTAGATGCCCTCAATCTCACTCAAATCATCAAGGAACCCACCAGGTACAACCCTAACTCTGTAAACAAGGGCACCCTCATTGACGTCATCCTGACCAACTGGCCCTCCAAATACACCTCCGCTGTCTACAACCAGGATCTCAGCGATCACTGCCTCATTGCCTGTATCCGCTACGGAGCCGCAGTCAAACGACCACCCCTCATCACTGTCAAACGCTCCCTAAAACACTTCTGTGAGCAGGCCTTTCTAATCGACCTGGCCCGGGTATCCTGGAAGGACATTGACCTCATCCCGTCAGTTGAGGATGCCTGGTCTTTCTTTAAAAGTAACTTCCTCACCATTTTAGATAAGCATGCTCCGTTCAAAAAATGCAGAACTAAGAACAGATATAGCCCCTGGTTCACTCCAGACCTGACTGCCCTCGACCAGCACAAAAACATCCTGTGGCGGACTGCGCTAACATCGAATAGTCCCCGCGATATGCAACTGTTCAGGGAAGTCAGGAACCAATACACACAGTCAGTCAGGAAAGCTAAAGCCAACTTCTTCAGGCAGAAGTTTGCATCCTGTAGCTCCAACTCCAAAAAGTTCTGGGACACTGTGAAGTCCATGGAGAACAAGAGCACCTCCTCCCAGCTGCCCACTGCACTGAGACTAGGTAACATGGTCACCACCGATAAATCCATGATTATCGAAAACTTCAACAAGCATTTCTCAACGGCTGGCCATGCCTTCCGCCTGGCTACTCCAACCTCGGACAACAGCTCCCCCCCCCCCGCAGCTACTCGCCCAAGCCTCTCCAGGTTCTCCTTTACCCAAATCCAGATAGCAGATGTCCTGAAAGAGCTGCAAAACCTGGACCCGTACAAATCAGCTGGGCTGGACAATCTGGACCCTCTATTCCTGAAACTATCCGCCGCCATTGTCGCAACCCCTATTACCAGCCTGTTCAACCTCTCTTTCATATCGTCTGAGATCCCCAAGGATTGGAAAGCTGCCGCAGTCATCCCCCTCTTCAAAGGGGGCGACACCCTGGACCCAAACTGTTACAGACCTATATCCATCCTGCCCTGCCTATCTAAGGTCTTCGAAAGCCAAGTCAACAAACAGGTCACTGACCATCTTGAATCCCACCGTACCTTCTCCGCTGTGCAATCTGGTTTCCGAGCCGGTCACGGGTGTACCTCAGCCACGCTCAAGGTACTAAACGATATCATAACTGCCATCGATAAAAGACAGTACTGTGCAGCCGTCTTCATAGACCTTGCCAAGGCTTTCGACTCTGTCAATCACCGTATTCTTATCGGCAGACTCAGTAGCCTCGGTTTTTCGGATGACTGCCTTGCCTGGTTTACCAATTACTTTGCAGACAGAGTTCAGTGTGTCAAATCGGAGGGCATGCTGTCCGGTCCTCTGGCAGTCTCTATGGGGGTGCCACAGGGTTCAATTCTCGGGCCGACTCTTTTCTCTGTATATATCAATGATGTTTCTCATGCTGCGGGCGATTCCCTGATCCACCTCTATGCAGACGACACCATTCTATATACTTCCGGCCCGTCCTTGGACACTGTGCTATCTAACCTTCAAACGAGCTTCAATGCCATACAGCACTCCTTCCGTGGCCTCCAACTGCTCTTAAACGCTAGTAAAACCAAATGCATGCTTTTCAACCGTTCGCTGCCTGCACCCGCACGCCTGACCAGCATCACCACCCTGGATGGTTCCGACCTTGAATATGTGGACATCTATAAGTACCTAGGTGTCTGGCTAGACTCTAAACTCTCCTTCCAGACCCATATCAAACATCTCCAATCGAAAATCAAATCAAGAGTCGGCTTTCTATTCCGCAACAAAGCCTCCTTCACTCACGCCGCCAAACTTACCCTAGTAAAACTGACTATCCTACCGATCCTCGACTTCGGCGACGTCATCTACAAAATTGCTTCCAACACTCTACTCAGCAAACTGGATGCAGTTTATCACAGTGCCATCCGTTTTGTCACTAAAGCACCTTATACCACCCACCACTGCGACTTGTATGCTCTAGTCGGCTGGCCCTCGCTACATATTCGTCGCCAGACCCACTGGCTCCAGGTCATCTACAAGTCCATGCTAGGTAAAGCTCCGCCTTATCTCAGTTCACTGGTTACGATGGCAACACCCATCCGTAGCACGCGCTCCAGCAGGTGTATCTCACTGATCATCCCTAAAGCCAACACCTCATTTGGCCGCCTTTCGTTCCAGTTCTCTGCTGCCTGTGACTGGAACGAATTGCAAAAATCGCTGAAGTTGGAGACTTTTATCTCCCTCACCAACTTCAAACATCTGCTATCCGAGCAGCTAACCGATCGCTGCAGCTGTACATAGTCTATTGGTAAATAGCCCACCCATTTTCACCTACCTCATCCCCATACTGTTTTTATTTATTTATTTTTATTTTTCTGCTCTTTTGCACACCAATCTCTACCTGTACATAACCATCTGATCATTTATCACTCCAGTGTTAATCTGCATAATTGTAATTATTTGCCTACCTTCTCATGCCTTTTGCACACAATGTATATATAGACTCCCCTTTTTTCTACTGTGTTATTGACTTGTTAATTGTTTACTCCATGTGTAACTCTGTGTTGTCTGTTCACACTGCTATGCCTTATCTTGGCCAGGTCGCAGTTGCAAATGAGAACTTGTTCTCAACTAGCCTACCTGGTTAAATAAAGGTGAAATAAAAAATAAAAAAAAAATAAAACCTGAGCTCCAATTTCGAGTCTCATTGCAAAGGGTCTGAATACTTTTGTAAATAAGGTATTCTTCTTCTTTTTGTAACACATTTGCAAACATGTCTAAACTGGTTTTCGCTTTGTCATTTTGGGGTATTGTGTGTAGATTGAGGAGGAAATACATTTTATTCATTCCATTTTAGAGTAAGGCTGTAACAAAATGTGGAAAAAGCGAAGGGGTCTGAATTATTTCTGATTGCACTGTACATATGTGTGTGTTTTCAAGATATCATCCTAATGTTAGATAGGGTTTTATCTATAACTTAATGGGGCTCTTAGCTTATGTTCTGGGAATGTTCCCAGTTTGCTGTGTGCTGTCTGAAATAGTCAGCTGAGAATCACCCCCATCTCACCTGATGGAAGAAAGAGTCCGCCAACAAGTGTATATTTTGTTTCCCTCGCTGATGTTTATCACCACAGAAAGAGGTATAGGCAGGCAGACATTCATCACTGGATAGAGAGGAGAAGTAGTACATTGTCAACAACAGACTTGGTATTGAGCAGATGGTTTAGGGGATGATGTCTCTGCTTGGTGATTGACATCAGAATGCCTCACTGAATGGCAATGATCTCTCACTGGTCTGTTTCATTGTAAGGACTGTCTCTCTACACCTCATGTGTCTGTCCTTGACAATCAGACTGTCTTTGTTACTCTCCCGCAGTAGCATGCCCATGCACACTCATGTGCATGTCACACACACACACATACATATCCTCTCAATATACTTATTACAGGCTATGCTAAAACCCTACACCCCAACCTGAGTACTCCGTTCTGCCACCTCTGGTCTCCTGGCCTCTACAGGAGGGCGGCTTAACGCTCAGCCCAGTCAAAGCTCTTTTTTTTGGTTTGTGTAACAAGCTCCTGCCCATCATCGAAAAACATCTGAAACCCTACCTCTTCAAATAGTATCTTAAATAATCCCACAGCACCCCCCCCCCCCCCCCCCCCCCTCTCGCACCTCTTCCTCAGCATCTGCTAAATGACTAAAATGTGAATGTTTATCGGTCGACCGATTATGATTTTTCAACGCCGATACCTATTATTGGAGGACCAAAAAAGCCGATACCGATTTAAAAATATATATATATATATAATAGTAATAAATACATTTTTTAAAATGTATTTGTTATAATGACAATTACAACAATACTGAATTAACACTTATTTTAACTTAATATAATACATAAATAAAATCAATTTAGCCTCAAGTAGATAATGAAACATGTTCAATTTGGTTTAAATAATGCAAAAACAAAGTGTTGGAGAAGAACGTAAAAGTGCAATATGTGCTACGTAAGAAAGGTAACGTTTCAGTTCCTTGCTCAGAACATGAGACCATATGAAAGCTGGTGGTTCCTTTTTACATGAGTCTTCAATATTCCCAGGTAAGAAGTTTTAGGTTATAGTTATTATAGGACTATTTCCCTCTATACCATTTGTATTTCATTAACCTTTGACTATTGGATGTTCTTATAGGCACTTTAGTATTGCCAGTGTAACAGTATAGCCTCCATCCCTCTCCTCGCTCCTCCCTGGGCTCGAACCAGCAACACAACGACAACAGCCACCACATCGAAGCAGCGTTACCCATGCAGAGCAAGGGAAACAACCACCCCAAGGCTCAGAGCGAGTGAAGTTTGAAATGCTATTAGCGAGCGCTAACTAGCCAGCCATTTCACTTCGGTCACACCAGCCTCATCTCAGGAGTTGATAGGTTTGAAGTCCTAAACAGCGCAATGCTTGACGCACAACGAAGAGCTGCTGGCAAAACGCACGAAAGTGCTGTTTGAATGAATGTTTACGAGCCTGCTTCTGCCTACCACCGCTCAGTCGGATACTTAGATGCTTATATGCTCAGTCAGATTATATGCAACACAGGACACGCTAGATAATATCTAGTAATATCATCAACCATGTGTAGTTAACTAGTGATTATGATTGATTGATTGTTTTTTATAAGATAAGTTTAATGCTAGCTAGCAACTTACCTTGGCTTACTGCATTTGCGTAACAGGCAGTCTCCTTGTGGAGTGCAACGAGAGAGAGGCAGGTCGTTATTGTGTTGGACTAGTTAACTGTAAGGTTGCAATCCCCCGAGCTGACGAGGTGAAAATCTGTCTTTCTGCCCATGAACGAGGCAGTTAACCCACCGTTCCTAGGCTGTCATTGAAAATAAGAATGTGTTCTTAACTGACTTGCCTAGTTAAATAAAGATTAAATAAAGGTGTAAAAAAAAATAAAAAATTAAATACCGATTTCCAATTGTTATGAAAACTTGAAATCGGCCCTAATTAATCGGCCATTCCGATTAATCGGTCGACCTCTAGTTGAAATGGATTGGGTATCTGTAATAGTCTGTAACATATCTGTAATAGTGGAAGTACCTAGTGTTGACTGATTGGCTGTACTTTGTGTGTTCCAGCTAGCCAGACACAGCAAGTTCCTGCAGCAGAGCTTGAGGCCGCTAGCGGCGGGGCTGCTGCTGAATGATGACACGGAGGGAGGCGACGCCCTTGGTTACTATGCCAACCACACCGCTCAGATAGAGGTAGACCTCACCCAGACAGTCTTCATCCAATCACATCATCCTATTATCTCAACCCAGTGGCAAAAACTGGTTGAAATTATGTCATGATTTTTATTTCAACCAGTTTTTGGTTGTAATGTGACCAAATCATCCAATTTTGCTCGCTGGAAAGCTACAGGCCTCTTCTGCGCTTTTTTTTGCTCGGGGGTTTGTGGTATATGGCCAAGGGCTGTATCCAGGCAAACTGCATTGCACCGTGAATAAGAGCAGTCCTTAGCCGTGGTATATTGGCCATATTCCATACCTCCTCTGGCCTTATTGTTTAAATATACAGTACCAGTCAAAAGTTTGGACACAGCTACTCTCAAGGGTTTTTCTTTATTTTTACTATTTTATACAATGTAGAATATTAGTGAAGACATCAAAACTATGAAATAACACATAGTAATATCACATAGTTTCTTCACTAGGCTATTCTGGGGCGGCAGGGTAGCCTAGTGGTTAGAGCGTTGGACTAGTAACCGAAAGGTTGCAAGTTCAAATCCCCGAGCTGAAAGGGTACACATCTGTCGTTCTGCCTCTGAACAGGCAGTTAACCATCATTGAAAATAAGAATTTGTTCTTAACTGACTTGCCTAGTTAAATAAAGGTAAAATTTTATTTGATGTCTTGATGACAGCTTTGCACACTCTTGGCATTCTCTAAACCAGCTTCATAGTCACCTGGAATGCATTTCAATTAGATATTAGATATACCCCTGAAAGTACAGCTACTTTTGTTCTTGTTCTTTCGTCAGATTGTGCGTCACGACCGCACCATGGAGCAGATAGTGTTTCCAGTGCCCAACATCTGTGAGTACCTGACAGAGGAGTCCAAGACGCGCGTGTTCACTACAACCGAGAGGGATGACCAGGGCAGCAAGGTCAACGATTTCTTCACGCAGTTTGACGACCTCTATAATGAGATGCGCTGGCAGAAGAAGATACGCAGTAAGATAAAAAGTTTTACACTGATGAACAATTCTGGTGGTGAAATAATGGCTACATTGTGATACAGGGACATTAACCAGTTGTCCCGTGTCACTATAGATAACCTGGCTCTGTTCTGGTTCTCTCGGCACATCTCTCTCTGGGGAAGCATCTCTTTCTACCTAGCCGTTCTAGTCAACGTGGCCGTGGCTCTCTTCTACCCCTTTGGAGATGACGGAGATGAAGGTGAGATGTCCTACAGCAAGTTCTTATTCATTAGAGACAGTTTGAGACAGTTATATAATGTCCTCATCTGCTTGCATGTGCCTCGCCTTTCAAGGTATTTTTGTACTTCCCTTATGCACTATGCTTTTCTGCACACTCACTATACCACTGGTCAATATAATCTACCAGTCGACTGTCTATCCTGCCCTTTATCCATAGTGACAATAGTGGTAGTTGGATTCTGTGTCCTGTGTCTAGACCTGTAATTGGTTAATCATACCAAACATAAAATAATTTAATTGTGACCGACCGGCTCGATTCTGTCTTTATGTAGCAAAATTGGAAATTGTGTTTTTTACATTGGATAAACAAGACTCTGAGCTATAAAATTGTATATCATACACTACAGTTGAGGAACAATGGGAAAGTAATCCTGCTTTGAGAGTTAATAAACTTGTAACCTCACTTTTGAAAAAATAGCCCTTGAATGTTTTGGTACTACTACTGGAGAGCCCTTCTTTGTCTGCACCCATTCAGCATCGTTCACACCCTTTTAAGCTTTAGCCCCACCCATCTCTTTAAGGATTCACATGTGAGGCTATGTACTAAACAACCAAAGTTTTTCAAGACTAAAGGCTGGTTTATACTACGGATGTTTGTAAATTTAATCTGGAGTGTCTGAGTGTGCTCTGGGTGTTCGAAAGCTCAGAGCGTTGCCAGATTGGCCATTTGAAAAATTCAGAGCACACTGAACGCTCTGGCTGAAAAGTAGGATTGATCTGAGCATTCTGACCGAACAGCAGCAGTCAAGCACCCAAGCTAACTGGCTAATGTTGGCTAGCTTGCTAGCTACTTCCAGACCCAAATGAGAGAACAGCTCACTCTGACCATTTTACTCGCTCTAACAGAGCTGGTTAGGCTGTTTTTATGTCATCCAGAACATTGGTGACTGCAACTGTGCTGCTGGCAATAATGTAATTAAGTTTTTTTTGACACCAACCATATTCAACGTGTGTTGAGCATTCGTAAATTTGTCAGTTATTCTGAGCGAATTTACCAGCTATGTCTATCGAAAGTTGTTGAAGTGACAACATAAACATTCTATAGAAATAGTTACTTGCATGGTGCAGTCTTTTGTTTAGACATGTATCTAGCTAGCTAAACAATGACCCATAATCCCAACTCATAACGTTACTACCCAGCATGAATCTGAAGGTAGCTAACCAAACAGGTTCAATGTTAGCTAGCTAACATTAGGCTTAAACTAGAAATCCAAATGGCTCTGAGATATGAATAATATTACTACACAGATCATACACACAACGTTAGCTAGCTAGCCAGCCTATTAACTTTAGCTAGTTAGTTAACAGTACACTTTAACTTGAAATGAAAATTACTTTCTGACAAAATGAGTAATGTGAAATATTTAAAACCGGAGCCTTCTGTGTGTTCTCTTTTCGACTCCATCTGCATATTTGCAGTCAAACACCAGAATTCTCTCCATCTCCTTAGCTATCATACTCGAATTCCATAATTTCAAAACTCAGTCCTTCAGAAAGTGGAGAGCAACACTTTATGCAGTTCTACTACGTGAGATCTTTAAAAAAAAAAGCTGTGTTAGAAAGTATTACATTTATTACAACACATACAGCTCATATTATAAACCGAAGCATGCTACATGGCAGACCAATCCGAACTCCTCTATCGGCATGTCCAGCCCACTCATTATCTTAGCCAGTCATGGCTTGCAGGAAGATTTCGGTATTTTTTCCATGGCTAAACCAACTAGGCTCGTAATTTAACAATTTTACAGATGGCATACAAGTTTGTTATTAAGGCACATGAAAGTTCACAAGGCAATTCTGCCACAAAAAAAAACACATTTTAATAAAATTAAAAAAAAGGTTTTGTTCAAATGACTGTCCTGTGAAGTAGTGAAGCACGACTTACGCATAGTTTCCTGAAACGAGTCACAATTTTCTATATAAATCTACAAGATAGAGGAATAACTGATAGGCAGTGGAGGCCAGGTGCTTCATTGTAAATGAAAGAACAGCGACGACACGCAGCTCAAAAAGCTCCCCTATTGATCTTGTTTTAGGGACAATAAAATGATCCTACCTAGACTAGCCTACAACACCACAATCCAATGGATAATTGCATAATTTTTTTCTCGTGATCACAATTCTACTCTAGGCTGTAAACTGCAGTGAAAATGTCATGTGAATAATGGCGCAAAAACACTGTTATTTGAATGTTTGATTCCATTCATTCCATTTGGAATAGTAGTGGGTCTACTCTCAACAGTTTACAGAAAGGCACAGTAGCAGGCCAGTCTGGCTGTATTTTTACTTCTGATACTGGAGCGCTGTCTGTTGCCGATCATCATTATCCCAAGTCATCCTGGCCACAGGCCTATGCTCCCAGCAGGCCCAGTTATTCAGGAAAGCTTAACACGAGCAGCCATTCCTCGATCTAGACCCTAACGCTTCAATATAGCCTAAATATTTGTCATTTAACTTTTTAAATGTATTACCTTTTGTGTGTGGCATTAGTCACAATATTTTAATCTGATTATACTACTTAAAGTCTCCTGAAGGCTATCTGTGCATGTTCATCCACTCTACTATAATTCCAACATCCAAACTGTGCAACTGCCATTCGATTAATGGAAAGAGAAACACCAAAAATAGTAATGACATTTGGAGATTGTCAAACCAAACAATCGATGCTGAGTAGGGAGGGATGCATTTAGATTTTTTTTTTAGATTTCGATTCGCTACTTGATTGTGTTGTTGAAAACGCAAACCATTATGATAAGCGCTCGAAGTCGTTAATCGGTATGCAGTTGTGTTGATTATTGGTTGTGTGTGGTGCATTGGCACAGAAACCTGTTGGTGGAAAATTTGTTGCATATATAATTATAAACTGGGTGGTTCGAACCCTGAATGCTTATTTGGCTGACAGCCGTGGTATTTCAGACCACGGGTATGACAAAATATTTATTTTGGTTGGTAACCATTTTATAATAGCAATAAGGCACCTCTAGGGTTTGTGGTATATGGCGAATATACCACGGCTAAGGGCTCCTCGTGCCTTTTTGCTTAATATTGCATCAAATTGTGAAAATCAGATTTCCCCCCAGCTGATCATTGTCTGCAGCCGGGTCTGACTGTAGTGTAATGAAACAGGCAGGGAGAGTGAGCTCGTCCGTGGTGGTCAGCAAATCCTCAAACTTCTGGCCTGTTAGCCCTGCATGGAAACATTACTTCTCATTTCATGATAGTAATAGAGAAATCTAAAGGTAGATCATGATCAAAAAGTTAAGCACAGAAGGAAAGTCCCAATCTTGTATGGCGAATTCTGCATGATCATGTGCGTGAAAATCACAGTAAATGTTGGTTCATGTGCTAAGGCAACAGTGTTTATGAGATGCACGCGGTCAGTGGTTTGGATATCACCAGTCTTCCCTTTGGGCCATTGTTTGACATTCCCCTCTGTTGCCTGTTGTGACTGGCTCTCGAAAGGCAGAGAACCTAGAGTGTTGTGCCAAGTGCTAGTCTGGTCCCAGATCTGTTTGTGCGGTCTTGCCAGTTGGCAGTTGTCACTTAGCTATAGGCTTGTCCTCAACTGGCAATACGGCACAAACAGATCTGGGACTAGGCTATGATGAAGCACTCTGCTCTGTTGCATAATACATGAACCCAAAGGCTTCAAATGCCAAATCTCTGAACAGTGTGAATGTCTTCATCTGTATTTGTTGTTTGTTTGTTTGTTTACTCCGTCCCCAGGCATCCTGCCCCCCTTTGTGTCCATCCTGCTGTGGGTGGCGTTGGTGGTGTGCACCGCCATGCTCTTCATCCTGCCCAAACCAGGGAGTGTCCGGCCCTTCCTGGTCTCTGTCATACTGCGCTCTATTTACACACTGGGCCTGGGCCCGACCCTGCTGCTACTGGGGGCCGCCAATGTAAGTACAGCAAAGTCAAATACAGACAAAATAGTTTTAAGTAAAATGTACAGTGTAATACTAAGAACTCCTGTTTTGTAATTTTAGCATCATCTTCTATTGAAGCCATCTTTCAGTCCTCTTTCCTCTCCTCTCTCCAGCTCCTAAATAAGATAGTGTTCCTGGTGAGCTTCGTGGGCAACCAGGGGACATTCACGCGGGGCTACAAGGCAGTGGTCATGGACATGCCCTTCCTCTACCACGTGGGCTACATCATCGTCTGTATGCTGGGCCTCTTTGTCCATGAGTTCTTCTACAGCTTCCTGGTTAGTGGAAACAATCTCTGCAACACTTCACCATTTAACTTAAAAAAATACAAGAACTTTATATTATTATTGCTCATTTATCATTTAAAATATCCATTCAATTGAATGAAGTGGATTAATTTAACTTGAAAGTACTTGGTTATCATGCGGAAAACATCAAATGGACTTTTAACAGTGATTAAGTCTGGACCTTTCTTGGTGCCATGTGATCCCGGCAGGTGGTTATAGTGTGGTTTCATCATTTAGCTCCATGGTCTCCTTGTTCCCCCACTTGAACCAGGTTTTTCAGACACAGCTGCATTTGCAGAAAGCCACATCATCTCCTTCTTTTGCTGTTGCTGTTCGGAAGCTATGTGATATCGGGTGCCTTTACAGCTCTCCTAAAGCTGTTTGTGCCCGTGTGTGTCCCCGTGTCTGCATTTGTCTGACTGTGTGTCTGTCCCCCTCAGCTTTTTGATCTGCTGAACCGCGAGGAAACCCTGCTGAACGTGATTAAGAGCGTGACACGTAATGGGCGCTCCATCGTCCTCACAGCTGTGCTGGCCCTCATTCTGGTCTACCTCTTCTCCATCGTGGGCTTCCTCTTCCTCAAGGACGACTTCCTCATGGACGTGCAACGTCTGCCAGGTCAGTACCCATAGACTTCCCCTTGTCTTCAGCCCAGAACCCTGTACTCTATCCTAGGTGTCTACACTATAAAACACAGTCACCCCCTACTCACTACCTTTGCCTCTATACCCTACCCTAGGTCTCTGCACTTTTACCCCAGTTCAATTAGTACTAGTACCCAATGTTCCTCAACCCCTTTACTACCCTAGGTCTCTGCCCATTTACTCTGCTCTGTCGCCCCCCCCCCCTGCTCCCCCACACAACCCACCCTCCTCAGCCTGTCCTGCTGATCGCTGATATGGTCACTGCTCAGTATAGGATGCATGATTTCTGATGTTGCTCCCGAACACCTCTTACACTGGATTGTGGCCACATAGTCTCCCCATTAGTCCTGCCACCCACACCTAACCGTTGCCCTTCAATACCCACACCTGACTGGCCAACTCTATGGCCCTCAATCGTAAGAACTTCCTCATACAGCCAGTATACAATCTGACCACTATCTAATAATGACATCATTGCAATTAATTTTGCCCACTGGGTAGTAGGGCTGTGTGATTTTTGCACATTAATCCAAATGTCTGTATCGCAGAATCAAGGTTTTTTGTATTTTTGTCCGCTTGTTATATTTTTGGGCTCGTCTCGTTTGCTCCTTCTGTGCTGTGTGCACCTTCCCATTTACACCAGATATATGTATATAATGATGAGATGCTCATGTCTCTGCACTAACAATAGGAGTTGTTGTCCCAAAGGCGGGAAGGCAGGTGACAAGCCTGTGCCCAAAGGCAGGTGACAAGCCTGCCTTCCCTCCTAAATAAGCGCATATAAAAGCTTTGGGCTTATTTTGGACAGGTTTTGGCAAGAGTGAAACCTCTTGCTTCTCATCTTTCTCTGGTTTACATACACACCCAAGCCCACTCTGACAAATGGTTTTGCTATTTGCATTTTAGGTTTGGTCCAACAGAATCGGTCATATGGACACCGAAACACATGGAGACATTATTTTACTGTAATAGAGGAGAAATTAACCTTTCGACCATACCCTGTTTGTTTCAACTCCTCAAATTCCGAGCGGCGCAGACACTACTAAAATGGATGTGTCCATGAACATTCATTCTGGAAAAATAATGGCCAGTTTGTTGCACATGTATCGCTAGCAGTATTTTAGTCAAGTAAAGATAGCTATACTAGCTGTTTAGTCTGTGTTTTATAAATGTGCAATAAGTATAAAACAATTATATAAGGAATTGTCAACTCGTTCTCATTCTGATAAATAAGGTAGGCCACTTGATTTCAACCTCTGAACAAATTGGACAGGCTAACATGCTGTTCAAACAGTTGGAGAAGGACAGAATGGTGTGTTCATAACAATTCAACTCTTTTACCTTGTTAGCTAGCAAATAGACTTCTTCTGTTTGAGAGATTGTTAATGAGATTGGTGTTAATTTTCTATAATGCCTGCTACGTTATTAGTGATGTGCATTATGCATGGTTCTGGTCAAATTTGTAACAAAAGTGGTATTTTTATAGACAGACCTGAAAGCCAGATCAGTGATTATTGCAAAAACAAAAAGAAAGGTACAACTATTTAACCTAGCAGTTAAGAGAGTTGGGCCAGTAAGAGCTGACTAGGTATAACAAATCTGTTGATGTGCCCTGAGCAAAGCACTTAGCCCGAATTACTCCTGTAAGTTGCTCTGGATAAGAGCATCTGCTAAATGACTAAAATGTGAATGTCTTATGGTTGTGGAAGACATATTCAGCCGAGGTACAGTATAACTTCACACGCCCTGAATTCATTTGATTATTGCTGACTGTTTTAAATGTAGTGTTATTTGACCTTCAATTGTACAACAAAACTTATTTAGGGTAAACTTGAAACATTTATTAGATCTACACTACATGACCAAAAGTATGAGGACACCTGCTCGTCAAACATCTCATTCCAAAATCATGGGCATTAATATGGAGTTGGTTCCCCCCTTGCTGCTATAATAGCCTCCACTCTTCTGGGAAGGCTTTCTACTAGATTTTGGGTCATTGCTGCAGGGATTTCCATTCAGCCAAAAGAGCATTAGTGAGGTCGGGGACTGATGTTGGGCGATTAGGCCTGGCTTGCAGTCGGCATTCCAATTCATCCCAAAGGTGTTGTTGAGGTCAGTGCTCTGTTCTCTTTGCAGGCCATTCCAGTTCTCCCACACCGATCTCGACAAACCATTTCTGTATGGACCTTGCTTTGTGCACTGGGGCGTTGTGCTGAAACAGTAAAGGACCTTCCCCAAACTGTTGCCACAAAGTTAGAAGCACAGAATAATCTAGAATGCCATTGTATGCTGCAGCATTAAGATTTCCCTTCAGTGGAACTATGGGGCCTAGACCGAACCATGAAAAACAGCCCCAGACCATTATTCCTCCTCCACCAAAATTTACAGTTGGCACTATGCATTCGGGCAGGTAGCGTTCTCCTGACATCCTCCAAGTCCAGATTCGTCTGACTTCCAGATGGTGAAGCGTGATTCATCACTCCAGAAAACGCAATTCCACTGAGTCCAATGGTGGTGAGCTTTACACCACTCCGGCAGTTTGAAACTCGGTAGTGAGTGTTGCAACTGAGGGCAGACCATTTTTATACGTTACGCACTTCAGCGGTCCCGTTCTGTGAGCTTCTGTGAGCTTGTGTGGACTATCAATTTGTGGTTGAGCTGTTGTTTCTCCTAGATGTTTCCACTAAACAATAACAGCACTTACAGTTGACCGGGGCAACTCTAGCAGGGCAGAAATTTAACAAACTTCTTGGAAAGGTGGCTGAGCTCTTCAGTACGGGCCATTCTACTGCAAGTGTTTGTCTATGGAGATTGCATGGCTGTGTGCTCAATTTTATACTCATGTCAGCAACGGGTGTGGCTGAAATAGTCAAATCCACTCATTTGAATGGGTGTCCACATACTGTTGGCTGTGTAGTGTATATCGTGATTCGCCCATAATTTTTTTTAAATCGAGAAATTAGTTTTTGCCCATATTGCCCAGCCCTACTGGTTATCATAGTTATCACCAGACAGTATTTCATGACATGCTGCTCTCTCTTCACAGACGCTCTGAGAATTATTAGTGGAAAGGGGTTGGAGAGTAAAGAGCATCTATTTTAGTGATGTCGCCTGTTGAAACTGAAGAAGGTTGATGTTTTGATTTGTCACTGCAGTACACATTAGGTTAGACAGGATAGACTGAGCAGTAGGATGGACTTTTTGTTTTCTGTCACAACAGCTATGTGGAATTGTCATTGAAAACTAGTAAACACATGTTTACTATACATTACTAGTTTACTAGACTAAAGGTTTTCGATAAACCTGTTCTCTGTCTTGGTTGACTAACTGTCTGTGCTTGCATGTTTGTGTGCGCTTGCTTATACAGTGCCTTCAGAAAGTATTCACACCCATTTACTTTTTCCACATTTGTGACCGACCAGCTCTATTTAGCTAAATTTGAAATTGTGTTTTTTACATTGGATAAAAGTAATCTCAAAGCTAGCAAATTGTATGTCATACACTGCAGGTGAGGAGTAAGGGGAGTAATTCTGCTTTGAAAGTTGATAAAGTTGGAACCCCATTTTTGAGAAAATAGTCCTTGAATGTTTTGGTATACCTACAGGAGAACTCTTCTTTGTCTTCACCCATTCAGTGTCCCCACCCATCTCTTTAAGGATTTGCATGTGAGGCCATGTGAGGCTAAACAGTGTGAGTAAGGTAGTGTAGTAAACAACCAAATATTTCAAGACTAAAAGTGGTGTAAGTATTAGAAAAAATACGCTTTATCTGGTCCTTGGCCTATATCCTAATCTGACTTTGGTGCACTTCATGTTTTTCTTCACATTACCATCTCTGGTAAACACACACTATATCAAATAAAATAAAAATGTACCCCTCAGCCACATCTAGCTAAGTGGATGGGTAAATATTGTCTAGACATGTACAGATGACCGCATAATTAGCAATGCAATGGATTTCTGAGATACTAAAAACAGATCATACACGTAATGTTAGTGTGCGAGCCAGCCAGGTAACAGTACACTTTAACTTGCAATGAAAATGATTTTCTGACAAATTAGATATGTATAATATCTGAAAGTGTAGCTAGATAGACTCTTACCCGTATACATGGATGAACACTTCTCCCTCTCTGTCACGGATGTCATGGTTGCCCTTAGTTTGAAGATGTAATCCGGAGACAGGTGTTTTATACAACAGCTTTCTGTGTTGTCTTTTTGACTCCCTCCACATATTTGCAATCAAACAACATGCTTTTCTCTAGCTCCTTAACTATCATACTCTGCTTCCACCGGGCATTCTACTGATTTCAAAACTCGGTCAACATCTTCGTGACAACAACACTGTTGATCGCCATTTCTTCCCCATCACTGTCATCAGAAGACTTTGACCCTGGTTCAGTGAAGATGTTTTTACCAAAATCAGGGATTTCGTCATTGTCAGAGTCAGCATTGCACCATCGTCCACCAGTAAGTAGTCCATCCCAACCTTTTCCCACTGATCTTTGTCAATAGTGCCTGTTAAATTCAGGGCAGCACTGCAGTTATTCATGATATCGTTCAAAAAAGCTGTGGTAGAAAGGATTATCTACACATACTGAGCTGCTCATGTTATAGACTTGTTATAGAAAGAAGCATGTTAGCTACATGGCAGTGTCATGTCTTTGGCTGTGCAGGATTAAGTGATATGACATGCTTTTCTATAAAATCCTTTCTCCGTAATTAATATCACCTGATTGAGCTAATCATGTAAATGTAATTAACTAGAGAGTCGGGGCACCACAAAATAATATTTATAGAGCTGTTATCTTCCGAATAAACTCTTAAAGACCTATGTCGTTGAAATTTCCTCTATTTACCAAATCATGGGAGCAAACCACACACACAAGTCAGAGTTAGTTATCAAAGTCCATCTTTAATTATATGAGCTCTATCACAACCCTGTGACTCTCAGATCGATTCAGTGTCTAACCATGAATTCTCTGAGAGCCCCCTTACAATGCAACTGAGTTCCTTTAATAGCAAAGACACACATAGTCACACAGCATAGACATAATTCATCGTTCAGCTCTGTCTCCTTTCCCAAACCCCAGAACCATAGACCAAATCCTCCATATCAACAGGCATATATCTAATTGTCATTTAGATACAACCAACTCAAAATACAACCTCCTGGACAAACTCACGGAGAGGAGAATGATTCCAGACACTGCCATCTCCGATGGGAAAACTAGGGAGTGAACTGGCACACACACAGTGGAGCAAAAGACATGTTTACACATGATGATACTTTGACCTCTCCCCTCTCAGCGGCCCATGCAACTTAGTCTTGACATAGAACAGATACTGCAACCCTGCCACACTATTATACAAAAATAACATTCTTGATGAGAAGTAATTTTACACACATTTGATTAATATAAAACATCTTACATATGTTACCAACAAATTCTGATTATCCCACGACACCTAATAATATTTTACATCAATAGCAATGTTAATCGTCACCTTAATTCCGTCTCATCTGAAAGTTGTAAATTCTTGGTTATCTTCGAACCCTGGCTAACAAGTTGAATCAGCAATACAAAATTGGGTTTAATTATTTATTTACTAAATACCTAACTAATCACACAGAATTACATATACAAAGAATGAATCATACCTTGATTACAAATCACGTCATAAAGGACAACGTCCCTAGCAGGCAGAACAGATATGACAGCTGGTTACACAAAAGAAAATGGGCTAGGTTTGAGTGAAAGAGCGGGAAGACTGAGGGACAAATGGAGAAGCTGTGCTATCGTAAATATAGTATCTTATGCATTCTAAATTACGGCCCATTTGGAAAAGGCAAATGCAATAAATATTTACTCTGAGCTGTGCTTCGGTAGGTTGGTGGTAGATGGAAGGCCGTGTTGCCCAACCGAGTCCTTTGTCCTTTGAAGAATGTCTCTGGTGGTCAATTGGATAAGTATTTGGTCACCTACAAACAAGCAAGATTTCTGGCTCACACAGACCTGTAACGCCTCTTCTTTAAGAGGCTCCTCTGTCCTCCACTCGTTACCTGTATTAATGGCACCTGTTTGAACTTGTTATCAGTATAAAAGACACCTGTCCACAACCTCAAACAGTCACACTCCAAACTTTTTGGTAAAAACTAAAATCGTCGTGTTAGGAGGACAAAGAATGCTGAGTTGCATCCAAAGAACACCATACCTACTGTGAAGCATGGGGGTGGAAACATCATGCTTTGGGGCTGTTTTCTGAAAAGGGACCAGGACGACTGATCCGTGTAAAGGAAAGAATGAATGGGGCCATGTATCGTGACATTTTGAGTGAAAACCTCCTTCAAGGTCCTGGAGTGGCCTAGCCAGTCTCCAGATCTCAACCCCATAGAAAATCTTTGGAGGGAGTTGAAAGTCTGTGTTGCCCAGCAACAGCCCAAAAACATCACTGCTCTAGAGGAGATCTGCGTCGAGGAATGGGCCAAAATACCAGCAACAGTGTGTGAAAACCTTGTGAAGACTTACAGAAAACGTTTGACCTCTGTCATTGCTAACAAAGGGTATATAACAAAGTATTGAGATAAATGTTTGTTTTTGTTTGTAGGTGACCAAATACTTATTTTCCACCATAATTTGCAAATAAATTCATTAAAAATCCTACAATGTGATTTTCTGGAATTTTTTGTCATTTTGTCTGTCATAGTTGAAGTGTACCTATGATGAAAATTACAGGCCTCTCTCGTCTTTTTAAGTGGGAGAACCTGCACAATTGGTGGCTGACTAAATACTTTTTTGCCCCACTGTACGTACACACAAACAGGAGGTGAGTTTTATCCTTCTCCATAGTTCTCATCACTGTGTATCACTACCCAGCCAACAGTTCCATTCCCCCGAGATTAGGGGAACCTTGAGAAGTACTCCCGTCCTATCATACATTTCTCAGAGTTCTAGTCAGGTCGGTTCAAACGCAGTTTAATTGTTCTCTGTATTTTACACTCACATTTATCTCCCTCCCAGTCCAACCGAGTTGGACTTATGTTTAATACTTTAATTATTCCTTATACATGCTACAAAATTATAATCCCCAATGGTTAATTTTCAGGGTAGAATTATTGAATCATTATCTCTAAACATATAAAATATTTTATCACAGCCAATGATGGCAAGCTGGAAGGTTCCTGGCTTTATCCGTGGCTAAACCAACTGGGCTCGTAATTTAACCATTTTATTCGTATTTACAGATGGCATACAAGTTTCTTATTAAGGTAAATGAAAGTTCAACATGTTCCAAAGTTCACATTTCTGCCAAAAAAATGCATTTAGGTAAAAAAAAATGTTTACATTCAAATGCCTCTCCTGTGAAGTGCGACATACGCCTAGTTTCCTGAAACTAGTCACATTAAAACAAAGCGCGAATTAAAAGTACGAATTTCGGAGCATCGTAGCACCATAAGGTGCAAAAACTAAACTTACCCAGTTGCGGACCACTTTTTGGAAGCACACCACTCGATTTCGTTTCTACGTTATATTGGCATCGAACATGTCACCCTCCCTAGGAGAGGGGGTGACCTCGATAATTTATTGTTAAAATGAGAGGCTGCCTGGATCTTTAATTTAAATGACTACCTCATCTCTGTACCCCACACGTACACTTATCTGTAAGGTCCCTCAGTCGATTTGTGAATTTCAGACACTGATTCAACCACAAAGACTAGGGAGGTTTTCCAATGCCTCGCAAAGAAGTGCACCTATTGGTAGATAAAACAAATAAAAAAGCAGACATTGAATAACCCTTTGAGCATGGCGAAGTTATTAATTACACTTTGAATGGTACGTCATCACACCCAGTCACAAAAAATATATAGGTGTCCTTCCTAACTCTGTTACCAGAGAGGAAGCCAATGGTGACTTTAAAACAGTTGCAGAGTTTAATGGCTGTGATGGGAGAAAACTGAAGATGGATCAACACTGTCGTGTGTTTGGCTATGATGGATTAAGTGATATGACATGCTATTCTATAAAATCTTTTCTCTGTAATTAAATTACCTGATTAAGCTAATCATGTAAATGTAATTAACTAGAAAGTCGGGACACCACGAAATAATGTTTATATAGCTGTTATCTTCCGAATAAACTCTTAAAGACCTGGTAATCTTTCACGTCAACATCAGTCAATATTGAATCGTCACCTTATTTCAGTCTCATCTGAACATTGTAGAATTCTTGGTTATCTTCACAAACCCTGGCTAACAAGTTGAATCAGCAATACAAACTTTGGTTTAATTATTTATTTACTAAATACCTAAATAATCACACAGAATTACATAAACACAGAATGGATCATACATTGATTACTAATTATGTCCTACAAGAAAACATATGACGGCTGGTTACACAAAGAGAGGGGGTTGGGCTTGAATGAAAGCGAGGGAGGACTGAAGAACAAAGGGAGAAGCTATGCAATCGTAAATACAGAATCTTATGCATTCTAAATAACCGCCCATTTGGAAAAGGAAAATGCAATAAATGTTTACTCTGAGCTGCGCTTCAATAGGTTGGTTATAGATGGAAGACCGTTTTAGCTCATGCTATATTCTTGCTGGTATAGTCAAAATTCATCCTTTCGGTGTGTTGATCGTCATCTTCACGTTGAAATTTGATGCTAATTTCGCTAGGTTATTATCTGAACCCTTTCAACGTGGGGACCGTCGTCCTCGGAACACAAAGTTACGTTTTCGTCAAGGGCTTTATATAGGAGGGGAGAGAAGGGCGTGTTTCATAGTTTATAACCATTGTCTGTTCACATGGGCAGGGCCACTGAGTTGAGCATATTTTACTCTATGACAAACCATTCTCTCATTAAGAAGCTAAATTACATTTAATCTTTTCACAAATAGTTTTATATTTAAACATTTAAATTGCACAACAATTCCATGTGAATCTGATAACTATAATGTGTAGACTTTCCAAGATACAGTTTGTCGTCCTAACATCAGTAATAATATCTCAAACGTCAACTGACCTGGCATCATTTTCATTTAGTACCAACGCATATTTTCAGCTGGTTGGATTACCGAAATAAGGTTCCTTTCCCCCCACCTTTTGATGTTCCCAGACACACTATGCTTAACAAAGGCTTTTCAAGAGTCTTACTGTAGAGTCAAGAGAGAGGAAAGGGAGAAAGGTATTTTTAGGGGTGTCATAAACCTCACCCACAGGCCAACGTCATGACAACACCATTGTAGTTAATCCACAATACTAACCTAAATGACAGAGTGAAAAGAAGGAAGTAAAAAATATTTCAAAACATACTGTCGTGGCCAAAAGTTTTGACAGGTCTGCTGCCTCTGTGTCTTTAGATATTTTTTGTCAGATGTTACTATGGAATACTGAAGTATAATTACAAGCATTCCATAAGTGTCAAAGGCTTTTATTGACAATTACATGAGGTTGATGCAAAGAGCCAATCTTTGCAGTGTTGACCCTTCTTTTTTCAAGACCTCTGCAGTCCACCCTGACATGCTGTCAATTAACTTCTGGGCCACATTCTGACTGATGGCAGCCCATTCAGGCATAATCAATGCTTGGAGTTTGTCAGAATTTGTGGGTTTTCTTTTGTCCACCCGCCTCTTGAGGATTGACCACAAGTTCTCAATGGGATTAAGATCTGGGGAGTTTCCTAGCCATGGACCCAAAATATTCATGTTTTGTTCCCCGAGCCACTTAGTTATCACACTTGCCTTATGGCAAGGTGCTCCATCATGCTGGAAAAGGCATTGTTCGTCACCAAACTGTTCCTGGTTGGTTGGGAGAAGTTGCTCTCGGAGGATGTGTTGGTACCATTCTTTATTCATGGCTGTGTTCTTAGGCAAAATTGTGAGTGAACCCACTCCCTTGGCTGAGAAGCAACCCCACCACATGAATGGTCTCAGGATGCTTTACTGTTGGCATGACACAGGACTGATGGAAGCACTCACCTTGTCTTCTCCGGACAAGCTTTTTCCGGATGCCCCAAACAATCGTAAAGGGGATTCATCAGAGAAAATGACTTTACCCCAGTCCTCAGCAGTCCAATCCCTGTACCCTTTGCAGAATATCAGTCTGTCCCTGATGTCTTTCCTGGAGAGAAGTGGCTTCTTTGCTGCCCTTCTTGACACCAAGCCATCCTCCAAAAGTCTTTGCCTCAATGTGCGTGCAGATGCACTCACACCTGCCTGCTGCCATTCCTGAGCAAGCTCTGTACTGGTGGTGCCCCGATCCCGCAGCTGAATCAACTTTAGGAGACGGTCTTGGCGCTTGCTGGACTTTCTTGGGCGCCCTGGAGCCTTCTTCCCAACAATTGATCCACTCTCCTTGAAGTTCTTGATGATCCGATAAATGGTTGATTTAGGTGCAATCATACTAGCAGCAATATCCTTGCCTGTGAAGCCCTTTTTGTGCAAAGCAATGATGATGGCACGTGTTTTCTTGCAGGTAACCATGGTTGACAGAGAAAGAACAATGATTCCAAGCACCACCCTCCTTTTGAAGCTTCCAGTCTGTTATTTGAACTCAATCAGCATGACAGAGTGATCTCCAGCCTTGTCCACGAGAGAATCACTGACATGATGTCAGCTGGTCCTTTTGTGGCAGGGCTAAAATGCAGTGGAAATGTTTTTTGGGGATTCAGTTAATTTGCATGGCAAAGAGGGACTTTGCAATTCATTGCAATTCATCTGATCACTCTTCATAACATTCTGGACTATATGCAAATTGCCATCAAAATGTCCATCCTGTTTTCAATAAGGCACTAAAGTAAAACTGCAAACAATGTGCCAAGAAATGAACTTTGTTTTATTTTTTATTTCACCTTTATTTAACCAGGTGGGCCAGTTGAGAACAAGTTCTCATTTACAACTGTGACCTGGCCACGATAAAGCAAAGCAGTGCGACACATACAACAACACAGAGTTACACATGGAATAAACAAATGTACAGTCAATAACACAATAGAAAAGTCTATATGCAGTGTTTTTAAATTAATGTAGTAAGATTAGGGAGGTAAAGGCAATAAATAGGCCAGAGTGGCAAAATAATTCAAATTTAGCAATTAAACACTGGAGTGATTGATGTGCAGAAGATGAATGTGCAAGTAGAATTACTGGGGTGCAAAGGAGAAAGAAAATAACAATATGGGGATGAGGTACGATGGTGCAATGATCTGTAAGCTGCTCTGACAGCTGATGCTTAAAGTTAGTGAGGGAGATATAAGCCTCCAGCTTCAGTGATTTTTGCAATTCGTTCCAGTCATTGGCAGCAGAGAACTGAAAAGAAAGGCGGCCAAAAGAGGAATTGGAATTCCCGTAATAAACGGGATTTTTTGTCAGGACAAGATGCTAGAATATGCATATAATTGACAGCGTAGGATAGAAAACACTCTAAAGTTTCCAAAACTGTAAAAAATATTTTCTGTGAGTATAACATAACTGATGTTGCAGGCGAAAGCCTGAGAAAAATCCAATCTGGAAGTGCCTGATGTTTTGAAAGGGCTGCGTTCCAATGCGTCCCTATTGAGCAGTGAATGGGCTATCAACCAGATTACTCTTTCTCCGTATTCCCAAAGCTGTCTACAGCATTGTGACGTAGTTTTACGCATTTATGTTGAAGAATACCCGTAGGCGGCTACATTGCGCAAGTGGTCACCTGATGGTCCCAGAGAGATTCTCGCGTAAAATACAGAGGTAGCCATTAATCCAATCGATCCTACTAAAAACTAATTGTCCCGATGGATATATTATTGAATATATATTTGAAAAACACCTTGAGGGATTGATTATAAACAACGTTTGCCATGTTTCTGTCGATATTATGGAGCTAATTTGGAATATTTTTCTCAGTTTTCGTGACTGCAATTTCCGGGCGATTTCTCAGCCAAACTTGAAGAACAAACGGAGCTATTTTGCCTACAAAAATAATATTTTTTGAAAAAAGGAACATTTGCTATCTAACTGGGAGTCTCGGGAGTGAAAACATCCGAGGCTCATCAAAGGTAAACAATTTAATTTGATTGCTTTTCTGATTTCCGTGACTAAGTTACCTGCTGCTAGCTGGACAAAATGCTATGCTAGGCTATAGATAAACTTACACAAATGCTTGTCTAGCTTTGGCTGTAAAGCATATTTTGAAAATCTGAGATGACAGGGTGATTAACAAAAGGCTAAGCTGTGTCTCAATATATTTCACTTGTGATTTTCATGAATAGGAATATTTTCTAGGAATATTTATGTCCATTGCGTTATGCTAATTAGTGTCAGTCGATGATTACGCTCCCTCATGCGGGATGGGGAGTCACTAGAGGGTGATTGACAGAGCCGAAAGCCTTGGCCAGGTTGATGACTACGGCTGTGCAGTAATGTCTCTTATCGATGGCGGTTATGATATCGATCAGGACCTTGAGCGTGGCTGAGGTGCACCCATGACCAGCTCGGAAACCTGATTGCATAGCAGAGAAGTTACGGTGAGATTTGAAATGGTCGGTGATCTGTTTAACTTGGCTTTCGAAGACCTTAGAAAGGCAGGGTAGAATAGATTTAAGTTTGTAACAGTTTGGGTCTAGAGCGTCTCCCCCTTTGAAGAGGAGGATGACCGCGGCAGCTTTCCAATCTTTGGGGATCTCGGATGATACGAAAGAGGTTGAACAGGCTAGTAATAGGTGTTGCAACAATTTCGGCAGATACTTTTAGAGAGGGTCCAGATTGTCTAGCCCAGCTAATTTGTAGGGGTCCAGATTTTGCAGCTCTTTCAGAACATCAGCTATCTGTATTTGGGTGAAGGAGAAATGGTGGAGAATTGGGCAAGTTGCTGTGGGGGGTGCAGAGCTGTTGACCGGGGTAGGGGTAGCCAGGTGGAAAGCATGGCCAGCAGTAGAAAAATGCTTATTGAAATTCTCAATTATCGTGGATTTATCGGTGGTGACAGTGTTTCCTAGCCTCAGTGCAGTGGGCAGCTGGGAGGACTGAATCCAAAGCATTATGTTTGGAGCAAATCCAACACATCACTGAGTACCACTTTTTGTATTTTCAATCATGGTGGCAGAATCATGTTATGGGTATGCTTATCATTGACAAGGACTAGGGAGCTTTTTGGATAAAAATAAACTAGAGGTAAGCACATGCAAAATCCTAGAGGAAAACCTGGTTCAGTGGCTTTCCAACAGATACTGGAAGATGAATTCACCTTTCAACAGTACAATAACCTTCAACACAATGCCATATATACACTAGAGCTGCTTACCAAGATGGCATTGAATGTTCCTGAGTGGGCTAGTTAAAGATTTGACTTAAATTGGCTAATAAATCTATGGCGACTTCAACATGGCTGTCTAGCAATGATCAACAACCAACTTGAGAGATTGAAGAATAACAAAATATATAATGTGCAAATAATGTGCTATCCAGGTGTGCAAAGCTCTTACCCAGAAAGACTTACAGCTGTAATCATTGCCAGAGGTGATATTGACTCGGGTATGAATACTTTAAAGTATTTTTACTTAAATAGTTTTAGCCTCTAGCGACGAGCAATCCTGTATCCGGGAGCATAATTATAGCCTCAAGCACATTACCATAACGCATCTTTTCCTATTCATGAAAATCGCAAATGAAATGAAATAAATATATTCAAACACAAGCCTAGCCTATTGTTAACTACACTGTCATCTCAGATTTTCAAAATATGCGTTACAGCCAACGCTAGACAAGCATTTGTGTAAGATTATCATGGCATAATGCTATGCTAGCTCTGCTGGCAGCAGGCAACATTTTCAAGAAAATAAGAAAAGCAACCAAATTAAATCATTTACCTTTGAAGAACTTCGGATGCTTTCACTCAGGAGACTCCCAGTTAGATAGCAAATGTTCCCGTTTGTTCATCATGCTTGGCTGAGAAATCGACCGGAAAATGCTACCATTACAACGGCAAACTTTTTTCAAAATTAACTCCATCGACAGAATATCGGCAAACGTTGTTTAGGATCCATCCTCAAGGTGTTTTTAACATACAGTGCCTTGCGAAAGTATTCGGCCCCCTTGAACTTTGCGACCTTTTGCCACATTTCAGGCTTCAAACATAAAGATATAAAACTGTATTTTTTTGTGAAGAATCAACAACAATCATGAAGTGGAACGACATTTATTGGATATTTCAAACTTTTTTAACAAATCAAAAACTGAAAAATTGGGCGTGCAAAATTATTCAGCCCCCTTAAGTTAATACTTTGTAGAGCCACCTTTTGCTGCGATTACAGCTGTAAGTCGCTTGGGGTATGTCTACCAGTTTTGCACATCGAGAGGCTGACATTTTTTCCCATTCCTCCTTGCAAAACAGCTCGAGCTCAGTGAGGTTGGATGGAGAGCATTTGTGAACAGCAGTTTTCAGTTCTTTCCACAGATTCTCGATTGGATTCAGGTCTGGACTTTGACTTGGCCATTCTAAACACCTGGATATGTTTATTTTTGAACCATTCCATTGTAGATTTTGCTTTATGTTTTGGATCATTGTCTTGTTGGAAGACAAATCTCCGTCCCAGTCTCAGGTCTTTTGCAGACTCCATCAGGTTTTCTTCCAGAATGGTCCTGTATTTGGCTCCATCCATCTTCCCATCAATTTTAACCATCTTCCCTGTCCCTGCTGAAGAAAAGCAGGCCCAAACCATGATGCTGCCACCACCATGTTTGACAGTGGGGATGGTGTGTTCAGCTGTGTTGCTTTTACGCCAAACATAACGTTTTGCATTGTTGCCAAAAAGTTCCATTTTGGTTTCATCTGAACAGAGCACCTGCTTCCACATGTTTGGTGTGTCTCCCAGGTGGCTTGTGGCAAACTTTAAACGACACTTTTTATGGATATCTTTAAGAAATGGCTTTCTTCTTGCCACTCTTCCATAAAGGCCAGATTTGTGCAATATACGACTGATTGTTGTCCTATGGACAGAGTCTCCCACCTCAGCTGTAGATCTCTGCAGTTCATCCAGAGTGATCATGGGCCTCTTGGCTGCATCTCTGATCAGTCTTCTCCTTGTATGAGCTGAAAGTTTAGAGGGACGGCCAGGTCTTGGTAGATTTGCAGTGGTCTGATACTCCTTCCATTTCAATATTATTGCTTGCACAGTGCTCCTTGGGATGTTTAAAGCTTGGGAAATCTTTTTGTATCCAAATCCGACTTTAAACTTCTTCACAACAGTATCTCGGACCTGCCTGGTGTGTTCCTTGTTCTTCATGATGCTCTCTGCGCTTTTAACGGACCTCTGAGACTATCACAGTGCAGGTGCATTTATACGGAGACTTGATTACACACAGGTGGATTGTATTTATCATCATTAGTCATTTAGGTCAACATTGGATCATTCAGAGATCCTCACTGAACTTCTGGAGAGAGTTTGCTGCACTGAAAGTAAAGGGGCTGAATAATTTTGCACGCCCAATTTTTCAGTTTTTGATTTGTTAAAAAAGTTTGAAATATCCAATAAATGTCGTTCCACTTCATGATTGTGTCCCACTTGTTGTTGATTCTTCACAAAAAAATACAGTTTTATATCTTTATGTTTGAAGCCTGAAATGTGGCAAAAGGTCGCAAAGTTCAAGCGGGCCGAATACTTTTGCAAGGCACTGTATGTATTCGATAATATATCCGTCGAGGCAGTTGGTTTCTCATAAGAAACGATTGGAAAAATGGCTACCCCAGTATTTTACGCAAGGTTTTCTCCGGGAGACACCATGCGACCACTCGCCCTATATGGTCTCTTACAGCCATTCTCCAATGGAAATTCCTAAAAAGACGTCACAATGCTCTAGACACCTTGGGGAAAACGTGGAAAACGTAAGCTGACTCCTAGCTCCTTCACAACCATATAAGGAGTCATTGGCATGAGGCGGTTTAAGAAAATGCAGCACTTCCTGATTGGATTTTTATCTGGGTTTCGCCTGTAACATCAGTTCTGTGGCACTCACAGACAATATCTTTGCAGTTTTGGAAACGTTAAAAACTTTAAAAAGTAGGCTACCTGCACAGTTCCATCAACCATAATAATTCCATAATAATTTGTTTTGCTGATACTCCGTACTGGACATTATAGACTACTGGCTTAGGCTACTTTCACCCCTAATTTAGATACATTTCTGCTTATAATTTCTGACATTTGGTAGGCCATTTGTTTGTCAACTATAGTTAGAAGAGAAGTTGCATGTATCTGTCATAACTTTTTGCCCTAGAAGACTAAATAAAATAGTGTTCACCAGAATAATGTCTTATATTGATAAAATTAATACATTAGTAATCTAGTTAACAACAGTAAAGTTGTATGTTTCGTTTAGGGACTGGGGAGTAAAACACTAGAAGATTGTTCCTGTGCAAAATGTAAAAATGTCATCAGTTTGACCGGTTTTTAAGGAAATTAAAACAATGAGACACATTTATGATAAGTCTTCAGTTGGTTTTGGGTGCATATTCTACAGTGGGGCAAAAAAGTATTTAGTCAGCCACCAATTGTGTAAGTTCTCCCACTTAAAAAGATGAGAGAGGCCTGTAATTTTCATCATAGGTACACTTCAACTATGAAAATCCAGAAAATCACATTGTAGGATTTTTAATTCATTTATTTTCAAATGATGGTGGAAAATAAGTATTTGGTCAATAACAAAAGTGTATCTCAATACTTTGTTATATACCCTTTGTTGGCAATGACAGAGGTCAAATGTTTTCTGTAAGTCTTCTTGGTTTTCACACACTGTTGCTGTTTTTTTGGCCCATTCCTCCATGCACATCTCCTCTAGAGCAGTGATGTTTTGGGGCTGTTGCTGGGCAACACGGACTTTCAACTCCCTCCAAAGATTTTCTATGGGGTTGAGATCTGGAGACTGGCTAGGCCACTCCAGGACCTTGAAATGCTTCTTACGAAGCCACTCCTTCGTTGCCCGGGCGGTGTGTTTGGGATCATTGTCATGCTGAAAGACCGAGCCACGTTTCATATTCAATGCCCTTGCTGATGGAAGGAGGTTTTCACTCAAAATCTCACGATACATGGCCCCATTCATTCTTTCCTTTACACGGATCAGTCGTCCTGGTCCCTTTGCAGAAAAACAGCCCCAAAGCACAATGTTTCCACCCCCATGCTTCACAGTAGGTATGGTGTTCTTTGGATGCAACTCAGCATTCTTTGTCCTCCAAAGACAACTGGTTGAGTTTTTACCAAAAAGTTATATTTTGGTTTCATCTGACCATATGATATTCTCCCAATCTTCTTCTGGATCATCCAAATGCTCTCTAGCAAACTTCAGACGGGCCTGGACATGTACTGGCTTAAGCAGGGGGACACATCTGGCACTGCAGGATTTGAGTCCCTGGCGGCGTAGTGTGTTACTGATGGTAGGCTTTGTTACTTTGGTCCCAGCTCTCTGCAGGTCATTCACTAGGTCCCCCCGTGTGGTTCTGGGATTTTTGTGATCATTTTGACCCCACGTGTGACCCCACGGGGTGAGATCTTGCGTGGAGCCCCAGATCGAGGGAGATTATCAGTGGTCTTGTATGTCTTCCATTTCGTAATAATTGCTCCCACAGTTGATTTCTTCAAACCAAGCTGCTTACCTATTGCAGATTCAGTCTTCCCAGCCTGGTGCAGGTCTACAATTTTGTTTCTGGTGTCCTTTGACAGCTCTTTGGTCTTGGCCATAGTGGAGTTTGGAGTGTGACTGTTTGAGGTTGTGGACATGTCTTTTATACTGATAACAAATGCAAACAGGTGCCATTAATACAGGTAACGAGTGGAGGACAGAGGAGCCTCTTAAAGAAGAAGTTACAGGTCTGTTAGAGCCAGAAATCTTGTTTGTTTGTAGGTGACCAAATACTTATTTTCCACCATAATTTGCAAATAAATTCATTAAAAATCCTACAATGTGATTTTCTGGATTTTTTTTCCTCATTTTGTCTGTCATAGTTGAAGTGTACCTATGATGCAAATTACAGGCCTCTCTTGTCTTTTTAAGTGGGAGAACTTGCACAATTGGTGGCTGACTAAATACTTGTTTTGCCCCACTGTATGTGGTTGAAATACTGTCTGCTTGCATAACAATGTCAAAGATAACACTTTACACGTGCATTCACATTTTCTCGATGTTCAATTATATAAATAATATTTCTCCACTCCTGTTCCCAAGACAAAATGTAATATTTGTTGAATAATTTCACTGCAAGAAATGCATAATTCTGCAGGAGTTAATATTATTTTACATGTGAGAGGTTATAGGCCCACTGTCAGTGTCCACATTTCAGTTACTATTCCATTTAACCCATATGAACTTCAATTAGGAATATTCTGTTTATTTCTGGAGACAGGGACACTCGTGAGCAGGATATCAAAGGTGCATGTAAACAGCTTATCCCAAACAAGACCATTAATTGGGTTATGAGCTACTATCCAGACTACTTTGACCACGTTTACATGCGCAATGTCATAACCAGCCTTCTCACAACCTATTTATAATGTTGTGACAACGTCATGTTTTAGTAGTGAAGAGGAGGGGGGAGCACCCTGCCTCATCTCCCCAGCTTCCCTACTCCCTGTTATGGTCTCAAGGGTCCCTGGTCGTGACTCTCCAGCCCAGGTGTGGACCTCTTGACTCTGCATGTCTCTCATTATCACAGTCGAGCACCGTTGAAAAGGATATGAAGGGCCTGTTGAAATGTCAGTATTTTAAAACACACATAGCCACCGGCCTGCATCTGCTGTTATGCGCTGGATACGCAACTACTGCTAATGTGATTTATGTTGAGTCTATCATGACTGGTTATGAATAGATAACAGCTCTATCTTCCATGACAAAATGGGCATGTGTGCTCCTTGTTTTTCTGCAACCTTTTTAATAACGTTTATAGATTATGAAATATTGATGAGAACCTTCAAGCGTCTTTTCTATAGTAACCTACGCAAAATAATTTCTGTATACTGTCCTATTATTTTGTTTTCAGTTGGACTTGCTTATTTTCCTGCTTTTAGGGAAACTGGAAACACTTAAAGACGGCCGAGCTCCCTCCGACAAGTGTTTGAAAGACGGCTGCCCAGACTACTTACCCACGTCTGTCACCAGTAAGTTATCACCACCTAATTCTCTACAATGACCCCCTTAAAAGGTATTCTGCCTTTGTCTCATTAGCATTTTCGTCTGTGTATAATTGACAATGCAGCAGGCTTTAGAACTCTCCATGTCTTTATTTATTTAAACCTTTATTTAACTAGGCAAGTCAGTTAAGAACAAATTCTTATTTTCAATGACGGCCTAGGAACAGTGGGTTAACTGCCTGTTCAGGGGCAGAACGACAGATTTGTACATTGTCAGCTCGGGGATTTGAACTTGCAACCTTTCGGTTACTAGTCCAACGCTCTAACCACTAGGCTACACTGTGTGTGTGTGTGTGTGTGTGTGTGTGTGTGTGTGTGTGTGTGGTCTGGGCAGGTCTTAGTGGTCTATAGCCGCTGCCTCTGGAGCATATGTACAATGTACCGTAGCGAACATGGGTTTGAATCCGGTCCTCTTCTCTTTCAGCACTTTCTATCCTACCTATCACCTCTATCACTCTTTTTTTTGAGGCCATGTGATATGAACTGCCAACCACTTGTCCTTATCATTAATGTTTTATCTAACAGCATTTTGCACATGGATCCCCAAACTCAATGTGCTGTAACAGTGGTTCTTAATCAGAACATGGCTAGTTCAGTCAGTTCTCAGTCCTTCATGTTCAGTAGCCCTCTAGGTGTGTTCCTGTTCAGGGAGCTGTGTAAATGTGAAGTGTTGGCTACTCTCTCTAGTCAGTTAGCCTCTGGAAGGTTCCACGCTGAGGAAGGGTGTCGAGACAGGGTGTTCGAGGCAGGATGTTAAAGCAGCATCCTGGAGAGGGAGAAGCAGAGGGGATGACTCATCGTACTCATCTTTGTTCTCCAGCCCAGTGTGTGTCCATGGATCACAAGCACTTCAGGGGCCTCTACACGTGTTCTAATCCTCACTTCTCTCTATGCTATTTCTATCCCTCCATCTCTGGCTATGTTTCACCCTCTCAATCTCTCCCTTGCTTTTTTCTTTTCACCCCCTCATTTTTTTCTGTCAGTGTGAGGGTTCACATCATCCCATGTGTTCCTTTGTTTAAACCCTTTAATCCTGTGTTGAAGTCCTACATCTACTATTGTGAAGGGATTTCAACCTGTGCAAGTTTTAGAATTCTTTCAGAATGTTTTTGAATTATAAACGTGTCACTCATTGTCAGGAAGATCTAGGACACTACTACCGTTGTGTACATTTATCATTAGTTTCGTACACTATTTTTGTGTCCAGTGGAGGAGGACGATGGGACGGAGCGTGTGTGTGACACTCTGCTGATGTGTATCGTGACGGTGCTGAACCAGGGCCTGAGGAACGGAGGGGGAGTAGGAGACGTGCTGAGGAAGCCTTCCAAAGACGTGAGTGACCTGGTACAATCAATCAGTTGATCAATGAACCAGTCAGCCAGTAATTGATGGATGGGAGGATGGATTGACTGTTTGTTTTACAAAAAATATAGAAAACAAAAGGCCAAATCTTTTTCACGATGATGTTTATGATAATGGTATTCATTGGGATGCTGATGATGACGATGCTGAGTATGATGACGTGTATAGTGATACAACTTTTCATGAGGATGCTGATGAATATCTCACTGGTCCTCTCGTTACCCAGGATCCTCTGTTTGCGGCCCGTGTGGTGTATGACCTACTGTTCTTCTTTATTGTCATCATCATCGTCCTCAACCTCATCTTCGGCGTCATCATCGATACGTTCGCCGACCTGAGGAGCGAGAAGCAGAGGAAGGAGGAGATACTGAAGACCACCTGCTTCATCTGTGGTGGGTACAGCCCTACATAGCACTTCATAACTCCACATAGCACTACATAACACTATGTAGCACTACGTAGAACTACATGGCACTATACAGCACTAGAGCACCACATAACAGTACATAGCACCACATAACAGTACAAAGCACTACATAACTGTACAAAGCACTACATAACTGTACAAAGCACTACAAAACTGTACAAAGCATTACATAACTGTACATAGCATTACATAACTGTACATAGCACTACATAACTGTACATAGCACTACATAACTGTACATAGCACTACATAACTGTACAAAGCACTACATAATTGTACAAAGCACTACATAACTGTACATAGCACTACATAACTGTACATAGCACTACATAACTGTACATAGCACTACATAACTGTACAAAGCACTACATAACTGTACAAAGCACTACATAACTGTACATAGCACTACATAATTGTACAAAGCACTACATAATTGTACAAAGCACTACATAACTGTACATAGCAGAGAAATACAAATAGTACAGTTCTGTTGCTTTATTTGTTACCCTTCTGCGTGAAACTGTGGGGGGTTTTGTATCATCATGATGAAAATTCAGTAAATAGTGTCATTCTACAGTAAATTTCTTGCATCTTGCAACTTTGGTAGCAATACCCATTCCACTGTCTTGGAATGTTAGAAAGAAATCGAACTTGCTATATTGTGCTTATAGATATTAGACATTAATATTTGCTGTAGATATACAGTAAGACAGGATGGAGGCTCTAAAATATGGTTAAGAACACCAAAGAAAGACGGAATGGTAAAGTTAATTGTTGTTATCAGAGTGTATAAGTAATGTTTCACCTCTCTCAGGGTTGGAGAGGGATAAGTTTGACAACAAGACCGTGTCATTTGAGGAGCACATCAGGTCGGAACACAACATGTGGCACTACCTGTACTTCCTGGTTCTGGTGAGGGTGAAGGACCCCACGGAGTACACTGGCCCCGAGAGCTACGTGGCCCAGATGATCAAGGTGGGTAGTTAATTCGCTACCTCCATGCTCTACACATGTCTTGTGTGTTTTATCACCAAGGTACTGGTGATCCAATGATAAGTCAGGATTTTATATTTGAGCCCCTACGCTGAATGTGAAAACCGTGTTGGAACGTTAAATTCACACTCCTTGCACACACAAACACTAAGTTTGTCCTGACAGTGTATGTGTATGCAGTAGCCATAGCGTCTCAAAGTGTGTGTTCCTCCTCCTCATCTTTGTCCTCAGCAGCCAGACACAGTGTTCCAGTGTGACTGTGAACCCCCAGCCTCTGCAGCAGACTCAGCCAAAAAAAGAGAGAAAAAAAACACCCAAAACGTGACTGAGCACCCCCCCCTTCCCCCTGCCCAGCATCAGTCTCCCTTTCTTCTCTCATCCTCTCCTTTTAATTATCTTCTCAGACTTGGTTATAAAGCTACAGTGCAGTACTTCTCTCAGGTTTCACAGAAACTAGTGACTGTTACTATTATACTCTGACCTTCACCCCTTTAGGGTTGTAGTACTGTGATAGTCAGACTTTCTCCCTTCTAGAGTTGTAGTACTGTGATACTCAGACCTTCTCCCTTCTAGGGTTGTAGTACTGTGATACTCAGACCTTCTCCCCTCTAGGGTTGTAGTACTGTGATACTCAGAACTTCTCCCCTCTAGGGTTGTAGTACTGTGATACTCGGACCTTCTCCCCTCTAGGGTTGTAGTACTGTGATACTCGGACCTTCTCCCCTCTAGGATTGTAGTAGTGTGATACAGTAATATAAAGGCTGGAGTCATCAGCTCACTGTATGTAATGAGTGCGGCAACTTGTCTGGAAAAGAAGCCATACAGAGGAGCTTCTATGTATTGGGTAGGTATTATGATGCATCGTTAGGCTTGTCATGAGCATGAATATCCCCCTCATAATTCCTTATAATCATCTCATAATGATTCTGACTACTACCAGCGATTTTGAATCTGTTCAAACGTTGAAACAAAGAGATACTTAACATATGATATGCCTTTTTATAAAACATAAAAGCTCATACATGATTAAAACATGTTATAAAGCATTATAGCTGGATGCTTTAAGTAACGGGTTACCAAAAGGTGTTTTAGATGGTTGCCAAGAGGTTAATGGATTTAAACATCATTGTGGTGATTTACAATACGACATAATGGGAGATCAGGGATGATTGTATAACAATGCAGATTTCCATAACATAATTGACAACTGAATCTATTTTAACATGTTTTATACAAGTGATGCGCCCTCTTCTGATGGCCAGTCAGTCCAAGGTACTAGTGCATGGTGACTTCATGGTGAATCTTTTTATGTAGGGCCTATAAGCACTGTGATTAGCAGAATCATGGTGTGTGTGTGTGTGTGTGTGTGTGTGTGTGTGTGTGTGTGTGTGTGTGTGTGTGTGTTGCATGCTTACAGTGCATTCGGAAAGTATTCAGACCCTTTGACTTTTTCCACATTTTGTTACATTACAGCCTTATTCTAAAATGTATTACATTTTTTTTAATCCTCATCAATCTACACACAATACCCCATAATGACAAAACGAAAATGGGTTCCTTAAATGGGTTCTTGGGAGGTGACCAAGAACCCGATGGTCACTCTGACAGAGCTCCAGAGTTCTGTGGAAATGGGAGAACCTTCCAGAAGGACAACTGTCTCTGCAGCATTCCACCAATCAGTTATTTATGGTAGAGTTGCAGACAGAAACCACTCCTCAGTAAAAATCACATGACAACCCGCTTGGAGTTTACCAAAAGGCACCTAAAGGACTCTCAGACCATGAGAAACAAGATTCTCTGGTCTGATGTAACCAAGATTGAACTCTTTGGTCTGAATGCCAAGCGTCATGTCTGGAGGAAACCTGGTAACATCCCTAGGGTGAAGCATGGTGGTGGCAGCATCATGCTGTAGGGATGTTTTTTAGTGGCAGGGACTGGGAGACTAGTCAGGGTTGAGGGAAAGATGAATGGAGCAAAGTACAGAGAGATCCTTGATGAAAACCTGCTACAGAGTGCTTAGATTCACCTTCCAACAGGACAACGCCCCTACGCACACAGCCAAGACAATGCAGGATTGGCTTCGGGACAAATCTCTGAATGTCCTTGAGTGGCCCAGCCAGAGCCCAGACTTGAACCAGATTGAACGTTTCTGGAGAGACCTGAAAATAGCTGTGCAGCAACACTCCCCATCTGAACTGACAGACCTTGAGAGGATCTGCAGAGAAGATTGGGAGAAACTCCACAAATACAGGTGTGCCAAGCTTGTAGCATCATACCCAAGAAGACTCAAGGCTGTAATCGCTGCCAAAGGTGCTTCAACAAAGTACTGAGTAAAGGGTCTGAAAACGTATGTAAATGTAATATTTCAGTTTTATTTTTTGCAAAAATGTATAAAAACCTGTTTTTGCTTTCTCATTAAGGGGTATTGTGTGTAGATTGATAAGAGGAAAAAAACAGTTTTTAATTCATTTTAGAATAAGGCCATAACGTAACAAAATGTGGAAAAGGTGAAGGGGTCTAAATACTTTCTGAATTGTGTGTGTGTGTGTGTGTGTGAGATTTTTCACAGTGAGCACAGAACCAGCAGGTGTACTGCAGCCACAGCTGTGTTACATAACGCATCTCAAGTGGCCTGCTAATGGATCAGCCTTGCATGGCACGTGCTCTCCCGTCCCTTTCTCCCACAAACACTCTCGCACACAGACACACACTCCTTAGCAACGTGTCCGTCGATTGCAACAGGATAGAGGAAGACGAGAGGGGCCTCTGAACTCATGATCTATAGAAGCCAAAGGTCAGTGTGTCCCTGTGTGGGGAACCCATACATCACACACACACAGTCTCTCTCACTCACTCACACAGACACACACGCGCGCACACACACACACTCCTCTGAGTCGGTCAGTTTTTACCTAGGTGAGTCAAGTGAAAGGCAGCACATTTAGCACAGTCTCCAGCAGGGATGGGTGAATTGAACAACCTTGGCTCTTTCTCAAGACAGTGATTAACACAATCATGTGTTGCTTGCTTTTCTTAGTTTGATAGCAGTGTAGTGGACTATAGGCCACTAGGGTTGATTATGGAAGTGGATTGGTCAAAAAAAGAATGCTTCCTCAGGTGAGGTGTGAGTGGTTAACCTTATGGGTGGTGCTATGTCAGTGACTAGCCAAATAAACAAAGGAAAAGTCAAAACGGTATCCTTGGGATGTCCAAACTTTGATGTCACCCCATTGAAGTTGAAATGTAAAAGGTTAGGTTTGGGTAAGTCTTATGTTTAGGGTAGGGACGTCCCAAAGATTCCAAATAGCACTAACCAATAAACAAAGGCCCTACAGAGGGCACCTGTACCTGACTATACCCGAAACATACTCTGGAGTTTAATCATGGTTCATTAATTAGTCATCCCTCTGAGCAGGTTAAGAGTGTGTGAGTGTGTGTCCCTATAACTCCCCTTTATCGGTCTGTTCTCTCTGATTTTCTCTCTCTCTCGCTCTCTTTCATATACACACACACACTCTCTTTCTCTCTCTGTTGCAGGGTCGATTCCTCCACTAGAGACTCAGTGCTGCTGGCAGGAGAAGCCATACACAACTCCTCTCAAACCATACACAACTCCTCTCAAACCATACACAACTCCTCTCAAACCATACACAACTCCTCTCAAACCATACACAACTCCTCTCAAACCATACACAACTCCTCTCAAACCATACACAACTCCTCTCAAACCATACACAACTCCTCTCAAACCATACACAACTCCTCTCAAACCATACACAACTCCTCTCAAACCATACACAACTCCTCTTAAGCCTAAAATGGTTGTTCCCCTAGTCACTATCATGCTGAGTTGTGTGCTTTGTCCATGTTCTGTTGTGTGCCTGGTGGAAAAGCTTCACAGCAATATGGCGAGAGCCAACCACTGGAGTGCCACTGCGAGTGGTGTAGTGTGAGACTAAGTGAGGTGTCAGAATGGTTCAGTGAAGCAGTACTGAACCCCTGACTCACCCTCATATTTTTTATTTTATTTATTTTATTTCACCTTTATTTAACCAGGTAGGCAAGTTGAGAACAAGTTCTCATTAACAATTGCTACCTGGCCAAGATAAAGCAACGCAGTTCGACACATACAACGACACATGGAGTACAACAAACATACAGTCAATAATACAGTATAAACAAGTCTATATACGATGTGAGCAAATGAGGTGAGATAAGGGAGGTAAAGGCAAAAAAAGGCCATGGTGGCAAAGTAAATACAATATAGCAAGTAAAACACTGGAATGGTAGATTTGCAATGGAAGAAAGTGCAAATTAGAAATAAAAATAATGGGGTGCAAAAGAGCAAAATAAATAAGTTAAATACAGTAGGGAAAGAGGTAGTTGTTTGGGCTAAATATATACTGTACACTGTTATTATTTTGCCAGGGGATTGTGCCCAAGTAAATTTTTACACTGTGGTGTTATTTTGGGAAAGACTTGTTATGTCAGAGGTAGGCTGGGATTGTTTATATTAGCCCATACACACAGCTCAAAGGTTAGTCTGTGGACTGTACACTTTTAGTAAAAGCACTCTCAGCACCTTTTTAAACTGTGTTTTTCAGCCAAACTGGCAACAAGAGCTTACATAACATCAGCTGATTGCAATCTTTCTGTCTCACTGAACGTCATCTTATCTCACACACACAGATACAAATCCGCACATGCGCACATTGGAGCATAAGCAAGAATATAATCAACACACATCCTCGCAAAACACACACACACACACACAGACAAACCGACACACGTACACAGACACACTTACACAACTTAAGCCTATTACATAATGCTGCTGTTATATAATGGGCCCCGTTCTCCTTTTCAAATCCTTGTTTACTGTTGATCTGTATCTGCAATTACAACAGTGCTATATTCCTACTCATGTTATTCACTGCTTCACTTGAAACACAATGGTTATGTGTTTGAGCTTGTGGAGGCTTATCTGGAGTCAGTTTCTTTGAGGAGACGTACTGTACAGTTTACTGCAGTACCCAGCCATCTGATCTGGAGTCAATTTGTCTGAGCAGCTCTCTCTACAGCTTACTGCAGTGGCTGACTGTAAGACAGCAGGCCTGTCTCTCAGCACACACTCCTCTTAAGTGAGGAACTTGGACAAGTACCCAACAATGATTTATGTATTCACTTGATGACTGACAGGGGGCGCTGATTTGACACCACGGCGCCTCCATCTTGGCACTTCCGCACCATTATTTTTTATTTAGGAAGCTATAGAAATGCGAGAGCATGCGTGTACCGATAGGATGCTTGAGGAATGAGTAGGTCAAGTTTTTACATACAAAACTGTGATTAAATGTAGAAGCCAGACAACAGTTTAAATTAAGCCTCTAAAATTGATAGATCAATATATCCCCAATCAACTGGGAGAGAGCGAACGGTCAGTTGTGAACAACAGCGAACCAATCAGTTGGTAAAGCAGCGCAGCGACACGAATCCAACCAGCAATGACTTCCCTCAGAGGAAAAGACAAGGAGCAACTTGGAGATGCAAACGAGAGTAAAGAACAGCTAAGCGATATCTAGGAAAACATACTTTTGTGTATATATAGTGTATGTGGACACCCCTTCAAATTAGTGAATTCGGCTATTTCGGCCACACCCGTTGCTGACCAGTGTATAAAATTGAGCATACAGCCAAACAAGCAGTAGACTGGCCTTAATGAAGAGTTCAGTGACGTTCAATGTGGCACCGTCATAGGATGCCACCTTTCCAACAAGTCAGTTTGTCAAATTTCTGCAGTGCTAGAGCTGCCCGGTTAACAGCAAGTGCTGTTATTGTGTAGTGGAAACGTCTATAACAGCTCAGCCACAAAGTGGTAGGACACACAAGCTCATAGAATGGGAGCGTCGAGTGCTGAAGCACGTACCGTGCAAAAATTGTCTGTCCTCGGTTGCAACACTCACTACCGAGTTCCAAACTGCCTCTGGAAGCAACGTCAGCCCAAGAACTGTTCGCCAGGAGCTTCCATGGCCAAGCAGCCGCACACAAGCCTAAGATCACCATGCGCAATGCCAAGCCTTGGCTAGAGTGGTGTAAAGTTCATAGGCATTGGACTGGAGCATTGGAAATGCTCTGTAGAGATTAATCACGCTTCACCACAAATCTGTGTTTGGTGGATGCCAGGAGAACGCTACCTGCCCGAATGCATAGTGCCAACTGTAAAGTTTGGTGGAGGAGGAATAATGGTCTGGGGCTGTTTTTAATGTTTTATGCCCTTTAGTTCCAGTGAAGGGTAATCTTAACACTACAAAATACAATGACATTCTAGACGATTCGGTGCTTCTAACTTTGGCAGCAGTTTGGGGAAGGCCCTTTCCTGTCTCAGCATGACAATGTCCCCGTGCAACAACAAAAAAGATCCATACAGAAATGGTTTGTCGAGATTGGTGTGGGAGAACTTGACTGGCATGCACAGAGCCCTGACTTCAACCCCATCGAACACCTTTGTGATGAATTAGAACGCCGACTGCGAGCCAGGCCTAATCGGCCAACATCAGTCCCCGACCTCACTAATGCTTTTGTGGCTTAATGAAAGCAAGTCTCAGCAGTAATGTTCCAACCTTTAGTGGAAAGCCTTCCCAGAAGAGTGGAGGCTGTTATAGCAGTGAAGGGGGACCAACTCCCATGCCCATGATTTTGGAATGAGATGTTCGACAAGCAGGTGTCCACATACCGCTGGTCGTGTAATGTAGCTAAAATGCTCTCAATGCACACCAAAACAAAATTATACAATTTGTTGTTAAAAAAGTAGATTAGCTCAAAAAGAAAGTAGTGTCTGACATGTCAGACATGCACATACAAGTCGTGCGCATGAATGAACAAGACAACAAAATGATCCTTCTGGAAACAAAGTTTAGAAGATGAATTTGACCAGCAGCAAAACTGAATGAGACGAAATAACATGAGAAGATTGTCCTTGCTGGAAGATGAGGAAAAAGGGGACCTTTCCAACCACGTGCTCAAGCTGATATCGGAGGAACTTGACGTGAATATATCACTAAACGATGCCATAGGACCACCGTGAAACAGAAGAACACTAAATACCATCGCACTGTAATCTTCAAGCTGTGGAACTATTAGACCAAAGTCAACATTCTGAAGGAACAGAGATCAAATCCACAGCCAGTCCGTTCAATTGATCCAGGACCAGTCGGCTAGGCTGAGAAAAAAACGCAAGCAATGCATTCCGATCAGACAGGAATCAAATCTCAACTCTGCCTCCGGTTATAGAATCTGACCACAATACTTAAATGGCAGTCTATCTCCAATGTATGTACGAAGACATAATCCACAGGCTTTTGGTACATCAGGAGAGAAGTTGGAGTTTAAAAGCCCTAAAAGGCGTAGCAATTTGATTTATATTTTTTGTGTATTCTCTCTTAAATGTCTGCTCAGCCCACATGCTCTCACACACACTATATATACAGTATCAGTCAAAGGTTTGGACACCTACTCATTCCAGGGTTTTTCTTTATTTTTACTATTTTCTACAATGTAGAATAATGAGTGACATCAAAACTATGAAATAACACATATGGAATCAAGTAGTAACCAAACAAGTTTTAAACACATCCAAATGTGTGTGTATGTATATATATATATATATATATATGGACCATCTTCTGTATACCCTCACTACCTTGTCACAACACAACTGATTGGCTCAAACGCAATAAGAAGGAAAGACATTCCACAAATTAACTTTTAACAAGGTGTAACAGTATAAGTTTAAATCGTCCCCTCACCCATACCCGGGCGCGAACCAGGGACCTTCTTCACACATCAACAACTGACGCCTACGAAGCGTCGTTACCCATCGCTCCACAAAAGCCGCAGCCCTTGCAGAGCAAGGGGAACAACTACTTCAAGGTCTCAGAGCAAGTGACGTCACCGATTGAAACGCTATTTAGCGCACACTGCTAACTAAGCTAGCCGTTTCACATCCATTACACTCACCCCCCTTTTGACCTTCCTCCTTTTTCCGCAGCAACCAGTGATCCGGGTCAACAGCATCAATGTAACAGTATAAGTTTAAACCGTCCCCTCGCCCATAAAAAGCCGCAGCCCTTGCAGAGCAAGGGGAACAACTACTTCAAGGTCTCAGAGCAAGTGACGTCACCGATTGAAACGCTATTTAGCGCACACTGCTAACTAAGCTAGCCGTTTCACATCCGTTACAAAGGCACACCTGTTTAATTGAAATCCATTCCAGGTGACTAGTACATGAAGCTGGTTGAGAGAATGCCAAGAGTGAGTAAATCTGTCAAGGCAAAGGGTGGCTACTTTGAAGAATCTGAAATATAAGATATAGTGTGATTTGTTTAACACTTTGTTGGTTACTACATGATTCCATATGTGTTATTTCATAGTTGTGATGTCTTCACCATTATTCTACAACTTGAAAATAGTAAAAATAAAGAAATACCTTTGAATGAGTAGGTGTGTCCAAACTTTTGACTGATACTTTATGTAACACATACAATAAATATGTGTTTATACTATGACTATCTAATTTCATGAAATGTCCACCACCCTCATACAACTGTCTGCTAAAATGTTTTAGCTGGTTTCTTCAACGACAGAACAGACAATGTTAAACTTATTACATGGAATGTACACATTCTCTTTGATGGGAGGGGGGGCATATGGTTCTTGAACACTTAGAGATTGTCAGCAGATGTGGTTTTCTTGCAAGAGTTTTTTTCTAAATATAAGGTGGGTCTGGGCAGGGGGGGGATGTTTGTGTGTGTCCGTATGTTGTCGTATGTTTTGTATTGTAACAATAATATTATATATATATTTTATAGTACATTTGTTTTGCCACATTTATTATATTACAGACACGGTAATGTAGGTTTTTAAATTATATGTGAGCTAAACATTAAACAAAAATGAAGAAATATATAAAAACATTTCCTTAATGTTACTGTCCCCACTATGTCATTTTTGTAATTGAAACATTTAATTGAAATACTGTAGAATTTCATTGATCGCTATGGAGCAGATATTCCCAAACTGGGGTACAGGCAATGCCGTTGGGGGTAAGCCAAATAAAAATGTGATTCATATTTTTATTTTTTTATGTGAGTTTCATGTGGATTCTTCACGTATTCAAACAGTCCATTTAAACTCAGCCAAAAAAGAAACGTCCTCTCACTGTCAACTGCGTTTATTTTCATGTGTAAATATTTGTATGAACATAAGATTCCACGGACATGTGACTAACAGAAACAGAATGTGTCCCTGAACAAAATCAAATGTAACGGTCAGTATCTGGTGTGGCCACCAGCTGCATTAAGTACTGCAGTGCATCTCCTCCTCATGGACTGCACCAGATTTGCCAGTTCTTGCTGTGAGATGTTACCCCACTCTTCTACCAAGGCACCTGCAAGTTCCGGGACATTTCTGGGGGAAATGGCCCTAGCCCTCACCCTCTGATCCAACAGTTCCCAGACGTGTGAGATCCGGGCTCTTCGCTGGCCATGGCAGAACACTGGCATTCCTGTCTTGCAGGAACTCATGCACAGAACGAGCAGTATGGCTGGTGGCATTGTCATGCTGGAGGGTCATGTCAGGATGAGCCTGCAGGGAGGGTACAACATGAGGGAGGAGGATGGTCTTCCCTGTAACGCACAGTGTTGAGATTGCCTGCAATGACAACAAGCTCAGTCCGATGATGCTGTGACACACCACCCCAGACAATGACGGACCCTCCACCTCGAAATCGATCCCGCTCCAGAGTACAGGCCTCTGTGTAACGCTCATTCTTTCGACAATAAACACAAATCCAACCATCACCCCATGTGAGACAATATCGTCACTCATCGGAGAAGAGCACTTTTTGCTAGTCCTGTCTGGTTCAGTGACTGTGGTTTTGTGCCCATAGGTGACATTGTTTTGTGGTGATGTCTGGTTAGGACCTGCCTTTACAACAGGCCTACAAGCCCTCAGTCCAGCCTCTCTCAGCCTATTGTGGACAGTCTGAGCACTGATGGAGGGATTGTGCGTTCCTGGTGTAACTCGGGCAGTTGTTGTTGCCATCCTGTACCTGTCCCGCTGGTGTGATGTTTGGATGTAATGATCCTGTGCAGGTGTTACACGTAATCTGCCGCTGGGAGGACGATCAGCTGTTCGTCCCGTCTCCCTTTAGTACTCTCTTAGACATCTCACAGTACGGACATTGTAATTTATTGCCCTGGCCACATCTGCGGTCCTCATGCCTCCTTGTACCATGCCTAAGGCACATTCACGCTGATGAGCAGGGACCCTGGGAATCTTTCTTTTGGTGTTTTTACAGTCAGTAGAAAGGCCTCTTTAGTGTCCTAAGTTTTCATAACTGTGACCTTAATTGCCTACCGTCTGTAAGCTGTTAGTGTCTTAACGACTGTTACACAGGTGCATGTTCATTAATTGTTTATGGTTCATTGAACAAGCATGGGAAACAGTGTTTAAATCCTTTACAACGAAGATCTGTGAAGTTATTTGGATATTTACGAATTATCTTTAAAAGACAGGGTCCTGAAAAATAGATTTATTTTTTTGCTGAGTTTATATTTTCCAATGGGGCTATACATTTGGGTGAGGTTTTTTTATTTCCTGAGTAGCCTCTTTTCATTGACTAAAATAAAATCTGAATCCAGTGTTCAGCGAAATAACAACACAATGTTGTGGGAATTCCAAGCTTGAATGTAGCCAGACGTAGCTGCTGCTCATTCCGTTTGCTCGAAAATTGATAAATGGTTATTAAAAAAAATGTAAGGCCCGCATCCATAGAGACACATACCAGCTCTACTGGTAGTACTACTGCTACCAGCAGTACTACACCTGCACCTGTCGACGACACAAGTTGTTCTGCTTCCACAAGCACATCCAATGCTATCATCAGTAATTCTACATTTGTTGTTAGCCCAGCTAGCATGGACACTGACAGTTGTGAATCTGATGCAGCCAAAAAGCTACTGCCCCCGTAAAAAATGCACCGAACATCAGGCAGGGACATTGGACCATCAAAGAGGCGCAAATATGATGAGAACTACATTGATTTGGGGTTCACTTATATTGGGAGTAGTGTCTTTCCTCAGCCATAGTGTGTTATATGTGCAAAAGTACTATCTCACAACTCGATGAAACCTTCACTCTTGTGCGGACATTTAGAAACAAACCATGCCAATTTGAAAAATAAGCCACAGGAGTTTTTTGAGCGAGAATTAAGACTTTCGAGTAGTAAGACATGTATAAAAGCAACAGATACCATTATAAAGAAGGTACTAGAAGCGTCTTATATGGTGAGTGTCGTGTCTGGACTATCATTAAATGCGAAGACTTATTTATATCAAATCAGTTCTCTAGGTTTAATAATTTTGTGATTTAAACTAATCATGTAAACATTCATTAACTAGGAAGTCGGGGCACCACGGGAAAATGTTGAGTTATAATTTCCTGAATATAACTCTTCAGATATTTGAATATCTTATCAATTACAGTCTTCAATGAATGATTATTAATCTTTACCTTAGTCAGTCTTATCCTAAACGTCGTAAAATTCTTGGTTATCGGCACGAACGCTAGTCTCCATAATGAATCAGCAATATACAAATTTACTAACTAGAATTACATAACAAACAATATAATTATTGGTTACTAACACAATGCATTTATAAGTCCCTATTGGGCTAAACCAGTATGATGGCTTGGTAGACAATGGAAAGGGGGTGGGGGGCAGATAAAGAGCAGGAAAGACAAAATGTATTCACTGCACACAGTTGATAATTATATTAATTGAAATGCTAATCCTTTGCACATGAACGGCTGCTCATTTGAAAATTATTGCAATGTATATATTTATACCCGTATGTCATTGTCTTCTCTGTTGGAAACGCTGGTCCATCTACTGGAGAGTTAGTTCATCAGATAGTCTCTGGTTAACTTCCCCAGGAGTCACAATGTCTTTCGTGGTTGTTGCTTTCTCAGCGGCTCTGGATATTGTCATGGTTATGTCAGGCGTACAGATGGTCCTTGCATAGAATAGATGCTTCTGCATTTGTCGGTATTCTCGTACTAGATTTATGTAATTTACAGCTGTAGACTAGTAATTCTACGTCTAGGATTTGCTCTTATTCTTTGGTGATCGATAGTCTCAGAGTTGAACCATTTCCAGCCGTGTAGCCAACACTACACGCTGTCTGGTTTCCTGGGCCTATAGAGTGGTAACCGTTTCCACGTGGGGACTTCGTCCCAGCGTTCTCTGACTTAATGTACATTTTGTAGGAAGTGGGTTTTATACTCTGTGGAAGTAGGGGCAGTTCTATGACGCCTAACGTGTTGTCTGGGCTCACGGGGGCGTGGCCACTGACTAGTTACACTTTATATGACAATCCATGCTCTCATTTAGAAGGCAAACATCACATTTAATCTTTTCACAAATAGTTTCATATGTAATCACATTTGTTTCACAACATTTAGATGTAAACCTGATAATTGATTAGTGTACACAAACAGAGATACAGTAATGTAGGTTTCCTGTCCTTCATGAGATCACCAAATGAAACACACTCGTCATGACTGTCCCTTAAGTGTCCACGGGCCACGCCCACATTCTCAAAAATATAAATATTGTTTAATAATTCAAACTTTTGATGTCCAAGGGTTTCTCTGTGTTCCACAGTTTACATTCCAATCTCAGACCCACTGTAACCTGATCCTTCAGATCATCACAGGACAGGATGCCTTCATCAAACAACACTGTTTCATGACGCATCAGTGACATGGCAGGAGATGTTTTGAAACAATTACTGCTTCGCATACAAGCCAGTGAATTCTCGCTTGTTACAGCAATATGAGCCAACAGACTTGGCGGGTCTGGCACAGCTCCAGGTATATGTCCATTATGTTTAAAGGGTGGTCAATTAAGGAAGACATCCTCTTCTGCAAACCACTGGAAACCAGGACAACAGGAAAGAATATTTTTAAAGTACTGGATGGCTTTGTGACATCAAATGGACTTTGGTGGTCAAGATGTGTTGGTATCTGTACTGATGGCGCAAAAGCCATGACAGGGAGACATAGTGGAGTGGTAATGCGCGTGCAAGCAGTTGCTCCTGATACCACTTGGGTACACTGCAGCATCCACCGAGAGGCTTTTGCTGACAAGGGAATGTCTGATGGCTTGAAAGACATTTTGGACACTACAGTGAAAATGGTTAACTTTGTTAAAGCAAGGCCCCTGAACTCTCATGTATTTTCTGCACTACAGAATGATATGGGCACCGACCATGTAACGCTTTTACAACATACAGGTGTGCGCTGGTTATCAAGGGGCAAAGTATTGACACATTTTTTTTAAATGAGAGACTAGTTTAAAGTTTTCTTTAGTGACCATAAGTTTCACTTGTCTGACCGCTTGCATGATGATGAGTTTCTCACACGACTGGCCTATCTGGGTGATGTTTTTCTTGCCTGAATGATCTGAATCTAGGATTACAGGGATTCTTCGCAACTATATTCAATGTGCGGGACAAAATTGAGGCTATGATTAAGAAGTTGGAGCGCTTCTCTGTCTGCATTAACAAGGAAAACACACACATTATTTTTTTGTGTGCAAATGAACTGAAGCTTACGGACAATGTCAAATGTGATATAGCAAAGCACCTGAGTGAGTTGGGTGTGCAATTACGCAGGTACTTTCCCGAAATGGATGACAGAAATAACTGGGTTCGTTATCCCTTTCATGCCCTGCCTCCAGTCCACTTACCGATATCTGAACAAGAGAGCCTCATCGAAATTGCAACAAGCGGTTCTGTGAAAATTGAATTTAATCAGAAGCCACTGACAGATTTCTGGATTGGGCTGCTCTGAGTATCCTGCCCTGGCAAATCGCGCTGTTAAGACACTGATGCCTTTTGCAACCACGTACCTATGTGAGGGTGGATTCTCGGCCCTCACTAGCATGAAAACATAATACAGGCACAGACTGTGTGTGGAAAATTATTTAAGATGGAGAGAGCCTCAAATACAACTCAACATTGCATCCTTTCAAGCACATCCTTCTCATTAATCTGTGGTGAAGAATTCGCGATTTTCAATGAACAAATAAGGTTTTATATGTAAAATGGCTAAATAAAGAGCAAAATGATTGATTATTATTATTTGTGACCTGGTCCTAAGCGCTCTTTGTCACTTCCCACGAGCCGGGTTAAGACAAAAACTCACACTCATTCTTATGTTTAATAAATGTATTGTATAGTGTGTGTGTGGCAGGCTTACAATGATGGCAAAAAACAACATTTGCGTGTGTGCTGACCCTGGTGCTAGAGGGGGTACGCAGCTGGAGGTTGAATGTTTGAAGGGGTTTCTGGAAAGTGCCAATATGGCCAACCGGTGGCTTCAAGCCCTCATTGGCCAATAAATAGCATCAGCAATCCAGAGTTTATATCCAACATTGGTTCCCACGGATGTACTGCTCCCCATCCCGCCTTCCTCTCTTTCACATTCTTTTCCTGGCTCCCTCATCTGTCTGTCAGTCAGCCTGCCTCTGTCTTTGTACAGTGCCTTTGGAAAGTATTTAGACCCCTAGACATTTTAAACATTTTGTTACGTTACAGCCTTATTCTAAAATAGATTAAATTCATTTTTCATCCATCTACACACTATACCCAATAATGACAAAGTGAAAACAGGTTTTTGGAAATTTTTGCTAATTTATTAAAAATGTAAAACAGAAATACCTCAGTTACATAAGTATTCAGACCCTTTGCTATGAGACTCAAAATTGAGGTCAGGTGGATCCTGTTTCCAATTATCATCCTTGATGTTTATACAACTTGATTGGAGTCCACCTGTGGTAAATTCAATTGATTGAACATGATTTAGAAAGGCACACACCTTTCCATATAAGGTCCCACAGTTGACAGTGCGTATCCGAGCAAAAACCAAGCCATGAGGTCGAAGGAATTATCTGTAGAGCTCCGAGACAGGATTGTGTCGAGGCACAGATTTGGGGAAGGGTACCAAAACATTTCTGCAGCATTGAAGGTCCCCAAGAATACAGTGACCTCCATTCTTAAATGGAAGAAGTTTAGAACCACCAAGACCACCAAGGTAACCTCCCCCAATTGCTCAGTTTGGCCGGGAGAAGGGCCATGGTCAGGGAGGTGACCAAGAACCCGGTGGCCACTCTGGCAGAGCTCCAGAGTTCCTCTATGGAGATGGGAGAACCTTCCAAGACTGGAAGACTAGTCAGGATAAATGGAAAGATGAATGGTGAAGTACAGAGAGATCCTTGATGAAAATCTGCTCCAGAGGGCTCAGGTTCACCTTCCAACAGGACAACAACCCTAAAATCACAGCCAAGACAATGCAGGAGTGGCTTTGGGACAAGTCTCTGAATGTCCTTGAGTGGTCCAGCCAGAACCCGGACTTGAAGCCAATCGAACATCTCTGGAGAGACCTGAAAATAGCTGTGCAGCGACGCTCCCCATCCAACATGACAGAGCTTGAGAGGATCTGCAGAGAATAATGGGAGAAACTTACCAAGTACAGGTGTGCCAAGCTTGTAACGTCATACCCAAGAAGACTCGAGGCTGTAATCTCTGCCAAAGGTGCTTCAACAAAGTACTGAGTAAACGGTCTGAATACTTATGTAAATGTGATTTTAGCTTTATGCAACATTTTCAAAAAAACAGTTTTTGCTTTATCATTATGGTGTATTGTGTGTAGATTGATGAGGGGGAAAATAACAACCTAATGTTACAATAAGGCTTTATCGTAACAAAATGTGGAAAAGGTGTCTGAATACTTTCTGAATGCACTGTATAGGTTCCACACTTTTCCTCTCCTCTTTGGTTTTCCCCTTTTTTCCCCATTTCTTACCCTCTCTCTCCCTCTGGTTTTAACTTTGAATCTGCTATGTAAATACATGAATCTACCCTCTCTTTCTCCCTCCCCCTCTCTCTATCTCCAGGAGAAGAACCTGGACTGGTTCCCCCGGATGCGGGCCATGTCCCTGGTGAGCAGCGAGGGGGACGGCGAGCAGAACGAGATGCGCTCCCTGCAGGAGAAACTGGACAGCACCGTCACACTGGTGTCCCTGCTGTCCTCCCAGCTGTCTGAGCTAAAGGATCAGGTACGTTACTGTCGTAGAACAAGGCATCCATTTAGACACTGAACAGGGCCGCACAACTCGGTGTCATGTTCATTGTGGCACGTAATGTTTGAGCGCTTCCTATTGGATAAGTCCAAATAGGCGTTCCCCGTTTCAGTCCATGTTTGAGTGCTTGGTGCCTTATGAAGACCGGTCAGTATTTGAGGGCCACCGTCCTGTTGATTTTGTGGGTGTCCCTAGCACATAACTGATCAATGGATTTCATTGATTATTCAGAGTTTCTTTTTTCACACGCTACGGACTTTTTTCATTTCTATCCCTTTAAAAGTTCAGAAGCATCCACTGTGGCCCTTGAGGACCAGATCTATGCATTCAGCCTTCCATTATCTTTAACTCAGTGTAATATCCAAAGTTACATTTGATTCCAGTACATCTTTTTAACCAGGGATTGAAATCAGCAACCCTGTGTTTCAATGCTCAACCATACAGCCATCTCTCTCTCCTCTCTGACCAAGAGGCTCTCAACTCCTTTATGACATCCCAAGGCACAGATCACCACGGGACTACTCACTCACATCACAATGGCCTATCATTCCTGCACGTTCACATGCACTTGTCATTTTCTCTGAGGTTATCATGCCTTTATGTACAAGGCAATTTCCCTCCCTGACCTTGGGCTAACTAGTTGTGTAAGTAGTGTGACAGATCTCATCACTCCCCATCACCCGATCATCACGACACCATCATCACAACCACATCACCTGCCTCTCCTGCATTTGATCTCAAGGCAGTCACATGCCTCTCCTTGTGTGTTCCTGTTCTGCTGCCGTGAGTGAGTGAGTGAGTGAGTGAGTGAGTGAGTGAGTGAGTGAGTGAGTGAGTGAGTAACAAACTTCAGATAGAGAAAATAACAACCTTGGTAAAAAAGTGAGCTGGAACTCATGGATGTGGTTTGTGAAACACAGCCCTTTTATACTCAGGAAGAGAAGTTCACTGTAAAAACAGAGCTAGAACAGGACTTGAGTCATGTGTTGATGTGGTTCCGATTCCTCATGTGGGCAGAACAATCAAAGTGCTGGTGTTCATGTTGTCACAGACATTACTGTGTTTACCTAGGAGCGTTATTAAGAAGTCAAGTCAGACAATTGTTTCTGAAATATTACATAGAGCAGGGAGAATATGGAAGACAGGAAATCGAGGCTAATTGGCCCTTTACACTCGTACCTGTATACAGAATGAAAACAACAGATTTGGGCACTGATAAGTCCCTAAAGTGGAGCGCAGTGGCTCTACAGTAACATGTTATACATGACGTCAGAGCTCAGGCTTTGCACTTCATATTTCTGTATGGGTTTTGACTGACAGAAGATCTGAGCTTGAGCACCTCACGCGACAAGAAGTTGCCCCCATCCCTCCTGCTAATTGGGCAACTTTTTCAAATGTTTTGTCTGTGTGAAGAAAATGCTGTGAATTAAGAGGACTCTTATGTAAACTCAGCAGAAAGAGAAACGTCCTCTCACTGTCAACTGTGATTATTTTCAGCAAACTTAACATGTGTAAATATTTGTGAGAACATAAGATTCAACAACTGAGAGATAAACTGAACAAGTTCCAAAGACATGTGACTAACAGAAATTGAATAATGTGTACCTGAACAAAGGGGTGTGTCAAAATCAAAAGTAACAGTCAGTATCTGGTCTGGCCACCAGCTGCGTTAAGTACTGCAGTGCATCTCCTCATAGACTGCACCAGATTTGCCAGTTCTTGCTGTGAGATGTTACCCCACTCTTCTACCAAGGCACCTGCAAGTTCCCAAACATTTCTGGGGAGATAGAGTACAGGCCTCGGTATAACGCTCATTCCTTCGACGATAACCGCGAATCCGACCATCACCCCTGGTGAGACAAAACCGCGACTCGTCAGTGAAGAGCACTTTTTGCCAGTCCCTTCTGGTCCAGCGACGGTGGGTTTGTGCCCATAGGCGACGTTGTTGCCAGTGATGTCTGGTGAGGACCTGCCTTACAACAGGCCTACAAGCCCTCAGTCCAGCCTATTGCAGACAGTCTGAGCACTGATGGAGGGATTGTGCGTTCCTGGTGTAACTCGGGCAGTTGTTGTTGCCATCCTGTACCTGTCCCGCGGGTGTGATGTTCGGATGTACCGATCCTGTGCAGGTGTTGTTATACGTGGTCTGCCACCGGGAGGACGATCTTCCTGTAGCGCTGTCTTAGGCGTCTCACAGTACAGACATTGCAATTTATTGCCCTGGCCACATCTGCAGTCCTCATGACTCCTTGTAGCATGCCTAAGGCACGTTCCCGCAGATGAGCAGGGACCCTGGGCATCATTATTTTGTTGTTTTTCAGAGTCAGTAGAAAGGTCTCTTTAGTGTCCTAAGTTTTCATAACTGTGACCTTAATTGCCCACCGTCTCTGTAAGCTGTTAGTCTTAACGACCGTTCCACAGGTGAATGTTCATTAATTGTTTATGGTTCATTGAACAAGCATGGGAAACAGTGTTTAACCCCTTTACAATGAAGATCTGTGAAGTTATTTGGATTTTTACGAATTATCCTTGAAAGACAGGGTCCTTTTTAAAGGGACGTTTCTTTTTTTGCTGATTTTATTTTGAAAGATAAGTCGTTGAGGATTATAATAAATACTGCTTTGATGTCATACAAACAAGCCAAACAGCAGATGTCCAAATTTGCTCTTCACATATCCATATCAATAACTCATGTCATATCAAATTGTTTTCTCACATGCTTCGTAAACAACAGGTGTAGACTAACAGTGAAATGCTTACGGTCATATACAGTGTCAATGTTTATGGTCACATATGTTTGATGTACAGAACATACCTTGGGTTGTTCTGAACAGAATGAGCCTGTGTTTGTCTATTGTGAAGAAAATTTGCTGCGGAACACACACCTGAATGCACTCCATCACTTCTTTCTATGCTCATCAAAATGACCATCTGTTTCTCTGAATAGGCTTTCACACGGCAGTTCAAACACTGTAAGATCATATTTTAGAACTTAGCTAGTCATGTTGGCAATAGAACAAGATGCCGACCTGACCTAGATTGAACATGATGCTCATATTGTTATTTATAATGGGACGTTTTTTTGGATTGCGTAAACAAAAGCAGTAATTGTGTAATGGCGGGGATGCAGGATTGTGCCAAACAAAACAACTATTTTGTATTGTGCACACTTTGAAGAGGTGTGTGGCTACTTGGAGAGACCAGTTAGTCCTCTCACTCAAACCCTTTTTTTTGCCTTATGTTGCACGGTGCACCTACCCCACATTTTTCATGAATATTCTTATCATGTTACTGAATGTATCCAGATTATTTTCAGATTTCATTATCAACAAATCAGACAAAAAGTACAGTAAATGTAAAATGCACCTAAAATCAACAGGGTAATGTTTGGATTGTCTTGTCAGGTTAATTGTTGTCCTCAACTTTGGTTTAATAATTTCCCTATCATCTCCAAACTGTTCCCTTTCAATTGCTACCATGCATATGCTTTTAATATTTATTCTGTAAGAAACATTTCAATCTAGCCCTCCCTATCCCTATAGTCAAATTCTCACATTGTTCAGGGTTAAGAACAGAGGCTTTGTCCAAACGTGTGAAAGCTGAGCGCTGAGCCAGGTCTTCAGTACAAGAGATTAAAGATACCGGTACATGGTGTTTATTCTCACCAATGATGAATATCAAGATGTTATGTACTGTAAACTAAAGATGGTGAAAGGTTATCCTCTAATAATGGAAACCATCTCAAATGGACTCCTTTGGACATTAGTTCCTAAATTGAAATGTGGTCTATCTGACAAATTGCAAGAAATGTAGGCAAACTAGTGAAGCCAAGATCTGGTTCTCGGTTTCAAGATTACTGTAGGTGTAACCTGGGCTGACTGTCTAAACTCAATGTTGCCAGATTGAATTGAAAACTGCCCAAACTGGCAACACTGTGTGTAGTTTATATTGAATAAGTTATTATTTCCTTCTCTTCTCCCCAGATGACAGAGCAGAGGAAGAATAAACAGATGATGGGCTTCCTGGGGCCTGCTGGGGTCAACAACCACCACATCCCAGCACACTGAGGGGCCTGGGTCCCCCTGCTAACAGAGAACTGCTGGAGGTACACAAAGGGGCCACACACACAATGTGCATACAGTACACACACGCACCCACACAATAGTATCCGATTTATGGGGCCAGCAGCCACTGGCCTACAAGCATAATTTACTCAAACAGTGCTTTGTATTCAAAGCAAACAGTGCCTTGTATTCAAAGCAAACAGTGCCTTGTTCTTAGACAGTGTACTGACTCCTCACCCAGCATCACCCTCTCACATAGAACAGTACAGTGATGTCTGCCTTTATGACAACACAAGCTGCCTAGTCATTCTGATCATCCCATGTCAGTTTTGCTGCTCTATGAGTGAGCCTCTGACTGAGATGCCAGGCATGCCACACATTGGCCAGTGTCACTATTGCAGTCTCCTGCAGACTGGAGGTCAAGGGAAAGGGTTAAAGGTTAAAGTACAGTGGTCCTGTGGGCAGCCACGCTCTACCTTCTGTATTCTCAGTGTACTGTGTCTGAGACTAAGATGAAGACAGACTGGGCTATACGCAGGTCAGGTACATTGGGTTGGTTGGTGTTGTTCAGTTCTCTTTGGACTTGAAAGGGGCTGCTCCTTGTATTACTGATAGGCCCTCTTTGGAAAGGGTGTACGTGTAACTTTAAGGTTAAGTATTTTCTTCCTAGCCTGGTCTCAGATCTGTTTGTGTGGTCTTGCCAACTCCTACAACAATGATAATAGGAGTTGGCAATAGCACACAAACAGATGTGGGACCAGGTTATTCTCTTTAGATATGTTTTAATATGACCTGTTAACTTGTGAACGTAACTGGAGTATTACATTTTTTATACATTGGAATTAGAAATGGAACATTGATCACTTTACCGCCTGGCTGCCTTGGGGGGTAACATTGATCAACTTACCGCCTGGCTGCCTTGGGGGGTAACATTGATCACCTTACCGCCTGGCTGCCTTGGGGGGTAACATTGATCACTTTACCGCCTGGCTGCCTTGGGGGGTAACATTGATCAACTTACCGCCTGGCTGCCTTGGGGGGTAACATTGATCACCTTACCGCCTGGCTGCCTTGGGGGGTAACATTGATCACCTTACCGCCTGGCTGCCTTGGGGGGTAACATTGATCACCTTACCGCCTGGCTGCCTTGGGGGGTAACATTGATCACCTTACCGCCTGGCTGCCTTGGGGGGTAACATTGATCACCTTACCGCCTGGCTGCCTTGGGGGGTAACATTGCTTTGTCATCTCAATCATTATGACTGTGATAGTCAATGTTCTCAATATCCTGCACTTTTAAAAAATGTTAACTGGAGAAACGGATTTGCATACGACGTTACTTTGCCTTTTGTTTTACACTTTACTTGAACTCGCTGCCATAATGCTTCATACCAGTTTTATTAACATGTCATAAAGCTTCATAGCATATGTCAGGTCTCCAGGATATACTATGCCAATGTTATGACACATATATTTACATGTATTGTGGTATTTAGCCTTATGCTATGAAGCTTCACGGCATGTTTACGACGAGTTCAGGTAAAGTGTTGTCTCCTTTTCTCTCAGAGAAGTGTCCTCCGTGATAATACAATCCCTGAACAGCATTATGACTTTCTTTTCATATTGTACATAGTCTATAAATAACCGAATGAAAAGAAAATGTATGTGACGATGATCTGATTATCTGTACGGAATTTACTTGAAATGCCTTGAGTCTTAAATCCTATATTGGTACAGAATGTAGTCAGGAGGACTGATTTGAAAATCATGTGCTTGTGTCCAATACAGTAGATAGTCTTAGTAACTCACTCATGTTGATAGAGATGTTTGATCATACTGTAATTGTGGTGTGGCACCCTGTTTCCTATGTAGTGCCTTACTTTTGACCAGGACCCAGAGGGCTCAAGTAGGTGCTTCTGGGCCCTGGTCAAAGGTAGGGCAATAGATGGAGAATAGATTGCTATTTGGGACATAGGCATCAACTCATCTCATACTGTAATGGTCATTCTCTATGGTTCGTTAGGGGTTCAAGCAGTGAAGCTGTGAGAAGCCCTATTGTATTTGTTGCCGTTCATTATTATACATCTTCTTCCGCCAAGGAAAATGAATACGCACATTCCTGTAAGGCCTAAGAAGGTGTAATTTGGTGTGATGGTAAAGGCCCATGGGCCCCACACCCTCTCAAGCAATGCCATGTCAATTGGCCTCATGGTGGCGTTATAACAAGCGATTGAAGATGCAAACTTTGAAAGGTCATGTCCCTTACCCCGTTTGAGCTAGAGTCATGAAATGTGGTACATAGGTGCCTCTCCTCACAAGGAACACATTTGCTTCAATGACGCATAAGGTTTTCCATGATGGATTTTCCACCATTTCCAATTCTTTGATAAACATTTAAAACGCTACTCATCTGGCATCGAATGACCGATCTGCATGAAACGTGATACATGGTATCTATGTACCAAGTTCTCTCAAAGCAATATTTTCCAGGATAGCAACTCAAACAACATGGCAGCTACTGACCAATAAACATTTAAGTGGGTGTGACCTGGCACATAAATGCATATCAATCAGACACAGATATGTGTATTGTACCAACTTCATACACATGTTCCAAACACTGTCAAAACTCAACATATGCAAGCACATTTAGATCAACCACAAAGTGGCACTGTCAGGGGCACTTGATTATACCTCTTGATCTGTTTGACTCAGTGATGAAATTTGGCACACGCTCAGGGATCTGGGTGTAGCTAACTTGTAGAGTATGGTTAGGTTTCCTGTAAAAACAATCATGCAAGCTCATTGGCTTATAGTGGCCATGTTGTTTGAGCTAGAGTCTTGGAAAATATTGTGTTTAAAGACGTTCATAGTTGCTATATACCAAATTTGTTGCCAATTGGTCAAGTGATTTTCTGTTGTCGTTTTTAACTCTTGTAACTCAGTCACATGGAATTCAATTTAATATCTGTGTATAAAATGTGTATGTCTGTAAAAGTTTTTATCTTCCACAATCACATGACAGTATGAGAGTATGTGTGCACTTCAGAGGGGAATGCCCTTTGACACTTTTCTGTCAACAGATAGTGTGTTTTATGTTGATCAGATGCTATATTGTAATAAATCTATGATAAGATGAGACTGGATGTTTCTGCCTTGAGTTGATCACTGTCTCTGTGTATTTAGTCAGCTGTCTTGGGGATGAATAATTGTTGTTTTGGGGTTGAAATTCATGTTTGTCCTACTGTTGTGGGCCACCTACACACCCACACACACACGGATCATGACCCCAGAACGGGACCTTTAGCCCCCCTAACAGCACCACTGACTCAGTGGCATTACAGTGTCGCGATCCACCTCATGGTCAGATCCTGCGGTTCGCTGCAATTGATCAACGCTCACAGTAAACATCATGCTTTAATTAGCCCTGATCACACTGCAACTATTCTGCTTCTTCCGTCTAATTAACTGGATAAGAAAAGCTAGTTAACACACATTAGATGCCTGATGTTGACTTTGGGTCAGCAGGAATACAGTCGACCAAAATAACCTGTAAAATAAATAATACACCTACTGAGCTATATGGTATGCTAAATAAACAGGACAGGGCTCACGTTCAGAAAGGCCCGGTTAGGTTTTGTTAGTGTTGACTCTGGCGGGGCTGTGTTGGCTCATGCCGCCTCTGTGAGACAGCTGTTAAAATGAGCTGCACGTGGTGTCATAATAACCCACAGCTGTCACTGAGCAAGGCAGGAAGGGGAAAGTCCAGCATATCTGAAATGCTCCGACTATGAGGTGAGGGGAAGGAGGGAAGGGAGGGAGGGAGTGATGGGGCTTGCCACCCCTGAATCTGTCTACTGTATGGCACAGTCATAAACATCCACTGCTTTGTTTTTTATTTTATTTCAATGATGTGAGCAACTGGGGACAATTTCAGTCATACATTCTCAAAAATATTGCTCATACAATTAGAATGGTAGGGCAGATACCACCATAGTTAATGTACTGTTTTGTACCTGCTTCTGTTGGGCTTGTCCTGCCAGTGGACTACTGTATTGTACAGTAGCTAGAACTGTAGTGTGTAAGGTGCGGCTCCGGTCTTCCCACTGTCTAGTGCTGCTCATAGTCTGAGAACATACTGATGTAATGTTATGAGTAACCACTTCCAGGTCAATGTCTCTTACTGTACACTTGTGATTCTGAGGAACTAGCTGGAATGACTCTTAGAATTCTTAGTCTCTCATATGACTATGACTGGGTTCACTAGTAGTGGATTGAGCCAGGTACACTGTATTTCCGTTGTCCGTTCTACAGTGAACATTCTACATGTTTTGTGCATGAGAACAACACGATGTGTGCACGCGAGCTTAGACACAATTGGACACCGGCCATCTTTGAGTCTCTTGACACTGGCAGTCCCCGCCCAAAGTCACATGTTGTTCTGTCAGGGTGAACTCGAACCCACCCAATATTAGTAGGACAATAAACAGGACATAATGCCATAAACCCCTCTGGGACTCAGCCACACTAATGTTTGGATGTTGGGTTTATTGAATGGTTGTTGGAAGCATTTGTTTTAGATGTTCCAGTGTGACAAACAAAGGTGTTTTTGTGTTGCAGTGTGACAAACAAAGGTGTTTTTGTGTTGCAGTGTGACAAAAGAAAAACAAGTATTTTCAAATAATGTTGACGTGTTCTTTTGACAGTTTCAGTTATGCCAGGTGCATGTGGCCATTACTGAAGTGAAGCGTCTCAATAACAGAAGTGTATCACACATTGGTGATTTAGCTTGTTTTCATTTCATTTTAGAGTTACTTGAAAGTGTTCTGCTCCCACTGTAAGTGAAGGTTGATCCAATAAAGTAATTGATCACCTCATTGATCTCCTACAGTCATTTTCCCTCTCAAGGCTCTGAAGATATTCACAGGACACCAGATCAGATATGTTTTTACCCTTCACAGAACTATGACCATTTCAAGCAGGTGTTTGTGTTTTCAGAGGAAGAAAAACTAATTTTGTGGGAGGGAAAGGACTCTTTACTGCCAGTTGTATAAATACACTTCCCTCGTGATAGGCTGCATGTTACTTCCTGTGTCATGCTGTGGGGATGATGAGGCTGTATGGTCACATGGTAGATCATACACCCTCAGGCCAATCAGAAACACCACAAACATCAGGGCTGTTTTCATTGGGGCACACCCCTTGTTGTCCCTCCCATTTTAAGTATTTTCTTCATCTGTTTGGTGTCTAATGAACAAGGCCCAGGCCTTCTAATGCCATTTAACTTTCTCACTTAATCTGATAACATGCTGCTGAAGTGTATTTTTGCAGTCCAAAATGTGTGGTGGTGTCATGCTTTTCCCTTGGGGGGGGGGGGGGGGTATGGTGAGAGACACAGATCAATTATCCCTTCCAGGAATGGAATGAAAAGACTCCAGCTCAGATAGTTATTATGCTTCCCTCGAAAGCTGTCTGTTGTCTTCAGTGATAGCTAGGTGGGATACTGTAGCTCTAAGGCAAACCGCATTCATTCATATATTTTTAATCAACAGTATTTCAGAATTGGATTAAACGGTAGAAGTAGGATAGCATGTGACATACATAATAAAACTGATTCAAGGACTTAAGTCAACACCATTTATTGAAAGTAAATGTGAATATAAGCTAAAAAGCATAAAAAATGGACATTGGCAGTCGTTTTTTCCTTAATGTACATGTGCATGACTTAAAAGCTCACCACCTAAATCCCCAGTAATAAGGTATCTATTGAAGATGAAACAGATTTCTCAGTTTTCAAACCCTTCTCTTCATGTAGTATGTACAAAGAGTTGACCATAGTATCTGCATTGTACAGTAAATACCATATTACCACCCACCACTAGTTAACGCTAATGCATCACGTTTCTCTTTCTCATTCTGCTCTTGTCTCCGGTTGTGTCGTGTGATTTATGAATCACAAAAGTTGTTTTTTTACATAAGGCAAATCTCTCACCTTGAGAGAACTAATTTTGCATACTGTCTTCATTAATGAAGGGAGTGGGACACTCTCCTGCTGAATTAGCCAATGAGCCATGTAAACATAATTTCCCTCTGCGGATGGCACGGTCCAGCTGTCCATCCAAGTACCCCTTTGGTAGTTTGGTGTCTTTTCTTCATCTATTAGAAATATCTCATGTAGCATTGGCAACTACAAGTACAAAGTTATCCACACAGTATATAAAAGTCGTTCAAAAAGCCATTATAGAAAACGTCAACGACCCCAACATGTTAATATGATTGAGAACAACCTAAACACACACTTATGCACACACCAAAAGGTTTTGTGTAAGATTCTGATTGGCTGATCTCTCAATACTCTACCCTCAATAGTGGCATCATCATGGGCTAACTCCTCATCATGACATCGTCATGGGCCTCTTCTTCCTACAACTCCTATCAGACCTTCTACCAGTGCTGTAAGGAGGGCGAGCCCATCTGCAGCACCACGAAGAACACTTGATGGTGGTGCTTCCACATGACGAAGGCCCCCAAGGCACATACTACAGTTTCAGGGTGCCAGTGACCTATCCGCAGTTGCTGACCTCAGTGTAGGGGAAGGTCCTGGGAATAGGGTCGTGGGGGTTCAGGGTGCACACGCAGTCGACGCCCACCTCCAGGCAGCTGAAGCCGTTGGTCTGGGCGTAGTGGTGGCCAAAGAAGGCCATGACCAGGGATGAGAGGACCAGGCCCATGGCGCACAGGATAAAGTACAGCAGCTGGAGGGGGAGAGGAGAAGAGGTGAGCTAGTTTAGTATAGCATAGAATATCTAAGCATAGTGGGGATTCCAGGACCGGGGATACATTTTTAGAGGGAGGTCATTATTAATCCTGAAGGACAACAGCAGGGTCATGTTCTGCAGGCATGCAATGAAATTACTTGAAATAGAGGACAGACTACGAATGACAACACTGTTTCAAAGCATTTCCCCTGTTGGAGCCTATTAAACATGACTCTAGTTGTCTATACTAAGACAACTGGAGTTTTATGTCTTTACGCTACTTACTGTAATACATTTAAATGACTGAATGACAGCAAAAAAATCTAATGGAATCTGATCTTTTTACTTCTGATTTATGTGGAATTCAAAAGTCAAAAGATTAGATACCATGTGTTTTTTTTTTGTTTTTTTTTACTGTTTACACATTAGGGAAAATATTAGATGGGTATCAGATATGCAAATAAATGGCAAAATATCTGAATTGGGCTGCCTGTGTAAAAGTCACACCAATCAGTAATTGAATGTGTTACAGTAAGCTGAGTGAAGACATACAACTCCAGTTGTCTTTTCCCTTATGTGTAAACAGCAGGAAAACACATGGAATATGTTCTTCTGACTTTCGATTTATACCACCTCTATATGTGGATCTGAATCCTGAAACAAACCTGATGATTCATATGCGACGCTCTGATCATTATTTTGCTTTGCTCATGACCTACCGTTTCCATGACAACCACCCCAATATTTACAGGAACAGTGACTAAAAATGAGCATTCCATCCGTGTGCTACTTCAGATGCTACATCAGTGTGAATGCGCAAATTTGATGTGGGTCACATGTAAAAGTGTAGACAGAAAATAAATTGGGATATGGAGAACATCATCTGATTTTGATTTTTAGGGTGGCTGTGTAAACACAGCCTTAGTGAACAAGGTATGCCCACTCTCTAGCCATATCCAAATAGGTTTGTCTGCTAACAATTATCTCCTCGCACAGCGGCCAATAAATACCTGCAGGTCTTGGCTATCGGCCAGAGGTAGAACCTGACCCTGAGAGACGTAGCAGGGCTGTCTTAAAGGGGCACTTCACCACTTTATAACCTCGTTCATTATGTCCAGCAGAACCATACCAGTGTGTATATATTTTAAAACGGCAATATTTTACATGTCGAAAAGATACAAAGAAAATGACCCCCTTTGATGTTATTGGGAGTTATTTTCAAAATAATTGCGTTATTTTCACACAAAACGTTCCAGTTGGAAGTATCCCTTTAATGGAGGACTGACTGCTGAAAGTAGTGTCTATGTGAGAATCCCCTGCAGCTCCCATCCACTGTACCTTTATCCACATGTTGTGTGGGTATGTACACATTATGTAAATGATGTCTAAAAATACAGCTTGATAATGTGTGAGAGGGGCTTTGCGTGGTTTATGTAATTGGAGTGTACAATCCCAATAACACTAGCCCTTCATCTAAATCCACAGGTTACGTAACATAGCCCTGATTCGCTCAGTATTTGTTTTCCGGTACACGCCGCTTATAGCGTTATGTCATGTTTGATGCTTGCTTAATTTGAAATGGTGTTTATGTTTATTTAAAACAACTGTGAAATATGGAGAATTAAAGTACATCATGAGATGTATTGTATTGTACTGTGCTGAACCAAAGTGTGCTAGAAGCACTTCACAAAGCCTTTTCTATAGCTGTACTCACGTGTTATGTTAGGCTAGGAACTTTAGGAAGACGTGAAGAAGGCGAAAATGGCGACAATCTTTTGTTGCATACATTTACACCACGGAATGTAGATTGTATTACTTTTTTTAATGTATTGTTCAGTTTCTACACATTATAGGACTACTTCTACATACATTTTGAGTGGAGGAAGTCCATCTGTGAAAATTTTATATTTGGACGATGCTCCCCATTCTGGCATCTCTGAACTGCCTCCCAGTCTCACTCAGAACTGAATTCAAAACCCTTCTGCTGACATTCCAGTCCATCCATGGCAATGCCCCGCCATAAGAAGTGTTAACATGCTGCATGCACTGAGGTGTCTGTATAAACTACTAGCACACAGCTTGGACACCCATGCATACCCCACAAGACATGCCACCAAAGGTCTCTTCACAATCCCCAAATTAAGAACAGACTATGGGAGGGTACAGGACTACATAGAGCCATGGCTACATGGAACTTTATTCCACATCAGGTAACTGATGCAAGCAGTAGAATCCCATTTTAAACATACACCTTATGGAACAGCAGGGACTGTGAAGAGACACATAAACATGATAAGACATGCACTCTACACACACGTACACATGTATGTTGTATTGTAGATATGTGATAGTAGAGTAGTGGCCTGAGGGAACACAATGTGTTCATGTAAAATGTTTAATTGTTTAGAACTGCCTTAATGTTGCTAGACCCCAGGAAGAGTAGCTGCTGCCTTGGCAGGAACTAACGGGGATCCTTAATAAACTCCAGGAAGAGTAGCTGCTGCCTTGGCAGGAACTAACGGGGATCCTTAATAAACCCCAGGAAGAGTAGCTGCTGCCTTGGCAGGAACTAACGGGGATCCTTAATAAACCCCAGGAAGAGTAGCTGCTGCCTTGGCAGGAACTAACGGGGATCCTTAATAAACCCCAGGAAGAGTAGCTGCTGCCTTGGCAGGAACTAACGGGGATCCTTAATAAACCCCAGGAAGAGTAGCTGCTGCCTTGGCAGGAACTAACGGGGATCCTTAATAAACCCCAGGAAGAGTAGCTGCCTCCTTGGCAGGAACTAACGGGGATCCTTAATAAACTCCAGCAAGAGTAGCTGCTGCCTTGGCAGGAACTAACGGGGATCCTTAATAAACTCCAGGAAGAGTAGCTGCTGCCTTGGCAGGAACTAACGGGGATCCTTAATAAACCCCAGGAAGAGTAGCTGCTGCCTTGGCAGGAACTAACAGGGATCCTTAATAAACTCCAGGAAGAGTAGCTGCTGCCTTGGCAGGAACTAACGGGGATCCTTAATAAACCCCAGGAAGAGTAGCTGCTGCCTTGGCAGGAACTAACGGGGATCCTTAATAAACCCCAGGAAGAGTAGCTGCTGCCTTGGCAGGAACTAACAGGGATCCTTAATAAACTCCAGGAAGAGTAGCTGCTGCCTTGGCAGGAACTAACGGGGATCCTTAATAAACCCCAGGAAGAGTAGCTGCTGCCTTGGCAGGAACTAACGGGGATCCTTAATAAAAACTCCAGCAAGAGTAGCTGCTGCCTTGGCAGGAACTAACGGGGATCCTTAATAAACCCCAGGAAGAGTAGCTGCTGCCTTGGCAGGAACTAACGGGGATCCTTAATAAACTCCAGGAAGAGTAGCTGCTGCCTTGGCAGGAACTAACGGGGATCCTTAATAAACCCCAGGAAGAGTAGCTGCTGCCTTGGCAGGAACTAACGGGGATCCTTAATAATTACAAATACCTCAAATAACTGCTGCTATCCCATAATCTCACCGCAACCTCAGATTGCATGATATAGCCTACTCCTCCACATCTCCAGGAACAAGCTCTGCTCCATGGGGGATTGGGCTTTCTGCTCGACCGCCCCCGCGCCTCTGAAATGCTCTCCTGGAATAACAACTAGAATAACATAGAACACAGCGGAAAATGTATTTAGTGAGGGTCATTCTCTAAATTATATGCTTTGCAAAATATACTTGTATACTTTAAGTTAATCATTCTTTAATGTTTGCTTTCAAAATACAAAGACTGCTTTAAGGGAAGGGAAAGGGAAAGGGGGAAATCGAGTCAGTTGTACAACTGAATGCATTCAACTGAAATGTGTCTTCTGCATTTAACCCAACCCCTCAATCAGAGAGGTGCGGAGGGCTGCCTTAAACAACAGCCACGTCTTCGGCGCCCGGGGAACAGTGGGTTAATAGCCTTGCTCAGTGGCAAGACATAAGAGGTCATGCATGCTCATGAAAGTCTTACATTGCATTATTATGCATTATTCCTGCATGCTTTAAGTAAATAGTTACCAGTACATGATCACTGCTTTTTTATTTTCTGAATGGCATATGTGTTATTGGGAAACTGAATTTATTTGGATCTGATCAACACCAAGTGTTGCCATGGTGCTCTAAGCCACACACACGCAAACCTCTTATCTTATTTGCTGCTGAGAGGGGCCTCTTCAACCCTCTTCAAGCTGTTCATCCCAAGTTCACTATTAATATTCTGCACTTTCAGCATCAGCTTGTCAGCTGATAACATTCTTACTGCTATGGCAAAACAGTTTTCCTCCTCTCTTGCAATGACACACACCCTCTCTCAGAGCATATTAGAGTCTTGTGACTAACATGCAGCCTCTAATTGAATTATTTTAAGAGGTGAGGAATCAGAATTCTCTTGAAGGATCTTGGTGAACTCAGTGTTTTTCACCGGGCCGTAGAACTCAGAATGGATGTTCCCTGTGTGTACTAAGACTTCCGATTGCACACATCTGTACACACTGTAATTAGGCTATATGGGAAGCTGAGAGAAAACAACATGTTTTTCTTCTGTACAGAGATGCAACTGTGAAGTATCTCACGTGGACAACGTGATTTTGTTAAAGAAATGCTAATGTTCACCTCTAGAAAGTCAATGCTATAGAGAGTAGAGAAAAACACATAGTCAGACCCCTGTGTTATCATTAGTAGGCCTCTATAGCCTTGGGGCTGAAAGCGTTCATTATTGTAGTTTCTATAGAGTAAACTATGATTTGTAGCATGAGAATATTCCAAATTCAATATAGAAATGCTGTATCTTATGTAACTTGTATTACTCCTAAGCAGAACTTCAGTGGAAATCCTGACGACATGTTGATACAATGTTGCAACATAAGGTAAAGTGTTACCGTCTATTGTTTTCAGTATTATTTGCTTTATTTATCTGAAGACATTAGCTAACTGTAGGATTGAGGTAATGAGGCTAAGAGCCATAACGCTGACTGCCATTCTAGACTTGTTGTTTTCTCTGCAAGCCAAGTACTTTTACTTTTACAAGGCCAAAGTCTTGCCATGATTACAGTTGGGGGAAAGTTTGAAACTTGTTACAGCCCTTTAAGCCAGTATACTGCTTCTACGAGATAGATCTAATCAACAGTCAGCGAGTGAGGGAGCAAATGTGAAAATAACATCAAGCTAATTGCTAGTAGTCAAAATGTTTACATTTAGAATGTCACCCAATGTGTTCAATGAGACTGAGGGGAACTTTCCCTTTTAAACACTGAGATTCTAACAGCTATAGAAAAGGCAGTAAAGCATGATAACCCTAATTTTGACTTTAGATGGAGATCATGTAAGGTGACGTGTGAATAGAGAGATGAGACTAGACTGATAAGGAGGCGTTCACTGAATGTGTACATGCAGTCAGGGTAAGGTGGAAATACAACAGGGACAAAGTGACAAGTCTATGCAGAAGGACATGCGGCGTACAAACTGAAGAGGTAGCAATTAGTAATGTACAAGAGGGCCATGCAAATGTGTTGAGACATATGGAGATGAGGAGATATGTACATATGTCTGTGTGCTAGAGTCATACAGATGTGTTTATATACATCATTAGGCCATGCATGCAGTGAAGGTAGAAGAGAAGTCAATTTGGCTTCATTCCAGGGGATGAGGCGGTACAACCAGTGTCCATGCATCTATTGTAGGTGAAGTGCATGGGAGGCACAGTAGTTAGAGGATCTGGACAGGTGTCCATGACATACAGTCAAGCAGTGAGGTGAGGCTGGACAGAGGCAGCAACAGTAGTGGCCAAACTGAGTGTCTATGCATGTAGATACACAAGGTTGCATTGACAGTGGTAGACCTGATCACCGACGACGATGAGACAGCCTATAGGGAGGTCAGAGATCTGGCAGTGTGGTGCCAGGACAACAACCTCTCCCTCAACGTCAGGCGCTGATCGTGAACTACAGGAAAAGGAGGGCCGAGCAGGCCCCTCTCCACATCGACAGGGCTGTAGTGGAGCGGCTCTAGAGCTTTACGTTCCTCTGTGTCCACATCACTAAGGATCTATCATGGTCCACACACACCAACATACGACAACGCCTCTTTCCCCTCAGCAGGCTGAAAAGATTTGGCATGGGCCCTCAGATCCTCAAAATGTTCTACAGCTGCACAATTGAGAGCATATTGACTGGCTGCATCACCTCTTGGTATGGCAACTGCTTGGCACCCGACCGACCACAAGGCGTTACAGAGGGTAATGTTGGCGGCCCAGTACATCACTGAGGTCGAGTTCCCTGCCATCCAGAACTTCTACACCGGGCGGTGTCAGAAAACAGCCCTAAAAATGTTCAGACTCGAGCCATCCAAGTCATAGACTGTTCTCTCTGCTACCGCATGGCAAGCAATACCGATGCACCAAGTCTGGAACAACAGGACCCTGAACAGCTTCTACACCAAGCCATAATCTTACTAAATAGTTTGTTTACCAAATAACTGCCCGGACGATCTGCATTGACCTTTTTTGCACTAACGTTTTTGACTCATCACATACACTGCTGCTACTGTTTATTATATATCCTATTGCCTAGTTACTTTATTCCTAGTTATATGTACATATCGACCTCAATTACCTCGTACCCCTGCACATCAACTAGGTACTAGTCACCCCATAGATATATCCAAGTCATTGTTACTAATTGCGTATTTATTATGAAGTGTCATTACTTTTCTATTATTTATTTATCTCTTCATTGTTGGGAAGGGCCCGTAAGCAAGCATTTCACTGGTAGTCTATACCTGCTGTTTACAAAGTGTGTGACAAATTAAATTTGATTTGATTTGTTAGACGATGAGGATGAGGATCCATGCAGTCATGTAGTGAGGTCAGATGGACATGGGGACCAGAGAAAGATAAGGTAAATGCCCATGCAGCTACTACAGTGGCACTATGCCATATTGAGTGAACATGCATACAGACGGACGAGGCAGGTCCATGCTTACAAGGATGCCAGCCAAGTGTGGGGTCTCCCTGGCCAGGAGCGAGGGGCTGATTGTGACCATGGGGAAGGCCACGGCTGTGATGGCCACCCTCAGCAGCAACTGCAGCAGGGCGATGAGTAGGGGGAAGTGATAGCCACAGCACTTGTGGGAGTTCTCGGGCGCTGGGCCTCCATTCTCGGCCTTCACCTCTTTCTTCTCCTCTGATGGGGGGTGCTCCTCTGCTCTTCTCTCTTCCTCCGGATCCCTTCTTCCCTTCTCCCATTCTTCACCTTCTGTCAGGGAGATGCGACAAGCACCACTTCTTCAGCTTCACGGGAGGTGGTTTTCTCTCTTTTCTTTCCCGTTCATTTGTTTGTCAGTCTCTTACCGTCGTGCTGTCTGTTGGGTGTGCTGCCTGCCGCGCCCCGCGTTCCCTTCCTCTTCCTGCTCAGGGTTCCTCTCAGCATAAGCCCAGCTCTGCTGCTAGGCTATTTGGAACCAGAGAAGACTCTGAACTAACATTTAGAGCAGATTCCTGGAGCTGCTCTGGCGCCACTTAGCAGAGCAGCAGCACATTGAAGGAAAATAAGAGGGGGGGGAGAGACCAAGGGGGACTCCAACACATGACCAGAAGCACTGATGTGATCAGACATCAGTTACATAGAAAATAAAACAAAATCATGTTTGCTGTAATCGGAAATAGAAAGCAATTAGCAGTTAGGGGTTAAAGAAAGATTGGCACAGAAAAGTCAGCCACGTCATTCTCCAATGAGAGCGATTGGATCACTGTTGTCAACACCGTTACACGCACAGTTGGGCCAAGTGGTGGAAGCAAAAGTCACATGATTTACTAGAAGAAGTAATGTGATCAGGAGACATGTGAGGGCATTACTGTAGCTCTGATTCTCTATTAAAATGATCAAAACGTGGATTAATTAGTCCAATTACAGTTCAGTCTCAGGGGTATAAGGAATGTTGGGGTGTTTTATTCCAAATAAATAGCAATGCCAAAGTAATGGAATTAGTCATTACATTATTATATGGATTCAGAGCAACATTTAAAATAAAAGTAAATAATTAAATGCACAACCTCTAAATTGTCAGATCTTTCATAACCTTACTTATGAATAGATTTTACAAGTCCTTATCTGTCTTGAGACAAGCATTTTTTTGAACATTTAGTTTATTTAATTTAATTTATATTGACAGAGGGGCACGAAAAAAACAAGGAAGTCACATTATCCCATCCACCCTCCCCCCATACACACTCAGTCATGAAATTAAACAAACAAAAGAGAAAAGAGCAGGATGCTAATCCTTTACCGTTATTCCCTCCCTCCCTCAGACCGTGCCCCCCCCCCCCCCCCCCCCACACACACAAATTCAATAAGGTACAGAAGAACCGCAAGAAAGTTCAGTAGCCCCTCCCACCCCTCCCCCACAGGACCACTAAACTCAAAGGCCCCTCCCACAAAACATCCACTGAATTTTTCAAATAGTTTTTGCTGAGGCCTATTTTTTTTCCATTAATCGCAGCCCAATATATTATTTTATATTCATCCAATGTCTGCCATGTTTTTGGATGGTGTGATGACATCGCTGCTCCCTGTGCACACTGACTGCTAGTGTGCATGTGAAGTTGGGCCATGTAAACCGGATGCAACCTGGAGGCGGCCCATTTTATACCTCAATGCTTTTGCCACGTGGCTCTGTTTATTACGATTCTGAGACAGTCAAAATATCGACTTTGATACTGTTAGACAATGTTGTATGTATGATTGAAGAAATCAAAGTATATTTTAGTATTAAGCATCTTGTTGTCCTGAGGTGTAATGGATCATGATGAATGGATATCAAAATTGTCAAGCAAATTGATGTTCAGTGACCATACCAATAATGTCTGCTAATGTGGGTTGTCTGCTAAAATGGCAAATGGTCAAATGCATGAAACATTGTTAATATTAAGACACGATCACTGAAAGTAAATAATTAGAAAGATTAAGTAAACGTAATGTTTAATAAGAGTTTGGAATCAATATAATTGAATTGGATCTAAGCCATGTTTTTATGTTGGACTTAATATATTAGTGTTTGTGAAACACAAAAAGTTAAATATATTATGCATAAAAATACCTCATACTGGAAATATTCAAAAGTTTATATTTGCCTAATATTTGCCTAATCTGTTAAAAGTAGAACTAGCACAATATTTTATTTTCAGTGAATATGCTCTCAGACGTTAAGCAGCAAGCAAGCCTGCAGGACTCCTCTGCTCTCTCCAGGGGTTCCTAGTGTTGGTACACTGGTTCTACACTAGTCGAACAGGGAGGTTGGCAAGTGGTGTGGTGTGAGACTGACAGTCCCCTGCATGCCTGTCACCATATTGCTATTGGCCACCTGAGTGTAGCATATGGCTTCATCTGTCACAACAACCACTCTGCAGCATGATCTGTAGTACTGGTAATGAGAACCAATATTATTAGGGCCAGACATCATGTGACAGGGCCAGGAAAAACTCTCGGCCCTAAAGCCTATTAATGGAGTCCTCTATTTTTATCTGGTCAGGTTACATGGTAACCTGGAAATATCCTATGGCCCTCAGTATTATCACAGCAAATAATTTCAATCTGCTTTGACTGACCTTCATGTCTTAAAGTAATGATGGACTCTTTGCTTATTTGAGCTGGTCTTACCATAATATGGACTTGGTCTTTTGCCAAATAGGGCTATCTTCTGTATACCACACCTGCCTTGTCACAACACAACTGATTGGCTCAAACGCATTAAGATGGAAAGAAATTCCACAAATGAACTTTTAACAAGGCACACCTGTTAATTGAAATGCATTCCAGGTGACTACCTCATGAAGCTGGTTGAGAGAATGCCAAGAGTGTGCAAAACTGTCATCAAGGCAAACGGTGGCTACTTTGAAGAATCTAAAATGTAAAATATATTTGATTTTTTAAACACTTTGTTGGTTACTACAGGATTCCATATGTGTTATTTCATAGTTTGATATCTTCACTACTATCCTACAATGTAGAAAATAGTAAAATAAAGAAAAACCCTTGAATGAGGTAGATGTGTCCAAATTTTTGAATGGTACTATACATACATACATACATACAGTTGAAGTCGGAAGTTTGCATACACTTAGGTTGGAGTCATTAAAACTAGTTTTTCAACCACGCCACACATTTTTCCAACAATTGTTTACAGACAGATTATTTCACTTATAATTCACTGTGTCACAATTCCAGTGGGTCAGAAGTTCACATACACTAAATTGACTGTGCCTTTAAACAGCTTGGGAAATTCCAGAAATTGATGTCATGGCTTTAGAAGCATCTGATAGGCTAAGTGACATAATTTGAGTCAATTGGAGGTGTACCTGTGGATGTATTTCAAGGCCTACCTTTAAACTCAGTGCCTCTTTGCTTGACATCAAAAGAAATCAGACAAATCAGACTTTTGACTGGTACTGTAAGTATTCACACCCATGAGTCAATACTTTGTAGAAGCACCTTTGGTGGCAATAACAGCTTTGAGTAGTCTTGGGTATGTCTGTATGAGCTTTGCACATCTGGATTTGGGGCTTTTCTCTTATTCTGCCTTGCAGATTTTCTCAAGCTCTGTTAAATTAGATGGGGAACAGCAATCTTCAAGTCTTTCCACAGATTTTCAATGGGATTCAAGTCTGGGTTTTGGCTGGCCCATTCAAGCACATTCTTGTTCTGAAGCTATTCGACTGTTGCTTTTGCAATATGTTTGGGATTAGTGTCCTGTTGGAATGTAAATCTTCGCACCAGTCTAAGGTTGTTTGCACTCGGAAGCAGGTTCTCATCAAGGATTTGCCTGTATTTGGCTCCATTCATTGTTCCCTCTACGCTTACCAGTCTCCCAGTCCCTGCCACTGAAAAGCATTCCCATAGCATGATGCTGTTACCACCATTCTTCACAGTAGGGATGGTTTTATACGAGTGATGAGCTATGCCTGATATTCTCCAGACATAGTGCTTTGCATTCAGGCCAGAGAGCTCAATTTTATCTAATCTGATCACAGAATCTTTTGCCTTAGGCTCTCAGTCTTTCTCAGACATCATTACTCAGAGCTTTCTCAGTCATCATTATTTTGGATTCATTCATGATTATACATAATCACGGTAGCATCCACATTAATGAAGAAGTGTTCAGAAACATCTTCTATTCTTATTTACAATAAAAGGGACTCCAAAATAGCACAATACATTATTCACCATTCAGTTCCTATTGGGCAAACAAAATTAGGAAACGCAACCAAATAAAACTGCAAATGCATCCAACAAGTTTGTAGAGTCACAAGCTTGATGTAGTCATTGCATGCTAGGAATATAGGATCAAATACTAAACTTTTGACTACTTGAATACACATACTGTATAAGTGAATTTGTCCAAATACTTGACACCTTCAAAGGAGGGGACTAGATACGTAGTGCATTCATTTACATTTGCATTCATTTCTAAGCAGTATACAGATATGTATGAAAATACTGTGAGCGGTAATTTAGCAAGTTGACTTTGAAAAGGTTAAAGGAGGAGACTTGACTTCCAGGATCCAGTCAAAGTTGTAATACAGAGCTTTGGGGTACTTTATTTAACCTTTATTTAACTAGGCAAGTCAGTTAAGAACAAATGTATATTTTCAATGACGGCCTAGGAACAGTGGGACAACTGTCTTGTTTAGGGGCAGAACAACAGATTTTTATGTTGCAACCTTTCGGTTACAAGTCCAAGTCCACTAGGCTACCTGCCGCTCCAAGTGGTCATGTGAAAATACAAAAGATTATAGCATCAGAGGATAAAAAAGCCAAGGCCAATGGTATGGTGGTGTAGCATGGCTAAAAAGGCATGTCTCAAAGGGCAAATTATTCCTCAACATTATATAGTCATTTTGAATTATGTATACATGAATCGTTACAGACATTGGTTGATATGAACCTGATCAAATTTAACTGAACAGTGAGACATCTGCTACTTTGGGTACAGAGCGTGAAATTCAGCAGTTAAGCAAGTTAAAGATTGTATTTTTAGTTCCTGGGACCTACATAGATAAATAGAAAACACTGGACTTTTACTTCAGACCTTTTTAAGTTATGTGTAAGCAAGAGCAGGCTAATTAATCATATTATGATTATAAGCAAACATATATGGAATTGATTTAAAAAACACTACATCCACCAATGTTTTACTTTTGTGTGATTTCATCAGAAATGATAGCTTATGGGTTCCTTCATGTGGTGTAAAATATTACTGTTCTCAGATTTTATATTCACAGATTTTAGATGTGTATAAAAATGTGTTTTTTTGCATAACGCTATACAGTGGGGGGAAAAAGTATTTAGTCAACCACCAATTGTGCAAGTTCTCCCACTTAAAAAGATGAGAGAGGCCTGTAATTTTCATCATAGGTACACTTCAAATATGACAGACATAATGAGAAAAAAAAATCCAGAAAATAACATTGTAGGATTTTTTATTAATTTATTTGCAAATTATGGTGGAAAATAAGTATTCGGTCACCTACAAACAAGCAAGATTTCTGGCTCTCACAGTACTGTAACTACTTCTTTAAGAGGCTCCTCTGTCCTCCACTCGTTACCTGTATTAATGGCACCTGTTTGAACTTGTTATCAGTATAAAAGACTCCTGTCCACAACCTCAAACAGTCACACTCCAAACTCTACTATGGCCAAGACCAAAGAGCTGTCAAAGGACACCAGAAACAAAATTGTAAACCTACACCAGGCTGGGAAGACTGAATCTGCAATAGGTAAGCAGCTTGGTTTGAAGAAATCAACTGTGGGAGCAATTATTAGGAAATGGAAGACATACAAGACCACTGATAATCTCCCTCGATCTGGGGCTTCACGCAAGATCTCACCCCGTGGGGTCAAAATGATCACAAGAACGGTGAGCAAAAATCCCAGAACCACACGGGGGGACCTAGTGAATGACCTGCAGAGAGCTGGGACCAAAGTAACAAAGCCTACCATCAGTAACACACTACGCCGCCAGGGACTCAAATCCTGCAGTGCCAGACGTGTCCCCCTGCTTAAGCCAGTACATGTCCAGGTCCGTCTGAAGTTTGCTAGAGAGCATTTGGATGATCCAAAAGAATATTGGGAGAATGTCATATGGTCAGATGAAACCAAAATATAACTTTTTGGTAAAAACTCAACTAGTTGTCTTTGGAGGACAAAGATTGCTGAGTTGCATCCAAAGAACACCATACCTACTGTGAAGCATGGGGGTGGAAACATCATGCTTTGGGGCTGTTTTTCTGCAAAGGGACCAGGACGACTGATCCGTGTAAAGGAAAGAATGAATGGGGCCATGTATCGTGAGATTTTGAGTGAAAACCTCCTTCCATCAGCAAGGGCATTGAAGATGAAACGTGGCTGGGTCTTTCAGCATGACAATGATCCCAAACACACCGCCCGGGCAACGAAGGAGTGGCTTCGTAAGAAGCATTTCAAGGTCCTAGAGTGGCCTAGCCAGTCTCCAGATCTCAACCCCATAGAACATCTTTGGAGGGAGTTGAAAGTCTGTGTTGCCCAGCAACAGCCCCAAAACATCACTGCTCTAGAGGAGATCTGCATGGAGGAATGGGCCAAAATACCAGCAACAGTGTGTGAAAACTTACAGAAAACGTTTGACCTCTGTCATTGCCAAAAAAGGGTATATAACAAAGTATTGAGATACACTTTTGTTATTGACCAAATACTTATTTTCCACCATAATTTGCAAATAAATTCATTACAAATCCTACAATGTGATTTTCTGGATTTTTTTTCTAATTTTGTCTGTCATAGTTAAGGTGTACCTATGATGAAAATTACAGGCCTCTCTCATCTTTAAGTGGGAGAACTTGCACAATTGGTGGCTGACTAAATACTTTTTTGCCCCACTGTATATCCCTTGTTTAGCTGGAATGGAATGTTTGTATTCTGTATATTTGACTGTGATACAGTACTTTCGGAAAGTATTCAGACCCCTTTTTCCACATTTTGTTACATTACAGCCTTTTCTAAAATGGATTAAATTGTTTTTTTCCCCTCGTAAATCTACACACAATACCTCATAATGGCAAAGCAAAAACAGGTTTTTAGAAATGTTTGCAAATGTATTAAAAAGACTACTGAAATATCACATTTATATAAGTATTCAGAGCCGTTACTCAGTACTTTGTTGAAGCACCTTTCGCAGCGATTACAGCCTCGAATCTTCTTGGGTATGACACTACAAGCTTGGCACACCTGTATTTGGGAGTTTCTCCCATTCTTCTCTGCAGATCCTCTCAAGCTCTGTCAGGTTGGATGGGGAGCGTCTCCCCAGAGATGTTCAATCGGGCTCTGGCTGGACCACTCAATGACATTCAGAGACTTGTCCCGAAGCCACTCATGCGTTGTCTTGGCTGTGTGCTTAGGGTCGTTGTGTTGTTGGAAGGTGAACCTTCGCCCCAATCTGAGGTCCTGGGCGCTCTGGAGCAAGTTTTCATCAAGGATCTCTGTACTTTGCTCCATTCATCTTTCCCTCGATCTTGACTAGGCTCTCAGTCCTAGTGCGACACAAACAACAACACAGAGTTACACATGGAATAAACAAACACAGTCAAAAATACAGTAGATAAAATCCATATACAGTGTGTGCAAATGAGGTAAGATAAGGGAGGTAAGTCAATAAATAGGCCATGGTGGCAAAATAATTACAATATAGCAATTAAACACTGGAATGGTAGATGTGCAGAAGATGAATGTGCAAGTAGAGATACTGGGGTGCAAAGGAGCAAGATACATAAAAACAGTATGGGGATGAGGTAGTTGGATGGGCTATTTACAGATGGGCTATGTACAGGTGCAGTGATATGTGAGCTGCTCTGACAGCTGGTGCTTAAAGCTAGTGAGGGAGATATGTGTCTCCAGCTTCAGTGATTTTTGCAGTTCGTTTCAGTCATTGGCAGCAGAGAACTGGAAGGAAAGGTGGCCAAAGGAGGAATTGCCTTTAGGGGTGACCAGTGAGATTTACCTGCTGGAGCGTTTGCTACGGGTGGGTGCTGCTCTGGTGACCAATGAGCTGAGATAAGGCAGGGCTTTACCTAGCAAAGACTTGTAGATGACCCGGAGCCAGTGGGTTTGGCGACGAGTATGGATGGTGCCAGGTTTACGCCAGACATGATGCTTGGCATTCAGGCCATGGTCTGAGAATCCTTTAGGTGCCTTTTGGCAAACTCCAAACGGACTGTCATGTGCCTTTTACTGAGGAGTGGCTTCCGTCTGGCCCCTCTACCTTAAAGGCCTGATTGGTGGAGTTCTGCAGAGATGGTTGTCCTTCTGGAAGGAACTATGGAGCTCTGCGCCAGAGTGACCATCGGGATCTTGGTCACCTCCCTGACCAAGGCCCTTCTCCCCCGGGCGGCCAGCTCTAGGAAGAGTCTTGGTGGTTCCAAACTTCCATTTAAGAATGATGGAGGCCACTGTGTTCTTGGGGACCTACAATGCTGCAGACATTTTTTGGTACTCTTCCCCAGATCTGTGCCTCGACACAATCCTGTCTCAGAGCTCTATGGACAATTCCTTTGACCTCATGGCTTGGTTTTTGCTCTGACATGCACTGTCAACTGTGCGACCTTATATAGACGGTGTGTGCCTTTTCAAATCATGTCAAATCAATTGAATTTACCACAGGTGGACTCCGATCAAGTTGTAGAAACATCTCAAGGATGATCAATGGAAACAGGATGCACCTGAACTCAATTTTGAGTCTCATAGCAAAGGGTCTGAATTCTTATGTAAATAAGGTATTTCAGTTTTTTTGTAATACATTTGCTAAATGTTCTATACACCTGCTTTTGCTTTGTCATTATGGGGTATTATGTGTAATTTGATGAGGAAAAACATTTATTTCATCAATTTTAGAATAAGGCTGTAACGCAACAAAATGTGGAAAAAGTCTGCATCGCAGTGCTAGCTGTGCCACCAGAGACCCTGGTTTCGTGCCCAGGCTCTGTCGCAGCCGGCCGCGACCGGGAGCTCCGTGGGGCGACGCACAATTGGCCTAGCGTTGTCCGGGTTAGGGAGGCGACTCCTGTGGCGGGCCGGGCGCAGTGCACGCTAACCAAGGTGTTTCCTCCGACACATTGGTGCGGCTGGCTTCCAGGTTGGATGCGCGCTGTGTTAAGAAGCAGTGCGGTTGGGTTGTGTTTCGGAGGACGCGTGGCTTTCGACCTTCGTCTCTCCCGAGCCTGTACGGGAGTTGTAGTGATGAGACAAGATAGTAATTACTAACAATTGGATACCACGAAATTGGAGAGAAAAGGACATTTAAAAAAAAATATATATATATACATGTAATTGAACAACCCCATGCCATGATTAGATAGTGAGAAAACAAAAAATAATTTATTTAATAGATTAAACTTAATTTACCAACATTTCTGAAAATGAATATATAGCATTTTGGAATTAAACTCTTCAATGACGACCACATCCTCACATGATCTTTGTTGTCAGGCATCCGGCTGGCCACCGAAATACCCTCAAATAAATAAAACATTCTGTACAGTTGCCTCATAAAACATTTGTTCACCAATCCAAAATGGTGGAGTAAAGAGCCAAATTGAAAAGTTTTAACTTCACTGTAAAAATAAATACGTTCAGAAGTGTAGGCCTACATTATATGTGTTAACTTATGCATGTATCGCTATTGTCACCAGTGGCATATGACGCTCCCCCAAAACTGCAATATTTCCTCTCAGCCTCCATGGCAAAATGTGTTGAATAGCATGATATTAAATATAAAACTGCACTTTTTTTCTCTGCCCCAAGGCAAAATGTGTAGAATAGCATGATATTAAATATAAAACTGCACTTTTTTTCTCTGCCCCAAGGCAAAATGTGTAGAATTGCAGGAAATTAGCTTTAAAACAGCAAGATTTTCTGTTAGCAAGAATTGCAAGAAGTTCTGTTTTCCTAAACAACAAAAAACTTTATCCAAAAGAAGAAAAAAAAAGTTTGGGGCTGAGGGAGTGCATCCTACGCCACTGGTTTCAATAGCCATGCACGCATAAGTTAACACATGTATATATATATATACACTGCTCAAAAAAATAAAGGGAACACTTAAACAACACAATGTAACTTCAAGTCAATCACACTTCTGTGAAATCAAACTGTCCACTTAGGAAGCAACACTGATTGACAATAAATTTAACATGCTGTTGTGCAAATGGAATAGACAACAAGTGGAAATTATAGGCAATTAGCAAGACACCCCAATAAAGGAGTGGTTCTGCAGGTGGGGACCACAGACCACTTCTCAGTTTCTATGCTTCCTGGCTGATGTTTTGGTCACTTTTGAATGCTGGCGGTGCTTTCACTCTAGTGGTAGCATGAGACGGAGTCTACAACCCACACAAGTGGCTCAGGTAGTGCAGCTCATCCAGGATGGCACATCAATGCGAGATGTGGCAAGAATGTTTGCTGTGTCTGTCAGCGTAGTGTCCAGAGCATGGAGGCGCTACCAGGAGACAGGCCAGTACATCAGGAGACGTGGAGGAGGCCGTAGGAGGGCAACAACCCAGCCGCAGGACCGCTACCTCCGTCTTTGTGCAAGGAGGAGCACTGCCAGAGCCCTGCAAAAGGACCTCCAGCAGGCCACAAATGTGCATGTGTCTGCTCAAACGGTCAGAAACAGACTCCATGAGGGTGGTATGAGGGCCCGACGTCCACAGGTGGGGGTTGTGCTTACAGCCCAACACCGTGCAGGACGTTTGGCATTTGCCAGAGAACACCAAGATTGGCAAATTCGCCACTGGTGCCCTGTGCTCTTCACAGATGAAAGCAGGTTTACACTGAGCACGTGACAGACATGCCAGAGTCTGGAGACGCCGTGGAGAACGTTCTGCTGCATGCAACATCCTCCAGCATGACCGGTTTGGCGGTGGGTCAGTCATGGTGTGGGGTGGCATTTCTTTGGGGGGCCGCACAGCCCTCCATATGCTCGCCAGACGTAGCCTGACTGCCATTAGGTACCGAGATGAGATCCTCAGACCCCTTGTGAGACCATATGCTGGTGCGGTTGGCCCTGGGTTCCTCCTAATGCAAGACAATGCATTAGGAGTGTGTCAGCAGTTCCTGCAAGAGGAAGGCATTGATGCTATGGACTGGTCCGCCCGTTCCCCAGACCTGAATCCAATTGAGCACATCTGGGACATCATGTCTCGCTCCATTCACCAAAGCCACGTTGCACCACAGACTGTCCAGGAGTTGGCGGATGCTTTAGTCCAGGTCTGGAGGAGATCCCTCAGGAGACCATCCGCCACCTCATCAGGAGCATGCCCAGGCGTTGTAGGGAGTTCATACAGGCACATGTAGGCCACACACACTACTGAGCCTCATCAACAACAGCTCAGTCACGAAGTGGTAGGCCACACAAGCTTACAGAGTGCTGAGTGCTGAAGCGTGTAGTGCGTAAAAATGATCTGTCCTCGGTTGTAACACTGACTATCGAGTTCCAAACTGCCTCGAAGCGAAGGTCAGCACAATAACTATTCTTCGGGAGCATCATGAAATGGGTTTCCATGGCCAAGCAGCTGCACACAAGCCTAATATCACCAGGAGCAATGCCTAGTGTTGGCTGGACTGGTGTAAAGCTGGCCTCCATTGGACTCTGGAGCAGTGAAAACATTCTCTGGAGTGATGAATCACGCTTCACCATCTGGCAGTCTGACGAACTAATCTGGGTTTGGCGGATGCCAGGAGAACGCTACCTGCCCCAATGCATAATGCCATCTGTAAAGTTTGGTGGAGGAGGAATACTGGTCTGGGGCTGTTTTTCATGGTTCGGGCTAGGTCCCTTAGTTCCAGTGAAGGGAATTCTTTACGCTATAGCATACAATGACATTTTCGACAATTCTGTGCTTCCAACTTTGTGGCAACAGTTTGTGGAAGGCCCTTTCCTGTTTCAGCATGACAATGCCCCCGTGCACAAATCAGTCCATACAGAAATGTTTTTGTTGAGAGTGGTGTGGAATAACTTGACTGGCCTGCACAGTGCCCTGACCTCAACCCCATCAACCACCTTTGGGATGAATTGAAGCGCCGACTGCGAGCCAGGCCTAATCGCCTAACATCAGTGTTTGACCTCACTCATTCTCTTACGGCTGAATGGAAGCAAGTCCCTGCAACAATGTTCCAACATCTAGAGGACAGCTTTCCCAGAAGAGTGGAGGCTGTTATAGCAGCAAGGGGGGACCATCTCCATATTGATACCCATGATTTTGAAATGAGATGTACGACGAGCAGGTGTCCACATACTTTAAGTCATGTAGTGTACCTTAATATAAAAGTAGGGGTGTGGATCAGAAAACCAGTTAGTATCTGGTGTGACCAACATTTGCCTCATGCAGCACGACACATGTCCTTCGCATAGAGCTGATCAGGCCTGTGGAATGTTGTTCCACTCCTCTTCAATGGCTGTGCAAAGTTGCTGGATATTGCCAGGAACTGGAACACGTTGTCGTACACGTCAATCCTGGCCATCCCAAACATGCTCAATGGGTGACATGCATGGTGAGTGCAGGCCATGGAAGAATTGTGTTCAGATCCTTGCAACATGGGGCCGTGCATTATCATGCTGAAACATGAGGTGATGACGGCGGATGAATGGTACGACAATGGGTCTCAGGATCTCTTCACTGTATCCTGTGCATTCAAATTGCCATTGATAAAATGTATTTGTCTTCGTTGTCCGTAGCTTATGTCTACGCATAACATAACCCCACAACCACTATGGGGCACTCTGTTCACAACGTTCACATCAGCAACTGCTTGCCCACACAACGCCATATATGTGGTCTGCAGGTATGAGGCCGGTTCGACATAAAGCCAAATTCTCTAAAACAACGTTAGAGGTGGCTTATGGTAGAGAAATGAACATGACACTTTCTGGCAACAGCTCTGGTGGACATTCCTGCAGTCAGCATGCCAATTGCACACTTCCTCAAACTTGAGACATCTGTGGCGTTGTGTGACAAAACTACATATTTTAGGATGGCATTTTATTGTATTATGAGATTTTATTTCGGCTCATGAAACATGGGACCAACACTTTACATGTTGCATTAATATTTTTGTTCATAGTAATTGTTTCTCTTCTCAAATGGGCCATGTTCATGATTCTATTTATATTGTTGTCAACTTGACAGGGGGCTGGTATAAGGAACTGCGGCGCACGTGTTTGAGCACACAGCCAGAGCCATTGTTACTGAAAACGCACCTCAGGGCAGCTGGAGGTTGAGTGACTACTGGTGCGAGAACGAGAAGGGATGAGTACCTCGCCCGCAGGATGTTTGTGTGTGCGTGTGTGTGTGTGTGCGCGCGCGCTCCTTGCGCACCCTCTCCTTACACATCCGCTCCTTCCACGCACGCATACATACGCTCAACGCCTACTTTCCCGTGTGCTTATGTGCATGCCGCATTTGCTTCACATTCACCTTTATGTGGTCAGTGGGAATGAGCATATTCACCGGCGCATAAAATAATCAACTCTTATTTCAGTTTCTTCACAATATAAATGTTAAATCCAATATAATAACGAGAATTAGATACGGTCCAAGTTTGCATTGCCATAGAAACGGGCTGTCGCGTAGGTCTACTACCAGGAATAGCAAAGGTCTTAATTACCGGACTTCGTGCTGGTGCAGTTTACACGTGAGTTGGAGCTGTTCCGACCGAAGTCGCGCGTGCGCTGTGCGCTCTCGTACAAACGACTCGCAAAGTGGCAGTTCGGGAAACTAGACATCATTCTAAAGTGCAGCACTATTCAGAACACTCGCCGTGCAACATCTTCCCAAAAGCTTCTCTGCCTGCTGGTTTTGGAATAAGACACATTGTAAAGACAAAGAGGAATACCAACAAGAGACAAGTTATGGATGAAAAAATATCGCGTCTGCAGGACAGGCAATTTATGGATCATGCTGATTTCTTAGGGTAATCTAATTATTTCATTTTTAGAATGGTATGGGGCTATGCCCATGGTATGGGGCTATGCCCATTAACTATTAGATGTACACCATTTGTACGTTTAACTATGTAACTAACCTGCCCTTTTCATTTTGTCAGGGTGGAATACTCCTCACTCTACATGTGTAAATCGAAAAGAGGGCTGAAGCGCGAAGATGGCAAGGTATGCGCGCGTTTTATCTATCCTGTTTGTAGATCAATAAATGTCTGATAGGTAAAACGTCCTTGTAGGATGTGTCTTGACTGTGTTGTACTTGTTGTAGATTTGATCTAATGCTATCATTTGTTTCTGTGGTCGTAATCAAATGTATCTTTTCATTCCCAGGACGCGTACAAGTTACCACACCGATTGATAGAGAAGAAGAGGAGAGACAGAATCAATGAGTGTATCGGACAGTTAAAGGATTTGTTACCCGAACATCTCAAACTGACAGTAAGCTTTTACGATTAAGAAGTGATTTGCATATGAAATGTAAAAAAAATATATATTATTGTTTTGATGAATGATTGTTGAGTTATCTGATCTCGTGTTTTCCACTCAGACGCTCGGGCATTTGGAGAAAGCAGTTGTTCTTGAGTTAACTTTGAAGCATTTAAACGCTTTGACTGCAGTCACTGAGCAGCAGCACCAGGAGATTCTGGCTTTTCAGAATGGTAAGTTGTTGTTGCATAACCTCCAATGACTATTCAGTTTCATGATAGGCTAGAGTTTATGAATTCTCTATTTTGGCTTCTTTGGTTTTGGATAGGCTATGCGTAAAAGTTATTGTAGCCATCAAATTTGATATGGTTGCATTCTCACAATTAGGTACAATTTAATTCAGTCAATGAAGTTGTCTTTTCTAACTTTTAAATGCATGTTTTCCAGGGGATCTATCGATGAAAGTGCCCATTCGCGCTGATTTGGATGCGTTCCACTCGGGGTTCCAAGCGTGTGCCAAAGAGGTCCTGCAGTACCTAAACAAGTTGGAGAACTGGAATGCATGTGAGCAGCGGTGCGCGCAACTAATCAGCCACTTGCACAAAGTCTCGGCGCAGTTTCAGCCTGGTACGCCACTGCACCATCCCCAGCTACCTGCCAGAGACGCGCTCGACCGCGATGGCCAAAAACCAGACAGCCAAGCCGGACATGACCGCGTATCAGTCATACAGAGGAGCCATGGAGAGCTTAACGAGAATGACACAGACACAGACAGTGGATATGGGGGTGAGGCGGAAAAGAATGATGGGAAGAAAGGATGTGACCGGAGCAAACTGCAGGGGCCCAAGGCAGTAAAGATAAAGCAGGAGTTCGAGGATGACCGCGCTGCCAAAAAAACAAAGATGAACTGGGCTGGAAACTGCACGACAAGCGCAGACATGACCACCAGACCCGATCTGGTCTTTATGAATTCGTTGATGGGAATAACTGGCGTGGGACAACAGACTCCCTTTTGCATGCCCTTTTACTTCATAAATCCCTCGGCGGCAGCGTCCTACATGCCTCTATTTGACAAAAGTAACCTAGAGAAGTTTGTGTACCCAGCTGCGGCAGCGGCCACGATCTCATCTCAGTTTCACTGGTTATACCCCAGCCTCAACTCACATGCGTCGGCAGCTGCGGCCGCAACAGCCGGTGTTTTTTCCCGCATGTCGACAGAGAAGATCTCTGGATTCGGTTCCGATTCCAAGGACTCTCCCTCCGACGACAGTGACATGTCAAACGTGGCGGAGCCGGGCTCACCTGATGAGAGGGAGGACAATCTTGAGAATGATGAAGATGATGATTATGATGATAAGGAATTAGGGGATGAGTCCCCAGACAATGAAATCGACAGTACATAATTAAGATGACATTTTGAGATTTTGTTTTCTTTCTTGTAAAAACTGGCTAATTTAACTGTGTATGTGTTAGGCTTAAAATGCAGAATGCACATCAATTTATGTTGTTTACGATTCTCCGACAGCTGTCTGTTTTTACCTTATTTTCGTATTTTCGATAGATTTGTATTGATATAGAAGTTTCGAGACAAATTTCACAGTTAAAATTCTCCTGTATCTTGGCCAAGCAGGGGGAAGTTGTGACAGTGTGTGCCTTTTGCACTTAATGCAAGAATAATCTGAATGTTAATCGACAATGATTGACACTAACAACATGTACACGTCTGTTATTACTAAAATTATAGGTTGTATTGAGCTGGAGTTTTTCCATTAACACAGCCTTTTAAACTGCGAATATCAGTGCCAAAACACCAAGACAAACAATCTGCTTATAAGCAATATTGCCCTCTGATCCCCAATCAGCTGGTGACTTTGGATGTAGGATGTTGCAACTGACCTACGCCAAGGTCAACATTGCAGGTCAACATTTCTGACTCTGACTGTACAGTATGACTAATTGTGATAGGTGTGATTTGATCCATTTCCTTGTTTATGCACTAAATTGGCCTCTGTATAAAGTGCTTGAGAAAGTTACTTAGGTACTTCAAACCGAGATGTCCACCTTGGATCATGGACAAATGATTTACTTCATATTATGTAACTCCCTCTCCATGACAACACATTTGGATTAGTTTATTTAGTCTTTTGGAATTTGCAGTAACCCCCTCCGATACATTTTGCTGACTGCTGATATTTAGCATAATATTGAAAGGAAGCACGTCATTGGAAGATGCTGTTTTATGACAATTGACAATTATATCCCTGTTTGGTTGGCATCTCTGCACACATAATGAGACACCCCGTGACCAGTCAGTTTAACTTCCAGCAAAATTATACTAGGCATGAACTTTGATATTGAATGTAACTACCTTTGTTTTTCTTAGCTCTGGAAGTTTCAGAGATAAAGTGCACTTGTTTCTGCCTTTGAAAAACCTCCCCGTTCCTTCCCAACACTCACTTTCCAACTATTGTAGTGCATCACTGTATGTATTTTTTAAATACATTGTTCTTGAAGAAAATCACTAAACTAGAAGGCAGAAACTTAACTCCAGACTGTATAGACTGTGTATGTGTTTGAAGAACAAGATACTAGGCTACTACAGATCATGAGGCTTTTTAGTGTTTTTGAATAAACGTAAACCACTAATCATAATTCATTTTGGGATATACGTCTTAATGTATTTATAAAGCTACATGAAACAACTTATTCTCCAACTCCGAATGAAGAAGGAGCTCTAGTATCACATTCTAATACATACACAAACTTCCATTCAGATTAGGTGTATGTAGTTGGAGGTAACTTTGGTCCGGTGACCAAAAGTTCTGATAAATATCCTTTTAAAATGTACAATCCTTTTTCCTGCAATTGTGGTGTTTATCATGTTTGAGTTTATTGTGTGAGTGACTAGATTTGATTTGCATTTCCAATTTTGTTTATTTTTTGCTTCTGTTCAGCAGCTCTTGCCTCAAATCGATTATGTTTTCAACTGTCATTAAAGGGGGCATGTGTGTGTAAATAGTTTTGTGAATATACTACGGAATATATGTCCGATGTCAATGTTGTAGAAGAAAGGTAGAACCAACAACAACAACAAATATTTAACTGAGAAACCGTTGCAAATTTCGTCAATGCTTTACACATATGCTGTTGTAAATTATTGCTGACAAGTTGTAAAATAAATATCAGACCAAAAACTATTCGGATGCCTCATTGTTTAGTTTTTTTGCCAACAACTTGATTGTTTCCTTCTTAGACATAGCTATATCAAATGATTTAATAGGAGGCATGCTATAGATCAGAGGTGTCAAACTCATTCCATGGAGGGCCTACTGGAATGACTCTCAGCCCTCCGTGGAATGACTTTGACACCTGTGCTAAAGATGATCACAAATATTACAATGATTGTCTCTGTAGTTCAAACACGTTACAGTACAAAATATTAGCTTCAACTTCAAAGGAATGAACTATCCCTTTAAGGTACTGACGAGGTCTCCCTACCCATTTAGTTGACCATGTCCATTATTGGACTTATCGGCTCTGGGTGATAAAAATCACCTACCGTTAAGTTAATTAGGTCTCCAAAAACAAGTGGTGTGAATAGGAAGTGATACTGTACACCTGGATACTGTAAGTCCTCAGGCTGATAGTACTGCTACTGTGGAATGTAGGGGAGAAAGGGGTAAGTTTAGCCATTTTTTTACATTCAGCATCACTCTGTCAAGGAAAATATGCAGTTGAAGTCGGAAGTTTACATGTTAGCCAAATACATTTAAACTCAGTTTTTCACAATTCCTGACATTTCATCCTAGTAAAAATGCCCTGTCTTAGGTCAGTTAGATCACCACTTTATTTTAAGAATGTGAAATGTCAGAATAATAGTAGAGAGAAAGATTTATTTCAGCTTTTAATTCTTTCATCACATTCCCAGTGGGTCAGAAATGTACATACACTCAATTAGTATTTGGTAACAATAAGTTGGGTGAATTTTGGCCCATTCCTCCTGACAGGGCTGTTGCAACTGAGTCAGGTTTGTAGGCCTCCTTGCTCACACACGCCTTTTCAGTTTTGAGGTCAGGGCTTTGTGATGGCCACTCCAATACCTTGACTTTGTTGTCCTTAAGCCATTTTACCACAACTTTGGAAGTATGCTTGGGGCCATTGTCCAGTTGGAAGACCCATTTGTGACCAAGCTTTAACTTCCTGACTGAAGTCTTGAGATGTTGTTTCAATATATCCAAATAATTTTCCTGCCTTGTGATGCCATCTATTTTGTGTAGTGCACCAGTCCCCCCTGAAGCAAAGCACCCCCACAACATGATGCTGCTACCCCCTTGCTTCACGGTTGGGATGTGGGGTGTGTTCTTCGGCTTGCAAGCCTCCCCCTTTTTACTCCAAACATAACGATGGTCATTATGGCCAAACAGTTCTATTTTTGTTTCATCAGACCAGAGGACATTTCTCCAAAAAGTACGATCTTTGTTCCCATGTGCAGTTGCAAACCATAGTCTGGATTTTTTTATGGCGGTTTTGGAGCAGTGGCTTCTTACTTGCTGAGCGGCCTTTCAGGTTATGTCGATATAGGACTCGTTTTTATTGTGGATATAGATGCTTTTGTACCTGTTTCCTCCAGCATCTTCACAAGGTCCTTTGCTGTTGTTCTGGGATTGATTTGCACTTTTTGCACCAAAGTGCGTTAATCCTTTTCTGAGGTCTTGTCTGATTTCTTTTGATTTTCCCATGATGTCAAGCAAAGAGGCACTAAGTTTGAAGGTAGGCCTTGAAATACATCCACAGGTACACCTCCAATTGGCTCAAATGATGTCAATCAGCCTATCAGAAGCTTCTAAAGCCAAGACATAATTTTCTGGAATTTTCCAAGCTGTTTAAAGGCACAGTCAACTTAGTGTATGTAAACTTCTGACCCATTGGAATTGTGATAGAGTGAACTGTAAGTGAAATAATCTGTCTGTAAACAATTGTTGGAATAATGACTTGTGTCATGCACAAAGTAGATGTCCTAACCGACTTGTCCTAACAACTATAGTTTGTTAACAAGAAATTTGTGGAGTGGTTGAAAAACTAGTTTTAATGACTCCAACCTAAGTTTATGTAAACCTCTGACTTCCACTGTAGTATTTTTTCTCACAAAAATATCTAGATATATTTCAGGTAGTTGTGTATCCCTGGAAATAGTCAGAATTCATATCAACATTATTTTTGAAAAGGTGGTCTTTTGGCACAACTTACACAAGGTAAAGGGTAGGTTGAGCCGCAGGACAGGGTAAGTTAAGCCACCTACACATTTCTCTACTGAATTCAATTTTACCACTACCTCTGTTTATCATGTCTATCTTTATTTCCCAAACACAATTCAACACAATCACTTTTTTTGTCTTTTAATATTTTTTAGTATATTTTAACAAGCATCATACAAGCATCATGATACCTCTAACACAATAAATTAATTTGACTTGGTGAAAATATTATTTTTTCAACCTAAGAATTCATGAAACTATTTTCCTAAATATTTGGACAAATAATATTTTTTTGCATGGTTTCCTAGAAACAAGGGTGGCTCAATTTACCCCTTTGGTTCAACTTACCCCACCTCTCCCCTACAGTAATCTCCGTCTTAGCTGGTGTCATGTGATAAGAGAATGATGAAGTATGCTTACAGTTGCACCCACTCTGACGTTTTTCACTACTTGTGTGCTGCTTCGGCAAGATCAACTCCAGTGGATAGGACAAAGGACTAATGTTCCTGATAACACCTTTTAGTAGGCCTAGTGACAAAGACCAGCCCTAGCCCCTTAAGTCTATGTTATCACAATTAGTTTCATATATCCCTTGATATCTTATTAGTTTGTTATTTCTGAACACAGGCATCAATGCAAATGTCACCAATTGCACTATTGCACATTTTGGTATCGACCAAATACAGGTGGTTGATACCTATGTTTGATCTAGTCTTTAACATGACATTTCTGCTTCCGTTTGGATAGAAGAGTTAGTTTAGTTAGTTAGTTTAATATATATTTTTTAATTGGCTGACTTGTGAGACTAGTTGATAACAAAGTTGTCAGCTATTTGAATCAGAGAGTAATAAGCTGATTTCTAGTCTTACTTCTGTTTTAGTCAAGTTCAGCTAAGCACAGACACAGCCTCAGGGGAGTTCCCGGTATCCGTAAAGTATAGTCATATAAAAGTAGTCTTGTAGTTAAAATATTCCGAACAGCAACACCCCCCCCCCCCCCCCCCCCCTCACTGGTGAAGCCCAACAATTTCTGTTTGACTATCAATCAATCTAATGTATTTATAAAGCCTTTTTTGTTTTTACATCAGCAGCCTAAAACCCCAAACAGCAAGCAATGCAGATGTAGAAGACCAAAGCTTCTGTTTTACACAGTTGCCACCAGAATGCAGGATACTATTGGAAGTATCTAATAGACTAACAGATTAGGAGGGTAAACAACTGTAGAATGTATATTAAGTCAATTTAATCTAATCAAGTCAACCTCACTGACTTTTATAATTACAACTCAGTGTAAAATTCTTCATAAACCAGATATGAGTTTGAAATTATAAATCAGTCTGATTGAACATTCAAGTTGCCTGGAGTATTTTTATGGCGGCTAATAGTTTAAACACAATCCATTAGGTTATTATAATGCAATTATTTCCAGTCACTCACCTAGAACCACAAGAGCCATCCAGTTCTTAGTCTGTGATTATTGGATGGATAGCACCATCTAGTGGTGATACTGACAACACGGTTGCCATCTCCATCATCAAGTACATTCTTCATAAACCAGATAACTCCGATTTCTTTCATAGGGCTTTTCACGCTACTGAGCCAAACTGAGGCGAGTCCAACCAAACCAAACCAAGTTGTTCTGAGCTGGCCTGTTTACACATCCACCATAGTTGCTTGCACCGTGATGGAAAGGACCATGTGAAAGGGAAATATCTGAGCCAGCATGGTAGTGTGATGAGGGCACATTTCTCCGGTGTACTCTTCCCATGGCCTGTCCCCCTTTCTATTATAATTTAATAGGATATAAGACTCATGTATGACTTCATATAAGATGACAAAAAATGTGTCATATCGTTTTATTATAATCATGCAATCCATGTCACATCAGCAGCCAATTGTATCCATACATCTCTCAACAATTTTCTGTGAATTAATGCAGGAAAATAAAACATGTAGCTATGTACAGTTGATTTCTTAACATGGGAATGCACAAGACATCAAATTGTAAACACTGACCAAAGCAACCTATGAAAACGTACAAGTGTTTTTTATACAGCGATACAGCCACCTACTTTACCTTAGGTGGAAAATGAATGCTAAAAACATGGTAAGTATATAGGCTGTAACTAAATCTATCCGAAATGAAAGTCGAATCACCTGTTTCTTCCATAAACATCTTACTCACACAATGAACACAGCTAGCCTGGTCCCAGATCTGTATGTGCTGTCTTGCCAACTCATGTGGTCACTGGCGGAACAATGATTATAGGAGTTAGCAAGACCGCACAAACACATCTGGGACCAGGCTAGAACAGAGCAGGGTCATCGTTGGAATAATTCCTGGTAAAGCTTTACATTATTTGTATATATGTAGAAATAAGCATAAGGCACTTGTTAAGAACTTATTAAAAGATGAGTAGCAGTGAACCATTTGTTTATCAAAACCAATGAGACAGGCCATTCCGTACATTGAAGGCAATTATGATATTGTGTACAACAATAATTGGTCCATTTCTTCTTTAATGCAGAAACTAAAATGGAGTGTTGTTTTATCAGATTTTAGGGCTTGATTCTATCAGTAGCGCTGAAGGTCCGCCTTATAGCGCGATTGAAAGGTTGAGATGACATATGCAGCGTTTAATGTAAATGCAGTCTCCACAAACACGGGAACATTGCCTTTCAATTTCAATCGCTCCATAGTGCAGGTCTTCAGTGCTACAGATTGAATCAAGCCCTTAGTCAGTGGTGTATTAGTGGTGTATTGCATTAGCCTGGTTCCAGATCAGTTTGTGCTGTTTTGGCAACTCCTCTGGTCATTGTCATGCCAAGGAATTGGCAAGACAGGAAAAACTGGTCTGGGCCATTATCCACAAATCTTCTCAGATTAGGGGTCATGATCTAGGACCAGGTCCTCTCTGGCCATATAATCGTATTCATTATGATATAAAAGGTCAAACTGATCTTAGAGCAGCACTACTACTCTAGCCTGGTCCCAGGGCCTGTATTCATAAATGTGTCTCAGTGTAGGAGTGCTGATCTAAGATCAGTTTGACCTTTTATATCAGTGTTGCATATCTTTCAATTGAGGCAAACCACTCCCTCTTAGGATCTTACAAAAGTCGATTTACTGTCACTTAGCTTTAAATAAGTATTCAGATATGGCTATTTGGAAAACCAAACAGATGCAATAAGTCCTCTAATCTTTGGTCACATTTCTTTACAGATGAATATGCTTAAACATTTTGGCATAGTAACATAGTCATATTGTCAGAGCAAGATAAAAGAGAAAACTAACACTGGCGGTTCATTCAATACTGTTGCATTAACAATATTGCGTAAAGTACATACACAGTTGCCAAAGTTCTGCTTCTTCCTCAGTAATGGAAATAAATGTGAATAGTGATCAAGCTTTATACTATCTACATTATTCTACCATTTCAATAAGTGAATAGATGAGTTGTCACATACAGTGCATTCGGAAATTATTCAGACCCCTTGACTTTTTCCACATTGTTACATTACAGCCTTATTCTTAAATTTAAACAATTATCAATCTACACACAATACCTCATAATGACAAAGCAAAAACAAGTTTTTAGAAAATTAGCTTATATATATATTAAAAAAAAAAAAAACTTAAATATTACATTTACTGTATTCAGTCAGACCCTTAACTCAATACTTTGTTGAAGCACCTTTGGCAGCAATTACAGGCTCGTGTCTTCTTGGATATGACACTACAAGCTTGGCACACCTGTATTTGGGGAGTTTCTCCAATTCCTCTCTGCAGATCCTTTCAAGCTCTTTCAGGTTGGATGGGGAGCATTGCTGCACAGCTATTTTCAGGTCTCTCCAAAGATATTAGATCAGGTTCAGAGACTTGTACCGAAGCGACTCCTGCGTTGTCTTGGCTGTGTGCTTAGGGTCGTTGTCTTGTTGGAAGGTGAACCTTCACCCCAGTCTGAGGTCCTAAGTGCTCTGGAGCAGGTTTTCATCAAGGATCTCTCTGTACTTTGCTCCGTTAATCTTTGCCTATATACTGACTTAGGAGTGGCTTACGTCTGGCCACTCTACCATTAAGGCCTGATTGGTGGAGTGCTGCAGAGATAGTTGTCCTTCTGGAAGGCTCTCCCATCTCCACTGAGGATCTCTAGAGCTCTGTCAGAGTGACCATCGGGTTCTTGGTCACCTCCCTGACCAAGGCCCTTCTCCCCCGATTGCTCAGCTTAGCTGGGTGGCCAGCTCTAGGAAGAGTCTTGCTGGTTCCAAACTTCTTCCATTTCAGATTTTTTTTTGTCAAAGACTCCAGCCACCCTAGTCATAGACTGTTCTCTCTGCTACCGCACGGTAAGCGGTAAGTCTAGGTCAAAGACTCTAAAACAGCTTCTAAACAGCTTCTACCTCCAAGCCATAAGACTCCTGAACATCTAATCAAATGGATACCCAGACTATTTGCATTGCCTCCCTCTTCAATGCTGCTGCTACTCTCTGTTATTATCTATGCATAGTCACTTTAATAACTCTACATACATGTACATATTACCTCAATTACCTTGACTATCCGGTGCCCTCGCACATTGACTCTGTACCGGTACCCCTTTTATATAGCCTCGCTATTGTTATTTTACTGCTGCTCTTTAATTATTTCTTACTTTTGTTTAGGTATTTTCTTAAAACTACATTGTTGGTTAAGTGCTTGTAAGTAAGCGTTTCACTGTTGTATTCGGCGCATGTGACAAATACAATTTCATTTGATAAGATTAATGGAGGCCACTGTGTTCCTGGGGATGCTGCAGAAATGCTGCAGAAATGTTTTGGTACCCTTCCCCAGATCTGTGCCTCGACACAATCCTGTCTCGGAGCTCTACGGACAATTCCTTTGACCTCATGGCTTGATTTTTGCTGAAATGCACTGTCAACTGTGGGACCTTATATAAAGAGATGCGTGCCTTTCCAAATCATGTCCAATCAATTGAATTTACCACAGGTGGACTATAATGAAGTTGTAGAAACATCTCATGGATGATCAATAGGAACAGGATACACCTGAGATCAATTTTGAGTCTCATAGCAAAGGGTCAAACCTGTTTTTGCTTTGTCATCATGGGGTGTTGTGTGTAGATTGCTGAGGAAAAGGTTTTATTTCATCCATTTAGAAAAAGGCTGTAACGTAACAAAATGTGGAAAAAGTAAAGGAGTCTGAATACTTTCCGAAGGCACTGTATATGAAATATGCATTGACAATAATTGACATATCGCATATGACATATCAATTTATTGACAATAATTGACATATTAACACTTATGGACACATAGGTTACCATCTATCCTTTCTTCAGTAATAAAACCTTGAACCACTGGTTGTATGTTGTACTGTACCTAGTGTATAATGAAAATCAGAACAGAGCAGAAACAGTCTGCATGTTGGTTGATGTGAGCTGAGGGTCAAAGTTTGATGTGATAAATACACAGTGTAAATGCTTCAGAAACAGAAATCCATGAAAAGCTACTTTGCCCCATAGGGCCACCGTATCGACATCTCATCCATGACTCAATGCAGTCCAAATGTAGCTACATTACAGCTTAATTCATTTAAATGAAAAATAAAGTAATTGCACTTTAAAGGGATGAAAACGGTGATGATAATGATGATGATAATGGCGATGATGATGATGATGATAATTACGCATCACTTTTAGTCACAAGGTTTCCATAGATAGGCAACCATTTGGGCTATGACACATGGTTCTTATGTCTGTTGCTATATTGTCTATTTCAACTACATCGAGTGTACCAAACATTAGGAACACCTTACTAACATTGAGTTGCACCCCTTTTGCCCTCAGAACAGCCTAAATTCGTCAGGGCCTGGACTCTACAAGATGTGGCCCATGTTGACTCCAATGCTTCCCATAGTTGTGTCAAGTTGGCTGGATGTCATTTGGGTTGTGGACGATTCTTGATACAGACTGGAAACTGTTCAGCGTGAAAAACCCAGCAACATTGCAGTTCCTGACATGCCCAAACCGGTGCGCCTGGCACCTACTACTGTAGACCGTTCCGTTCAAAGGCACTTACATCTTTTATCTTGCCCATTCACCCTGTGAATGGGACACATACACAATCCATGTCTCAATTGTCTCAAGGATTAAAAATCCTTCTTTAACCCGTCTCCTCCCCTTCATCTACACTAATTGAAGTGGATTTAACAAGTGACATCAATAAGGGGTCATAGCTTTCACCTGGATTCACCTGATCAGTCTATGTCATGGAAAGAGCAGGTGTTCCTGATGTTTTCTACACTGTTCATCCAAGCTAAGTGCCCCATCCTGCAGTCAGGTAGGTTACCCATAGTCTTCCCTTCATCGTTGGAGCAATCATCATGTGTTGTCCCATGTGGGAGACTAGGAGTGCTTGTACACAATGGCCTCTAGCCATATCCTCTGTGTAAGTGTAGGTCCTTTATCCATGACAGGAGAGTGTTACTGAAGTATCATGCTATTACATCCTTGAGCTAGTCTTATCCCAGATCTGTATATAACCAACTCCTGACTAGGAGTGAATAGGAAAGGAGTTGGCTAAAGACAACCGTTTTGGGACCTGACTACCAAGCAGGCTACCTTTAGGTTGGTAGTGAGGGGGCCAGCTGGCATGGAACATAGATATCCCCCTCTGTGTCCTCTTACACGTAGATCCCTTCTGGGTTCAAGCCAGATGTCAGCGGGCTTTGCAGGACCCGAAGGTGACCGGGCATCGAGGAGACTGGACGCTTCAGGGAACTGGACAGAGGAACCAAGTCTGAAAGATAGAGAAAGAGATCATTTGTTACTTTATTTTGCTTTAGATATTTGTTACCTTCAAATCTACTTCTCAGATTTAAATGTGAGTTCCTCCATGCATTACTAGGTCTGACCACAGGGTGTCAGCATTGAACCATGCAGGACACCAGCCATAGCAGTTGATTCAATGGCCAAACATGGAGGGCTCTAACTGATTCAACACACATGTCATGCTAGGTTATTAGAAGGACATGAACATTAAACGAATAGCTTTACAAAATTGAAAACCATTAGCATGACTACTAATATAAATTCACATGAGGTAATGATAAGTAATGATAAGCACATGGTAATATACAGTTATAAAAACATATTTGGAAAAGTGATCTGGAAAAACAATTGGGTGAGGGGGGATTTAATGGTGTACTGCTGTCTGGGTTGATATAGAGGATATTTTAAAAAGGTCTGGTTTAGTGCATAAAACCACAGTCTTTTTACAGTCTCTAACATGGCTGCACCATCGAGAGCATCCTGACCGGTTGCATCACCGCCTGGTATGGTTGCTGCTGGGCATCCAAATGTAAGGCGCTACAGAGGGTAGTGCTTATTTTATTACCAGGGGAACAGTGGGTTAACTGCCTTGTTCAGGGACAGAACGACAGACTTTTACCTTGTCAGCTCGGGGACTCGATCTAGCAACCTTTCGGTTACTGGCCCAACGCTATAACCACTAGGCTACCTGCCACCTCTGCTGGTGTACAGCCCAGTACATCACTGGGGCCAAGCTTCCTGCCATCCAGGACCTATATACTAGGCGGTGTCAGAGGAAGGCCCAAAAAATTGTCAAAGACTCCAGTCACTCAAGTCATAGACTGTTCTCTCTGCTACCACATGCGAGCAGTACCGGAGAGACAAGTCTAGGTCCAAAAGGCTCCTTTACAGCTTCTAGCCCCAGGCCATGAGACTGCTGAACAATTATTCAAATGGCCACCCGGACTATTTACATTGACACCCCCCCGTTTGTTTTTACACTGTTGCTACTCACTAATTATTATTAGTCACTTTACCTCTACCTACATGTACAAATTACCTCGACTAACCTGTACCCCCTGTACATAGCCTCATTATTGTTATTTCATTGTGTCAGTTATCTTTATATATATTTTTTTACTTTAGTGTATATAGTAAATATTTATTAACTCTATTTTCTTAAAACTGGATAAGGGCTTGTAAGTAAGCATTTCACGGTAAGGTCTACAACTGTTGTATTCAGCACATGACAAATAACATTTGATTCAATTTGATTAGGCACTAACACACACCTTCAGAACTCGTTTCAAATTCAAGTGTTATACAAAGGTCTTTAAAGGTTTTCCAAGACCACCTGGTGACTCTTGAATAGTTTGTTCTCTCCCAAAGCCTTTTAACAAGCCTCAGTGTTCACAGTGTTCTTAGCTCTCTGTCTAACTCTGTTCTCTCTGCCAGGCCAGCCTAGCCTCTTGGCAGTCAAGATACAGTCCACTGAGTCCATCACAAAAACGGCTGAGCATGAGATGGAAGGAGAGAGTGATGGAGGGATATGATGACGGAGGGAGAGAGGGAGAGATGAGGTGGCGGCTAGCAGCCGTTGGCATGGAGACCATAAGTTCCACTGGAGGGGGCGAAACAAATGCATGCTCGCTCGCGCTCTTGCTCTCTGTAGCCGAGTAATCCTCTCTCAGCAGGCAGAGGGACGTCACATAGAAAAGGATAACTGCTGTAGAAAAACCTTAGTGGGACTGACTAAGTGACCTGGCAGACAGAGCAGTGAAGAGCAGAATGAAAAGGTTCCATTTTCGTCATGCAAAATATCCCAGATCTGTGCAAAAATTGTCATTAAATGAATCAGCATGATTTAATTTGCGTGATGGCAGCAGGTTTACAGTATTTTTTGCTCCACAGATATGTCACCCGACGAGGGAAATGGCATGTATATACATACACCTTCTGCACAGTGGTAGTGATATAGCCAATGTCATGAAGTTGCCTGTCTTTGTTCAGTGTGGACAGGCTTGTTATTGGTTGTGTTTATTCATCAGCAGTGAATCACATAATATGTGATTATTATGCCTTACAATGAATAAGGTGAATAAACTGAGACTCAGCCATATGACATGACCACGAGCAGTAGTGAAAACCAAAGATATTGCAGATCAGAGCAATGCAAGAGGCTGCACCCACACAGAGGATCGACGCATCTAGCTCATTTGAAGTAAATGACCTGTGCCCTGTCCGGTGTGGGTAGTCTCCTCCTCATCCTCACTGGGCTCGGCTGGCAGCACGGTGACCTTGGTGCCAGTCTGCTGGATGAACTGCTGCAGGTTGACCTGTCTCAGCTCCTTGGTCAGCTGCTCCAGCTCATGCTGCATGTCCTGGAGTGGAGATACAGATTGACCAAAGATATAAATCTATATTTTTTGCCATCTGTACTTCCATAATCTGCAGCCATACTGACTGGTAATCTGTTCCTGGTGCGTGGGTGGGCTACATGTTATGCCCCAACAATCTGCTCATGGTGTGTGTGTCCCACCAGTATGTTCATTCAACACGGTATATGTGTCTCTATGTGCATTTGTTTATGTGTACGGTCATGCATCAGTGTTTTGTGTGTGTGCGTGTGTGTGCGTGCATGTCAATGCATGTGTCTGACCTGCATTCTCTTGCTACTCTGGCTCAGGGACCTGTCCACGGCTCTGCAGCTGCTCTCTAGCTGGACGGCTTGTCTGTCCTGTGTCTTGAGTTCCGTGCGGGCCCTAAGCAACTGCGCCCTGGCCTCCACCTCGCTCACCCTCTGAGTCTCCTGTCTTTCCCACCGCAGACGCTCCTCCTCGAGACCCGCTTCCACACCCTGACACAAAGACAGGTTTTAGTTTGAGACCAATAGGAGTAAGAGGTGGTTAGAAGAAGATATGCTTCCCAGCACCCTAGCCACAACATCTGTTTTGTAGGCAGTCAGGCTTAAATACAGATGGAAGTGCATAGAAATGAATAGAGAGACATTCAGAGAGAGAACAGGCATTGTCTCTCTTTAAAATGGTGATGCAAGGTGCCTGTACACCTTTAATGTTAAGGGGTTATAACAATGTCATATTCAACAGAAATCGTAAGATTTTGAATTAGAATTACAATGACAAAAAGTTTATTGTCCACGCAATGTGGAAATGTGTCTTTGGCTTCACCACATAAAAATGGACATTAAACACCATCAGGAGCACATCATCTACGATATCATTAAAGAACTATACATTAGTACAAAAGTGGAACAGTGCAAGTGCAGTTTTGTACAATTTAGGTGACCAATAATAGTGTCCAGGCCACTTGTACATATCTAACTAATGCCCATGAGTCATAAATCCGAGGTGTGCCCCACCCACCTGTACCAGAACCATCCTGTCCCCCAGGTCGATTTTAGCGCCCTGCAGACGTCCCGTTAGCTCCTCAAGCTTGTCCTCTAGCTGCCTCTCGCTCTCCAGCTCAATCTGCAGCTCGCTGGCCCAGAACTCCTCCTCCTCCATCTCCACCTCGTTCTTCCTCAGTCGTCTCTCCAGCCTCACTATCTCCTCCACCAGCCCTCCCGCTCCTCTTGCCTCCTCTCCCCCTCCTTCTCCTTCTCCCCCTCCCCCACCCCCACCCCAGGTCTGCAGCTCAGCCTCATAGGCCTCCAGCCTGTTCTCCAGCACACCCAAAGTCTCTCTCTGGAGCCCCACCAGTCTGACCAAGTCATCCATGCGGCAGGCCCACATGCCGGGGGACACTGCCCTCCCTGGGGCTACCGCTTCGGCTGCTACATGGTGGTGGTGGTTCTGGTTCCCACCGTTCCCCTGGAGTAGGAGACGTCGTTTGGCCTCGGCCTCCCTCTCCTCCCAAGCCCGGCCTCCACTCAGGATGTCCCGGAGGCCCCGGGGCCTCCCGGAGAAGGTGAGGGACTTCCGGCGCGGCTCACGGCGGCGGAGGGAGCGCTCACTGGGGTGGTGGAGCTTGGCAAGTGGGGGGAGGCTCTGCCGGTGGAGACCGCGTTCCGGGCCTCGAAGCGGGGGCCCCTCGGAAGGGGGGCGTTCAGTCAGGGAGGGGCCTGTGCGGTGCAGGATCAGCTGGACATCACCGGCATACTGACCCCAGGTGTTGATGGAGGCCACTGGGCTCTCGTGGGGGGCCAAGTGGCGCTCTGTGTCTCGCCATTGCTCCACCAGGGTATAGCGCCCAGTGCGGCCTTGAAAAAACAGATAAGACAAGTTCAGATGTCTTCTTTTTGTGAATGTTTTTGTGAATGTCTTCTTTTTGTGAATGTTTTTGTGAATGTCTTCTTTTTGTGAATGTTTTTGTGAATGTCTTCTTTTTGTGAATGTTTTTGTGAATGTCTTCTTTTTGTGAATGTTTTTGTGAATGTCTTCTTTTTGTGAATGTTTTTGTGAATATCTTCTTTTTGTGAATGTTTTTGTGAATGTCTTCTTTTTGTGAATGTTTTTGTGAATGTCTTCTTTTTGTGAATGTCAGCCTATAGTTGAAGTTGGAAGTTTACATACACCTTAGCCAAATACATTTAAACTAAGTTTTTCTGACATTTAATCCTAGTAAAAATTCCCTGTCTTAGGTCAGTTAGGATCACCACTTTATTTTAAGAATGTGAAATAGTAGAGAGAATGATTTATTTCAGCTTTTATTTCTTTCATCACATTCCCAGTGGGTCAGAAGTTTACATACACTCAATTAGTATTTGGTAGCATTGCCTTTAAATTGTTTAACTTGGGTCAAACGTTTCGGGTAGCCTTCCACAAGCTTCCCACACTAAATTGGGTGAATTTTGTCCCATTCCTCCTGACTGTCACGCCCTGACCGTAGATTTGCTTTGTATGTTTCTATTGTTGTTTGGTCAGGGTGTGATTTGGGTGGGCATTCTATGTTTGTATGTCTAGGTTTTTGTATTTCTATGTTTCGGCCGGGTATGGTTCTCAATCAGGGACAGCTGTCTATCGTTGTCTCTGATTGGGAATCATATTTAGGTAGCCTGTTTTTCCACTTTTCGTTGTGGGTAGTTGTATTTCTGTTTAGTGTTTGTTTCACCTTGCTGAACTGTTTCGGGTTTTCCTTTTGTTATTTTTGTATTCAGTGTTCAGTCAGTTAAAATAAAGATGAACAGGTACCACGCTGCACCTTGGTCCTCCACTCCTTCCAACAGCTGTTACACTGACAGAGCTGGTGTAACTGAGTCAGGTTTGTAGGCCTTCTTGCTCGCACACACTTTTTCAATTCTGCCCACACATTTTCTATAGGATTTAGGGCAGGGCTTTGTGATGGCCACTTCACCACCTTGTTGTCCATAAGCCATTTTGCCACAACTTTGGAAGTATGCTAGGGGTCATTGTCCATTTGGAAGACACATTTGCGACCAAGCTTTAACTTGCTGACTGATGTCTTGAGATGTTGCTTCAATATATCCACATAATTTTCCGTCCTCATGATGCCATTTTTTTGTGAAGTGCACCAGTCCCTCCTGCAGAAAAGCACCCCCACAACATGATGCTGCCACCCCTGTGCTTCACGGTTGGGATGGTGTTTTCCAAGCTGTTTAAAAGCACAGTCAACTTAGTGTATGTAAACTTCTGACCCACTGGAATTGTGATACAGTGAATTATAACTGAAATAATCTGTCTAAACAATTGTTGGAAAAATTACTTGTGTCATGCACAAAGTAAATGTCTTAAACAACTTGCCAAAACTATAGTTTGTTTAACAAGAAATTTGTGGAGTGGTTGAAAAACAAGTTTTAATGACTCCAATCTAAGTGTATGTAAACTTCCGACTTCAACTGTATGTACTTTGACTAACTAACAAATCCATTGAGATGAATAATAGCTCTTTTGATAATCATATTTAATGTGGATCATCAGTAGGATAAGTATCAGTGCATCCATCCCCTTGGAATGTATATGAGTCTTGAATAATTGAACGTCAATCTATGCAGAGATTAATAACCTTGTTTTAGGTCATATGACACTTCAGTGGAATTGAATTGAATTTTCCCATTTTCACACACGTAACAAGGCCAAAGACACAGAGGCAACCCCCTGATATACACAGTCTCTTGCCAAAAGCTCAATGCTGGTCCCAACTAGAGAGAAACCCAATAAACCTAACATTAATCTTGTCATTAGACATTAGTACTGTGCATAGGACCCTTCTTTAAACCCAGAATATACAGAGGTTTAGGATCAGTGGATCTCAGTATTAAATTGATGATCATTCTCGAGTGGCGAGTGGCGCAGCAGTCTAAGGCACTGCATCATAGTGGTAGAGGCGTCACTACAGACCCTGGTTTGGTCTCGGGCTGTATCACAACCGGCCATGATCGGGAGTCCCATAGGGCGGCGCACAATTGGCCCAGCGTCGTCCTGGTTAGGATTTGGCCGGTGTAGGCCGCCATTGTAAATAAGAATTTGTTCTTAACTGACTTGCCTGGTTAAATAAATTTAAATCACCATGTGCAAAACAGTCGCAAATTGAAAAACAATAAAGGTCACTTGGGAGCGTAAGAAGCAGTATCCCATATTATAAGCGGTTCTATGGTGATTTTACCATACAAGTGATGATCCATACAACTGTATCTCATGAAAGAGAAATATGGTTTTACAGCTTGTTTAAAAAAAGAAAGGGCCTCCCGGGTGGCGCAGTGGTTAAGGGCGCTGTACTGCAGCGCCAGTTGTGCCACCAGAGACACTGGGTTCGCGACCGGGAGGTCCGTGGGGCGACGCACAATTGGCCTAGCGTTGTCCGGGTTAGGGAGGGTTTGGTCGGTAGGGAAATCCTTGTCTCATCGCACACCAGCGACTCCTGTGGCAGGCCAGGCACAGTGTGCGCTAACCAAGGTTGCCAGGTGCACGGTGTTTCCTCTGACACATTGGTGCGGCTGGCTTCCGGGTTGGATGGCGCTGTGTTAAGAAGCAGTGCGGCTTGGTTGGGTTGTGTATCGGGGGACGCATGACTTTCAACCTTTGTCTCTCCCGAGCCCGTACGGGAGTTGTAGCGGTGAGACAAGATAGTAGCTACTAAACAATTGGATACCATGAAATTAGGGAGAAAAAGGGGTAACATAAAAAAAAATAATAATAATAATAATAAGAGGGAAAACAAGTAGGAGAGGCAGGGGAGAGGAGGAGAGGGGGCTGCTTATAAGTGGTTCTGCTTTTCCCCTTCCTGGCGAGCGATGGAAGGATGAGTCAGACTTTCCCTCCTCCCGCCTGCCCCACATAGTGGGAAGTGATGTCAATACAGGCTGCTCCATTCCTCTTCTCTCACTGAGAGAGAGGGGGATGGATGGATAGAGGAGGGGGAATCTGATCCAAATAAAGCCTCTGACTAAGATCCTCTATCTCTCACTACAGCACCAAGAGGTTGAGGTGTAGGCAGGAGGAGAGGAACACATATTTATTCATTTCATTATGCCTATTTTAAATTAGCGACAGGCTATTACATTTTCTGCAGCAAGCCTAATTTTAACACGGCTCCTGATTAAAATTGGAGTTTTAATTAATCACCATTTCATAAACAAGCAACACATTACTGAGAATCTGTATATCTTCTTCACTGTCCACACTAGTCCGCATTGTACGCAGTTAATCAACTTTGGCTTGGTGACAAAGACAGTAGCCTACGTAACCAAAGCCTCACTGGTAAATAGGTTAAAATAGAGGTGCATTACATGATCATTCTACTACTCCCTATGTCAATACAATCCTTAAGGAAGGGCAAAGCACATTCATAAAACAAAGTATAGGCCTACTTCAGGCTTAAATGCCAATACTTTTTATACTTCAAACACACATAAAACAAACATCCTGAAGCCTTGGTCAAGAGTCATAGGTCAGAGCTCACCTATGGCCTGGGCCAGAGCGATGACCACTTCCTGGCAGGTGGTTACCTCGGTGACCCCGCATACGACCCTCTGGACCCCGTCCACCCAAACCTTGAGCTCCATTCTGGGTCAGGTGACTCAGGTCAGGTGACCCAGGTCAGGTGCAGCGAGGGGGCCTGCTGCGGTGGGTTGGCCCCATCATTCCTGGAAGCTCCAGCTGGCCACCACCTCACTGAGGAGGGAGAACACGGAGCAAAACAGGAAGGACCTGGTCAGAAAGCACTTTTAAGATGACATTGTTTTGGTTATTTGGATTCTCTGCCCAGAACTGGAAAAAACTGGACCAACTGTTTGAAATAAGTTTCTAGTTGAAATGTTGCAAGTGAGGATCTTTTGAATTGTGTAAAACTATTTATTTTGTACATGTAGAAGTTGTTGTCAGTATAGTCTGTGAGGAGATAGGCTCATTCATCATGACCTGAAAACAATACCAGCCTGAAAATGTGTGCCACTATTTTTAGGGGCTGTTGAGGGAAAGGAGGATGGCTCAAACAGTTGGTGAATGACAGAACCGTCAAACCTCCCAGCCAGGCATTCTGGGACCAGCTGGACATGACATTGTTGTTTTCATCCTGTCTCTGTGAATAGGTACATGTCTTTAGGGGGGTTAGACAGGAAGAGCCTGCCAGTACTGATGCTCTGAGCCAAGTTCCTGTTATTTTGTGGAGAATTGTGAGGAAACAACAGTGAGGAGAGAGTAGGAAGATTGCGTCAGTGAGATAGAGAGGGGGCGTGCAGGAAAAGTGAGTGAAATGGAGAGGGGGCAGGAAGAGAGACTGCAACAAAGGAGGGAGAGGATGAGGAGGATGAAGGGAACAATTACTTTCTTTTGATGTCTCGGAGTCGAGGATCTCATATTTTGCCGCAGATGTGCCAACTTTTCAAAGAGATCCTACGATAAGTGAGACGTTTTATTGTGCAAATGTATACACACAGAAAATACTTAAGAGTCCTCTTGAGAGAGAATGACCACCAAGGGAACAGGGAAAAGATGCACACGATGTGTTGAAAAGGAAAAGTGAAGTGTATGTTTGTGCTTCTGGCTCGATTTGATGAGGAACATATGGCCGAAACTTTAGTTGGTTCTCTACATAATGCTTTGTGTGTTGTTCACTGTAAGAGATTCAAAATAGCTTCACTGTAGTAATCCAATGAAGTATGTGGTAAACACTGAAGAATTTAGGACATAGACTGAAGACTACCAGCTTTATCAGAAATGCATATTTGTCTCACATTCATTTGAACCCCAATCCCTTCCCAGTCAAGTTCATTCAAGACAAAATTAACAAGACTGCTTTTGTGACTGTAGTAGACTCTGAGTAGAAAACAAAACATGGCCAGTGTCCTTGGTCCATGCAGTCTGGCACATTCCTTCCTGCCACACAATGGACCATGGAAGAAAAGTCAATATGAACTTGCGAAATCAGATTAAATTAGGGACTTTTCAAAGGAAAACCCAGCTCCGCTCCATCGCAGTCCTCTTCAAGGAGAGAGTCTATGAAGAGAGAGTAGATGGATGGCCAGTGTCCAGAGCTGCGATGCTCCCTAGAAGGCTGACCTTCACAGTGCAGTTGAGCACAGAGCTCTATCCCTCTGCTGGTCACTTAACCCCCCTCCACATCTCCCCCACCCTCATCGCAGTCCTCTTCAAGGAGAGAGAATATGAAGAGAGTAGATAATGGCCTGTGTCCAGAGCTGCGATGCTCCCTAGAAGGCTGACCTTCACAGTGCAGTTGAGCACAGAGCTCTATCCCTCTGCTGGTCACTTAACACCCCTCCACATCTCCCCCACCCTCCTCCACCCCCCACGTTTCCTCTCCATGTTCTTAATGTCATCTAGCACAGCCTCGGCTGGCTGCTGTGCCTTAGACACGCATGCACACACACGGTCAGACACACGCACTCACACACTGCCTCTCCCATGGTGCTTTGCTAAACACAGTGGGTCCGGAACACTAAACAGCATTGCGAGATAAAATCAGTTCAGCTAAATAGAACTAGGGGCTTTGAAATAACAATTTATCATTTTAGGACCAGGCAAATGAGGGCTGCAAACAAACCCTGTGTGTGTGTGTGTGTTTCACCTTTGTCTGGCCTGGCTCATGATCTCTCTATTCCTGGTGTGTTTACAGCTGGTTAGAAAGTGCTTTTGTTCTTCATCCAGATTGCCCTTAAATGGCAGCAGACTGCAGATAGAGGGATGGAAGGATACAGGCTGCGAGTCACACACAAATAGGACCCTGGGAGATTTTTCTGCACTGACCCATTACTCTGTCACCATTTTGTTGAACCTTTTTTTCCAGGGGAGTGAAAAGGACAAAGGGGCATGAATGGACACTGGAATACTGTGTGTGTGTGTGTACGCGTCGGGGGTTAACATGAAACTGACATGAAACTGGGTCAACCTGGCCATGCTGCTGCTCCAGTTTCAACTGTTCTGCCTGCGGCTATGTAACCCTGACCTGTTCAACGTGATTACTATTACTTGACCATGCTGGTCATTTATGAACATTTGAACATCTTGGCCATGTTCTGTTATAATCTCCACCCGGCACAGCCAGAAGAGGACTGGCCACCCCTCATAGCCTGGTTGTCACGACTTCTACCGAAGTCGTTGCCTCTCCTTGTTCGGGCGGTGCTCGGCGTTCGACGTCACCGGTCTTCTAGCCATCATTGATCCATTTTTCATTTTCCATTGGTTTTGTCTTGTCTTCACACACACCTGTTTTCAATCCCATTCATTACCTGTTGTGTATTTAACCCTCTGTTTCCCCTCATGTCTTTGTCAGAGATTGTTTTATTGTCAGTGTTTATTTGTTGTATTGGTGCGCGACGGGTCCTCGTACCCATGTTTTTTCATGTCTGTACTTTTTAGTGTTATGGAGCATGTTCTGTGGACATTTATTAAAAGACTCCATTTACACTCCATTTTGACTCTCCTGCGCCTGACTTCCCTGCCACCTATACACACGGCGCTGACACTGGTTCCGCTCTAGGTTTCTTCCTAGGTTTTGGCCTTTCTAAGGAGTTTTTCCTAGCCAACGTGCTTTTACACCTGCATTGCTTGCTGTTTGGGGTTTTAGGCTGGGTTTCTGTACAGCACTTTGATATATCAGCTGATGTAAGAAGGGCTATATAAATACATTTGATTTGATTTATAAGACAGAACCAGTTTGGTTTTATAATTGTACAACCCCCCCCCCCCCCCCCAGGAAAACAGCCTGTGGTTATGTGAGGGTACTAATGCGCCTTAATACCATGTTGTAACACATGTTGGCAGGTATTACAATATGACATATTATCCATATAAGCTTAGCATTCAGTAAACACAAACAGCAAATAAAAATAAAATGATATTTGTCACATGTGCCAAACACAAACAGTGTAGACCTATCCGTGAAATGCTTACTTACAATGCAGTTCGAGAAATAGAGTTAATAAAATATTTACAAAATAAACTAAAGTAAAAAATGTCTTATCAAAAAGTGACACAAGAAAATTACATAACAATAACGAAGCTATATACAGGGGGTACTGGTACCGAGTCAATGTGCGGGGGTACAGGTTAGTCGAGGTAATTTGTAAAGTGACTATTCATAGATAATAAACAGCAAGTAGCAGCAGTGTAAAAACAAGGGGGGGGGGGGGGGGGGGGGGTCGTCAATGTAAACAGTCCAGGTGGCCATTTATTAATTGTTCAGAAGTCTTATGGCTTGGGGGTAGAAGCTGTTAAGGAGCCTTTTGGTCCTAGACTTGGCGCTCTGGTACCGCTTGCCATACGGTAGCAGAGAGAACAGCCTATGACTATGGCTGGAGTCTCTGACAATGTTTTGGGCCTTCCTCTGACATGCTTAGCGCATAGTTCCTGGATGTCAGGAAGCTTGGCCCCAGTGATGTACTGGGCCGTACGCACTACCCTCTGTAGTGCCTTACAGTCAGACGCCGAGCAGTTGCCATACCAGGCGGTGATGCAACCGGTCAGGATGCTCTCGATGGTGCAGCTGTAGAACTTTTTGAGGATCTGGGGACCCGGGACCATGCCAAATCTTTTCAGTCTCCTGAGGGGGGAAAGGTGTTGTCATGCCCTCTTCACAACTGTCTTGGTGTGTTTGGACCATGATCGTTGGTTGGTGATGTGGACACCGAGAAACTTGAAACTCTCGACCCCCTCCACTTCTGCCCCATGTATGTTAATAGGGACTTGTTCGGCCCTCCTTTTCCTATAGTCTACGATCAGCTCTTTGTCTTGTTCACATTGAGGGAGAGGTTGTTGTCCTGGCACCACACTGCCAGGTCTTTGACCGCCTCCCTATAGGCTGTCTCATCATTGTCAGTGATCAGGCCTACCACTGTTGTGTCATCAGCTAACTTAATGATGGTGTTGGGAGTCGTGCTTGGCCATGCAGTCGTGGGTGAAAAGGGAGTACAGGAGGTGACTAAGCACGCACTACTGAGGTGTCCCAGTGTTGAGGATCCACGTGGCAGATGTGTTGTTGCCTACCCTTACCACCTGGGAGTGTCCCATCAGACAGTCCAGGATCCAGTTGCAGATGGATGTGTTTAGTCCCAGGGTCCTTAGCTGAGTGATGAGCTTTGTGGGTACTATCGTGTTGAACGCTGAGCTGTAGTCAATGGTCAGCATTCTCATGTAGGTGTTCCTTATGCCCAGGTGGGAAAGGGCAGTGTGGAGTGCGATTGAGATTGCGTCCTCTGTGGATCTGTTGGGATGGTATGTGAATTGGAGTGGGTTTAGGGTTTCCGGCATGATGGTGTTGATGTGAGCCAAAACCAGCCTTTCAAAGCACTTCATGGCTACAGATGTGAGTGCTACGGGGCGGTAATAATTTAGGCAGGTTATCTTTACTATCTTGGGCACAAGGACTATGGTGGTCTGTTTGAAACATGTAGGTATTACAGAATAGATCAGGGAGAGTTGAAAATGTCAGTGAAGACACTTGCCAGTTGGTTCACGCATGCTTTGAGTACACGTGGTACTCCTGGTAATCCAGTCGCCCGGAACAGCAGATGTTCTCATGCTTGCTTCAGTGTTGCTTGCCTCAAAGCAAACATAAAAGTCATTTAGCACATCTGTTAGGCTTGCGTCACTGGGCAGCTCGCGGCTGGTTTACCTTTGTAGTCCGTAATAGTTTTCAAGCCCTGCCACATCCGACGAGCCTCAGAGTCGGTGTAGTTGGATTCAATCTTTGTCCTGTATTGACCATTTTCCAGCAAGTCCACTACATTATGTATATAACTGACAATGATATAGGACAACATAGGGGTTGGTGCCAAGCCAGTGGCACACAGGGCACAGGTCCATCTCTCTGCCAACTCTGCCCCTTTCCCTGCCAGCCTGCCAGCCTGATCCTGTAGAGCTGATCACAACTCTGAGCCAAGGAGCATTCCGTGAGACACTACATACCAACACATTCCATTTCAGCTCCAAGAACAGCAAAAAAAATAGATGCTTTATTGCTGTAACGTAAAACCCAAAACAGCCCAAGTCACAGATGACACGAGGTGATTTTTTTGTCATTTGTCTCAATGTGGCACAGCTTCAGAGTTCAGGCTGATGGTCTCTGGGCTGGCTTCCTGTCTGCCCAGTGAGGTGTGTGAGTACAGGGTACTGTGGGCAGTGTGTCGGCTGAGACCCAGGTTTCTGCTATGGCTGTTCCTGCTGTTGTCAGCCCAAAGGTCCCGGGGCTGCAGGAGTACAGAGAGTTGGCACCAAGGCCAGGACTTTCACTGACTCATACTGGTGAAAGTCACCATATGTTCCTTTGGGTCCTCACACATACAGGGGGACGGGCCACGCACTGCTATCACTTTACCAGGCTAGGAGCTGGCCTCATAGTGCAAATACTCTGTCTGCACTGATTCCCTGTAAATTGAAGGACAAGCAGCATGGAGGAGTGACAGCACCTGACGCAAGACATGTCATGGAAGAAATTATCATATTATTTACTTAATTTAGGCCTACAACTATGATGTATTCCTGCTGAACTGTCCTGCAGTAGACTGGTATGAATATGATGCATTTACATGAAGAACAAATGGCCGTTTGAGGAGAAACAAATGGATTTTCTTTATGGGGCTAACACAAAGAATCAGGCACAACTTGACTCTGGGAATTGGGAGAAACCCCTTGGGGAACCACTGAGCTGTTTTAAGGACAAATGTCCTCTAGAAAAAAAAACAGTCTTGTTCCACGCCTGATTTTTCCATGATAGATGTCAATGGCGCCAGAGGAGATGGCTGCCGTTTTACGGGCTCCAAAACAATTGTGCTATTTTGTGTTTTTTTTCGCATTTCTTGTAACTTATTTTGTACATAATGTTTCTGCAACTGTCTCTTATGACCGAAAATAGCTTCTGGATATCAGAACAGCAATTATTCACCTCGAACTGGGCAAAGATTATTTATTTAACGAGTCGGACGTGAAGGATTTACTACTGTTATTTGTCAATAACAGCTGGTGTGCGAAATATAATATTAAGGAAGTCTCAAGGTTTTGCTCGCTTGAGGTAAATTATCTAATGATAAGCTGTAGACCACACTATTTACCAAGAGTTTTCATCTATATTTTTCGTAGCTGTCTATTTACCACCACAAACCGATGCTGGACCACACTCAATGAGCTGTATAAGGCCTTAAGCAAACAAGAAAATACTCATCCAGAGGCGTCGTTCCTATTGGCCGGGGTCTTTAACCTCTTGAACCTCTGGGGGCAGTATTTCATTTTTGGATGAAAAACATTCCCGTTTTAAACAAGATATTTTGTCACGAAAAGATGCTCGACTATGCATATAATTGACAGCTTTGGAAAGAAAACACTCTGACGTTTCCAAAACTGCAAAGATATTGTCTGTGAGTGCCACAGAACTGATGCTACAGGCGAAACCAAGATGAAATTTCATACAGGAAGTGAGCCAGATTTTGAATGCGCTGTGTTCCAATGTCTCCTTATATGGCTGTGAATGCGCAAGGAATGAGCCTACACTTTCTGTTGTTTCCCCAAGGTGTTTGCAGCATTGTGACGTATTTGTAGGCATATCATTGGAAAGTTGACCATAAGAGACTACATTTACCAGGTGTCCGCTCGGTGTCCTCTGTCGAAACTATTGCGTAATCTCCAGGTGCGTGCATTTTTCCATTTTGAACAAGAGGAGAAACCAAACTGCCACGAGTGATTTATCATCGAATAGATATGTGAAAAACACCTTGAGGATTGATTCTAAACAACATTTGCCATGTTTCTGTCGATATTATGGAGTTAATTTGGAAAAAAGTTTGCGTTGTAATGACTGAATTTTCTGGGGTTTTTCTTAGCCAAACGTGATGAACAAAACGGAGCGATTTCTCCTACACAAAATAATATTTTGGGAAAAACTGAACATTTGCTATCTAACTGAGAGTCTCCTCATTGAAAACATCCGAAGTTCTTCAAAGGTAAATGATTTTATTTGAATGCTTTTCTTGTTTTTGTGAAAATGTTGCCTGCTGAATGCTAGGCTTAATGCTATGCTAGCTATCAATACTCTTACACAAATGCTTGTGTAGCTATGGTTGAAAAGCATTTTTTGAAAATCTGAGATGACTGTGTTGTTAACAAAAGGCTAAGCTTGTGAGCCAATATATTTATTTCATTTCATTTGCGATTTTCATGAATAGTTAACGTTGCGTTATGGTAATGAGCTTGAGGCTATAATTACGCTCCCGGATACGGGATTGCTCGTCGCAACAGGTTAATGCAGGGACAGTTAAATCCGTTTTACCTAATTTCTACCAGCATGTGTAACCAGAGGGAAAAAAACTTTAGATCACCTTTACTCCACACACAGAGACGCATACAAAGCTCCCTTCCCTATCCTTCTGATTCCTGCTTACAAGCAAAAACTAAAGCAGGAAGTAACAGTGACTTGCTCAATACGGAAGTGGTCAGATGCTAACCTACAGGATTGTTTTGCTAGCACAGACTGGAATATGTTCCGGGATTCATCCGTTTCCATTGAGGAGTCATCAGTCACCAGCTTCATCAATAAGTGAACCAATGTCGTCGTCCCACAGTGACCATACACACATGCATGCATGCATACCCCAACCAGAGGCAACATCCACACTGAGCTAAAGGTTAGAGCTGCCGCTTTCAAGGAGCGGGACTCTAACCCGGACGCTTATAAGAAATCCCGCTATGCCCTCCAACAAACCATCAAACATTCAAAGCGACAATATAGGACTAAGCTTGAATCCTACTACACCGGCCACGACGCTCGTTGGATGTGGCAGGGCTTGAAAACTATTACAGACTACGAAGCGAAGCACAGACACGAGCTGCCCAGTGACATGAGCCTACCAGATGAGCTAAATGATTTCAATGCGCGCTTCGAGGCAAGCAACACTGTGTGTGATCACGTTCTCCGTAGCCGATGTGAGTAAGACCTTTAAACAAGTCAAAAATCACAAGGCCGCAGGACCAGACAGATTACCAGGACGTGTACTCAAAGCATGCGCTGACCAACTAGCTAAGTGTCTTCACTGACATTTTCAACCTCTCCCTGACCTAGTCTGTAATACCTACATGTTTCAAGCAGACCCCCATGGTCCCTGTGCCCAAGAACATAAAGGTAACCTTCCTTAATGACTACCGACCCGTAGTACTCACGTCTGTAGCCATGAAGTGCTAGGAAAGGCTGGTCATGGCTCACATCAACACCATCATCCCAGAAACCCTAGACCCACTCCAATTTGCATACTGGACCAGCAGATCCACAGCTGACGCAATCTCCACACTGCCCTTTCCCAGCTGGACAAAAGGAACACCTACGTGAGAATGCTATTCATTGACTACAGCTCAGCGTTCAACACCATAGTGCCCTCAAAGCTCATCCCTAAGATAAGGACCCTGGGACTAAACACTGGATCCTGGACTTCTTGATGGGTCGCCCATGCTGATCCTCAACACTAGGGCCCCTCAGGGGTGTGTGCTTAGTCCCCTCCTGTACTCGCTGTTTACCCATGACTGTGTGGCCAAGCACGACTCCAACACCATCATTAAGTTTGCCGATGACACAATGGTGGTAGGCCTGATCACCGAAAACGATGAGAGAGCCTATTCATAGGAGGTTGGAGACCTGGCAGTGTGGTGCAAGGACAACATCTTCTCCCTCAATGTGATCAAGACAAAGAAGATGATCATGGACTACAGGAAAAGGAGGGCTGAGCACACACCCATTCTCATTAACAGGGCTGTAGTGGAGCAGGTTGAGAGCTTCAAGATCCTTGATGCCCACATCACCAACAAACTATCATGGTCCAAACACACCAAGACAGTTGTGAAGAGGGCATGACAACTCCTATTCCCCCTCAGGAGACTGAAAATATTTGGTCCTCAGATCCTCAAAGTTCTTCACCACGAGAGCATCCTGATTGCATCATCGCCTGGTATGGTAACGGCTCGGCCTCCGGCTGCAAGGCGCTACAGAGGGTAGTGCGTACGGCCCAATACATCACTGCAACGTAGCTTCCTGACATCCAGGGCCTCTATACCAGGCGGTGTCAGAGGAAGAAAAATTGGCAAAGACACCATCCACCCTAGTCATAGGCTGTTCTCTCTGCTACCACACATGGTACCGACCAGAGCACCATGTCTAGGTCCAAAGCCATAAGATTGCTGAACAGCTAATCAAATGGCTACCTGGACTATTTGCATAGACCAACCCGCCCCCTTTTATTTACACTGCTGCTACTCGCTACTCGTTATTGTTATTTTATTGTTGCTCTTTTATTTACTTTACTTTAGTTTATTTAGTAAACTCTTTCTTAACTCTTATTTTTCTTAGAACTATATTGTTGGTTAAGGGCTTGTAAGTAAGCATTTCACAGTAAGGTGTTGTATTCAGCAAGTGACAAATAACATCTGTTTTTATTTGATTGCCCCCTGTCATGTCCATCAAATAAATAAGTGGACCAAGGTGCAGTGTGAGTAGAGTTCCACATATTTATTGCAGTGAAACTTCAAAACAACAAAGAATTAATGAACTTGCAGTACATATTTCACGCTTGTTATGTCTTTGTTGTTTTGGAAGTCTCACTATCATTAAAATATGGAACTCTACTCACGCTGCGCCTTGGTCCAATTCTTCATATGACAGTCGTGACAGAATATCCCACCATTACAGGATCAAGCAGCGTGCCCAGGAGGTAAAGGAGAGTTGGACATGGGAGGAAATACTGGGTGGATGCGAGACCCTTCCTTGGTGGGAGTCGATTGGGAGGACAGCGGCGACGCCGGGGTCCAAGGCCACAAAAAAATCTTGGGGTTGCCCTTGGGCTGTTTGTGGCCTTGGACCCCGGCGTCGCCAGCACAAGGGGCGGTCGGCTGAGCCGAGAAGAGAGCCAGAGACCGTCTGAGAGTCGATGGAGCAATTGGGGGAGGGAGATCGGAGAGAGCTGTTGGTTAAGTGCATTCTGCAGCGCACTCGCCCTGAAGAGCGTGTCATCAGTCCGGTGCAACCTGTGCCGGCTCCACGCACCAGGCCTCCAGTGTGCCTTCTCAGCCCGGTAAGTCCTGCGCCGGCTCCACGCACCAAGCCTCCAGTGCGCCTTCCCAGCCCGGGACGTCCTGTGCCGGCTCCACGCACCAAGCCTCCAGTGCGCCTTCCCAGCCCGGTACGTCCTGTGCCGGCTCCACGCACCAAGCCTCCAGTGCACCTCCCCAGCCCGGGACGTCCTGTGCCGGCTCCCCGCACCAGGTCCAGCCCGGTACGTCCTGCGCCGGCTCCACGCACCAAGCCTCCAGTGCACCTTCCCAGCCCGGTACGTCCTGTGCCAGCTCCTCGCACTCGCCCTGAAGAGCGTGTCATCAGTCTGGTGCAAGCTGTGCCGGCTCCACGCACCAGGCCACCAGCGCCTTCCTCTGCGCTGGTGCCCAGTCCGGGCACGGCATTCAGCCCGGCTTCATGGCTGGATCCGCAGTCTGAGCGGGTGCTACGTGGGGGAGGGGGGGGGGGAGGGGGGTTCTCTATGGTGTTTTAGGTCAGGGTGTGACTAGGGGGGTTTCTACTAGGTATTATATTTCTATGTTGGTGTGTGTGTGGTTCCCAATTGGAGGCAGCTGATGATCGTTACCTCTAATTGGGGATCATACTTAGTGTGTCCTTTGTCCCACCTGCGATGTGGGATATTGTTTTGTGTGAGTGCCTATGTGCGCTACGAATTTCACGATCGTTATGTCTTTGTAGTTTTGGAAGTCACGCTGCGCCTTGGTACAATTATTCATATGACGGTCGTGACACCCCCTATGTTCCCCTTGGACTTTACAGGCCATTGTTCACTATGGGGGGAACAATATAATCACTTATTGGTAGTGATGCACCGATATTACATTTTTGGCCGATATCTGGTATTTTCCTTGCCAAAAAAACGATGCCGATAACCGATATTAAACATTTTTGCGGCTTTTTAAGCATTCTAGCAATTACATTTGTATTTATTTTTATTTTATTTCACCTTTATATAACAAGGTAGGCAGGTTGAGAACAAGTTCTCATTTAAACTGCGACCTGGCCAAGATAAAGCAAAGCAGTGCGACACAAACAACCACAGAGTTACACATGGAATAAATAAACATACAGTCAATAATACAATAGAAAAGGTCTATATACAGTGTGTGCAAATGAGGTAGGATAAGGGAGGTAAAGGCAATAAATAGGCCATAGTGGAGAAATAATTATAATATAGCAATTAAACACTGGAGTGATAGATGTGCAGAAGATGAGTGTGCAAGTAGAGATACTGGGGTTCAAAGGAGCAAAATAAATAAATTAAATAACAGTATGGGGATGAGGTAGTTGGATGAGCTATTTACAGATGGGCTATGTACAGGTGCAGTGATCTGTGAGCTGCTCTGACAGCTGATGCTTAAAGATACTTAGGGAGATATGGGTCTCCAGCTTCAGTGATATTTGCAGTTCGTTCCAGTCATTGGCAGGAGAGAACAGGAAGGAAAGGCGGCCGAAAGAAGAATTGGCTTTGGGGGTGACCAGTGAAATATAACTGCTGGAGCGTGTGCTATGGTGACCAGTGAGCTGGCGGGGCTCTACCTAGCAAAGACTTATAGATGACCTGAAGCCAGTGGGTTTGGTGACGAATATGAAGCGAGGGCCAGCCAACGAGAGCATACAGGTCGCAGTGGTGGGTAATATATGAGGCTATTTTGTAGATGACAGTCAAGGATCGGTAGGATAGTCAGTTTTACGAGGGTATGTTTGGCAGCATGAGTGAAGGATGCTTTGTTACGAAATAGGAAGACTATTCTAGATTTAATTTTGGATTGGAGATGCTTAATGTGAGTCTGGAAGGAGAGTTTACAGTCTAACCAGACACCTAGGTATTTGTAGTTGTCCACATATTCTACGTCAGAACCGTCCAGAGTAGTGATGCTGGACGGGGGGCAGGCAGGTGTGGGCAGCGATCGGTTGAAGAGCATGCATTTAGTTTTACTTGCATTTAAGAGCAGTTGGAGGCCACGGAAAGAGAGTTGTATGGCATTGAAGCTTGTCTGGAGGTTAGTTAACACAGAGTCCAAAGAAGGGCCAGAAGTATACAGAATGGTGTCGTCTGCGTAGAGGTGGATCAGAGAATCTCCAGCAGCATCATTGATGTATACAGAGAAAAGAGTCGGCTAAATAGTTAACACACACACGGACGCAGCGGTCTAAAGCACTGCATCTCAGTGCAAGAGGCGTCACTACAGTCCCTGGTTCGAATCCAGGCTGTATCACATCCGGCCGTGATTGGGAGTACCATGGGGTGGCGCAAAATTGGCCCAGCGTCGTCCGGGCCGTCATTGTAAATAAGAATTTGTTTTTAACTGACTTGCATAGTTAAATAAAGGTTACTCACACACCACACGGACCAAAACGTAATTTTGTTGGCATTTATGTATGCCCCCATTACCAGTAAAACATCATCAAAAACAATTTATTTCACTTACTTGCTGTTCTGTTTCGTTGTTCATTTGTTCAGTCGTTTCATTCTCAACCAGGATTTCTATGGAACGCCGTTTGGGTCTTTGAGTGTTAAATGACACTATTTGACATGTCAAATAGGCTTGTTGACCAATCAGGACCTGAATATGACTGCACGTCACATAATATGTTAAGAGCATTCATACATTTTTTTACGTAGTTATTACACATTGATTACACCATCACTCGTGTTTCATATGTCACAACGATTCATGAAGACGTATGCTATGACGCTGGTAAAGTTGTCTCGCACACCTACAGTGCTGGTCATACAAAAAGCTAGCTAGCTCATGGATGTAAACAATGTTCTTCCCCCAAAAAACGTAGCAAATTTACAATCTGTTTCAGTAGCTATAGTTAGCTAGCTAACTATATGGGTAGGTGTCATCTAAAATATCCCTAATTTATAAAACCGTTCTTATTTGATTAATGGTGGTTGGACCCATCTATGTGAAGCTGGCCACAATAAGGATTAGCCACAATAGTGGACTTTGTGGTTAGCATTCAAAATAAAAGTATGGCATAATTCTACTATTTCTATTCATTTGCATCACTGTCAATGGCATACTTTTCTTTTGAATGCAAACTGCAAATTCCACTATTGTGCCTAATCCTTATTGTGGCTAGCTTCACAACACATAACCCAGTCAGGTCGAGCCTCACTAGCCAGATGAAGCTAGCTAGCTGCTTATAACGTTAGCTTTGGGCAACATGGTTAAGTAGCTGGCTAGCTATTTATTTTCATGGACTAAAGTTCAATTTCAATAGGCGAACAACAAGTGGCAACCTAGCTAATACTTACTCACAAGGATTCCTAAATCATTGCTAAGAATAATGAAAATGACTGCAGTTTCTACTGGTCATTGTTTTCAGACTGGTTGTATTGGTGCTAGCTAGGTACCAAGCTAAAGCTAGCTTTTAGTTGAGGTCAAACAAATGATGCGTTATTAACAACGCATATTGTAAATGTAAACACATCGTTCGTGGCCGGTGTTTGCTTGTTTGCAGACTTGTACAGCTTTGACAGTGCTACTGTATCTTTCTTGACATGCAAAGACCCAAATGGCATTCCGTAGTATGTATGCCGTGAAGATAATAGTAGTGACGCTATTACTGTGTAACTCCGGTAGGACAACATCTAAAAAATAGTGCACTTTGTAGTGTGTACCGGTGCTCGACCAGTCGGCGAAAGCCAACATCACCCACGACAGAGAATGGTTGTTTGTCAAGGGCAATGAATTCCATTATCTTGGCTTTAATGGATTTCACCTTTGAGTTGTCTCACTGAAATTGTCTTACTCTTTCAAATGACTGCTTGACTTGTTGATTGCTCGATCCACATAGCAGATATTGTGGGCAAGGTTAGGAACGTTGTGTTGCAAGTATAGCACAACATTTTACGTTGCGTCATTACGTCATGTACCTACCTACATTATATAGGTATGCACAGTAGCTTTGACATCAGTTTTTAACATCGGCGTTAAACTAGACATTGGCTGATACCAATGTTGGTATTTTTAGCTAATATCGTCCGATTCCGATATGTTCACCGATATATCGTGCATCCCTACTTGTTGGCAAAGGGGAGAGGTTGAAGGCTATTGAAGGTATGAGAGCAGAGATACACCAGAGGTAGCGATATATAAAAACAAAATAAACATTTACTTCAACACTATCCTGATTACAAAAAGTAAAACAGAGCCCATCCCCCCACAATCCATAATGAGTTATTTTTTACAGAGTGTAGTGCAATAAGGGGTTCTGGTGCTTACAAACTATTTCCATTATTGAACTTTAATTGAAATAGAATTTCCTGTTGCACGGCTACGTTGTAATTACTAGAAATGTATACACTCTAGTGTAATTGGTACCAGACTAGGCCTCTTGTGAAATGGATCCCCGTTTTCCAGCCATAGCAAGAGACAGATTCTGTTTTATTGTGGTGGTGGTGGTGGGGACTCTTTTGTGTGTGTGTGTGTGCGTGCGTGCGTGCATGTTTTGGAGTAGGCTGAGAAACTATGCCTTTAAATCTCCCCAGTTAGCCATCAAGTGCTGCCCTGGCCTTACTCTCATGTCTCATACACACAACAGATCTGGGTAGTTGGTCGTACTAGGGCCTCAGCCCTATATACCACAATGCAAAACAGCCTGGTATGCAAGACTGAGGAAGTAGTGCATAGAGGAGCTTTGGGGTGGGGGCTATTGGGAGGAGATTCTGACCACAAACATCAGCACAATAAATATACAGAGTTAATATCATGTGTGAAGTTATCTTTTCTATAGGAAGGAATTCCACTACATATCCATGCCAGTACCAGGCATCCAGACAGACTTGTATTATATGCCCCCCCCCCCCCCCCCCCCCCCCCCCCCCCCCCCCCCCCCCCCCCAATGTTGTTGTTTGTGTCGCACTGCTTTGCTTTATCTTGGCCAGGTCACAGTTGTAAATAAGAACTTGTTCTCAACTAGCCTACCTGGTTAAATACAGGTGAAATTTAAAAAATAAATGACAACTGTGGAGCCAGCAGAGCACCGGCAGGCGATCTCCCTCCAGAGATGGGCCTTGATCCTGCAGCGTGGAGACTGATAACATCCAGAGTGTGCATTCCTGGCTGGTGAGAATGCAATGGGCCATGACGTGGAAATAAGGTTGGTTCTGTTCACAGCCCTCAGGGCTGTGTTTAACATGAATACACAATAGATTCTACTCACAGCTAAAGGACTACATCGGTTATATAGTCTACAGAGTGCCAGGCTATTTTTGTGGGTGATTTTGTGGGCAGACTATGTTTATATTGGGAGGAAGGAATTAGGACTATTACAATCTATGATTAAAAACTAAGCTAAATAGGCTAAATCTTTGGGTAAATCTTATTATTGAATTACATAAAACAAGCATTTTTGCTTTTTATAAACAGGAGCCCCACTCCCATTTCCACATAAATACCAAAACAAGAAAGAGGAATGAATGTCTTGTGGTTGGTTGGTTCTCCCTGCTCCACACTGCCAGCAGCAGCATCCTCTCAGGTCAGACCAGGTCCAAAATGGCATTAGGTTGACTACTACCTACCTACTACCTACCGCCTTTAATAAAGTTAGTTACAAATAAATAACAGATTAAAGTTGCTATTCAGAACGAAAATACATGTTCTGCTTGTGTGGGTGGGGTCTCTGTATGTACGTTATACTAGAATCAAAGTGGAAAACATTTGTATTTGTGCAAGTTTGAAATGACTATAAAATAAATATGTCTAGACAGTTAAGAAAATACAAAAAGTTGAGTTAAGGTAATTACAAGGTAATTGGCCCGAAGTTTGGCCAGAAAAGGTCCTGTAGTTATAGAAGGCCACCTGAATTATGCTGGAAGGGCCAAAAACTAAGGCTGGCTCGAGCTCACCCTTCCAGCCAAACACTTGTTCAGAATTCAGGCTACCCCCCCATCCCCTCCATCCCCTTAATCCAAAGATCTCCAAGGAGAGGGAGTTTGAGACGTCCATCCCTCACCAGGGATTAAAACCAGCCCCAGTCACGCCATTGCCACGGTTATAACCCCAACTCCTGTAAAGCTTTCCATTAGGAACTTCTGGAGCCACACACTCCTCTCACCTCTCCCTCCCTAACATCAGGCTGGCTGGATGTTATATTAGACTCCAGAGTGGACCTCGCCTCGCCTCCCCTCCCCTAGTTGGGAGGTCAACACTGGCAGGATCCTGAACACCTGGACGGCACGTTTAGTCAGCAGAAATAATAGCGCCTTTGTTCTCCTGCCATGACCAGCTTTGAAGTGCCAGCCTGATGCCGGGAGCAGGGCCATAGCAGCACCACTGATTGGGGCAACAGACCCGGTCTCCTGGCCTCTGCTCTGGTTAAGGGTTTGGAGGGTTGGTTTGTGCATGATCAAGACATGGGTTTATTTTAGTCCATGTTCTGGCAGTCTCATCAGTTCATTAGAGCAGTAATTGAACACATGCTTTAGCACAGCTGTGGGATTAATGAAGATACTACAGCTTCTTAATCGTAGAAAAATGAAACAGGTTTTATGTAGTAGGCCTGTTTCTTTAATATTTTATGATCAAACAGACAGTGGTGTACAGTAGGCAGCCCAAAGCACACAAAACTCAGTTACTGATATACATTAACTACTGGCCAACACGGCTGATTGTAACTGATGAAAGTGTCAATACACAGGGAGCACAACTACTGCTCTAATACATCATATCCCCCCAAAATATTGTATTGGCCTACTCTACAGTTAGTCTCTAAAGTGGGTAACTGGAAATATAATCATAGTCCCCATAAATAGCCCTGTAGGTAGCCTACATCAAATAGTGTTAAAAGCTGAATTGTGAATGGGAAATGGGGTATGTACATTCATAGGAAATTAGTAATTGGAGGAATGTATACATTATCAACCATTATTCAATGTTTAGAAACATATAAACGTATGGGCTATAGTATATTATCAGATAGAGAGCCACTGCATGAATGTAGCCTATATATGGGCCACAGAGTAAACAAGTCTGGGAAATTGCCCTGAATGCTGTACTATTGTTTTGAAAGTGCGATGTTATTTACGGCAAGAAAGAAACCGCGACATTGCAAGGGGCACACATGTTCCACTATGCAACCTGATAATAATGTTTCCGTTATCCCTGCCCCGTGTTATTACACCTGGGATAATGTTGTGAAGGGTAGTTACTTTAGAAACACAGTATAAAGGTAATACTTTAACATTAGCGGGGAAAATACAAACGTAATCTCTTACCTTCGTGTTGTAGGTGCCGAAACACCAACAGAAGTCCCCCTCAGTCGTCTCTATCGGGACTGAAGTTTAGGAAAAATAGATTCTGTAGAGGAATGGAATCGGCGCAAGCCTATATATCACTTGTACGAACTGCGACAACGTGACACGGTCCACAGCAAAGAGAGAACTGCATCATGAGAAAATTAGCAGCGTTGTGATATCCTTGGCTGAAAGTTTAACGATGCACTGTCCCTGCTATAGCCATTGCAGGTTGACCAATATGCTGCGGAAAATTGCCTCTCCCCATTTCATTACTTTTGCTTGTAAATACATTTCATCGGAACTGTGACACCGCAAGGCATTATGGACCCTTTTAAAGCTGCAATACACTTCGTAGAAGAGGGGTACTCACCTAGAGGAGTGGGGTTCATGAAAGTGGTCGGGTAGCCTTCTTGAGAAGGAGCCATATGGTGACTATCAGGTATATGAAAAAGTTATCTGGTATTAACTATTTATTTTCTGTATTTTGAAACACCTATTATCCCAACCAGACATTCTATACAGTGTGTGGCAGTGCTCTTGTCAATGCATTGTTCTTTCATGGCAGAATATAGCCTAAACACAGAGTAACAAAATAATATCTATTAAAAACATTATTCAGGCTAAAAGAGCACATTTGAAAAAGCTTGTTCGTTCTTCATTGTGTATTTAGATGTTTGCTTATTTATAATCATTTATTTACAGTGCCTTCGGAAAGTATTCAGACTCCTTGACTTGACATCTTGTTATGCTACAGCGTTATTGTAAAATGTATTAAATTGTTTTTATTCCTCATTAATCTACAAACAATACCCCCATAATGACAAAGTAAAAACATTTTATTAGACATTTTTGCTAAAATAAAAATAAAGTAATGAAATGGATGCACTGATACTTATCCTACTGATGATCCACATTAGATATGATTATCACAAGCTATTATTCATCTCAATGGATTTGTTAGTTAGTTTGTCAAAGTACATACAGTTGAAGTCTGAAGTCAACATACACTTAGGTTGGAGTCAGAAACTCGTTTTTCAACCACTCCACAAATGTCTCGTTAACAAACTATAGTTTGGCAAGTCAGTTAGGACATCTACTTTGTGCATGACACAAGTAATTTTTCCAACAATTGTTTACAGACAAATTATTTCACTTATAACTCACTGTATCACAATTCCAGTGGGTCAGAAGTTTACATACACTAAGTTGACTGTGCCTTTTAAACAGCTTGAAAAATTCCAGAAAATGATGTCTTGGCTTTAGAAGCTTCTGATAGGCTAATTGACATAATTTGAGTCAATTGGAGGTGTACCTGTGGATGTATTTCAAGGCCTACCTTCAAACTCAGTGCCTCTTTGCTTGACACCATGGGAAAATCAAAAGAAATCGGACAAGACCTCAGAAACAAATTTGTAGACCTCCACAGGTCTGGTTAAATCCTTGGGAGCAATTTCCAGATGCCTGAAGGTACCACGTTCATCGGTACAAACAATAGTACGCAAGTATAAACACCATGGGACCACTCAGCCGTCATACCGCTCAGGTAGGAGACGCGTTCTTTCTCCTAGAGATGAACGTACTTTGGTGCGAAAAGTGCAGATCAATCCCAGAACAACTGTAAAGGACCTTGTGAAGATGCTGGAGGGAACAGATACAAAAGCATCTATGTCCACAGTAAAACGAGTCCTATATCGACATAACCTGAAAGGCCACTCTGCAAGGAAGAAGCCACTGCTCCAAAACCGCCATAAAAAAGCCAGATTACCGCTTGTAACTGCACATGGGAACAAAGATCGTACTTTTTGGAGAAATGTCCTCTGGTCTGATGAAACAAAAATAGAACTGTTTGGCCATAATGACCATCATTATGTTTGGAGGAAAAGGGGGAGGCTTGCAAGTCAAAGAACACCATCCCAACCGTGAAGCACAGGGTTGGCAGCATCATGTTGTGGGGGTGCTTTGCTGCAGGAGGGACTGGTGCACTTCACAAAATAGATGGCATCATGAGGCAGGACAATTATGTGGATATATTGAAGCAACATCTCAAGACATCAGTCAGGAGGTTAAAGCTTGGTCGCAAATGGGTCTTCCAAATGGACAATGACCCCAAGCATACTTCCAAAGTTGTGGCAAAATGGCTTAAGGACAACAAAGTCAAGGTGTTGAAGTGGCCATCACAAAGCCCTGACCTCAATCCTATAGAACATTTGTGGGCATAACTGAAAAAGCGTGTGCTAGCATGGAGGCCTACAAACCTGACTCAGTTACACCAGCTCTGTCAGTAGGAATAGGCCAGAATTCACCCAATTTATTGTTGGAAGCTTGTGAAAGGCTATCTATCCGAAACATTTGACCAAAGTTAAACAATTTTTAAAGGCAATGCTACCAAATACTAATTTAGTGTATGTACACGTCTGACCCACTGGGAATGTGATGAAAGAATTAAAAGCTGAAATAAATCATTCTCTGACATTTCACATTCTTAAAATAAAGTGGTGATCCTAACTGACCTAAAACAGGGAATTTTTACTAGGATTAAATGTCAGGAATTGTGAAACTGAGATTAAATGTATTTGGCTAAGGTGTATGTAAACTTCCAACATCAACTGTACATAAGTATTCAGACCCTTTACTCAGTACTTTGCTGAAGCACCTTTGGCAGTGATTACAGCCTTGATTCTTCTTGGGTATGATGCTACAAGCTTGGCACACCTGTATTTGGGGAGTTTCTCCCAATCTTCTCAGCAGATTCTTTCAAGCTCTCAGGAGCGTCCCTGCACAGCTATTTTCAGGTCTCTCTAAAGATGTTCAATTGGGTTCATCTCTCAAGCTCTGTCAGGTTGGATGGGGAGCATCCCTGCACAGCTATTTTCTGTTCTCTCCAGAGATGTTCAATCGGGTTCAAATCCGGGCTCTGGCTGGGCCATTCAAGGACATTCAGAAACTTGTCCTGAAGCCACTCTTGCATTGTCTTGGCTGTGTGCTTAGGGTCGTTCTCCTGTTGGAAGGTGAACCTTCGCCCCAGTCTGAGGTCCCGAGTGCTGTGGAACAGGTTTTCATCAAGGATCTCTCTACTTTTCTCCGTTCATCTTTCCTTCGATCCTGACTAGTCTCCCAGTCCCTGCCGCTGAAAAACATCCACACAGCATGATGCTGCCACCACCATGCTTCACAGTAGGGATGGTGCCAGGTTTCCTTCAGACATGACGCTTGGCATTCAGGCCAAGACAGTATTTCAGTTTTTTATTTTTAATACATTTGCAAAAATGTCTAACAACCTCTTTTCACTTTGTCATTATGGGGTATTGTGTGCAGATTGCTGAGGATTTAAAAAAAAAAAAATTAGAATAAGGCTGCACATAACAAAATGTGGAAAAAGTCAAAGGGTCTGAATACTTCCAAAGGCACTGTATATGATATTTAATAGAAGTCTATGATTCATGTAGTCTGGGGACATTAATACTCAAAGTCTGCAGCTGATTCTGATCATCTTTATAAACTCTATCAGTAAACAAGTATCTTAATAGTTCCGCAGTTATCTGCTTAGCTTTGCGCATCATTTTTACAGGACAGAAGACTATTGAAAGTCTGCCATGGAGGCACTGATTTAATACTGCATATGATTGAGTCAGTCAAGATTGCACATTACATGTTCTAATTACCACAAACACAGTTTACTGTACCAGAGAACTTCTTCTGATGTAGTCTGCCTATAGACTTTTAACTGGAATATATCTGGGTGACTAGTAGTGTACAGTAATCTTATCTTCACAGATATGATATGCAATTGAGCTAATGGACAGGCTTGAATCAAGGTGCCAGTGAGATACAGGGTTGGGTAGGGACCCTTGGTCTATACTATGGGATCAGTGAAATTCATTTAGCAAAACGTGTTTCTATTGGGTTGGTTCATGCCACATTCTCAGGATTCCAACAAAGCGTGTCTCACTTTTGTGTCTTCTAGATGTTATTGAGTGGACAATTCATTTGAGAGAAAATGTCAAATTTACAGATAGTGGCACTTAAAACATGTAAAATAAAGAGGACAAGAACACATAAATCTAGACTTCTACACAATGTGTAGGCAAATTACACTATCTGTTTATGTAACTACAACGTAAAAATACATAGATTTAAGAGCAACGTAATGTTAGTCCTTCCACAAACTGTTTTCAACATCAATCTACAGCAAAAAGCTATAAATATGCAGAAAGTATAATATATGCCACTCACAAGACTGAATGAAAACGCTAAAGGGGTATCTGCAATGGCATTGTCTGCGAGCTCATAAATGTACAACTACTGACCCCTTGTGGCTCCATCTAGACACAGTCTAAATGCCTCAGTCCAGCCATTTGATATGTCATTAAATTTTTTCCAGAGTGTTTGAGAAAGTGCTGAAACTCAACACGTATTACTCTACAAATGAAATATTAAGTGTGAGAAGGCTACGTACTGCAGGCTTCATACTGTCTCCATTATTGTGTAATAGCTATGTAATTAGTATCAAGATCTTTAATCTTTGTTAGGTAGGCCTTTAAGCAGTGTTTCAGATCAATTTCGTTTTTTTTGCCAGAGAACTGGTTCCTTGAAAGAATGATATGAAGGTAAAATAGTGCCTTAAGTGTACAAGCATGTCAAGCAGAGATAGGCAATTTTGATGGGGGTGGGGGCCACAATAAAACGGAACTCATCATGAGGGGCCACAGTGGCTCGTGGGTCTGCAACTCTACACATTTTTGCGGTAGGGTGGAGGCAAAATGTTTGCCGTTTTTAATATGATAACTGATGATCAATGGGCCCCACCGGTCTGTAATTCGACCATGCTTACTACAAGTTCAGATAGCTGTCCGCTAGACTAATTTACCAATCTAAAAATAAATTGCTAATTGAGTGATTGCTGATGCACAATCAAATTTTGAATTGTGTATTCTATTATTTTAACTCTCAACAGTAAATTGAGACCCAGACTAAAGGTGGGCTGCCAGTTTCCCATCCCTGATGTAAAGCATGACCTGCACATGTAAAATATTAGTTGCACCTATACAATCTGTTTTGTAGTTGCAAAAAAAAACAATTTATTTTGAGAGTAAATGCAACAACACTTGCAAGCACATAACATGATGTGTGAATAAATACAACACTTGCAAACATGTCAGTTGATATGTGAATAAATTCAATAAGATTTTCAAGCATGCAGCTGAATTTGAGAATGAATGTTTACTAAATTTACTAAATTAAATTTACTGACTGGTGAATATTCCTCTGTGAATTCAAACTAAATTTGCTGATGTCGAATCTGTGCGCCCAGAGTTTTGGCACTAATTTAGCAATTAACCTCAGGCAAAAGTTTTGCAGTTGTAAAAACAAATTCTGCCACCAAGCAGCAGAGAAATATACAAGCTCTGTTGGACAGGGCTTTTTCTTCTGACCAATCAGGTGAGGTGTTGTCATTCTGGAACAAGCTCTCACGTTTCACAGGGTTCTGGTCTGGAAGCACACTTCCCACTGTGCTAAATATGGATCAAATTGTAAACATTTGTAGCTAGCTAAATGCTATTCAGAGAATTTGAAAGCTACAACAAGGCGTCGGTGTGAAGAAGATGAAGGGAATAATTAAAATGAGTGTTTCCACATAGCACAACCACTACAAAGCTAATGCTAGCTAGCTATCTAACTAGCCTCTTTTCTATTGACATTACATGGCTTGCTAACTAGTTAGCATTAGAGCTTTTCTGGTTAGCCTGTATCTAGTGGTTATTAAATTGTGTAACAGAGGAATAGATAAAGCTATGCACTTGTAATTTGGTTGAGACTAAAATTACTTTAGAAAATTATTTGCTCTATGTATATTTGATGTGAAGTTGGTTGGCTTTGATAGTTAGCAAGCTGAGATCTCTGCTCAAGTTGGCTAATGTTAGCTAGCTTGTGAATAATGTTTTGAGGAGAACAGGCTTGCTCCCTGTAGATTCAAGACAAGAAGGGATGGGGAAGAAGATTAAATGTGCAGTTGCTTCATCTGGCTGATGCAGTGTCCAGACAAAATGAGAGCTAACTGCTACAGAGATACGTAAAAGGTGAGATCTCTCAGATTCTATCTTGATTAGCTCGCTAAATGTCAATATCGAACCATGCTTTAACCTTTCTTGGGCAGGCGTTCTGCTAGCGGAACCCCTCGACAACATTCTGCTGAAAAGGCAGCGAGCGAAATTCAAAAATATTTTTTTGAAATATGTAACACACTAACAAGTCCAATACAGCAAATGAAAGAAACTTCTTGTTCATCTACCCATCGTGTCCGATTTCAAAAATGCTTTAAAGCTAAAGCACAGCATATGAATATGTTAGCTCACCGCCAAGTCAAAAAAACACAGCCATTTTTCCAGCCAAAGATAGAAGTCACAAAAAGCAGAAATATAGATAAAAATGTATCACTAACCTTTGATGATCTTCATCAGATGACACTCATAGGACATCATGTTACACAATACATGTATGTTTTGTTCGATAATGTGCATATTTATATCCAAAAATCTCAGTTTACATTGGCGCGTTACGTGCAGTAATGTTTTGATTCCAAAACATCTGGTGATTTTGCAGAAATACTCAAACATTGATAAAAGATACAAGTGTTATTCACAGAATTAAAGATAGACTTCTCCTTAATGCAACTGCCGTGTCAGATTTTTTTTTAAACTTTACGGAAAAAGCATAATCTGAGAACGGCGCTCAGAGCCCAATCCAGCCAGAGAAATATCCGCCATGTTGGAGTCAACAGAAGTTAGAAATAATACTATAAATATTCACTTACCTTTGATGATCTTCATAAGGCACTCCCAGGAATCCCAGTTTGACAGTAAATGACTGATTTGTTCCATAAAGTCAATAATTTATGTCCAAATAGCCACTTGTTGTTAGCGTCTTCAGCCCATCTTCATGAGGCGCAGGCACTTCATCCAGACAAAAAGTTCCATTACAGGTCATAGAAACAAGTCAAACGATGTATGGAATCAATCTTTAGAATGTTTTTAACATAAATCCTCAATAAGGTTCCAACCGGAGAATTCCAATGTCTGAAGAAAAGCATTGGAACGAGAGCTAACTCTCTCGTGACCACGCGTCATGAGACCAAGGCACTCTGCCAGACCACTGACTCAAACAGGTCTCATGAGTCCCTCCTTTATAGTAGAATCCTCAAACAAGTTTCTAAAGACGGTTGACATCTAGTGGAAGCCGTAGGAAGTGTAACTTGACTCCATAGACACTGTGTATTCGGTAGGCCAAGCTTTGAAAAACTACAAACCTCAGATTTCCCACTTCCTGGTTGGATTCTTCTCAGGTTTTCGCCTGCCATATGAGTTCTGTTATAGTCACAGACATCATTCAAACAGTTTTAGAAACTTCGGAGTGTTTTCTATCCAATACTAATAATATTATGCATATACAGTGCCTTGCGAAAGTATTCGGCCCCCTTGAACTTTGCGACCTTTTGCCACATTCCAGGCTTCAAACATAAAGATATAAAACTGTATTTTTTTGTGAAGAATCAACAACAAGTGGGACACAATCATGAAGTGGAATGACATTTATTGGATATTTCAAACTTTTTTAACAAATCAAAAACTGAAAAATTGGGCGTGCAAAATTATTCAGCCCCTTTACTTTCAGTGCAGCAAACTCTCTCCAGAAGTTCAGTGAGGATCTCTGAATGATCCAATGTTGACCTAAATGACTAATGATGATAAATACAATTCACCTGTGTGTAATCAAGTCTCCGTATAAATGCACCTGCACTGTGATAGTCTCAGAGGTCCGTTAAAAGCGCAGAGAGCATCATAAAGAACAAGGAACACACCAGGCAGGTCCGAGATACTGTTGTGAAGAAGTTTAAAGCCGGATTTGGATACAAAAAGATTTCCCAAGCTTTAAATATCCCAAGGAGCACTGTGCAAGCGATAATATTGAAATGGAAGGAGTATCAGACCACTGCAAATCTACCAAGACCTGGCAGTCCCTCTAAACTTTCAGATCATACAAGGAGAAGACTGATCAGAGATGCAGCCAAGAGGCCCATGATCACTCTGGATGAACTGCAGAGATCTACAGCTGAGGTGGGAGACTCTGTCCATAGGACAACAATCAGTCGTATATTGCACAAATCTGGCCTTTATGGAAGAGTGGCAAGAAGAAAGCCATTTCTTAAAGATATCCATAAAAAGTGTCGTTTAAAGTTTGCCACAAGCCACCTGGGAGACACACCAAACATGTGGAAGAAGGTGCTCTGGTCAGATGAAACCAAAATTGAACTTTTTGGCAACAATGCAAAACGTTATGTTTGGCGTAAAAGCAACACAGCTGAACACACCATCCCCACTGTCAAACATGGTGGTGGCAGCATCATGGTTTGGGCCTGCTTTTCTTCAGCAGGGACAGGGAAGATGGTTAAAATTGATGGGAAGATGGATGGAGCCAAATACAGGACCATTCTGGAAGAAAATCTGATCGAGTCTGCAAAAGACCTGAGACTGGGACGGAGATTTGTCTTCCAACAAGACAATGATCCAAAACATAAAGCAAAATCTACAATGGAATGGTTCAAAAATAAACATATCCAGGTGTTAGAATGGCCAAGTCAAAGTCCAGACCTGAATCCAATCGAGAATCTGTGGAAAGAACTGAAAACTGCTGTTCACAAATGCTCTCCATCCAACCTCACTGAGTTCGAGCTGTTTTGCAAGGAGGAATGGGAAAAAATGTCAGTCTCTCGATGTGCAAAACTGATAGACATACCCCAAGCGACTTACAGCTGTAATCGCAGCAAAAGGTGGCGCTACAAAGTATTAACTTAAGGGGGCTGAATAATTTTGCACGCCCAATTTTTCAGTTTTTGATTTGTTAAAAAAGTTTGAAATATCCAATAAATGTCGTTCCACTTCATGATTGTGTCCCACTTGTTGTTGATTCTTCACAAAAAAATACAGTTTTATATCTTTATGTTTGAAGCCTGAAATGTGGCAAAAGGTCGCAAAGTTCAAGGGGGCCGAATACTTTCACAAGGCACTGTATTAGCATCTGGGACTCTGGGCACGCTATTCATCCAAAAGTGAAAATGCTGCCCCCTAAAGGTTTTAAACTACAGATTTAAGGGCATTGAAGAACTTTTTTACATAATGGCAAAATGCAGTAAAGAGGAGAAAACCATTGTAAATGTATTATCTCTGTATTAGTATTACCCACATCAGCCCATTAAACACAACAGGTGTTTCATCTCCACTCTAGGATGATTTTAACAGCACTTCAGGAGCACACAACTAAAATATCCCATCAATATTTTCTTTTTTTTTTTTTTTTTTTTGTTGAATTATAGCCCTTTTTCTCCCCAATTTCGTGGTATCCAATTGTTGTAGTAGCTACTATCTTGTCTCATCGCTACAACTCCCGTACGGGCTCGGGAGAGACGAAGGTTGAAAGTCATGCGTCCTCCGATACACAACCAACCAAGCCGCTGCTTCTTTAACACAGCGCACATCCAACCCGGAAGCCAGCCGCACCAATGCGCCGGAGGAAACACCGTGCACCTGGCCACCTTGGCTAGCGTACACTGCGCCCAGCCCGCCACAGGAGTCGCTGGTGCGCGATGAGACAAGGACACCCCTACCGACCAAGCCCTCCCTAACCCGGGCTCCCGGTCGCGGCCGGTTACGACAGAGCCTGGGCGCGAACCCAGGACTCTGATGGCACAGCTGGCGCTGCAGTACAGCGCCCTTAACCACTGCGCCACCCGGGAGGCCTCCCATCAATATTTTCAACTGTCTCAGCTCGCTATTACAGCACCACACATTTCCATTTCTTAAAGGCAGATAAAATTCCTATTGAGACGAGTGGCTGGAAACGGCCGATGACTCTGCCAAAAGCTCCAGCACTGTTCGTTAAGATGAAATGTGTCTGAGCGCCTCTACTTAAACCTGTTAGAGAGTCTAGCCTTGCGTAGTGTGGAACTGTTGTTGACTCCCTTGTGAAGAGGAAGAAAATGAGCACCATGATCATGGTAAAGTAGAGGATGGTAGTGGTTGCAGCTTGGAGAAGTAGTGCAAGTCGTAAACAAACAGGTTGACTGCCATGAATAGCCTGATCAGGAAGGAATGCCACCACCAGTGAGTCCTATACAAAACATAAGCCACTCTTTAGGTTCGGCTCAATACATTTTTTGACACTGTAGTGACATCTAAGTGCTTGGATCGATGAGCAGAGATAAATTAAGTCATATGAGAAAGAAACATTTGCATCATTTAGAATGTTTTCATGAAACTAAAATAGATTTACTGTTGACACAAAGACTTCACTTTTGGTAGCTAAACATAATGGCACAGATAATCTGGCAAACTGGAAACGTTAGGATTCCGTTTTACAAATATTACATAATGCATTTACATACAAAGAGAGAGAGAGAGCACAGTATACCATTATTGTGATGCCAGATCCATATATGCATGGCTCCACCCACCTCTGCACACGAGAGGAAGTAGCACAGCAGGATGACAGCCTTGGAGCAGGTGATGAGGAAAATGATGAACACCAGGAACAGGAACCCAAACATGTAGTACATCTGGTGAGATAAAATGTTGAGAAAATACTCAACAATAAATCAAATTCAGTCTCCTTGCTTTTGACATGGGTTCAAATAAAGTATTAGTTATTTACGTATTTGGTAATGTGTAATTAACATTTACAATCTAATAATCAATGAATTACTTGTTTCTTTATGAATCATTATACAAGCACCACTAGGCTAATTCAGGCTCATGGTTGAGTTGCAGACTTGACCCTTGTTCTTACCAGATCCTGTTGATGAAGAAGAGCTGGATGAAGATGCAGCCGAAGGGCTGGATTCCCCCATGATGATTCCGGGCATGGCCTTGATGAAGACGGAATGTTCATAGATCTGCCGAGTGATCTTGTTGGTTCGCAATGGCTGCTCAATCGCCTGTATCACAGAGAATAGCATACTTTGAAGAATCTCAAATATAAAATATATTTTGATTTGTTTAACACATTTTTGGTTACTACATGATTCCATATGAGTTAGTTCATAGTGTTGATGTCTTCACTATTATTATACAATGTAGAAAATAGTAGAAATAAAGAAAAATCCTGGAATGAGTAGGTGTGTCAACTTTTGACTGGTACTGCACAATACCCTTGGTGGCATGTCTGGTGGGTTACGTGTGTGTGTCACTGCTATGTCTAAGTTGACTATGAAAACAATTTGGAATTTCCAACACTGTTCCAAAGTTTGGTGTCACTTAGAAATGCCCTTGTTTTTGAAATAAGATATTTAATGGAATATCTACATAGGCATACAGAGGCCCATTATCAGCAACCATCACTCCTGTGTTTCAATGGCACGGTGTGTTAGCTAATCCAATTTCATAATTTTAAAAGGCTTATTGATCATTCGAAAGCCCTTTTGCCATTATGTTAGCACAGCTGAAAACTGTTGTTCTGATTAAAGAAGCAATAAAACTGGCCTTCTTTAGACTAGTTGAGTATCTGGAGCATCAGCATGTGTGTGTTTGATTACAGGCTCAAAATGGCCAGAAACAAATAACTTTCTTCTGAAACTCATCAGTCTATTGTTGTTCAGAGAAATTAAGGCTATGTGAGAAATTCCCAAGAATTTGAAGATCTTGTACAACTCTGTGTACTACTCTCTTCACAGAACAGCGCAAACTGGTTCTAACCAGAGTGGGAGGCCCTGGTGCACAAATGAGCAAGAGGACAAGTACATTAAAGTGTCAAGTTTGAGAAACAGACGCCTCCCAAGTCCTCAACTGGCAGCTTCATTAAATAGAACCCACAAAACACCAGTCTCAATGTCAACAGTGAAGAGGCGACTCCGGGATGCTGGCCTTCTAGGCAGAGTTCCTCTGTCCAGTGTCTGTGTTCTTTTGCCCATCTCAATATTTTATTTTTATTGGCAAGTCTGAGATATGGCCTTTTCTTTGCAACTCTGCCTAGAAGGCCAGCATCCCGGAGTCGCCTCTTCAATGATGATGTTGAGACTGGTGTTTTACGGGTACTATTTAATGAAGCTGCGCACAGATTCAACATCGGCTAATGTAGTTTTAATTCACAGAAGAATATTCACCATTCGCAAGTTTAGTAAATGAGTTGCATTAGTTTTCAAATTTAGTTCCATGCTTGCAAATGTTATTTAATTTATTTGCATGTGAACCTGCATGTTTGCAAGTGTTCTTGCATTTATTCTCAAAATAAGTTAAATGTTTGCAAATATTTTTTTGCAACTACAAAACTGATTATATAGGTGCAACTCATATGTTACATGTGCAAATCATACTTTACATGCTTGTACACTTAAGGCACTATTTTACCTTCATAAATAAATAGTGTTTGAATTTTCACAGAAAAGGGGGTATGGTTCTGTCCCATGGAGATAGTTAGAGGATGCAACATTGTATCTGTCCCATTATGGCTTCAGCAGAGCATGGGCAGCTCCATTGCTATAGATTTTGAAGTAGTCCAATTTCTTCTACTACTTCTATGAGTTGGAGTGTGTTGTTTGAACATGTATAAAGCAAAGGTTGGTGATTTACTGCCACCTGTAGTTATGGAATGTTTGCTCACGAGGATAATTCATTGGCTGATCCCGCTTGATGACCTGGATGAAATGACATGATCGTTCCTTAGCCCACAGGAAGTTCCACCCAGCTGACTACTTCAAAATGGTGAAAGTCCTCAATGGACTAAAATTGTATTTTGGGCACTAGAGTCCACTATCTACTGTATCTATATGTTCTGTCCATAGCTATTCGCATTTCTGACAACTAAAAAAAACAAGAAAACGGATGAACATGCGTATTTTAAATGTTACGCATATGCGTAATTGTTTCAGTTGGTTCACACCTCTCTGTTTGTCGTCCCCGAGCCAAGCTGTATGTTTTTACCCTTTATCTCTATGCACATATTCTGCGCAGAAGGTATACCAGTGACATCCGAGAAAGACTGACACGGGATCACCAATCATTTCCTTGACTGGGAATGACGTCCCTCCAGTACATTCCAGTTATATTTAGAGCCTATATATAGTGGAGGCGCCCCCTATCCGTTATTGTTCCAGCTTCACTGGGAAGCCGACCATTTATTCCCAGAGATAGGTCTTGAAATATTGATGCTTGGTAGAATAATTAAATTGACACTGCCATAATGATCGATTTATATATATAAATTGTTTAAATATGCCTATTTATGTAATTCCAAATTATTTGAACGCATATGTATGTATACGCCCTATTTCAGTCCTCTCTTGGAAAAACACATCGACTCAAGAACGTTTCAAAACACAATCTGCCAACACGCACCCACCAGAACAATACATTGAGGTAAAGTAGAAGTGCATTGAGTGGAGAACAGGGGGAGAGCGTCTTTATATTGCGACACTAGTATAGCGATATCACACCGAAACCAGTTGAAATCCCCTGCTTTCTAAGTAAGTGAGCTGTATGTACTAGGCTACTCTGTACCCGGTATCCGCCCATATTCGCGCTAAGGCCAAACTCAGCTGAATCGACAGTAGCAGGCCAAGCGCTGGATCAAATGTAAAATTCAATTGATTAATTTCCTTACTTTCGTCTGCTTTTTCAAATAAGTTTAATCTACATAAATGGGGCCGTTTCATTGTGAAGTAGGAAATGTAGAGATCGTGTGAAAAGGGAGGATTATCTGCTTGACTTGTTATTTGGTCGCAACTTCGGACGCGGAACTCCATACGCTAAAGGTAAAACAATTTACAAGATCGCTACATTTGTATCAATTTACACAATGGATACAGGGGTGACATTGTATCCCTTCGCCGGTAACTTCATTTTATGTTGGGTCTGTATTGATTTCATAATTTGCTGGACATTTGCAGCTAAAGTATAGTTGTTTATGCAAACTACGCCCAATTGTTAACCTAATGTCTGAAGTGCAGACCTATGCGGTATTTATGGCGGCTTCAAACTCAACTCGCCCATGAACGCTGCAGGTTCTACGGTGTTTACACATAGCGTTCAATCCATTGTGCCACCAGATAACGTTCGTGTTAAATAAATTCGCACACGGCTAATCTAGTTAACTAATACTTGCGGGGATCTGCATAATCTAGGCTACTCTATCCATGTGGAACTACTCCAGTTATTGTAGGCTACAGCCAGTCACCCTGAGGGTGTATCGATAAGGGTGTTTTGTTCTCCTCATTTCACGTATAGAGTATTTTACTAATGACTAGTAGTAGGCCTACACTTTACAATGGAAGATACTGCTGTCATTAGGCATTGGTTGACTGCCAATGAAAATGGTTGAAATGATCACTTTGTCTATCATCAGATTGTGAATAAGTAAACTGCATAAAATGGACACTGTTTGATTTTTTTTTTTATAGGGGACTATTTGTCTACTCTTTCACAATACTTTACCACAATATTGCCATGTATTTTACTGTAACTTGTAATTGATCTGAAACCAGAACTCGGGGAGAGTGCTTGATTGGACATTACAACCTTGTTGATGACTGGTAATGCAGCTGACTGTACAGGTGTCAGGACTAGCCAATCATGAACACGCTTTCGATTTCCTGCAGGATGTGAGGATATGAAAGGGTTCTCAATATTGTACTAACAGAGCAAGCGTTGTGGCCAAGTTATTAAACCTACTGTACAATAATTTTGTCAGTGGTAGAATCTGAAAGTCGTGATTCATCTGTATTTACCTTATCCACACTGTAGGCAATAGTTTCTGGTGATGACGGTGATTATTAGGCCTATAATGTCATATTCAATAGAAATAGTAGGCATAAGTGCTATACTTAAGCAATAAGGCCAGAGGGGGTGTGGTATATGGCCAATATACCACGGCTAAGGGAACTTCTTGTGCGTAATGCAGAGTGCCTGGATGCAGCCCTTAGCCATGGTATATTGGCCATATACTACAAACCCCCGAGGTGCCTTATTAGTATTATAAACTGTTTACCAACATAGTTACAGCAGTAAAAATAAACGTTTTGTCATACCCATGGAATACTGTTTGATATACCACAGATTTCAGCCAATCTGCATTCAGGGCTCGAACCATCCAGTTTATAATGCTCCTTTTGTTTCATGCATTTTCAGAGGGAGTACATCAATAGGTGTAGAACTCCAGGCTGATCATTTCAAGGGGCGTATGAAAAGTGTGATGAAACACTAACTTTGTTAGTAAATTTATACCTCAGTTGGGTGAAGACATGGGTGAGGTCTTCTTTTTGTTTGTATTGACAATACAAGATTCTCAGAAAACTGACCTCAGTATTATACCTAGCAGGCTATGTTTTTGAACAGGGAAACTGTAGGGACAGTTGTTGTTCACATACCGTCTGCAGAGCAGTGTGTGCTTCCTAGTTGTTTGTCAATTTTGGGACCATTATGTAACATCATAGATCTGTGTCTACTGCCTGAGGCCAGATCCCATTGTGTAGCTGTCACTCGCAACTATCTTTTGAACGTGTGTTGTTACAGTTAGAGAGACATTTCAGTTGGAGGATCATTTAGTAGCAACATTTGTGGGTATGATATTTGGGGGAATTGTAAACAGCAATCTTCTGTTCAAACAATGTTAAATAATGATGACAAGTCATTATTTAATCAGGGGGAACAGTGATTGTGCCAATTCAAAGTAATATAATAGTCAACAGACCTGATAGGGCAGGCAGCTTATATATATCTTTCCAGAATTCCAGTCTCTTTCATAGTTTTCCATATCTTCTCCTTGTTGATAATCCCATTTAAGAATGATAGTAGAGTATAATATCAAATGTTATTGGTCACATACACATGGTTAGCAGATGTTAATGCGAGTGTAGCGAAATGCTTGTGCTTCTAGTTCCGACTATGCCGTAATATCTAGCAAGTAATCTAACATTCACAACAACTACCTTATACACAGAAATGTAAAGGGCCGAATAAGAATAGGTACATATAAATATATCGGTGAGCGATGGCGTGCGGCATAATATAATAATATATACACTCATCCCATTTTCTGTAAAATTGCAGGATGAAATTGGATAGAATGTAAACATTCTTGTATCCACAGAGATCTGTTATTGTATACATTCCCTACAGCTCTGGAGAACATAGGAGAGAAATTGTGCAAATGAAATGCAATCTGGAGACATTCGGGACAAAATACAATTTTGTATTTGCACTTAAGTTTAGTTTAAGGGAATTAATACAACTTGACCAGATGGCTATGGAGAAGGGGGGAGAAATTCTTCATATCCTCAGCTTCATTCTCACTATGTGTGTGTAGGGTTGGAACATTTCAGAAACTTTCCAGAAATGTCCAGGTTTTGGAGATCCCAGTTGAAGGATTGTTGTGTCGATAGTTAGTGTGTAGCTCACAAAAGGTTTTATATATTCACTGACCTTATTTCTGTGTGCTTTCTCTCCCACAGGTGAAGGATGACAGAATACAAGCTGGTGGTGGTGGGGGCAGGAGGTGTGGGCAAGAGCGCGCTCACCATCCAGCTCATTCAGAACCACTTTGTGGATGAATATGACCCCACCATTGAGGTAATAAGTAGTTTCAGTACACCCTTGTCTCTTACTTCAGCAAGGCATGCCTGGGAATCGGGAGACAAAAATCTTTTAGAAATAAAGTTGTGTAAAACAGGTTTCGATCATTTCTGATCATTTTCTGTTATTTGAATGCATGAATATTATAATATCATAAACATGGTGTCTTTCAGTCAGTTTAATTTTGTTGGTTGATGAAAGATTACTATGTGATTAAATGCTTTAGTAGTTTCACATGTCAGATATTATTACTCAATTATACTTTCTGAAAGCTATCAATTTTATGACTGCTTGAAGATTGAGTGCATTTTTCCCTTGGTGCACATACAGTCGCTCTTAGTCATCCCATCCATTCTCTCTGATTCTAATATTATTGAATTTCCTCAGCGACTTTATTAGATGAGCATTCTATGACCATATAGTTAGGTCTAGACATTCTGATTCCTAGTCAGGTAGACTGGACACCTATGAATATGTGATCATTCATAAGTGTCCAGTCTACCTGATTACCGCTAAGGTGCCCCTCCTGACCCAACCCATCCCTCGCTTTCTCTCTCCCTCCTTCAGGACTCGTACAGGAAGCAGGTGGTGATTGATGGGGAGACATGTCTGCTGGACATCCTGGACACTGCAGGTCAGGAGGAGTACAGCGCCATGAGGGACCAATACATGAGGACAGGGGAGGGCTTCCTCTGTGTCTTCGCCATCAACAACACCAAGTCCTTTGAGGACATCCACCACTATAGGTGAGCTAGACTCTTCCCTTGTAGAGTACATCCACCACTATAGATGAGCTAGACTCTTCCCTTGTAGAGGACATCCACCACTATAGGTGAGCTAGACTCTTCCCTTGTAGAGGACATCCACCACTATAGGTGAGCCAGACTCTTCCCTTGTAGAGGACATCCACCACTATAGGTTGAGCCAGTCTCTTCCCTTGTAGATGACATCCACCACTACAGGTGAGCCAGACTCTTCCCTTGTAGAGGACATCCACCACTATAGGTTGAGCCAGTCTCTTCCCTTGTAGATGACATCCACCACTACAGGTGAGCCAGACTCTTCCCTTGTAGAGGACATCCACCACTATAGATGAGCTAGACTCTTCCCTTGTAGAGGACATCCACCACTATAGGTGAGCTAGACTCTTCCCTTGTAGAGGACATCCACCACTATAGGTGAGCCAGACTCTTCCCTTGTAGAGGACATCCACCACTATAGGTTGAGCCAGTCTCTTCCCTTGTAGATGACATCCACCACTACAGGTGAGCCAGACTCTTCCCTTGTAGAGGACATCCACCACTATAGATGAGCTAGACTCTTCCCTTGTAGAGGACATCCACCACTATAGGTTGAGCCAGACTCTTCCCTTGTAGAGGACATCCACCACTATAGGTTGAGCCAGACTCTTCCCTTGTAGAGGACATCCACCACTATAGATTGAGCCATACTCTTCCCTTGTAGAGGACATCCACCACTATAAATTGAGCCAGACTCTTCCCTTGTAGAGGACATCCACCACTATAGATTGAGCCAGACTCTTCCCTTGTAGAGGACATCCACCAATATAGGTTGAGCCAGACTCTTCCCTTGTGGAGGACATCCACCAATATAGGTTGAGCTAACTTCTGCTGCTATACAGGACATCCGAAGTACTGCTGCCAAGTGCACTAATGGCGGAAAGCCAGACTATAGTTGTAACATCTGTGATGCAGTTTCCAAGCAGACACGGTTCTGCAAACTCTATCCCCTTAACTATGTGTCAATGCCAACAGCACTTTATACTTGTAAATACAACCCACTCTTTAAAAAACTTTACCCAGATTGTGTGTGAAATCAATAACCCCAAAAAACGAGTAAATTCCCTACTTACTTTGGACAACCAAAGCATTACACTGTTGTTTAACCCTTGCCTTCCCTGTCGTCTTTGCTCTCCAGAGAGCAGATCAAGCGGGTGAAAGACTCAGAAGACGTGCCAATGGTGCTGGTGGGGAACAAGTGTGACCTGCCGTCCCGGACGGTGGACACCAAACAGGCTCAGGACTTAGCGCGCAGCTACGGCATCCCCTTCATTGAGACCTCGGCCAAAACGAGACAGGTGAGAGACCGAGACAACAGGCCGTAGTGGACATAACCATGGCACAAATAGCAACCATGGCCATGGTTTTTAACATGACGGCCATTGATTGGCTAGCCTGAAAATCCAGACTGAATTCAGTGAAGTGAAATGTAGCGTTATTCAGTCTGGATTCCAAGGATACTTTAGCTCTGCTACATATCCAGTTTAAGACGGATTTGGGACAGATTTACTAAGCGTTACCTGGTATAACTTTGCACCTTTTATTAAATCAAGCCCATGTAATAGTGAAGGGTTGCTTGTAGCTTTGAGTGTATTTCCTGGTGTGAAAACAGAAACCATTTAACAATGTTCTCCACAGATCAATTTTCATTATTGTGGCAAGATTACTTCTTACCAGCTGTGTCAGGTGTCCTAGCAATGGCTTTTTACAATCATGGCCACTTCAATCTCACAAAATCCTGTGATCCTCTTATGACTCCGAAGGTACTTTTTGATTTCTGTTGGTGTCAGTGTCTATGTGCTCGGTTTCTAAATGGTGCTTGGAAATATATCAGGTTTCCACTGCAAAGTCCCCTTGCTTATATAATTATTGATATATGAGTAATTGTTCTATCTGTGCATGCCCCTCTGTCATGGTAATGTGGGAAGTCTTCAAAACGGATCTGGCAATCAACAAATCTGTACATTTCTCACTGAATCGTCACCAAAGAGGGGAATTTATCAGTAATGGTTTTGTGGCGGAGTAATAATCATGCTTGATGGACAGTGGGATGGGTGTGATCCTGTGCTGCATCGTGTTTGTGGTTGGTGGTGTGTGTGTCGGGATGCTTTGCGTGGCTGGCTGGCACTGTGATATATTTGGCAGTCGGTGAGGTGAACCTTCTGCTCTCTTTGCATCGGTCCAATCACAACTCTTTCTGGGGACACAGGGGACACTGATTGGTCTCTTCCAGCTCTCTTCTCCATTTTCATTGGTCGATTCGACCAGCTATCTGGTGTTGCCCTTGTACTGAATAATACACACACCACTTTTCACACCTTTTACAATGACACTTAGTATAATGTTTGTACCTGTCATGCCCCTGTGAAGTTAAATTACTACAATGTTTTGAAGTCTAAAACGATGACCGTAGATTTATACATCAGCTCCATACACATCTATATGTACACTTGTCTTAGTCTTGCATCCCAAATGTTTAAAAGAAATAGAAGCTCCATGCACAGTGGTGCGACTTTTTCAACGTGCTGGTTATGGCAAGGACAACCGAGTATCCAATAAAAACTGCTCAGTGAGTGTCCACATAGTTATCCCTATATTCCCTAACACTGAGGGAGTCCACACAGTTATCCCTATATTCTCAAACACTGAGGGAGTCCACATAGTTATCCCTATATTCCCTAACACTGAGGGAGTCCACACAGTTATCCCTATATTCTCAAACACTGAGGGAGTCCACATAGTTATCCCTATATTCCCTAACACTGAGGGAGTCCATAGTTATCCCTATATTCCCTAACCCTGAGGGAGTCCATAGTTATCCCTATATTCCCTAACACTGAGGGAGTCCATAGTTATCCCTATATTCCCTAACACTGAGGGAGTCCATAGTTATCCCTATATTCCCTAACACTGAGGGAGTCCACATAGTTATCCCTATATTCTCAAACACTGAGGGAGTCCACATAGTTATCCCTATATTCCCTAACACTGAGGGAGTCCATAGTTATCCTTATATTCCCTAACGCTGAGGGAGTCCATAGTTATCCTTATATTCCCTAACGCTGAGGGAGTCCACATAGTTATCCCTATATTCCCTAACGCTGAGGGAGTCCACATAGTTATCCCTATATTCCCTAACGCTGAGGGAGTCCACATAGTTATCCCTATATTCCCTAACGCTGAGGGAGTCCACATAGTTATCCCTATATTCCCTAATGCTGAGGGAGTCCACATAGTTATCCCTATATTCCCTAACGCTGAGGGAGTCCACATAGTTATCCCTATATTCCCTAACGCTGAGGGAGTCCACATAGTTATCCCTATATTCCCTAACGCTGAGGGAGTCCACATAGTTATCCCTATATTCCCTAACACTGAGGGAGTCCACATAGTTATCCATATATTTCCTAACACTGAGGGAGTCCACATAGTTATCCATATATTCTTTAACTGAGGAGAGCTGTGTTTCGCACTGCAGAGAGTGGAGGATGCCTTTTACAGTCTGGTACGGGAGATCAGGCTGTACCGGTTGAAAAAGCTCAGCAAGGAAGAAAAGACCCCGCGCTGCGTCAAGCTTAAAAAGTGTGTTGTGATGTGAAAGGGGTAAGTGTGTCGCGGCCGTGCTCCCTCCCGTCCATCGAGTGTGCGTGTGGGAGGGTGTTGTACGCGTGGTCCCGAGCAGGGAAAGTAGTGCTGCTTGCACCTTGGTGGGCGGGATCCATTCCTGTCTAAACTAACCTCCTGGGATCTGCTGGGCTGTGGGATCTCCTTGAAACCAGGCATCCATGTTGGTTTCTACTCCTGTGGTATCTCTGTCTCTATGTGTTTATACTATCATGGAGTGCTGATCATTCTGTAGTCTGCTCAAATGAGATCTGATCTGTGTGATTAATGGAGATTGTGATCATCTGGGCTGAAATTAAGTGTTGAAATGATGACCCAAGGAAGTGTGATTACTAAGAGGACAACACAGAGGTGTTCCACTGAAACTCAAGTCCTGGGCCAACTGTGAGTCATCCATGTTGTTATGGCACAGATACTCCCTTTGTGTCTCTCTCTTGTTCTTTCTCTCAATCTCTCTGTCGCAATCTGAAATGACCACCCATTGCATCAGGAAGGAAACCAATGTCGTGCTCAGCGAATGACAAAGACCTGGTTATTTTTTGTCTCATTGTGGCACCATTGATTGTGTCTGTGCTCTCTGCTGGGCCAGCTGATGCTGCGAATCACCCTTCCAACGAATCCATACACAATTAACACATTTGTAACATACTATTAGTGCACACCAAAATGCTATCCTATTCCCTATAGTCAAAAGTAGTGCACTATATTGTGAAATAGGGGAGCCATTTCAAACGCCCCCTTTACATTTGCATCTGACCCAGCTTTCATGTTAGTCACAGATGAGAACATCCATGTTTTTGAGAAGTTTTCAAAATGAACCGTAACTTATCTTTTTCTTTTCCCCAGGGTGTCGATGATGCCTTTTACACATTAGTGCGGGAAATCCGAAAACACAAAGAGAAGATGAGCAAGGAGGGCAAGAAGAAGAAAAAGAAGTCCAAGGCAAAGTGTATACTCATGTGAATAATGACCCCCCCCCCTTTTCAAGATAGAAAAAATGTGTTCAAACTGTTTAATACATTTTTGTACATTACACTAAATTATTAGCCTCTTATCTAAGTAACCACAACACCGAATATCGAAATGAACCCCTTTTTGTCTGCCCTCATTTTTTTTGCTAATTTGAAACTAAGCTTTACTTCGTTTTTAGTGCCAGTTGCCCAGAAGTGTTGGTCCAATAGGTTGATTATCAATTAGGAGTGGTACACTGTAGGGACATTTTGGACAATAGAAAAACCAAGCCTAAAAAGCGTATTTTCCCTCTGCTAGTAGAGCATTAGCAGAAGAGGTTGTTGTAGTACATGCTTCTAATGGGGGAGAGTTGAATTCCATCCGTAGTGCCTAAAAGCCTGTTTTTAGCATGGGCAACGCCATTGAGGACTTTCACAATTTTTAAGTAGTCAACTGGGGACTTACTATGGGTTATGGAAGGATCACATGATTCCATCTGGGTCATCAGGAGGGATCAGCCAATTAATTCTACTTGTGAGCAAACATTTCATAACTGCAGGTGGCAGTAAATTGTCTTTATACCTGTTCAAAAAGCACACTCCAGGTGGCACTATGCACCCTTTCAGTTTGTCAACTCGCAGTAGTAGAAGAAGAAAATTGACCACTTCAAAATGGAAATGGCCTCAATGACGCTGCCCATGCTCACAGACGCCATAATGGGAAAGATGCAATGCTGCGATTTCTATCTAAGTTTATGATTCCATTCGATACCATAGGACCCTCAAATTCAACTCTGGACCTCAAAGCCAGTTCCACTGCATTTTTTTCATTGGTTCCCTCTAGTCAGGGACTGATTTAGACCTGTGACACCGGGTGTGTGTGCAATTATCAGGTAGAACAGAAAATCAGCAGGCTCCAGACCTTGTAGGAGTTGAGTACCCCTGCCATAGGACAAGGAGTAACAACCGGGAGGCACGACCAACACTTGATTAGGGGAAATTAGAAATGTCCTGGCCGCTGTGTGTAATAATGCCCATCCTCCTACATTAGACTCCTAGATATGATTCAATAATATCATGCAGTTCTTTTAGCATGCATATGAACTTTACTACTGTACCTAGTTTAAAAAAAAAATGGTTACCCATTTAATTCACTTGTAATCTGTTAATGCTTTTTTTTGTAATTGGTGAGCAGTGATTTCCTGCCTACAGGAGAGACTTTCCTTTTTGCATGCAATGTGTTCTTACGGGGAATGGCACTGTGATGCTCATACTGTATGATACTGATACAGTCTCTAGGGCCAGGAACAAGGAGCTCTGTTCCAGTTGGGGGACACAGGTTTTTATAGTGTTTCGGGACTTGAGTCAATCCATATTCACCAAACCTGATCTGATCTTTTGGGTAGAAACCAGTTGTTGAGTGGTGGGAAACCTCAACAACTGAATTGCTCCAGGTGGCAGGTTTGAAGCATAATATATTTTTATATAAAGAGAGGCATCAGAACCGCAAGATTCTGCCAGTGATTTTGAAAAGGACATGCAGCTAATGTTGTGTTGCTCAGTGGCACTGCATGTTGCTTAAAACCCATCACAAGCCAGTGTCTCCTGTAGTTATTTTATCATTAGATTTGATATTCCCTGCTCATTACGAATGTCCTAGAAGATGAGTTAATTGTTCCTGAAGAGACCTTGTTTAAGCTATGAACTTCCCTCTTATCCTCAGGATTGGTGTATTTTGCGTCATGTTTTGTGTTTTTTGAAGGTAGTTCACTGGAGTAACACATTTGACCTCAGCTAATTGAGCCAGCAAATCAAGATCTGGGCTTCCTTGTTACAGTTTAGCATCTGAAGTGTTGAGTGCAAAAAAAAAATTGCATGCCTAAATCAAACCTAAACTTTAAACTAAGTCATCTAATGTCGACTACGTAGATGTGTTCTTCAGGTGAACTATCTTCTTAAAGAATAGTGACTCATTGTCTTCAGATGCAGGACATAAAGCACCCCAACAGATCCTAACAGAATATGCCTTGCACATTTCCCCAATCCTTTGTTTTGTATTTATGGCTGCCATAAACTTACTCTCTTTTTTTGGATTGGCTAGATTAGGCAAAACAAATCTTAAAGGCCTTGTTTTGTCCTACCACTTATTATTATTATTATTTTTTACTTCTACAAAAGATGCATCCTAATAGTAATGGTGTCATGATAAGGGTGTTCAAAAAATGTATTGTTTATATGAATTTTTCTAAATCACCTTTGGGTGTTTTTTGGAGTTTGGGTGGGAAGGTGTTGAGGGTTTTTCTGTGCTGGCTTTCAAGTGAAATGACTCGTACAGTCCAATAATTTTTGTCACGTTTATCTTTCACAGGTTGTTGCATCCAAGTGATGTAGTAACTGGAACTGATGTCTGCAAATGAGGCAATAATTGCCATTTTAAATGAGTTTTTTAGAGAAAAAAGTCAATTGATAACACGGAATATTTGCTTTTAAGGGTCAATGCATATTTCACCACCTTATTACTAGTTTTTGACCTTGGGGCTTCTTACACATTGCCTTTTGTGCTGCCATCGTGCTTCAGTCAGACAGCATAGGCTTCTCTGTCACGTCTGTTCAAGAGCTACAAACTCGGTGCTGTTTGAGAGGAACAAGATTCTAAATTGAAACATAATATACAATATGTTTACACAACCACCCTAAGAACCCAAACCTGATTATTTCTTTCTATATCCAATCCAATTCAATTTTATTCTGACTGTCCACACAGTTTTACATGTGACCCATATCAGATTTGCACATTCACACTGATGTAGCACACAGATGCAATGCTCGTTTCCTGCCTCTGTTCCTTTCCATTTCGGGTGCTTCTTATGTGCATAAAAACGCTTCAGAAGAAAATAATCTGATCCGAGCATCCAGACATAGGTCGCACATAGAGGATCGGGTTTGTATCAGGGTTATGATCTACATATGGAGGTGGTATAAATCAAAAGTCCAAAGATCAGATTCCATGTGTTTTTTTGCTGTTTACACAGGGAAAATATCAGATGGGTATCAGATATGCAATTAATTGGCAATAGATCTGAATTGGCTGCCTGTGTAAGTGCAGCCTTAGTTCTTAGGATTTGTCTTTTTTGACCCACTTTGATTAAATCCCTTTTGTTACTAAAGTTAGATATTAACTGCTAATGCATTTTTGATTATGGGAGCCCATTTGTTAAAAATACTGTATCAAGAAAAGTAACTATAGCGAAATGTGTTGAAATGTTCCTCCTCCCTTTTATTATGTGCCAATGGCTGATTTCTGAGAAAAAAATGTATAATTTATACCTGGATCGTATTTTAACAACCTATTGTCATACTGAAAGGTGCATATTTTGTAAATTGTGCTTCATTTTGTTGGTGTCTCTAAATGAATGTTGCTTTAATGGAGTTTTCACTACTCCTCTCTGTTTGTGTATGATGGGACTCGGGAGAGTGACTGGGTCCAGGTCTAGGGGAGAGTGACTGGGTCCAGGTCTAGGGGAGAGTGACTGGGTCCAGGTCTAGGGGAGAGTGACTGGGTCCAGGTCTAGGGGAGAGTGACTGGGTCCAGGTCTAGGGGAGAGTGACTGGGTCCAGGTCTAGGGGAGAGTGACTGGGTCCAGGTCTAGGGGAGAGTGACTGGGTCCAGGTCTAGGGGAGAGTGACTGGGTCTAGGGGAGAGTGACTGGGTCCAGGTCTAGGGGAGAGTGACTGGGTCCAGGTCTAGGGGAGTGAATGAATGACCACTGTTGAACACGTCAGTAGAGATCTCTCTTTGGGAAGTGTGTAGCATGGTGATCTGATCACAGATCCATTTTTTCCATGAATCTCACCACTCCTATTTAATGTGTAATAAAGAAATGAGGAATTGGCTCTGTCTCCTCATCTTTGCTCATGTTTGTGCCCCAGGAATTCTAGGGTTATTTTGGTGCTGTCTGCCAGTTCATAGTGGGCCTATCTGAAGTCATACTTCCGCTCATATATTCCCTGGTGGAGGCTTCCATGAGTGCTGTTCTATTGTTATTTATGAACATGAGGGAGCTGTAGGTGGAGATGCGTGATCATGCCTCATGTTTGGACAGAAGCACAGCACTCTCAGACACCTAGTTTATTACTATTTATTATGGATCCCCATTAGCTGTTGCCAAGGCAGCAGATACTCTTCCTGGGGTCCAGAAAAATTCAAGCAGTTATACAATTTAAAAACATTATAGTACATTCACAACAGATTTCCAAACACATTAAGTGTGTGCCCTCAGGCCCCTACTCTACTACCACATATCTACAACACAAAATCCATTGGTACGTGTGTATAGTTTATCATGCTGGCTGAGAGATTAGGTAGATTAACATATTACCAAAAATGTATAACATGAAGATGCATGTGTGGATGACAGTAGATTAACAGTATCATTGATGAATAGTTGTTTAGGGTTGTAGTCTTGAAGTTCAACCAGACGGTGCGTCATGTCATGAGTTTGGCCAGCATTGGTCACTGTTTTCTCACGCTGTTGTGTCTGACTGAGGCTAACAGCCAGAGCATCAAGTGTAACCAGGGAATGGAGCCCCTAGACTGAGACAGCCATCTGCATATTGCACATGCTATAATCAGGGTTGGATAGGTTACTTTCTAAATGTAATCCGTTACAGTTACCGGTCCAAAATTGTAATCAGTAACGTAACTTTTGGATTACCTGCCATATGCTGCATTTGCTATAGGCCTATTGTTAAGGTTTTTGTTGGTGACACTTTGATATCTTGATAATCCACAGATGAAACAATAACAAAATGGTCACCCCACCTCTGTTTTGGTAAAAAGCTGAGGGATGGGCCTGGAGAAATGTAACCCCTCTCAAATGAATAGACAGAGCTATGGATGCATGTTTTAACCATGTTATGAGGCTATACAGTGTTTGTTTACATTTACAATGTTTACAATAACTGGAGAAAAATAAGCTTATGTTTTGGGTTCTCATGTGTGCCCAGCAACAGCCCCAAAACATCACTGCTCTAGAGGAGATCTGCATGGAGGAATGGGCCAAAATACCAGCAACAGTGTGTGAAAACCTTGTGAAGACTTACAGGAAACGTTTGACCTCTGTCATTGCCAACAAAGGGTATATAACAAAGTATTGAGATAAACTTTTGTTATTGACCAAATACTTATTTTCCACCATAATTTGCAAATAAATTCATTACAAATCCTACAATGTGATTTTCTGGATTTTTTTTCTCATTTTGTCTGTCATAGTTGAAGTGTACCTATGATGAAAATTACAGGCCTCTCTCATCTTTTTAAGTGTGAGAACTTGCACAATTGGTGGCTGACTAAATACTTTTTTGCCCCACTGTATATATATATATATATATAATTTATACGTCCAAAAATGGATGCAGCAACTACAGATTGCCCCTTTAAGTCTATCAAAAGTGTGTGAGTTTGAACATGTGTCCATTAGGCCTATGGTTTGCATTTTTTATCAGCATGAATTAGATTGAGCAATAAAAGCCACATTTTTATTCCAGAGGCTGTGATCCGCACTGTGCAGCTGTTGCAAGAGCACATTTTTCCCTGGCTGTCCATTGGTTTTTAAAAAAAATGATAGGCAGCTTATTATTGGGTTCAAATACACATTTAGATCTGTGAACAGCCATCCACAACAACCACAATCCGTAAGGCGCAAATAGCTAAATGAGAGAGCGACAGTGTGATTCACATCAATGCGCTATGTAGATAACAATAATAAGCGATATCTGTATAGCCGTTGACTACACCACTGCTGTCATCCTTACCTCCAAGTGTTAATTCAAGTTAGATCATCTTTGGGTGCCGACAGCAGTCACACCATTGGAAGATATAGCTTGGACTGTAGCCTATAAAAGCCTATTCCTGCGTTTTTCCCGCGATCCATCAAACCCATTTGTGTCATCATAGTGGTCTCTAATTTGTGGTCAGATTCACTCAGGTGTAACAAACTTACATTTGCGCCTTTTTTCAATGCTGATTTGAATGTCATTGAGAAAACAGAAGTGACAAAGATTTTTTTCCTGCAAATCTAATTTCTGATTTTAAAAGGGGGCTTCTTACGGCTGATTTTCAGCTGTAGCACTCACCAGCCCCATCTAGTCTACAGCCATAGCCATATCACTGCTACAGTTGTGTCAGACATTTTCCTCTGGGTTTGTGCCCCAAGATGACCAGGCTTGTTTTGTCCTACTGTGTGAAAGGCCCTGTCATGTTACATCAAAGATGTAAAATTTTCACAAAACATTTGCTGTGGAATAAATGCCAGAGGGATCAAGTTTGGAGACAACAGACGAGCATTGTAAGGATGTTGCTCTGTGGATGTCATGTCTAGATTAGCGTCACACAATGTGTGGTTAACTGGTTGAAATGTATTATTTGGTGGAGCCAACATACCTCGCTGTTGTATAATTGACTTGTTACGTTATTGATGAAGATGAAACCCCTATTTGGCTACATGTTGCATGATAATGCTCAGTCTTGAATCCTCTTTCATCTTGCTGAAATGGATCTTGGTCCTGTTTTTATGCACCTGTAATTGTCCCTGGTGTGTTTTATACGAAATATTAGAGTATTATGTTCAAATGGGAGTTTAGCTGTATTCAGGTTTTCACCATGCAATATAAACAAGGTTAATATCTTGTGACATGCTCAATTACGCTCCACACAGAACAATAGAGCTGTTGAACCTAGGCTACAGCACCCACCATGAAGCAGTAGAGACAGACAGACTGAGAGGGAAGGGAGATACGTTAAATTAAGCAGAGAGGGCTTTCTGTCTCCCTGACAAGTCCGAGACTAGCCAGAGAAAATTGTGAGAGAAGTACAAGTCTGAGCGGACTTCACAAATATCACTACCCCCCCAACCCCCCAGGGGCAGCTTAGCCCGAGGCCTGTCAGTCACAACCCCCCTCCTTGCTCTGTAATCCGGGGACGGCACTGAGAAACCTGCAGGCCTGATAAAGCACTAAAAGAGATGACCAGACACCCTGGCTCTCTGGGCCCACTCTGGGGTAGGGGGATAGGTGGAGGGGTGAGGGGGCAGAGAAATAGCAAATGTTCCCAAATTGATAACAGCCCAAGTCCTCGGTCTGGTTCCACCCAAACTCTCTCAACCCAGACCGGCAAATCCTCCATCCCCTACTTCCCTGTCTGTGCCCTCGTGCCCACTATCTAGCACAACCACAAGCAGAATGCAGGGTGAATCCACAATTGTCTGGCCTCTGCCTTGCTAGTAGAGGGAAAAGTGAATTTGCTTCTTGTTTTAATGAAGCGTGTCTGCCCTGTGCCCGTGAGGCAGCTACACATAGTGAAGGTACCAGGGGAAGATACAGTCAGTAATTAGGGGTCGCTAGGTTCAGGTGTCGTTCAACAGAACACCACAGAAGAAGACATTATACAGCCACATTTCCATACAACCCTGAAGGCAGAAAAGGAGCTTGATGATAAATATTCATGCAAACAGTGATGAATTGCATTGCCTCCAGGTGCTGTGGCACTTTGAAAGCCCTTCATGCTGTCTCTCGACTAAACCCTCACAGACCACGGTACAGCATCTGTAACAACCAAACTACCAATTATCATCTCAGATCATTTACTGATGCTGAAACAAACACTGCTCTTTTAAAAGGCCTTGTGTTTTCTAATGACCCTCTCAAGGAAGACTGGCTTGATTGAGTTGATTGGGTTGCTTTTGCCTTCAAAGTTGCAATCACTTATCAAGTGATATTTTAATACAAATCTAAGAAAGGTAAACAGTCCTTAGTTAAATTGCCGTTATGCTGGCAATCATATAATAGTCTGCATAATGGTATGCTTTTGATCAGGGATAGGCTACTAGATATTTTGTCAGAGCGAATCATCGGAGGACCGGAAAATTATAATAAAAGTTTGTACACTGCAAATTGACCACAATTAAGCCTAAAAAGAGATTATATTTGAAAAAGGACAATCATTTCATAAAACTGGTCCGCGGGCTGCCCATTGCCAACCCCTGCTTTATATCCAGTGAAACTTTGCAGTTTGCACATCAGTTTCAGTATGTAATGGAGGCAATAAATGTACACTTGTCATCTTGTTGAATGTGTATACTTTGGCGTGCTGCCTGGATGGTTATGGGAAGTCACAATTTCATGTGGTGGAGGGGTCGAGGTTGGAGGGATAGAAGGATGACAGGGTGGAGAGACAGATGGATAGAGAGGGATGCAAGTATGGATTAAGAGGTGAAGGAATGGAGGATCCACATTGTAATGGAGAAGGACCCGAAACTCTGGGACCTGCCGAAGATCCTCTCCTGGATCAAAACGCTGTATTTATTGGACTAATTAAAGGTATGTGGTGGAGCAATCGTGTGCTGGTCCTACTTTATTTCTAGAAGTTGTCTTTGGCCCAGCACCCCTTAACAAGTGATGTGTGTTGACTATAAAGACTATTGGGCTGTGGACTGAGCAGCGGCATGTTGAGAAGCAGCCCCCAACGGGTGATTCATACCAGCCTCATCACGGGCAACAGACAGGACATCCAGGCCTTTATTACCTCCATCCATCACCATCACTTCATCAATCTAGGGCCCTGTGAGCCAGCTCTCCTCTCCAGCCAGTCCCTTAACAGCCATCCTCACACGCTGCCGATGGAGAGAGATTTACACACACACACACACACACACACACACACACACACACACACACACACACACACACACACACACACACACACACACACACACACACACACACACACACACACACACACACACACACACACACACACACACACACACACACACACACACACACACACACACACACACACACACACACACACACACACACACACACACACACACGGTGTGGTGCTAGCCCCCTAAGGGCCTCTCTCTGACAGACCATCCAGCATTGTGGAAGACACAATCCAGCCACACTCATAAATACTCCCTACTGTTACTAAACAATGTGTCTGTTCTCCTCTTTGATATGGCCAGTATGGATTTGCTTTAGGAAAGGCAAGGCACAGTAATATGTAAGACGATAGGATTTACTTGACTATTTCTGAGAGTATTTGTGGTGCATAGTGGTTTCATTTTACATGTGCGAATGAAAGTTTCCACTTGAATTAATTTACTTCTGAATTGGAGGCCTTATTCCTTCTTGGTATGGAAATACATATTTCATGTCAGATATATGCAAAGGGGATATAAAGGACAAACAGGATGTCTCCCGTGTGTATTTGATTTGTCCAAACTGGTTTGTCTTATGTATTTGTCTCTAAACGGACATACATGGAATATCATTACAATGCATAACGGGAGTCAACTGGAGAGTGGTAAATCAATGTTCTATTTGGGGTGGCAGGTAGCCTAGTGGTTAGAGCATTGGACTAGTAACCGAAAGTTGCTAGATTGAATCCCCGAGCTGATAAGTTAAAAATGTGTCGTTCTGCCCCTGAACAAGGCAGTTAACCCACTGTTCCTAGGCGGTAATTGTAAATAAGAATTTGTTCTTACAGTTTTTTTCGATTGCTAAACGACAGTGGGCACAACTGGAGTCACATGTGCAAAACTCTAACTACAGTCTGCACTACCAACAGTCACCTGAGCTAAACAGTTCACATCACCTGCAAAACTCATTCCAAGCAACACAACTCTTAACACATGGCTCAAAACACGCTCAGTGCAGCCAAACACTATGCACAACCCTCACTGAGATAACACACACTGTCACTCAGAACACACTGAGAGTAAAAACACTAGCATCAAACACCAATACAGAAAATACAAACTTTTCATCTTTACAGTTTGAACAATTTCAATGACTTCATACAAAGTAATATTTTCTTCAAAGAAAAGAGTGACATTCTTTCACATGATTTATTACAATTTTTAGAACATAACAATTCTTTAAGGTAAATGAAAATTAGCAGTTTGCTTCAATAGTCTGTAGTAATTTACGGAATTACCGTAATGAGAAAAAAGGTAGAAACTAAAAGTACATACTGTAATTCAAACAAATAATTGAGGGGCTAATCCTGCCTCTCTCTAGCATCAGGCCACAGGTTTTCTTCAACATCACATCTAATGTTTTCTCTTGCCATGCACCTGGGGAAGAACCTTCTGGAGTGCCTTATCCATCCCTGGCAGTCCTCTGGACTCGTGTCCTCACATCCGGCACGCATGGCTTCCAAAAGAGACATTTGGTCATGTGGGTGGTGACCAAACACTTTCCACCTCCAGGCAGAGAAAAACTCCTCTATTGGGTTGAGGAAGGGTGAATATGCAGGCAGGTACAAAACCATAAATCTGTGATGTGCTGCAAACCAATCTGTGACAGCTGCAGAGTGGTGAAAAGCAACGTTATCGCAAACTATGACAAAAACTTGGGGGTTTCTTACTGGCTCCCCTGTTCTGCTGGCACTAGCTGAGCATAGAGCTGTTCTAGGAAAGTTATAAGCCTTTCTGTGTTGTATGGGCCAATGAGTGGTGTGTTGAGAAGCAAACCATCATTGCAGCACACATGGTGATATTTCCCCCCCTTTGGCCTGGAACCTCCACAGTGGCCCTTTGACCTATAACATTCCTTCCTCTGCGCCGTGTTTTGGCAAGGTTAAATCCAGCTTCATCAATAAATACAAATGAATGTGGTCTTTCCAGTGCTTCCACCTCCATTACTCTCTGAAAAACAGTAAGTGCACAGTTTTACTGTAGAAATGCTAGTGTTTTTTTTTACTGTAAATATTTTCTATAGCTGTGTACGTAACCTCAGACGTCTTACCTGGACATATTGGTATCTTTGCTCTTTTACCCGTTCACTGTTTCTCTCGAACGGTACAGTGTATAACTGTTTCATTGTAACTTGGTGTTTCTTTAGGACTCGAGCAATAGTTGTTGTGCTGACAGAATTAACATTTTCAAATATATCATTATCAGCCAGCACTCTATCTTGAATCTCCCGCAGTTTTATTGCATTGTTGACAACAACCATGTCAACAATAGCATTTTCCTGCGCATCTGAAAATATTTTTCATCTTCCCCCTGTTGGGGGCAGCCTTTGGGTCCTGTTGTAAAAATATATTTTACAGTCAAACTTACTGTAATATATATCTGTGTAAATATTCTATAATTGCAATACAAAATAGATTCCTGTAATGTTTTCATTTACTGTAAGGATGTAACTCTCACCTGTTTGCATGATGGAAAATTTGCATTACAGATGCCACTGTGGATCTTTGCAGATTGGGTTGCACCCTCAACCCTGCCTCTCTCAATGAGAGACCATGGTTCACAACATGGTCTATAAGTGTAGCCCTTATTTCATCTGAAATAACAGCTCTTTGTCTTCTTTGTCTTCCTCCACGCATCCGCCCTCTCCCTGCCACCCTTCTCCCTCATCGAACCCATCTTCCTTGTTCCATTTCCAAAATGAGTCTTTCTGAGCTCTACCTATATATACTGTAATATGTGTGTGTGTTCACTAACAAGTCTAAAACAAGACACCTGCTTAGCCTTTCAGCTGAAATTGCAATCAGCAGTGTTTGAAAGGCACAAGGCTGAAATCTATTCCATTTTGAATGTGTGGTTCACAGTTTTGACAGCAGTGTGTTAGCATTTGAACAAAGTGCTGTAAATCCAAAGTGTTGTGCAAGTTGTGGTTAAAGTCATGGGATAAGTGTGTAGAGTTTTGAAAACTGTGTTCAAGCAATGAAAAACGAACTAGAGTTTGGTCCACATGAACTGCTGCTGTGCAGACTGTTGTTAGAGTTTTGCACATGTGACTCCAGTTGTGTCCACTGTCGTTTAGCAATCGAAAAAACTGTAATTGACTTGCCTAGTAATATAAATAAAACATTTGAAGAATTATTGTATTTTCAAACTAGGAGTAGTGAATCATGTACTGTACCACATAGTGTTATGTCACTGTTATTTTAATATACGTTTGAGTGAATGAACGCTGAATAATATTAACTTTTCCTTTTATCTTATTTGAGTCATCCACATGACTGAATTGATCCTCATATGTGTATGGGCTTCTCCTCAGGAGATTAAACATTGGGCTGTGAAGTTTACACAGGTGATTTAACAGAACTGGACTGATAGAAGTAGAGAGGGATGGGGGAGAAAGAGAGAGAGGGAGAGAGAGAACGAGAGCAACAGGGAGAGAGACAGAAATACAGAGGGAAGGCGAGGGAGAGAAAGAGAGCGAGAGGGAGGGAGGGAGGGAAGGTGGGAGGGAGGGATGGTAATGAGACAATGCTTTTAATGTGTCTGTCAAAGTGGAAATGTTTGGGTAATGGTGGCTTCCCTTGCGTCAAAGCAAACAGCAAATACATTGACACAGAAACTTTTTGTGCTTTCAGAGCGTTTTTCTGTTTGGAAAGTTGGGATTGCGGTTTCTTTGTTTACTAATGCTCCCTTGAGGTCTGTTTGGAGATGGATTCCCTGTGTTTTGGTTCACAGTCTCTCTGTGTGTGTGTGTGTGTGTGTGTGTGCATGTGTGTGTGTGCGTGCGAGCATGTGTGATTTTGTCAAGCTATTATTATCTAAGCTAGAATAACAAAACAAGTTAATAATAATTTGTTATGCTGACAACTGTTCAAAATTACACTCTGCTTCACAGTGTCATTATGCAGAGCAAGCATTATTCTATTATTTTCTGACAAATGTCCAGGGTCTTGCAAGTGATACAATTTATACTTAATTCATTTCTGTGTAGTTATATAAATGAGCAATGTTATTTTGCTCCGGAGAGTTGTGATTATGTGCAGCTCACCCTGCATTAACATAAATAACATGAGCATGTCTACTTCTGCTAAGCTCCCAATAAAGCAATGGAAACAATCAAGCATGCTAGAAAAGTGCTAAAAATAGGGCACGTTAACATATGTAGCTTAAAAACAAGGTTCGTAAAATCAATAATTTGCTAGTAACAGATGACATTCATATTCTGACAATCTCTGAAACTAACGGGGATCGTTAATAAATACACATGACATCACTATCTGTGATATTTCTACCTTCTACCTAACTTTCTCTCAGTTTATGGCCATGGACTTTTGGGCAGGTATGTAAACATGTCATTGTTCAGGTGTGTGTGTGTGTGTGTCTGCATACCTGCATATATGTCTATGCATGTGCATCATTGCGTGTGTCTGTGTGTGTTTGTGTGTGTATGTGTGTGTGTGTGTTTGTGTGTGCCTGTCAGTGAGTGTGTGTGTTTGTGTGTGTGTGTGTGTGTGTGTGTGTGTGTGATAGCACAGCTATCTTCTCGTCATTCCAGTCATGTCACTGGCCAGACACTCCATTATCAGGAGATTCTTTTATCTGCTGACTTCAGATGTGCCTGTCATCCAGTCCAATTATACACAGAGACATAGGTATTGTTACACTCCGGGGGATTGATTCAAGACACAATAGAAAAGTGGAGAAAGGACTGTAGGCTGCAAAATGATCTATAGACACATATTCAAGCACGCACACATGCAGAGACACACCCACACACCAACAAACACACACGCATGCACACATACACCTGAACATTGATACGTTCACGCAAAGATCTTCAATCAATACTGAGGGAAACTACTGCATAATTAGGTATGCAGATAGTGATATGATCATTGTTTAACTTCACTAAACCTACTGTAGTTGATGAATACTGTACCTACCACCCAAGCAAGGAGTGTCTGCATGACCAGAAGGCTGAATCTTACAGCCATACACTGTCTTATCGGACTTTTTAGACAGTCAGACACAGTGTTTCCCAAACTTGGTCCGGAGAACCCCAACAGGTGCATTCTGGTTGTTGCCCTAGCACTACACAACAGATTTAAATAATCAAAGATTGATGATGGGTTGATAATTTGAATCAGCTGTGTAGCGCTTGCCTGGCTACCCAGACCCCTTGCTCCGGCCAAACGCTACGCCACGCCCACAAACGTTAGTCTCTTCTCCGCAATGAGTCTGCATCTGAGTACCTCCTTGACTCTTCACCGAATGCAAACACATTAGTGGCTGTCTGATTGGTCCAGAAACCGATGGGTTGGGCCAGAGCCAGAGCCTCACACTGTTTGGGATGGTGCTTTAAAGAGATGGCCAGGTGGAGGAGTGGGAAGTTGCTGTATCTCAGATAGAAAGTCTGAGTCTGCCCTTCTGTTTGGATTGCAGTTTAGACAGACATCAATCAGCAAGACTGACACGAGCTGTCCTATTCCACTGCTTCTCTCTCACTCGGTCTCTTTGATGAACTGACAGTTCATGTCAGGAACCTCCATTTACCTACTTCTACCACTCAAAGAGAAAATATCAAATTGAATACAATAGTACAGCTGAATGTCCCATTCAGATATTAGACAGCTTGTTGTGCAGACTAGTTTCTGACAGCCCAAAATGTAGGGAATAGTTGACAGTTTCTTAGTACATGGATTTGTTCATTGCGGAAATTACAGCGAATTTACAGTGTAGCCCTGACCGGAGCTCAAATCTGGGTCCAGCAACTGACAGTCTAACATCTTAGTCGCTACGCCAAGATACCCGAACGTCTTGACAAGGGTTAAGGTCACTGTTATATCATGCATGATAGACAATAAATTCATTCTTACTGGAAATTACTTAGCTCTTAAATCATTCAATTACGGATGTCAGGTGTAGCAAGAGCCCAATTTTGTGACATGCCAAGAAGGTGGACGTCTCCGTTTAGACCAAACTGCCATGATTTGTCAACACACTGTGTCACTGATGGCTGCCGCATGATGTCCTTGCTCCTGATATTGATTCACTGATGTGGAACCTGGCTGGCTGAGATGGTGGGGACTACATGGGGAGAGAGGATTTGCTCTCCAGTTAAGCTTTTTCTCTGTGCAGATTCCTACTGGGCCATGAGCAGAGATGTGCACACACACACACACACGCGCGCGCGAGCACACACACACACACACACACACACACACACACACACACACACACACACACACACACACACACACACACACACACACACACACACACACACACACACACACACACACACACAAACACACACACACACACACACTACATATGCTCCCTTTATCCCCAGCCAACTGCCTACGTTTTATACCCTGACTCTTCCCAATCCACCCAGTTAGCCTAAGTTTGAAAGTGAATAAATTCCCTCATCCAACACTGATCATTAATAATTCATTAAATTGCAGCATGCTGTCAGTTTAGAGTAGGTAGCACTATCTAGGTAATAGTTCTGCTGATTGATCCCTTGAGCCAGAGGATAAATATCGGTTTCCTGGATAATTGCATTTTTCTTAGATTACTGTTCATTAAGTATGTAAAGAAATGCTGTGAAATCGTTAGGATGGGTACAAACCAGACCTGGGTTCAAGTACTGTTAGAATTATTTTTACATTTGAGCATGAAATGCCAGATCAGCAGGGTTTGCAGTTTATGGACTATTCTGCTGGTCCATTAAACCAGGCAATCTTAATCAAGCACAGACAAAGTTTTTGAACTGATTTCAAATAATAATTCCGTTTTTTACCACTTTGGTACTATTTTAAAAAGTATGTGGTACATTTTTACAACTCAGTACAAAACTCCAAACTGGTCGCACTTAATTCAAAACCTGACATTGTGCATTCATTTGGATTGTAAACATCTTTCACCACACAACTATTAATTCAAAATATATGTTTATTTTGAAATGTAATGAGTACATTGGTTTAATCACCGAAACACATTGATATCTTTTCAATTTAGTTGTTTTAACTACCAGTTCATCTAATAGCAAAGAATGCAAGATATGTGTATCAAATCGCCCTTAGAAGTGCTGAATGTAATAGGCTACAGTACTGCAAATTACAATAAATTACACAGTTTTCCCATTAGACAATACACTTGCATTACCCAACAAAATTGACAGAAAATCTATTATTTCCATAATACAGTATCTATCCAATGTATAATCAAAGGTGTGATCAATGAAGACATCCTCTACAATCTTTCATGCAATATTTCATTGTATTTTTCAGATATAATGTAAGAAATTAAATGAAACAAATTTAAAGGATGAAAACAAAATATGACGTTTAGCACACATTCATTTGCATCAAGTCTTTCTTGAGCATTTGGCCATAAATTCTCATCCACATCACAGTGAATGTCCTCATTGTTCACGCTCCTAAGGAAAAACCTTTTGGCATGGTGAATCCAAGATTGACATTGGTCTGCATTAATGTCGTTGCATGCCTCATCCATGGCCAGAAGGGGGGTGGGGGATTAAGATCGTACACACTTCCACCTCCATGCTGAAAAAAAATCCTCAATAGGGTTGAAGAAAGGAGAGCACGGGGACAGGTATAGGGCCAAAAATCAGGGATGGGACAAAAACCATACCTGTACTACCTCTGCATGGTGGAACTTGACATTGTCTCACACAATGACATAGGTGACCCCTTCACCTTGACAGGCCTGCTCAATTTCATTGAGAGACACAATGATGTGTGCAGCACTGAAGGATCCAAGTAATGGCCTACATCCTACTACACTATCTTCAGAGATAGCTGCGCACATAGAGATGTTTAACCGACATTGTCCAGTGACTAGGACGGTTGCCCGTTGACTGAGTTTTTGGCCAGGTTGAAGCCGCTTCATGAACAAAGATATACTTGTGATGGTTCACAGCAGCATCAAGCACCATCATCCTCTAAAAATATATTTTGGACAGTTATTTTTACAATATAGTTCCAATATGATATTGTGAAGTAGCATGTGCATCAAATAGTAGCAGTAATACAGTATACAGTATAGTGCTGTACCTGAACATACTCGGCCCGAGTATATCCTGCAGACTTACCGATTTCTTGGCGAAATGTTCTCATGATCGAATTGACAGATTGGGGTGAACTAATATGGCAGCCTCTGCCATGGTAAGGCCTCTGTTTACCACATGGTCAACGACGATGGCCCTGACTTCATTAGACACAACAGTTCCCTGCCGTCTACCTCCCTCTCTCTGATGTCCACCTCCCTG